>NC_083352.1:105018550-106218550 GCF_030254825.1 Meriones unguiculatus
ATAGGCAAAGACTGGGGGCGAAAAAAAAGAAGAAAAGAAAAGAAAAGAGATTTCCCTGGGAACTTTGCAGAGATGGCTCTGCTAGAGCTGATGATGAAAAGGGTCCAAAAGACAAAACACATCGCAGCCTCCACATGGCGCACAAACATTTACCTTCTCAGTCGCTGGAACTAACGGCAGAAAAATCATCTGTAACAAGAAGGCAATTAAAACCCAATTCCAGAATGGAGAGGCAGAGGCTCTGCCCCGCTCTACCCTTGAAGATGATGAAGAATAATGTGCCTCCCAGCCAAGGCTGTGTGTGGATCAGAGCTGAGAGAGAGGCGGAGGGAGGGGCTCTCTATAGAAACTATGTGAATGGCTTGGCACATATGGCTTCAAATACGTCGTCAGAGCTGAGCAAAGGAAAGAATAATTCAGAGCCCTTAGCTGGTAACCTTTCCCTCGCGGAGAAGTCGGAACCCTCTCTTTCCTTTTATGTGCTCGACTGTGCTTGTATTTAAGGAGGGAATTAATTCACTTTAACATTCCTTGACTTGTAAATCTGGCTTGAAGGTTAGGCAAGGGAAAGAGTCCCTGGGGCTTTCACAAACCATGATTAAAGTTGGAGGGAAGATGGATGGGTTGTGTTTGCGCTCACACGACAGAAGGTCCCTTGAAAGGCAAAGACAGTCACGCCTCTGGTTTTCCTCTGATGTCCTGGGTTCCCAGGACTGAGGTGCTATTCCACCAGACACACACAGCTGTGCATGGACCTAAACAGTGGGCAAATCATTTCTACTTATAAACGTGCTTCTGTGTTCCAAAAAAGTACCTGAAACCAGTATTTGGAGAATCCCATTTAAAAATAAATTAAACTTGTTAGTACCTTAATTCCATGGAGTTTGCCACTGACTTAAACCTCACAGTTCTGTCATTGTGTACCAGAAAGACACCCCAAAGGCCAGAACCAAGGCTTTCCATTGTTGCACTACAGATGAGCAGTAGAAAGGCAGGGTTGTGGAGAAGAGGGGCAGGGAGGGACAAAAGAGTGGGAAGAGGAAGGGAGATAGGAAGGAGAAAGGGAAAGGAATGGGGAAGCAGGATGTCAAGAAAGAAGAAAAGGGCCCAGATACTTTTGAAAGTAAGTCACCTCCGGTTTTAGGTGACCAACTTCAAAGAATAATGTGGCCTAGGTAATATCTGTCTGTCTGTTTGCCGAAATCCATTTTCTCCTTTGTACAGAGTGAAGCAGACACTGTGCCCCCTTTCCATTCTCACTGCCACACACCAAGGATCACTGTGAGCCCCTGCCACTGATGGTGAACAAACAGGGAGGGACCAGCATCCTCTTCTCGCTCTATCTCCTTCCCCACGTGCGTCCCTCGCTTAGTGGGGACCACAGTTCATTGCCATCCTGCCTCTCTTGTCTAATACTCCATCCTCTCTTGGCATTTCTTGGCATCCTCTTCCTGGCAAAGAACTTGTACATGATTCCCAGGGTCAGTTTCAGCTCCTGGGAGACATCATGGCAGCAAGTACCTACCAGCAACTAAAACAGCCTATGTCCTCGTGCTATCTAGGCCTCATCCTCCCAGACAGTGCTCTTCTTTGAGCTTCTGCTATGTGACCTGGGGCTATGTCCTCTGCCCAGGGTCTAGAATATAACAAATATGTCTGTGATCAAAGATGGACATGCTAAGGGCTTGGAAACACAGAGGGGAAAGGTATTCTACACCCTGAAATAAGGAATCCTTTTTTTTCCTGAAAAAAGGAATCGGGTAGAGATACAGAGCCCAGGGCAGAAGCAGAGGATGACATCCTCTGGAGGTCTCAAAGGTACATCAAAGATGGAACAGAACAGGATGCTGGGGAAGGAGGAGGACAGAGGTGGGCAGCTCTCCTGACTCAGAAAGGATCTGCCAGTAACTATCCCGGGGGCGTTCAGGACTGTTAAACCTGCCATTTCTCTCTCTGCGTGAAAGACAAACGAAATTGTTTGTGTGATTATCTCTGAAAAAGGAAAATTGAGAGCAGAACCTGACAACCGGAAAGCTGGGCTCCAGACCCAGACACGTGAGGCACCGCGTGAGAGGGGCCTTTGTCTCTTCATGTGGGAGCCTGGTCGGCAGGGTCGGCTGCTGGAGACTGGCTGCAGTGATGATGGTTTGGGGGCCGGTAGGGGTGCGAGAAAAAGCCTGCAGTTTGGGGAAACCAGGCAGTCTTAGGTTCTCTTCCTTAAATCAGGCCCTGCGGAAACATCTGCGGGGTGCTGTAATTAGGCAGATCGAATGGAAAATGACGGTCCTTTTTCTCTTTCTGGTTCCCTGTGGGATTTCATCTCCCTCTACCTCCCAGTACCCACGTTCCCACAGAAATTTCAAAAGTAGCCCCCACCACCACCACCAACCTCTCTGAAATCTGGGGCTAATTCCTTTCTCTGACAAGTCCCTCAGGAAATTGCATTTTCCAGTCCTGAAACAAATGGGAATGCATGGCCGCTACCTTTTTGTTTAATTGTCTTAAAATTTGCAAAGATCACCTGAATTGCCTGTCAAAGGCCACTGTGGCCCCAGGCAGCAAAAACCCTTCTACATGAACAGGGTCCAGTCAACAGCAAGCTCAAGGCTGTCTGTCTAGTGTCAGGCTTACCTTGTCACCCCCTCTCCCCATGTATATGCTATTAGATGTCAGAACAAATTACAGCCAGCAACCATTGAGGGAGGCTGTTCTTTTTCAGTTTAATTACAGAGCTCAGAAGACTGACCCCTTGTCGTGTGATTAAGATGCTGCTGCAGATAATGAATCATTTGAGAAATGCCAATTTCCTGTTTAGCTCCCTCTGGATGGGGCCCCTTTTCCAGGGTGGTCACTGAACTGGTAGGTATCTTACCCAACTGGACTCAGTGAGATCAAGCTACTCAAGTCTGCTCTGTTGACTGAGGGAAGGCATTGTGCGAGGCACGGACTAATTATTCATGTCAAACCACATGGGAGCCAAGAGAATGGTGTTCCCACACCTATAAACCTGCAGAAGACAGAAGCCGGAGGACAGCAAGGTTCCAGGCTAGCCTGGACTATGGTGTGGCTCCTTGTCTCAAAAAAAGAAAAAAAAAATGTGTGAAGAAGGCTCAAAGCTAATCACCTGGGCTGGAGTGTGGCTCAGGGGTCAGGAGCACTGGCTGCTCTTCCTTCCAAGAGGATCTGGGTTTAGTTCCCAGCACTCACATGGCAGCTTACAACTGCCCTTAGCTCTAGTTTCAGGGAATCTGGCACTCTCTTCTGGAGGCCTCAGGCACCAGAAGATGAGCACGTGCACAAATATATATGCAGGCAAAACACCCGTAATATGAAAGTTAAGAAATCTAAAATTAAAAATAAAGCAAAACACCCCCATCACCCAGCACAACTCAGTGGGGGAATGGAAATAGAGAAGTCATGGCCCCACAGGGCCTGAGAGGTGGGGTTCCTGGGTTGGCCCAGTGTCTGAAAGAAGAATCATTTCTTTACCGGTTCAGGGGAGACCTTCTGTCTTAAAGCACAGTATCTGTTCAGTTTGGGATACACACTTCCACTGTAAGAATTATTTTATAACTGTCCTCCCTCCTCTTCTTAAGCCCTAGATCAAAGGAAGCCTATCTGGACATGGCAAATATTATTAACATTATCAGTATTGCCGTCACTGGGCGCTTGGCCTCCATTTTCACACTAATGAAGTTAGTATGTGCAAATGCAATTAGGAGAGAGAGAAACAAGATGTTCTTCAGAGGTGCGTCCACAACGGCTCCTCTCAGCCTTGAATAATTACTCCTTCCTGTGTGTGCTGGAGTAGTTTACCAAAACATACTCACTTACCCAGAAAGCAGGGGTGAGGGTTGAGAAAGGAGCCGGTGTAAGGCCCTAGGGAGCTGGCACACGTCCCCTTTCCTCCGGCTGCCAGTGTCTGAGTGAGCTGGTTTAAGAAGGGAGATGTGAATGAACAAGAGTGAATGGCAATGGACGCCCTCTTCAGAAAGAAATCTCGAAACTCATCACATATGATTTCAGAACAGGTTTCCTGGGAGTTGGGAGGTGTTCTTCTGAGACCCTCTCTCTCTCTCTCTCTCTTACCTCCCCACCCTAAGTCTTCTCTTTCCAGGCTCACTCTCTCTGGGCTCCTTAGCACCTCTTGAACTCTTACCTGCATCTCTCTTCACTTAATCCTTTCCACCTAGTAGTGGTCCACAGCAGCCAAAAGAGCAGACATTTGATAAAAGCCATAGAGTGGAACTAAAAAGAATGAGAAGTACCCTCTTACACCCGCTGGAAGAGGTTGGAATCTGTTCCCTCCTGACCCATATTTCAATGTCTACAATGAGAATCTGGTTGCCTAAAACAGGGCAGAAAGACGCCAATGAACAAACTCTCGGCAGGAAGATCCTTTTGCACATAAGCAGGTGCCCAAACCAACAGCCTCATCTCACTGGCCAGCATCTCTTTACTTGTGATGGCCACAGTGCCCCAGCCCCTCTGTGTTTCTTGTGTGCTATGCTGTTTATTAGGGCTTATAAGGAATGACTGAATCAGGGAGCAGTCCGTCTTAGCCGGGGGCCACACAGTTTTCCATCCTGGGGCCGTTCTGCACCCTGTGGGCTAATAAGCATCCCTCACTTCCACCCACTAGATTCCATAACATCTCATCCCTTAGCTGTGACAACCAGAAAAGTCCCCAGACATCTCCAAGTGTCACTAAGGTGAAACGTAGGACAAAATAACCCAAGTGAAGCCGAGTGGTAGTGAAGAAGGCAACAAACAGAGGAAAGTCAAGCATTTACATTAATTTTATGGGTGAGTGTCACACGTGAGGCATTTTCATCCTTCCTTTGGCTTTCCATCCCAAGGACCCACCATCTGTTTAATGAAATTGTGTCCATCACAGTCCCTAGCAACATGCAGGTACTGTTCCAACCTTGACAAGCTAGGAGTGAGGTCACAGGTTCACGGGTCTGCCTGGAGGTGTTCATTGGAATGCACGCACAAGCACAGTCCCCAGTAGCCATGTTACACTGGCTGAAACAGTGGGTTATGGAAAGCCCTAGGTCCTCCAGCACTTCTAGGGTGTGTCAGGGTGTCTCCATTGGAGCGTATCCAGCCAAGATCAGGCTGTGGTAAAAGGGCACAAAACCCACTGAACTGGGACCCAGTCTTGGCAAGTCCACGTACCCACAAGTCTCTTTCCTGTGTACTTGTCTCTAAATGATGTCATCACTATTATGCTCAAATCTCTCCCACAGGGTTCTGCCAAGGCTCCTTTTAGATTATCGATATGAAGCCACCTTGGAAAATAAAAAGGAGCGTCACGCAGCCAGGTGAGGTAGCACATGGCTGCATTCTCCGAGATCAAGTGGCAGAGGGCCACCGTAAGTTTGAGGCCAGGCAGGGCTGCACGCTCCAGGCCAGCCACAGATACATATCATGACCACAGCAAGATCTTATTTTTAAAAAAGAAACACAGTGTCAGCAAAAGGCTCTAATTCTTTGTCTGAGCTCATCCTGCACAGGCCTGGAAGGATCCCAGACCCTAGAGACGGCATTTCCTGTTTAATTGGTGGGACCTCTGTGTTAGACAGCTTTAGACAGCTTAATGGTCTATGGGTAAAGAAGGTGTCTTATTGCAGAGGGTAGTTTATCATCTGCTGATAGGGAACAGAAGGTGCCTCTGGCCATGCAGTGCACCTTCAGGGCTGGCTTTTTAAGTGGTTTTGATGCCCTGGCCTAACTGGCATGATTTGGGAGCAGGGAACAGAAATTAAGCTTCCTGTTTATTTAAATAATGCAATTTCTATGAAAATGAGTACACTCCGGGCTCTGTGAAAGAACGAAGGCAAGCCCAGGAAAGGTCAGGTACGTGAGAACCAGGCTATTTCCCCCTGACTGGCTGTGGGCCTCCTGGCTTTGCCATGCAATGGAGCAGAGACCTCAAGCTACAAGGTGCTCCAACCCCTCTGGGGACCGGTCAGTTCTCCACAGCTGGTCTCTGGCCCCGAGTTTCTGGTTCTGTCGGGCTGGCAATGTGCATTGATCCACAGGTTATTATAACTGATGCTGCCTGGCCAGGGCATGTGGTGAGCATAGAGGCCACCTGTGCCTGCCAAACTGTGAGCTGGGTGAGTCACTGGCCTAGGGTAGGCTGGGTTCTAAGGCCCAGCATGAGTCTTTCAGAAGCTCACAACAGCTTGGTCACAAAATTACAGTGGTTGGTGCTTCTGGCCATTTTAAAGTCAGGTCCTGGGACCGAACACATGGTCCCACACTTAAGAGCACCCATTGCTCTTGCAGAGGACCCAGATCCAGTTCCCAGCACCCACACTAGGTGGTTCAAAACCACGTGTAACTGTAGCTATGGGGGATTTGGCACCCTCTGGGGGATTTGCACACCTGTGGCATACACACATACATACATACATACAGACAGACACACACACACACACACACACACACAAAATAAAACAAAATGTTCCCCAAAAGAGCTTCTGCAGGTAAAACTTGCTCATGAGCACACCTGAGGCTGCTGCCTCCTCTCCCTTCCTCACTTGAGTGATTTTGAGATTGCCTTTGACCATTTGCCTTTGAACTCTTGTCTTGGGTCTGCTTCTTTGGGAAGCCAAACCAGGACACTTGGTTGCTGTGATTCCCCAACCTCCCCGAAACATTGTTTTTAATCTCTCTGACTCTGTGTGTGTGTGTATTCTCTGTATGTGTTTATCTGTGTGTGTATGTGTGTATCTGTGTGTGTGTATGTGTATCTCTCTGTGTATGTGTGCATGTGTATACCTCCTGCCTTCTGAATGCTGGAATCACATTCAGCACACAGTGAGTGCTGGATATCTGAATTCTTGTCCTCAGGCTTTCATAACAAGTGTTCTATCGACTGAGCTTTCTCCTCAGTTCCCTTCAAAAGCATTTTAATATTAATAAAGCAATAAAACTATTTCCAGTCCTGGGCATGGAGTATAAGGTGCTACATACCCTGCCCTGTTTTTTTTTTTTTCTTTCTTTTTTATTTTATTTAATTTTTTTTAAATTTTGAGACAGAGTCCTACTAAGTTTTCCATGCTGGCCTCGAACTTGCTCTGTAGTTAAGATTGGCCTTGAACTTCAGCTCCTCCTGCCTGATCCTCCCCAGTCTCTGGGATTACAGGGGCTCAGTCACGGGCCTTGCCTCATGCTGTGGTTTCAAATGGGAAGCTTTACCCACAGTTCTTCAGTCTCCCAGGCTGATGGCGGTATCTGCAAATGTTCTTGGTCTGCTTTGCCTCACGGTAGCTATCGATTATAACTGAGCTCCCTTTGGAAAGAATAGGAACTCTTTGACTTTTGACTTTGTAACAATCCCCACAATTCTGTCGTGCGTTCTCCAGGTTATTTTCATTGCCAATTATTTATTTGCTTGGTGGTTTTCTTAAATTACACAGATACTTGACTGTTTTTCAAGCTACATAAAAGACGGCAACAGGTAGATCAAAAGGGCTTCATGTTTCCATTAGCACAGTGGAGTAGGCGAGAGAAGAGAGCAATTCTTTTGTTCTCTTAAAGGCAAGCAAGAAAAGCTTATAGCAAATTGAAGAAATAGCTCCTTGAAGCTGGGAGGGGACTCAGATATGGTGCTAGAATATTCCTACATATCTAACACAAGGACAAATTGGTACCAAAAGCTCTGCCTCTGTAAAATGGAGTTTCTAGCTTAAAGCTGGGCTTCCATCTTCTATCTCCCAGAGTAATTACACCAAGCAGGCAGTAGGCGTCTTAAGGGTTCCCACCTGGACTTCGTGAAACCCACTACGAGTGAGGTTGAGTGTGGACAGGTCTTTCCTAGTCCCTCCCTCCATGAGGCTCGGACTGGGAGACAGGAATGCTTACATGCAGTCTGCACTATTTGTGGATCCCAGGAAGGACCCCAAAGGGTATCCATGTTACTCCCTGTTCCTTGGAGCCAGGGTAAAATGCTTTCATGCTTAGCAGTGTGAACTAACAGGGAAACTTCCTGAGGACGTGCAAGTGTATATTGTTAGGGATCTATAGCCAAACATTTGTTTCTCCACACCCACCACCCCTGCTACCAATCACCTGAGCTGTTACTGTGCATAGTGCATGCAGGGAGAAGTTGGGCCTCCTTCAGACCCAGCCTTCACACCTGGACCCAGAACCTGCAGAGCGCCTGCTTTCAAAGGGACACAGATTACAGACTGAAGGAACTCTGGCAGTGTCCCTTCTTTCTGGAATCAGACCCCAACCAGACATCAGCTTTCTATCTTATATAACTGTGAGGGATCCTGGGAGTTTGCTCCTCAGTTTCCTCACACTACCTCAAGAATGTTGCCTTGTCTTTCTGAAGGAGTCCCAGACTTTGAGTTGACGTGACTGATTTGATGAGATGCAGGCGACAGGACCCTCTGCAAGCCCTCAGGCTGCTTCCAAGTTGACGTGCGGTTTACTCCGTGTTATAATCCAGATCCCTGACATCTGCACGGGACATGCTGTTTATTTGTTTCCCACGTCTCCTTCTGATAAGCATCTAGGAGGAGAACCCTGGAGGGAAAGGCGGGAGTCCTTTCTGCTCTCTCAAGCCTTCAACATGGAATTGTTTATTAAAGTCTATTTTACTACAGGATGAAAACCAAACATTGAAAAGTAGCAAAGAGGGCGGGCAAGGTGGCTCAGTCAGTAAAGAACTTGTCATGCAAACCTGAGGACCGACGTCTGATCTCTAGCATAAAATCCCACATAAAATCCAGGCCCAGGGGTGCATGCCGGCAGTCCCATTGTTGGAGGGTAAGAGACACACGGATCCCTTAGAGCTGTTGAGGAAGACACCTAGTGCCCTCCACACACACAAGCACACATGCAAATAAAAATAAAATAAGAGAGAGAGAAAGCCCACAGGCTTTCTTCCTGCAACTCTCACGCTAATATAGCATTTTCAATTTGCACATTTTCTTTCCCATATTTATTATGTGTTTTAATGAACAGAAGTCTGTGCCCAGTATGTGAGCTTTTAAAGCCATGCTAGGAAATCAGTTTCACAACTTGGGATTCACTTCTCTGTCTAGAATATACTGGATTGTCATTCTTCCAGCTCATCACCTCGAATTTCAGCTTCAAATGAGCCACTTTCAAAGAAAAAAGAGAAAGAAAAGAAAAAACAAAAAAAGAAAAAAACCTTCTCTTGGGAAACTAAAACACTTTATGCAAAGCTTTAAGAAACACACACACACAAACACAAACACACACAGAGATTGGTTCTCAGTGGTGAGCAAGTTGGTGTTGGGGAGCAAAGAAGACTCTCTCCAACTCTGGAGATGGGTGCCATTCTCAAGTGGCTTCCAGAACCCCCCCACACTCCTCACTCTGACCCCCGCCTCAAGGACTAGCTTCCATATGACCAGATAGATGGTTATCTACGCACAAATATCAATTCCTTTATGTTTCCTGTCCTAACACCACCAGTGGTCACCCCACATTAGCATCAGAGTGAGAGAAGACTCCAGAAACCCAACCCTCTCTGCAGTAAAAGCCTGAAAATTGCATTTTGATACAATTAGGAAGATAGCATTTTAAATACAATCCCATCAATTCAGCTAAATGCTCTCAAACTATAAGATCCACCCTCTGAAACAAAGGAATATGGCTCCCCAATCAATATAATTACGTTTTTAAATGAAGATTGTAGAGTGCTCTGTCCACGAGGCATGGTTACTTGTTTCCAAATGCCTGATTAGGTCATTAATCTCCTTTCCTTCCTCAGCCATGTACTTCAGGAAGCTACTTTATATCAAGTTCACATTCATGAAACAATTAAGATAATTTAAGATAATAAATCTTCTAGAAGTGCAGCATTCGGACCTCTGAAAGCATCGCCTAAGAGACCCAAGGACCTCGTTGCAGAAATGGACCTCCAGGATTGACCTACATCACCCATTATTGGTCTGCTTCTATGTGAGGTGATTCTGTCACAGCGAAGGGACATCTAAAGTAGGTCTTGCTTGTGCTTTGTTCCTTGAGATTTTTCTGAACCTCGATAAGATGTAAAAGAAGTTTGGGAAGTAAAAGAGAAAATCTTTCTGAGATAAAAGGCTGTCATGAAATGTGCCTTTGGTGGCAGTTGAAAGGGCTTGCATCTAAGATGATATATATTCTGAAGACACTGGAGGGAACCTTCTGGGAGGACAGAAGTGTCTAATGCTTTATTGAAGGTTCCATCATAAATAAATAGTCATCAACCAGGATTTGTGAACTGCACTCCTCCAGTATTATTTTTAAATAAAATGCCAGTTAAATAAGGAAATAATAATAACAATAAAAAAGAATACACAAGGCACCATCCTGAGAAAGGGGCCAGATAAGAGTGAAACAGTTTAACGGTCCTGGAAGAAATAAAAATATTTGCAGAGACTCTTGTGTCCCTCTCTGGCGGTCAGACTGTTAAGACAATGGGTCCCAAGAAATGGGACCTGCCCAGGCATTTCATGAGCGGAGAAAGGCTGAAGCCTGGTGCCAGCCAGAGAGGGATCTTGTCTCCTAGAACAAGATTTGACGCAGTTCTGACAGCACGTCAGACCATTTTGGTAGAGAGCCCAGAGCCCAGGCAACCATGGGTCAGCAAAGGGCAGGATCTGAGACAGTGACGGGTCAGGGATAGGTGGGACTTGAGACAATGGTGAGTCAGTGAAGCACAGGGCCACTCCTAGAATAGGACTGCTAAACTGCGCAGACATCTTGTCCTTTTCTAGTTAAACCTAAATCTCATGTCAGTAAGCCGAAGATGGACTTAGAGGTCCTTGGGATTCTTTATCCACCTTCCCATTGTAGTTGCACTGAATAAATCACATTTTTTTTTCTGTTTCTTCCTATGTGTTTAATTGGCCCGTAGGGAACTGGTGGCTGAACCTGGCTTGGTTGTGGCTGTCAGGACCTAGACTCTGACTCTAGCTCCAGCAACAAGAAGAAAATGAAAAGGCATCCCAGAGGTACAGACCAAGTGTGGTACCATTTTGGGCTACCGGCTGCACAGTTAGGTTCAGTGAAGTAGAAGGCTTCTGTTCAATAGTTAACCATTCAAGGGTGAGGCATGACAAGAGAAACTTCTTCCAAGGCCGGAGAGACGGCTCAGTGGCTAGGAGCACTGGCTGCTCTTATACAGGACCCAAGATTTGATTCCCAGCATCCACATGAAGGCTCACCTTCATGAAGGGTCCTAGAGGATCTGATGCCTTTTCCTAGCCTTCACAGACTCCTCTGTATACACAGTGCACAGACACTCAGGCACACATACACATAAAATAGAATAAATAAATAGTTAAAAAAAAAAAAGACTGTGTTCTTCCAAGCAAGGAGTCCTGTGCTTGTCTCTGAAGCTTCAGGGTCTTTCCTTCTCCCTCTGTCCCCAAAGCCAAGAAGGGGCTTGCTGCAGTTCTCATCCCCCTCCCCCATTTAATTTCAGCCTAATGTAATTGCTCATTGCTACGGTTGAGGTTGCTGTAATTTGTATCCTATTAAATGCAAATTAACCCACTTATTGAGCCATCTCTTGCTTTTCAAGGGCCTACTCGGGTGTCTGTCTTCCTGAAGCCCAAGGATTGGGTAGGGGTAGGGATTCTGGCCGGTGCTCATGGTGGTTTTCACTTTGGCTCCTGTGATCCAGCCTCCGGCTTTTGCGAGGCAGGTAACTCACCACGTGCTTTCTTCGAGGCAACTTTGGAATCCCCCTGGCATAATCCTCCTGGCCTGCTGATATTCCTCTTGGCCAGAGTTGCCTTTCCAGGAGAATAAGTCTTTGGGCATCTCCCAAATGGTCCGCAATGCGGTTCTGAGGCCTCTGGACTGTAGCAGCTGCTTGGGGTGACCTGAAGTATGTGTTGGGATGCAGGAACCCTGGATCCGAGGTGCTGCTGGCTGCTCCCCTACCCAGGTGCAGAAAAACATTGCAGTTCCTGAACCCAGAGCCCTCCAACAGCAGGGGAGGATTTGGCTGACACGTACAAGTCCGAGCAAAAAAAAAAAAAAAAAAAAAATGAGTAGTGGGAAATGGTTCTAGCTACCCCAGACTGCAGCACAGATGTGGTAAGTTCCCTTACTCTCATCTGACCACCTTTTTCCACCTTGTTGCCCAGAAAGACGTATCCTGCTGAAGTCCTAGGCCACCTGTGCTCACAGCTCTGCCTGTGCACCTATAATATACACTGGTACCCCAAACTGCAAATCCAGCTTGTCCTGTGGGAAGATAGGTCTGTGACAGCAGAGGTCTGTGCACCATCATGCCCTCCAACACCTGTGACTGTTAGGACAGACACAGTCACTCTATAAATATTCAAATGCATGAACAAATGGGTAAATGTGCAAGTGAGTGGATACAAGAATGAGTGAGAGGATAGTTGAGAGGATGAGCCTGTCAGCCATCTAGTGTCTCTAGTGGAACACTTATGTCTCCTGATTGAGGGCCTGGCTCCTCTAGGTGCAGAAATGAGTGCTCAGCAGCACTTAGGGGCTTGCGTGAGCTATCGGATTAGCTAGGGCAGCGCAAGACTTGGCGATGTCATGTCGGTGATGTACACTGTCACAGAGGGAAACAGTACTAGGCACACTTTCAAGTATCTTGTGCATATCCAACTCATCACGGTAACTTCAGGCCTGAGACCCCTGTGCAAAGTCACATTGATTGTGCTGGTAGAATAGTCTGGGCCCCAGTGCACATCTAGACAAGCAGGGAAACTCAACACAGCCTGCGTGGGTGTCCGGCAACTGGGGTAAAGGAGGGCTGTGCCTCTCGGAAATGAGGCCTCAGGAAAGCGTAACACTGTTCTCCGCCTGCAGCCCGAGACCACGGCTAGAGGACGGCTGCCGTCTGCCCTCCATGTGGCTGCAGCCCACACACCCTTCGAGGATCCCGAAGCACACTGGGCTGCCTGCAACTCCAGCTTTTCCTGGAACTGACTCCCTTAATTCACTTTACAGTGGCCCTAAGCAGTGCTGTCTCAGGGGGACAAAAATCAAATTACAATCCCTCTTCCTGGAGCCCAACAAGCCCTGCAGACGCTCCCTCTCCTGGGGGGATTTCTGAAGCAGTTGGCACCAGAGCCTCACCTCAGGGCCTTGAGATCTTGGTCACAGCAAACCCCGAAAGCTGGGACCCCCTCCAGGACGTGTTTCATGGTAGAACATTCTGAAAAGACTTCACTAATCTTGCTTTCAATTATTTGGGATTTTACACACACATCCACAGGCACCACAAATTACTGTAATTTGTCCTCTGTTTTCTTACAATGTTTTCGCTTGCATTTGGAGACACATCTGTTTTGCTCAGTTAGCCGTGATGACTTAAAGTTTATGACGAGGGAGTGCCTCTCAGCTTCCTACTTGAAGTAACAGAACCTTCTAGAATGTAATCAAACATCTACTCAACCTCCTTGGGCTGCTTTATGCTGATCATTTACAGACTAGACACTTGGAGGCTTTGAGGAAAGTAGACAGGACTGGCATGAGGTCCCAGAGGGAGCCCCGGGTGCATCCCAGTAATGAGGCCGATCAGGCTCCCTGGGACAGAATGAAGCCCAGTTTCGAGGAACTCAGCCCGGGGTTTCTTCCCCAGGCCAGCAGCCAGGGTGTACTGGGAGGGCAGTACCCTACCCACCACCAGCCCCCCAGCCTCCAGCCCTCTCCAAGGCCACTCTATGTGCTCCGTTCCCTCGGGCTGCGACAAACCATGCTGACAGAAAATAAATATCAAAGCTTGAGGGAAAGAATACGTCTGCTTTTTCTCACCAAAGCAGCTAATAGGAATTATAAAACAATCTAACAGCTTAATAATTAGATCCAGCACACATGCGGTCTTCATTATGACAGCAAATACTTTTTAGTAATATGAGGGAAAACATGAAACTTAAAATAATTCTCGATAATTTAATTAAGGCCAAGCTTTCCCTTGAGAGCTGCCTTGCTGGGGAGGGACAGATGAGAAGCCCAGATACCTCAGAAGCAGGTGCTGGGTGCCTGCCGTGTTTGCCCCGGAAGCCAGGGGCACGTTTCTATTTGTTGTTCTTGTTTTGTTTTGAGGAGAAGTCCATTGTGGCACCCAGATGTGTTAATTTCACTAAAACCTAGCGGTGGCTGAGCAGGTCAGAGCCCCGTGAACGTTTCCCATTATCCCTCCACACGAGGACTTGGATTCTTTCATTTCAGCTTTTGAGGTCATTGGACCGTCCATTAATTCTGAGGTTCTATGAAGCGAAATTAGTTTAATTTAGCTCAGATTTAAATTGGAAAACATGCCCTATGGTAAGGGCAGGAGAGGCTGTGAAAAGGCCAGCCCACCTACATTAGGAATGCACTGTAGTAAGCCAGTGCTATGCCATTCCCTCCCTCTCTCCCTTCCCCCTCACTGCCTCACAGACCACTCTCCATCAGCAAGGGATGCTCTTTCTAAAGTGGATTTCAGAATGACCTCCAGCTTTTCCAGCAGCTCAGCCTTGCCTTTGACCATGCTGGCCTCTGGGCCCCTACCCCGGCCCTCCCATTCAAGTCTTCCCTTCTGGTGCTGTCTCTCTTGAGATACTTGAGTTCTGCTGTTGCTCTGTCTCTCTGATGGGCTGTCCCAGTCTTTTCTGCTGGCCCAGTGTTCTCTCACTCCCAGGGATGGGGGGGTAGGGGAGCAGCTTTTCCTAACTGCCTGCTGGGAGCATTGGTAATAGTCCCACAGGACTCTGGGGCTAACCCCTGTTCTTGTGTCCCTTCATGTTCTCTGCAGTCTTGCTTCCAACCTGTCCCTCTAGAGTGCTGTAAACCAGCATCAGCCAGGGCCTAAAGAACCCATGAGCTAGTGGACAGAGGTGCTTGGGACATGCTCAGGAGAAGGGGATGCCATTGACAAGGTAAGGGTGCCAAGAGGGAATCACTACACCCCTGATTCCTAGCGGGTCTGCAGAGTCAGCAAAAGGTACAGACACACTCCCATCTACCCCACCACCTTGTCTTCCAACTTTCCTCCCATTTTGCTTCCCACTTGCCCTCCCACCAGACCGCCTCCACTGGCCAAACCCAACAGGAAACCCCATGACAAGAAAGGCTATAGAAAGGAACCAAATGGGGCTTCCAGATGAAGGACTGGGGCAGGGTGAGGGTGGACATTGGATTCTTCAGAGAACCCACTGACAGTTCCACCAGCCAATCCAGGAGAACAAGAACCCTGGGGGGCCAGAGGCACCTGGTTGTCATCCCAGCACTCAGGAGGTGGTGGCAGGAGGATGAGAAGGTCTAGGTCAGCCTTTGTTACGTAGCAAGTTTGTGGCCACTCTGGGCTACTTGAGACAAACCAGTATCCTGGCTTGAGTTCTTGCAGCAGGCATGGTCTGGGGCTTTGGTCCTGATACCCACGAATCTTTGTCACATCGCTACACAGAGGATATTGTGGTTACCCTGCACGCCACAGGGAGGAGCCTGTTGGAGAAGTTGGGTTCCCTGGGCAGGCATATACTGTGGTCTGGGAGGCCTCTTGCAGATCAGACCTGGACTCAGACACTTGGGCTGGGAGAAGAGTCAGCTCCAAAGAGCCAGATCATCATGAATTGAGAACACTAAAGCTGCGGATTCTTGGGAGAGTCCCTCATCGGGGCCCCCTGATTGCAGTTTTTGCCCGCCAAGGGAAAGAGGCCCTCCCTGACCCTCTGCAGCCATTTGCTCACTCTGTCTCCTCTCTCTAGGCCCCACAGAAGTTGGCAGCCAATGTGGACACATCTGCCTAATCATACATCATGTCCAAGGTCATCCAACTTTCGGGAAATCTGAGGACAAAGGCTACCTCCCCCCTCAGCCCCAGCCTGCCACAGACCCCCACCCACAGATGAGAGACCCCCCTGAGGCATCTGACTTGTCAAGGTCACCGAGTTCATTGCCACAGAACCCCACCAAGAGCAGGGGTCGCTGTGGCCTGCCAAGTCACAACGACTGTACTATGTACATTTTCCAGACAGAGTAGAAGAAAGTCAGGTTTTTCCACCCTGAATTATTTGCAAGATGTCTGGGAAATTCCACAAGTCTGTTTTCAAAGGGTACCCACTTGGCTACCTGGCATCATCCAGGTGAGGAAGGGGACACACTCAATATGGGAGGCAGGAAAAGCTGGAGACTTAGCAACTGCAGCTTCAAATCCACCATCCATCTGCTGCTCCCAGGTTGTCGGAACACTCCAAGGATGATGTTGCCTCTCCTGGAGTCACCTGCCTGAAATGTCACACCTGGCTTGGCTTGGCAGCCACCAAGCTCCCGCATCTGTTTTGCATTACTTTCATCCCACTTTCTTTCAGCCACAACAGTCTCCTCCCTCCTATAATGTGTCTTGGCTCCTAAAAGTGGCCTCCAAGATCAAATCAAAATTCCAGTTCAGGGACATAAATTGTCCGTGTGATGTTGAGGCCCACTGCTGGTTATTTTTCCTGGAATTGGAGCAGGGCTTATTGACATGTTGGAAGGTTCTAGCTGCAGAATTGGACCGAGTTCCTGGATTCCACTGCTGGTCGCTTCTGTGCTGACACATAGGAAGCAGAGCCTCGATGGGGAAGGCTGGTACTGGGATTAGGTGAACTTGCCTGTGCAAGTTCTAGAAACTTCAGAAAGCTGCGGGAGGGAATTTGAAAAGATACAGTATCAGAAGACCTAAATAACTTAGGCTAAAATGGGCAGCAGCATAAAAATGTTCAAAAGAGAGCTTGGCCGGATCGTTCTAAACACGCAATGAAAGTGTCAATCTGAGAGTCCCCTCGTGCATGCACTCATCCCATTCCTAGAACTTGTTTTGTTCTTGTATGAAATGATTTCTGCGGAAAGCATTTTAAACAGGGAACTGAGTTCAAAAATTAATAAAATAAATCTTTACATGTCCTTAGGCAAAAAACGAGTCCTTGGATTCTACCCAGAAAAAAATGCAGAGAGAGACAGTTTGAGGCAGAGTTGGTTTTGCCTCTTTTCAAGATTTATTTATTTATTTTTTTATTGATTAAAGATTATGTGCACATGTGTATCTGTATGTAGTATGTGCGTGTGGCTGGAGGTGCCCAAGGAGTCCAGAAAGGGCGTGGGGTCCCTTGAAGCTGGAGTTAGGGGTAGTTGGGAGGCACTCAGTGTGGGTGTTGAACCAGATTCAAATGAAACCTGATACTGTTTATAGTTGTTCACAATATTCCAAGGATTATCGTTACTGTCTTTTGGCTAAATAAACAGTTTTCGAATCAAGGATACTTTGTGTGATCTAGTCCTCATCTCTGGAGCCTCCTTCAGAGAGAGCCTTCACACAGTCATCCTTTCTTAGGTAAATCAGAGGTGGCATGGACAGAAACACTGTTCCATCCTATCATCTGCAGTACCCTTAATCTTGACTCAGGTGAAACTTAATCTTGACTCAGGTGAAACTTCATTCTTGGTTTCAGAGAGAGAGTGCCAGCATGGGACAAAGGTGGCATTCTTTTTTTGTTTGTTTTCAAGATTCACTTTTATTATTTTAAAATTGTGTATGTGCTCAAGTCCTCTACAGGCCAGTCTATGCTCCTAACTGCTGAACCTCCTCCCTAGTCAGGGTTGAGGTTTTAATATAAATTTTAAGCTATGAAGATTGAGAGACAGGTTCTGTGGAAGGAGGACCTACTGAGGAGTGGGCTGCGGGCCCCTCTGAGGACCCCATCAGCGTCTTTACAGCATCTTGTGTAGGTTTTTGTTGAGTTGGAAGCTGTTATCTTCAAAGGTGATTAAGCTCTGCATGAGCTCACAGGGCGTTCCCGAGGGCGGTGGCCAGCTAGGACTGCAACCGATAAGATCAGAGTCTAGATCAGAGGGTGCAGAGATGCAAGCCATCTGCCCTGTAGCAAATCTCAAACGGTCTTGTCTGAGATTCCCAGAAAATGTCCGGGGGAAGGATGGAGGCACAAGGTCATATACATTCAGGCCTTGAGACTGGGCCATTGCGGTTTCAACATAAAACGTCTCTGTGTGAAAGGAACACTATCTGTGTCGGGAACCTTCACAGCAAATGATAAAATACTGCTGGAATTCTTGCTTCCCAGCTGGCGGCGGACTTCATGTAAACTCTGGGGTGAAAGGGTTCCTCTCTCTTCTCACATTCCATCTTTCTGGCCTGCCTCACAGTCAACATTTGTGCCCCGTGGACCACACGGTCTCTGCCGTAGCTACTTAATATTGGGGTCATGGCTCCTGTGAGCAAATGAACATGGATTGATGACAGTAAGACTTTATTCCCCAAACATGCTTTGGGGGGCAGTTTGCCAACTCCTGCTGTACAGTGTGTGTGTGTGTGTGTGTGTGTGTGTGTGTGTGTGTGCATGCATTTCAGTTTATTTCATTCATTTGAATAGCTAATAAGAACTCTCATATCTCACTTTACTTGGAAAGCCATTTCTTGGTGAGCCTTCAGATTACCATTAATATTTTAAAAGATCATTGACATGACCAGACAGGTTAGATGGATTCGACACAAACATACTGGGTTTGAACCCACAGACTCTGGGATGGCAACAGAGTGTATGTGAGCCAACCAAGTTATGGCAGCTAACACTTCCCCATCTAAGTATCCAGAACACTCTTTTGGTCTACTTTTGTCTTTGTCTTGAAAACTTGGACAAGTACTCCACCTAAATTTTCGTTGTTTCTGGCCTAGAATCAGTGGCTACACATTAGGATACCTACAGGCTCCTAGCAGGTAGGCACACCTAAATGAGCAGTGAGCACAAACTGGATGTACCAAAAAATACATACCCTACACAGCCACGTAGTAGCAACTGCCCCCACCTGAAGACAGAGCTGTTGATGAGTTCTCAGGCTTCTCAAGAAACACTGTTTATCAGAATTGTGTGTGTGTGTGTGTGTGTGTGTGTGTGTGTAAGAGAGAGAGAGAGAGAGAGAATACCCATGGACCAGACACTGTCCCAGTTTTCAACCTCCAGAGAAGAGTAGTGAGAGGTCATGAGTAGTAGAGGGGTACAGAGGGATCTGTCAGGTTCCCATCATGCTCCACTGGGAAAGTCACCCGGCCTTTGTGATGGCTTCCAGTGTTCAGGATCCTTGCACTGTTGACCTGTTTACCAAGACAGAGAAAGAATTTATGATCCTTGCTCAGGAAACCTCTGGAAAGCAATTCAAGGAGCTGTTCATCCCTCCACTGAGGATCCATCTGCTTCACTTGAGAGTGTGTGCACCATTCCATATGTTGCTTGCGTCCTGATCCCCCTGCTAAGCCTGTTGGCCTTCTCCCTGGGGCACACAGAGTACATGGCTGGCTAGGGGTTCTTAGCTTTCTTGTACTGTGTTAAGTTCATTAAATCCTGCACCTTCCCCCAACCTCCAATAAATTATTTTTTCCTTTCTCCCACTCCCCTTCTCCATGGGGAGAAGATTTCCTTGCAATAATTTCCCATCGTTTCTCTTTTATTTTTAATTTCATTAGGGGGCCCAGCCATCTGTGCAGCCCAGCCATTTTCCCAGCCCTTTGTGAGCATCATTTTACATAGTTCTGCTCAGGTCCAAGAAAACCAAACAAAGCCTAATCCTCCTGGAGAGCGCCAGGCCTCCGGACAGATGCAGGGTGTTTCCCTCTGCAGCCTTCCGCAGTCGTGGGGGCTGCCAGCACACAGGAGCCAGGAACACCTCCTTTTCCTCAATGCTGGTCTCAGCAGTTTCTTCCAAGGGTCCAGGATATGTGGTCTAAGCAGGAGGGTTGACCCTCAGACTCCAGTACACTCACCACAAAGATCGCTGCAGCTAGGTGGTGTAAAAACAGACACTGGAAGCCACCAGCCACCACAGGGAGACTAAGCTCTCCTTCCCACTGTGGCCTCTCTCCTGCCAGACCTGTGCCATGTTACCTTCCCTTCCCCATCTTCTTAGTTAGCCGTCTGTCTTATGGCCTGCACAGATGAGACAGAGAAACAGCAGCAAGCACCACAGCAATGAGCTCCTGGGCTTGGTATCCATGAGTCTAAGGCTGTCCCACCTGAGGGTAACAAGAAAGGAAGCTAGTTCAGGGCCTAAGCAGTCAACTGCCATGCCAGTGAGGCCATGCCTCAGACTTCCAGGCCTCTCCAGAGTCCACCTCTTTCTTCCTGTCTTTGAGGGAACAGGACCCTTTCTACTCCTTCATTTTCTTCTCTACGTCTATCCATGACACTCTTCTCTGTTTTCCCATTTGTTCCACAATTCTCCATAGTCTTGTAAACATCTTGACCCTGATGGAATCTCCACAGTCAAACTGAAACCACCTTCAGGAACCCCAGGGGTTCCCAGGGCTCTGCTCTCAAACCCAAAGCCAGTGAGAGCAAGAGGATGAACCCTGGAACCACGTGGGAAAGGCTCAGTGGTAACAGTCCCACCATGGGCCTTAGACACAGCTCTGCCACTTCTTGGCCTTTGAATCCTACTGCACAGCATTCAGTGGGGGAAAGAGTAGCCAGTTTAAAAAACTTTCAGTCAAAGGGGCACCATCTTAGTGATACATAGCTTTTATCCTTTAAAAGTTTAATTATATGTCTCTCTGGAGTTACATGGCCAATCTCTGAAATATAAAATTCTCCTAACAATGTACTCTAGATTAATTTGAAGAGGATCTACACACAACCATTTTTATGCAGCAGGGTGAAGGAGTCGGCCTGAGAAATCAACACGTGAAATTCAAGAGAGTTGGACCAAAACAGCAATGGTCTTCCAGGCAGGGAACAAGGACACTTCACTGTGTCTATATCACAAGTGAAATGTTTAGGTAAGATCCTCACCTTTGGCATCCCAAACAAGTTAGGCTTAGCCAGAGCCGGATCTGTCAAAAAGTAATAGCTAAAAGTAGAGGGGGAAAAAAATGTGTCAGAAAGAACAAAGGGAAGGGGTCCATGACCAGCCCTCCCCCACGGTCTGCCTTCAGGGCACTGACAAGAACTGTGGTTTAAATAGAGGACTGGAGCAGTGGACAGATGTATACCATTCATCAGCCTTGGTCCAGGAGTGGTCTTGCCCATCATTGCCTCTGCTCTGGTCCCACAAAGTAGCCGATAAAGCGATGAGCTGTTACTGTGTTCATCTCTATGATTCCCCCTTGGGCCTGAAAGACAAGTATTCTGCAGGGTGAAGCTTCTCCACCACAGGGGAATGCTCTCATCTTGGCAGGGAGGCCGACTCTGATGTTTCTGGAGCCCGAGGTGACTGCTGGTTAGTACAGTAAGTTATTTCTGGGTATGTATTTGGTCTTAAAGGGAGATGAGATAAGTGGGACACTCCTGGAGAGACTTAACAAGTCTATGAAGGATCAGAGTCTGAGCCAAAGTAAAGAAGACCGACAATTAAATGAAGGCAAGGTGCCGGGTCCCCCTCTACTTTCAGCGACCTGTGGGTCCAAGTGAGAAGTCAGTGCTTTGTAGGAAGAGTGGCTTCTGGGTGCCTGCTGTCCACCCCAGTCACCAGAATCACCTCCTGACCCATGGACTCAGAGCCATCCAGCATGGGACTTCAGGCACACACAGGAGACAGTTCTTAGGAATCTGACATTCTCTAGGGAAGTAGCTGCCACTGAGTCACCGCTCCTCAGCATCAGTGCTGACTTTGACCATTCCGGAACTGGGCATGGGTTCTAGAAACAGGAGGGAACAGATGTAGGAACCACTCAGTAAGCTGCCAAGCACCTTGCTCCTTTGGTGGCCTTGATGGCATCTCTTGGCTTTTATCTCACATCCCAACAACAACTTTGACGTGACAGCTAATTTAAAGCGTTGATCACTGACTGTAACAGGAAAACACCTAGACCATCAGTGACACACATATTTGGGTGTGCCTGTCAGGGCTTTTGTAGAGAAGGGCAGCATTACCTGCCAGGCTAGGGTACTAAACCAGATAAAAAGGAGGGTGGCATGGGCCTTCCCCCTTCTCTGCTTCCTGACCCACTGAGATGTTTGCAGCCTCACATGCCCCCTGCCACAAAGCTACCCGGCACCATGAGTAGCCCGTCATATTGTGGGCTAAAATCAATCTTTCTTACCTTGATTTGTATCTCAGTCCATACCTAACCACAGAAACCAGGAAAACAAAACAAAACAAAACAAAAAAAACTTGATTTCATACAATTTTGCCAACAGATTACCTTGAAAGTTCGAACACAGCAAGCTGCAGAAAGACACAGGTGGGACCTCAAGATATCGTGCTGGGTGAAAAACAAAAAGAGAGTCTGAACAGGGTACAGAGTACAGGATTCTGCCTACAAACCATGCTAGGAAATTTAAAGCTAGGGAGAAGGTTAAAAGGCAGGTAGTTACCAGGGATTCAGGGGAGGGACAGGTAGAGCACTGCAGAGCTCTCACACAGACACTCTTTTGCTTTTCACGCATGCTGAAAAACCTACAAAATATGTAACACCAAGAGCCAGCCCCTAAGTTAACAATGGACTTTAGGTACAGTGATGCCCTGAAGTCGGCCATAACTTGCAACAAAGACCTTGCAAGTGCAAAATGTCAGCCTGAGAAAAATGGGGAGGTTGTAATGGGTGTGTGGGAAGTTGCTGGACCCAACACTCAACTCTTCTCTAATGTAAAAACTGCTCTTAGAGAAACGCAAGTCTTGCTAGGCCTGGTGGCACTGGCCTGGGATCCCAGTGAGATGGAAGGCTGAGGCAGGAGGATTGCAAGAGTAAATTTATAGCCAGCTTGGGCAACTTAATGAGTAAATAAAATAAAGAGCAAAAAGACTGGGGAAGCGGCTCAGGTGTGGATGGCTGGCCTAGCATACAAGAAGCCCCAAGCGGAAACTCCCTCCAGTACCCAACTATAACAGCAACAGATTTGCAATCAAGTCTTGGAGAAGAGGCAACCCATCTCACTGCCTTCTGCCCCCCCCCCCCCAGAAGAAGCTCCTGTCTGGCTTACCACAGTCAGTGTGATGTCATCCCATGAAACCTTACTCACTACCCAGAATGAAATCGTTCCCCAGTCCCAGCATTCCCCTTGACCCACGCTATCCCTCTTTGGCCATACTCTTTCATGTTTCGGGCTTCCTCTGTGAGTGTACTTCCCCGGTTCACTGTTGTGTCTGGGCCAGTGTGATGAACCCAGGTCACAGCTCGGCAAAGCCAGCTGCGTAGACTCCTTCCCAGGCACACAGGGCTCCTCAAAGCACGGCCTAGTGCCTTGGTTTACCGCCTGTCTCTCCCTACCTGATGCCCCTTCCTGGAATGCATAATCAGGTTCACTTGTCCTGATGGTTCTTGGAGAAGCCCCTGTCTTCCTGTGCCTACACAGCCTATGTCAGCCCTGGTGACGGGAACTTACAATGACGGCTTCTTGCAGAACACCAAACAGAGAGCAGAGAGCTGGGGCAAAGGCTGTACCAGCCCTGGAGAAGCATTTCTCTCAGCCAGCCATGCTTCCTGACTCTACAGCTTCTCCCAAGAGCGCCACCAGCCGGAGACCAAATGCTCAACCACACAGGCCCGTGGAGGACATTCTGTGTACAAACCTAGTCGTCATGGCTGGATGGGAGACTGGGCCCTGACCACCCCTGAGTTTGGGGCTTGGCACCAAGATTGTTTCCAGTGTTTGTTGGATGAAGAGAGAAAACACAATCAAGGGTATTGCCATCCAGCATCTGAGCCTCTGGGTGGCCACAACAGCCCTATCTGGGGTGGGGAGCAGAGTGTGTTACCAATCCTGGAGACTCCAGAAGCCATGTAAACATCCCTAAGGTCACATGATTTGCACCCTCCTGCCCCCTTCCCCTCTAGACACTCGATATCAGGCAGCTTCATTATCTTCATCGTCTCTTCTAAGATGGTCATGAATCTCTGTAGCTGTGAAATAACCTCTGGCTCTGTTTAACGTGGGTTTGGATAGTCAGCCTAAGTATTTGCCTTGGGTGGGGAGTGAGTCTGGGAAGAGGGTCCGTGGCTCAGCCAGTAAAGTTTCTGCCACCTAGGTATGAGGACCCAGTACTCATGGATGAAAAGATAGGTGCAGTGATGTGCACCTGTAATCCTGGTGAGGTGGTGGAGACAGGAGCATCCCAGGGCCTTGATGAGCTCCAGCCTAGCTGTGCTCCAGATTCAGTGAGACACTGTCTCAAAAACGTGAACAATGAAGGAAGACAGCTGTTGTCGACCTCTGACCTCCAAAGGCATGTACACACACAAACACACACACACACAAACACACACACACACAAACACACACACACATCCTTCCTTTCTGGCCATCCAGATATAGTTTTTCAAAACTATACCAATGTTTTTATGTAGCCTTAATTAAAGAAAGCTTTACTCTGAAAAATCATTAACTCTGAGAATGAGGAATTAATCATGGGTTGGAAAAGTTGGGGTGGACTCAGGGGTGGAGTCCAAGCCCAAACCTTCAAGTTGTGAGCTCCATGACAAGGACTTTGCGGGAGTGACAAAGTCTAAGATTCCTCATGAGAGTGAAAGCAAGAGCCAGACGCCGATTTACACAGGCTGCACCCAGCACTAGCTTTTAAGGCGGAAGGGTGGTGACCCCTGCCAAGGCAGGGGACGTGCAAAGTCCAGAAAAAGCAAAAACAAAAACTTCCCCCTGCAGCCTCCAGGGGGCGCTCTCTCTTGTAGACATTTGGCTCCCAGGAACCGGTGACCTCTCCAAAGGGGATGGTGTTGGTATTAAAGTAATCAATTTGTGTTGTGTCAAGTCAATCCATCTGTCATTCTCCAAACAGTGGCATGAAGAGAGCAATATAGTGTGTCTGTTGGTAAGAATTCACTGGTATGCTCTCTCAGTCTGTGGATCTGGTCACTTGATCAGTGCCCAACACGAGGGACTGGCTGGGCTAGGGTTTTTAGCAAGGCTGTGTGGACACAGGGGATTGTTCTGAGCATCTTGGACACACAGTAAGCAGAAACCAGGCCTGTGGTGACCATCCGAAGTATCTTTAGATTTTGCTCCACGTTTCCCAGAGGCTGTGAATGCCTCTGCCACGTAAATGCTGCACTTCAGAACAAAACATCAGCAACTGTGTGAAACAACAAACCTTGCCTTCTGTGTTTTCTGACTGCGGAACACGCTCCCAGAGAAGCCCCCAGAAACGCCGCATCCCTATTGGAGGCGAGAGTGGGTGCCTTCCTTGAGGAAGAACCAGTTTCCAGAGTGGGCTCTGGTTGCCCAGGCCTCAGGGATGCGGGTGATGAAGCATGAAGCCCCACCTCCACCCCCACCCCCACCCCCTAGACCGGGTCCCTTCCTCCCATGTTAAATGGAAACACATGCTGGAGGCAGAACCAGCATAGGGGCTGCTGAAACCGGAGCCCTTTGAGTGAGGCTCACCAAGGCAGGTCTGGGGGGTGGGAGGGGAGGGCGGTGAGAGGCTCTTGTGAGCCTTTGAAAGTTCCCAGGCAGCAGCTGCAGCAAGGGTTGATTAGCTGGAAGGAAAACAGAGGTGAGGAGGGACAGCTTTGGTAAACAACGCGTCTCCCCTGGCCCCACTGTCTCCTATCCCCCAAATCCTGGGCAAAATTTCAGGAAACCTACCTCCCCTAATTACTTAATTGTTGCTAAGTGACATTTGCAGAGCTCAAAGAGGCCAAGCCAGGGGTGAGTTAATTCTGCCTGCTTTGTAGGCAGGAGCTGCGAGCCCCCCACCCCAGGAGAGGCCCCAGAGCGGTGGGAGGAAAAAGTATGGTTGGCTCAGCTCCGGCGCCAGCTCCTGGCCCTGCACAGCTTTCCCATTTGATGGGGGTCAGCTAGGTCTCTCGGGAATTCAGAGAGAAGCAGATGCCAAGCGCTGGAAACCAGGAGATGAGAACATTGTAGGCTGTGAGCGATTGCCTTGGAAACCGGGACTGGACGTTTCTGGAACATTCGAATCCTTTCAGCGCAGCATCGGCAGGTGGCAGTAGAGCGCTATCTCAAGCTGCCTGCCGCAGACACTTTAATGGAAAAAGACTAGATTCTTTTTTTTACTGCGCAACAAACTGACCTTTTTTTTTTTTTTTTTTTTTTTTTTTTTTTTTGCAGAGTTCTGCGGTTGTTTTTCACAGTGATGAAAAGAGAACGGGAATGAGGCCTCTTACCTTGTTTGTGAGGCGATCATGGTTCTCTTTTTGCTTAGACATAAGTGGGGTCTGTCTTTTTACCCCCTCTGAGACAGCAAAAGCCCCCAGGAAAATAGAAAACCCAAGATTCTTTCTCTGGCTCTCCAGCCTTGAGCTCCTGGTTTGAAATGAAACACTCTAGCCCCCATAAATGGGTTTTGTGATTGTATGAGCCCCAGGTTGGGGTTTGGGGTCAGCCCACAGCAGCTGGCAGCTGGGTCTTTTATTTTTTGTTTGTTTTTGTTTTTGTTTTAGTTTTGCCTCTGAGGCTGTTTCTTTCTCCTTCCAGGCTGATTTTAAACCAGCACAACAGCCCAGCTGTTGGGATGGCTTCCTGCAGGATATTCTACAGACAATGTTCATCACGCCAGAAGCCCACTGTGGCCTTGGCAGCCTGGTGCATAGCTCTGCTTTTGAGCAACAGGCTGATGGGTGGTCTAGGTGCCCTGCCGAGTTCTGAGTTCTGAGGTGCCTTCTGTGCATCTTGGAGGTGACCCCTGACATGGCAGCAACAGCTAGAACATTTGGAGTAACCTACCAAATCTTGTAGGGAAAGGAGCAGGGAAGAAACTGGCTCCCTCAGAATGTTTAGGAGTTAAAGTTCTCAAGTTATTACATGTTAAAAGAAAATTAAAAGCATGAAAATTCAGAATGTTGTTCTTTATGCCCCAAGAAGGTGAGGTTTGTTAGGTAAAAAGCCTTCCCTGAGTTTGCCACAAGCTCCTTTGACATCAAGGGAGGAGTTGTTCCCTGACCCTGGCTTTTAAAGGTTTGCTCAAACCACTTGCTTCAGAGAACCAAGAAAACCCAGCCTCAGTCAGCCAGCTGCAGGGAAGCCTTTCTCTGAGGGCCTGAGTTAGCCATTCCAGGGTTACCTCTGGCCCTGGAGACAGGCAGTAGCTGCTGAAATGAGCACACTCCAGGCAGGGCCCAGCAGCAGTCTGGGTTACAGTTCAACCTGGACTGTTTCTCTTCAGATATGTCCCTAAACACGTCATTTTACCTCTCCTCAGTCTGTGAAATGGGTTGCTGACGTGCAGTTTTGCCTCAAAGCCCCTTAACCTCTGTCTGCTAAAGGTGACAGTTAAAAATGTCTCTGGTTCTTACCACATAGCCTCCCTGACCTGGAAAAGGCACTGCAAGCATTGTGAGGGGTCAGAGCTCTGGTTAGTGCTCTGTTGAGCCACACTAGCTTTCATAAGATGCCCCTAGGGTACGTGGGGTGCTGGAGAGATGGCTCAGTTGGCAAAGTGCATGCCAGGAAGCATGAGGACCTGCGCTGGATTCCCAGCACCACCGGATAGCCAGACACAGTTAGAAGTTCTTGTAATCCCAGTAATCCCAGTGCTGGAGAGGCAGAGTCAGAAGGCTCTATGGAGCTCACTGGTAAGCCAGCCTATCCACTCAGTGAGTTTTAGGATCAGAGAGAAGCCCTGCTTCAAAAGATAAGGTGGAAAGCCAGGCATGGTAGCACATACCTTTAACCCCAATCCCAGCACTTGAGAGGTAGAAGCTGGATGAGTGCTGTGAGCTTGATGCCATCTTGGTCTACTTAGCAAGTTCCAGACTAGCCAGGACTACATAGTCAGGCCTGCCTGCCTGTCTGGTGTGTGTGTGTGTATGTGTGTGTGTGTGTCTGTCTGTCTGTCTATTTGTCTGTTTCTCTCACTCACAAACATACAAAATTACCCCCTCAAACCCACTAAAACAAACAACAACAACAATAAACAAAGCAAAACAAAAGGCAGGACAACACTAGCCTCTACATATACACAAGATCAAATCCCACACAGACATTAAAAAAAAAAAAAAGATAGATGGATAGAAAGAAAAAGAAGCCTGGTGGTTGTGAGGTCAGGAAGGCCAGGCCTGAGCAGAGGACTTGGGGCTTTGGCTACTGTTCCTCAGCTCCACTCTGTGAGGCCCTGACTCACCTGAAGGTAGCGGATCATGAAGAAGGCTAAGCTCTGTGTGTGCAGATCCTGTCACTGACTTGAGGTTTTGCATGACCTGATGGGGTTGTGGCTATGGGCAGTGTGGCTTTCCCATGTTCCTGAACAGAGAGGAAGGAGTGGCCCTCCCCACACCACTGCTCCCTCCTCTGGGAGATCTCCTCAGCGTGGATTGATGTTGGAATCTACAGCAGAGCTGCTGGAACCTTCTTGGGACGTAGCTCCCACCCCATGGCTGCTACTTCCATAGGCTGTCATTCTAGGCACAGGTAATTTTGTTTTGGAGCAGTAGAGTCCTCCCCAAACCCAACAGTTTTTCCACAGGCCTTTACTCAGGCAAGGCTGGGGTTAGGGGGGCGGGGGTGTTCCCAGGAGGACCACGGCCAGAATGCAGAAATAGTGGCTGGACATAGGTGTACCAAGCCCCAGGAGAGGAGAAGAGGGATGAGCACCAGGGAGGATAGAGAAGAGAAGGCTGTGCAGAGCTCGTTCTGCTTCAGAGACCATGTCTCATGCTTGGTAGATACCACTGTGAGTCAACCCTACCTCTGGCCCACTTCTGAGAGATAGCCATGCTTAGCCCCATTCCATGACACTGCTGTTTAGGGGTGAGGGTCCAGATGTAGTCACCATTTGTGACACACGTCTTCTCTGGGTGACTAAGATGATCTGGCCACACTGAGTCAGTTCCCAGCAGTAGGAGGTGGAGTGGGGAGGGTTAAGCCACAGCAGCTGGCACAGCTTCCGTGCTGGGGCCAGGGGGGCCTAGAGAGGGCCCTCGATCCAGGCAACCATGGATATGAGCCTGATTTCTCCAACGAGGAGCAATCAGCCATGGCAGAGCAGACACTCGGAGGCGTCAATTTCTCATCAACATTTGGAAGAGGATAAATGAGTCTACCGGGTGACGACAGCAGGGAACAGTGGCGGGACCTGATGAGCGGGGCCCGCATGCTTATCTCAGCCCGCTGCAGTCACCAAGCCTCCCACCCTGGGGGCTGTGAACAAGCCCTAGTCAGCTCCTAAAAGGGGCAACTTTATTTGCTGAACCAACATGAATCCTACTGGAATTATTTTTTTTCCCTCGATTGCTCTTGATGGAGACTCAGGGTTCTCAAACAATCACCATGTACCTTTACTTTAAAAGCCGATTCCTCTCCCTGTTGGCCTCGCCCCCACCTCTGTCTCATTAACGGGACTCGAAGACAGAGGTCATGGGCTTTGAAGGTTACTTGCATGCCTGTCTCAGAGGCCAGTCTCAGGATGCACAAAGTCTTCTTAAGGTCTCCTAAGCCCACCGCTCGCCATTCATTTCCCTCGAGGGCCCCTGTAGAACCTTGAGTGCCCGGAATTAGGTTTTCTTCTAAATATTTGTTTCTGTTTGTTTGTTGATCACTGTGGGGATCAGGAGGCCTGCCCCAGCATGGCATGTGGAAGCCAGGGGAGACTGTGGGGGTGGAGACAGCCCCGGGAGTTGTCCTCTGGCCTTCACACAGACACCCCTACACACGCATACAAGCTTGTACACACGACTGTATACACCAACACACCTTCCCCAAGACATGACCGGTTGGGTTGTCGCATGAACTTCCTGGTGTTCAGTTTCAAGGGTGTCTTAAGAAACAATATGGCGCATGGAGCGCTGTAGTTGAGGCTGCAAACCTGTGCCAAGAAAGATGTGCTCAAGAAACAAAGAGAGGTGGCCAGTCATGGAGGGGCTTCCTGGGTGGATTCTAGTTTATTCGTCCTCTTCTCAATGGGGTCCACTCCATTGTGCCAGAGGGCCGTCTGGAAGCCTGAGTTATCTTCCAGCCTAGAGTTAGGAAGCAGCATGAGAAGATCAGGACCCTCTATGCCTGATCTTGCTGCACTGAGTCACCCGTTAATTGGTTGACAGTGAGCAATCGTGACCTTTTTGGGTTTGCTCTTATCGGCAGCAAGCTGATGGATCTGGCTAAACATAAGGTGAAGCTCGGGAACGCTTCACACTGCCTGAGGAAGTGAGGTTGGAGACAGCCTTCCCACCACACAGTTTCTTCAGTTGGCTTCTGTCACCGTGGGCCCTTTCTTCACGCCCAGCTCAGAGCACCACCGTGCCCTAGAATCAAAACAGCTTGCATTCTTGTCACCCGAGCGCCACCCACCCCGATTCTAGCTTCCTAGGTGGTATTCCGGGTCTGCGTGTTTATCATTAAAACAAGTCCTACACAATTATAACCAGAAGAACGTCAATCTTGTTCTGGGAAGTGTTATTAGCCCCCCCACCAAACCTAGACTTGAAAACATAATTTCTTTCCACCCAGGCACCATCTGTCAAAAACAAATAAATGTTGTATATGAAGAAGTTCAATGCACATTCATGAACTTCTAAATTAAAGAACATGAGAAATAAAAGTGCATGCAGCACACTCAATAAATAAATGCATATGTCGGAAGTCAGACATAGCAAGGGGGAGGGAGCAGGCCACCAAACAGAGCAAGTAAGTTTGTGTGTGTGGGGGAAGCAAGCCAAAGAAAAACGGCCCTGTGTTACCGCTGTGACTAACATGGGTGTGTTACAGACACTAAAGGTTCAATGAGGACCCAAGAGAGCACGGTAGTTGTGATTTCAGGATGGAGCATGGTACCCAGGATACATACAGTGGGCACTCAATCATTGCTGCAGAGTGCACTAGGCACTCAATCACTGCCGAGAGAGACAAAGTTCTGTTCCGTTTTGTAGCTAAATTAACTCAGCCGTGACCCTTGACCTTGTTGGTGCAATTGGGTTGAGAGTCAGCTGAGAGGGTGAGAGTCAGTTTCTGGGGGTGTCCAGAAACAAGCTACAAGGGTTCAGAATCAAGAGAATTCATGACTTGATAAATCCACAACGGGACCACGTTATTGGGAGGTGCTGGCAGGTGGGAGGTAGGATCTGCGTGGAAGAAGGCAGAGGCCGTTGAAGTCCTGTCCTGGGTGCTGTGTTTTGCTCTGGCTTCTTTCTCTATGCCCTGTGCATCTCGTCAGCTGTGGAGAAACCCTTCCCTTCAGTACTCCCAGGACCACAAGGCTCTGCCTCACAGTGAGCCCAGAAACACAGAGCCAAGTGCCAGGGATCAAGCCCTACAGAGCCGTGAGCCAAAATAAATCCCTCCTTCTTCTATTCGTATTTTTTGGTAATGAAATGATAACGGCAGGATGCCAGGACAGGGAGAACTCCATCCCCCGGGAGCCCCAAAGCTCCGGGCACAGCTCTCAGACTGCAAAGCTCCTATCACCCCACGCCAGCACGTCCAGCAGGGGCGTGTCCCTGTGTTCACGTACAGACAGGGAGACTCCGGAAGGCAAACAGCCTGCTCCCTTAGGTAAGGGGAACGCGGAGGGTTGGAGCCTAGTGTTCTGTTCCACTGTGCTTCCCTTGTAAACCATCAAGGTCCGGGCTCTCGGTGTGGGGTGGGAGTGGCAGGGGGGGAGAGGCAAGTGAGTCAGTCAAACGTGTGAGACCATTAGTAGGGGGCCTCACTTTGTCCCCTAAGCTTCAGGAGTTGAGACTCGGAGCAAGCCGGTTTTCTTTGGGGTCTCAAGGGGGCTGTGTGGACCCTGAGAGCCTGACTGACTGAAAAAAAAAAAAAGGCTGATGGAAGTTTCTGGAAAAGTACATTGCAGTGGTGGGAAGGAGTGTTTCGCAGGGAGAACGAAGAACCGCAGGAAACTTGGCTCGGAGAGACCCTCCCCTCGGGCGGCTCTTTGGACGAAGGGTCTGTTAAACCTGTTCAGGGCTGGCTTGACTGGGGCGAGCTGCCTGCATGCAGTTCCTCTGGCGGCCACGTGAATGCGCTGTTGTGCAGCGGGTGAGCGAGGCGAGTGGGGGCGGCGGGTACCGCTGGGACTGCAGCCACTGTTTTTGCAAGGTCCAGGTCTGGTACAAAGTCGTGACTAAGAGCCTCGCGCCCGAGAGAAGCCGGATGTTGGGCGGGGGCGAGGATAGGAGGGAGCGTGTTTCTGGAAGCGAGGAAAGGGTCTGTGAGGGCCCGCTTCAAGCTGAGACCTTGTGCCCACGCTTCCGTCCTGATGACTGTCCAGTGCTGGGGGGCGGAGGGGGGGGATGTACCGAACTGAGCTAGAGCTAGGCAGGGGGGCACGCAGCAAGGCAGGGAGAGAGGGAGAGGGAGAGCGCCCTGTTCCTTGGTGCAGTGGCAGCTAGCAGGGACAGATAGATCCCCCTGGTACCATGCCCCTGTGGTCTCATTGACACAGACCAGTCCCCCCAGGGTCCAAGGCTGTCAGGGGTGTGTAGTCAGGGTTCCTGGGACATGTGTGTGCTCCACTCCCCTCTTGGGCCAGGAAGTCACTGTGTACCCCCCGTGTGCTATCGCACAGGCTTCTGGCCTGGACGATGACGCAGTATGTTTTTCAGCTGGGGAAAAAAAGATGCGTGTGAGAGACAGAGAAGCAAATCCACACAGACCACGGGTGTGTGTGCGTGTGTGTGTGTGTGTGTGTGTTAGGGTGGGCTGTAGAAAACCTCTGTACTTGTTAGGAAAGCAGGAGAGACCCCAGGCCCTCCCCACCCACCCTTCTCCGAAGACTCAGAACCGAGGATTCACAGGCTTTTAATCCCAGCTAAGGGTTAAAGATGGGGCCTCCAGGCTGCCAGTGGCAGAGGGCAATAAACCATGATTTTTCCACCGAAGGGAGAGAGTGACTGACAGAGAGAGAAAGATTAATTTTCTTCAAGGACACACACACACACACACACACTTTTGCACGTTTTCTTGTGTGCAGGGAGAGACAAACCGACACATTTTATGTATCCTTCTGCATTCATAAAATGTTGTAGCTGGGGAATTGAGTGTGTACGTGTGTTTTTCCACCTTGGTGTGTGTTTCTTGGCTGCAGTAGAGGAAATGTTACCAAAAGGACATTTTCTGCCTAGACACACACACACACACACACACACACCCCGTTAGTTTCTCCGGAAGTGTGCAATTATTGAAAGGGCAGGGGGCCCAGCCACGGGGGTTGATAGAGATCTGAGTGTGTTGCTTGATGGTGTGTGTGTGTGTGTGTGTGTGAGAGAGAGAGACAGAGACAGAGACAGAGACAGAGACAGAGAACAGAGAGAGAGAGAGAGAGAGAGAGAGAGAGAGAGAGAGAGAGAGAACAGAGACACGGTAAAATATTTTTTTTCCTCCGTTTAGAAAAGAGCTTCTTTGGTTTCTTGTTTTTTGTTTTGTTTTGTTTTGTTTTTTTCTTAGCTCATGGGGATACAGATGCAGAGTAGCATGTTTTGGTTAGTAAAACACACACAGGAGCACACATGTCAGGAGCTTGGGCTCACACCTCACAAGTTATTTGGGGGAAGGAGAATTTTATCCCAGCCATGAAAAGCTCTGGGGTTGGGGGAGAGATTTTTTCCGAGGAAGGTTAAGAAGAAAACCAAACCAGTCCAGACCGACCCCGTTCTGCCGGGGAAGAACTGTGTGTCCCCGTGAGCCGGGAATTAAGGGGCTCTGGCTTAATTAATTCTGGTGTTTACGAAATGAGGGTGCCGACCCCCTGCCAAGGTGCACATGCGTGTGTGTGTGTGTGTGTGTGTGTGTGTGTGTGTGTGTGTGTGGTCAGGTGAGACTCGCATCTGCACATGCTTTGTCATACAGACAAGCAGGGCTTGTTTTCCTGCCTGCAGGAAGAGGGGTGGTGACACTCCGAGCTCCCCCACCCTGTGCACATACCACACACGCACCCCAAGTGTGGAAGGTGGGGAGGAAAAAGCAGGCCTTGTTTGTTTTTGGTTTTTTTTTTCCCCCCTCTCACGGGGGACAATGTGTTCCGCACGGTGATTTTTTAACAAGTGGTTTTTCTGAGTGAAAATGGAAAATTTTGTTTCGGGGCCCGAGATAAACATCTTTTAAATCTCTGCAGCTGAGACACAGCATCTGCTTGTTCTCCAGGTGGCACAATCAGGGAACAGTTACACGTCTGCTATCTGTGCACACACGTGTGTGCTGGGCGTTTTTCTTTCTTTCTTGAAAAAGAGCGTATTTTCTGTATTGATGGAGTAAGCTTAGCACAGATTTTTTTTTTAAACCACAACCTCAAGCACACGCATAATTCTGTGTGTGTGTGTGTGTGTGTGTGTGTGTATGTATGTGTGTGTGGGGTTGTTGCCTTGCCGGCTGAGCTGCAGAGAGGGGCTTTTATGAAAGACAAAGGGAATGTTTTCTGCCTGGAGACACACATTTTCCCATGAGCTGGGGACCCTGAACCCTGCTGTTTTCCTCTCACTGGCCTGTCTTTTCTTGCAAGGAGCCTCACTTCCTTGAGTGTGTGTGAGGCATAGAGGGATGGAGACTCCGAGAGGCCTGGAGACAGGGAAGGTTTCCCACCTAGCCCCCGAGGAGCAATCCTTCACATTTGAGTACACACCCAGTTGCCGGGTGTGGGAAGGGAGTGAGGCAGGGGGCTGCCTCTCCTGTGCCCTGCGGCTGTGTGAGGGCGGTCAGGAGGGAGAGGTCACTTCTGCAAACACTCCCGGAGAGTCTCAGGGGCTGGGAGTTGAGCTCTCTTATAAGTGGCCACCCTTGGTGGCAGGGGGACGTTCGTGGTAACACACACACACACACACCCTGTGAGCACGGTGGAGGGGAGGGAGGCAGATAGGCATATGCACTCTATTTTTTCTATAAGCCTGGAGTGCTGCCGGCCTGTGTGTGTGCCAGTAGCCTCTTCACGCTGCGGGGCCATCTTCTGCCTGGGCAGATGCAGGGACTGCAGAGGCAGACGTGGGGTTCTGGGTGTGGAGAGCTATGGGGGGGTGTCAGGTGGGGTTCTAGGTGTGCAGAGCTATGGGGGGGGTGTGAGTGTGGGTGGATTTCAGCCTGGAGAAACATCTGTGCTTGTGAGAGGAAATAGACAAACAGATAGTTTTTCTGCTTGTGTCCATGAGAAACACACATGTACACACAAACACACACACTTCCACGGGGGAGGGAAGGAGAGATGAGCAGCTCCTCTCTGGTAAGGGGAGGATGTTAAGAGGACCTGTACTGACATCCCTGAGAGACAGGTTGTTTTTCAGTGGCAAACACAAAATTTTCCATTCCCTGAGATGCGGCCTTTCGGGTAATGAAGCCGAGAGATGTGCACACACACACACACACACACACACAGCAGTTTTCTGTGGTAGAGGACTAGCAGTTCCAGGGCTTGGTGATGGGCTCATGGTAGATGGGGGGTATGAGGGGATATTCCTGCCCGTACTCCGTGTGTGTGTGTGTGTGTGTGTGTGTGTGTGTGTGTGTGTACGTGTGCCTATGTGTCATGCTTCTGTGTATGTGTGCATGCTTGTGCTTCTGAGGCCAGCTCTTCTGAGGATGAAGCACCTTCATGGGATCTGGAGATATAGGCAACCCAGATTCGACAGAGAGGAGACCCAGAGATGGAGACAGAGACAGAGAGAGACAGACAGAAGGACACAGACATTTTCTGTCTCTCCAGCCAGACCCGGACACGTGGGTGCACAATCATGGTTTCTCTACTCGTGTGTGCGGAGTTTTAAATGTGGCGTGAGGGGACTCAGTGTGCCAGCGGTGCACACTGGAGTGAGGGCCTTTGGCCAGGGCCAAGGGATCCTCTATTCTTCCCTTAGAGGAGCAGAGGGGCCCGGCCTGAGGACACCTGCTGCAAGGCACGGAGGGAGCTGACTTTCAGTGGGGTGGTGTGCAGGGAGGGAGGGCAGACATGTGGGTCGGCACAGACACGGGAGGTGTCTCCCTCATCGTGGAGAGAGACTCAGAGCAGGGAGAAATGTCTGTGCCCATGTGTGCTCTCTCTGTTTCTGTATCTCTTTGTCTGTCTCTCTGTGTCTCTCTCTGTCTCTGTCTGTCTCTCATGCTCTCTCTCTTTCTCTCTCTTCCCTTTTACCCAGACAGATTTATGTATGTTTTCTGTCTGGTACAGATTTTCTCAAGGGAGCTAGTATTTCTGCCCAGTGATGAGATATTAGAGAGATTCTCAGTGAGTGGATAATTTTTCACACACACAAGCATGCACACATACACAAAAGCATGAACACATACACAGAAGTAGTCATGTATACACAAGCATGTACACACGCATGTACATGCACACACACATACACGCATGCGTGCATGCATGGCCACACAACAGAAAAAAAGAATTTTCTGATAGAGAAAGAAAGAGACATACAGAGTCAGAGAGACAGAGAAATGCAAGGAGAGGGATGGAAAAGACAAAGATAGAGACACAGAGATGGGGAGAGACACAGAGACAGACAGACATCAATAGAGACACCAGTGCAGAGAGATGAGAAAGATGTGGGGACAGAAAAAGAGCCAGAAACAGACAGGGAGAGGAAGAGAAAAAGACAAAGGCAGATAGACAGACATGGGGGGGAAGAGAGAGGGAGGGAGAGAGGGAAAGGGAGAAAGAGAGAGAGGGAGAGAGAGGGAAGGAGAGAGGGAGAGAAGGAGGGAAAGAGGGAAGGAGAGAGAGAGGGAGAGAAGGAAGGAGAGAGGGAGAAAGAGAGAGGGAGAGAGGGAAGGAGAGAGAGAGGGAGAGAAGGAAGGAGAGAGGGAGAAAGAGAGAGGGAGAGAGGGAAGGAGAGAGGGAGAAAGAGGAGGGAAAAAAGAGAGGGAGAAAGAGAGAGAGAAAGAGAGGGATAGAGAGAGAAAGAGAGAGAGGGAGGGAAGGAGAGAAAGAGGGAGGGAGAGAGAGAGGGAGAGAGAGGGAGAGAGGGAGAGAGGGAGGGAGGGAGAAAAAGAGAGAGGGAGGGAGAGGGAGGGAGAGCAGGTAAGAATGAGGGGCCATCTGGGGAAGACTCTGTTTCTTCTCGGTGGGTTGGCCTGTCAGCACACTGTCAAGTCAGCCTGCCTTCCCGACCTGTGTGCCTAGACTAGCTGTTTTCCTTCGTTGCACAGAGGGGAAAACAAAAATCTCAGGATGTTATGTGTCACACAAAGTAGGTTCTTCTCTGAGGCAGTGGGGCCATTTTGCCCTGAAGTGCCTCAGATGGACAGCAGCCTCTCCAGGGAAAAGGTGCTGCTCCCAGCAGCTGCAGACCAGGCTGGGACCTCAGAAACCACTGAGCATGGGGGGGGGCGGGACGGGAGAAAGTTTTGGTCTGCAGACCTCTCTCTCTCTCTCTCTCTCTCTTTCTTTCTTTCTCTCTCTCTCTCTGATAGATGAAAAATTCGAAGACATGGAAAGTATGAGTCAGTATGGTTGGTTGGTTGGTTGATTTTGTGACAGGGTCTCACTGCATAGCTCACACTAGCCTTGAACTTAAACTTTTGACAATTTTCCCTAGTTCTGAGGTTACAGGCTATGCTACCACACCCAGCATATGCTTGCCTAGAGATAGAGCTGGAGAGAAGATTCCATGTGTGTGTGTGCATGCACGTACGTGTCTGTGTGAGGGAGAGAGACAGAGACAGAGAGACAGAGAGATAGAGGGAGACAGAGAGACAGACAGAAAGAGATAGAAACAGTGTTAGAGCAGAGCGACAGGTACAAAGAGAGACAGACAGAGGAACAGAGACAGAGTGAGGAAGAATTGCTGGGCTTGTTTCTTAGAGAGCCCAGTGGTGACTGGAAATTGTGCTTTTGGCCTAGCACATTGCAACATCACCAAAATATGCAAGGGAGGGAGCAGAGGGCAGAGGGCAGAGGGCAGAGGGCAGAGGGCAGCCTCTTCTGCTGGCATGGTAGCTCTCTGCTTTTCCCAAGAGCTCTGATGGATGGTTTGTGGAATCTGGGGAGCAGGGAGTTGGTGGTGGGCCTCACGGTTCTCATTCCAACATTTTCTGATGCGGCTCATCATCTGTGGAACCCAGGAGGTACCCATAGGCGGGCAGCATAAAGCGCAGAAGGGTGTCTTCTGGAAGAAACACAAATGAGCTGTTGTGACTGGCAAGATGGTTCAGTGGGCAGAAGCCATTGCTGTGCAAACCTCAGAGTTCAATCTCTGTAACCCCCATAAAAGAGGAAGCAGAGAACTGACTACACAGAGCTGCCCTCTGACCTCCACATATGCCATGCGCCCCACCCCTAATAATAATAATAATAATAATAATAATAATAATAATAATAAAGAAATGATTTTTTAAAAAGCCCTCAAGGACAGTTGCTTTCCTGGGTCCTAATGCAGGGTTGACTGTAGTGCAGTCCACTGACTGATGAGTGTCCTGGTGGGGTGGCTCTTTGTTCGTTCACACAGGCCCGGAATGGCACAGTGGGCAGGTCTTCCATAATCAATCAGGACAACTCTCCACAGATGCCCCAGGTGATTCCAGAGCCTGTCAATTTAACAACAGCCATCACACGGTCTCAGGTCATTGCACTCCTACTCCCTCAGTGTCCAGTGCAGGGTGAGCACATCACCTTCTCCCTAACATGAAGACGAAGAGGAAAACTTGCAGCCGCTTTCAGAGGACATCATCTCTCCATCTAGAAGTAACTTCATGAGGAGAAATCTTGTGTAAGAATTCGAGCCTTGGGGCTGTGGCAGCCCTCTTGTGCCTATGAGGACAGGGATGACTGTGGGTTGGGCTTATCCCTTGGAGTCACTTCCCAGTTCTGCTTCATGTGAGTCACCAGCCCCTGGTGTGGGAGTCACTTAGAACTGGCTAGCTTGTAGACTCGTAGCAGATGAAGCAGTCACATATGATGGTGACCTCCCTCCCGTAGACACTGTAGGTGTGTGGGTAGAGTTTACGAAGCACGCTGGACTCTTACCTCTTGTTCCTCAAAATCTAAATGCTAGGAAGAGTTGCAGGCAAAGGCTATCCCTGGTGGCTTTCTTCACGGCAACTGGTTCTGTTGAGCCTTCATTTCATAGCAGTAGACGGGGGCCCCACGGACATCCGTGAATGGCCAGCAGGCACACACACGCTACTGAAAAGGCCACTTGTCAACTTCAAGGGGTCAGCAGCCACCGGCAGATGCAAGGTCTCTAAAAGGGTGCAGAGGAAGTGAGTGTACCCTGAGAAGAGGGCGCTGGGATCAGAATTATCTCAGAGTCACCAGGTTGGCTGTATGTATGGTGCAGGCCCCACATAGGAACTCGCGCACACACACACACACACACACACACACACACACAGGCATTTACCACTTTACCCCGTGGACAGCCCTGGGCAGAGGAGCACTTGTGATTTGTCCTGGGGTCTGAACTGCCCGCAGTCATATTCAAGTATTCAAGTTCCCGGCTGAAGCCTGGGCCCAGCAGTCCACAGCCCCCAAGTCCCTCGTTGTGCCTGTAGTCCAATATGTCCCGTCAACCTGTGAGTCACATTCTGACTTTGACATTATCCACATTGTACAAAGGGCAAAGGTGCGTTCCAGAGAGGTCAAGTCACCCACTTGAGGGCACCCTAGTCGTAAAAGGAAGAAGCCAGGTTTATCTGTGCCCTTAGAGTCGGAGAAGAGAGAGAGAGAAGGTAGGAGGCGGGAGGGAGGGAGGAAAAATGTAGAAAACATGGAGTTTAATTACGTTTGAATTTTAAATGAACAATGAATTTTTAAAAGTATACCCTATGCAATACTTTGCTAAAAAATGATTACAGTCTTCTGGAAATTATAATTTAACATTTATCCACTACTGCTACCTACTCCAGCCTCCACCCACAGGGACACGTGATAAAATACAGACCTCTCCTGGTTCATTCCCTTGATCTATGGCCCCTGTTTCTTTGAAAGGCCTTTCATTTCTCTCTGTCCATATCTTTCTTCCATTCCATTCTCCTGCCTTCATTTTTTTCATAGGGAAAAGAACCAACCCTCTTCTTCCTTACCATGGAAAGCAAGGCTGCTGCTCTCCAGGGGATTTTTGTCGTGTTCTTTTGCCTAATTCTTCTGAGCCTCTTAGCAATTTATCAATCATCATTATGCTCCCAAGAATGCTGACATAGGAGTACAGATGGGTCGGTGGGTATGTCGGTGGGATGTATGGAGGGGTGGAGGTATGGATGAAGGGATAGATGGGTGGGTGGAAGGATGGGTGGATGGGTAAATGGGTAGATGAGTGGTTAGATGGAGAAGCAGATACATGGATTGATGATGGATGGGTGGATGAGGGATGGATGGAGGAAAAGATGGCTAGATGGGTGGGTGAATGGATTAAAGATTGACTAAATGAGCGCATGGATAGACAGGTAGATGAATGGGCAAGTGTATGGTGTATGTATGTAAATATGTATAACAGATAAATGGTTGGATAGAAAGATGAATGGGCAGTGAATGGACAAATGGATGGATGAATGGACAGGCAGCTGGGTGGAAGATGGATGACTGGATAGATGGACGATGATTGCAGAGATAAATGAATAAACACTGGCATGCACAAAGGAGACACCTAAAGTTGACCTCACAAGTCAAAGGAAAATGCATGGGAGTGAGCGTTAGAGGCAGTGAGATCCCAGCCCTTCTGGGACATCCGTAGGGTAGAGCCATGATTCCTCACTCTCTCCGGGCAGGCAGCGGGTCTAATGGGCTGTGATTTCCTCCCTTGTGTTCAGGCATCAGAAAATGTTCATTTCCCCCTTAGTAGGGTTTGGAGTGGCCTTCAGCCTGAGTGTGTCACTAGGGGACCTGACCCCTCAGACCCTCTGACTGCCCTCTGCAGGCTCTAAGGGAGACTGGGTAGCTGAGTTGCTGGCTGGATTTCAAGGAGCTTCGGCAAGGCAGACACGCCTGAACAGACTTTATCGCATTGTCAAGAACTTAAAATTGCAGTCATTTGCATGACTTCACTTTAATTGCTATAATAAATAATTTTTGGTTAATTAGGATGCATGAACTTATATATCATTTATTAACAAAAATAATTTGCAGGGAAAAAAATTGATGTGTTTTTCCATCAGACTTTCTCTGTAGGTCTTGCAAACCCTGAAAAATAGTTATTCAAGTAATGTCAAGAGGACCCAAGCACTTGGCTGTGAAGCATTTTCAGACCTACTGTGTGTGGTTGTGTGCTAGCTTGGCCATCCGCTAACAAAAGAAAGCAAGAACACAATAAAGGCAAAAAAAAGATACAAAGAGCTCTCTGTCAGGGCTGGAGTCATCTTATCAATTTATTATTATTATTATTTTTTTACTGTGCCTTTGGGCAAATGACTTAAATGGCTCTGTGCCTTACTTCCTTGTCTGCAGACTGTACTGGAGGGTGTTATCATGATTTGCACAAAATTTACTGTGGAAGTGGCTCAGCACGCATTTCCTTTTCTCTGGTAGCTACATTCTGATGTTTATTGGAAGACTATTTCTCTTACTTGGTCCCTGAACTTTGAGTAGGACTTGCAATCCATCTCTCAATCAGTTTGCATGGTCTTGACCACATGATGGGTTGAGGGATGGGCAAATGACCGGTTTACTCTATTGGAGCTGATTCTGAGTCTGTTCTCCCCAACCCCCTAGAGTCCTGTAAATACCACAGCAGTTAGGCCCTTCCATGTTTGAAGGAAGTCTACCCCTTGGAGTTTCAGATCCATAAGCCAGTAATATCCAGTGTGGACTTATGCCAGCTTCAATTTTTCTTTCTTTCAGCAAAACTTGACTATCAGCTCTTGGAATCATGTCAGATTTGGGGAACTTGCTAGCTAATTAACATTTAAAAAGCAAAAAGAAACAGTAGGGGGCTGGAGATGGCTCGGTAGTTAAAAATGCTTACTATTCTTGCAGAGGACCCAAGTTAAGCTCCGAGCTCATACTCTGGACAGCTCAGAACTGCCTATAACCCAAGCTCAAAGGAATTAGATATCTGTTTCTAATTCTGAGGGCACCTGCACTCAGATGTCCACTCCATATATATATATAATTAAAAATAACAAAAAATAAATCTTAAGAAAAAACAACAAAGACAAAGAGAAGAAAGGAGGGGAGGGGAGGCGAGAGGAGAGGGGAGGGGAAGGGAGAAGAGAATAGAAGAGGAGAGGGGAGGGGAGGGGAGGGAAGGGAAGGGGAGGGGAGAGGAGAGGAGAGGGAAGGGGAGGGGAGAGGAGAGGAGAGAAGAGAGACCACCCGCCTCTACCCACCTCTACCCGCCTCTACCCGCCTCTCTGGATCATTACATGTAAGGTGAGAAGTGGTCCTACAATTTGGAGTGCTGAGATTCATGTGGTTTCGATGACGGTTCATGGTGTAGTAATATCAAATATGGAGCCAAAATCTTGAGCGTCAGGCAAGTTTTAAGATCACTTTGCATTGGGAAAGAGACCTTAGGACAGACCAAGTGGAAGAGGAAAGGGTTCTGAGTTTTCCTGTGGCCATCAAGTGCGCCTACACAAAATGCACCATACTGCCCCTTCCTTAATGTTTCCCAAGATCATGTAAGAACATCCTGTGGCCACCGAGTTATCTGGATGACTCCAACAATGGAGATGAGTTGCCACTATCCACTGTGCTGAAAGACTTAGCACGCAACTCCGCAGAAAGTTCTCGGGAATGAAATTTATGTCTCTTCTCTCCAAGGTCACAGAGCTCCCTGAGGCTAACAGAAGCAAAGTCCTCGGGGTGTCCCCCTCACTCAGGCCTGATGAGTCAAAGCCCAGCTTCTTGACTCTCCCTCCACTGACAATTGTCACTGTCCTTCTCAGAGAGGATGGTTCCTATGTCCTGACTATGCCAGTGTCCTTTCTGTGGTCCCTCCTTTAGTAACTCAGCCCAGGAGTGGGTTTGCCCTGTGTTCTTTCTGGTTTTGTTTTTGTTTTGTTTGGGGATGTGCTGGGGGTATCACATGTACTTTCCTTGCCAACCTCAGAGCCTCTTAAGACAGACAGAAAAGGAGCTGATGACCACATCAGCAACTCCTTGCCAGTTGTGCCCTCTCCCTAGGCTTTCTTTTCTCCCTTTCCCTCCAGGTTGGATGTGACTATGGCTGTCTTGAAGCAGAGTGGCTATGACAATCTACAGGAGACCCTTACAAGATCATTGTAGAGGGAGAGGGAGAATCAAAGACTCTCAGGAAGCCTTCAGAAGCCCTCACACAGTCCCTTCCCTTTCCAAGGACATATAAGAGGTAAGTAGCCAACCAGGAGGGGTTTCTGAGAGTAGCTGCCTGTGAGATGCTTATGTTCATGTAAGTGACCCCAGTGAACTCATTAGCTCACCAGGTTGGACTTGGATGAAACCCTTTTCTGAGTAAATAAATGTTTCTTTATTTTCTAGTTATTTATTTATTTTGAGACGGGTTTACTGTGTAACTCTAGCTGACCTGGACCTTGCAATATGGACCAGGATGACCTCAAACTCACAGAGATCACTTCTCCCTCCCGAGTGCAGAGATTACAGATGTGTAGCAATGTACCTGGAAAATAGATGTTTCTTAATATTTCCCAAAGAAAAGTCAGGCCCTACCATCCCTAACCACTGATGCCAGGGAAAGAAATAAGTCACTGGTTGGAAGGAGACTCCCTCTGAGCTGGTGAGGATCTTGGGAGGTGGGGAATGTGGCTTTCTAAGCTAGCTGGAAGCATCCCTGAAAACACCAGAAAGACCCTCTACACAAATCCCTGGGAATGTGTAATCTAAACACTCAGGGAGGCAGAGGCGGAAGGATCTCTGTGAGTTTGAGGCCAGCCTGATCTACAAAGTGAGTCCAGGATAGCCAAAAACACACAGAGAAACCCTGTCTTGAAAAAAAAAAATTCTTGGGGACAATGTCAGACTGAGATATGTGTTAACAAAGCCTGACCCTCTGAACTGACATGGTAGCTCCTGGGTTGCAAAGACAGGTTTAGCTGTAGCAGCTAAGGGAAATCTTCCAGAGAGCCTGTAGGGGCCAGGAGCCCCAGATTTTGGCTACTACTAGGGAACACTGCCACAGTTTAAGTCCACAGGTAACCAGGCCTGCAGTGCAATATTCGCCCTAGGGCTCTTTCCTAGATCTTCTAAGTTTGGTTTTGTGTCTGAAATGAAGCTTTATACACATGCACACAGGAGGTAGTAAATATGGTGGGGGTTTAAGTTGTTGCCTGCCCTGAATATCCTAATCCTTGCTCCATCGACAATCCATTGCAGGGTGTCTGGGAGCATGGGTTACCTCTTCCCCTGGGGTCAGTGTGGTAGAAGATGTGTGTATATGAATGGAGTTTGGGTCAACATCTAATGGGGGTGTGGGGAGTGTCAGAAACCAGGACAATGTCCTGGTTTGAGGTCTCAGCCTCAGAAGAGAACTGACACATGGAGGGTATCCACACGAAGGGCTGGAACCAGTCCGAAGAAGCAGACCCTTGAAGTCAGTGGGAAGGGCAACCTGTGAGGTAGGCACTGCCAGAGAAAGAGACCTGATAGAGAGCGCCGAAGGGAAGTCCTGGAAGCAGAAGGGAGCATTCAATACAAATCTGATGATGGGCACTCAAACGTGTTAAAAGGGGCCTCCTATTATTGGCCTAGGAAAATCTTACCTTCAGAGGAGCAAAGCCTCACACCCACCCTGGTCAGATGCTGTACTCCAGCTATGGGCAAAGAGAGAACCCTCTTTCCCAAAGCCCAGGGGACCTGTACAGACAGACAGATAACTGCAGACACACACACACACACACACACACACACACACACACGTACATGCACATGCACACAGACACACACACACACACACACACACACACACAGCATGGCTTCAGCCTTGTTCCTACGTTGGTCCCTTAGAAACTCAGACAGTTGGTTTGTGCAGACAAGCGTGTGACCCATCAGCCCATCAGCCAGCTCCCAATGCGTGGGCCTCGTTTCTTTCCGGAAGAGACCACTTCTGAGAGATGCCCCCCCCCCCCCCGTCGCATTCTCCCATCCTCCCTGTGCCAGAATCTTCAATGCTGGAGGCGAGCTACTCAATAGAACATTTTGCAATTAATTTGGTTTCCAAAACACTGATCAATAAATCACGGAGTAGTCTTCCGGGAACAATTTGTTTCTCTCTCCTAAAGAGCCACAGGATGACGTTAGTTTTACAAGAGGAAGAATGTGTGGGTCACAGGTGTCCGAATGGTACCACCACCCGACCACCACTCTGCCCCCGTTGTAACCACTCTGTATAGATTTATGTAAGTATTCAACGTTTTTCATCTAGCACAGAAAAGGTTGCAAACCAAATGGTTCTGCAATGGGCATGACCAGCCCTGGCAGGCTCCTGCTGAGAAGATGGAGGGTAGGTGGCTCTGCCACCTGACCTAGACTCTTTTATTGGACTTGGCTATTAATAAGCAGGCTTATCTCTCCTGGGAGAAGGGATGGGCATCAGATATCAGAGAGGTGGAGATGAGACCCTGGCACCCTGGTGGGACAGAGCTGTGCTGTGTTCCTTTCCTGCCTAGTGGGCGTTGACAAACTCTTCAGAGCACAGAAGCCTAGGGAGCCAACCCACCTGCTTCCCGGAATAGAGAGAGACCCCTCCCCTGCAGGGCCAGAGGGTTCCTGCTGTGTTCTGGCTCCCAGGGCCTGAAGCTCACCTTGGGTTTAGGATGCAGGTCTTCTACTGCCAGGAACTCTGGCACAAACCAGAAAGCCTGGGCGCTGGAGAGACAGCTTGGGTGATGAAGGTCTCGCTGTACAGATGAGACCCTGAAGATCATCCCCAGAACCCAGCAAGAATACTAGGCATGATGGTACTTTTCTCTCTGTGCTGGGAATCCAGATGCAAAGAGATCTCTGGGGTTCATTCTTTGGCCAGCCTAACTGAATCTGGGAACATCAGATTCAACCAACATCAGCCAACATCAGATTCTATCTTTCTATCTTAGAAAAAAAAAAGTGTGTGGTTTATGAGAACAAAGAACAATACCTGATATTGTCTTCTCTGGCTCATGCACATGTGGGACCCTCCCATACACAAGAACACACACACACAGACACACACACACACACACACAGAGAGAGAGAGAGAGAGAGAGAGAGAGAGAGAGAGAGAGAGAGAGAGAGAGATGAGAGTCCTTGCCAAGCACAGCTCCTGCATCTCCACAAAACATTTGGAAGATGAAGTGGGCACTAGGGTCTTTCTGCTCCTTTTAGCTTTTCCCATAAGGGAGTTGCAGGTCCTGGGGGTGTATCTCAAGATTCCCCAAGAGGTTACCCAAATACTTTGGTCTTTAGGTAATGTACCCAGTGATCTACTTTGCTCCTTCAAGCTCAAAGGTTTCAGGAAAGTCTTAATGTCACTCATGGAAGATATGATGGCTTAGTCCAACTACCAGGAAAATGTACTGGTGAAAAAACTTTGAAGAGGCTGCTAAGTCAGTTTCCTCATCATCCTGGGCCCTGTTGATAGCCTGTGTCTGTGCTTGCATGGTCAGTTGGGCTGGGAGATACAGGAGATTCTCAGCTTGTTGAGGGCAGGAATCACATGTTCCTTCCACCATACCACAGACTCCTGAGCTGGAAGAACAAGGACTGCTTGGTAGGTGCTGTGGAGTTCCTCAGAGACAGAGGTGGTTGGAAGATACATGGGTAGAGATTGCCCAGACTTTGGAAAGTTCTGGAAGGTTCTCTCCCAATCATGGAGGGCATGATAATTCAGTTTCCTTCAAATTGCTGACAGCCTAGAATTCTGCAAAAACAGGAGGTCATCTCTGTGCATTAGGAACAAACATTGCTAACCGGACCTTGAGTTGTTAGGAACACTCAACCATGCCACTCCTGTGCTGATAATGAAGGTGAGAAGCCATTAATGACGTCTGTCAAGAGGAGCCACTTGGAACAAATCGGGGGGTGGTGGTGGTGTGGGTGTGTGGGTGTGTGTTCAGAATGGCTGCTTCATTGCCTGGAACACTCTGTACCCCGGAAAGGCCAGGCGTAGAGTTGTTGTCAACTTTCTACATGACTTTGCCGAGTTCTGATGCTCTTTCTTCTGCTCATTTGAACTATTGATTAAAATCAGCATTTTCTCATGTGCTTCATCTTTTCAATAATGCTAATTTCAGTAATTCATTAAGTTACGCCCGACAGTGCCTCTCCCTAACATTCATAATGAATCAAGTCTTGGGATTAGAACATGGAGAGCCGCAGGCTGAGACAGCACTCTGTCTTGGGCACAGCAGACCCCATCACACATGGATCCTTGCACAAACCCCAAGTCCAGACTGGTTCTAACTCCCATCTCATTGCCAGAACTAAACATCCCCCAGGAGGACAAATGAGTCATCTTGCTTTCAAAGGTTGTTGCATTAGAAAGACATTCTGCCTTGGACTGTCTCATTCATTCTTGAATTTAATATCCGGAGACATCAGGAAGTTGTCCACAGTATCTAAATTAAATTCTTTCTTCTGAAGCACAGGTCCATTTCCTTCTCAGGAGATAGCAAACCGCCAGCCACACTGTCTGTGTGATAACCAGAGATACATCAATTCTTAGATGACCTGACCCTACCTCTCCTCCAGAAGGAAGGCACACTTGAAGGTGGTCAAACGATTCAGAAAGATTGCACAAAAAACTGTAATCAGGGCCAGTATTAGGGCCCAAGACATCTGCAAACCCTTTTAGGACTCTCCCCACCCCACATAAAGGCCACTCCCTATGGCCTCCTGCAAGGAGCCCCCAGGAGCACAACTGGGTAATGTCAAAAATGTGAACAGCCTTGTCACAGGGAAGGAAGTTATGGCTGGCTGTGAAAGTATAAGAAAAGTTACTCAGATTCCCTCACATTAAGGACAACACAGATGAGTCATTAGCTGCACTGGAGGCGACCATCAGGTTGACCACACCTTGTGTTTTCCCGGCTCCTCCCTATGAGCACACCCTCACCACTTGGTCACCTTTCTGCCATCTTCTTTCCCTCCAGCAGCCTTTCAATTTCCATGAGACAAACTGACATAGCTATATAGCCATGTGCCCACATATCATGTTGATCTTCACACTTGGATCTTTTCATCTGATAACACCAACACCCCCTTCCTTCTGGAGCCCTCCACCTCATTTCACACCTTTCCGCTTCAAATGGCCTTCATGTTCTCAGATAGACACTCAAACCTGGACCACCTTGGAGGTCTCAGGTGGGTTCCTCTCTGGCGTGCTTGTGTCTCCCTGTGGGGACTGTGTGTATCACTTGAGGGAGTGAATCCAATGTGCAGTAAGCAACCAAGAAAAGATGAACAATGTCACTATCCTCATCTTCATTCTTCATTGTACAAGTGTGGAGTGTCTTTTGTGGGAGGAGAAGGAAGCCACGGCCCTTTGCAGTGGTCTTGAGATATATGCAAAGTTTCTTCTTCAAATGAGACTAAGCCTCATTTGAATGGGGCCTGACCTTTTCCTCTGTGCCTAGGTATGTTCAAAGCCTGACATTGTTAGGTGTGGCTGGAGCCAGGGATGGATGCCAGGCAGCTCGGGGGTACATGTTGTGATTGATCATGTGTTGGGAAGCAGAGAATTGGTTTGATCTTGTATCGCTCACTGTAACCTCCTGTACCGTGACTGTGGCACTCTTCTTGCCAGGAGGCTGCCATCTTGGTCAGCAGAGAGCCACTTTCCACAAATGTGTCTGTGCAATAAGGATATAAAAGATGACTCCAGGCCCCTAGGAGTTAGCTGTCTTGTCCATTTAATAGGAGCAGTGGGGCTGCTGGAGCCCAGGCTTTTACTGCCAAACTCCACTTCTCCCCACAAATGAAACCTCAGAGGGATGTCACTCCATCCACACAAGAGTGACAAGAATTAAAAAAGAGCTGCATCTTAGTGTTGGCAAGGACACGGAGCAGTAGATACTCTCAGAAACCACAGAGGGGAAAAACAGCACCCACCCTTAAGAGCTTTGCAGCTGATCTTAACTTAACAAAGCTTAGCAGGTAGTGAAAACACATGTCCAGCCATTCCACCCCTGGAGCTCTACCCAGGAGGAATGAAGGCCTAGGAAGAGCACTCTTAGCAATAGCTCCATCTGTAAAAGCCCTAGCTTGGAATAATCCAGATGGCCACATCTGTAGGGTGCTAAGTCGACTGAGAGACAGCTACACGATGAAATATTAGCGAGGACACTGCAAATTCCTGGCCCTCTAAGCGTTATGTTGAGTAGGAGAATACAGATGCAGGCAGCACGGCGGTATCTTTTGAGGAAGAGGAAGAGCAGGCGGAAGTAATGATCACATTGGAATCTGAATATTGTTTGCCTTGGATAGGTGGAGGACAGGAGCAATGAACTTAGCTAGGAGAGAGAAGAGGACTTTCTGTTGGCTCCATTGTGTGAGTGGGCGCGACAGCATTGCCTTGCAACATTCTTAGGTTGGACACACTGGTGACCCGTGCTCAGGTTGGTGACTAAGTGGATACACACAGTAGAATTTACAGAGCTGTACGGTTACACTTTGACCATGTTACTCATTGTAAATAGACCTCAAACATGCAGAGATCTGAAAGAAAGCTCACCTCATTCTGCTAGATCCATTCCCATAGTTTTTCACTTGAAACTGAAATTGTACATGCTAAGGCTCCGTTGTTAGTGAATTCTCTGTTCCCGGTGTCTGTACTTAAAATGTACATGTTTTATGCAGTTTACAGGGAAGAGGAAGGCAAGAATAATTTCAGGTTATTGTGAAGCCGTGGTTGACACATATGGAATTGCTCTGCATACAGGAACACTTCTGGATATTTTATTGCCTAATAAGGAGAAAGTTATACGTGCCATTTCTCAGCCCTGGGATTGCTGTCAGAGCAATATACGGAGGCAGAGGAGGGTCTGCATTATCACTGGTGGAATTTTGTTTATGGAGAGACAGGTATCCTGGAGCCCGCCTGGGAGCTGAGGGGGGGGGTAGCCACCCAGGTGATTGATGGAATGCCTTAATTGCTAAGAAGCTTGCAGGCTGCAGCTGGAGTCTGGGCCTCTGTAGACAGCCCAATACCTCTGCGAGATGGTTGGGCTAGCCATGGCTACACATTTCCATTTCTGGATATTTTCCTCTCTGACCCAAGCCTCATCTTCTCTACCACCAGCTCTATTTTAATGATTTCCTGGAGGATAGAACCTGGGGTCTTGGATATGCTTGGCAAGCATTCTACACCCAAGATGCATCCCTGGCGTGTTTTCAGTTTGCTTGTTTGTGGGTTTTAAAATATGCATTTCTCTCTCTCTCTCTCTCTCTCTCTCTCTCTCTCTCTCTCTCTCTCTCTCTGCAGCCTTTGGTGTTGTTCCTCAGATGTCGTCTCCATTGTGTTTTTAAGACAAGGTCTCTCGATGGGCTGGAGAGATGGCTCAGTGGTTAAGAACACTGTCTGTGCTTCCAGAGATCCTGAGTTCAATTCCCATCAACTACATGCTGGCTCACAACCATCCATGATGTGATATGATGCCCTCTTCTGCCATGCAGGTATACATGCAGATAGAGCACTCATAAAAAAAAATAAATAAATAATTTTTAAATAAAAAAAAAAAAAGACAAGGTCTCTCACTGGCCTGGAAATTACATGCCAGTGGGCATCAAGGATCCACTTTTTTCTGCATCCCGGGTGCGAGGATTCTGAGTGGTAGCACCAGGCCCAGCTTTTTTACGTGGGCTCTGGGGATCAAGCACAGAGCTTTGTGCTTATATGACAGTGATCTTCCCAACCTATATCCCCAGCTCTTCACTGTTTCATGGTCTCCTAGAGAACTGACAGCCTCTTCTTACCAGAACCCCTCAGTAGCCCCGGGAGACAGGCTCAGAGACGGTCATGGAAGAACCTGTGAAGTGCTCATGTGGGACAGAGCCAGGTCACTACCTTAAATGGCCCCTCCACTGTCACTGCCCTCTGACCATGTACAGCCCCACCCACTTTCCCCAGAATGCTCTGCTCATTTGTCTTTCAAACTCTCTCTGCATTTGACCACGCCCTTTTCCATCTGATGACACCCAGTTTCCCTAAACGGGAGCGTCTCAAACTGTAGAAATCTCCTTTGATTGAGTTTTTCACATCACAGGGCTGGACTGACTTGGGGGAGGGGGTAATACCATGATAAGAGGATGAGAAATACTGACTGGCCAGCTGGTATGTTGGCTCCTGCCAATCTTCTGTGTGTCCCCTTGGCATACAACCATTCTGCTTAGGCTTCTACTCCATCGGTTGAAGCTGAGGGTTGTGAGCACATCATGTCAGCCAGAGACAGAGCTTTAAAGAATGCTTAGAGTCTGCTTGGGGAGCAGGCTTGCTGACTAAGCCTGGACCTCAGGTCTCAGAGGCCAGGCTTGGAAATAGGAAAACACCTTAAGCAGTGTGGGAGCTTGGGGGTGGGCCTACATGAATCAGCGGCCCACAAGGTCATTATCATTCTAGTCAAGGCGGCTCCACCAGGCTTTTGCAAGGGCATTCGGCCTTCATCAATCTATCGATTAGCTTCAACCCCAGAATTAAACAATAAAACGTGCTGCCCAAGTGAAAACAAAGTGGCGAAGTATCTTTACCCACAGGTGTAACTTTCTAGCTGTCAACTCAGAAGACAGGGTGGGGTGGGGACAGGTAATTCTGTCCAGGCAGTCCTAACTCAGCCTTCAGGACCTCACAGCCAGTGCTGGGTCATGCTGGTATCTGCCTCTCCTTTAGCCCCTCCCTTTTTGTAAGCATGAGGTATGTGCCTATGAATTTGGGGAGACTAGCACTCTTGTGTGTGCGCGTGGAGGTCAGAGGTCAGTGATAAGTATCTTTCTCCATTGCTTCACACCACCTTTTTTCTTGTTGTTGTTTGTATTTTCAGACTAGCCGGCCAGCAAGACACTGGTAATCTGTTGGTCTCTGGCTACCCTTCCTAGCACTGAGACCACACTGAGCCTCTGCCTGGGTGCCTGGGTGCCTGGGTGCCCATGACCCAAACTCGGGTCCTTACGCTTGCAGGACAAGCATGTTGCCAGCCAAGCTATCTTCCCTGCCTTTCCGTTTCTTGCTTAACACTTTCCAAACTTCACATGCTGAAGCAACAGGCTGGACCAGACTGGTGTGAGGCAAATAGGTCTACTGGGCTGAGATGAAGTCCACAGTGCCTCACACCCTCAGCACTCACCAGACTTTCATCTGAAAAGGGCTCAGATGATCGGCAGATCTCCTCAGCTTTGCTGGCCCCCACCGGTAGTGGCTGCCTTCTTGCTCATCCCCTCCCCGCCCTAGTGAGGGACAGCCAGACCCGCAGGGAGGCAACAGGAGCGTGCAGTTCCAGCAGCCAGCATTATTAACCACCTGAACTAGCAAATTGGATTCATTACAGTATAAATTAAAATTATGCTAACTCTTCTTTCAAAGCGCCAACCCTGAACACAAACTTAAATTAAGATGTTCTTCGCAGGGACGGTATGAGAGGAGGCTGTCTCGAAAGCAGGCCCAGTGAAACCGGGGGGGTGACACAGTAGTTCTTTCCAGCCCCAAGCCTGCCCACTCCAGAAAGTCCTCAACATGCAAATACCTGACCCCAGCGGAGGAGCTGGCGTAAACAAGGAGAGATGTGCCTAGCAGCAGCCGTGCCTGTGAACATCCCAGGCTCCTTAGTTCCTTGGGGTTTAAGCAGAAGTCACTGCGAGGTGCAGGGATCTAATTGGGAATTTAATGAGTCTCTGGTCCTGGGCTCAGCAGCAGCCCTTAGGGATGCTACTGCTTGCTCTCCACTCATCTCCCTCCACTTCACCCAAGAGGACAGCCAGAAGCACAGGCCTAAACTTTTTGCTTCTCTCAGCTACCAACCACTAATACCTGTTCTCAGAAACGGGCTTGACTTGAGCGCATCATGGCCTGTCAAGGAAAAACCTATCAACCCAGCTAACTGGGAGGCTGAGGCAGGAGGATTGCCAAGTTCAAGGGCAGCCTGGCTAACTTAGTGAAATCCTCTTTCAAAGTGAAAGACCAAGGAGGGATTTAAGAATGTAGGTCAGTGATAGAATGCTTGGACTAGGTTCAAGCCGCAGGAAAGACAGACGGATGGACAGAGAGACAGACAGGAAGGGGCAGGCAGGCTACATGAGACTTGTCAGCAAGTGGGGGTGGAGGTGGGGCTCAAGATCTGAGATCCAAGATAATTTCTTCAATAATTTGGCTAGAATATGCCCCCCCCATTTGTGGGTGTCTTATTTCTGTACTTAGGCCTTGACCCCATAACACAATGTTTCAGGTGGCTTTCTGAGGCTTTGGGGTCTGTCAGGGGTTCTGAGGAACTGCTTCTCTTTCCAATACCTGGCTTTCAGGAGGTCTCTTTGCTGAAGATCTACTCAGGTGAGGGTGTGGAAGACCAGATAGCCAGTAAGGCCTTCTGGGGTAGAAGTTCTAAGAAGAGAAGGAACGGCCATGTAGGATGTGAGAGCAGAGGGCAGAGTGCAGAGGGTAGAGGGCAGAGGGCAGGGGAAGTTAGGCTCTTGTTCTGACTTGACATTTCCCCAGTCTATAGTAGGGACTCTGCTGTTCTCAAAGTCAGCTGAACACTTTCACTCTTCCACCTTTCAGAAAGCTCAAGTTCAGAGTCCATTGAACGTGTATGCACTGACACAGTCTCCAATTTTACCCTGGAGGACAGCAGCATCCCTGCCTATTCTACCTTCCAACACCATTGCCAGTCATGTCGGATGACCCAATACCTTTTGCTGGTATTGACCAAGAAGACACATTGGTCCACTCTGCCAAAGGACACATAGAAGTAGCAAGTCCCCAGAACCTGTTGTAAGGACAGTAGTGAGACTCATGTTGGCTGCTGGGGCCGAGGGGTTCATAAGCTTTGGAATGGCTGCCCAGTGTTCCCGATTCTTGGTGGTCCAGCCTGTCATCACTGTGTATTTCCATTTTCCAAAACTGTGTCTCCATAGACGTTTTCTAACAGGGCAAGCAGGGGTGGTTATGGGGTTCAACTCCAGCCCTGTGGGTTCCAAGCCCCAAGAATAGCCGCAAGCAGCTGCTTCTTTCATGGGAAACAGCCTCAAAGATTAAACAAAGATGGTTTGTTTTGGCCAAGCCCACCTTAGAAGCTGACTGTCTCACAATAAAGGATGTAGGATTTCATAGCTCTGGATACAAGATTGTCTCCAGCCAGCTGAGGAGATCTAGGTCAACTTTTGGTTGTTCAGCTGTCTGCACACTCAGGAGGGCCCTGCCCCAGCCCTAGGATGTGATTTGTGGTTTTAGATCTTCAGTCCAGAGATTGGAAGCCAGCATGAGAAGAATCAGGGGGCAGGGAGTAAAGAAAAAGCAGAGAGAACTATAGACAGGAGATTGGAAGAAGTAGCCTGCCCGGGGAAACTGATGTGGATGCTAACTCTCTGTAATCTCTATATCAATTCAGTGTCTAATCACCCACCGATCCAGCCCATCCAACCCTCTTTACTGACAACCTTCTATTTGTCCATCTGGCCATATCCATCCATCAGCCCACCTAACTACCCAGCATTCAAATAGCTCTTCAATCATCCAATCTATTTCAATAACAAGCATTTTATCTGTCCTTGACTATGCATACATTATTCATCAGTTTAACCAATTGACCACCCACTTTTTGTTTTGCCTTTTCCCCATCTATCCATGTACTCATCCATCCTCCCACAAACATCTGGCCAACGATCCAGACATTAACCGTACAATCATCCACCCAGCCATCATACAAATGTGAATTTTGCACCCACTGTGGATTGGACAGTATTTTATATAGTGGTGGACAGGAGAAAACTATCCCTTCGGAAGAATTTTTCCTAGTAATAAACAATTATTTGGTGCTATTTTGTGCCAAGCTCTAGAAACACAAAAACAAAAAATAGTCCGAGCCTGCAAAGGGCTCCTAGCCTAGACAAGAAGACAGATGGAAAACAGGACCTTAAAATCTTGAGAATTAACATCTATAGAATTTGAGTGCCTGGGAGTTGTCACCATCAGCAAGTGTTTCCTGCTCAAGAATGAGGACCTGAGTTTGGACCCCAGATCGTAAACTCCAGGCACAGTGGTGGACATATGCAACCCCAGCCACAGGAACAGAAGGGCCCTGGAGCAGACTGGCTGGCCAGACTTACCTAATCAGTAAGCTCCAAAGTTCAGTGGGAGGTTGTGTCCCAAAATGTTATGGATGGATAGCTCATCAGTCAAGAGCACTTGGCAGGTTGGCAACTCACAACTGGCTGTAACTCCAGTTACAGGGGAACTTGTTGCTTGTCTGACCCCCATGGGCTCCTGCACACATATAGTATAACTATGTACGCCCAGGGACACAAACAAACACAGAAAGCAATATATATATGTATATATATATGTGTGTGTATACATACATACATACATACATGAATAGGGACACATACACACAGAGGCGCTGGGGCAAAGAGACAGAGACAGAGAAACACTGGCACTCAGGATCCTTTCCATCTTGTTCAGGACAGCCTTCCTGGGAGAAATGATGTCTAGGTTTTGAACCTGGCTGAAGATCTAGTACAAGCACAGGTGAGTACACTAATGAACTGCCCACCAAACACAGGGATGCAGAGAATCCTTGCAGGCCGACAAAGGGAGAAGGAGAAAGAGATGAGCTTAGCACAGGGTGCCAGCCGCGTTTCCAGAAGAACCAAAGGATGTTTGAAGACAGCACTATGCTCCTCTGTAAAGTGGAGAAGTGGTGTCTTCCTCACAGGGTTGGGATGAGACTCACAGCTCTTGAGATTCTGGGGGCTGGTCACAGGACATATAGATGCTACTATTAAGAACTAGCATCAGCTAACCATTATTAACCTAAAGTATGATGACAGTAACCATCAAAGGCAAATTAGCAAATAACTTTATCATTATTACAAGTCGAGGGCACTGTATGTGTATTTACTGTTTACAACTTGGAAGTTTGTTCGGGGACCTGGAAGGGCATGTTGTCTTTTGATGCCTCTTTTCCCATAAGACAGTGTTTGAGAGAGGCCTTCAGGACTCCCAAGGCCCTGAGGACTGGTCCAAGTCCTAGTCCCATGTTGTTAGACAGATGGGCAGAGAGGTGGGCCCCACCTGCCGGGAGTGGGTCCAGGTTTCAAGAGGACAGTCTCTGCTCATATCATTATGGCAGCCACCCATGAATTTCTCTAAAAACCTTTTCGGGAACTGTTTATATTTTCAGATGGATGACCTCTTGGGGCAATGAGTTTCCATAACAACTAATGGGAGACCAGTGTGCTTCCGTCCTGAGCTGGGTCCCTCGTGCTCTTTGATTCGCGTCAGCAGTGCCGATGGGACTCAAGTGGTTCCTGTTTGCCATCTCCGTGCACAGTGGCAGTTGATGGGGCAGGTACGGGGCCCCAGGGCATCAGCTTCCCTTCAACATGCTGGCCCATAGGTAACAATGGTCTCTGGCCTTGCTCTGGCCATTCTGCGACAAGAGGCTGACCCTATGTAGGTTGAAGGGATCTGTCTATAGCTGACTGGAAGCTTCCAGAATGGGTTTCTAGATTAAGGAAAAGCATCTGTTCTAACAGCTGGACAAAGGGATGTGTTTGGATCACAACATTGAATGGGATTTTGGTCCTTGATAATATGGAGAGAGAAGAGAGGAGACATATGGACACTCTAAAAGGTCACCCAGGTGGGTAAAGGGTGTCAGGACAGGGTAGCTTGGCTCTGAAACACCTGGCCAACAGCCCTGGGAAGCCACAGTTGATCCTATGGTGCCTAGAACAATTCACTGGGGAAGGGAAGGCTGGGGTCCGTTTCCTTACAGAGCTCTCCCAAGTGGGGCCCTCAGCACAAGATAGACTGCAAAATATTTTAAATGTAGCAATGGGCTGATGGACAGTGCTTAGGGGAAAGGCCAGGCCCACCTCCCTGGCTGCAGAAGAGCCACTCTGTCTCTGACCTCCAAGACCACCTGTAGGGCATGCACAACTTCAGCCGGAACTCACCTTCCAGTACCAGCCTAGCTCTTGTGTTGGTAAAAATTGACACAGACAGGACCAAGTATCTCCACAGACCCCAGGCATTCTCCAGCTGCACTGAGAAGCCTCGTGGCAGCAGCTTGGAGTTGCCCAGGGGGGAAATTCTAAGAGCTCTGGAGGGAACACTTGAAGTTACACCTAGACCAGCTGGGCCTTGGGCCTCCTCGTGTGTAAAACGAGGCTGAACCTAGCGGAGAAAAACCGTGTTTGCCAAGAAAGGTCTCAGAGGAGGCTGAGGCTCTTCTCCAGTGTTCCCAACACCTGCTTGGTCAGGGTCCACTCATGTTTTCACTTACCCAGCCACAGATGTCAGCAGGGGTCATGCAAGGCTCCTAAGCAGGTCAACAAACAGAAAGGAGAAAGGCTAGGGCCAAGAGAGAAGTGAACCAAGAGAGCCTGAGCCAGAGGTCTCAGCCTTCCTGGGATGGGATGATTCTGAGACTTAGGCAAAGGTCTTGCAACTCCAAGCCCTCAAGTTTGATTTTGGAAACAGGGTTTGAGGGGTGGGGGGCTTCTAAGATCATGCCAGGACTTCTCAGGTCTTGGTATTTGCCAGACACACACACACAAACTGAGTTTGTTCAACAAAGTTGAAAACTCAAAAAAAAAAAAAAAAATCTAGGCCTGTCTTAATTATGCCTTGGCAGATGGGGAGAAATAGCTCAGAAATGATGGAGGAGGGTCGATGAGCAAAGGCCTAAAATTGGGCTTATAAAAGGCAGAATCAATTTGTACTCTTTCTGAGGAAGAGGGCTGTGTGAGGCCTGAATTATGCCTCTGGGTCATTCGGTTGTGCTTTCAAATCAGAAAATTGTAGATATTACATCCCAGAATTGATTGGCATGAAGGCAGCTGCAGGTCCCCACCTCTGCCTTTGTCTGCTGGGATGCTGAATGGAGAGTGGACATGTCCCTTCCGGGAGAAGCAACAGAGTGGCGGTGGTGGGAGAGAGGGCAGAGAGAGATGGTAATTTGGCAGATGGACCCTTATGCATCAGAGCCATGCTTCTGTGAGTTTGATGGACTGTGTGCTTTTGATGTTAAAAGAAATGGGTGGGGACAGGCTGCCCCCCACATCTGCCCCCCTACAGTGGCCCCTCCACTGCTGGAGTAATTGTTCATTGATCCTTTTCAGAGTTCACCCTTAATTTTTCTAAGTTTCAGCAAATAGCCCCTAACTCACAATCACCTGAAATGCTATTGATTTTTTTTTTAATTTAACCTCCTGGAAGTTTTCCACTCCCACTCAGAAGGAAGGCTTTGATTGCATACGCCCAACCCAGAACCCTTGAAACACCACTTCTCCATCAGAGCATCCCTATCTCCTAAACCTCTGAAAGGCACCTTCTTTTATTGCTTACTGTGGCTCCATGGGCTTTCAAACTCACAGCTCCCTGAGCACCCCTGAGGCCAGCATGCACTAGTTTGCTTATCTATAACTTGAAACCATGAGATGGTTAAATTAACAGTGTTTCCTGTGGGGTGCTGGTCTAGCCACAGCACCTGTACATCATAATGAGGTAGTCTCATTTGCCAGTGAGTCTTTCTGGACCTCTAGCTATCCACACCAGGCAAACCCACATGCTCAAAGCCACTCTCTCAGACTGAAGCACACGGCCATCCTGTAAAGATGGAATTCACCTGATTCCATCAAGGTCTAGCACAAGCTGGAAGGCATTTCATGAGTATCATGTTCAGAGAAATAAATCACAAGAAGACATTTTTACTGCCAGCTGTAGGTGTGATTTTTTTCCAAGGGCTACATTTGTCTGCAAGTTGTCTTTTCATATTAATGTTTAGTCTTGAGAGAAAAGGCTATAGGAAGCCTAGAAAAGAGGGCTATGACCTCAAGTGTAGTTTGCATCATGATTTGAATCTGAAATGACCCCCATAGGCTCATGTTTCAAACATTGTTCATGGTGGCATCAGTTTGAGAGGCCTTTGGAAGCTGAGGTTTAACTGGCAGAAATCAGCAACTAGGGGCAGGGCTTTAAAAGTTCTATTTCTTTTGCTGGCAGCCTAGCTCTCTGCTTCCTGGTTGACCCTGATATGACTACCCTCTCCACTGTGCTCCCAAGTTCCACCATTTACACCCCCCTCCCATTCATCAGGATTCTCTAGAACCAACAGAATCTGTATTCATTATCAGAGGAGATTTTACGAGGTTGCTTTACACAATAGGGGCTTGGTAGTCTGGTAACGGTCCTCTGTCCATGAGCCTAAATGCCTTAGCAGTTCCACTTGGGCACAGAAGGTCTTGGGTTCCCTGGAGAGCCACCGGTCTTCAATCTACATTGGAAGGTCAAAGAAGCTGGAGCCTGGTGGCCGTGTATGGTGGCTGCTTCAGTGACAGATGTACTTAGGGAGAATAATCCAGTGCAGGCCCGTGGCACTGGCTTTCTTCATACCACTTCATACATGGGCTGACTATTGGAAGGTGCTTAGTATTCTGAGGTGGCTTAGCCCTGCTCAGTCAAACCTCTTTGGGAAGATCAGCACAGACACACCTAGAGATTTGCCTCATAGGTGATCCGAATCTCTGTCCAGCTGGCAATGCAGACTAACCATCATGTCTGCCACAATGATAGGAAATCCTCTGAAATCATAAGCAACAACCTATCTACCCAGCCTTTCAAATATGCTCGGCTCGGATGCTTTTTGGCTGCAACACTGTGGCAAATCCCAATGCTTTCCGTAACCTGGGTCTCTCACCCGAGAAAGAGGGACAGTGGTGACCAAGCTGCATGCTCAAGCACATGCAAACACAACTGGTACATGTAAATGGTGAGCTCCAAAAGGCTGAGGGTGGAGCCATGACAGGGCTGTGCATGTGATGCTTCCTGCGCTCAGGGTAGAGGTTACCATTAGGGGAAATCAATCACAAGGAGGACACATCACAGCACTCTACTATTTTCTACAATTTCCTGAAAATCTACCTTTGCTTCTAAATTTCAGTGTTGGTCATGTGTGTTCATGTGTGTGCATGCTTGAGAGGCTGACATTTGCTGTCTTCCTCAATTGCTTGGCCACCATGTTTTTAAGACAGGGAAGTCACTGAGCATGCTAGGCTGGCTGGCCAGTGAGTTCTAGGGATCCTCTTGTCTTTGCTTCTCTGGCACTCGGGTTACAGGTGTGCATTACCACACCCTGCTTTTATGTGGATACTTTTGCAACAAGCACTTTCCCCACTGAGCCATTTCCACAGCTTCAATGTTGGTGGGTGGGGGAAGGCTGGGCAGGGGGCTGGCCGTTAAAGGGCATGATGACAACACCCATTTCACAAATTTTAAAGGGATTTTCAAAGAGCTGAGTCAATGTTGAACACTGAACGCCCAGCCTGGCATCCGTGTGTACTTAATAAATGGGATTTATTTTTGACCCTTAAGTCTATTTACTTAAGCCACTGGTGATTTCTTTCCTCTTTAGGAGCATCCAGCACTCCCAAATGGGGTTTGTTAAAAAGACTGTTGCGCTTGGCAAACATGGAGCTTTTGCTTTTGGGTTGGTTGGTTTATTCTCAAGGTTAATTGTTGCTAATTTCACTGCTAGATTGCCAACAGAAGTAGCAACATAAACCCAAATTAGAGGTGCTGGCTGTTGACTGGCTGGAGGAGGTAGGCTGGAGGCAGACCCTGTGGGCAGAATGTAGCTCACAATGCAAGACTAATGAAGTCTAAATGAGAGGGGAAGGGCGCTGTGCAGGGTGTGGTGCTCAAAGCCTCTGTTTTCTCCTCCAACCCTTTAGGACTTCAAATTTCTCTGGTGCCTTTATACAGCCAAGACCAGCGTGAATGTAAAAGAGGACTGGGCTCTCTGGCATGGCAGGGAAATGCAGTTCCACTCCAAGTTCATGGTGCAATAGCAAGCACCTGCTTCCTCCTTCAAAGCCTTTTGGAAGACAGGGCTTCACGCTGGCTGAGTGTCAAAAAGCAAAGCTCAGCGTCGACCCAGGCTCAGATCCCACCACTGCCTTGTGGCCTGAACCCCAGCCTTCTCTCTCACAGATGGCTAATGAAAACACTTACTTCATTAGAGGAAGCTGGGTGAGGGGGTCCAAGAAAAGTTTAAAAGGAATTAACCCAAACACATACTCTCTCTCGTGGCTGAGGACTGGAGGTGACAAGCGCACAGTCTCGAGTGCGTCTGCCAGCTTTTAAGCAGTGGTGGCTCCCAGCTGGGCCATTACTTTGTCCTTTATTCTTTATCTTTCTTTCTCCTTTGCTGGGTGTCTTGAGTAGGGAAACAGATTGACCCCATGCCGATGGGCTATTAGGAACTGAAGACCCACACACTTGAGAGAATGCCCTAGACCCTGGGAGAGAGGAACCTATCTTTCCTGGAACTGTAATCACATCCTTAAGGGCAAGCCAGGGAGACAGCTGGCCAACTCCTGCTGCTTCTCTATCCCACTGAGGACTGGAGGCTACAACAAAGTGAGAGGAAGTGGCTTTGGCGAGGAGTCACATCCCTATGTCAGCAAGAACAGGAGGGCTTGCCTCCTTCTCCTGTGTCTGGACCTCCCTTGCAGGTCACCACTGTTATCGATATAAAGCTGAAGAAAGATGGCAGACATGCTTCTTAGTTCCCAGCCACTAAGGCAGGATGGCTCCTTGACCATGCTTTCGGGGAATTGATGAAGAGAAGGTAATTCATTTAAGCAAAAGGCAGGACATAGTAAAAGTTTGGAAAGAAGCTCAATACTGGAATGGCTCAGCCAAAGACAGTTCTGCCCTCCACCTGGACTCTGTGGAGAAGCAGGGAGCAAGGAGGAGGCACACAGCACAGAGATATACAGCCCCAGGAAGGACTTCTGTTGTCAATCAAATGGATGCTCTCTCATCAATATTGGTGTGAGTTGCTGGCCTGCAGCATAGACACACACTCAGCAAAGTCCCCATGTAAGGGAAAATGCAACTGAGTTGCATGATGAGGCTAAGTAATTGGATGGATTGGGCAGAATAGTATATTCTGCTAAGTATATTCTGTCTAGCATATTCGTTAAAAACCCAACGTGGCCAACACCATTCAATCCACAAGGTGGATGTCATGAACGGCAGAGGATGACATTGCTTGATTCGGGAGCTGGGGATGGGAGCTTCCTTTACCTGACGCTCTGGTGGAAGAGGGATCACAGGCCTCCATGAGCTGCGTGCTGTACTACTCCATCTGAAAAGAACCCATGGTGATGACTCCACTCAATCTCCACACTTCTGGAGGCAGAATGGAGACACGTCCATCGCACCCACCCAGGCAGCGAGAGCTCATGCATCTCAGAATGCATGAAAGGATCCCAGTGCAGTCACTGAACCTAAGATACACAAATCAGTGTGTACAGAAATAGATGGAAGTTTCTGGAAAATGTAACTTCAGGGTGAACAGAATGGATACATTTTTCTTTTTATTGTATTTCCTTTCCCTATGATTAATTTGCAGATGTGCTGTCCATGAGCATATGGGATTTCTTTATACTTAGCTGGGGAAAGTCTGACTTTCTAAGTTCCACAGCTAGCTCCATCCTTGCCGTATGAGATGCAATTCCCGTTTGCTCTCTCTACTTTAGGGCTCATAGTGATCCCCACGTGCCCCAAAGTTCAGAAGCCGCCAAACACCCATCCCAAGCAGCTCTGAGGCTGGCTGGCTATTGAGCCCACCACAGCACAGCTATTTACTTAACTGATGGCTGCTGTCCCCATTCCAATGATGTCCGCCTTGTTAGAGATGAACACCATTGAATCTGTCACCATGACAAAGTGCACCTGTGTTTATCCTTCTGTTGCCAAGGCTGAGAGTTCAATATTTTGCTCATTAATTTTTAACACCCTTTTTTTTTTCTTTAAAGAAAATATGAAGCTTCAGCAAAAGAATGAGAGGAGCGTTGCTTTCCCAGGCTTGACACCTTCCTGCTTCCTCCCTCTCTGGGGACCCTGCTATATACAGGGCAGCAACGCACTCTCAGAAGACTTTGCTATTCAAAGGCCATGTTGCTATGGAGCAGACAAAAGCTGGCGACTTGCTGACTGCCAAGGACAACCTTGCTGATACCAGTCATGTGGCCTTAGCAGGAACATCTTGTCTACCCTTAGAAATGCTCAAAGCGTGTCCAGGTGACCAGATGCTTGCTCCCCTTGTCTACTTATGCTGGCCACTAAGGCCTTTCAAGTCTGGCTTTAGCCCTCAGTGAATACCCGTCAGGAAAGCAGTTGATTTTTTTTTCCATGTGGTTCTGCCTTGTATTTGTGTTCCACAAGCCTAGCCTGTGTCCTCTGAAGAATGACAGAGTGGTCCCTGACATCCAAAATAACATGCTCATTCATTGATTTTCACCCTTCTCCCATCCACCCATGAGTCTATGCCTCTATCCATTATCCACCCATCTATCCAACCATGTGCCAAATTATGTCAGTTAACTGCTGAGTATCACAGAACCCCGAAAAAGCTAAGCTCACTAACGGAGCAACAAAAGGAAGCGGCTGGACCAAGTGAAGCCAAGTGGAACCTTGGTCTAATGGGTTGGAAACAAGATGGTGCCATGGGCACACTTGGACCAGGACAATGAAAGTAGAGAGGACCTCTGAGAGCCTGTCAACTGTCTGACTTCCTGGGCCACAAAGCAGGGTCCAGAAACATCTACACTGCAGCAATAGCATCTGCCTTCCTCATGATACTATGTCAAAGAAGTGTTCTCAGGAGCCATTCCTCTGGAGTTAGTCCAAGTTCACTCTATCATCTCCTTGGGCTGGCCTCCACTTCCTTAGTTGTCTGAAAGGATGGAAATACCTACTGTTTTTGTGCATGGCTGTGTGCCCACATGTCTGAGCCGTCTCTGTGCTCTGGTTCTGATGTCCACATTGACACCTTCACTGTGATCTCAGTTCTCTTTTATGACACTAACAAAGAGTAAGGACCCATAGAAGGTGAGAAACAGCCCCACCACACAGCTGCCAGCCAGGAGAGCTGGGGTTTGATTTTTAGCAAAGCATGAAGGCAGAGAGTGCACACTGCTTTTCCAGGTGGGGCAAGGCTTTACTGAAACACTATGTAGCAAGGCCAGGGCTTCACCTGGGAAGGCTCAATAGCAGCTTTTTTTTTTCCTTCTGGGTAGAGGGCTGGCCAGGGCGTAGGCCTGCTTGTATCTGGTCAGCCCGGAGCTAATGAGCTCACCCACTACTCCAGCCATATCTGGGATATGGCCTTGGGGGAGCACCCGAAGGAGTCCTGTTTTGAGTCTCAACACTGTGATCCCAATTTCTTCAGAAAGCAACTGTGACCAAACCCACCTCAGAGCCCCACCTGGCATCGTAGGATGCTCTTCCAACTAGAGGAAGCACCCTGGTGTTTCTTTACAAATCTTCAGCATCTCAGAGGCTGGTCCTGGTAACTGGGCACAAGCAGGGACAAAATGGAGAAAAAGAGCAAACTGCACAAGAGAAGAGGACCCCCATGAGGCTGAGAGGTGGGGAGAGGGCTGCATCCACTATAGAGACAATGGCCAGGAAGCCTGGGCTCTGGCCCCCAGCCCCCCCCACTTCCACAGTAGCAGAGCCAGCCAGGGGGTGAGGGGATGGAGGGTCAGGGGGCTGCTGCAGCATTTCCTCTTTGCCTTCCTGGATTCCAACAGTTACCTGGTAAATGTTCCTGGGCCTCTCATCCGCCTAACCATCCTGCAGTCTGCAGATAACACCTGTGACAATGGGGGACCCTGGGGGTGGGGTCTTCCTTTCTAACCATGTGCTCTAACAACAATAATACTAAGCTATTAAATACAGCTCATATCAGCCTTCCATGGGGTGGGGGATTGCAAGGCCAGACCAGTGTTAAGAGAGGCAGAACACTGGCCGAGGCTCCCGCTGGGAGGCGACACAAGCTGGACCCTTACAGGCTTGATGGCCACTGTCCTCTCTGTGTCCTGTGATGAGCACCCTTCCCCAGAAGCACCCACATCAGGCAGGCTGGAGGCCTGTGCTTTCAGGGTGGCCACCTACTGCGGGTACCCAGTGGTGTCTCGGACATGAGAACACGTGCTTCTGGGTCTCACAGGAGCAGGAGGCCTCTTTGAGAGGAAAGGCCCCAAAAAGAAGGCCTGCCTTCCCAGGACTCCCAGGCAGTGATTGACCTACCTGTCTGGGAAAGGTGGCTGTCCCTATTCTCAGCTCCACCAGTTACTGGTTCCCTGTGTACAGTGATGCTAAGTGAAGAACAAAATGGGTGTTTGATGTTGAAGCTATTGATCTGATGTCACTTGTTAATTCAAACAGTGCCACTTGTCACCAAAAAAAAAAAGGCTTCGAGGTGGGATTGTCAGGTAGAGCCAGAAAGAAGCATACTGCAGCAGAGAAGAGCAGGAAGGGACTCCATCCAAAGTATCAGGACATGGTCAGAGATGTGACCATATTCTTCCTGGACGGGCAGAAAGGCAGGCACCACACTCTCAGCCAAGTCTCCACATGGGTCCAAGTGTCTCCACGTAGGTAACCATTGGGGACAACAGGTCTGGGATCTGAATTCCAGCCTTTTGACCTGGTATCCTCATGCATAAGGCAGGGAAACCCAACGGTACCTCAAGGTGCTCGGGAGGACACAGGGATGTGGCTGGGGTGGAAGAAAGAAGCTTCGGGTTCCTGTACTCTGACCTATCTGACTCCAACCAAACAAACCACTAACAACAATCTATGGGCCAGGCCTGTGCATGGCACAAAGCCATGAGGAGAGATGATGGCTGCCTCCCTGATTGGCATTGTGTGGTTCTTTCCTCTAAATTAAAACATTCCCTGCTGGAGGAAGGAAGAAGGCTCCTCAAAAGGCAGAGAGTAAATGAAACTTGAAAGCTACAGGAAGCTGCTAAAACTTACAAGATCCACAAGGCCTGCCCCCAGGATTATATAAGGTAACAATTGCTGAGGAGAGGAGACTCTAGAAGCTCTGGAGATACAGCTTTCATAATCATTCCTGCCCAGGCCCAGGTGGGGCTTTCAGCTGTTTTTGAGTCACCCATGTTCTTACAATGAATGCCGTCACTCACTGGTCTCCCAGGCCTGGGCTACAAACAATGCAGAACGTGAGACACTCTCCTTCTGCTCCCGTGGTCACGAGTTCGTCAGAGCCAGAGTCTGTCTGGTCACGTCCAGAGGGATAGAGGAGCGTGATGTGGTTAAAACTTCAATTTCACATGTCCATGTGCTGATTGATACACCCTGAGGCTGTCCCATGGCTGTGAGGGTGTGAGCAGGAGCCCGCCTGTAGCTGTGACCTTACTAGTTGGCTCCACCTGTCCATTCTGGTCCCTATAGAAGGGCTATCGTCTCAGACCAGAAGATCGGACTTCTGCTCCTATAGTTTCCTGCTTGCTCCTCTCTGACCCATCTGTCCCTGGTGAGGACTGCATGGCTTTCCATATTTCAGCCACCCTGTCTCTCTGATAAATTACCCTTTGTCCCTCTCTCCAGTCCCCCTAGGATGCCCAGCCCTAGTTCTATAAATATTCCTTTTCAAGTGGGGAAAGTGGTGTCTGGGCAGAGAGATGTTTTCTGAAGATGCAACTGACCTTCAGGTGTCCACTGTCAGCACTGGGAGACAGAGGGCAGAATTGTCCCTGGCCAGTTCACAGAGGGATCGCTTGGACAGAAGGGAAGAGACAGTGATATCCATAGCACATCTGTAACACATACAAATTTTCCGGAGAACAAAGGATCCAGAAATAAAAGAAGAGAAATAAGGAAAGGTAGCTTATGATTCAGTAGGGTGTGTGTGTGTTTACGTGTGTGTGTGTGTGTGTAAAGGCCACAAATCTTGGGTGTCTTCCTCAGTTGCTCTTCAACTTATATTTCTTTGAGTCAGGATCTCTCACTGAATCTGTAATCACTGATGCAGCTAGACAGGCTGGTTAACAAGGCCAAGAACCCTTCTCTGTGTCCCACCTTGGTATTAGGATCACCAAGCTCATCCCTTTATGTGAATGCTACGGGTCTGAACTCATGTCCTTGTGCTTGCACAGCAAGTATTTCACTCACTGAACCAGCTCCCCAGTCCCTCAAGTGACCACTTAAATAAATGACCTGCCACACTTTGAGAGTCCAGAGGAAAAGAGGGGCTGGGACAAAAAGCCCCAAAGCCTCCAGTCTGTCCTTGGATAAAACCTAGAGTCTCCCAAACTAGAGGAGGGCTTTAGCTACTGCAAAGGGCCAGAAGAAGTGTTTCACTGTCAAGGGACTTTATCGGCTCCACCATCTTCTCCTGCGAGCGAAATTATTAATGACTCAGATTCATTCCGGCGATGTCGGCCTCGAGTCCCTCTGCTGCTCCCACGCTAGTGCCGAGGCGCAGTGGATAAACAGCTCGCGCCTGCAGAGGAAGACAGTGTCTGCATCCTCCAGACAGAAGATTTCCAGATAGGCACCCACGTAGTTATTGCCACGCTCCATTAGGTAAAGAGAGTCTAAACTGTTCAGAGCCCTTTGGGATTGAGATCGTGCCGCAGTGGCAGAGACAAAGCTTTTCTTCTTATTTGTTTCTTTCTCACTCTTCAAACTTGGTTCACCTGCTATGACCTCCATTAAAGTTTCTTGCTGGTAGAATGGACCTAAACTCCACAAATTGGCTTTACAGCCACCTTAGTCTAACTTTCTACCTGCTACGCTGTCACCCTGCCCTCCGGGCCACGGGCTCCTCCTCTTCTGCAGTCTAATTGTCTGCCACCACCCTTGCTGAGACAGAGTAGAAGTGTAGGTACTTTTTAAATTGTTGTTTCTCCCCCACAGACCATGTATGGAGCTCCAAAGATTCCCCCCACCCCACCCCATGCATGATGTAGTTATTTAGTGATGTTTAGGTAGGTAAACAGATGGAGGCATGGATGGATAGATGGAAGCTTCAGTATCACTGATAATATAGCCACCATCACCTTCACTATCACTGCTACCATCATCACCATCACTATCATCATCATCATTATAACCAGCACCACCATCATCATTGCCCTCACCCCCGCTACCCTTATTATTACTATCATCATCATATCACCGTTTACCGCCATCACCATCATCAGCATCATTATCATCGTCTTACCAACGTTTCACGGAGTCTTCGCTGTGTGACAAGTATTGTCTTAACCAATGCTCACCGGATGCCTTTGTGGCAGTGCTGTGCTTGATATATTTCATACTTCAGAGAGATGTGGAGAGATGCACTGACTCTAGGCCCAGGTCCCATAGCACCACTCTGGAAGACTAGAAACTCTGCCTTGCCCCCTCACTACGCTGCCCTTGCTGGCCTGCAGATAGCCATGGAGCCAGAGACAGCTATAGACCTGAGCTCGCACTCAGGGCTCAACCACACCCTCCCCAGTTCCTGAGCATTTTCAGACCATCTTAGAGCCCGCCATCAGACTTTCCTCAAAGCATCTTTCCCAGTCTGGCCTCCTGCCTCAGCTTCATCTTGTATGGCCAGTATTTTCCCCACTGGGATGGACTGTACCCTCTCAAACTGTGAGCCAAAGAAAACTTTTACCCCTTAAGTTGCTTCCAGCCAGGTGTTGGGCACAGTGATGAGAAATCCACTAAACAGCAAGAAAATGCAGAAACTACCGCTGGACCATTCTCCCCAATAAAAGCAAACATCTGGAGACTATGGTATGTAACAACTGAATAAATAAATATACCCGGAGAGGACGGTGTGTGCAGACACTCTGCCCCTGACGACATGCTTGCCTTCCCTCTTGGGGTCTCATGAGGTCCTCCTTCTCAGAAGACTGACCTAACTCAGGCCAGATCTGAAGTGAAGGTGTGTGTGTGACCAGAATGGAGGGAAGGATGTCATAGGCTCAGGGAACTGGGCTAAGACTGAGGCAAGGGGAAGAATGGCTTATAAAAAACAGCAGCCAGAGGACCAGGAACATGACTCAAATCAGGAAATTTGGGTGAAACAATGGGAGAAAGACAATAATGGGGACACATCTGTGCACTGGTTCGAGGTATGGTTCTGGAACCCCCAGACACCCCTGACTCTGTGGATAAATGGGGGAAAATCCTAAACCTCGTACAGAGAAGCTGAAGAAGGTGGCTGTTTAGCACCCAGCTGTTCTCCCCAGAGATGGCGACACTTGAAATCAGTGCAAGACCACACCCCAGGCTCCCATAAGGCCTCACTTCTGGCAGTAAGGTGTTTGCATGGTATGTGTCATCAAATATCCTTCTTTTTATTTGTGTTTCAACTTCAGTGGCTCATCAAATAGCTCGTCTTTTATCCTGAAAGAGGTCAGGAGCCTGAAGTAGGATTTGGAGCTCAGCAAACCCACCCGGCCTCAGTCACTTGCCTCTCTGGCCCTAATGCTGTTGGAACACTGGAAACTCTGACCCAAATAATCTCTTTGGACTTTCCAGAACTCCGAGGATGTAAATAATGTCTCCTCCTCCTAGCGAGTTCCTAACGACAAGCCAACGTTTGTTCCACAAAGTTTAACCTGGGGAACCAGTGAGTTTATAGGGCTTCTGTGAGGGAGAAGTTGCTTACAGGAGCATGGAGGGTCCTAAAGCAGCCACACTGCAAAGTCTTCACCCATCATGGAAGGCATCTCTCTTCAGCTGACCTTCCCCAGACTATATACCCTGGCGTCTGCAGAGAGCCTCAGGCCATTGGAAATTAGAGCAGAGTTTCATACAAAAGGCTAAGAAGACTGGCTCCAGGCTCAAGTTAGGCTCCAATGACCCCCCCCAAGCCCTCCTCTGAGGAAATATCAGTAGTAGCCAAGCCTAATCAATCATGATGGACTCTTGCAAACAGACCCAACTGATGTGATGAGAAAGGTGGCTGCTGTGCTGGAGGTCCACACTGTTATACACGGAGGTGCAGCAGAGGCTCAGGCTCCATGTGGGAATCTCTCCACTTTGGACTGTATCATCCAGCAGGGATCCTGGGCCACTGGCCTGTCAGTTTGCCACTTGACTCAATTCCATTAGGAAAAGCTCTAGATGGATCACCGTTCGCCTGGCCCTGGAATCCAACAGGCTCTGACCCCACATCTGGAAGCTGTCACCCTACAGCTGACCCACCCCAATCTGATCTCATTAATCTTGAAACAACAAGGGAGGAGAGACCATCTGTCCCAGGAAGGTTTATGTTGGAAGTTAATTCTCAAAGGCACAGCTTTTCTGACCACCAATGGATCTACCATAAGAAAAGTCAGACAAGGGCTAAGACAAGATAGACTCACATCATCTTTGGTCCAGGGACCCCAGGCATTGTCAGTCACAGAACACGCTGTTATTAAAGCCCCTTTGAAGAGATAGCATTCTTCACAGAATAGGCAGGTGTGTGACAGTGATGTCAACATGTCCTTTCCTTTGAACTTACATCTTAGATTCAGCCGTTGCCCCACAGCAAGAACCCTAGATCCTAGGACAGGGCCCTCATCCTGGCCACATCTCTACCTCTTCATTCTTCCACACTGGTGGATCCTATTAAAATCCCTCCTGCATAGCCACCCCTGCATTCCATGGTTGCACCCTGCCCCTCTTCCATTGCCTGGCTCACTCCCCATTAGGCCATATGCAGAAGCCTCCAATAGCACCCACACTTCTGCCTCTGGGACCCCATATCACATTATACTGACCACCTGGCCAGCTCTCCAGAACTCTTCTCAGCACCTCCCAGTACCCGGCACCTCCTGGCCACCTGACCTTTGCTCCAGCTGTTGCTACCACTTGGCATCTCCTACCTTCTTGGTTCCCTTTCCAGCCAGGAAGACAAGGACATCTGTTCTACTGCCTCCCTCCTCTAGACCCTTACTACATTACATATCTCCAAGTGCAAGCCATATCACAATGGCCATCTGGCAGGAAACCCTTCTCTTTCTGCTGAGCACAGATCTGGGGCACACAGGGACACACGTGTCCTCTCCAGCAAGCAGGTCAAGCCACTGTGTTTGCAGGTCCTGGTACAAAATGAAAGTGTGGGGATCCTTTGCCCAAAATGATGGAGCGGTAGACAGTGTGGAAGAGAACTAGCCTGGTGGGAGTACACTGTGTCAACACGTGGGCCACTCGTCCCTATGGAACCCTCTTATGGTCCCAATTCGTACCTGTGAATTTAGGCCTCATGACACCAACATCTACCTGTGCAGCCCAACACATTGTCCGGCCTTTAGTGGCTCGCGACAGCACTCAAGGGTCTGTTCACACTGTGAAGGTCACAGTCCACACAGCACTGTGTCCTAACTCAGGGTCTCTCCAGACGCATCAAGGCTCCAGCCCTGCTGCAACCCTCCCAGAAGGTGCTGGGAGGAGTGGAAACCTGAGAACATTCCATTGGTTTGGGTCACAAGACTGGTGCTGGGATCTTTGCTGGCAGTCCCTTAGGGCCTGGCTCAGTTCCTGCAGGCTGCCCATAATTCATACCCAGGTGGCCTCTGTCTTCATAGTCGGAACAGACAGTGTCTAGTGTCAGCCCTTCCTCACATTTCAGACCTCTCAGATTCCTGCTTCTGACCTGTGATAGGTGTGAATGGCTCAGGGTGAGGTCAGACCACAAACAATGCTCACAACACACTGTAATGGCTGATCTTTGTTATCTGTTTGATTTCAACTGCAATCAACAAAAACTCAACCTCTGGGACTTTCTTGATTACAGTGTTTGAAGCGTGGGTGGCAGCTCCTGTGGCAGCCCAGACAGAAGGGCATGGAAGAAGAAGGCTTTGCTTTCTGCCTGCTTGCCCTCGCTCTCATTGGCAAGTTTGTCAGCTCAGTTGCTGTGGCACTCCTTAGCAGCTCTCTAGGAATCACCCAGGCCTCCGGCACCAGAGTGGGACCACTGAGCCCCCCAGCCTCATGGACAGAACAACTTCTCGGCTTTTCTCCAGTATGAGACAGCCATTGCTGGACTGCGGGGCCCACACCCTGTAAGCCAGCCCAGTAAATCTCATTTCACTCTGTGTCTCAGTCACTGTTATACTGCTATGAAGAGACACCATGACCGAGGCAACTTATGAAAGAAAGCATTTCATTAGGGCCTTGCTTGCAGTTTCAGATAACGAGTCTACGATTGTTGTGGCAAGGAGTATGGCAGCGGGCCTGTAGGCATGGTGCTGGAACAGAAGCTGGGAGCTTGCATCTTTCAGCAAGATGGAAGATGAGGGAGAGACACTGGGCCTAGCATGGGCTTTTGAAGCCTCATCACCCACCCCCAGTGACATACTTCCTCCAACAAGGCCACACCTCCTAATCCTTCTAATCCTATCAAAGAGGGCCACTTCCTGGTAACCAAGCATTCAGATATATGAGCCTATCGGAACCATTCTTCTCAAACACCATGTGAGGAACCTAACCTAATACCGAAGTGACAGCCCATGTGGGAATGGAGGTTTCCCGGGGCCTTGGGATCCTCCCAGACATGTGTCCCCCCAAGCAAGCTTTACTGATGCTTCCCTTAGATCTGCTTTTGGACTCACACACTCTGTTGTGTTCTCTCACATTGCTGAAGCCCAATCTGTTTGTTGGCATGAGCATGTGAGGTGCTAAGACACAGCCTGTGTGACAGACATGCCTAGATGTTCTCTTGCTGCTAGACTTGGGAACACACAACTACCAGAGGAGGCTCTGGCCGCACAGCCAGGACTGGGAGCAACTTTGTCTCCTATTTAAGGCTACCTACCCTGGTTGCAATATCTTGTGAATTGAGTCCAGGAGGGTCAGGGTCTACATTAAAGCCTCACACTGGCAAAATCAAGGAATTTTCTTCTGTCATTTCTTTTCTTTTTTTTTTTTTTTTTTTTTTTTGGTCACCAGTGAATGGGAACAGAGGCACATTCCTCCAGAGGAGCCTGAAGGAAGGTTTGAAGGAAGGTTCCCCTTTTCTTTGGAACCTCCACTCAGGCAAAAGTTGTAGAGAGTTGTAGTCTCACCACAGAAAATAAAGTTTTTTAAAGATGGTTTTAAAACAGGTCTTAAGCACATAGTGAAGATGAAGAATCAAATGAAAAAAGAGATGGGATGCCCATGTGTGGGGATGGGCTCTCAAGGGAGAGTCACATCAGACATTTTTATGATGCGTACATGTGAATCTTTGGTAGCTCTCAGCTTCCATCTCTTAGGCCTGCAAACACCCTCCCCAGCCCCACTTTTAACATTGCTCAAAGAGTATAAATTGCACAACAAGATTTGTGAGATGGATTTATGCCGGGAATTGCTGAGGTTCAGGGATGAGTGGAATATACTAGAGACTCAGCTACATCCTTTCGGCCCCACATAAGTACATTTTGGTTATTGTCACTACAGAGATATCTCTTATCTCCATGGGAGACTGTGGGCTCCACAGTGATGTCTGAAGTTTTTTGATTCTCTCAGTAGGACAGATGAGTCAGACTCCCTTTTATCATGGTTTCCCTCTTGAGTCCCCCGAAGTTTTTCTGTCTTTCTATCCTACCTCACTGTGAGCCCATTTGTATATCAAACAGTTCTCGCTGTATAACAAAACTGCCCACAAGGCTTATAAAACAATCACCTGCTGTCTATGAGGCTATGTAGGTCAGCAGGTACTCTGATCTCTAGATTTGCTCATTAATCAGTGGTCAGCTGCCATTTGGAAGAATGACTCTGGAAGACTTTGCCAGGCCTTCTTACATGTGTGGGACTGGCCTGGCTGTTGAGTGCTGTCAGCTGGCTGTGGTAGCCTTGCTGGGACCGCTTGTTCCTCACAATGCTCTATGTCCTCGGTAGGCAAAACCAGGGTAATTCTCTTGGCAAAGGGGAGAGCCTTGATTCCTAGGATGCCAAGACAATCAATAGTGTATTCTGCCTTTTCTATTCACCGTATAGGGTGGCCCACTCTCAAGGGTGGAGAACAGTTGGGAGAAGCCACACAGTCACATTGCCAGTTGTTAGACCAGGAGAAGGCATGCGGATGTTACAGGATGGAGTTAATCCTCTGGCACAAGATGTTCACCTCATTGCCATCTTGGGGTAGAAAATTTCTTGACCAGGTAACCACAGTGCTAATTAGAAAAACAATACAGTGGTCTCAGAAAATGATAATAATAACAGAGCTATCTAAACTCTCTAGGAGAAAGAAGGAAGGAGAGGCACAAGCCCTTCATCTGAAAAATCTAGCTATTAGCCCTGCCCTTAACCCCTATCCCTCAACTACCCTACCCCACTCTGCAAGTGATCTTAGGAGATGCTGGAATGTGTAGTAAGCTGAAGATTAACAAGCAGGGACCCATGATACAACTTCCATGAGGTGCCATCTATGAGGGGTATTTTGCAATGGTGTAGCTGTTTGGGGCTGCCCACACTCGTGTAAATAACCCCCGCACATGCTCTGTAAGCAAGTCCAATAACATCTTGGCTCACAACGTTGAAGTGTAGCATAATGGTGGCTTTGTTCTGTCATCGGTGCCTTGTCTGAGGTGAATAGATGTTTGACCTACATCTATTCCCAAGAAAATATGGTGCAGGGACATCACTACTTCTGTATAAGATGTTGCTTTTCTCATTGTCCTGGAGAATTCCCTTTGTCATTTCAAAATACCATTAAATAGTTCCATTAAGAATCTGGGGATTCCTGTCCTGGAAGCTGACCCATGACCACGCATGGCAAACTGAGGGTAATGCAAGAGAACCTTGCAATAGCTGGACCCATCGAGTCTCTTGTTTCAGCAGCAACTCTTGTTTACTGGTTCACACAGCTGGACCTGGGTAGAAGTTTCTTTGCTCTGTTACTAGTGATCTGTCTGGGGTAAGTATGTGTTCTCGGGAAAAGTCCGCACAACAGCTGTCCAGGTCAAGACACTTCCCACAGACAGCACACATCCTGAAGTCCTTAATGTTGATGAACACCTAGCACTTGGGAAGAGACAGCGGGAGGACCAAGGGATCCTCAAGGGATCCTCAAGGGATCCTAGCTAGACAGCAAGTTTGAGGCCAGCCTGGAATGAATGATGCTCCATTTCAAGGCAAAACAGACAAGAAAGAGGTATCTTTCCCAGACTGTGCTCCTGGCACCTGTGTCTTAAAGGCTGTGCTTTTTCCTTCAAACATTTTCCAGAACCTAAAATATTTTTGAGAAATGTATTCATGGCTGGGGCTCTGGGTCAGTGGTAGAATGATTGTGTGGCATGCACAAGGGCCTGGATTTGATCCTTGGCACTGAAAAACAAAAAAAAATAAATAAAATAGCAAAATGTAGGGATCAGGAACCCTTGTCCTCATGATGAGAATGGCTCTTGGTCAATATTTTGATGATGTCTGTGGTGGCATAATTAAGAATGTCCCCCATAGGCTCATATATTTGAACAATTTGGTTTGAGGTTGCTGAAACTGTTTGGGGGAAGACTAGGATGTATGGACTCATTGGAGGAAGTGTGTCGTTGGGGATGGGCTTTAAAAGGCCCACACCAGGCCTACTCTCTTTCCCTCTGCCTCCAACTTGTGGAGAAGGTGTGAGTTCTCAGCTACTGCTACAGCACCATGCCTGCCTGCAGCCTTGCTCCTTGCCATGATAGTCATGGATTCATCCTCTGAACTGTAAGCAAGGCCACAATTAAATATTTTCTTTATAAGCCATGGAGTCTCTTCACAGCAAAAGCAAAGAAACTAAGACATACAATATCTTCGTTCATTCTTTGAGAATATTCCATAATACTTTCCAGCATTGTGTACATGTTAATTTTATGACAAAGTTACCATTAGAGGCTAGAGATGTGGCTCTTTTGGCAGAATCCTAGCATGTACACAGTACTGGGCTCAGTTTCCAGCATGGCACAAACAGGGTGTGATGGTATATACCTTTAAGCACAGCACTTAGAAAGTGGAGGCAGAAATATCAAAAGTTCAAGATCATCCTTTGTTACATTGGTAGTTCAAGGCCAGCCTGGTTTACATGAGACCCTGCATGAATGAATGCATGCATACATGAATGAATGAATGAATGAATAAATAATAAATTGTGGTGTTTGCTCCACAGCTGGGTGGTTTAACACAGGCTTCAGATTCTTGTCATTCGAGAAGTAGAAATTCAGAGCGAAGGGGCAGGTGGGATTGCTTCCTCCAATGGGCTCTTAGGAATAGGCTTCTCTCTACATCCTCAGGGATGTGGCAGCTGGCAGTCCACACCCTCCTACACCAATCAAGGCAGCACCGCTCCAGGCTGCCTCCAACTCTGTGTCTGTGTTGTGTCCCTCCCTTGCCTGCTAAGAGCACAGAGTCTTTCATTGGAATCAAATGCCTCTGTCTTTAACAGTGACCTGCACCATGGTAGTTGGAGTCTACCCAGCTCTCCATTCCACCTCAAACAGCTGCAGACAGACATTCCTAACCCCCAAGCACTCAAAGATCCTGGACTTTCAGTAGATCTCTGCCTTTTTGACAGTGGGACAGGAATGTGACCCATGGCTTGGAGTAATGTGACCCATGGCATGTGAAGGTGCTAGCAGCTTGTTTAAACAGCTTCCCAAAGCTCACTGTGGGGAAATGAAACAAAGCCCAGGTCAGGTGGACATAAGCAGGTAGAAGGGTCAGTTTCCAGGTGACCTTTGATTCCAGCATGGCCCTGACAGGCAACAGCAGCTGAGAGCTGAGTTTTCAAGACATTTACATCTGACAATGAGCTTAAACAAAAGTGGGGAGCCAGAGTCATCTGAGATTCAGTCATCTGAGATTCTCCCCTAAGGCAAAGGTTTTTCAACTGCCATGGATGTTGCCTTGAAGGTGACATCTTTGGCGGCATCAGGAGAAAGTTACAGTTGTAACAGTTGGCCAAGGGTACTCTGAATAACCCGCAGTGCACAGGACACCCACACAGTGTGTGCAGTCAGCAGTGTTGAGCAGTAAAGGGTCAAGCTGTGGACAAGAAGTCTCATCCTGTAGGAGGGGAGCTGAGTCTCCCCCCTTCCACTATCAGACTAGTGAGACGACAGCCCCTTGCCCCAAAATTAGTGTTTCCCAGGAATCTCATGCTGGGAGAAGGGAAAGGCTGAAGCCTGGTACAGACCAGAAGAACTTATCACCCAGGAAGAGATTTCATTTGGTTCTGATGGCTTGTCAGGCTATCTTGCAGGAGAAACTGGAGCCAAGATAATGATGGGTCACTGACAGTTGGGACCTGAGACAATGCCTGGTCAGTGGTGTGCAGGACCTAAGACAATGACACTGCACTGACTGGTGTTGTCTGTCAACTTGACACAAGTGGGAGTCATTAAAGAGGAAGGAGTCTCAGTTGAAGACATGCCTCCATGAGATCCAGCTGGAAGGTATTTTCTCAATTAGTGATCGATGGGGAAGGCCTCAGCCCATGGTGGGTGGTGCCATCCCTGGGCTGATGGTCCTGGCTTTAGGCTGAGCAAGCCATGTGAAGGCCAGTGAGCAGCACCCTCCATGGCCTCTGCATTTCGGGTCCTGCCTCCAGGATCCAGCCCTGCTAGAGTTCCTGGCTTCCTCCAGTGGTGGGGGAAGTATAAGCTAAATAACACTTTTTCTCCCCAACTTCCTTTTTGGCCATGGCGTGTCATCACACTGAAAAAAAAAAAAAGCAAACAAACCCTAACAAAGACAGATGGGTCAGTGGTAGATGGGTTAAGACCACACCTTGACCAGGACTGTAGCATCTTTGGCTTCCACCAACCACATACTTCATACCACGACACTGAAGTCAGACTTGGAAGAGCCATTTGACCTCTTCATTTGTTCATCTTTTCAGTGTGGCCACACTGAATAAGTCTTTTTTTTTTTTTTTTAATGCTTTTGGCCTTGGCTTATCTCTGTACTCAGACTACTAAGGACAGGCAGTGAGACTGGCTTGTCATGGGTGCTGGAGCTTTGACTGTGAATCTCAGGGAAAATGAGGTCTAAGGTCTCAAGGTCAAAGATCTGAGATATCCTTCAGGATCCCTCTTTTGTCCTGGGTTTCTTCACCTGCAGTGTGCAGACAACAAATGTCCCCACTGCTTGTCAGAGGGATGAGATCCATTTACGTCTGAACAGCTGGGGGCTGTTCTGCAGAACTATCTCTAAGTCCACACCCCAAGTCTGCTCCACATATGCAAGGCCAGCTCTCACCAGAGATGACAACCGGACAACACAAAGCAGATGCTGACGCCACTGCCACCCCGATGACACTCCCAAAGCCCCTTGTCCTCATTTTTCTTTCTGCACGGCACATCCATCTGCTGGGGGGGGTGGGATTGGCCCAATGAGAGGAGGCTACGACTGAACCCAGGGCCATCTGTAGAGATGTCTGCCACTTCCTCTAAATCACAGTGACTCTGTCAGATGGTGGGCTCGTTGTCCCCAAGAGTGCCCCAGTGGCACTCTATATGACATGGGGGACATCTAGGGACATGGGGCCTCTGCTTGATGAGGCTCTAGAGTCTTCTTGGACAAAACTGTACTCTGAATATACCCAAGCTCAGTGGCAGCCAAGGTCCCTGTGCAGAGACAGGGGAGTCACCATTAGCCATAAATCTCTCCTGAGAAGGCTTTCCCTACCAGCATGTTGAGTAGCCTGGAGGCCCAGCTGGGGCAGCCTCCTTCTGCTTGCGAGTTCTGGCCACCTCCTGCCTGTCTGTGCTATTGTGCTGCCACGCTGGGGACTCTGGATGACCCCACCCACACCCCTCATGTGGATTAAGGTCTCTTTCTCAAGGGTCAACCTAATTTTTGCCTTTTGTCTGTACCCCCTTTGCTTTGAAACAAGGCTTGGTTTCCCAAGACTTTGCAGAAAAGCCCGAAATCCTTCTCACTGGTCTCCACAGGGTCGCAGTTTCCTGTTCCTTTTGTATCCAGACAGACAGACAGACAGACAGACAGACAGACAGACAGACAGACACACACACACACACACACACACACACACACACACACACCTCAGTCCTCAAAATCTAGGCACACTGGCCCATGTGCTCTGTTCTCAAGCCCTGCATTCCCTCTGTGTGGCTCCCCCACCCGCAGTTTGGACACACCATCTTATCATTTGAATTTCCAGTCAAGATTTCCATCTTCCAAGGTTTCAATTCCAAAATTTCCATCTTCCATCTTTCTCACCATCTGGCTGACTACAAGGAGGCTGTTGCTGAATTATCTCAGAAAATCCATACACAAGGAAACCAGAGTGCTAGGAGGTTAGGGTTAGGGTTTCGAAGTGGAATCAGGGATTGTTTCTGGTTATACTTTTCCCTGGACCAAGCACAAGATGTTACGGTCTCCAGAAAAGCTTGCTATCCTAGGGCACTCATCATACCTTGAGATTTGATGAGAGCTTTGCTGCTCTGTGGTGGCCTTTCTAGAGGCTTCATCCATAGAACCAGATTCTCGAAAGAGGGCCATCTTCAGAGCCCTGACCAAGCCCAGGTTTGGCACCCACCATGGTTTACATAATTGTGGACAGGAGGTCCTTTTGGCTCCAGGATGTGCTGAGCTGTGTGAAGGATTGCCTAAAGGACTTTCTTTTCATCAGCATCCATCTCTCCAACCACTCCCTGGCAGACTCCCTGGCTGACCGTGCTGAGTGCAGATGTGCTCTGCCACCAGCAAAGCCCTCCGTGCAGATGTCCCCCAACCAGATGCTGGTCAGCACAGGTCCACAGGTCAGAACTGGTTCACAGCCCATTCTGTTCTTCTGCTTCAGGAGCGTGGTCTGACCTTGGGGTATTGCCACAACCCTGCAGAGAACAATTCTGCAGCCAGATCTTGTCCCCGCTGGGCTTCAAGGAAGGCCTTCTTTCCCTCCCACTGATTTCTCTTATTTTCCTTGGCTCTTGCTTCACAGGTACCCCTCCAAGTAGTCATATACCCCATTTCACCTAGACAGCACCACCATCTCATGCAAAAGGTCACTGTTATCTCACATCATAGGTGAAGAAACCAAGTCAGAGAGTGATCAAAGAACCATCAGCCCCCAGCCTGGGACACTCAGACCTTCCCAGGTGTCCTAACTATAAAGGGGCCGGTGTGCCAGGACTAGAATCTTTCTATAACACTCACTTCTGGGATGCCCAGCTAAGGCCACCCACTCACCACACAAGAAGATGGTGCTCTTATTCCATTTATTTATTTATTTGTTTATTTATTTCATGTCAAGTAAACCTTCATAGATAGTATCAAAGGATGCCTCAATTCTAGCTGGAGAACTTGAGGGGAGGGTGTCCGATTGTTGTTGGAACTTAAGCAGTGTTTGCTCCTAAGTAGTTTCTGATATTAAATAACATGGTGGATATCCTTGTAATCAAAAGTTGGAGTTTGAATATTTTTGAGTTCTTCAATCCTTCGACAAACTATTTCCATATGGATCACTTCAGTTTGTGCATCTACCCTTGTGTTGTGAGAATGACAGCTCCCTCTGTGCTGTTGCTGGGGTTAAAAATGCCAAAATAAGTTTTAGTACTTAAAAAGTATGTTTTCCATTAAGGAAGAAAGGATAAAGCACACAGGAGACCCGTGTCCCTCATGCTATGAGGAAAGCGTCCTTTCAATTTAGAATTGCCAGTTAAAAACACAGGCCACCATTAAATTTGAATTTCAGACAGTACATGTCCCCATTGCTGTGTGAAACATACTTATAAATTTTACTTATTCTTCATTTGAAATTTACTGGGATTGCTCTAGTTTTCTGGGTTAAGTCTGGAACCACTTTGTGAATATGTGTCTGCATTTAAAAAGAAAACAAAACAAGAACTAATGTTCTTACAGTTCTAAAGTTCAAGGTCCAACAGGGATGGGTTGCTGTGCTTTTCTTTTGGCAGGGAGATTTGGGTGTTCAAGACAGGGTTTTTTTTTGCAAAGTCCTGGCTATGCTGGAACTCACTGGATAGAGCAGGCTGGCCCCAAACTCAAGGAACTGCCTGGCTCTGACTCCCAAGTGCGGGAATTAAAGGTGTGTGCCACCGCTACCTGGCATTGTTTATTTATTTATTTTTAACCATCAGAGAGGACATGATATTGTTCATATTAATGAGTTACTGTGTGGTTGTTTTTTTATAATTATTTTACATGTATGAGAGTATGTCTGGATACCACATGTGTGCCTGGTGCAAGCAAAAGCCAGAGGTGGGCATCAACTAGAACTGGAGTTACAGACAGTTGTGAGTGCCATGTGGGTGCTGGGAACTGAACCCAGGTCCTCTGGAAGAGCCTCAGGTGCTCTGAGCCATCTTTTCCAGACCTCCCCCCCCATATAATTTTAATGCATATATCATTTTGCAATGTCTAAATCAAGGTAGGCTTATCCATTTCACCAAACACTGAATTATTTCTGATGAAAACATTTAAGAGTTATTTACTTACTTAGTTATGTGATCGATTGGTTGGTTGGCTAGTTAGTTAGTTCTGGCACAGGCTGTCCCTGTGTGTTCCAGGCTAGCCTTGACCTCTCCAGCCTCCTCTCTCAGATTTCCGAGTCCTAAGATTGCAGGCTTGTGCTATCGTGCCCAGCTTAAGTGTGCCTACCTTTCCCCTTTGAACGGCTTCAGGTGCTCACCACCCAGACCCTCCAGGATGAGTTCTCACTCTGTGCCAGAGCCATATCAGCGCTCCTCTGCCTTGAGTTGTTTATCCTCATGAGCCTGTGGGCAGCGATCTGACTTACAGTAGTAATATGTGATCTTAAACATTTGTTATCAGATGCTCAGGAGGACTTAGCCAGGTCGGTCTGGCGTGGAGTCCTTCATCATCTCAAGGTTTCTATGCACCTTCTTGTTGATGCCACCTATTGGCAAGAGGCTGATGGTTTCATAGCCACAACATTTTGCATGTCAAAAGATGGAGACAGAAGCCTTTGACCCCTGCTCATCCCACCAGTCTACCGGTGAAGAAGACCGTGAGGTATAGGAAGCCACATGAGTAGCTACTGCCTGGGACCTTTCTTCTGGCACCATCATCATTCTTGCTGGTGCCATTTGGATGTGGTATGTACACATTCATGTGTGTCCATACACACGAACATGTTGTGAAGCCCGGAGGTTGATGTCTTTGATTGATCTCCATTTGCTTTTTGAGACAGGCTCTCTCACGGAACCTGAATCACCAAGGCTGGCTGACCAATGAGTTTTAGGGATCTTCCTGCCTCCAGCCCCGTTAATGATGGGCTTTACAGCACCCTGGCACCCTGCCTGGCTTTTAGGTGGACGATGGGAACAGATACTCACGTCCTCATTGCTTGCGCAGTGGGCATTTTACCAGCGGAACCGTCTCCCCAACCCCTATGCATGGCTTTAAAACAAGAGTGGCGAGAACGCCGCCCACCAGAAGACTCACTGGCAATTACCTTATTAATTTATGACAGAGCAACAGATGCTCTGGAAGGCAGGAGAGAGTTTGTTCCAGGAAGTGGGCATGTCCCATGCAAGCAAGGCTTAGGCTCTTAATTTGCTTTTTCATAGATAATTCGAAAAGACGATCCAGTCCATGCCCTGTCAGAACAATTATGAACTCTGAATTTATGGGGCCCACATCACACTGTTGACCACACACCACTGCAGGTGCAGAGAGTGACATTAGGACAGCTCCATCCACCACCCCTGGCCACAGGACGCGCTCTGCTGTTCCAGCCCTGCGGCTGTCGGCCCTGAGTCCTGGAAGGCCTCCAGGCCGGATGCCCATCTTTTTAATCCTTTCAGCAAATGGTTCTTTTCCATTCTTCTCCCACATTCTCCCGGCTCTGGGAAGGGGGTAAAGACTAGGCCTCAGTTGACAAGGGAAGGACAAACTTGGTAAGCGAAACAGGTGGCGCCACCTGTGGCCGGCTCCAATTCCAACCGCACAGCTGCAGCTCAGCTGCGGAAGACCCAAATCCCAAGGTCTGCTGAGGATTTTCCCAGCATCTGGGCCCAGGGATTCCCATGCCCAGAAGCTCTCTCCTGGGCCAGAGTGTCCTATTTCAAATACTCCAGTGTCCCACAGAGAACCCCTATAGTCTAGGAGACATTTTAATCCTCTCCCACCGAGGCCCTGTCCCCCACAGCACTCCAGTCTCACCAATGGAACAGGGGTTTCTGCACTGTTTAGAATGACCGTGGACCCCCACCCCCACCCCCAGGCACCATCAGCGCCCTTGGCCGTCTACATGGTTTAGATGCTCTAACAGGGAAAGGGGGGTATTTCAAAGTTCTGAGGGAACTCCATGCCATTGCTCTTCCTTTCGGTTTCTCCTTTGTTAGCAGCGTAACAGCTTGGGAATTTGACACCAGAAAGGACATTACATGGTACCTTTATTCCTGAGGAATAAACTGCCAGCCAAATCTTCTTTTTTTTTTTTTTTTTTTGTTCTCTCATATCCTCTTCCTGCCTCAATTAAAAAACAAACAAAACAAAACAAAACCCATTGGGCTTGCATCATTAATTAATTTATTCGACATGATTCCCCTGAAGACAAACTTGGTTCTGGGCCCTGGGCATGAACGAGCACCGGAAGAATGGCTGCCACTTCCTGAGTGTGTTCCCAAAGAAACTGGAGCCCAGACAGGTTGGTTCTTTAACCAAAGAGCAGCTGCTTAGAGAAATACTAAACCATGGCAGCACAAACTAGTTACTGTTCATTCAGCAGTAGTCAGGACCTCTAGAACAGCAGGGGCAGTGTTGGCACACTGATCCCACACTGCCAGAGGCTGGGTGAGGCCATTCCGGCCGATACACGCCGCATCCCTGCCGCAAGGTCAAGGTGGCATTGACTATAACAAGGACCAATCAGAACTGGAGTGCAGGGGAGTCATGGTTCTGAGATAGAACACAGAATGCTGCGTTTGCTACTGGGCTGTGACAAACACAATTATGTTTAATTGTGTTTTCCCATGCCTTTTATAACGTGCTTCTAGGAGGTAGTTTTCCCATGCTTTTTGATTAGGGATGCCTTGGCACCTACTTTGAACAATTCAAAGGGGAAGGATCTTAGATCCTCAGCCCATCTGTGCTTCTTCTCGTCAATGCCTACTGCCTCAACCTCAAGGAAAAGCCCAGGGAAAGCTTCTGGAGTGCCTCCATGAAGCAGAGCCAAGTCCATGCTGGATTCATCCAGTCAAGCTATGCTGTAGACACCCAGCCAATCCAGCAGAGATCACCAGAGCAGGGGTCAGCTGAGCAGAACCACCAGGGACCTATAGTCTTGAGGGAGTGGAAGGTTACTTTTTTATGTGTCTCTTGGCTGTAACTTCCGGGTTGACTATGATCATCAACACCTTGAATCAGAACACCTATACCGTCAGCGATCACCAGAGGCAGCCCTCTAAATATTCTCTTGCAGAGGGAGGAGAGAGGCTCACAAGGCGTGCCCATAACCAAAAGACCTTCACAAGGCCGAGCCTTTCCCTGAGCTTATATGAGGAGTAAACAGCCAGACGAGATGGACTCCTCAGTGCTGTGCCTTTTCCTTAGTTGTTGTTGCTGTGGTGGGATGGGACTGGCAGCTGATCATAAGTCACTACACAATAAGCTCATTGGTTCTCCAGGCTGGACTTGGGGGGAGTCCCATCTCTGCTGGAATGGACACACATTTTTTTAAGTCATCCAAAAACTTAGGTAGGAACTTTAGGTAGGTATTTTGTTGTTGTTGTTGTTTAAGTTGTGGGGGGAGGTGCTTAGATTTATTTATTTTTATTTTGTAAGGGAATGAGTTTGGCTGCCTGTGTGTATGTGGACCATATGCATGCATGGTGACCATGGAGATCAGAAAAGAGTATTGGGTCCCCTGGAATTGAAGTTATAGATGGTTGTGAGCCACCATGTGGGTACCAGGAGTTGAACCTGGGTCTCCTACAAGAGCAGCCAGTGCTCTTAACTGCCGAGCCATCTCTCCAGTTCAAAGTCAATCAAGGAAAAGTCACTGTAACAATGAAAACTACACCTCTAAAGTCTGGGATGACCTCTAGTGAATCAACATGTCACCGGGACAGAAAGAGCCTAAACACCGAGAATTATATTTGATCTCTAAAGTCTGACCAAGTAAATCTAGGCAACATGTAGACAGTAAGAAACAGTGCTGGGCATTCAGAACCATGGCACCCTGAGGCATGCCCTTGAAGGTAAGTCACCGTGGCCGAGGAGCCTATCGAGGGCTGAAACAAATGGAGTCTGTTGGCTCTGGAGTTCAAAACAAAGCAAAGGATAGCAAAAACAACCTTGCATAACAAAATTGAGAAATTCTTCATCAAGTCCCTTGAAAACATAGCATTAAGGCAGCAAGCAGGCTGTAACTCTATTAATATGCAATCATACGAGTTGAATAAAATTTAATGCATACAAGCCAAATGAATAATTCCTCCCTAATAAAATCCAAAATTAAAAGAAATCATGAGGAAATTCAAATTATTATCTTTGCCACTTGTACTGTGCCAAACTCCACACACAGTCACAAAGAAAAATAATCTACTTTGCAGAGAATTTTATGCCCCTTCCCAGTAGCTGCTCAGCGTGGGTTGTGTATGCCCTTTCATCTACTCATTGTGCCTTGGATTCTGACAGCAGGCAGCCCTGCAGACGTCAGTCCCCGGAGTCTGTGGGAATCTTAGAAGAAATCTTAGAGAAACTTCTTCAGCCTTCGGATGGAACACTACAAACCTGGGCTGAGGGGAGATAGTTCAGTGATACAGTGCTTGCCTTGAAGGCATAAGGCCCTAACCAGGACCCCACAAGCTTGGTAAAGACCTTAGGTATGGTGGCTCACACTTATGATTCCAGTTTAGGGCACGGAAACTAGAGGCCCCTTGGCATTGGATATTCAGCCAGCCTAGTCAATGAGGGACTCTATCTCAGCAAACAAGGTGGAAGGCTCTTGAGGGACAACTGAGGATGACCAACTCTGGCCTCCACAAGCACATACAAACATATGTATATATACCCCCTCATCCTCATACATATTCAACCACCGCGTTACACACCAAGGAGGGAGGGAGGGAGACAGACAGACAGATAGACCTTTGCTATAGGGAGAATGAAGAGACATGGTAAATGGACAATGAAGGTAACTGGCCAAGAGCAGCCAAGAGTGTGTTATCAGGGCACTAGTGTCTGTCTGTACCTATTAGCAGAGGAGCCTTCACCACATCTGTGCTATGCAGGCCATCTGTGGGAGATCCAGGCCACTAGCTGAAGATGAGCAGCTCCGTGGAGAGGCTGTGCGATACAGGGTGTTGGGGATGAGGATACAAGCTGCTAAAGTGGTTCAGGAAGATAGTGGGAGAATTTCAGCCATGACTGACACATGAAGCTCTCTGCTGGGCCTTTGGGAAGTCATGGTTGGTTGCCAAAGCTGACTTTTCTAGCTCTAGGTACAGCTTTGCTCTGAGAGGAGACCGCATAGGTGACGGGGCCACACGAGTGGTTTTGGAATGTAAAGCCACAAGGCTTTGAGCTGGTTGGGTAAGAATGAAATAGACATAGTCTGGGCAGAGGGGGGCTGAGGGAAAGAGAACATTCCAGAAGGGAAACAGTCTACGTGAAGGTCATGAGATGGGTAGGGATTCAGGAAACTGCAAGGAAGGAATCCTTGAAGTCATGTGAGTTCCTTGGTACAACGAAGCTGGGGGATGGATCATTTTGGACCTTACAGCTACCCAGAAGTTTCAGACACTCTTTGGCTCAAGAGCACCCAGGAAAGAGAAAAGTCTTAAGAGTGGCTTTTGATTTTTAAATACTGACTTGATACCAAGTGAAAAAAGCAAGCCCCTCAGACTTCACCCACCCCAGATCTCAGCAAAAGACCCAGTGGGGTGGTCTCTATCACCACCAAATAGCCTTGAATATTCAATGACAAGCCTGAGATGTTCCTCACCACTTCTATGCCTAGGACCTGGGCTCCTGGATCTTATGTCCAAAGTAAGCCCAAGACACTCTGATTCCAGGGGTGGCTGGAAATTAGCTATAAATAAATGGGTGTGGGGTTTTTCGTGTGGCAACAATGTCGTTGGCCCCTGACTTGTGGTTATGCTGTGACTGAAAGAAAGACCATCCCTTCCATCACAATGTGAGTTTCCACCACTGACTGCTTCCTCCCCTTACCTGTTTCTTGTACCATGGGATGGGGAGAGAAATAAAGAAGATATTTGGCCCTTTAGAAACCCTGTAAAGACATGTGCATGAAGGAAGTGTCTGAATGAGCCTGTCAGGGTACATTTCCCATTAGTAGTCGGCAAATTGATGAAAATCACGGGTTTTATTTTATTTTTTTATTTTATTTTTTTTTCAGAAGCACTCCACTTAATTCAAGACAAAAATGATGTCTTAATCAGGGCTCTTATGTTGCTAGGCACCTTCAGTGGGCTCTTGGTGGTCTTTTTTGCCTGTCACTCATTTTCTTCTCAGGGAAAAACATCTTTTGGGTTCAAAGACTGAATGTCAGACCCATACCCATCCCTACCCTGTGGCTTCCCAGCTCAGTGACTAGTTCAAAGATGGACATATGACCCAGTTTGACCCAATTACTGCGGAGCCAGGGTTGTTTAGGAGCAACTGAGGACGCTTTTTCTCTTTGCCTTTTGGAATTGGAGCAATAAAAGCTAGTAATTAGTGGGTTCTCTGGTGAATTAGATGAGGGTGCCCACACTGAGGTCATTAACCAGTTACAGGAGCAGAGGGGTCTGTGAGGGCCTTCTTGAGAGAAAAGTGTCTTGTTGCATGAAACCCAAGTACAAAGCAGGGCCAGTCTTGCAGGGAGATGAGACAGAGATGAATGTCACCAAGGGCCAGCGAGGGTTCCCTTTCTTTTCCTCCCTCCATGCCTGCTTTCCTATTTGTTCCACATGTAAGGATTCCTTCTTCCTCCCAGTCTCTGAAGCTCGTTCCTCTCTGTGTACAGTGCAGAAGGGAATGAACTAACTCACAGCTCTACTTCTAAACTCCAAGAAGACACGTTTTTAAGGTATCCAACCTTGGTCCAATCAAATAGGCCAGAGCAGTAATTGTATAGTTTATCCTTTGTCATCTTGGGATGGGGTGGGCATGGAGAGAAGGGGTAAATTGTTTAAAAAGGAGCTTTATAGATAGCACTCAGAAATGTCCAGTGTCCTTGGATATGGACTGGTCTTTTGTATTTTTGAGCAGGAATAAATATTCTTGGTGAAAAAACATGCAAAAACTAAGAGAGAGAGAGAGAGAGCGAGCACAAGAATGTATATATGGAGACCAAAGATTATGTCTGCCTTAATCACTTAATCACTTCTTAACCTTAGAGTTTTAAAATGGTGTGTGTGTGTGTGTGTGTGTGTGTGTGTGTGTGTGTGTGTGTGTGATGATTCCTGTGGGAACACATGCACCATGCATAGCACGCATATGTAGAGGTCTGGGGGCAACTCTGTGGAGGCAGTTCTCTCCTTTACCTTACGTAGTAAAGGATCACACTCCAGGATCACACTCAGGTTTAGAGAGCAAGTGCCTTTACCTGCTGAGCCTTGTTGCAAGCACACTTTATTTTTTGAGACAGGCTCTCTCACTGAACCTGTAGCTCACCAATTCAGATAGACAAGCTGTTCAGCAATTCCCAGGGGTCCTGCCTCTGCCTCCTCAGCGCTAAGATTATAGATGCATGCCACCACCCCCAGCTTCTCCCCCGGTGCTGGAGATTCCCAAACCTCATTTTTTTTTTCTTGAGAGAGGGTCTCACTATATAAGTAACTCCACCTAAGTAGGAATTTACTCTGTAAACAGACGGGCCTCCAATATGCTATGTAGTCAAGGCTGGTCTTGAGAGTATGATCTTCTTGCATTTACCTCCCTAGCTCCCAGATTCCCAGTGAGGCACAGATGCTGGTCCACCTGAGATGTGACTGAGCTGGTCAGCTTTTTCAACTTGTCAGAGGCTAGAGTCATCCAGGAAGAGGAGCCTCATTTGAGAAAATGCTTCTGTAGAAAACTATATAGAGCACTCTCTTAATCCATGATAGATACGAGAGGGCCCAGATCACTGTGGTTGGTCCTGGGCTGCAGAAGGAAGCAGGCTGAGCAAACCAGGAAACAGCAGTCTTCTGTAGCCTCTGCTTCAGGTCCTGCCTCCAGGTTCCTGCCTTGAGTTCTTCACTGTCACTCATCGATGGACTGTGACCTAGGAGTACAAGATAAAATAAACCCTTTCTTCCCCAAGGTTGGTCATGGTGTTTGTCAATTACAGCAGTAGAAACCTAACTAAGACAGGAATCTGGAGCTTCTGAAATTAGCTGCTGTCCTAGACAGCCAGCTTGGCCAGTCCATTAGTGAGGTACCAGGCTACTCCACTGGAACACACACACACACACACACACACACACACACACACTCCCAGGAGCAAACACTTCCAGTTCAGTGGTGGGACAGAGCAACTGCTTCCTGGTTCAGTGGTGGAAATGACCAATACTTTCTGGTTCAATTGTGGGAAGGAACAAATACTTCCTGGTTCAATGATGAAAAGGAGCAAACGCTTCCTGGTTCACTGGCTCAATTGCCCTTTCCCACATTATCAAAATCACTCAAAAGAATGACTTCGAGTGACACTGTAGGTCATGGAGAGATTCTCATCAGACTTCACGGGGCTCTACTTCTTCCTCTCCTTGCCATTCAAAAATATATTTATTAATTGTTGAAGAAGATCATATAATATAGTTTGATCATATTCCTCTTTCACTATCCCAGACCCCCTCTACCCTTCCCAACTATGTGTTTTCTTCTTTAAAAAACAAACAAACAAGCAAACAAAACCCACCAAGCCTAATCTGTGATGCCTGTATATTCCTGAATGTGGAGCATCCAATGCAGCATGGCTCCTATTCACAAAACTTCATCCCAGGAGTTGGCAGGATGGCTCAATGGGTAGTGACATGAGAATGATCCCTGGAGCCCACATAAAGGTAGAAGGATATAAATGACTCCACGAAGTTCTCTTGCCACACAGGACCAATGGCACATGTGATGCAGTATACAATGACCCCCCCACACACACCCACATAATAAATAGACTTTAAAAGCAAAAAAAAATCCAGAACTTTCCTCTTTACCCCTAAAGCATTTCCCATTCTCCCCCATCTCTCCTACCTTCCTAATAATTTGTCTATTTCAACTTCCTTTTAGTGAAATCACTTTGGGGAAAATATCTCACCTTTTGAATCTCAGTCTGATAACTTATTTTCAGATTATGATGACAGCAATACATTGGTGAATTTGACAACATCTGTTGAAAATACAGATGTAGTTGCCTTTTGATATATCAGTCTTGCTGCTGGGAATGTAGCTTTCAGATAGACCCACACATGAAGAAACAGCATTACAGGTTTAGCCATTGTAGTAGCAATTGCTATAATAAAATATTGGGAACAACTCATTGGTCACCTCTAGATACCAGCTGAATAAACCATGTCATATTCACCCAGTGCAAAAACATTGAGCAAAACCAGAAAAGTCTATTTTTAAAGTATGTGCTTATGGTATTTCAAAAAATATCCATATTTTAAGTACTCAAGACAGTTGCTGCTCTTGCAGAGGGCCCCGGGGTCACAGCACCCACACCTGGTAGTTCACAACTGCTTGTAACTCCAGTTCCAGGGGTGTCCAGCACCCTCTCTTAGCCTTGGTGGACACCTCACACATGTGGTGCACACTCACAAACACAGGCACAGCACACACACACACACACACACACACACACACATAAAAGAAAAAAAAATAAACATGTCTTACAAAAATGTTTGGTCTTTATCCCTTGGTAACTAGCAAGGGCTCTTGAACCCCTGAAAATTTTCAGTCCTTTGTTTGCTAATGGAGTGACTAATGGAGCAGGGTGTAGGTTTTTGATGGAACAGGTCCTCAAAGAGACCTTGACTAGAGAGTTGTGGCTTTCTGTTCCCACACATTGACCTCTGAGGTTGAGTTCAATAATCAATAGTCAATGGTGAACTTCCACAGAACCCTTAAACATTGTGTTCAAAGGGCTGCCATGTTGGTGAATGTGTCAGGGTATGACAGAAAGTTCTATGCTGTTCTGCTATATGTCATCTCATAGAACCTTTGCATGTGTTTATTTCCAAGGTGTCTCCTTTCTAGTAAGGCTTCATCTACATCCAGACTGCCCTGAATGTGCCCTATCTTGCCTAACAAAACTGTGACCATAGGCAGAGCTCTTTCTGTTCTTTCAATTGTTTGAGTGACTTGTCAGACATGGCGATGTGCCTCGTGAAGCCAGAGAGAAACACGGGTCATGTGGAGACCCTATTTGTGGCTGATATTTGCAGAGGGAGCTGCCTTATTTTGAGATGTTAGCTTGGGGGATCAGGTGCCACTTCCAGTAGATAACATCAGGATTGAATTGAGCTGCTGGACACCTAGTGGTGTTGGAAAATTGATGAAGAAAAGCAGCGTGCATTTGATGTCAGGGAATATATATATTCTGTGGCAGAAGGAAAACAATGCCACTTTGTTATCTTTTCTGCAGTGAGAAGTGGGATGAGGTATTGCATTACTTTTACCAGAGCGGCATGAACAAATACATTTTCACCTCAGCTGGGAAACCGGTGACAGACCACAGGCACCATTCTAGCCAAGTTCAGCTTGAGGACCCTTCTGGAACATGGGTAAGAGGTTTCTTATAGGAACACCCAAACAGCTTCACTGCTGCAAAGTCCCACCGCAGAATTGGAGATGACCTCCCAGAAGCTCTATACATGACTTACCTCTCTTGCAAACCTTCTATGTCCTGTATATGCTAATGCTGTCAATGACTGGGCAAGAGTACAGAAATAATGAGTGCTATGACCTGTGGTAAAGTTCTCTAATGAGGGTCTATCTTACAAGGATCTCCTGGCTGTGGTTAATCACAGCTACTCAAATTTCAAGATACGCACGGCCACATCATGCCTGGAAGGCAGACTTCTCTTGGCCTTGGTATTTGTTTCATACTTAGATGATAAGATGGAGCCAGGTGGACCAGAGAGCCACAGAATGGTATCTAGAGGCAGAAGGGAGGCAGTATAGCAGAGACAGGGTTGGGCTTCCAACTTCTGCATATAAAGTTTTAGAGTGGTTTTGATGTTTGACTCATGTAAGGGTTTTTGCTTAGCTCTTTTGGTTGGCAACATCTGCGTGGAATCAGCACCAGCTGCTTCAATTCCCCGTGGTCACTCGCACTAGCTAATTACTTACTTTACAGAACGAGTGATTACTATGTGTGTAGGTAAAGGCAGGGTCCATGGTGAGAACTCTTTGCCTATGGGAAAGCCAATCTCACAGCCCCTGGCTTTTGTTATTATCCTTAAGAGGAAGACCATAGCAGCCCTTAGATCATGGAATTATACTGAGGAGCTATTGATCAGATAGTGCACACTTTGAATAAATAAGAGACTTCATGTGTGACTCCTCCCACCCCCCAGCCCATGATGAGCCCTCCAAGAACATCTGTGGATTGAATGATGAGTAATTCTGATACAGAACATTGTCCCCATATAAATGCCTGCTTAAGAGAGCCTTAATTTTAAAGGGTTATTTGCATTTTGTGTGTGTCTGTGTGTGTGTGTGTGTGTGTGTGTGTGTGCGTAGGCACAGATGCATGAGTGTGCCTATACAGGCCAGAAGAAGGTGACAGATCCTCTGGAGCTGGAGTTAGAGGCAGCTGTCAGCCATTCCACAGGTCCTCTGCAAGAGCAGCAAGTACTTAAAACTGTTGAACCATCTCTCCCGTCATTGGATTCTTAATACTAAATTCAAACTCAAGGAAAAGTACACAGACAATTCAACTAATGGGTACTAAGCGAGTGGTGGAGTACCAACACTGGGAGTCAAAAGTCTCCTGGAGATAGAAGGTGGGGCTCCTTTTGATGGAAAAGTCATCCCAAGTGCTTCCTGGCATAGACAAAATGGTACAACATAAAAACTCTGCCTAGTCACCTTCTAATGCAGAGCATCAAGGGTATGAAAAACATATTTAAGGACACACAGAGAAAAGAAACAGCCCACAAATCAAGAATATTTGTGATGCCAGAAAAGAAAAGAGTAGTATCTTTTAACAAAAGGGTGATATCTGCTGAACTATCACACAGAGTTTCAAGATAAAGACGTATGCAGATAGACGAAAATGTAGACGTATGACCCTTGGAGTGCTGTTCCTAGCCCACTAGCCACTTGGTCCACTGATTAATGTCAATCAGAAGAACAGAACTTGACAAGGCCCAATAATTCACATACTGCCCATAGCTGCTGTGAGTCTCCATCACAGAGGGGGATAGACAATAGACCCCAGTGCCAAGAATATGTGCCATGTGCAGAAGCAGTAAAGGAGTTATTCACAGCAACTGTTCATTAGTCACTATCCTCATTTCTGTGACTGAATACTTGATAGGAGGCAACTTAAGAGCGAGGACAAGTGGCTCATGGTTCATGGTTTAAGGGAATGTGATCCATGGAGAAACTGTGTGGCGTCTATGGTGGTAGGGGTGTTTGAGGCTTCTTACATTGCCCTGGCAGCAGAGATCGGACAGGAAGTTGGGCTGTGGCGTTTCAAGGATTACCTCTAGTGGCTCGCCTCTTCCAGCAAGCCTCTACCTCCTATAGGCTCCACGACCTCCCTAAACAGAACCACTAGCTGTCCACCAAGAATTCAAACACATGGCCCTGCGGGGAGGGGGGGGGGCATAATTTCACATTCAAGTCACAACAGTACAACAACGGCAGAGTCTAACAATCAAATATTTAGAAGGTACAGGGAAGTGTCCTGCTCTGTGAAACATATGTAAACACATGGCCATTCATGGAGTAGCATCACTGTGGGGGGGGGGGTCAGTGACACAGATGCTCTGGCATCCGTCAAAGATCAGTAACCCAGGAGGTCTGCCTGTAAGGGCCATCGTGTTTTCATAAGAGGTGTTGCCAGGAAGAGGGAAGGAGGACTGCCCTGAGGTGGGGGTGGGGTGTGTGTCAAGAGTCAGCACACAGGAGTCAGGTATGTCTCCTGGTGAGCTTACAATGTCTTTCCCAGAGGGAGCAGTTTGAACTCTTCGTGCTTTGGGCACACCTAGGATGCTACAAAGATCACGGGGTCAGCTTAGGTTCCTGCCTCACACCCATGGTCACATACTCTTCTCTGCTCTTGCTCACCTCACCCTGCTACCCTCTGCCTCTCACTGGCCCTTGAAAGACCCAGAACCCTATTTTTCTCCAAGCTTTGGCATAGTTTACACCCATTCCTCAGCATGTCCCTCCTGTGAGGCTTGGTTGGCTGCTGCTCACCAACCCTTTCTCCGCCCCCTATTACTCCAAGACCCCTTCTTTTGACTCTATTTCAGCTCTCTATACTCAGTCATAAGCAGCTTATGAAGTGCTGCACACATTGGTACATACTTTTCTTTCTTTATTTTTTTTGTCCCCTTTCCAGACCCACATACATCTAAAACCAAGATATTGGCTGGTGAGGTAGCTCAAGAATTAAAAGTGCTTCCATCTTCAGAACCTACATGTGGCAGTGTGTACTTGAAATCCCAGAGTTGGGAAGGCAGATGTGGTGGCTTGGATGAAAATGGCCCCCATATGCTCATAAGGAGTGGCACTATTAGGAAGTGAGGCCTTGTTGAAGTAGGTGTGGTCTTGTTGGAGGAAACATGTCACTTGGAGTGGGCTTTGAGGTCTCAGTTGCTCGCTCGTGCCAGGCCCAGTGTTTCACTCTCTCTCTTCCTGCTGTCTTTGAATCCAGACATAGAACTCTCAGCTACTTCTCTAGCATCATGTCTTTTTGCATGCTGCCATGCTTCTTGCCATGATAAGGGACTAAACTACTGAACTATAAGCCTGCCCAGTTAAATGTTTTTCTTTATAAGAGTTGTTGTGGTCATTGTGTTTCTTCACAACAATAGACACCCTAACTAAGATACAGGGATGGGTAGCTTCCCTAGAGTTCCCTGGCTGGCCAGCCAAGCCTAGTCAGGAGCCAGTGAGAGACCCTGTCTAATAAAAGGCAGGGGTGGGTGTGGGGTGTGAGTGGGAGAGGCAATGGGACCTGAGGAACAACACCCAAGGTTAACCTCTGGCCTCCTTATGCCACACAGGCATATGTGAACACACAGGCGTGTGTACGCTCACACACACTTAAAAGGCAAATAAACAGCCAAAGGGAGCATTCACTATGGCATTCCTTGTGGAGGATGAGGCAGGGGTTCCTTATTGCCAACAAGAGAGAAAGCTGTGAAAAAGACGTGACTGTCCCACAGAGATTGTCAGTCCCCTGTGTGTCCTAATGAATACAAAGCCAGAGCTGAGGGCAAACCTGATCCTGATGTTTGTTTTTGTTTGTTTTTACCAATTATGCACTCACATACGGTGCCTTGTGATGGGGCCACTCAAGTGAAGATGGTCAAAAGGAGAGAGGAGCACGGAAGATAAAGGTGGAGGGGGAAGCAACAGTTCACGTTCACTGACCACCCTCCCGGCCTCGCAGGATTATGTGTGTTAGCCCAGCTCTTGTCACACCTTGGCATCTTGTTCTGGGACGCCGGGAGGATGAATGGGGCACACCTATCAGAAGGGCCCTTGTGTTGGAAGTCACTAAGTCATTTAATTTCCCAGCCTTCCTACCAGGAAAAGAACCAGGTGGTCAGTGAGGGAGAGGCCCTGGTGGGCTTAGAAAGTTCCAAGGACCAGGAGCTTGAATCGCACAAGCTTTGCATATCAAAGCTTTCATATCACATTAACTCAGGGATTTGGAGAACTGACACCTTCCAGGGGTGGGAGCTGAGGGCTGATGGTTCTGACAGTAACGGAAGCAATTCCATTACCTTAAGATGCATTCTAAACTCAAATGTATGTGTCTGTGTGGAACTTTTCATTTAAAAACAAAACAAAAGCCAGGAGGAGCTGGGGGGAGGGTGGGAGCACCGTGAGTAAAGCATTCCCTGAGCAAGAATGGAGACCTGAGTTCAGATCTCCAGGTCTCTTATGGAAGTGCACTCATGAAATCCAGGACTGGGGAGGAGGCAGCAGGAGCCCTAGGGCTTGCTGGCCAGCTAGCTCAGCCCAATTAGTGAGCGCTAGCCTCAGGGAGAGACCTTGCCTCAAAAACTAAGGTGGAGGTGACAGAGGAAGACACCTGTCATCAGTTTTCAGTCTCAGGTATCTATGTAAACACTCAGATGTTCATACACATACACACATCCACAGGCACACACATTGAGAAGTGGGGAAGGGATCTGGTGCCTTGGGTTTAGGGGTGGTTGGTGGGTGGAGACATAAAGCCTTGACTGACATCCTGAAAAAACTCACATCCTGTGAGTTAGGCAGAGCAAGTACTACATCCATCTTAGAAATAAAGGAACTGAGGATATGGTTGCTTAAGATTAGTCCTACTTGGGAGCTTGTAGCCAAACCCATTCTCCAGACTCAAGGCCACCAGGGAAGCCCTGCAGCAGACTGCCCATTGGTTTAGGTCTCTGTTTCGACCATCTGAAATCCTTCACCCTTGTGAACTAGGGTGTTGTGGCCTCTGTAGACACCCCTGCTCACCCTCCTTCACTGCTCCTCCTTATGCAGAAAGCCTGGCCTGGACCAGGGTGCTCATAGGAAGCTCCTAGACCTCCTGGCCTGTTTGTTGCTATGCCCTGAATCCTCTCCGAGGGCTGAAGGATGGCAGGCCCCATGAGTGTCTCTTAGGGACAACAAGATCCTTGCTGAGTAAATCAGTGTTCAACTCTCTCTGTTTATCAGAGCCAAAACTCTCCAAAATGAGTTTAATTAAAACAAGAGGCTCTCGGGTTCTCTCAGATTAGATAGTGATCCAGCCTACTCCAAACACAGGATTCGAGGATGGGGGAGTGTCTGTGTCTTTGTCTTGGCCCAGCTCTATTCCCCTGGTGGGCTCTCAGAGTATGGGTTTGGATTAAAAGGCGGGGAACAGAGACAGGACTCCCAGATCCTACAGACCAGTGTTCTGAACATTCTTAACACAGGAGCCCCTTGTTAGACTTCTTCATGTTGCAGTGACCCCCAACCATAAAATTATCTTGGTGCTGCTTTATAACCATAATTTTGCTACTGTTATAAATAGTAATATAAATATCTGATATGGAGGATATGTGATAGGTGACCCCCATGAAGGGATTGTGACCCACAGGTTGAGAACCACTGCTAGAGATGCTTTAGAATCCTTTTTAAAAGTTTATTGTCATGGATCATACAAAGTGATGCTTTTATAATGGCATTTGCATTAAAATACTTTGACAGCATTCATCCCCTTGCCCACTCCTGCCTTCCTATGTTCTCCCTCTCCTTTTAATCAAACAGCCTCCCTTTTGCTTTTATGTCCTGTGTGGCCTTGCTACTGTGGTCACTTCTGGAGATACTTCTTAAATGCCCTGAGCAATAGGCCCATGATCGCCTCCCTGCAAAGGTTGTGTGAGGAGCCAGGGATGCCAAGAAAGCTGCCAACTCCATCCAAACTTTCTTCCCAGCTGCCCTGATGCTTATCTTCTCTTAGCTGGTCTCCAGGCTCCTCGCCTTCCCTAGTATTCCAATCGTTGCCCCGCCTCACTCTAAACTTTCCTTTCTTGATGAATCCTACCTCTAGAACTCCTGTCCCCTCCTGCTGCCTCCAGAGGCCTGTGAAGAGTGGATGTGTAACTATGTGTGCAAGGAAAAGCCCATAAACCAGAGCAAACATTCAGATTTTTTATTATGCAGTTGACTTATCTTCTAAGTGTTCGCACAGTGAGTAGAGGTGTCTTTAAGATACAGTCTGGCCACGGTCTTGAATAGTGTGTGCTTGAAGTATGTGCTAAGGGATATAAACACAATTTAAAAATTTGTCTGTCTACCTATCTACAATGCCTTTCCTTTTAGTAGATCCCCTAAAGAAGTTAAGTAGAAAATAGTTCCCCAATAAATAATTACTTCTCTAAACTGTACAATCCCCCAACACCAGCAAACCGTCACTCTCCCTCCTCCCACCCCCCAGCAATAGGCAGGCATGTTCACACCTGTAATAACTTAGGAGACGAGCCTCTGAAGTTTACCATCTGGTTAAAGCCCCACTTCACACAACAGCTAAAGTGTCTCCGCATGGCGCCCTTGGCACATGCCCAAAGACAGGTTCACATTGCTGTGAGGCCCAGAGGGGAGGTGGGCAGACTGTCCCAGCTGAGCCTGCAGAACAGAATTTACATGGGGACTCACAGTCTGCCCCCCCTTCTTCATCCCCCACACTCACCATGAACACAGCTGAAAGAGCTCAGCTAAAAGAGATTTTGAGACACCAGGAGTTACAATTCCCAGTTGTTGCCAATTATATAGATAAACAGGAATTTACATAATGTACAAAGAGTTTGTATTTTCAGCTTCTCCACAAGCCACTCCCCAAAGATCCACATTTATTCATGAAAGTAGATATCCAGCAGCCTAACAGCCTTGAGCTGGTGCTTTCCTCAGGGCAGCTTGCTGCAAGGTGGGCTCGGGAACTCCAAAACAGAGGCCATTGCAGAACCCACAGCTCTTTGCTGAGTGCTCCAAAATTCAAAACCATCAAGAATGCATTTTTTCCTTCTTTTTTTGTCTCATCAACATCTAGGTTTCTTCTTTCCTTTTTCTTCTTAATTTTGAGGTCCGCTTTTCTGGTGAACACTAAGCATGGCTGAAAAGTTGCTAAATCCTGTGAACTGCAACATCTGGGCCCTAGGTCTCAATCGGATGGATGCTTCGCAGCTCGCTACTTGCACGGGCCATGCAGGCTGCAGAAGCAGGCCTACTCCGGCCACATGGGTGTCCTGTGTCTTCTAGGAGACGGACGCGTGTTTACTTTTGCCAAGAGCCAGCCTGGTGTCCACTTACTCTCCAAGAGGCCTCATGTCAAAAGTCAGTAAGTAGCTTTCTGACTTAATGTACCTCCCAAACAATTTCCTTGTGAAACTGGAGCCACAGGCATCTGGCCCCCGGGGCACATGTGGGATCATTTTACCCATTAGGGAACTGGGGTCTTTTGGACTTGGGCATTCTTGGAATAGGGCTGTACCAGTAAGGGGGGGACTCTTTGGGTGGGTCTTTCTTTTTTCTTTCTTTCTTTTTTTTTTGCCTCAGGCCAACTCTCCCCCTGTCCCTAAAGAGGTGGAAAGTTAAACTGTGTAAGCACCATGCCTCTTTCCTGGAAGGTCGTTGGCAGGCAGAGAGGGCGAGGATGAAGTCCACTGCAGGAAGAAAGAAGCATCGGTTGTAGCCTGCTAGGGCTCATTAAGGCTGGAGGCCTTTATCTGTTCTCTACTTCAACCTATTTCCAGGGAAGAGAACAAAAGAAAAGAAAAAAGAGGGATGTTATGTTAGCACACCAGCTCTTCCAACTTGAAGAGATGACTCTGGCCACGCCTCTTCTGCCTCCTGCCTGGAAGTTCCCCTTCACTAAATTGCTCAGTGACTTTAGAAGCTGAGAACAGAGGTGTGAAAAGAAGAATAGCAGCAGATGTGGCCACCCAGAGGCCCTCGGTTGGTTCCCTCTTTGATGACCACAAGCTCAGAATGGCTTAGTAGTAGCTGCCATTCTGTGGCCATTGCTAACTCAACATCTAATCAGAGAGGGATGCCGGCAGAATTAAAGGCTCTCCTCTGGCACAAAGCGTCTTCTAAGAACTTTACGTGAATTAGAAGGATCTGGATGATACCTTGACAGGCTCCAGGGGGACACCTCCCACCAAACCCAATCTCATTTTTGACTGGGTGTATGGATGTGGGGAGGGGAGCGGTAGACAGGCACGTGGGCACACATGCCTGTGATGGTCAGAGGGCAACTTCAGGTGTCATTCCTCAGGATGAGTCACCTTTTCTTTTAAAACAGTGTCCCTCGTGGGGACCTGGGCCTGTTTGTTTAGGCTGGGCTATCTGTCCAGAGAGCCCAAGGAGCTGCTTTTCTGCACCGGAGCCACAGAGTCACGGGCACAGAGCAGACCACCACACCCAGCTTTTTATGTGGGTGCTGGGGTCACACTCACCCTTGTGCTAACAGAGCATGCACTTCAGTCACTGGATCCTCTCTGCAGCAGTATGGGAGGGGGTATCATGTGCTCTCTCTGCACATAGCTCCTTTGATGGCTGTTCCTTGGACAGCCCCGGGACATTTGTCTCTCCCATTTTCGCTGCCTGAAACACCTCTCCCTCCTGCATCCATGTAGCTCAGACCATCCCTTCTACAGGTCTCTGTGCCAAGGTCACTTGGATGGTGAGATAGCTCCTGTCCACCCAATCACAAACCACAGCCACCCAGCACTAACCCTGATCAACTGCCAGGTTTTCCTTTGCTCTCCTCAGTTTGTGCTGTATATATTTGTCTACCGTCTGCTTTGACCACTAACTAAACTAAAGAAGACCCATTGCCTCATTCCCTGCCTGGCTAGAATAGTGAGGATCTAGTACTTAGCAGGTGAGTAACAGATCTTGGCTGAATGAACGCACATGTAAATTAATAAATGATGCAATGAGTGGATAGCTTTGATTATACCCTGCGCTCACTGACAGAACTGTAGTTAGGGGTGGAAAAAAGTTGTAAAGGGGAAAAGGAATGAAGAGGAGGTTGAGTACGGACCAGCTGGGGCCTGTCACACACTCTCTGAGGACCTGCTGGCACCTTGGCCTCTCTGTTTTCTTCCATTTTCTCTAGACCACTGGAAGCCATCTTATATATATAGAAACTCCTGCAGGCAGGGCTTGGATTAATGCTCCCTTGATCATTCCCTGCAAGAACTGAGGCCAGCTCCAGGCTACGAACGTAAGTTACTATCCCATTGCAGATGTGTAGCTGAGTAACACTTCTGATTGGTAGACAAATGAGCTGGTAAATTGGTAGACAAACTAGGCTGACAAATGAGCTCAGCTTGGTTGCAGGAAGCCCTCAGGATTGCTCATACCAAACACAAAACAACACACAAACACACACACAACCAAACCAAACCAACACAAAATGAAGCAGGTGTTAAAACAATAACAAAATGATCTGGGAGTGCCGGGTGGGCATCTACTGCCCATGGGGCACAGCCATGTCTGCTAAGAAGAAAGGACTTAACAGGGAACACTTGGTCACGGAAGTAGAGGACGGTGGGATTGATCAGCTCAGCCTGGGGAGCTATCAAAATGGCAAGTAAGGGTTTTGCCGTTTCAGGGAGAGCAGTCATTACCTTAGACTCAAGGGGGACACAGGATGTGCTCCAAAAACACAAAGGGTTACTCGGGACCGGGGAAATGACAATAACCATGTATACCCAGAGCTGATAGAAAAAAAAAAAAAAAAGCACGACTGTCTATTGCAGAGGGCTCCTGTGAGCTCTGGAGTCCCGCTGGCCCCTTATTGAGAGCAGATGCCACCTCTCCACCCACTCTGTGCCCCTGAATAAATGTATCCTGTCTTCACCTTTGACGTGGGCCTCCTGTCTCTCTCTTCTCCTCTTCAGCTGGTCTTTCTGCTCTCCTGGAATCACTGTGGGGACACAGCAGGTTTCAGGAATTAACATTTCCATGTGGCTAGTTTGGGGGTGCCAAATTATGACTTCCTCTTCCCCACCAACAAGCTCGTTAATATGTCCTCCCCAAGGACCAAGTTCCAGGCACTGATTGCAGGACTGGAGGCTCGGTGGGTGGATGTCTGAGTACCAAAAACACTGCTCGGTTACTCGCTGGGTGCTCGGAACCCCATCTGAGAACAAAAGTGCAGTGAGCACCAGGTTTCCCAGATGGCAGAGCCCGGCCCCGAGGCCATAGTGCCTGCCTTGCTTTGAGCTCACCCGCTCCAATAGATTAGTAAACTCATAAGGGAGACCACGGGAGGCCCATCCACACACCACTCAGCCCTTCCTTCAGGCTAGCGATAGGCTGCTTTGCCTGGCTGGCTTGGTAAGGCCAATATGAAGGAAAAGAGGAGCCAAGAGTTTCATAGCACCTATCTAGAGAACAGTGGTCCTGGGGCAAGCATGGTGGCTTTTACCACCCAAAATGGTTCTATATGCAGTCTCTGTGCAGCTGAGAAGACCATGCAGTCTCAAATACAGATAAAAGATCCAGGGACCACAAATAAACCAAATGGGTAGCCCAGGTCAGGGGGTCCTTTATATCACGTGGTAAGACTATAAACTCCTCATGCTGTTTGCAAAGAAGCTGAAAATACAAGGAGACTGATGGGTTCTTCACTCTTTAAATATTCCCAGTTCGTTCCGGTTTGTTTACAGGACTATACACCATGGCTGCAGCCTGTGTTCTGAAAGGCAAGGAAGGCTGAAGACCTGGATGACCTATCCTCCACCCACCTTTGTGAAGCCCCTGGCTTAGCATTGCCCACCAGTGACTTGTACCTGGGTATGCGTGGGACTAGAAGGTATGTCATACCTGGCGACACCTGTAGTATGCATGCAGAAGTGTGCACAGGCCTTGTCGTCTGTCTCCACACAAGCACAGCGCAAATGGGTCCGTGGAGAAGGCTGGGAGCTTTCCAGAAATGGTCCAGAGGACCTCTTTCCCCGGAGGCTTCCTCTGTAGTTGGACAGTCCATAGGGCACAGTCTGTCTGCAGAGCACAGAGGAACGTTGGGCGGGGGTCCATTCAGCCACTCCAGAGTGGGACACCCCCCTATAGCATGCTGGCTGGGAACTGTCTGGAGTGAACTAGGTATGCTGAAATGGGCTATTGAGATGCAAAGACTTGCTGGAGGCCCAGGGAAGAGCTGACCGCACTAGCAGCCTTACAGAGCTGGCACAAACATACGCATTTAGGGGAGCCCTCGGCCTCACTGAGATGCCTGAGGCTGCAAGCGTGCCCCAGGCCCCAGGCCCCAGGCTCTGAGCTCCTCCTGGCACGCAGTTGCCTTTCTCTCTTTTCCAACTCGAACCAAAAAGGCCCAACTCCTCCAGAGCAAGTCCTGAGACCTCTAGCTAGTCCCTAGCCTGTCCTCAATTAGTAAAAATCCTTCCAAGCATGACAGCCCAAGCTAAAGCCCCAGAATGCATGTAAAGAAGCTGCGTGTGGTAGCTTGTGCTTAAAACCCCAATGCTGAGGAGGCGAGGCACGAGGCTCCTTGAGGCTTGGTGGCCAGCCAGCCTAACTGTTTCAGCTGGTGAAAGAACCTGTCTTCTAAAATGGCGGATGGCTCCTAAGGAGTGGCACCCTGCTGGCTGACCAATGGCCTCCTCATGCACATGCATACACAGATACATACATGAACCATTGGATTGTCCTGCCAGGAACCTGTCCTTCCGTTACCCAAGCTCCAGACAGGGAGGTCTATTTGATCCATGTGCTCTTACTTGTCTGGGGCCTGATCTGGTGCCTATAAGGCCTTCCATACTTGAGGCTGTCCCTAGCAACTTTAGTGCTAACTGAACTCCATGGCAGGGCACACAGCAGGCCTCACAGCTGGCACTAGGGAAAAATGGGGCAGATGCGATTACAGTTATTAGAGATCCACCCTAGCCCCTGAATGTGGTGTCCCTCAAAGGGACAAACACCAGCGGGTGTACCCGATGCTCTCCAGGAGCCGCCGCCACCACCTCGGTGGGGAGGCTGAGAGAAGAATTCATCATGGAAAGGTCTTATTGTGTGGCAAAAGCTGTCTGAAATGATCAACCGCTTATGGTTATGGTTGGCATTAGGAGGCGTGTCATCTAGAGCAATAAACGCTTAAATCTGGTTTTAAGAACGAATGCAGCCCAACCGTGGCTCATTCTCCAAAGAGGAGAGACTTCTAGAGTCGAGTGAGAAAAAGTTAAAACCGCATATTTAATTCATTAATGTAACTGAACATGATCTGGGAGACAAATTACCAAGAACTTAAGGAAACTTATGGGGCCAAAGGCCTTTTTCCAGTAAATCTGGCCCTTCTTGTTCATCCCTGTTTCTGAGTCCCACAGAGTATCACCAATTATCCACCTCAAAGGGTGGCCTTGTACCCTCTCTGTTTTGAAAATAAAATCAAATTGAATTTCTTTTCCTTAGAAGCAGGCAGCCATAAAGTCTTTTTTGGGGTGTTGAGGAGAGTCAGGCAGGGTGCCTGCAGCTTGGAACAGCTGCCTTCTTCTATGCTGGGTTGGAGACCAGAGAAGAGCACCCCACCCAGCCCCATGCCCCTCTTGCTTCTGCCCCTACCAAGCACCCTAAGAGGCAACAGATCGGGGTTCCCCGCTAACCTATACAGGCCCAGCTGCTGAGCAAGGTAGAGGAAAGTGGAAGGATCCAGTCCTATTGGGAGCTGGATCTTTTCTCAGAAGCAGGGTCGGGGAGAGGGGAGAAGAAAAATGTGGCCATTGTTATGGGTCCAGATTTGGCCGAAGGTGTATCTTTCCAGTAACGGGGTTACAGTAAATCTCTAAGTGTTGACTTTAAAGCCAGTCCTCCATTTCTTGGTGAAAATTACACATGAGGAACAGCTGTGCTCCTATTCCTCCATCAGCATAGAGACCTGCAATTTTGAAATTGCTGTCAGGTGATCATGCATCAGTGGGTGTATAGCCACTCAGCTGAAGCAAAAGGCTTCATCTAAAGTGTTTTAAGTAGGGAAATAAGACTGGGTGTTTGTTAATAGAGACGTTTTAGCACTTTCCCAGCAGCCTCAAGCAAAAAAAACGCCATGTACAAACGCCCCCGACAGCTTCAAAGAGTGTTTACAGAGCTGAGCCCCCTCCCCAAGGGATGGGAGGCTCTTAGGAGCTGGCCAGAGCTCCTTGGTATGTCCTGCCCCAGTGAACATGTATAGGGTTTGGAACAAGAGCTCAACGTGGAGGCCCACCTACTCCAGGTCTAAGTATACAAGTCATTCATAACCTCTCAGAAAAGCAGCCTTATGCTAGGGGTGAAAGTATTCCTTGCAGTTCTCAGACGAAATCTGGCAATCCAAATGACACCGGCAGCTTCTCTTCCCTCTTCATCCCACACCAATGCAGCCTCGTCTATTCCCAGGCTACATCCATGATCTGTCTACACACCAACCTACAAGCTGTGCCCTAATGTGTCAGACACTAGATAATATCTATATGGCCTTGAGGACATTCAGGCAGGGGACGCAGGGCTCAGAATACTGGGTACGCCCTCTGGGAAAAGGTGTTTTTAGTCTTAGAGATTCACTGAAATGGTGGCCTAAGGAGGGCCACCAGTGGGAGAAAGCAGAAACAAAACCATGAGAGGAAAATAGCAGAGAGCTAGGCTTTTATTTCTTTTGTACCAGTGATGAACTTAACACAAAGTAGAATAAAAACTGGGGTAGGAGGATCACTTCCACCTAAGCCTAGGCTGTGCACTGAGTTCCAGACTAGGGTGAGCTACAGAATGAGACCTTGTAGCAAGAAAACAACAAATCACAATAAAACACTAAAAAAAAAAAAAAAGAAAGAAAAAAAAACTGCGATTGAGCCTATGGTTGCTATTTATGAGGTAATCCCAGCCTGACAAAACCGGATTCTATGCAGATTAATGGGCTCAGCCATGGAAAACGTCAGTAGGAAAAACTCCACAGGCTCTTACACACCTACCATGTAGCTAGGGTTATTTTAAGTGTGAAATATAAATACATCCATGCCTACAAGGATTCACATGCTTCTGGGAGATGACAAATTGAAAAAGGAGAAGCATCAAGCCTGTGTGTTCTGGCATAGAAAAGGTACACAGGGTACAGAGCGGTTACTTGCTAGTTCCATTATTAAGTCGTAAAGCACGCCACCCTCTCAGTATACAAAAAGATTGTCAGGCATTTGCCAGCATGAGATGCTGCATGGGGCATGTTCAGCAAAGAGTTAGCAATGAATGGAAATCGGGTCCTTTGATTATCTAGTTGGTTTGAGAAGCTGTTCCATCAGCTGAAAAATTCCCCTCATCAGGCATGCTGTGTTTGTGATGTGTGACTAAGCAATAAAGGAACCAGAAAACCACAACAATGCTCCTCCCTGCCCTGCCTCGTCCTGGCAGGCAGGCCATGCACCACCGCCCATCTCACAAAGAGTCTGCACTTCATCTAGGACTGGCCTTTGTCTCCATTCCCTGAATGGGCAACAGGAAGTACTCCACAGTGGAAGCGTGAGAACGGAATTAAACTGGCTGAGAACCTTGGACCAGACAGAACACTCGACCCAACTGTGGCTGCCTACCGTTGAGCAGTACGGTTTAGATAACGCAATGCTTTGTGGAAACAGGCAGTCTTCCCATCTGTTGATATCAGTTATAGTACAGAGCTGCACACGAGAAAAGCAGATGAAGGGGGTGGATAAACAAAACGCTCTCCATCATACCTACACATGCGGTGTCTAGCGCTCTCTCTGTGTGTTTGTATAATAAATCATCTCTCAACTTATGTACAGAGAACACTCATTATTTAATGAGCGACAGAGATGCCAGAATCTTATTTATCACAGTGTCTTTATTTTTCAAGTTTTCCCAAATGTCATAGACAAATGTTATTAAATATTAAACTCCCAAGTCGCCCGCATTCGTCTTCATCTGCAGAGCAACACTGAACACCCTTCATTTATCTCTCTGTGAGAAGTTTTTAAACAAGGAAAATGACTTTAGGAAGCACACAAACACACACACACACACACACGTGGTCCCAGGTCCAGGTTAGAAAGAGTTCCACCTTTCTAACCATGAAGCCGGCAGCTGCATGTGACATTTAAAAGGTGGGCACAGCTGAGAATCAGCAGAAGGCCTTCACTTGCTGAGTTCTACACCACTAGCAAAGTGGATCAAACAGAAGGAAAACTTGCTCCTCATTTCCCCACTGAATGGCATTTAGAAACACCTACTGGAGAAGGGGCTGGACAAACACCGTAAAGCAGACAGGAGGCCCTGCACAGGAAGCAAGGAGTCACATACAGGTTAGCATATCGGCATGGCCACTGTCCTCCCTCTAACAGCTCAGCTTCTCCTGCATAACTAAGGTTGTCAGGCAGCAGCCCCATCATGGTAGTTCTGGCCTTGAACTGGCTGCAAGAACGCACTCCACCCATCTCGAGGCTCTGGTCCTCCCAATTGTTCTATGCCTGCCACTCTCTGCGTGCTTGCTGCAGATCTGGCTATGGTGAGCGCTTGAGCTTACAGCTCCTGGGTCAGTGGCTTCTCTCATAATGTGAAGCAGCTGGGCAGAGGGAAACAGTGACAAAGGTAGCACCCATTATTACTCCTTTTTTTTTTTTTATAAATTCACATACTCACAATATAGTTGTTTTAAGTTTTTTAAAAAAAAAACAACTAAAGTACTGGTTGAGTGTCTCTCCTTCTATTCATGCTTTCCCTTCTGAGGCAAGCAAGCAAAGACAAGGAGGCAGCCCAGCATGCAGTTCATGGGGCTTTGGGGACATGCTGGCCAAGAGAGGAGAAACAAATGGTTCCCACTGGCTAGTAGTCAGGAGGTAGCAGCCATCACTGTATACAGCCTCCTTCTACTCGGCAGACCCTGGCATGCTGTCTCGTCATGGCTCAATTTCAGATTCCATTAAAGCCATCCTTAAACAGAACCATTAGGACATCGTCTGAAGCTCAGTTCTTCAGGCAAGGAAGCTGGTGTCTGCCATGTTGTTTCCTAGCTCCAAAGTATTAGCCAGTTAGAACCGTGTTCTCGCCAGTGTGACGAAATGCAGATGTGCCAGGAAGTAACTCTCCTCATGTCAACAATCATCTATTAGCTGCCTGCTGTGTACAAATGCATGGGATTGGGGAGGAGGAGTGGCAGTCTTGGAGATAGGATCCCCACTGTCAATGATGGAAAGTAGGGGCTTCTCCATCCAGAGATTGAGACCAATATTAGAGGTTCTGGTCTCCTTGAATCTAGTCTCCGGTGTTCCCCATCCCTCCAGCCACCGGCCCTTCCTCAGATGGGCTACCCTGTCTCTCTCTCTTCCAAGACTCCTAATAAAGGAGCACAAGGTCAAAGGGCACTGTGGGGCTGCTCTTTGCCAAGCGCCTCTGTCCTGCATTAGGCATCAGTTGCCACTCCAGGTCCCCCACACTGTAGCAGCCCTACCCTCTGAGCTGTTCTGATGTAAGAGTGTCTGTCTCCTTCCAAAAAGTTCCTTCCATGCATCGTGTCTAAACAAGGTATTTCTTGCTTGTTACCACAAACTCCCACTTGGCAAGCACATTCTCAGGTATGACAGGAAGGCCTCCATGTCTACAAGCAAAGATGTTTTTCACTGCACCAATACATTAAAAAATTAGGCCAAAACCAACAAGCAGAGTTGGCTGACATCCTTTTTCATTCCACTTGTGCCTGTGGTGGAATGGCAAGGTTGACTAGTACCATCGCTGAGCAGGAAGGAAACACACCTCCTGCCTCCATCTCTCTTCTCAGAGTCCAGCTCCAGACAATGAGCTGAGCCAATCAGAAGCTTCGACTTTACTCACCCCTTTCCTACTCATCATTCGTGTATGAAAGGCAGCTACAGTCTCATCAGGACTGGCTCCATCGTCTTCCTCTGTGGCCTGGCAAGGCTGTACCCCACCCCCACCCCCCGGGAGAGGTGATCAAAGAGCTAGCTACTGAGTCCATGTCAGAGACAGCCCCTGCTACCCTTACTAGGGAATCCCACTTGGAAACTAAGCTGCCAATGGGCTACATCTGAGCGGGGGGGGGGGGTTCCTAGGTCCTCTCCATGCATTGCTCCTTGGTGGGAACATTGGTCTCTGCAGGAACCCCTGGGCCCTTTTTTTTTTTTTTTTTTTTTGCTCTGTTGAGGAGGACCTCCCCTATCAGTGGACTAGGGAAGGGGCATAGGGGGAGAAGAGGAAATGAGGGTGGGACTGGGAGGAATTGAGGGAGGGGGCTATAGCTGGGATACAAAGTAAATAAATTGTAATAAATGATAAATAAATAAAATTATTTAAAAAGAAAGTCAGCTATGGGCCAGACCTTAAACCAGATAGCACATGAGGTGGTCTTCCAACTTCCAAGGATGAAATGGAACAGAAAGCCTTGGTTCCTTATGTCCTCAATTCCCAAGCAGAAAACACACATGTACACTTGCTGGCTACATAGGATCTCACACACACCTCATGTTTCATAAACACAGAAGCAGGGCACTGGCCACCTGTTAATTTCCGTTGTTTCTGCAGCAGAAAACCCTCACAGATCGATGTTGAAAGAACCCATGGCAGTGCCCTCACAGCCCCCAGAAAGAGCTAAAGACTTTCGAGAATGCAGACCTATGAGACGCTAAGGGTCTCACGCTGTGATTGATGGCTAGCCCCTCATTATCGGTTCCAAGATCAAGGAACACATCTTCTTCTGAAGCTGTGGTAGCCTTGGGAATAGCCTTGACACCATCTCCTGGGGTCAAAACAGCAGAGCTTTGTCCAGCTGAGCCCCCCGACTATCTGCCTGCTCACCTCTGCAGGTGTCTGGCTCATGTCCTCTCAACACTACAACAATGTCTCGGGATCTGCTAAGTGAAAAAGGTGCTGTCTCCCCACACTGTCTCCTAAGTGTACCGAATTCCTGACTGGCTGAGTATGTTTCTACTGTTTGGCTCTTCTATCCACGTGCATAAGAAAACGTAATGATCAATCCCACCTCCACACCCATACCCACCCCCACCCTCCCCTCCCCACCCCTGCATAATGTGAATTAAAGCCAGGGCTTCATGCAACTAGACAAATACTCTATCACTAACTCACATCCCCAACCATGGTTTTACTTTTCCTTTTTACCACTTATTTTCACTAAGTTGCTACTCCAGCCTTCAAATCATTCTATTGCCTTTAGTTTTCAACCTTCTCATCTCAGCTCCCCCGAGAAGCTGAGATTACAGCCCTACAACATCAAGCTGTGATAATTAATTTTAACTGTCAACTTTATTGGATTACAAGACTTTAGGGAATTAGTGGCCATGAGGTCTCTGACCTAATCAAAGGATTCCAGGCTGGCTGGAGTCACAGTGTGATGGCATCTCCACATCACTGAGAGTTGATTTGGGCATTAGAAGTATGTCACTGTGCAGGACTGTGGTGGTGCACACCTTTAATTCCAGCACTAGGGAGGCAGAAGCAGGTGTATCTCTGAGTTTGAGGCCAGCCCAGTTTATAGAGTGAGTTCCAGGACGGCCAGGGCTACAAGGAGAAACCTGTCTTAGAAGGAGAAGAAGGAGGAGAAGGAGGAGGAGAAGGAGGAGAAGAAGAAGAAAAGAGGAGAAGGAAAAGGAAGAGGAAGGAGGAGGAAGAGAAGAAGAAGAAGAAGAAGAAGAAGAAGAAGAAGAAGAAGAAGAAGAAGAAGAAGAAGAAGAAGAAGGAAAAGGAGAAGAAGAAGCAGAAGTGGTCATCACTAGAGAGGTGTATCTTCCCTGACCCCTTCCTATTCCTGGCTCTGCCTCCTGGTTGCAATGATGTGAATTGCTATGGTCTGCTATGTCTTCCCCACCACAACGCCAACCCTCCGAAACTGTGGGCAAAATAAAACTTTTCTCCACGTGTTAGTGCCTGTTCACTGTGATCAAGGAACCAACAAGAGCAACTTAAGGCAGGAAAACGTTGTTTGGTTCAGTCTGGGGATACGGTCTACACAGCATGGTAGGCATGGCAGCAGGAGCTTGGGGTAGCTGCTGTGTTGAATCTTCAGTCAGGGAGCGAGGAGAGGTGAGTGTTGGTGCTCAGCTAGCTTTTGGAGAGAGCCTCCCCACCTCAGCTAACCCAATCTTAACCTCCCTCACAGGCATGCTAGAAGTTTCTCAGTAAGACTAGGTGGTTCTAGACTACCCAGTTGGCAGTACTGATCACCACAGCCTTTCAGGTTGCTTTAGATGGTTGTTAGGGTGACGGTGAGGCAAACAGTTAGTGGTAAGGGGAGTCTCCCTAGAAGAGGTGCGGTCTTCAGGGCATTCCAAGTAGAGGATCTCCACCTCATAGTAGCCACTGAGGCCACACACCTAGCCCAATTGACAGAGCACGTGGCACAGAGGGAGAGGGCATGAGCCAGACTGGAAGTGGTCCTCAGCAGGGAGGCCCTAGGCTCCAGCTGAACTGATGATTGTCTGGGATCCTGGGTAAGTTTCTTCCCCACTGAAGAAGCTGAAAATTGGGAGGTTGTTTGGCTACTTGGGAAGGTTCACCCAGCTCCACATCCCACCTGGAGCTATTCAAGAACCCTTGCCACAAGCACCGTCAGCCACTCAGTCCCCAGGGAAAGTCCCAGAACATGACTCCAACAAGAAAACCACAACTCAGTACCCTCCCCTGCCCCCACCGCTCTGAGAGGTTCCCAGGATTTCACCAACCATATTTAGAAAGTTTGCACCCAACTGGGCCTTAGGAAAACAAATAAGCAAAACTCCCACAGAACTCATCTCCCAGCTCTCTGGAACACAGAAGCTGCTCTCCCTTCTTCACGCAGGGGGCAGAGGGACGGGGTTGGGGGGTGATAGGAAATGCTCTGGCATGTTTATGAGGAAGCCTAAGAGTTAACAGCTCTGTTCTTCCCCTGAAAAAGGGAAGAGAAATAAAGTACGTAGAAAGGAAGACATCTGAAGAATCCTTGGGATAGCTAGCTTTCCCTCCGCTGTGTGACCAAAAGCATCAAAGGGGCTAGAGTTTCCCTCTCCAGGCCCACATGACTGACCCTGACAAACTCCAAGTCAGATGTAGGCTTCATTACAACTTTATGCAAAGCTGCAGACAGATGGGGCTCAAAATAGCTGCCAGACGTGGGGCCGGGAGAGGCAAATCAGAGCAGGTATTGGAAGAAGGGGGTCCTTGTAGAGGGAGTTTTCAAAAATGCTGACACCATCACATGTCCCTTCAAATTACCTGCGGTATGTGAATGAGGCCTGCCTTGCTGCTGTTCAGGAGAGTCCGTGTTCAGGACAGAAAACGTCTCGGTGACTAGGCTTGCTCAGTGCCATCACACTGATGGCAAGGTCTTGCTTGTTTGTGGCCTTGTGTGGTGCCATGGAGGCAGTGCCAATAAATGCAACACTTCTCTCAAATTAAAGTACCTGGGTCCCTGTTAGTGAGACAGGCTTTATCCTCAAATGAGAAGTCAGGGAGAGGACAAACATGAGGTGAAGGTCAGTATCTAAGCTGCTCGTATTTTGTAGGCATAGGTTTTACGAAAAGACTTTGCTTTCCTGTGCTAAGGTTTTGGTGCCTCTGAATGTCTATACCTCAGAGTACCTTGTTCTTCAATGCAGATCTGTATTCTCAATTAGTTGCTTCCAACTTTCAGCAAAGCAATCCCCCCGCCCCCTGCTCCCCTTGTTCACCATGAGCCATTTGTCCCTCTGGCTACCCTTGTCTCTGGACCTTTCTAACAGACTCAGTAAACAAATCTGTTTCTGGTTTTTAACTTACTGGGTCAGGACGCGGGGCTCTGAGCAGCAGTGCCCCAGTCGCTGTGTACTAGAACCTCCTGCTAAGTCTCCCTCGGAAGGCCATAAAAGAAGGCCTGCCTGAGTGCTGCCAAGTTGTACAAGAGCGCTTGGCTCTAAGACCCTGTGTCAGGACTAAGGAGGATGCAACAGGATGATCCTGTCCTGTCTGTCTACGCTGGGGATCCCTGTGGCCGGCTAGAAATTCAGCCCTCTAAACTGTGCCTGGACAAGCAACCCATCATCCACAACACCCAGCCACTTTGCATGTTGGTTTTCCCTTTCGGAACAGTTGATTCTAAACCGGAGGAGGGACACAAGTGTTTGCACCAGTGTAGACGTGTGGGTGTGCTGCACACGAGCACATGTGTGTTTTCTCGTGTATGTGGTTCTCCTCTTCAGTGCTGTTGTATGACAGAACGAGAGCAGGCCATTTTCTCATGTGAAACAGAACCACCCGAGCACCAAGTAGTGGCTAAATAGGGTCTCCTCCAGTGAGGACAGGGCCCCCTAGCAGCTCTCCAGCAGATATGCCGAGGCACCAAGGGTGCAGCCCGGGACTGAGGGCTGGAATGTTGAAGTCAGTCCTGTTCCAGCCATGGCCAAGAGCCTCCTTAAGGAAAACATTGTTTACCTCCCAGTTTCCTTTGTTTTAAATTCTTGTAGGAATAAACCACACCAGAGATGTCAGGGACTTGCAAAGGCCTTCAGATTTAAGGCCAAGTTCCTAGCTGCAACACCCCCTTTCATCTAGCAGAAACCCGAATGCTCCCTTGGGGTCATGTGGGGTCACAGCCTCTTCTTACCAGTCTTTCTTGCTTCAAATCAAGCTTCCCATGAGTCTCATCAGGGTTAAGCTTCATTCCAGCCCAGCCTGACTTTGCTCCCAGGCCTCCTCCTCCTTGGCTCTGAGGGTTTTGGCCAGTGGGAACTGCAGGAAAAAGTCACCTTGTGGGGCCAACCTTCGAATCCTATGCTGAAACGGAACCCCCACAGGTCCCCAAGTAAAGCGTCTTCCTGTCAAATGTTCTAAGGACTAAGTTATTCAAACCCAGAACTGACATGCAAGGTGTTAGACTCCCAAGGGAGAGGTGAGAATGGATACATGGAGAAAACAAAAACTCAAGAGTGGGGAGCAACTGCCAACAGTCAGAACCTTGAACTGGGCATCGAGGAATCTGGCCAGCATCATTTTCTATACATCCTTCCTAAAAATGTACCACAGAATCATCTCTCAGCGCATCATATGCACAGTCTTCTCTGCCTCATTCCTGGTGACTCACACTTTCTTGTACCCACTACAGGGCCTGGGTCTGGTGTGAGATGGAGAACAAAATTCTGAACCTCGGGGATTATCAGCTACACACAAATCCCTTGCTAGATTGTGCTAGGCTCTCCTGGGTAGGAGAAGTAGGTAGGCCTTACCTTCCTTTCAACTCTCCACAGGATCAAACAGAAAGACTCCAGAGACTTCACCTGCCCTGAAGTGGCGAGGTGCTGTGTACTGTACCCAGGGAGCCTGGGCCAGGACCTTAGGAAGGAAGCATGATGCCTGCCCCAGGGATCTTGGGAGCCACCATGCCCGAATCCCCAAGCCTTCTGATTGTTTACCAAGAATAAAGAGAAGCAACAGGAAGTAACAGAAGAGGGTGGGACAAAAAAATCCTATCCCACCTGCAACAACCTTTGGCCACAGGTGGCTTTATCTAGCTGCTTTATCAGCCACTGGAATAAGCAGACACACCTTTTCCCAAGGGCTGGAAACCTTTCTGCTAACCGGACACCACCAGGCTGTGAACAAAGCCTCCAGGAGTTGGCACTGCAGAGGGTTGGCACTTGCTGCTGGCTGGTCCTGGTCAAGACAGAGACCAGCGTTTGGTGGTCCAAGAAGTCGACTTGAGAAGAACTGTCTAGTCACTGATGCCTTCCCAGAATGGAATGGAAAACAGTAAGACAGCCACTCTGGGGTGAGAGGTTTCTGCAGGGATGGAGTTGTCCTCGATTGTGATGGCTACATTTTCAAGACCTTGCACTGACTGATCCAAAGCACTGTGTTGACCCCTAACACTTGCCCTGGTTACCTGGACAGAATCTTCACTCCCCCTCCCCACCCCACTGCATACAGGGGACTGAGACCCATGGAAGGACATCTTCAAAGTTCAATATCCAACAAGATGATAGGACCCTAGACTTTAAGCTCTTTGATGGCATGTGTGATTTGCTTCTCATGTGAAATGCATGTGAGGGAGTCCTAGGGTCACTTTCTTTCTAAATGCCTTGAGTCTTTGACCCAAAGTATGTGAGAATCTGTACAGCAAGGAAGGATGAGCTTAAGCAAATCCATCTCTCTCCTATGCATAAGCTTCATGGTAGCTCCAGGCTGTGAGAAGTGGGTCACGGCATGGGCTTAAGGAGTGAAAGCACATGAAGGAACGGTCAAAAACAATTCTCATTCACAGGGAGGAGCCAGTGGGCTGTGAATCCCTCAGACCTACGCCTGTCTATCCCAGCATCTCTGCCATCAAGCTAAACCTTCCAATATGCCAGGCATGAGAGCTGCCAGATATGCGAGCTGCCATCTCTGAGACCCACCCAATGCTCTTGAAGGCTAACAAAGTCAGTTTCTCCTCATCAAGTTGGTCCTGTGCTTCTAGAATAAAATGTAGGCCATGTGATGGACCAACAGTTTATGTGTTTGCTTGTGGGTTTCTCTGTGTCTATGAAAATAATCCTACAAAGGGGCAAATGTGTTAGTCCAAAGAGTTGTGAATATGAATCAACGTCATCATTGTGAAGAACAGAAGCAGCTGGGAATGAGAGCTCTGTCCCAGAGCCTAGTCTACTGCCAGGAAGACAAGACATCCATAAAAGTGGCTCAGTCAGTGAAGCTGCACATGTCTGAAGACCTGAGTTTGGCTCCCCAGTACCCACGTAAGAAGCTGGCTGTGGTGATGTGTGCCTGTGATCTCAGGACTGAGAAGGTGTGGGGATCCCTGGGGCTTGCTCTAGGTAGTCAGTCTGACTGGAGCCTTGACCCCAAGTGAGAGACCCTGCCTTAAAAGCTAAGGTTCAGAATGACTGAGGACAACACATCATATTGACCTCTGACCTCCACCCATGATCACAGGTAGCTATATACATATGAATACACACACCCAGTCAAATGCATGGAGCAGTGATTAGTAACAGCACAGTAGGGAGGCTGTGCTAGAAAAGATGAACAGGGAAGGGGGAGAGACTGAGTGGGCAGATCCAAAAGTCACACTACTGAGGTGAGAGTCCTTATAACCCCAGGCAAATGACACAGTCTCCTGCAAACTATGGAGGATGCGTACATACACACACCACAAACAGTTGTGTAACTCTCACAGAAGGATGTGTAACCAACCCACATTGTCACTGTGGTCAGGACCAGTCCATCATTCATGACACATTCCCAACACGATGATGGCCACAAAGACCAAAAACCAAAGACCAAAGGCCACAAAGACCAATCCTTTCTACCTCAAATAAATGCACCAACAGAAATGATCCCACCAAGGCTGGCTCACAGAACAGGGAACATTTACTGGGATCTCCAAATCCTATGGAGGGTGCACAGCTGGCCCCAGTCTGCAAGAAGCTGGGGTCCCAGTCCCATAAGTTCCATTGGCCTCTTGGAAAAGCTGGGCAGCCTTTCTTAGAAACCTGCTAAAATACCTTTCTTGAAGAACACAGATGGTGAAAGCAGGACTCGTGCTGTTCTGCAGTAGAAGACATTAAAATGCAAGTTCAAACATGTTAATTATTATTATTATCAGTCTATTCTTTACTTGTTTGGGGAAGGAAAGAACGCAAAACAAATGTCATTCCTGTGGCATTAAGTCAGCATGGCAAGCTTTGGCAAAGGCTGGACATCCTTAGGAGACTCCAGTTGGGAAAATCTCAGGGAGACCCCCTGGTCACTGCCCCAAAGCTACACTAGAATCTGTGCCGTACAGAAGGGAATCGGGGAGCAGAAGGCACCTCCTACCATACAGAGAAGCATGGCCAGAAGGCAAAGGCAAACAGGATGGGAGATGCCACCAGTCTCTCTACCACACCACAGTCACGAACCACAATGTCTTTCCCTGATCTTTCCAGAAATACATTCCTGCTTGTCAGCCATGTGGCTCATATTTTTGTTTCGGAAATACAGTCACCATCACAGCATCACAGTGGCTCCCTCAGATGTCCCTAAGGGATTAACAGATGGTGGGGCCCCTGGTGCAGAGGTGGGGAAGTATACATCGGGCAATTTGGTGGGCATCCTGGCTGCTCTGTTGCTATCTGCAATCACCCAGTTCAGAAGGAAGCTGCCTCTGGAGGGCACGTTAGACTCAGTGTCCCCAGAGGGTTAATTTTGTTTGATGCCCAGTTGTTTGGTCAACCACCAACTAGAAGCTGCTGTAAGGGTCTTTTCCAGATGGCATTAGCCTTTATGCATTACCCTCCGAGCAAAGGAGACTGCCTTCCACAGCCTAGATAGGCTTGTCTATCCAGTTGGCAGGCTTAAGAGTCAAGACTGAAGTCCCCTATCAAAGACAGAATTCTGACTCCCTTTGCTCTTAAGTCGGTGTCACCATCTCTCGCTGAAATTTTCAGCCATTGATGGTTTCTGCTGTGATCGTATAACAGGACTTATAATCATATAACTATTTTCTCTGTCTCCACATGGTTGTACACATGAGCTCAATTGCTTCCATCTCTCTGGTGAACCATGAATGGTCCAATCCCCACATGCCGTGAAGGTAGGAAACATGTATTTTTAAGTATACCTGTGCAGGCAGAGCAGCCCCACAGTGGTCATGAGTGTGTCTACACATGACATTTCATGACCACTTCCTCACTCAAGACTATACACATGATATCCCGATCACCACCTCCCCACTCAAGTGTGTACACCTGACATGACATTCCATGACCACCTCCCCACTCAAGTCTGTGTAAACATGGCATTCCATACACCACCAACACACCCAACTGTGTACATGTGACATCCCATGACCACTTCCCCACACAAGTGTGTACACACATGACATCCCATGACCACCCTCCAACTCAAGTCTATAAACTCATGTCATCCCATGTACCACATCTCCACCCAAGTATGTACACACATGACATTCTATGCATCACCTCCTCACTCAAGTGTGTACACGTATGACATCCCATGCACCGCCTCCCCATTCACTGTCTTAGGCTCTGTGAATTTTCCAGGACAAGATGAGATGGGTTTCTCTTGGTCTGAATTTTGTTTTTGTTGGCAACCTTGGAATTGCCTGTGGGTTGTGGAAGTTGGAGTTCCACACATGGCTGAAGCAAGTTTTAGGAGGATGCCTAAACTGTGCCATCTGTTAGTTGTGATCTCAGATGCCAAGAAACGCAACTAGTAAAGGACAAATGTGCTTCCTTGGAGCTATGGGCTTTGTTGGAGAATGTGAGAAAAGTTACGAGTAAGGTTCTTGCGAAGGTATGTACAGTACACTGAAGTGCAGGATCTCTAACGAGGGCCATGCACCCTGGACAAAGAGGCCTCCTGGAAGAGAGAAAGCCCTTCAGACTACAGCCACAGCCACAACCACAGCCACAGCCACAGCCACAGCCACAGCCACAGTTAAAGTAAGAAAGCAAAACCGGGTTCAGGGCCCAACCAAAAGTCAGCCAACATCAAAGGAACATCTACAGCATACTGAGTGTAATGAGGACAGTCTAACTGAGCTCAGGGTATGACAAACATGGAAGAAGCACAGAATCATGGATCTTCTGCCTGGGAGGTTCATGAGAATATAAATGTCCCTTGAGCCTAAACTAGGCAGTTAGCCTCCCATGAAGATGTGGATGGGGTGGATGGGAGCTTCCAACTTTACTACTGCAGAGTCTTGGATGTAGAATGAAACCTACTCAAGACAATCTTCAGAAGGTCCTCACAAGTGGCCTTCAAAGACAAAGTCAGAGGCTAGACTTGATCTCCATGCAACTGAATGGACAGGAAGAGGAACACCATGAAAAGGCAAAAACACCTGAAGTTCAAGGTTCTTGGTTTAGGGCTAAGGATCAAGGCTCCTCCTTCAACATGAGCAGCCAGCTGCAGGGACCGGGAACAGCCACATTCTGGTGAGGACACTTGGGGAGTGAGAACAGTAGGTCCATTTAGGACAGAAATGATGTGAGAGGAGGAAAGCCACTCAAGAGAAGGGGCTGAGACTGTGGGGGGAGGGGGGAGAGTAAGCCATAGATCTTTCGTGCCACTACGTACATTTTCAGGTCCTTCCATTCCACTGGAGGCCTGCTGAGCTCATTTTCTCTCATTGTAATCTTGTTCCAAATATTGTAAAGATAGCAAACGGATTTACTTAAGGGAAGGAAGAAGATGAGGAAGGAAATAAGAGATGTGTGTGTGTGCGTGCACACACACACATACACAGACACACACAGAAAGAGATTAAGGCCATCCAGGAAACTTTTCCCTGCTAACATATTTATCTTGTCTGAATTCAAAGTGCTCAAGTCTGGCAACTGTCACTTTTGTTTCTCCCAAGTGGTTGAATGGGACACAGGGACACTGGATTCACCTCTTCCTCCCCACTGGGTAAAACAAGGTGGAAGAAAAGAAAAAGAGATCAACCAGACACTTGGAAAAACTCTTCCAGGTGGCTGTCCTCAAAAAAAGCCCAAGAGCCATGGCTCTCTTTCATGCTGCCCAAGACAGCTCAAAATTTCAACACGATGTCTTAAACATGCCCGGGTGTTTATAGAGCCTCTGGGGCATGTCCCTGGTACTAAGTTCATGCCCACATGGTGCAAAGGAGACTGGAGGACAAGCAGAGACCTAAGGTGGTTTCCAATTCCTGACTCCATCCTGTCCCTTGCTTCTGAATTTCTTCTTTCTTCTTCCAAATAGTGTGGGATTCTAGCCAAGACCAGGACCCAGGGCCTCTAGTGAGTGCCCAGTGTTTCTCTTTCAGTGATGCTCATTTGACAGGATCATGGTGGTAGATGGTTAGAAACCAAAAAGGACAATGGTCAGGTAGTTGGTGGCTCTAAGAAAATGTTAAGTCTGAGACTCTGAGGATGGGAACCAATCCATGACACCCAATACTCATCCCTGTTCTCCTCCCATCTCCCCCCTGTGGGCTGAAAGTTTGTACAAGGGCCTCATCAGACACAGCTAGATGAGTTACAGAGTTGGAGGGTCTCAGGCAGCTCTGGACTCAGTAAAGAATGACAAGTTAAAGGACAGTAACAGCTATGATTAAACAAACCAGGGTCCACCTGAGCCTGGGACCTATGCAGGAGTCCAAGGGGCTCATCAGTGAAGCCAGCTTTGTCTGCCAGTCTGGCACATCAGGGAGATCTCAGACCTACCTGGCTATGGTTAAAGATACTATCGTGAGGTTCAAAAAGACACTAGACCCTCCCGCTCTTCTACGTTATTGAGATGTCTAGGTGGGTGAGTGACTATCAAAACCACTGCCCAGAGGTCTCTGCTAATGGGCTTCAGGAGAGAAAAAAAAGCCACAAAGAAGAATGATTAGTTGCCTTTCCAGGCTGAGGGTTTGTGCTTAACCATCTCCAAGCTCCCACAGGAAAATCCCTACGCAGGTTCAAGTAGATGTCCCTGGAAGAACACCCAAGGAAAAGATTTAGCAGCATCCCAACCAAGTCCAAGATTCAAAAGACAAGCCATGGAGATAGTAGCCAGAGCAAGGTCAAGCCGTCTAACTGCTTACAAGATATGTCTTCACACAGGAGGATCCCAGAGGCTGAGCTGGAATTAAGTGGGAGATAAGACAGTCAAACCCTCTCTATGGTCCTGGGAAAAAGAACTCCTCACCAAAGGCTGGCCCTAGGTTGCATCAGCACCCTTCTACTAGGTAGGAGATTTTAAAGCTGAACAGATGGGCCCTCTGTGGCCAGGGCTGTGGGCACTGGGGTCAGCCCTGGGGGATGGCAGTCACTTGAGGCACCTGCGTCACTCTGACTTGGCATCCAAGATAGGCAGAAAAGGAAGACACCGTTTCACAGGATGGATGCCATGCGGGTTTGCCAAGGCCACCTTCCCACTCTGTCTCCCCACCTCCAAAGCTGCTCTCAGGGAATTTCAAGAAGGGTTAGGAGAAAGGCTCAGTACATTTAGCCCCTGGGGGCAGGAGCTTAGACAACTTCTGAGCATCTAAAGCCCCTGCCCAGCCCCCTGCCCACCACATCTCAAATCCAGGATTGAGTTTCTCCAGGGCTAGGTTCTCAGAGCGGAGGCGGGTTGCCCCTGGCCTGTGATAGGACTTGCGCTGCCTGGAGACACTGCAAAAGCTGAGATCTGCACGATGGCAGATGCAGGGGTCTGGGTCTGAACGAGGTGGGCTGAGGTTCACGCAGAAAAAACAAAACAAAACACAAAAACAAAAACAAAAACTGAGGCCTCGGGCCTGGCACGGAGCCACGCTGCCTGAGCCCCGAGGCTAACTCACTCAGGGGTGTTGATCCAGATGATGTCCAGGTGACAGTAGTACACACATTCCTTGTCCTTGTAAGTGAAGCACGTGCAGCGCCGAGGACGGTGGCGTGCGGGGACCCCCTCGCCCTTCCGCTCCCCAGGCCTGCCTGCTCCCCAGTCCTGCCCAGCACCTCCAGGTGGGGCAGGTGGGGCAGCTGTTGGGGCCACAGTCCTCTCCTCAGGGCCAGCCACAGTCTCTTTACAGTCCCCCTTCGATCCGGCTTCAGGGGGCCCCTGGGACACACTGGCTCTTCCAGAGCCCCCGGGGTTGGGGTAAGGCGCAAATCCTGCAGGAGAAGGATTGAAGGGGTCCTAAGCTGCCCACGCGGAGTTCTACCCCCCCCCAACACACACACACACACACCACCACCACCACCACCGCCACCACCAAACCAGAATGAGAATCAACCAAACTTCTGCAGTGTCTGGGGGCTGGTTGAAGTCTCCAAACTAAGCCAAATGCCTTAAAGCGTTTACAAAGCTCTGTGCACGCTCAGTACAAACTTGTGAGTTATTTCAGTCCCTGTGAAGTTCTGAAAGCTATTTACTCTCCACTGGGTGAAACTCGACTTTGCATGGTCTCTGGAAAGTGCCCAAAGAACAGTCCAAGTCTCGAAACCCCCAGATCCAGTGGAAGTAATCATTCCGCCTTCAGGCCCCTCTGCCCGCCTCTGGGAGACCTCAGGGTTCAGAGCCAGGCTCCTTAGCTTCCCCCTCAACGCAGCCCGGAGCTTGAGTTCCTTTTGTGTGCACTCCCGCGTGGAGACGAGCCCCGCCCCGCCCCTCCCGCTTACCTGCAGCGGAGGTCGCTGTGAGCCCCAGAAGGAGCAACAGCCCAGGCTCCATGAACCCCGATCAGGCGCTGGGGCACCGGGCCTGGAGGGTGGACGCTTGTGACCGAGAAAGGGCACTGGGACAGGGTACAGCTTTCGAGTTCTGCCGCTGCCTGACCTGTGCGTCCCGGCGCTCAGAGTTAGTTGGCTGCGGCGGTCACGAACTTTCAGAGCGCGCTGCCCATCCCTGTGCAGGGCTGGCCGGCTGGGCTCCGGCTTTTCTGGCTCCCGCACCACCCCCTTCGGCTCCCCGCCCCTCGGAGGGGCTGGAGCTGTCGAGCTGGGCCTTTGAACCCGGGGCTCACGGTGGTCGCTTTCCAAGCGCAGGAGGGAGTCTTGCAGAGGCACATTTGCCCCAGGCACACCCAGGGCCAGCGAAAGGCCGCGTTCCCTGTGGGTGGGTGGGGTGGATGGGGTGGGTGGGGTAGGGTCGCCCCCCCCAACCGCCGAACAGCTGCCTGAAGGCCACCTTCTGCCCTGTGCACACTGCACCCTTACTCAGACTCACACGTGCAACCCCCTCCCCAGCCTAAAGCAACCCCACCCCATCCCAAGAGCACCAAGACCATGAAAGGGCTGCACAGGAGGGCGGCTGGTTTCTTGTTTGTTTGAAATCAGTCTGAAGGAAAGGATCTGTTCACCAATGACCTTACTCCTGCTGAGGACCTGCGGGCCAAGGCTCTGGGTGCCCTTTACACCTCTGATTCATGGCTGCCCCAGCCAGCTCCCTGCCTAGAAGTTCTAGAGAGTGGTAGGTGGGGCAGTGGGACGGAGAGCAAAGTCGCAAAGATTCCATTCGGTATGAGGTAGTGGTCCTGGGACGTCCCATTTCCTCACTGCGCCCTTCAGTGAGGGGCAGGTGCCTCTCTCCAGAGGCCACAACTCATCCCTTCAACAACTGTCCGCAGGTGTCTTCTCGGCGCCCTGTGGCAGTTTAATGTGTCCGCAAACCTTTGTCTCCTGTCATAAAATGTTGGTTTCAAGGTCATCCCAGCCCTCCCCCCCCCATATTTCTAAAGATGGGCATTCTAAAAAGTAGGATTCAAAGAGGCGATCCACGTGGCTTCCATGGGGCAAGGCGTGAAACACCTTTCGATAACTGGCTCAATCTCGGAACATTTGCCCACTGAACACAGCCACCATGCCAGGAAGAAGCCCAAACCAGCCAGGCAAAAGGGTCCCATGTGGAATCCTACATGAAGAGAAACTGAGGCCTCAAAGCCACTGTCAGCCACTGCCAGGGAGCAAGTAGAGTGATAAAGCCCTGCCTTCAATGGTTTCAGCGGAAGGTCAGTTGGTTTGGACTGCTGTGTGGTCACAAGATACTTTGGCCTGAGGGCTCATACAAAACAGAAATGCACTGCTCACAATTCTGGGGTCTTGGAAGCCCAAACATGTCCAGTGTCTATCATGGATGGCTCTTCTTCAATGGTGGATTGTGGTGGAAGGCCAAGGTGCTCTCTGGGGCCTTCCCTATGGTCACTAACACAATATGGTTTGCTAACCCTGTTCTTGGAGGCTCCATCCTCATGACCTGGTCACCTCCCAGGTACCACCTCCTAACACAGTCCATTTTGGGGATTTGGGTTTCACCAGGTCAAGGGAGGTTGTCTATTATTCTCTCTTTCCTAGGAGTTAAAATACCCCACCTGCCACCTAGGGCACTGACAGCTCAGCTCTTTGCTAGTGTCTGTGGGTGGGGCCAAAGCGAACCACTGCCTGGATCGGTGTGTGCCCTGGCCCTTCACTCCAGCTGAGATAAGGAAGGTTAAAGGTGGAGAAGCGGCATTAAGGACAGAAGACACTGTACAACAAGGAGGACAGTGAGGAGGCAGCTGGCCCTCAGGGGAAGTTCCACTTTAATTGGTCCTTACAGTGACTTGGACACATTGTAGAAATGCACTGAGGCCTTTTCTTTCCTGTTCTTCTGCTCTTGCTGCTGTTCCAGGAGAATAGTGGATCCCTCCTCAACAGCTTTCCAACCAGCAGCACCGTCTCTGTGCCCAAGGAGAGCAGGAAGCGCCTGGGCCATGGGCAGGACTGGAGTCCAGCTGGAACTTAATGACATTGTACACTGCTCTTAATTATGTGCTCATTTAGAAATTCTTTTTATTATTACCACTTATTACAATTTATTAAATTTGTACCTGTGCACTCATTTTTTTTTATTTATGGCAATTAATGTTGGCTTTCCTTGTGTGGCAGAGACGGAACATTCTTTTCTAAATTAATTTTGTTAAATCCAAGAGAAGTAGCCTGAATAGGTACGTGATGTAACTCAGAGCTCATCTGGCTTCATTTTGTGGCAAAAATCACAGAGCTGCTTTGCCGGCCACCAACCCCTGGAAAGCTCAGCTCTAATGGGTTGGCCACAAAACCATGTAAAGAGGTCAGAAGAAAGTGCTGGGTCCCAGCTGATTGCCTTGTCCCTGAGAGAGCAGTGTTTGCTACTGGAGAATCGGCATTGGGAAGAAAGGGGTGGCATCGTTTTTTTTTTTTTGGAGATCGACCTTCAGAATCTGTGGAAATTAGCAAAACACTTCATATATTTTGACAAACTGGTATGAAAGAACTTCAGCAAGCTAGTGATCTATTTCTGGGAACTGGCTGGCCTAGGGAGGCTTAAGAGGCTCTGCCTTGGCAGTCAAAGGCTTTGTCTTCACTCTCGTGCTTCAAATGACCTGGAGGGCTGTGATGAGGAAGATGGACCAATTGGTCTTTCCTCAATCTGATGGACCATCCTGTCCCCACTATATCAGCGCCATTGACACGGCAGCCGCTGACTCATTAACAATCGCCCTGAAGGCCACGCGGTAGGCCTTCCTTGGTTACTACTCTCCACCCAGCATCTTCTCTGTCCCTTACAGTTACATCTAGTGGTCCCTCTCTAAGCCCCGCCCCCATTCAGTTCAGGAAGGTCCTGTGTACCTCCTGAGTCTTAAATTTTAAAGTAGGATACAACTGAGATCCAGACAGCAGACACAAAACAGATGCAACTCTCTGGCTACAAGTTCAAGCCTGGATTAGGCATGTGACCATGCTGGGCAAATCAGAATCGGTCTCCAGACCTTGGCTAGAACCCGTGAGAAAGTTCTCTATTCAGTGGTATTACAGAGGAAAGAGGACTCGCACCCACAGCCCCTGGGAGGCACCTGGGTATGATCAACCAACTTCAACACAAGGAAATGGAGTTCGAGAGATGGAGACACCGGGTTTAAGCTTTGATGCATTATTTAAGCTCCTAGATCCAGCTGAAACTGAAATCTATCTTGTTTGTGACTTATTTACAATAGGTCTTTTTATTTTTTTCTTGCACAAGTTCTGTAGATTTTTTATCACTTTCAACTAGAGAAATCCTGGCTGGAACATACCCCATTCTCAGGAGTCCAGGCTGAGCACAGTGTAAAGGAAGAGTGTGATTTAGACAGTTCAGCTGTAAACCAGGTTTTTATTTAACTCAAAATGTTTAGACTATCTGTCCTGCCACTGTTAACTATCAGAGTTTGCATTTGAATTCATCAGGACCTCATTCCAGGGCAGAGTTCATACCCATTAGGCGGTACTAACTCTTGAACTCGTACCCTGAGTCGATGCTTGATTCCATTCTGTCCTGTTGAGTCATTGGCTCTGAATCTCTTGAGTTTCCCTACTCTCAACATCTCTCACGAAAGGCCATGCTGAGGAATGATAACCATGTGTCTCTACAGAGGATGCTAATAAATGGTCCCCTCCCCTCCGAGGCCCACCAACATCCCTTGATCTTCCTTGAGTGCCTCTGTCGTCAAATGTGTCCCTAGAGGATCCATCTATCAGGACACTGCAGAGCCTCAGCTGAGGGTGTGCCTCGGCCGCTCTTCTTTTCATCTGCTTCCTCTCAGTCAGCAGATGTGTGACACTGTTGGTCTGACGGGTGGATTCAGAACCCAGAGTCAAGAACATTACAGTTTATCTTAGCTAAGCATCCCCTTCAGTTGCCTCTGCCGATACTTTATGACTCTTTTGAAGATTGTTTTTCCTTAAATTTAGAGGATTTAAGAGACAGGAACAAAATACAGTTGGTAGTTTTCCATTATCCTAAAATTTCTTCCTCCACCCATCCTGAAAAGCAACAGATGCCTAGGACTTGCTCTGAAGTCAGTGAATTTCAGTTCCATTTCATGTTCTGCAATCTTAGCTTTGTCATGATAGTTCACCCTAAGACTCACCTAAGGCTCCAGATATCTCGCTTTAAAAACAATGTATGTCATGGTTACGGTTCAGTGAAATAAACCTATCACAAGCCAGACCTGGTAAGCTCAGCCTGAAAGCCCAGCTGCGCAGCATGTTGAGAGAGGCAACGGAATCACCAGTTCAAGACAGCCTGGATAACTCAGTAAGACCCCAAAATGTTCATTTATTTATTTTTAAGCCTGAGGGTATATCTCAATGGTATATTACTTGCTTAGTGTGTGTGAGTAGGCAGTTTCTATCTCCAAAACCACAGACACACAAAGACAGACAGACAGACACACACACACAGAGGCAGAGAGAGACAGACATACACACAGAGACAGACACACAGAGAGAAAGAGAGTGAGACAGAGATGGACAGACAGAGACACAGAGAGATCACAGTGAGTTATAAACTTTAGTCAAGTCCGTATATTCAAGGCCTAAAAGAAATTGGTCGATCTCCAGGAGAAATAAGGCAGCTCCAGCAAAACTTCTCCAAGAAAGCTGCCTCGTCAGCCCTGTGAGTGCTACTGTGGACATCAGCTCTCCCTGGCCTTTAGTATACCATTCCTTAATGTCACCTCTCCTTACTCTTCTTCCATTTCTGGGTGACACTCCTTGAGATTCTGCACTTACCAATCAGAATCTTGTTTCCTTTGACATGAGCAGGAGAATTGTTCCCTCAAAGGTCTACATCTTAGTCCTCAGAACCTCTGGTTATGTCATCCAAAATGGGAAAGGGACCATGAACCTGGAAACATACAGGATTTCTTGTGGATCCCAACATCATCATAAAGGTCTTGTATGAAGGAAGCAGAATGCAGGCCACAGAAGGAGGTGTGAAAATGGGAGGCCTAAGAACCAAGGCTGCAAGTACCTTCAGGAACTGGAAGAGGGCAGGCACAGGCCCTCCCTACGTAATCCAGGAAGTGTATGCTCCTGTCAGCCTGGTTTTTAAACAACTGACCTGCAGGGAGAATGAGTTAGTTTGCATGGTTTTCAGCCACTGTTTGTGGTGAGTGTAGCCCAGCAGGACTCACACACCTTACAGAGGCTGTTCTAGGGATGCTTCTGAGAGCTGAGCCCGGAAAGCCAGAGCCAAGATGATTCCATGTGTCCATGGACTTCCTAGGGCCATCAGATGGAGCCTGTAGCTGCTGGTGGCCATGTGTACCATGAGGTGAGATGTAACTTCATGAACAGAACCAAAATGGGGCGGGGGGTGGCATGTAGGAATCCTTCCACCCAATATGGCTTCACAGAACTTTTCGTCCATCAGCCAAGACACCCCTCTCCTTGCTTTCCCAAGCCTATTGGCTTACTTCCATTGCATTCGGAAGCATCTTGCTGTGTTTAACCCACCTTACGGTTGTCTGGAGCCCAAGGATCACAGGAAGTAACTACATCAGGGTAAACTATCTCAGGAAGCAGAAAGATCACACAGGAAAGAGTAGCATTTGCCACAAGTCTAGAATGTCTACAAGCCCCACTTCTGGCCACCGAGACAAGCACACTCCTTCAAATCCCTATCCTGTGGGACTTGACTCTATTTAGGAGAGGGAGAAAGGTTACCTGAGCCCTGAAGCTCCTACCCTAGAGCTATCAGAGGCTATGCTGAGCTCACCACAGACTCACCACTTCCTGGCACAAGTACCCATACCCTGACATGTGGGGCTATCCCCGGCTTTCCACAGATGAGGAAACGGAGAAAGCCTGTAGGGAACAGTTTAGGCTTCAGAATTAGAGACTTCTTCCTCAGCAGTATCTCCAAGTTATGTCTCTTCCAGTCCTCCCAGGAAGCCCTTCCCAGACCTCATACATAGATGTGCGTGCGCGCGCGCACACACACACACACACACACACACACACACCACTCTTCTCAACTTACTTCAAACACTTGTACATTCTTGCCGGCACCTTTGGCGTCACAGCGAAAGGTGGGAATTTCAGGCATTTCAGCAGATTAATGAGAGGATGCTTCTGAATAAGCTAAGTCAACAGGACGCAAACACACCTGCCTGCTTCAACACCTTGAAGCAACATTGGCTTTTGTCACAGGAATTTTTTTCCCCACAAACTTCATCTTTCTGAGGTTGATATACTGGCAAATTCCTGTATCCCCTGAATGAGACCAGTCACTGGGATTTTGGAAATTTGATTCCAGCAGCTGTCAGATACTTTGATCCGTTTGCAGAATAAAAATATTCTTGCTCATGCTTCTTGCTTTTCACCTCATTGCATGAAACCCTAACCAAAGCACTTCAAAACCCCATTCTTGAAAGTCCCCATTGTCCAGCTGTGCAACCTCTCCCGGTCTGTTTCCTCGTCGGTGAAACGGGATAACGATAGGAGGGTTGTACAGATTAAATGAGTACATATGGGTAAAGTTTTACACCTAGAACAAATGAAACAAACACTTAATTCACATCGCCCTGCAGTGGCAGCAGCTACAGCAACTTTGAGGGTGGTGCATTAGTTGTTTCATGTTCATTTGATTGACTGCTCCAGGATCTTAGTATATACTCCAGGCTGACCTCAGATGTGGTTTTCCTTTTACCTCTACCACCTGAGGGCTGGGATGACAGGTGTGCACCACCACACCTGGCCCTCGTTGTGTCTTGACACAATAATGGGCCTTGCAAAGCATCTGTTGGCTGGATGGGCCAGTGACACAGCAAAGCCCACTTTTCTGTCTGGATATCAGCTGCTGGAGGAGCCATGGTGTCCTTCAAAGAGACAAGAACGACTCAGCTCTGTTGCATGTATCCCTCATTCTCCTCAGGCTCCTCAGGAGTGCCCTTAACAGGAAGAAGAAACAAAACACCCAGTGAACAAGCTATTATTGTCAAGCTCATCTAGCTGGTTGCCATGTTCATGAACATCCTATTGTCAACCCCTTGCAAACCAGGAAGACCCACAAGAGAAATGATCACACGATAACGGAGGTATTGTGGAGAATTGGGGATACCACCGACGTATCATACCAGGAAAGGAAATCCTACAACTGATACTGACCTGGGGAAATCCATCTGCAAATATATGTTGAATGAGTCAAACAAAAGTTTGGGAACCACCCACACTTAAGTCACCAATGTTAAACATCAGTGTCAGTGGCTAAAAATGGAGGTATGTATAGGGTATAGGTGAATCACGTCTATTAAAATGTATGTTTGGTGCCCCCTGCCATAGCTAGCTTCATTCATTTATGTAAAACTACTAACAGTGTTTGTTTGTTTGTTTGTTTGCTTGATTGATTCCAAGGTAACAAGAATGAGAGACTCTAATGCTCAACATCAAACCTCCTCCCAAGGTTCTGGGATCATTGAGGAAAAGGGGACGGAGAGAGTGTAAGAGCTGGAGACCATGGGGGTCAAGGAAACAGTGTTTTCTGGACACAGCGGGGCAGCTGCACATATGAGCTCACAGCAGTTGTGACAGCACACAAAACCCAGGTAAGCCCAGGCCAGACAAGATCTCTGCCTGGAATGCTGAGGTGGGCAGGAAGTCCCATCATCGCCGAAGAGTAATTGGCAGCTGATGGCCAATTACTGGGAGACAGAGAGGCAGTTTTTGTTAAGGACGTGGGCCCTTGTAGGTCAACCAGGCCCCAGCAGATGACCACACACCCAAATGTACATGCGTAGCACAAACGGAAGTTGATGGGGAAAGAAAAAGGACACAGAATTGTGGGGGTAGGGAAGTGGGGAGACTTGGGAGGACCTGAGAAAATGGGTGAACATGATCAAAATATATTGTATAAACTTCATAATGAAGTAAATTTTTAATTAAAAAAAAGAGAAAGATGCTGAATTTGCCCATTGAGATCTCCCTCACTCCTGAGAGACAGGTCAGGGCATTGGAAGAAACCACTGGCAGGCAGGAGGAGAGGGGCTGAAGGCAGAAGGCAATACAGGAGCCTCCATGGCAGCTGGTGTCAAGCCTCCTAACACTCAGATCTAGTTGCTCCTCAGAATGTCTCAAGTTATGGGCCTGACGAGTTTTCTTCTGAGAGAAATTTCACAATTGTGCTTTTAATGAGCTCCACATTTTCTCGTGTGAAAACCATTTCCTTCCAAAAGGAACGGCCTCAGCAGGACAGCAGTTAGACAAAGGAATGATGCTGTTCAGTCTGGAAGTCATAACTCAAGTTCAGAAATCCAGAGGCTAGGGTTTGCCCTGCTACCTTCTCTGAGCCTGGGAGCCTGCCAGACGCTGTGAAGGATTGGGCAGGAAACAGAAAGAGTTTGGTTTTATTTTTCTTAAAACCTTAGGATTAAACTCTTGGTTTACAGAGCTGTCAACCAGAGCCACCAGGAAAACACATTGATTGGAAAGGCATCTTCTGTGTTTGTTCCTTTATTCATTCTTCATTAAGTACCTACAGGGAGCTGGCATTGTGCTAGAACAAAAAGTACCTCAGTGCAAGAGAGAGAGAGAGAGAGAGAGAGAGAGAGAGAGAGAGACAAGGAGACAAAAAACAAATACTTAATTAACACGATGCCAGGGCTGGCGTCTTGGCTGTGCCTTGCTGTGATGGGGAACTGAGAAGAAAAGTTATAAGACTAAGAATTTTGCTTTCTTCATGATTTCTGAGGTTTCAGGCATGGTCTCTAGGCTCCAGTGCTCCTGGGCCCACTGTGGTAAGGCAAGCATTGTGGCAGGAAACAGAGGATGCAACAAAGTGACCCACCTCATGACAGTATTCAAGAAGAGAGGGCTGAGGACACAATATTCTTTTCAGCACTGTATCTATGGTGAACTCCAGTTAGCCAGGCCTCATCCCCCTAGTTTCTAATGTCACCCAATGATGTTATCAAAATGTGGATACATCAGTATGTTAACCCTTTGATTGGAAGAGAGCGCTGATAATCCAGGGACCAGCGGCCTTCAGCCCATGAGCCTTGGGAGGGATGCTTCATTTTCTAACCAGAACATTTGAATCAGTGTGAAGGAAGAGAGGAATGGGCATAGAATGGGGCGAGAGATGAGTGAGATGAAAAGAGGTAGCCATTTTGAGTGAAAAGGAAGGGAACCCTCAAGATGAAGGCAAGCCCCATGCATATGCCCCACGTGACCTGAATGGGGTCAGGTTATAAAATCTTCAAGGCTCAGCTCCAACCACCAGAACGCATTGACCAATGTTCAGGAAAGAGAAGGCATGGTCCTTGCCTGCAGATGCACTGTGATGGGCTGCCTCATGGTTCTTCCGCCAATCCTTCTCCACCATCTTGATCTGAACACCCTCGAACTGTGAGCCAAAATAAACACTCCCTCTCAAGCTGCTTCTTGTCAGGTATTTACTTACAGTGACAAGAAAAGTAAGGGATACTCTATTTTTCAGAGTTGTTACAAAGTTGGTGTGACAATTAGTGAGAATGTTTCCCTGTGGCATCATTGGGTGACACAGATCACATCTACCCCATTCCCACTACACCCTAAGCCCTAAACTTGACACTAGTGCATAGCTTTCAGTTGCTTAAACTCATCTGGCAAGCAGGCGCCGTCACCTCATTTCTCAGAGGAGAAGACTGAGGCTCGGGAGGTGAGTTGGCCAGAAAGGTGGTGGCGGAGCTTTGGGTAAGCATTCTAACCTAGCTGTTATGGGCTTCAACGTCCAACAAACATGTCTCACTTTCTGCACAGGCACATTGCTCAGCCGGAGCCCTGGATAACAGGAGGCATGAAGTAGATGTTCAGGAAAGAGGAGACAGCTCTCCACTCGGGACCTAGAGTTGAATGCGACCCAACACCATAGACAATAGAATGGAGAGATGGAAGACTTGGGTCTTCAGTGGCACAGAGGGAGGACCCAGACCCGGCCTTCCTCGAAACCTGCATGCATCTAGACACTCCTGTCTTTGTATCTTGAGCCAAGTTCAGTCTATGAAAACACTGAAGCGTGTATATTTTCTACCCGCTGTACTGCCCCGGTGTTGGCCATCATCACTAAGGTTATTTTTGCAGAAGAAATTAATATACAGAGTGGGTTAAGACATTAGAAATGTATTTTACCTAAGCTGCTTACACATTATGTTTTCTAGAAGGAATATAGCCTGTTTCTTCCCTTCCCCTCATTCTCTAGTTTCCTCAGAGTCCAGAATCCCTCCTAGATTGGCCATTTCCACTTCTACCCTGGCCACCATGGCTCAAAGCCATGCCTTTAAAGGAAAGGATGCCTGATGACTCTCATAAGCTCCAAGCCTGGCACTTGCCTTTTCCTCGATGCTGTGAATAAATGATTAAATCATGCCAGAGGCAGAAGTCAGGACACTGTCATGTGACTACAGTTAGGCTCAGTGGAGATGAATCTATCGATCAGCAGGAGTCCCAAGGCATTGTGCTTGACACCCAGCAGCCTAGTAGGGGTGTGACATAGCCTGCGCTTTAAAAGCCTGTGATTTGCCAGGGAACTGAAGGAAAAGGCAGGACATTTCTGGGGAACTATGGGAGACGAACACCATGGGAAGGAAGTGGGGTTTGCAGTTGCAAAGGAGGCATTCCATGGAGGCAAGCTTGCATTCGGGGGTCTTGGGACTTGGCTGCCTTCTACAACCTATCCAGAGTTTTGCTCTCCTGACACTGGCTCATTTTGCATTTGTCTTTTACTTGATAAAAAAAAAAAAAAATTCCTTTCAAAATGTTTGCTTTAGAAAGAGATGGCATCAGCTACACAAATGGAAACCAGTCTCACATGTTATAAACAGAAAGGAATTATAAGATCAAATAAAAAGAAAGCCCAAACCGTGACCATCAACCATCTCACCGGATATTATTGTGTACTAAAGCTTAAGGTGTTCGCTGGCCTTTTCCACCTGCTCTTCGAGATACTGTGGGTAAAGGCTTCAGCACTTAGCTTGGGTTCACTCGGGCGCCACTCTGAATATGCGATGCGGGCATGTGGCTCAGTTTGCCACGCCTTAGCCTCCTCCGTGGTTGGTGGGGGGGGGGGGTGAGGAGTGGTAGCAATAGCAATGCCTCAGTGGCTCTCATGGTTGGGAAGAATTTAACTGAAATGACATGTGTGTAATAATATGCTCCTCAAAATAACTCCACATATGGATGCCATCACCCTTTTTGCTACAAGGCCAACGTCGATACTAATCTTGAGACTTCCTGCCTTTGCTTGGTGGTGGCGTGGCAGCATTTAGCTCCAACAGCATTCTTTGCTTATCTAGCTTCAGACGCAGTTCTTGCTCATCTAGCAAACACTCGGCCTTCCCTCTAAGAGCTTACACTTTAGCAGGGAGGCAATGTTATACTGGGCAAAGTCCATGGGTAGAGGTGACAATGGCTGGAAGGCTAAGGCCAAAGTGTTTGACCCCAGTGAGTTAGTATCTTCTGTGGGAGCAGAGAAGGGTCCAGCTCACGCCCTGGTGCTGAGATGGAAGGAGAACCAGGGAGAGGGAACATCCTGTGTGCAGATGAGCAGGCACTAGGCAGCCAATAGGAGAGTTGGTCTAACAGCCTGAGTTCCCAGTGTGGTCGCCTCTGGACAACCGTCATCTTGAGTCTTGGCGATCTCTGCCTAGTGCCCTCCACTCTGGATGAAGGCCAGAGGAGCCTTCCCTGTAAGGGTGTGTCCACGCAGGCCTGCTTGGTGTTAGTTCCAAAGGGCAGCTGGGGTGTGTCCCATAGTCGCCTAGCAAAGGGCTGCCACAGCCTCTGTTCCCATCACCCAAGGACCCACCGCTGCCTACACATAGCTCCCTGTTGAGCAGATGACCACAGGGGACAGGAGCTGAGGTGATGTACCACTAGACAGTCTCTCTAAAGCGATCCTAGCTTGACGGGGTGGGGAGAAATCACTGCTCTCAAAGTCTAAGATGAACTACAACATTAAGGATTTGGGTGGAATGTATCTGCTTCCAGGAGAACATGTGAGCCTCTAGGCAGACTGCCTCAAACCATGAGCTGCACTTTAGCACCCAACAGGCACCTGAGGCTAGTTCTTCATCCCAGGACCAAGGAGGGCAATACAGATGGGAAAGGATGCACTCTGGTCCCCTGAACAGGGCTGAAAGCGGAGAAAGGTTTTGCATGTTGTAGAAGACTCTGCCTGCTGAGTCATCTTTTCCTTCTCATGTCTACACAGAGCAAATGTCCATGAGCATGGTCATCGCCAGGGGAAAAGAGCAACTAAAAGATTAAGTAACTGGACCCAGGTCATAAAGCTGAGGAGAAAGATACTGGGGGTGGAACTTAGGTCTGTCTGTTGCCAAATTCCCATGTTTCCTTCCCATGTCTCCCTCCCTGTTGTCACTTATCCCTGTGCTAGCATGGCCCTATGATGGGAAAGGACCTCTCTGAGAGTCAGGTGCATACTGTTATCACTGTTATCATCTCAGGGCTCGTCAGTATGGGTAGCTCGTCAGATGATTTTGCAGAGATGAGCTGACCTCTGAAATGTGAATGAGGAGGGCTCATGAATCAGATATGCTCTAACATATGAGATGAGCCTTGTGCCTCCCTGGAGATCCTGCAGGACTCGCCTGGACTTGGAGAACCATGTACCTTTCTCCAAGGAACAGAATCATTACAAGCACTTTTCTGGGTTCAGAGGCTGGGAACCTGCAATGCCACCAGAGGATGCCAGGGACTCTCCAGCCACTGCCCTAACCAGGTGCACTTGCTTGTAAGAATTGCCTACCCAACCACTGGTTTCTGTGGTACTCAGATTGCCCTCCTACTCCTGCTAGCCTAGGTTTATCCCAGCGATAAGAGGCAGGTGAGTCATGACCTCAGACAACTTAAAAGCATGTTCACATCGTGCGTAAACATCTGTGGCATTTGATGGTCTGTTTCAGGTGGTACCCGGCTCACCCAGGCGCCTGGCAGGGGCCTCTCAACATGGAGCTATACAGTCTTGGACAAAATGGAGGTTGGTGACCATTAACTTCTTAGTCTGAATAAGATGATCTGGACCTGGGGGCATCCTGTGCCTGGAGAGGAGAAGAACTGAAAAACTGACCCAGGCTAGACAGGACTGCTTAGTTAGGGTTTCTCAGAGCAAATTGTGAAGGAAAGGGTTTACTTTGTTTACACTTCCTCGTCACTGTTCTTTACGGAAGGAACTCAGGGCAGGCACTCACACAAGGCAGGAACCTGGAGGCAGGAGCTGAGGCTGAGGCTGAGGCTATGGAGGGGTGCTGCTTACTCGCTTGCTTATCAAGGCTTGCTTAACCCACTTTCCTATAGGACCCAGGACTGCCAGCTCAGAGATGGCACCTGCCCACAATGGGCTGGACCCTTCCCCATTGATCAGTAATTGAGAAAATGCCTTAGAGGTTTGCCTACAATTGATCTTATGCAGGCATGGATCATAAGACCAAACAGAACTGAGGAATTGTCCATAGCGAAGATAAACATCAGAGAGAGCAAAGCTCATGAGTAGGCGGAGGCGCTGAGAGCCCCAGAGTCCTCCAGGCACACCAATAGTTTTTCCATAGCCTTGTGGAAGGCCTTGAGCATCTTTCTCTGCAGAAGCTGAGAAAGGGACAAAGTTTCCTCTGATTCTCATTCACTCAGGCCCAGCCCTGATCATCAGGCCTTGTACATGGCACAAGGGAGAAAGGCTGCAGCCCTCTAGGTACTCATGGTGATGGCGGAGACAAAACAGGCAACAAGCAGGTAAACAACATAGAAAGGAAACACAGACTGAAAATGGAGTATCTGAGGGAGTCCACTGACCTGTGCATGGTCATTCCAAAGATGGATGAGCCAATATCTTTTACATATCTGCCAAAGGTGTTCACAGCAAAGGAAACAGAGTGCGGAGAGCCCCGTTGGTGGAGTTTGGCTTAGCAGAAGAAAGAGAGGAAGGAGCCCATTGGCAGCCCTGGTTGGTGCCCTGGTGGCAGCACATAGTTGGTGCCTTAGCAGAGTGCTTCTTCCATGAGCAGAGATCTAAATCCAAGGTCTCCATAACTGCGCTCACTGCAAGGGCTCCAGGGCAGACAGTTTCTGTCTTGCATCTGGCTTATGGGGCTGCAGGACCACCCCAACCTCTGTCCTCATCCTTGCCTGGCTTCTTCCTTCCTTCCCTTTGTCCCTCTTTGATGTAAGAACAAGTATCTCTGGATTTAAGCTCCACACTGTTATAGAATGGTTTTAACTATATCCAGTACTTAATTATATCCACAAAAGAGCCTTCCTTCAAGTAAGTCCACATTCATAGGTTCTGGGCAGGTCTTTTGAAATAACCACCATTTCACTCCCTATGGTTACTCAAAAATGCATATTTAGCCCACGTGCAAAATACATTCACTCCTACCCAATATCTAAAGTCTGCAGCCTGCTGGCATCCACCCAGTGTCTAAAATCTCCTCTGGATATTAATACGGCCAAAGTTCATGGTCTAACCCAGGCACAGGAGACACTGGAGGCCCTATCCTGAAACTAGAAATCAAGTTAAGTTTCCAAAACTTAAGTTTCATCTGCAGGGATGACATTCCTACCCGAGAGGGGAGGTTTTGAAAGAAGAGACACTGGCCCAAAGCAAGTCAGAAATGTGGGAGGGCAAGGCCATCAGGTTGAAAGTCTAAAGACACCATCTTGTAAAGATAGGGACTGCTGTCTTAAGTTGGGCTCCTCAGTCTTGGTTAAGACTATTTATTCTTCACTAGCTCTCAGCCTTATTCTCTGGGCTAGACCCCACACGTGGTGGCTTTCAGAAACACTCTCTGAACCCTCTAGGGCAGTGGTTTTCAACCTTCCTAATGCTGTGACCTTTAATACAGTTCTTCATGTTGTGGTGACCCCCAGCCATAAAATTATTTCTGTGCTACTTTATAACTGTAATTTTGTTACCGTTATGAATACTAATGTAAACATCTGTGTTTCCTAATGGTTTGGGGTGACCCTAGTGAAGGGGTCATGGCCCATGGGTTGAGAATCACTACCCTAGGTATATGTATGAAAATGGACTGGCCTGATGGAAGAAACAGGCAGGAAGACATGTGGGGTGCTGATACAGATGAAACAGGAGCTTTGGTGGCTTTGTATGGAGTCAGCAGTGGCCAGAAGGCAGGTCCATGATCGGATCAAGAGCTGCTTTACGGGAAGAGATAGGTGAATTTTCACATGGGTTGAAGTCGGAAGGCAGAAATCAGAGGGAATCAGAACAGCTTTTAGAACTGGGGACCGTGTGGAGGAGGGACTGCTGAGGAGGTGTGTGAAAATGGGAGGCGTGTGGGTAGAGGCAACCCCACACACAGCCTCCCAAACTGTGCTCCTCTGGCCTCCATTGCAGACTTGAACATGAAGCACAGAGAAGGGATTTCATGAAGAAAGCATGAAAGAGTTCTCAAAGGCCAGCAACAGAGCCCCACTTGCAAAGGGAACCTGCCCCTGGCTTTTGTGTCCATGGGCTCCCTCCTCACACCCGCTGAGCTCCTCTCAGGCCTTATAGACCCGGTCCAAGGTTAGCCCAGGAACCCAATGGCTCCCACCAGCCTGCCTGCTCTCATCAGTACTGTCACTGGCATTGTGAAGCCATTTTAACGTCACCTCACATTGCTGGACACAGAAGAAAGTGACAGAGGAAGGTGCATGAGTGTGAGGACTCACATTTCACACTCGGAGGTGCCTGAGAGCTGCCTGCTCCACACCCAGTGTTCAAAAGACGCTGGGAGCTGCTGTGTGTTCATTCTTAATCTCCTTGCTCCAGAGATGTCCTTCCTCAAGCAGTGTCTGATGGCACCGGTGGAGCCGCTTCTGGGGTGCCCGGTGCTGGGGCCTGGCCTCTTTTGTACACATCAGTGTGGTCAATCACTTTTACTCTTTCATGGGCAAGGAAACTAAAGCATCAGCAGAATCGCCACAGAGAAGTGAGGGAGAGGCTGGGTTCTGGCTCTGCGCAGACAGGGGCAAGTTCATTTGGCAACAACTCAGAACAAGAAGACGTCTGGAGGCAGAGGCCTGAGGAACAGGAAAGAGATCTAGAAAGATGGGACTGAAGAGAGGGATCCAGCTGTGATCCAACCCTACCAGGATGCAGGATGTGAGGTGACATATCCTCACACCAGTGGCCACTTCCACTGTCCTACTAGCCATTTGTCCTAGGCTCATTTGTTTGTTCAACTTGTCAGGAAATGAGTCCTGAGCAGGCACCCTCCTGATGTTCTGTAGCTAGAGGAAAGAGCAGTCATCACTGTTCCTTGTGGATTCCACATCCATGGGTCCAGCCAAGCATGGATGAAAGTGTTCAGTAGCCAAATGTGACTATTGTGAATATGGACAGACTTTTTTCCTGTCATTAGTATATAATCAATAAGAATGATGACAGTTTATGGACCATCGTCATTGTATGAGATGTTAGCATAATCTGGATCATTCAAAGTATGCAAGAGGATGTATACCAGTTATGTGCAATTACTGTGTCATTGTGTATGAAAAGACTCGAGGAGTTGAAGATGTTAGTGCCTTTGGGAGTGAGAGGGGTCATCAGAGAAATCCTTAAGATCCCAAGGGATGCTGAGGGGTGGCTTGTTAAATGCCTGCAACATGCCACGTACCAAATACTGATCACTGTAGCACACTCAACAGGTAATACTGACTGATGCAGCCTGACAACGCTGATCAAATTAACTCCAGCAAATAAACGGAAAAAGTTCTCGGTAACGCTGAGGTACAGAATGCAAGAACATCATGCCTCTTCCTCAGTGATTGCAAGAGAGTGGCAGCTCCACGTGGGCAGGGAGATGTTCTGGGATCCATGAAGTGGAGAATTCAAAAGGTGCCTCAATACAGTGAGAGTTCCTAGGGTGCAAGCCCCAAAGGAAAGCCCTGAAGCGCTACATTGTAGTGGAATGTATAGTAAAGGAAGCTAGATAGGGAAATCACTGATGAAATAGCTGAATTGAGACAAGCTGTAGTACTCATTGGAGATCGTCAATTACAGCTATTGAGAGAACAAATGAAATTGAAATGCGATTAGCACGTTACTTCCTATTGTATTACGCCTTTAAGATTCAAATGGGACTGGGATTTCTGTGTGCTCTCAAGGGCAGCAAGGGCAAGATAATTTTAGTGGTTGGAACCTTTCCCGGCCCCAATTAACCCTGTATAATGTTTGAATAAAGTAAGTGCAGTGAGCTAGCTGGGTATCATTCTTTCCCAAGAAGGCTGAACCCCTCTGCTCCTTCAGAAAATGAGGGTTTAGCATCTTGGCGAGCTTTTCTCTCTATTGTGGCACCTATGACCGACATCAATCAATAATACATGAGTGGATTGTTTTCATAAAAGTGCCAAGAACTTCCAATGGAAAAGGACAGTGTTTTCAGCAGACTGTAGTGGGAGACCTTGGTATCTATGTGCATGAGGATGAAGTCAGACCTTTACTGACACCACATGCCAAAATTAGTTCAAGCTGTGGGCTCTAGTAATGACGAGTGTGGCAAGGTATGCCCATAGGTACAACAATGGCAAGAATGTTATAGGAGTAACTGTCTTGCTTTTAAATTAATTTCTAGTTCTATTTGCATTTATATTCTTATTACTTCTCTATGCTAGGACGCCATGACCAAGGCAACTTATAAAATAAATCATTTCATTTGAGGTCTCCTGGTTCCAGGGGATTAGAGTCTATGACAGGAATCATGGCAGCAGGAAGGAAGGCAGCCACACAGACAGGCAGGCAGGCAGACAGACATGGTGCTAAAGCATGTCTAAGAGCTTATATCTGAACCAAAAGTGTGTGTGAGAGAGAGGGGTGAGGAAGAGAAAACTAACTGGGAATGGCATGGGCTTTTGAAACCCCAAAGCCTACCTCCCCTAACATACCTCACTCAACAAAGCTGCACCTTCTCGCTCTACCCAAACAGTTCCACCAAGTCGGGGTTAAGCATTTCAACACACTAGCTTATGGGATCCATCCTGATTCAGACCATTACAGTAACTACCCACTTTCTGACTGGATTTCAGAGCTTATCCACTGGAGGAAATCCATGCCAGATACTGTAAATCTGGACCAGAGTCCATGGTTGAGGAGCTCACAAACCCCAGACTCTACTACTGCTATTTTGCTAGGTGGAAACATAATCAAATTGCACTTTAAATTCATGTCCATAGAGCCTCAGACCTCCTCAGAGAAACTTCTTCATGCAGTGAATGATAGTTAGTGCGGAGAGTGCATGCCTGTGGAGTACCCAGCTGCAGGCTGACATCTGTATCATGCCCCTCAGTGTTTAAAGACCATCAAGGAAAAGGACTGTAAGAGTCAGAGCTTGGAGAGTACCAAAAAGACACCGTGACTTCAGGATATGACAGGACTGTTACGCTCCGGAACGCACCGCATCTGTGATTACCTGTATAAGACCCACACAAGATCAAGCTAGTCAACACTCCATCATGGAGGGAGAAGGAGCTCATAGGCCTCCGCCCCTAGCTGAGAAGCTGTTAATAGTTAATGGCTTCTGGGAGAGGAAGGACCAGTTTTCTTTGAGGGTATGACCTTTGATCCCACATCCAGGCATATATAAGCAGCACAAATTGGAATCAGTGGGCTCATAAAGAGGACAGGAAGTTGGGAAGGAGTGGAGCTTTAGGGTAGGAGTGGATCTGGGATGGGTGGGAGGGGTGAACATGATCAAAACACATTGTTTTGTGTGTAAAATTCTCAGAGTAATAAAGTATTAAACTAAAAATTAGTTCAAAATGTATCAAAGGTCTGAAGACAGACGGCCAAGCCATAAAACTAAAACCATAAATCTCTTAGAGAAAACATGCAGGCAACAAAGGCCCCACATCATCTCCAAGCCCCTTCACGCACTGGGAGACGCTACCAACAATGTGAAGAGGCAAGACACAGAACAAGAGTACTCACAGTCACTTATGTGATAGAGTTGATATCACAACATGCCAGTAGATTCTTCACTCAGTAACAACAAAGATTTAAGAGTGGCAAAGAATTTACAGACATGTGCTTCTCCCCAGAAAATATACAATTGGCCAGTAAGCACATGAAACAAAAACAAAAGTGTGGCTATCACTAAGCATTAGAGAAATGCGAGTCAGAACAGCATGATGGCAAGTGAGATGGCTCAGCAGGTAAAGGAAGGTGCTGGGAGACCTGGATGCTGAGCTGCCTTCCCTGGAGCCCAGCTGCTGGAAGGAGAACCAACTCCTCTCCATGCTGTCCTCTGACCTCCACGAGCGAGCTGTGCACATACCGTCCACCTCATAAATCAATGTTATTTTAAAAACTCTTCAAAAGGAGCCACAATGAGACAGTCATTTGTGAGCATTAAGATGGTTGTAATTCGTTTTTAAGGGAGAGGTTAAGGAAGAGGGGGTGAGAGGGGAGGCAGGCAGAGAAGCCTTGGGCTCTTGGGGAATTTTAATTTCACATCCTAGTTGGTTCATATATAACGGAAGGCCTCCCTCCAGCTCAATGTTTGTTTGGAATAAATATGTCATTTAATAACGTTTTTGGAAAATATCTCAAGTTAAGGAATTCTTTTGATGTTCAAAGAAATTAAATGACAAATTGTTCCAGAGAGTTGGCAGAGGCAGGGAAAAAGATTCTATGCTATTTACACATTTTTTCAACTTAACCATTCTGTATTGGTCCCTCAGATTTCCTTGAAAATAAATCAGTTTTTATAAAATAGATGTTTGCATGGGTTCCTCCAGGCAGGACCTGGCTCACCCACTGATTTTATTAGATCTGTTTTCAGAGCTGGCACACTCTGCAATCAGTTTTGCCAGGCTTCTGTCTTCCTGAGTTACCTGATTCAATTAATTTAAAGTCAACCTTTTGGCTTGTCACTTAGGTACACAGGACTGCCTGTGACATTTCCCTCTGACCACTGCCCTTCTGCTCCTTCACCCACACTTTGTATTTCAGATGAAGAGGAGACAGAGAGATGACTGGAAAGTTGGAAGATCCAGGAAGAGTCTCCTCAAAGTGGAAGTGATGAGGTTAAAGGCCATGCTGAGAACAAGCTCTGTCAGCTCTGAGATGTTTAGGTTGTCTTTCTCCACAGATCCATGTTCATAACACTTCTCTGAGAAACAGAACAGCATTGTGGGAAAGGATTGGGTGGGCCTGGAGCTGCTTTTTGCCTCAGCTGAAGCTGTGTTGATTCAGGTCCTTTGTTCTGGCTCACAATGGAATCTCGAATAAGACTTCATGTTGAGCAGTAGCCTTAGACACTTGGGAAAACAAGGCGTGGGACTCAGGAGAAAACACTTACATAAAGAAGAAAGCAGGCCAGAGGTTGTCTAAATAAACTTTGGGAAACAGTAATTCTCAGATCTGCTGGGTCCTGTTCTGGGGAGCAATGGGCCTTCCAGATTCGAAGCAGCCAGATTCGCTCATGTCGGGAGAGCAACACCTGCGCCAGACACCAATTAAAACACCGAGGTGTTGATGATTTGGCCTGAAAGGTCTGATGTCTTCAGGTGAACACGAGGGAAGCATCCGTCTTGCAAGGCCCCTTCTGAGATTTTCCCACGCACCAATCAGAGGATGGAGGACATGGGCCCAGTGACAGGGGCCAATTAATTACAGGTTCCGTTGTAAACAGCCTGCCGCATACCTTCAGCACAAGGCAAATTTGTCATCTCAAGAGGAATTTGACGTTCCAAATAAATAAGCACTATTAAGATGATAAGCAAACTTCTACCCCCTTCAAACCTCTCCATTACTGGGAGACAGGCTGCGTTTAAATGAGAGTATGGTGGGAAGGGTTCAGAGGAAATGAGTCCAGGTGGACCAGCAGGGAAATGGTGACAAGGCCTGGGTCAAATGAAGCCAATGTATCTCCCAGAAGCTTCAGGAAGGCAAGAGACTGGGTCAGCACCAGTTTCTGTGTGCAGCACTCTTCAGAGCCCATTAAATAAGAGGAGAAGCAAGCTGTGTCCTTCCCATTGCAAGGCCTCTCAGCTGATTTTATTTTCTTTCTGTGATGGATTCCGATCCCCTGTCATTGTCTCCCCCCCATCCCTCTTATGTACTCGGTGTGTATACATGTGATCATGTTTACATGCATGTAGGGGGTGCATGTGAGTGGTGCATAGGGGGTGTTAATGTTGGAAGCCCATGGTTGACATCAGGAAACTTCCTCAGTCACTTGCCACCTTATTCTTTGAGGCAGACCCTCTCAATTGAATCCAGAGCTAGTGGATAAGACTGGTCTAGCCAGCAGGCTTGCCCATCTAAGCACTATCTTTTCGGGTAAGCTGTGAAGCCACACAGCATTTCAAGGATTCTGAGGATTCAAACTCTGGTTCCCACAGTAGCAAGGGCTTTACCTACTGAACCATCTCCACCTCCCTCCCCAGCACCTTCTGCATAGCAGTTTTAGGAGCGTGTTCAGGAAATTACATTTCTTGTGAGTATGGTATACATGCATAGATGTGTCCATATGTATGCGCATGTGGGCATATGTATGTGGAGGTCAGAGGTCAGCATTAGCTGTCTTGAGGCTCACCAGGGAATGGTACTGTCTCTGCCTACCTGGTACTGGGATTATAGCTGCATGCTACCACACATAGATCTTATGTGGGTTCTAGAGATCTGAACACAAGCCCTCACTCTTGTGTGACAAGGACTTCACCATCTCCCTAGTCCCAGAAGGCTCTTCATGGAAGCATGCTGTAAGTGCACCTATATGACAGTTCTTCATGGTAACCTACTGTAAGTGTGTTTATGTGACAGGAATTTGCTCCTTTGGAGACAGTCGACAACATCAGAACACACTTTGAATTGCCACACCCCTGTGCATTTGGGCATTGTTGGCTGCTGAAATCTCATGGGTGGAGAGCAGGGACACTGTGAACACTTCACACTGAAGAGAACAGAGGCCTCTGGCCTAGCTCCTACAGGCAAAAGTGTGGAGCATCTAATGGGTTAGATAGCAAAGCCTCATTGAGCACCTCTTTGCATTCCAGGCTCTGGGAACACACAGAGGGAGGACAGGGACTGAGCACCACCCAGGCAGGCTCTGGACGTTTTGTGCAGCCCTGATGAGGGACGCAGAGTCTGGTAAGCTTCAGAACATCCCCAAGTCCTGAGAGACTGGGACAGCTACATTGTTGGACCTTCCTTCTGCCCACCCCTCACCAATAAACAAGAATTTGGTTTCTTTTATGATCCCAGATACACCAAGAGGTCTTCTTTAACAATTAGGAAAATATGACTTAAGATGGGTACTTGTGAAGGAGAAAAGGCAGATCACACATTTGCTGCTTTATATCAAGGACAGATATCTCGTTTGAGTTTTTGAGAATGAGAGACCCAAAAGCAAAGGGACAATGCTTGTCCAACAATGGTGGGACTGAGGTGAGTTTTAAAACATTCAGAGATGGAGTATTCAGTAGGAAATATACTCAGACAAACACTCCATTTCACTTTTTATTTTTAGTGTGAGTGTGTGTGTGTGTGCAAGTGCTCCTAGAGGCTGGAAGAGAATGCTGGCCCCCTTAAAGCCAAAATTACAGCATTTGTGAGCTGCCTAATATGGATGCAGGCAATCTAAAATCTTCTTGATAGATTGGCAAGTTCTCTAACCCCTAATCCATCTCTCCAGCCCCCATTTTTACATGCAGCATGGCCTCTGATGTAATACCCTGGTGAGATGGTTCCGTCCATGTTGAGGCTATTGTGGGTGTTCTGAGTTAAGGCTCAGCTGAGAGAATTGGTTGGCAAATCAGAAGCTACACATGAGTATTAGCTACTTTTCCTGTTGCTGGGACAAAATACCCAGCAAAAGCAAAAAAATGAAGGGAAACTTTGTTATATCTCACAGTTTGAAAGCAGAGTCCAGCATGGTAGGGAAGGCAGTGACCACAAGGCCGCTGGTCACTTACACCTACAGTCAGAAAGTCAAGAGAGATGAGCACTAGTGTTCAGATCATTTTCTTCTTTCATTTCGGGGATCAGTACTGGCACCCTAGTCTGTGCCTGGCACTAACCCACATTCAAGATGAGTCTTCCCTGTTAGGCTAAACCTCTCTGGAAACTCACAGGCAAGCTAAAATGTGTCTCCCAGGGGACTCTAGATCCCATCAAGTTGACATCAGCTTGTTAACAGATATTGCCCTTGTTAACGGATATTGTTAGCAGAGGAGAACCTGCAAATGCAACTGTTTACACATTTGTGCCTCACTCTGTAGCTCAGGCTTCCCTCAAACTCAAGGTGAGCCTCCTGACAGAGCTTCCTAAGTTCTGGAATTACAGTATGAGTTGCCATACCTGACCTTCCATGTGTCTGAAATAATAAAGTTTGCTATGCTGAAACAGTCACTGAACCATCTCCTGAGAGCAGACATGTTGTAGCTCCTGAGCAGGCACACTGTAGCTCCTCAGAGTGGACACACTCTATCTCCTGAGAGCAGACACACTGTATCTCCTGAGAGCAGGCACACTGAATCTCCTCCGAGCAGACACATTGTATCTCCTGAGAACAGACACATTGTATCTCCTGAGAGCAGGTACATTGTATCTCCTCAGAGCAGATAAACTGTATCTCCTCAGGGCAGGCGGGTTGGACTTGGCAGGCAGACTGTGTCTTAGGAGAAAGCTGGTCAGTTAGAAATCCATTACTTCTTGTAAAATGGAGATAGGGCTTGGTCATTGAATTCTGATGGCCACTCTGGTATAGAGTTATGCCCTCTTCAGAGAACCTTCTAGTCAAAGATGACTTGGGGGGGGCGCGGTTGGAGAGATGGCTCAGTGGTTAAGAGCACTGCCTTCCAAAGGACCTGGGTTCAATTCCCTGCACTCACATGGCAGCTCACAACTGTTGGTAATGCCAATTCCAAGGCCTCTGACGCCTTCACACTAATGACATAAAATAAAAAATTAAAGAAATTATTAAAAAATAAAAAGATGACTTGGGGAATTGACACAGCACCCTAGTGAGAAGGTGCTGTCAGGGGAGGCCTCCTGTCCTTTCCTTCAGTGTCACGTTTGTACAGAATTTCCTATTTTTTTCAAAGTGACTTTCATGTGTTTTGTGCATGACTGATGTTTCTGGAGGGCTAGGACTGCCTTCATCTCTGTATGTACCAAAGTCCTTGGATTTCATCTCAGGTTGAAGAAAAACCTGGGGAGAAAGTATTACTTATGCACCAAGAAACCTGGAACTGGGCTGCTTTGCACAGATCCTTCCATTGTGGTCTGAGAAGTTAAACCGGCCACATTGGTGTCCCTCCTGGCCACACTGTTCTCCTGAGAGTCATTCTGCTACACAAAGGGTCTCCCTTCTTGTGGCTTACTGTCCCCACGGCATGCTGGGCTGTCATTCTAAGCCTCTGTATTTTGTCTTCTGGTCTGTTCATCCCTGGCCAGAAATTGCCATGCTGTTTCATATTCTGGTTTCCCACACACCCCGGGTGCCAAGAGCTCCAGCCTTTGCCCTGAGCAGAGACGATTGTTCAGGAGCTGCTGAACAAAGCGAAGAAAATGGAACATTACTGGGATGGAGATGAAGGCGCCATTGAGTCCCTGATTTTCGGTTCCTTGAGGACAGGACTCTCAGTCTGATTTATCTTTGTGGGAAACTGAAACTGACAGTGTCACCTGAAAAAGTCACCAAACCCACTTGCTCCAGTCATCATGGACTTGGTATGTGCTCTTCATAGCTTCATCCACGTGCACAATAGTGTCTCCAAAATGACCCAGTAGGGTTAAGGCAAGTATCATTGACAGCACAAAAGGCATGTCCCTTCTTCCCCTCAACCTTGAGGCCCAGTCATTCATGGTAAAAACATCAAGCAAACCTGACCTGAGGGAAACTGCAAAAAAGATAGGGCCACAATAACTCAGCATTTTCAAGGTCATGGTCATGAAAGTACATGAAGCCGTCCCCCCCACACACTTTGCTGCAGAAACTCATGTGCTGAAGGCTTGTTCCCCAGATGGTGGATTCAGTGTGAGACCTGACTCAACCATGAAGTCTCTGAACTGGTTCCTTGATCGGCTGTTAACACGATGGCATTAGTGGGATAGGATAGTGTAAGAGGTGGGATCTGGTTGAAGGCCATACGTCATGCCAAGGACATGCCGCTGGAAGGTATACCTTCACCCTTGCTTTCTTCATCTCTCCACCTCTGCTCCCCGACCAACATGAAGTCAGTAGTTTTACTCTCCAACCTGTCCTTCAGTCTCTCCACTGACCCTAATTAGGAACTGAGAACGGAAACTGTGAACTGAAATAAACCTCTCACCTTTGAAAAGTGCTCCTGGGATGTGCGTCACAGCAACAAAAAGGCTAACACAGTCATTAAAAAAAATAAGAAAATTCTGAAAAAATATTTTAAAAGGTCACTGAGTAGCTAAGCCTAACAAGACAATATACCAAAAATACAACATGGTACCCTGAACAAGGTCCCAGGCCAAACAGGAGACATGAGGAGAAAACCAGGGGAAGCCAGCTAGCTATAGTATTTAGTCCTGTGGCACGTCTACCCCAGAGAAACAGGTGTTGCTAGCAGACGAAACTGGATTAAAAGTTTCTGGGAGTTCTGCCTTGGCTCTGAAATTCAATTTATAAATATAAGATGATTTTTAAGATAATTTGCTAAAGAACTGAACCCTCAAGGATGGGGAGATGGCCTAGCCAGCAACAATATTGCCCTGCAGCATGAGGACCTGAGTTCTAGCTTCCAATACAAGTAAACAAAAGAAGACAGAAATCAAAAGTTGAATTACATACAGCTGAGTCTGTAATCCCAGCACTGAGAAGCAGAGATGGTCCCTGGGGTTCCCGGGCCAGCCAGCCAGCCTACTCGGTAGGATTCAGCGAAAGAGACTGTCTCAAAGGAAAAGATGGATATCGCCCAATGAACAAGCACTGAAGTGGTCCCCTGGTCTTCATATACACATTCACACACACACACATGCACACGCACCCTTACATGGACAAACATATACATACAAGAGTATCTATCATTCAAAGGAAGGTGCTCTGTTTCACCGCAATTGGCAGATAAGCAGACAGTCCAGAGGTGTTCAAACCATTGTCTCCTAACCTGGTTATCACACAACAATTTCTCAGAGCTTGCTTCTTTTACCCTGGGGCTCCCAAGAATTAAATCATGAAAGAAGAGCTTGACGTGGCAATCTCTCTGCCCAGAAGCCTGAGAAACCCAAATTGCTCTGAGGGAGAGAAGAGAAACACATCTGTAGGGTCTGGCTGCTGAGTATCTCTCATGGTAATTTCATTGTCTAAGTGCTCCAGGGTAGAGAAACGTCATGATATTGATTTAGAAGGATGGTTCATTACCACCTAGAACCCATGTAAGTCCCGGATGCGTGAGCATGTTGAAAAACGGTTACGATTCAGTGGGGTCTGAGTGGCAGAAAGTCATCTGGAGTAACCTCTAACTCCATGAAGACACCAAATTTTCTATTCTTCCAAGAAGTCAAGGCCCACAGCTGCTTCCAATCAGTACATCCAACTTTCCACCAGAGCCTTGACTTCTCACACATTCCCCTTGCTGCATCTTCACAGTACTGCTCTCTCACCCCAGTGCAAGTAAAAACACACATGTCCTTCCAGGATCCTGGCTGTTCTCGCTTGCACCTCCTCCCCTCACCAAACGCCTCCGTGTCCACATGTCCTCAGACGCCTCCAGCCTTACCCCCACAGGGTCTCCTCAGAAAGCCCCCTCTATGCTGGCACTTGCCTCTACCCACTAAAGCCTAATGGTTGCACCTCCCAAGTGTTTCTGTCCACAGTAACTTAGCCATCACTCCCCACCCACCTGAAGGCTGGCTCCTAGCCCCAAGATCTAGGTAGAGGTTGTCCAGATGATGATGGAGTCAGGGATGAGAATATGAGACCAGCGGGTTTTCCTGGGATTTGCCACCAATAGAAGAAAGTCCCAATGCTTTTTAACAAAAACAAAACCAAACCTAAATCCCCTGACATATTATAATGTGCCCCAGGCCTGTTGTGTGACTACAGGTCAGTGCCTACTTCGCTAGGTGAGCACAGAGTCCTTCCACTCTCAGAAGCAGCCTTCATTGGTCAACCAGGTCACAGTGCGATCTGGGAGCATCTGTGTCTTCTGCCCGCGTGCGGCTTGGACACCTCGTTGTTTCTTCCTTATTTCTACAAAGATCTGGCTATGGAAAGAGAACTTACCACACGGCACCCATCCACTCATTCTCTACGAGGCTGCAGACTTTCTACACTGTGGCCAGCCAACGCTGTCCTTTGGAGGAACATTTACTCTGTCACTGCTACCATCCATGGTGCAGTCTCAGAAAAGCAGCTCAGGGACAGACATGCATGCCACTAAACACAGCCCGTGGAAGAGAACAAGCGCAACCAGATGACTGTGGCTCAACCTCAATGGCTCCAACATTACCTTCCCCTCGCCCCAGCAACTGGTTAGTACCCAATGGAACCGTGTGTCAGGGTCCTGTGAAATCAGAACAAAAGCTCACATTTGGTGTGGTGGGCTGGCCGGTGCTGCTGAATGCCAGAGCTTTGAGCGTCTTTTGCTCTGGGCAGCAAGGACCTTCACATTCATTTTCTAGACAAGGAAACCAAAGGTTGGAAGGTGGGGAGTCACCATCCCGAGTCACTTCGCTGCTGAGGAAAGTCAGATTTGGCTGAGTCTTTCCCAACTACTGTGCCTCCAAACTTGCCTGCTGGTGGCAGTTCTTTGAGCTGGGTCCCTGTCAGGATCCACTCCACCTTTCAAAAGGTCTCCGACCATTACCACCACAGTGGCCAGATGGAGCAGCCCAGGGCTGGATTTGAAGTTCTCTTCATCTGGGTTGAATTAACATGAAATTAGGTTGTGTTGATGTTGTTTGTGCTGTGCTGGGGAAGTGATGATTATTTTCTTTTATTCATTTATTTTCCTTTGCTATCAACTTCAGCTACCAAATCCTCTTTTGTAGAACCTTCCTGATCTTTCCAAAATTACACAGGATGAGGAGGATTTGCTGCTTCCTCAGAGAGTCTGCCCTGAAGGGCTGGGTTCCAGGGTCTCAAGGACAGATGGGTGGAGGCAGAGGCCTTCTTGACCTTTGCATTATTTTCTCCTCTTCATCTGGTTTGGTAAGGATCGCCCATGGCTCCAACACCACTGTCCACACACCTGTAAATGGTTTCCAAAACCGGTTGCATTGAAATCTACCTGTATTACTTTTCTCATTGGTGTGAAAAACACCTGACAAAAGCAACGGAAGGAAGGAAGGAAGGAAGGAAGGAAGGAAGGAAGGAAGGAAGGAAGGCTGGCTTTGTTCTGGCTCAGTTTGAGGGTCCATTAAGATGGGGCAGGTATGATGGCAGGACAATGAGGCAGCTGGCCACAATGCATCCACAGTCAGGGTACAGGGAGCGATGACGGCTGCAGCTCAGCTCGCTTTCTCCCTTTAATTCAGTCCAGAACCCAGCCTGGTAGTGGTTTAAACACTTGGCAGACAAATGGGAGAAGCAAAGTTCAGATTCCCAGACACTTGTGCAAACAGAGGGTTGGGAATGACAACCTGCCTTTAATTCCAGCCCCCGACAGCAGAGACCGGACTCCCCAGAGTAAGGTGACTGGCAAGATTAGCCATATCCATGAGTTCTGTGTTTGACTGGGAGACCGTGCCTCAATGAATAAAATGGGACAGCCATCAAGATGTTAGTAACATAAACCTCAGGCCTCCACAAGCATGTGTATACATGTGCACATATACACAGTCCACATACATGCAAACACATGCATGCACACCAAATACACATACATATGAAAAACTGAAAAAAGAAATCTCTCTCTCTCTCTCTCTCTCTCATGTATGTGTGTATGTGTGTAAATCTGTGGCAACAATGAACTGAGAGGGCACGAGGAAGCTGGAGGTCAGTTGTGTCTTGGCCTGAGTCAGGCTGTTCCTATACACAGGTGAAGTCCAACACAGGATATATCTGGATCTGCTTGCATGTGTGTCTGTGTGTCTGCAGAGGCAACAGACCAGTGCACGTGCTTGTGTGGTGAGTACAACAGCAGTCCCATTAACTAGGAAGAGTAATTACAGGGTCCCTCCCCACAGTTAGACCCAGATCTCTGCATGCTCCAAGGCCAGTTCTGAAAGAAAGAAAAAAAAAGTTTGATTATGTTTGGGAATGCAATAAAAAGAAAAGCTACACGTTAAATATTAATGGCATTTTCCTGCAGGTGCTACTGATTCAGTCTGGAGTGTGTACTCGTGTTTGGGGCATGGTGGTAATGAGGTAAAATCCTTGTGCTTTCTTGTGGGTTTCACCTAGGGCAAAAACTCTATTCCACGTAGTTACCAAAGTTAAATCCGTGGAGTATATGACAGGGCCTGGTAAATTGCAAAACATTATGCAAATGGAGAGGGATATTATCATCATCCCGGTGTGTGAAAGTCTCTGGTGGGATGGATGGTGTCTTATGTGACAAAGATCTATGCCTTTTCTGGGCTGAATTAATAATTTGCTTATGCTAATAAAACAAAGAAATGCAGTTGCGGTGTTTCAAAAACAATCTCATTTCTTCTATGAATTCTAATGTGACTTTTCCCCCTTCTCCTATTTTTCTTTTTGATTGGCAAATGCAAACATGTAGGGTGCGGAGGCTGTGAGGTACTTTGAGCCTAAAGAATAAATGGTCCATTGGAGAGGGGTGGGGGAAGAAGAAGGGAGAGGGTGGGGAAAGAGAAGAGAAGGGTGGATGTGATGGAGCGGAGGAAGGGCAGGAGGGAAGAAGGAGTGAAAGAGAGAAAGGAGGGGTAAGGAGGAGGGAGAAGAAGGAGGATGAGGAAGAGGCTTGGCCTCCAAATGTACCCCTAGGTGCAAGTCATTTTGATAAACTACCCATGATTTTCTAAAACAGAACTAGGCAATAGCGAGACTCATGCTCCTTAAAGGCCATTTCATTCAGCCTTCGCTGTACCTGCTTCTTTTTTTTACCGTGGCACACCTGGTTTGATGCCCCCACAAGGCAAGCCAAGGAAGAAGCTTTATAGAGGCCAGGGCGGCTCTGAAGCTCTCAGGCTGGGCTGGTGGCTATGCCTGTCCATGGAGAGTGGCTTTCGCTGTGGAGGTGCACTCAGGCGGGGATTCAGATCTCTGAAGAAATGCTCAGGCACTTACTGAGTCCCGAGTCCAAACCACTATAAGCAGTGACCCTACTGGGCCATGAAGGGCCATTGGAAGACTGATAGAGGATATCTCCGTCTCCAGAGCAGAAAGATGTCACGATGCTTCACGGCTGTCCCAGCTGTTTACAGGAACCCAGACCTCCTTTTAACTGCCAGCGTTATGCGGGAATGGTGGAGAAAGGAACACAGCACCAGGAGGCCAACAGCTGGGTTCAAAGGCCACCTCTACTGCTCCTCCTCTCAAGGCCTGGGCCTAAAACCTTTCAGTCACATGGTTCTCTCCTCCTCAAATAACAATGCAGGCATTCTTAAAGGGGTGGTTTGGGCTCCCCACCCCAGGTTCCTTCAAGTGGGTTCACCACTTGTCCAGAGAACTAAACGGTGTCTAATCTATGCACAGAGTTCCTTTCAGAGGCAACATGGAATGGGAAAATTGCAACAGACATTAAGGAGAAGTACAGGAGCTGCAGAGATGGCTCAGTGCTTAAGAGCACTAGCTGCTTGGTAGCTGCTCTTCCAGAGGACCCAGGTTCAATTCTCAGCCCCTACATGGCAGCTCACAACTGTAACTCCAGTTCCAGGGGATCTGATATCCTTTCTTGGCCTCTGACAGCATTGCATATACAAAGCACAGACATACATGCATATAAATACTCACACACATAAAATAAGTTCATCAAAAAAGGAAAAATCAAAGAGATGGACAAACACAGTGGACAGTGCTTCTCTTTTCATGAAACTGTTTTGAAGAATGTTGCTTTCTATTTTAAAATATACAGTTAATTTGGTGTTGTTAGTACAAAGTGGATTAACAGGTTCACGTGTTTTCCATTTGAATTCATAATCCAATAACCATGGGTGGCTATTTTATAATAGAGATTTCAGAAATTATTGATAATTTTCAGTTTATCTACAACAGAATTTTTAAAACTGACACTCTTCGAGGCCCTTGGTTGGTTTTTAGGGTGTCAGTTGCCACAACTGTTTCCACAGGGATGTCCTCAACCTAGGAGGTTCCTTTCCACTGGAGGAGACCCAGAGCCAGCCTCAAGCTCAGGGTGGACCTACGGTGCTGGACAGCCAGCCCAGGGGAGGTGTGGGTTAGATTATAAAGGATGCTCCTCTTTTCTCGGACAGTGAAAAGTCTTTCTCGGTAAAGAAAACCAGCATCCGTTCTTACAATTAAATCCGTAGGAGCACAAGGAAAATTCTGGAAGCTTTAACAGAAAAGGTTCCAGTGACGTTCCATGCTGAAGAATTCGTAATTTAGAAAAAGCTCTCCCGTGCCACACTTGGAGACACTTCCTGAATATCACTCAAGGCCAGACACAAGCTTCTTCTTCTCCCTGTGACTTCCAGAGCAGGAAGTGGCTGAGAGAGCAAACAATGGTATTTGTACTCAAGGCACACGGAAAAGAGCTTCAGGCCAGAGCTACCGCAAGAGTTTGGAGGAAGGAAGGGGAAACTCCGTAGGCTTCCATAGAGCGCCGGCAAAAGGGGACCCTCGCAGTGGTCAGCTGTACATGCTCCCCGCCCCTAGCCCCTCCGTGGCACCCACCCCTTGTTCTCTAACTGCGGGTTCTCTAACAAGGCGGGTGGCTTCGCTCGAACCAATTGCACAGGGCCAAGGCTCAGGGCTGCGTGCCTCCTCTGCGGTACACCGGGTTGCCATTTGAAACCCATGTGTCTTGCTGTGTAGGAAAGCAAAACGCAGAGCCTGCCGTGGTGATTAGTAATATAGCCTCCGCTCCCACCCCATCTTCTTGGTTTGGGGTAGCAATCAATTCAATTTCCACCTTTGGGCTCCCTGCTGCTCCAAAGCGGATCATTTTATTCAATCTCTCTGTAATTTCCAAAGGACTGATTAGAAAGCCAGACTATAATCTGTAGTGACTCTCACCCCTCCCCACAAGCTCTGTCTCCCTCAGATAAAATGATGATGACATCTATCCAGTGAGGTCCTGGTGGTTCGGGGGTCTCACCTGTGTACCCAGCTATAGCCTGACCTGGCCGAGGGCTACAGCTATCGCTGTTAGTGCTGTTTGGAGGCTGGGTCCCCTAGGAGGAGACTTCAGCTCTCCTCTCATTTACTCCACGGGGAGCATCTAGCTGCAGGTCAGCTGCTCTAGCTCACACAGGGACTGGAAGGCTGAGACAGTGAGCCTGGCTGCCTGTGGGTCACTGGTGGTTTAAGATGTTAAACGGCCTGGAATCTCAACAGTTTCCTTAGCTAGAGAGACCAGTATGTTCTTTCTGCTTTTGGGCCCCTAGCCCTGGCTCATTGAGGACAGAACATATATTTTTTTAATTGTGTGTGTGTGTGTGTGTGTGTGTGTGTGATGTCTAAGTCAAAAGACAGCTTATGAGCATCCATTCTCCTCTTCTCTAACCATGTGGGGTCTTGGGGATCAACCTCAGGTTGTGAGTCTTGGCAGCATGAATCTCTTCTCACCTGCTGGGCTCTCTTACCTGCTCAAAGCTAGCACATTTTTGAAGTGCTAGTCCCCATGAGCCCCTTGGCGGATATGGACCGGTTTTTGATAAGCACCAAATAAAAGACAAGCCTGAGACACTGACCTATGAATTGGATTTTTAATTGGATGATCCCCGCAGGGGAGAGCTCAGCTACTAATTGAAAAGATTAAGCTTTTCAAATCCTAAATCTATGTTAAATAAAGTCTGAGCTGAACAAAATGAATCGGGCCAGTGAGGGCGCCGAGTGAATCCAAGCAGGACCACAAACCCTCGAGGTCTGCTGCCTCCACCACAAATGTGTGTTTTCAAAGCCCTCTTCCGCCCTCGCCTGCCATTCTCTGAAGAAAGAGCAACAGAGGGCATGAGTCTAAGCTTCTAGCATGTTCTTGGATTTCGATTCACTTAAATTCTGTCCCCAGAGACACTCCTTACGATATGAGTCCTATAAGACAAAACAGCTGAGCAGACATTTGGAATCTTCTAGATGTCGGAAGAGTCTTTTCATACAGACTTGTAGCTTGTGAACTGACGCTTTCAGATCTGGTGCTTGAATGACCCTTTCTGAGTTTCATTCCCTCCTCTAGAGGGTCCCATTTAAATGCGCTCTTGTGAAAATTACACAGGTCAGCACAAAGGAGGTAGCAAGACAAAAACCTAAAGGGGTCTTTGGGGAACTTTGCTCAGCTCCTCCAGTGACATTGAATGAAGATGTGTTTAGCTCAGTGGCATCCATTTCTGGGTACATGAAAATCCCTGTAAGTTAATGTCCATTTCCATGCAGGCCAGGCCTGGAGCTGACCTTGGTAGAGAAATTGCTGTACACGTGTAAGACCTCGGCAGCAACTAACAGTAATAACAATGGATTGAAAGCCAGCTTCTAGCTTTCCAAGCTCCCAAACATGTATGGAGTCTTGGTCACGATGTTTAGGATAAAACTGTCCTCAACTCTGCCCTCAGCGTCCTCCAGATCTGGTCCTGATCCATGCAGGTCCACCTCTGGCTTCTCTCCTAAGCACTACCCCTGCTCTCTTAGTTCCTCTGATCCCTGGCTCGGTCCACCTGGAAAAACTATTCCCCCTATTTTAATTTCCTTTTCAGAGTTAGTCCTGAAGAACCGAACCCCTTATGCTGTGGTGATTCCAATGGTCTCTTCTGCTCTCATATGATGTAGTCTCTTTCTAGAATTTATCATATGCTGCAAATAAATCAAGTGTAGCATTTTGCTGAATGCCTCTATCAGGCTGTGTCTGGATGGTAGATGGCAGATACTCAGTGGGTATTGGCTGGATAGCAAGAAGCAGGGAGGAGGGGGAAAAGAAATGAAGAAAGAGGGGTGAGATCCTACCTAGATCCCCCTTAGCAACAGACTAGAGCCCCAGCTTCTGGGAGTACTGTCTGCAACTTGCCTTTGGCCACTGGCCTCTGCAAATACAGAAGGCTGCCTCCCCAGGGCTGCAGATCTTCTCAGACAGTACTGGAAGCCCACACCTAACAGTGACAGAGTCAGAGCTCTAAAGTCCAAGCCTGGCCAACTTAAAGAGCCATTTAGATTCCGGAGCATCCTTAGTTGGCGTATCTGTCTACATCTGAGTCTCTTGCTACCCACCCGGCTTCCATAACCTCCTTTGCTAAGGTGTGAGTACCAGTGAGCTCCCCAATAAAGCTCACAAACGTGGTGACTTCCCCTTTAGCCTGACTCCCTGGGAACTTGACCAGAAGTCCTCAATAAATCCTCGTTAGTAATCCAGGGCACTTTCTTTGCAAATGGATGCTCCCCAAGGCCTAGGATAAACCAGCTTTACCCTGCTCCCCCCAAATCCTCCCCCTCCCCCCCAAAAAAAACCTCAAGAATCGGGTTCCAGGTGGGAAAAGCAGCATCCAATATTTCTAGCTGTACCTTTAAGGCGAATCATAATGATTTTGAAAGAAAAATAAAAGTGAGAAGAAATGGCCTTTCTGTGACCACTTTTGGAATCAGTAATGAGCTATCTAGAACTTTTCTTTCTCGTGATTGAAAGCAATTTTAAGAGTAGAAAAAGTCACAAAAAGTGTAGCCTGGTGCCTGGCAACATACTAAATAGCCAATCAATGTTTGTTGAAACAATGGAGGCTTTTTTTCTTCTTCTTCTTCTTCTCTGTTCTTCCCTTAAAAATTTAAAACCAGAAAATGATAATGAGATGAACCTATCAAACCCCATGCGGTTATTTTCTTCAAATCACTTGTTTTTAACACAAAAGGAATAACTACCTGAGATGTATTTTTCCATTAGTTCCTTTGTGCAGGAGGTTTTTAAATTAATTTATGCTCTTTCAGCATCAGGTTGGCTCATAATTGAAGACGTGAGTGTCTGTCTTCTGAAGGCTTTCTGGTACCATCTTCCTACTTCTCACATCTCCCCCCTTTGTCTGCTCTTGTGATCTCTGCCAAATTGCCTGAGGAACGACAACGGAAGCACATAAATTATGAAGCCGCATAGAAGCCATGGGCATCTCCTTGAGTCTAAATGTCTTCAGAAAACTTCAGAAACAAACACAATGGAACTGGACAAACTGGAACATGTGGGGGCGGTGGGGGGGGAGCCTGAATAATTTAATTTTCTGGATAATTTCCTGTTAACCAGAAATCCATCGATATTTTCAAACCTCGAAGCAGAACATCTCTTTTAAAAACATGTCATTCTTTCCATAGCAAGACACAGTGGAAAATCTGGGAGGGTGGACATGGCCTTTGTAGAAATGGCAGACACAGGACTCGTGCCCTGGTGTCAGCAACAGCTTTGTCTCATACTTGTGGCACAGAAATCCCATCTTGGCCTCGGTTTCCCTTAAAAGGAGGAAGGTACCAGCTGAAGATGATACCATGGGTCATCACCACCAAACAGGTGTTCAGGACCAGAACCTGCCTGTGTGCATTTGGCTGAATAGATTTGTAGAGACTGAAGTGCACAGTGTTTCTCGGGACGCTCGGTCCTCCAACTTGTCAGGCATAGCTAATTGATATATAACGATTACCACTGAGGTTACAACGTTTGTCAGCCTTACAGGGCCTAGAATCACCTAAAAAACAAATCTCTGCACATGTCTCTGAGGGAGTTTGAGCTTCCAGATTACCTGAGCGGAGGTGATAATGTGATGTCCACAGTTAGCCATCCTGACTGTAGACAGTACCATTCCACGGGCTGGAGTCCTGAGCTGAATGAAGAGGAGAGTGTGAGCTGAGCACCAGTGTTCATCTCTCTCTCTCTGCTTCCTGACCACGGATGCGATGTGGCCAGCTGCTTCGTGCTCCCGCTGCCTTGACTGTACCCACTGTGAAGGACTGTGTGCCTTCAAACTGTGAGCCAAAGTATTCTCTTCCTTAAGTTGCTTTTGTCAGGTGTGTTGTCATGGCAACAGGACTGTAGCTAACGAGCAGCTGTCAGTTGCGTTCAGTGATGCGAAAACAGCAAACAACCCTTGAGTTACCTACCTTTCTCCTGCCTGTTTTGTTTTGTTTTTGTTTTCCTCAAGGGAAAGTGGAAAACAGGGAATCAATAAATGAGAGTTAGGCTTAGGTCTAGACAAGGAGCCTGGACACTCCAGAATGTATGGAATGAGAGGTTTGGCAGACTGTAAGCTTGCCTCCTTACACCAGGACATCTTTGTTCATCACCAAGGCCATTGCAGTCCAGCCTCTTCTTTGTTATTGGACCATTTCCTGTGAACTGCAGGATGCTAAAGCACAATGCACACCTGCAGCCACTGGGTGTGCAGCCACTGGGTGTGCAGCCACTGGGTGTGCAGCCACTGGCGCTGAAGCACCTCCTCACCCATGCTGTGACATCAACACTGTGTCCAGACATTGCCCACTAGCCTCAGGGTGACACAGTGTCTCCCTGTGGACAAGTATGACCTGCAAGGGTGATATCAGTGTTTCTTGGGGAAAAGATTTAGAAAAGAACACACTAGGAACCAAATACTTGGACTTTTGCTCAAGAAGTAAAGCCTAGCATGGTGCTGCTGAGGGCTTCAGGAAGCTATCAGTGCCTGCAAGATAGTTCTTAGGACTCAGCATGCAGACCAAAGTGATTCTGGGTCACCATACAGGGGCTCCCCATGATCTCTGGGACAAATTGAAGCTCCTGGGGGATCATTAAGGCTCTAAGCACCAGATGCCATTTGCTATCTCAGCTCCTCTTGAGGATGGAATGTTGGCATGAAGCAGGGGAGGAGCAGGTCTGAATGCTTGGGGGAATAGCTCCTTCACAGCTGAGAAAATGTATACTTGTATTAAATGTTTTAATTAGGCTAAAGACACACCCATACTCCTCTTCTTCTCATACATCTTCTTCATCCTTGAATCCTCATGCCTACTACAGATCCAGGTCCTTGATACCTACTGGTTAGAAAACAAGGATGCAGTCGTTCACAATGGAGCAGGGAAGCCTTACTCCTGCTAACTTATCACCTTGTTGCATACAATATATACACCAAGTGTGAGCAAGGCCCAGTCTCTTCCTGGAGACAGGATGAGGATGATCCTGTTGAAGGACCGCTCACTCACAATGGGTTCTGAATAATAATAATCTACCAACTTCTGAGCTGAGAAAGCCATGAACTAAGCCTGGCATGCTCAGTGATATAGGACATTGATTCTGCCTCTGCCAGAAATTGAGAGGAACTGAAAACAAGTCTGCCACAGTAGGAGACAAAGGAACCACATGCCAGAGAGAGGGGCTGCAGTCCCAGCCCCACCGTCACCAAGCTGTCACCAGGCAGAAGGCTCGGAAGTTGCTCTCCACACTTGTTAGTGTGGCCAAATCCATTTGCTTCACATTTAGAAGCAAAACAAGTATGGAGAGAGGCATGTCTGCACTATCACCCCACACAGTGTGAGCCTGAACACCTAATTACAGCGTCGTTAAAAGTTCCTTCCCTTGAGAGCAGAGAGGGAGATGCCTCCAGATGATCTGTTGTTGTATAAGATTGTTTTAACAATTCTAGGGTTGTTTTTTTGTTTTGTTTTGTTTTTCCATATAAAACTGAGAATTGTTCTTTCAATGTCTGTAAAGAATTGTGTTGGTAATTTGATGGGAACTGCACTGAATTTGTAGATTGCTTTTGGCAGGATGGCCATTTTCACTATGCTAATTCTACCAATCTATAAGCATGGGAGATCTTTCCATCTTCTGATACCTTCTTCAATTTCTTTCTTCAGAGACTTGAAGTTTCTTTTTTTTTTAACATGTCTTTCACTTGTTTGTTTAGAGTCACACCAAGGTACTTTATGTTATTAGTAGCTATTGTGAAGGGTATTGTTTCTCAAATTTCTTTCTCAGCCCTTTTGTCTTTTGTATACAGGAGGGCTTCTAATTTTTTTGAGTTAATTTTGTAGCCAGCCACTTTACTGAAGGTGTTTATCCGCTAAAGGAGTTCTCTGGTTGAATATTTGGGGTCACTCATGTATACCCTGGGTAAGATGATCAATCCTTACTCAGAAAGGACATCGGAAGACGGAGAAAACAGGGAACAGGACAAGAGCCTACTACAGAGGGCCTCTAAAAGACTCTATCCAGCAAGGTATCAAAGCAGATGCTGATAATCATAAACAAATTTTGGGTAGAGTGCAGGGAATCTTATCAAATAAGGGGGAGATAGAAAGACCTGGAGGGGACAGGTGCTCCACAAGGAGAACAACAGAACCAAAAAAATCTGGGTACAGGGACCTTTTCTGAGACTGATACTCCAACCAAGGACCATGCATGGAGATAACATAGAACTACTGCATACATGTAGCCCATGGCAGTTCAGTGTCTAAGTGGGTTTCCTAGTAAGGGGAACAGGGACTGTCTCTAACATGAACTCAGTGGCTGGCTCTTTGAGCAGCCTTACCATGCCACAGAGGAAGACAATGTAGTCAGTCCTGATGAGACCTGATAGGCTAGGGTTAGAGGGAAGGGGAGGAGGACCTCCCCTATCAGTGGACTTGGGGAGGGGCATAGGAGGAGATGAGGGAGGGAGGGTGGGATTGGGAAGGGATTAGGAAGGGGGCTACAGCTGGGATACAAAGTGAATAAACTGTAATTAATAGAAAAATAAATAAATTTTAAAAAGAAAAAAAAAGAAGTTCCTTTGTATTCACCAATGAAACAACTAGAACTCGCTACCAAAATACCTATTTTCAAGCAATATGATAATTTCTTTGAGACGAATGTCACATCACTGATTTGGAATAATAGTTATCCAGCTGTTAAGTTTTATTTATTTGTTCATTTAGTTTTATTATTTAATTTGTTGATTTACTTATTTGGCTTTTCCCCTTTTATTGAAAATTAACATTTTTCTCACATAATACATCCTGATTATGATTTTGCCTCCCTCTATTCCTCCCAGTTCTTCCCCAACCCCTCTCCCATCCACATACACCCACACACACACACTTTCTGTCTCTCATGAGACAGCTCCAGGCTTCTAAGGGATAATAACAAAATAAAATTTAGTAAAATAAAACACAATAAGATAAAACAAAACCTAACACATCAGAATTGGACAAAACAAACAGAAGGGAAAGAGCCCAGGGTTAGGGATGGGGGCATGTGTCTGCTTTTTCTTTCAGCTCTAAAGCCCCATGTGGTGCAGACCTGTGCAGGCCCTGTGCATTCTACCTCAGGCTCCGTAGGTCCGCGCATACATGCATCAACCATGTTGATTTAGAGAGCTTGTTTCCTTGGTGTTCTCATCCCTATTGGCTCTTATCCTTTCTGCCTCCCATTCTGCATGGTTCCCTGAGCCCTGAGGGGAGAGATTTGATGGGGACAAGGCACTTAGAGCTGTGTGTTTTAAGGTCTCTCGCTCTCTGCGTGTTGACTAGCTGTGGGTCTCTGTATTAGTTCTCATCTGCTTCAGGAAGAGGAGTTCCTGAAGGCAGCTGAGCAAGGCACTGACATCTGATTATAGCAAAATGACATCAATAGCATTCATTTTATTGCTACATTTTTTTCCTGTATCTTGTTTTTGTTTTGTTTGGGTTTCTGGAACAATAGTATTTAGATTTAGCCTAAGACCCCAGGCTATTTAGTCCCAGATTCTTGGTCACTCCAGCAGTATCAGGTATGGGTTACATCTCTTGGAGTGTATCTTAAGTCAAATTAGCCTTGTGCCACCATTGCCCTAGCACATCCTGCAAGCAGGACACCATGTCAATCACAGGGTTTGTGGCTGTTTGGGTGTTTAAATGACTTTTGGTATCATGCAGAGTACCTTCCTGTACCAAAGACCCCATTGCATAGGGATGAAGACTCTGTGTAGGCACTAGCTTGTCTTCTCCACGTTCTGTGTTGCATAGTTGTTGTCGTCAGCACTGGGGCCTTACAGTCAGTTTGTAGAGAGCAACAGCCTGTTGGGGTTTTCCATGGGACCCCTTTGACCAACGACTCAATTATATGTAAACTAATCCTCGTACTGGAAATTTCATTTTGGTGGAAAGAGACGGCAAGTTGGGACTTTTTCCTCTCCCATTATTTGACTATTTCATTTAGACCGCCTTTTAGAGAGTTTCTATTGTGTTAGGTTTCCAAACTATCCTTCAAATGGCCCTTCATTTTAGTTGTTTCTCTCCACATTTCTTCCTTAATCCCCCTCTTTCCTCCACTTTCCCACTTGATCCTCCTATGGCAGCCAGCCCCTTTAACCATCTTAATTTCCCTGTTTTGAGGGAGCTCTATGTCTCACTCTATAGCTAAACTCTGTAGCTCTACAGAGTATCTTGCTAATGGTTGACTGGAAAGCTAATATCCATATATAAATGAATACCTACCATATGTGTCTTTTCGGGTCGGGGTTACCTCATTCATGATGATTTTTTTTCTACTTCCACCCATTTACCTGTAAAGTTCATGATTTCATTTAAAAAAAAAAAAAAGGCTGAGTAGTACTCCATTGTGTAAGTATAAAAAAATGTTCTTTATACATTCTTCTGTTGAGAGAAATCTAGGTTGTTTCCAATTCATGGCCCTGATGAATAGAGAGCAGCAATAAGCATGGTTGAGCAAGTGTCTGCATAGCACAATGAAGAGTCCTTTTGGTTTATGCCCAAGAATTGTACAGTTGGGTCTTGAGGTGGATCGACTCCCATCTTCCCGAGGAACTGCACACTGATTTCCATGGTGCCTGTGCAAGCTTGCAGCCTCACCAGCAACGGTGCGGTGTTCCTCTACTGCAATCTTCACCACCATGAGATGTCACTTGTTTTACTGATCTTAGTCATTCTGACTGGTGTAAGATGAGATATCTAAATAGTTTTGATTTGCACTTCTCTGATAACTAGGGATGTTGAACATTTCTTTAAATGTTTCTCGGCCATTTGAGTTTCCTCTTTTGAGAAATTTCTGCTTAGATCTGTACCTCATTTTTAAAATTGGGTTGTTTTCTGGATATTCTTTTTAAGTTCTTTATGGGTTTTGGGTAACAGCCCTCTAGTGAATGAGTAGTTTGTAAAAATCTTTCCCTATTTTGTAGATTGTTGCTTTTTCCAAATGACAGTGTCCTTTGCTGTGCAGAAGATTTTTAGCTTCATGGGGTCTGATTTATCAACTGGTGATCATAGTGCCTGTGCTGTATTTTGTTCAGAAAGTCTTTACCTGTGCCAGTGAGTTCAAGGTTGTTCCCCGCTTTCTCTTCTGTCAAGTTCAATGTATCTGGCTTTATGTTGAGGTCTTTAATATACATTTGGAGTTAAGTTTTGTGCAGGGTGATAAGTATGGATCTATTTGGCTTCTTCTACATGCAGCCATTCAGTTTGACCAGCACCATTTGTTGAAAGTGCTCTCCTTTTTCTGATGTGGATTTTTGGCCTCTTTATAAGAAAATCAGGAGTCCATAGGTGTGTGGATTTATGTCTGGGCCTTCAATTTGATTGCATTGATCACATGTCTGTTTTATGCTAATACGATGCTGTTGAAATCAGGAATGGCAATACCTCTACCAATTCTTTCATAATTCAGGATTGAGGATTGTCTTATCTATACTTTGTGTGTGTGTGTGTGTGTGTGTGTGTGTGTGCTTTCTTATGAAGCTGGGAATTGTTTTTTCAAGATTTGTGAAGAATTTTGTTGGAATGTTTATAGGGATTACATAGAATCTGTAGGTCACTTTTGGTAGGATGGCCACTTTTGCTATGTAAATCCTGTTGATCCGTGGGCAAGAGTGATCTCTCCATCTTCTAATACCTTTCCTCAATGTCATAAAGTTTTTATCATGCAAGTCTTTCGTTTGCTTGGTTAGAGTTACCCTAAGATATTTCATATTGTTCGAGGCTATTGTGAAAGGTGTTGTTTCCCATATTTATTTCTCAGTCTGTTTGTCATTTCTATATAGAAAAGCCACTGATTTTTGTGAGTTAATTTTGTATCCATCTGCTTTTCAGAAAGTGTTTATCAGCTGTACGAGTTCCCTGGTGGAATTTTTAAAATGACTTATATATACTATTATATCATCTACAAATAATGATATTTTGACTTCTTCCTTTCCCATTTGTATTTCTTTGATCACCAGTGGCTGTCTTATTTCTCTAGATATAACTTCAAGTACTGTATTTACTAGGCATGGAAAGTGTGAATGACCTTGTCTTGTTCTTGATTTTGATGGAATTGCTTTTAATTTCTCTCCATTTAAGTTGATATTGACATGGGCTTGCTGTAAATTGCCTTTCTTATGTTGAGATATGCCCTTTTATCCCTAATCTCCCCAGTACTTTCATCATGAAGGAGTGTTGGATTTTATCAAAGATTTTTTTCTGCATCTAATGAGATAATCATGTTTGTTTTTTGTTTTTGTTGTTTGGTTTTTTTTTTCCAGGTTGTTTATGTGGTGATTTACATTTATCAATTTATGTATGTTGAAAAAATTTACATATATTGAATCACACTGGCATCTCTCAGATGAAGCCTTCTTGATCATGGTGTATGATCTTTTTGACATGTTCTTGGGTTTGGTTGGCAAGTATTATATTGAGAATTTTTTTTTATTTTTTATTTTTTTTATCAGTTACATTTTATTAACTCTGTATCCCAGCCATGTCCCCATCCCTCATTCCCTCCCAGTCCCTCCCTCCCTCCCTCATCTCCACCGTGCCCCTTTCCAAGTCCACTGATAGGGGGGACCTCCTCCCCATTCATCTGATCCTGTTTTATCAGGTATCTTCAGGACTGGCTGCAAAGCCCTCCTCTGTGGCCTAACAGGACTGCTCCTCCCTTCGGGGGTGGGGAGACCAAAGAGCTATATTGAGAATTTTTATGTCTATGTTCATTAGGGAAATTGCTCTGTAATTTTCTTTCTTTGTTGGGTTTTTATGTGGTTTGGTTTTTAGGGCAACTCATAAAATGAATTAAGAAGTCTTCCTTTTTTTTCTATGTTGTAAAAAATTTGAGGAATATTGACATCAACTCTTTTTTGAAAGTCTGCTAGAATTCTGCACTACAATTCTCTCCCTGGCTTTTGTTTTGTTTGGTTTAGTTTGGTTTGGTTGGGAGACTTTTAATTCTTGCTTCTACTCCATTGGGGATTACAGGTCTGTTTAAGTTGTGTGTCTGCTCTTGATTTAACGTTGGTAAGTGGTACCCATCAAGGAAAAAAAAATTCCAATTTGGAGGAGTATAGATTTTTTAAAGTATGTTCTTATCATACTCTGAGTTTCCTCAGTGTTGTTGACTATCTCCTCTTTTTCATTTTTAACTTTGTTCATGTGGCTATTCTTTCTCTGCCTCTTAGTTAATTGTGACAAGGGCTTGTTAACCTTATTGAGTTCTCAACAAACAACTCTATTTCCTTGATTCTTTGAAACTTTGTGGTTGTTGTCGTTTCTGTTTTATTGATTTCATCCCTGACCTTGATTGTTTCTTGCCGTCTACTTTTGTTTGTAATTTTCTTTTTGTTCTAGTCTTCCAGTGTGTTGCTAAGTTACCAGTATGAGATCTCTCCATTTCTTACGATGTAGGCACTTAATGCTATAGACTTGCCTCTTAACACAGCCTTCACTGGGTCCCATCAATTTGGGTATATTGTGTTTTCATTTTCATTCAGTTCTAGACATCAGTTCTTTAATTTCTGTTGTGACCCATTTCTCATTCAGCAGAAAGTTGCTCAGCTTCCTTGATTTTGTAAGCTTTTTGTTGTTTCTGTTGTTGTTGGTATCTAGTTTCAATCTGTGGCGGTCAGATAGGATACAGGGTACTATTTCAACTTTCTTGTGTCTGTTGCTTTGTGTCCCAGTTTGTGGGCAATTTTGGAGAAAGTCTGTGAGGTACTGAGAAGAAGGTATATTCTTTTGCGTTTGCATGAAATGTTCTGTAAATTTTTTGTTATAGCCATTGGGTTTATGATGTCAGTTAGTGGCACTATTTCTCTGTTTATTTTTTGTCTGGATGACAAGAGTGGAGAATTGAAGTCCCCCACTCTCCGTGTGTGAATGTCAATAAATGATTTAAGCTGTAGTTTCTCTTTTATGAAGTTGGGATTCCTTCTGTTTGGTGCATTCATGTTTAGAAGAACAATACCCTCTCGGCAGAGTTTTCCTTCGATAATATGCACTGTCTTTCCTTATCTCTTTTATTTAGTTTTGACTTAAAGTCTATTTTGTCAATTAAAATGACTACATCAGCTTGTTCCTTAGGTCTGCTTCCTTTTTTCAACCCTTTACCCTGAGGTGATGTTGACCCTTGATGTTTAGGTGTGTTTCTTTCTGCAGCATAAGGATGAGTTCTGTTTTCACATCCATTCTGTCAGTCTATGCCTTTTTATTGGGGAAATTGAGACCATTAATGTTGAGAGCTATTAATCAGCAGTGTTTGTTTATTCTTCTTATATTTTGTTTTTTGTGGCTTATGTATATGTATCGGATGTGTACATGGTGTGTGGGGGGGTGATGTGTCCCCTCTTTTGATTTGCTGGTCTGGGATTATGTATGTATTATGTTTTCTTGGGCATGGTTAATCTCCTTAGGTTGGAGTTTTCCATTTAGTAACTTCTGTAAATATATATTGCTTAAATTTAGTTTTATCACTGAATGTCTTATTTTCTCCAGCTATTGTAACTGAAAGTTTTGCTGGGTATAGTGGCCTGTGCTGGTATCTGTGATCTCTAAGAGTCTGTAGAACATTTGTCCAGGCCTTTCTGGCTTTTAAAGTCTCCACTGAGAATTCAAGTGTTATTCTAATAGGTTTGCCTTTATGTTGCTTGGTCGTCTCTTTCCTGTACAGCTTTTAATATGTAGTTGTTGTTGTTGCTGTTGTTGTTCTATACACTTAGTGTTTTGATTATTATGTATTGAGGGGATTTGCTTTTTCTGGTCCAGTCTATTTGGTGTTCTGTACCTTAATAGGCATTTCCTTCTTTTTTAATTAAATTTTTATTTTTTATGTTAATTATAGTTTATTCACTTTGTATCCCCACTGTAGTCCCCTCTTTCCTCCCCTCCCAATCACATGCTCCTCCCTCATCTCCTCTTATGCCCCTCTCCAAGTCCACTGATGGAGAGGTCCTCCTCCCTTTCCATCTGACCCTGGCTTATCCAGTCTCATCAGAACTCACTGCATTGTTTTTCTCTGGCAAGGCTCAACCCCCGTCTGGGGGAGGTGGTCAAAGAGCTAGCCACTGAGTTCATGTCAGAGACAGTCCCTGTTCCCCTTACTAGGGCACCCATTTGGATACTGAGCTGCCATGGGCTATATCTGAGCAGGGATTCTAGGTTATAACCATGAATGGTTCTTTGTTGGAGTGTCAGGCTCAGAAAAGATTGATCTTGGAGGAGATAAGGGATAGGTCTGCAATTATCCAACCTGCTTCTATGGCCAAAGTGGCTTGTGGGGTCTCAGGAATACTTGTAGGATCTGGGATCTAGAATAAAGCAATGATTCTCAGGGCTGGATGGATTTATGCCAGCTAGACACAGGCTAAAGTCATCTGAGAGGAGGGGACCTCAATTAAGAAAATGTTTCTATAAGATCAAATGATAGGCAAGCCTGTAAGGCATTTTCTTAATTAGTGATTGATAGGGGAGGCCCCAGCCCATCGTGGGTGGTGCTGTCACTGGGCTGGTGGCACTGGGTTCTATAAGAAGGCAAGCTGAATAAGCCATGAAGCACAAACAGCACCCCCCCATGGCCTCTACATCGGCCCCTGACTCCAGGTTCCTACCCTGTTTGAGCTCCTGTCCTGACTTCTTTCCTTGATGAACAGTGATACAAAAGTATAAGCCAAATAAACCCTTTCCTTTCCAATTTGCTTTTTGATCGTGGTATTTTGTTGCAGCAATAGAAACCCTAACTATGCAGAAACAGTCACTGTTCTATTGTTGTGAAGAGAAACCATGACTATGGCAACTCTTATAAAGGAAAGCATTGAACTGGGGACTTGCTTACAATTTCAGAGGTTTAGTCCATTATCTTCATGGTGGGGATAAAAGGCAGGTGTGGTACTTGGAAAAGTAGCCAAGAGCTACATTCTTATCCACAGATCAGAGAGAGCACAGGACTGATTCTGGCATGGGCTTCTGAAACCTCAAAGCCCATCAGCAGTCGCACACTTCCTCCAACAAGGCCACACCCCCTAATCCATTCAAATAATGCCACTCCCAGGTGACTAAGCATTCAAATATGTAAGCTCAATGGAGCCATTTTTACTCAAACCACCACATACTCTATTGGAGAAAACTGATTTCCCAGTTTTCAATTGTAATTAACTTCTAAGTAGGATTATTTCCACTTATCCATGCTGACATTTGTCTGGTTTGAACCTGTGTAGGTCTTATGTGTGCATTGGTCCACTTGTGTCTGTTTTCTTGGAGTCAGCCATCACCTCTGGAACTGACAGTCTTCTAAACCTCTTTGGCATAGGTTCCTGAACTCCAAGGGGAAGGGCTTGATAAAGCCATACCAATTGGGGCTGCATACTTCAGAGTCTCTCAATTTCTGGGACACTGTCCAATCATGGGGCTCCGTATTCATTACCATCTATCGCAAAAAGAAGCTTCTTTGATGGGTGTTGTGAGAGGCACTGTGGGTACAGCAATATGTCATTATGAGTTGTTTTAGTGCTCTGTTCATGTAGCAGGGTAATAGCAGTAGGTGATATCCCCTAGCTACACTCAAAAGATAATAATGGGCCACAGGGGGATATCAACATTTTCCCCCTATGTGACTGGCTGGAACTCACTTAGAGCTCTCTGCCTCTGCTTCCTGAATAGTGGGGTTAAAGGCATGTACTATCACGTTCATTTATTTATTTTTAACTACATGAATGCATGTGAGGCTGTGTGTGTGTATGTGCATGTGCCTATGAATGCAGGTGCCCGTGGAGGCCAGAAGAGGGCATTATTTCCTCCCTGGAGCTGAAGTTATGGAACACAAAGCTCTATATAGTGAGCTATCTAATGTGGGTGGTGGGAATTGAACTCAGGTTCTTTACAAAGCCAACACAACACTTTTAACTGTTGACCCATCAAACCAGGATCTCAGCTGTAACTTTTGATGGAGAACACTTAGCTCTATATTTACAATTCTATATGTGGTCACCAATTTCAGAATCTTGGAGAAAACAATGAGGACAGAAACTATGCTGAGTGGGAACTACGATTATTGGAGACTCTAAGAGAGTCTACACCTTTAGATTACATCAGTATTTCCCCAAGTATAAGGAGCACACCATTTGTGGCATAAACATGATATTCAACTGATATGCGGATGAATGATATTAATGATTTTGTGTTTAAATGTATATTAGAAAAAGTACCTAGCTAGTACACCCAAACTTGAGATATCTTGCAGGTATTGTTGCTTAGAGCAATAATCTTTTCTGCATTGCAGAGACGTTTAAGTAAGAAGATTAAGCAAACAGTATACCCCAGAGTGTCATTTTGAAACCTATGACAAAAACATTGACATGGTTTTCAAGTAACTGAAGTCTGAGAATTGATGGACTAATTTCTTACAGCTAGAGTTTGAGGAGTTTGGAAATAAGCAGTTAAGAGACATCAAATAGTACACATGTTCCAAGTCCCCAGTCACAGTATTTCTTCCAAAGCATCAGACCCATTGACTTCATGAGTCCATATATGCAGGGGGATAACACTATGCTGGGGTGGAAAACAGTATCTTCATACAGAGGTATGATTTTGATGTACAAATGTTTTCTTTGTTGATGGATAACATTAAGCTTTCCAGAACCATCAATTCCACAGGGAAGAGCTTTGGATTATTGCACTGTGCCTAGTGAGTACTTCCATGTGGTTTCAAAGTTTAAGAATTTTAGAATTAAGAATTTTAAGAATTTAAATTTAAGAATTTTAAAAAGTATTTCTAAGTTAAAAACTATAAATTAAGGCATGTCATGTGACAATTGAGGCACTTGAGGTGAATAATAGTACAAGGAGAAAGGGAAATTTGCTATCATCCCATCCTTTTATTGACTGGAGTGGAATTCCAATATGGCAGACAGAGTGTCTGGTTAGCGAGTGGGGAATAGTCAGAAGTAAAATCTTACAGGAAGTTATATGGATGGTTTGGTTTAAAATTAATGAGACATTAATAACACAAGACATTTTCATTTTTACGTTTTATTTTTATCAAAACAAAATAATTTAACCATATAAAGAAGGGGGGCATTCCCCAACCAGGAAGCCAAGCACTTCCTCATCACTAGCAAGGAAAGGCTAGAACAGTGAGCCCGACAGAGCGGCCTGTGCTTGGAAGCACTCGGGTCACTCTCTAGTGCTCCTAGTGACAGGACTGACTTTTCCTGGCTCCTTTTCTCCCCATGGTGATGCAGTATGCTCACATGTTCGTATATTTCTTCAGACCAAATTATGCATATTAACACATGAATGCAGAGTATGAAGAAGACACACACAACTGTCGAAATCTCACACTCACACGAGACTATTCTAGATCCTGACACCTATATTTAATGAGTTTTTAAAGAGATGGACAAATGTAGTGCTTCAAAAGCCAATGCTTCTTGAACTGGAGTAAAGAAAAACACAGAGGCCCGTCTTGTCGTAGTTGTAGGAATTTGATCACCCAGAGCCTGGTGGGCCATTTTCTCCCTCTGCCTTATTAAATGACATCTAGGGAGCCAAGCAGACGCACATTCCCGTAACTATAAAAATCTGCTGCACCAGGTAAATTCTGTGCAAAATGCAAATTTCTATGCCGGGGAAGAAATGAATAATGCAATCATTCTAAGTAATGGATGCAGATGCAAGGAAGTGCTTTCTGGCATGAGGCTGAGAACCGTTTATCTCTCATGCTGAGGACAGTGGTCACACCACACTGCTGCAAAGCTAAGCTTCCTTCAGATGCCAGCTTTAGAAGGCAGCATTTAGGAAAGGGAACTTCCAGTCAGTTCTAAGTTACTCACCGAGTTGTGGGCTGTGCTTTATTATAATCCGAACAATCACTCTTTCTCTCCTCCTTCTCCCCCTCCATCCCCTCCCTACTTCTCCTCATCCCTCCCTTCCCTCAGTCTCTCTTTTTTCCCCACATCTCACCCCCCATCCCTCCTCCCCACCACCACTACCACCCTGCAAACAAATCACAGGTTGTGAGCTGTGGTTCTTGGGCCTTCCGAGAACCACATCCTCTGAGATTTCAAGCTTAGACCTAGCAAGGAGGCGAGAGCAGCTCCTATGGCACCTTACAACAAGGAGGGTCAGGGTGGCCACCAAAACTCAGGAAGCTTAAAGAGTTGACCAAGTGGAGAGATGGGAGACCTTGCTCCTCCATGTGTCTCAAAACGTGGCCAGGCACAGCTCTTGTGAAGGACAGTCAGTGGTCAGTGTCAGACACCTTGAGCAGTGGCGCTTGCACTGCAAAGAATCCAAAGCCCTCTTTCTCCCATTCTATGCCTGCACCCCTGATACTCATCTCCATGAAGGAAGCTGAGGCACCCATTGCTTAAGACCTGAAGGTACATATGAATAATAGCATGGTAAACAATATGTAGGCCTTGTTGCAAAATACTTTTTTATATGTGGTTCTGGGAATTGAACCCAGGGCCTCATACACACCTAGCAAGGATTCTACCACTTAGTTAAGTCCTCAGCACTGAAAATAGATTTGTTTTTCCTGAACCATCATTTGTTAAGCACTTGTAGTATTGTCAAATTGTACCAATGATCAACTGGTAATGCTAGAATTTTATTTTAATAACCTAAACTGAGTTTTGGGTTTTATGGGTAAAAGTTTTCTTTTAATTGTCTTATAATTGTATTTTGCCTCAATAAAATTAGATTTATAAAAATCAGTGACTATTTGTGGCATTATAGAAAGGACTCCCCATTAAAACCAAACCAAACCAAACCAAACCAAAAAAATATCTTACTTTAGGATACTTTCAGTAGCTAGCTTGTCCCATGGCCATTTTAAATGATCATTTGGTTGAAAAAAAAAATCTATTGAAATACAGAGTTCACAAACTGATGTTGATTTAAAGTAAGTGACCCCTGGGGAGCCTGGCACTGCGCGCCCAGGTGAAGCAGCAGGTCTGACCAGCTGCCTGGCTTTGTGACAGACACAGGGGTTTAAAGAGATAGAACCAATATCCCACAGCGTTGGACCCAGGCTTGGGGGTGGCAACTAGTCATGCTGGCTCAGAAGAGGCAGAGCCCCCACTGTGCTTTTTGGAGCTATGATTATGACGTGGGGCTGGTGAGCCTCTTGTGTCTTAACAGTCACCTGGAAATAAAGATCCAGGACAGTGGTTCTCAGCCCTCCTAATGCTGTGACCCTTTAGTACAGTTTCTCAGATGTGTGATGACCTCCAACCATGAAATTATTTTTGTTGCTGCTTCGTTTCTATAATTTTGATAGTGTTATGAATCATAATGTAAATCCAATGGTCTTAGGTGACCCCTGTTAAAGGGTCATTAGACCCCCCCAAAGAGGTCACGAGCCACAGATTGAGAACCACTGTCCTGTGAAGCAGTCCTGCCCCTATTGTCCTGTAACTCCTGAGACAAAGGAGCCTGTTCCACCTACAGACTCGCTCTCTGCTCTCAGTGTTGTGCTTTTTGTTTGAGAAACTCTGACTTAGTCTGGCAGTGAGTGGTGGCACGCACTTGGGAGGAAGAGACAGGCAGATCTCTGTGAGTGCAAGGCCAGCCTGGTCTACAGAGTGAGTCTAGGGACAGCCAGGCCTATACCGAGAAACCCTGCCTCAAAAACAAAAAAACAAAAAACAAAAAAAAAAAAACAAAATAAAATCAAATTAAAATTAAAAATTCTGATTTATAAGGTGGGTGGTGGCACTCCAAAGTCAGGAGTTCGGGGTGGGCTCACGTACCCCATAGCGGTGGTACCAGAACAGATTCTGCGTATCAGCCTTTCCAGACTGTTCTTCAGCATCTCAAGCATGACAAGTCCGGGGCAACATTTTCCCTGGGGTACGCTTCCAGGCTGTGTGGACACACAGGTCAAGGAGCTCGTGGTTCCTCTATCGGTCACGCCCACCAGGATCCAGCCCCACAGAGGCACTCAGCTCCTCCATCCGGGTCCCTTTCTCGTTGACGTCTCACGCGCAGAGCCAGCCATCGCTAGGCTCCCCTGAGGCCTTTCTCGCGCACAGGTCACCCACAGGGCAGCCGATCACCACGCCACTCCCATGTTGTTTAGGAAACACTGAAGCAACGTCTAGTTCTTTCAACCCCTCCGTGCTGCTGTTGGTTAGGGTGCCATAGGTGAGATACATCTGAACAGCTGCGTGGTGGCCACAGACGTGGACTAATAATAATAATAATAATAATAATAATAATAATAATGGGAAGCTGCTTTTGCACTGAGGCTCTCTGTGGGTAACAGCAAAACTGGAAAAGTCACACGAAAACACTTGGACCGTACTCCCTCACAGGTGAGGATTTAGGAAAAAAAGCATGTTGGCACGTATGAGGCAGGCTCTTCTCACGGCTGCCAGGCCTGGGAGCACAGACGTCACGTGAGTGCCATTACCTTGGAGTAAAGCCGGAAGCTGGGCCAGAAGTCACAACTTGTACAAAATCATACCAAGGCGAGTAGAAAAATCGTAGAGGAGTGAGCAGTGTAAACTTCTGGAAAGTTCCCTCTCCCATTTAAGCGGAAGGAAAGGAAGGCTGAGAGCCTGAGGCCTGCGCAGTAGGCTGGCTGAGGCAGACCCGGCCCCTGCACAGCGACACGGCACGCCAGGTAGGAGTGCTGGGGGTTTGATCTGTGCTGTTCGGAGATGCGCAATACAAAGGTTGATTTAATTTGACAGCAAAGTAACACCAAGCCCCCAAAATAAAATTAGCGAGATAGAAAACAGCGTCAAAACTCCAATTAGTTTGATGTCAAGGAAGCTTCCGGAGGAAGTTTGAAAGGCTCTATCATGAGGAACAGGCGTCACTTCAACCTGCACAGATTACTAAAATGTAACCCTCTAATTGAAATTGCTCATAGCCCAGTATGACAAAAAGAATCAGAGGAGGGGAAATGAATTTTCCCTTCCAAAAAAAAATGAGTCATTACAGTGACTATTTTACTGACTTAATGCAATGTTCCTTTGCAAGATCTAAAAAAAAAAAAGAAAAGAAAAAACACAAGGCCTTTTTTTTTGGGGGGGGAGAGGGTCTCACGGAAAAAGCACCAGGTACAAGGGCTATACGTGCTTGTGTTTTGGGACCAGAAACAATTACTGACCATTTGTGCAACATACAAAAGGGCCTTAGGTGTTGTGATGGGTATTTACAGTGTCCATTAAGAAGATGGCTGGCCCTGACCAGTTTTCGAATGCATCTGTGGTTAGTCTCTGAAGTGTGTAGGCAGGTCTTGGTGTCCAGTTTACACCCCATCCTTTTTTCTCAAACTACCCCGATGGCCCCAAATTTGCTTGTCACTCCTAACTTCGTGATGGCGGTGGTGCCGGGTCACACCGGTCGGGAACAATGTCGCATATGGCTCGTCTGGTTAGTGTCATTTTACTGGCTGAGGCAGTGGATTACAACATCACTCGTGCCGGAGCTGTGTCCATGGAGCCTCGTGACATGGCACTTCCGGCCATCTTGACTCTTCGAGATCAATGTGAGGAGATCTGTCTGAGAGAAGCTAAAGAAAGCTTCGGCTGGATCTGGGCATGGTTAGAGTTGGCTTGAAGAAATCTCAGATGGCTTTCCCAGTCTATCGATGTTTTATAAATAGAGTCAGGTGCCCATTACACTTGGTCTTTGACCATAACCACCATCTTTCTCTGGAAGCATATCATATCTCTATGACCAGTCTGTCTTCATCATCGCTGCTGGTGTCACTGAGCTCCACCCGAGTCTGCTTTCGCATTCCTTCCAAGCTCGTCTTTCGGATGGATCTCAAAGGGGCTTCAGGGACCTCTGAGGGCTGTGCTTGATCAGCAGGAGCTGTGACGCTCCTGGGCGTGGTTAACCCTTCAGCTTGACAAGGCCCACCCTCACTTCCTGATGCAGCCCAGTGGACAGCCCCTTCCCCACATCCATATTGGCCCCAGGAAGAAAACTCTCCCTGGGCCTTTGCTTCCTCCTGTTGTGAGCTGATTGAACTCGGTCCTGAAGGTGCCATTTCTACACTAGTTTTCCCGGGTAACCTTTGGCCAGAGGAAGGCCTCTCTGGAAGACGCGCCTGCGGCATGCTGTCCGGCATGGCGGCTCCTCTGTCTGGGGAGCTTTGTGCCACAGACTGCTCTTCAGAGGGCTCTGCGCTGTGAACCCCCAGGGTTCTGTGTCCTGTTTCTGTCCCCACAGAAGCACAGATGGCAGCCACAGAGGTAGCGGTGTCGTGATGTGGAAATGCTCCTTTGGGTCTAAAGGAAGAAGGGGGCTCTGGAACATCTGAGGACGCGCATGCCCTGGGAGCGATGGAGACTTGAGCCTGGGAAGGCGGCAGCTGAGTCCCTGGCGGTCCAACATCAAGACCCTTGTCCCGGGGAAGAAGATCTTCCTGAGACACTGCCAAGAATGTATTAGATTGCAGAGATAGTGCTGGCCCAGTACCATGTTTCTTCTCTTGAGTACAGTCATTATGCTCACCAGCAGTTGGAGAAATACCCTACAAAAAAAAAAAAAATGCAAAGGGAAAGAAATAGGGGGAAAGGTTAATCGGCATAGAGAAAACTGTGATCAGAAGCATGGTCCTGTAATGAAAGCGAGGCCTTGAGGTCTTGACAACTCTTTCCTTAGTGTGGCCCCTCAACAGGATCCCTCGATAAGTTTCCATTAATAACTAATAAGCTCCTGATTGGTACAAAACAGGTCACTGTGCATTCTCATTGTATTGTGTGAAGGCAAACAACTCCACTACTCAGCTGGCCCCACACTTCCGGTCTCCAGCCAGCAGGATGGGTAAAGGGGGCGTGTGGTGCCCACACAGATCCGCCTGGGATAGTTTCACACTGCAGGATCTTCTGCAGTAGAGCAGCACCTTCTTCTGTGGGGATTAATCACACAGACTTGAGGCTTTCCAGAGAACAACCCAACAGTTTCACAACCAAAGACAGCCGACTGCACGTGTGACATACGAAAGTCAGGAGATAGATAGCATCCTGTGGGAGTCAACCTTGCTCACCTGGGCTCTCTTCGTTGTTTGTCACTGCATACACCAGGCTAGCTGGCTCAAGAACTTTTAGGGATTTTCTTGTTTCCACCTCTCATCTCCCTGTATGAGTGCTGAAGTTGTAGACTCTCAAGATAGCCACTCAGCATTGCTGTGGGCTCTGGGATTTGAACTCAGGTCCTCACACATGCACAGCCAGTGACTTTACCTACTGAGCCATCTCTGCAGTCCCAACGTTGGCTAATTTTTCAGTGTAAAATGTTTGGGGATGGTTTTGTCTGGTTTTAGTGTTCAGGGGGGCCCTAGAATGAGACTAGGATATTTTCTGCATGGGCAGTGATATGGGAATGAAGGCATTAAGTCTAGATGACAGAGACATATCAGAGAGTTACCAGTGAGATATCAGAGTGATACCAGGACCTCAGAATGATGGTTCCCACCTTCAGAGATGACTTGTCTATTTCCAGGATGGTCTCTGAGCTTGTGCCAGGAGAGATGGGTTCTGAAGTCTGTCTGCAGTCACCTTCCTTCTCACTGTCCCTATGACCAATGGACAAGTCTGTGCAGGCACAAGATGTCTCTCCTTGAAGATTTAGGCCTGAAAGAGGGAACACATTTGTTTATAGACATCTAGAATCAGGAACTGAGGCAAGAGTGTTGAGGAGACTTTCTGGGTCTCCACAACCACCCTCAGCTCTGTGAGCCTCAGCTCACACAGCAGGCATGGCACTCTGATTCTCCAACCAGCTCACACTCAGCCAAACGCATTCTCTTTGCTTCCTTCAAAGAAAGAAATGGCAAAACCAAGTCCCCAAGTCAAAACCAAGTATGACTCCATAAGCGTGTACATTGCAAATAACGTTCCACACAGTGTCTGCTCTCATCGCAGAGTCATCCTTCACCCAGCTCTCTTTGGGTTAATTTTAGATCACTTTGAGTCTTCTGGATCCAGATAGCCAGACTAGAGAGCTCGATACGGTACACCATGGCAGGGGGGACTCCTTGGTGATGACACTTGGTCTCCACTGAAGTACCAGGCAGTAGGGGTTGAGGTGGGTACCTGCGAGATTATCATTTACTGTGGTGGCAGTCTCACATGGAAAGGAAGAGACAGACTTGCCTCTCACACCTGCTCTCCTTTGTTCCCCCTTATCCTCTCCTCCATTTCCTCACAAGGAACAACCATCAGGCCAAAAGAACGGTCCTTTCCAAGAGGTTAGATTGCATTATAAGATAAGCTGAAAACAAAATCCAGAATGCCTGGATCCCTGGAAGATGTACTGGGCACACTGTCAAATCCGCTCTTAATTTGATTAAAGTTGCACAAGGACAGAGTTTGAAAACCCTAAACCGTTCTGCTTATTAGGAAGGCTAGCAACCCCTGCCCACCCATCCATCCTTTTTCACTTTGGAGTCTTCTAAGATTTATCTCTCTCCCTCATACTTCTATGCTTACAGATTGACCTATGACCTCCCTCAAAGCCAGAAGCAAGCAACTGTTCCTGTAAGACCCTCCTTCCAAGACTTCAGCTCCCTTGCACGTGGCATGCTTGTCACACTTGTCCATCCTCTCCACCTTCATGTGCACACCCCTGACTCCACACCTTGATCAGGTGGCTGTTTGAAGCCTTCCTCCTGTCTAGGTGCAGGCCTGTCTCCACTGAGCATGCCGGTTTCCACTGAGCTGCGCTGAACACTAGGATTGTACTGCCTTTCTTAAAATAATTGTTTTCCCCAGCATTGAGGTCCCCACCACTTCCTCTGTTTCCCTTTCTAGGAACATATTAAAATCACTTCCCAGATTCCCCAACTGTTTAAGGTTTGCTTTCTCTCTGGACAAGCTAAAAGTCATGCCTTAACTATGTAATAAATTTTATGGGTTCCCTTTTTTTCCCCAATCAAAAAGAAAATTGAAGGAAGAAGGGGGGAAAGGGAGTCAGAAAAGGTTGGAGGGAGAAAGGGACAGAAAATTGAAGGAGGGAAGAATGAATGGAGGAGGAAGAAGAGACAAAAGAAATGGTAAATACAAAAAGCAATTTAATGGGCTTCACAGGTGGTCTTCCATTGTAGGCCTCACTATATAGAGTCAAATTTAGAGACCTAAGATGAACATTGTGTTCAATGTTATGAACTAGTAATCCCAGAACTGGGGAAACAAAGACAAGAGGATCCCTGGGTCTTGCTGGCCTGCCAGCCTAGCCAATGTGTGAGCTCCAGGCCAATGAGAAGCCTTCTCTCAAAACAAACAATAAAGATGGCACCTGATATATCCTCTGGTCTCCACACATGGTATCACCTCCCTGAATCATCTCCTATGGACATGGGTCTCACAAACCCATCAGACGCCCAATTCTCCTGGGCTTCTAAAAGAAAACAAGGTGTATAGAATCACATCATCCCTTGCATTTAAGCACAAAAATCTAAAAAGATCTTCTATTTCCACGGGTCAGCAGCTAGGTTTACTGTGTACAGTAATCCTGAGCAAACCAGCTTTGAAAACGAACAGGGAAGTGCAAAGGTTTAGGAAGCTGTGAGTTTCCCTTCAGTACCACCTCAGTGAGCACACGTGTGATGGTGTTGTCCCTTACAAAGCAGCTGGCTGCTGGGACTTCTCATCTGCTCAGCAAATAAATGGGACCTGAGTTCCTTCCACAAAGCAGGCTTCCAGCTGAGCAGAACCTTGTCCTCAAGGGATTCTGCTGTAATGAGGACCAGGGGAGAGACACAAGAGAGTTTCAGATGGTGCTGGAATCATGAAGCAATTAGACAGAGGGTATCAGCACAGCAGAGTGTGACAATTAGAGACTCTTGTAGAAAGAACACGGCATGGGAGGTAATGGAGAGTCTAGCCATAAAGGTAGGGAAGTGTTCGAGAGGATGATAAACGACACAGAGTGATAGCATTGTCCACATACAAAGGTGTTTCAGAAGAAGGAAGAGCAAAGGCAGAGGCCCCACAAGGAGAGAACCGAGGGACTAAGAGACTGGAGTGAGGCCGGTGACACCAGCATGTACGGGCGTTGTAAGCAGAGGCAGAGGTGAAGTCAACAGGGCTTTCATATCAGAACACACATGTCTCTCAGGAAGAAGCCAATGTTTTCAGTGTAGGCCAACATTTCTTTTTCAAAAATAAATGTTGACGCCACTTAAAGATTGACTTGAAAGGAGAAAGCACGAGAGGTAAGAAACCAGTCTCCAGGTTCCTAGGGTCATCTAGGAACCCGGATTCCAGGCAAGGAAAACTAAAGTGGAGAAAGCCCACGTACTCAGGCTTTGCTTTCATCCTCACTTGGGAGGTGTCAGCATGGAGCTGTCACGGGGCAAACATGGCTACGGCTCCACTGTGGGCCAAAGACAGTCGCTCAATCTAAGTGGATCAAGCTTCATCCCCACGGTGACAAAATGACCAGGCAATTCATTCAATTCAATGAAGAAATAAAACCAATTAGTATAGAGAAGATAATCAGATTGGCCAAATGTCTTCCCAACAGGTTGTTTGGGTTTTTAGCTTAAGCAGAAAGGTCGGTGCACATTTGACCAATAACTTCCGGCTCATCCAAGAGAGAGAAGGGAGAAAATCTATTGATTTAATTTGCTTTCAACCCTGCAGTCTACAGAGAAAAGTGAATTATCTCTAACAATTGTGAAAAATGCCCAAAAAATGTCACTGAAGTGTGTTAAACTAATTTGGATTATTGAAGCAGGACACTAACTTGCTTTGAAATGAATGGCCCCTTTCAAAAAGTAAGTCGTGCCCTGGCCAAATTTTAAAGTGCAAAATGCCATCCTGTTTAGGTTTCAGCTCCACACCCTATGATTCACTTCCCCCACCTTCAGAATTATAGATTCCGCATCTCCACGCATCTTCAGAACCCGGCTGCCCACACTCAATTACAGGGATCTTATTAGAGAATCGTCTCTCATTGAGGCTCTCTGCTTTGTGCTCTTCTCCTGATTAAAGGCCGCACTCTTAATAATTTCTCTCAGAAATAATTGCCATGCCACGTCAGGAGGAAGAGACTGCTTAAGCGGGTACAGCAATTGCAAATTTAGCTCTCTTGAAGAAGCTATAAGACACTGGTAAAATAATTAAAAAGAAAACTCAGGCAGAGACAACAGGACAAAACTGTCAGTGGAATTATCGGCCTCTTTAATGTCAAATCTGCTTTGGGCTGTCTCATTTCCAGGCCTTATTAAAATGCTAATAAATTTATTACTCAAATATCATTATCTCAAAATGTGAGTCATTTGAATAATTTCTTTTGGTCTGTCCCAATAGCTCCCCAAACTCCATTCATGTGGAGTCCACAGACTCAGAAATATCAAGTAGGAAACTGAACTTCCAGCATCAGCCTCGTCGCCCTTCTAAGCAAGCGGAAATTATAAACAGGAAGGTGGGATCGTCTCTGCAAGTTGTAATTGATTTGAGATTAAATTGTTCCAAAGTGTCTCTGCCATTAAAGAACACATAATGTGCTGGCAATTAAGACAAGCAATCACTTACAAGAAAGCTGGGCAGATCTTTAAAACTAATCACGTTGTGAATGGTTATTCGCTCATTTATTGAAGTATTTATTGAATCCATTTTAAGTCTGTATTTTTTGAACCCATATTGTTGAGGCTTGAATATTGACCAAACACTGAATGCAAGTCAATATTGTGCCAAGAGCTAAGATGTTTGTGCAGAGGTTAAGGGAGGCTTATCCCCTTCATGGAAATTACTATCTAATGGGGACAGAGGTTTATTTTATTCTTAGTTTGCTATTGCTGTTGTTGGAGGGTACACATATCACAGTTCTCATGTGGAACTCAAAGGACAACTTTCAGGAGTCAGCTCTTTCCTTCTACCCTGTGGGTTCCAGGGATTGAACTCATGCCATCAAGCTTGACAACACATGCCTTTACCCACTGAGCCAAAATCTCTCTCTCTTTCTCTCTCTCTCTCTCTCTCTCTCTCTCACACACACACACACAATATCACCAAGCAGCTGTCATCAGCACTGTGAAGGATACAGCAATAAGATGCTCAGACTGAGAGGTGATGACCCAAGCCCACCTCTGTTCACAGAAAGAGTTGAAACCATCCAGGAAGTGCCTGTCCCCCGGGGCTATGTCACTAATAAACCTGAATTATTCAGCCATGTAATTATCTGACAGATTTTCTTGGAGCCCCTCTTGCAGAGCTGCTGTATAGTCTGAGGGTGCCTTCATTTGTTACTGACATCTTATCGTTTATGCAATCTCTTTAGGAAAACAGTATGGTGCAAAGTGATGGCAGAGGGCCCGACAGTCCTCTCAGAGAAGATGGGCAATATCTGAGGCTGAAGGCAGCCAGGAAGTAACAGGAAGTAACAGAAGCTTGTGGGTGGTTGGAAATCCGGCAGAAGCAGCTTCAGCCTCCAGCTCTACCAGCAGGAGGGACCCAAGAGGGGACCAGAAAAAGTATGTTTATCAAGGGGCGCCTCTGATGTTCTTGTTCTAGCACAATCTTTGTAAAGTTCTCAGAGTCATCACTGAGCCTTTTCTCTCAGAGGTCACTTTCTCGGCGGTTCTCATCACTCCAATTGCTCTGATGAAAGGCAATCAGGCCGAGTTCTCTTCCCTCATGGACATCCTGTTCCTTGACTATGTTTAGGACAAAATGGTGCTTAAGATCTTGTCTTGAGTCTTAAAAAATATTTTTTTTACCATGTCCATTCTACAAAAGTGCACCCTTCAAATACAAAGTCAAAATAGGATTCCAAAATCATGGAAGGAAAAATAGAAGATGATTAAATAAATGTCACCGAGACCATTAAATGCTGAGGCTGAACCCGAACTGGCACTTTTAGAGTCCTTATTTTTAAAGTCTCTTGTTGCCGAGTGAAAATTGTGTATGGGTCTCTTCCTGGAATGCAATCAACATACCTGCAACAGAGGCTCATCACTCCTTAAGATTTACACACCCAGGAACGGGGAGAAATTATTCTGTCTCAGCAATTTCAGAGAACCGTGATTTAACTAACAGCTTTAGAGAAAGAATTAATACTCCTCCATTAATCCTAATAATAATATTAAAAAAAGTGCAGGGAGATCATTACAAGAGATGTAGGAGGGCCTGTCAGAGAAGGAGGCCCTCCGAACCCCTTCTGAAAACAACTCCATGGAGCCCCAGGCCCAAACCCAGAGGCCAGGCCCCAGGACAGGTGAGATGATCAAGGTGGACACTGCCTGTAAAGAATCCAGCAGTCAGCAAAGGCAGGCTGTGGCTCTTTGCCATGATCACATGTAGCCCTCTGTCTAGAATAGTTAGGAAACTGTGCCCTTTGTGTGTATGCCATTAGAAAATTTTTACTTTGGGACCACCTGTCACTGCCATCATCCACAGGCCTCATTCCCAGGGTGAAACAGCATGTCTGGGTCATGTGACCCTCCCAGCTCATCTCAATTCTGTGGATGGCGCTGAATGGAAATGTTTTAAAAATTGGTTTTAAAATGGTTTAAAAATTCAACCCTGTCGGTGAAATAATCCGACCTTTCCAGGAACCATCACTGGGAATGTTTATCTCACATTTTATTGAGGAAAATCATTTTAGGTGGCCTGTAAAATCAGACTTGGATTTCCTTTTGAAACATACTATTTAACCAGGCATGGCAGAGCTCCAGGATTTGTGAGGAAGAGGCAGGAAGATCAGAAGTTTAGTGTCATGCTCCATTGTATGGCCTGTTTGGAGCCAGCCTGGGGTACACAAAGGTTTGGAAGAAGAAGAAGGAGGAGGAGGAGGAGAAGGAGGAGGAGGAGGAGGAGGAGGAGGAGGAGGAGGAGGAGGAGGAGGAAGAAGAAGAAGAAGAAGAAGAAGAAGAAGAAGAAGAAGAAGAAGAAGAAGGAAGAAGGAAGAATAACAAGAAGAACAAGAACAAGAAGAACAAGAAGAAAAAGAAAGAACAGAAAATATAAATTAGTGTCTAAAAATCATTTGCTACACTGTAGAACTGCTTTGGGAAAGTAATTTGGTAGCCTCACAAACTGAGATAATATTCATAACAGCATCCAAGAGGCATTGCATCTTGGAGTGAAAGTGTTGGTTAGAACAATAGCTGGGGAGACAGTAAGAACTAAACATTAGAAATAACTACATTTTTGTATAACAGAGGTTAGGTAGCTAAATGAAAGCACCCCTCATGGAGAGACTTTTATGCCACTATACATAATATATTTTATATTTAATGTATAGAGTTTTGCATAAGATGTGTAAGAAGGAAAGAATTGCTGCCTGCTGCTCATTTTAGTTCCCTTCCTTGTCACTGTGATAAAACACTATGACAAAAGCAAGCAGAAGGAGGAAGGAGACTGATTCTGGCTCACAGTTGAAGGGTGCATAGTCCATCATGGTGGAGAGTCAAGGCAGCAGGAGCTTGAAACAGAGAGCAATGAGCTCATGTTGCTGCTTCATGTGTATACTCCAAAAAACCCTGTTCAGGGAATGGTGCCACTCACAGTCATCTTCCTACCTCAACTAAGGTAATCGTGTGTGTGTGTGTGTGTGTGTGTGTGTGTGTGTGTGTGTGTGTGTGATCATGGACCAGTAAAAAAACCACATGAGTTCATCTACATAATGGAAGAAGAGAACTGACTCCCACAAGTATGACCTCTACAAGTACTCTGTAACAGGCACACCTCCTCACCCTAACACATAAACCCATACACAAGCAACACACACACACACTAAAGAATTCATTTAAAAGATTTTGTCAAGTTGACAATTCACACTAGCGATCCCACTGCCTATCACTACCTATGGTATGACCCTTTCGTGTTAAATGTGTCGGCAGTGTCCACTCGTGTGTCTCTCCATGTGGAGAGAGATTCATAAGGATAAGCATCAACCTCACTAGGCAGCTATGGCGGGGAGTTGTTACACTTTCCTTTGCCACATAAGTCTCTCTCTTATTTCTGTTCTTGAGAGGCAATCAGTGTGAGAACCCTTCACCTACCATCCTTCTCTCACTCTGCCAAAACACACACACTCACATACACACACACACACACACACACAGAGAGAGAGAGAGAGAGAGAGAGAGAGAGAGAGAGAGAGAGAGAACAACCAAAGTCTGTATTTGAGTGGAGAAGTACACTTAAAATCTTTTGTTAAGTTAGAACTTTAATCATGGCCAGACAATAAGAGAATGTTCTCAAATGAAGAAAGGACAATTTGTGGAGAAGAAAGAAAACTAAATGAAGAGGGGAGTAATTTTATTTAAATTCTTTAGTGCCAAAATTAATTCAAGAGAATCTACATTATGGGTCATTAATTTAAAAACTTTCAAATGAAAATGGCAGAGAGAAAAGTACAGGCTTTGGAATATAATTGATGTGTTTGAGCCATTGCTTCATCGTTTCTGAAGATTTACACCCTGCAGAAGGAGGTGTTATCCTGCTTCAGCAATTCTGTAAGCAATATTACTTAAATAATGGCTTTGGGAAAAGAATATCTCCTATTAATTCTGACAGGAAAAATAATGTTGCAAACCCATTAGCTCTCGTCAGAGAAAAGGGAGGGTCTGGTGGTGAGGGAGCCCTGCGGTTCGGGCTGCCATCTTGATTCTGCTAAAGAAAACACACTGGGGTGGTGTGTGACAGCGTGGAGGCCTCTACCCATAACCCCCTTCTCTCTGTAGTGCGCACAGGGTGGTAACACACGTGTGCACACACACTTGGTTCTTACACACAGCTAGAGAAACATTTTTATTTCTGACTCTCCCTGCCAGAGCAGTTTACTTCTTTAGTTCTTTTAAATGAAAGGCAACTACACAAGGGTGTGTGTGTGTGTGTGTGTGTGTGTGTGTGTTAAAACACATCAGTTGGTTCTGTGAAGATTCCAAAAAAAGACAGGCAGACAAAAAGTACAGATGACATCCCTCACCCTGCCCTGTAGTTAAATACAGGTTCATTGCTAATAATTGAAGGAATTAAGTTCTGCACAGTTGATGTAGTGTTCTCTTGGCTGAAGAGAAAGAGCCTAATTATACAATGATTGCTGCCATGGTAAATGCCACAAAGAGATGGGCTGCAAATTATGCCATGAGGGCACCTCACCTGGTTCAAGTGTCAGAAGTGGACAGCCTGAGGAATCTCAGAAATGTCACCCCTCAACACTGTTCAAGGAAGCCATGGAAGCTTGGCCCAGCTCCCCTGAGAGATAGGGTCAATGGAGCAGAAAAACACATTTGTCAAAATCTCACTAGGTATTGGAACATTTCCCTCCTCTGCTGTGGGTTTCTGAAAGTTTTTCTCTCTGAAGTAGCAGACACTTTACTGGAGAGGCTGGCTTTCTTAGCAGCACTCAGTTCCTTGCTACTTCTTTGGTGAAAGCCAATTAATCTAACATTTCTCCTTTGAAGGTTCTTCTCTCTTTCTGAAAGACATGTCAGTATACGTAAAGTAACGTTCAAAATCGGTCCTCAAATTAAAGTTTTTGACCAAATCACAGCCTGTGTCAAAAAAAAAAAAGAGGGGGGAGGAGAGGAAAATGGGGAAGAGGAAGAAAAGAAGGAGGAGGAAGAAGAAAGACAACCAGGAGGAAACAGAAATACCACACTGAAATACTCTTTGAGACCCATAATGCCATGATACGTACGCACCCAGGCTGAAGAGATAGGTCATGAGCTGAAGCTGATGGCCTGGCAAGCATGATGAAACCTGAGTGTGGCAGTGTGCACAGTCAGCGCTGGGGAGGTGGAGGCAGGCAGCTTGGAGGCCTAGCCTTACAGCTGAGCCCCAGGGCCCAGGGAGAGTGCCTACCCGGAAACATAAGGCAAAGGGCTGCTGAGGAATAACACCTGAGGTCACCTCTCAACTTCCACCTGCATACCCCCACATTCACACGCTCATGTACAGACTCACAACTCAAACGCCCCTCACATCCACACACACAACTGACTCCGACGAAACATTACTTTTTAATGTTTCTTGCAACTGAATGAGCCTGTCAGAGGCAGTCCATTTCTCAAAATATAACTGAGTTATTTGGGAGAGCTCATTTTTCCTTGCATCCTTAAAAAGGAGAAATTGATCCATTTCAATGATAATAGCCAGGGAGAAAGATCTTCCCTTGACTCCCCCATTAATCCTGAAAGGGCAGGGGTGGGAGAACATGCTTACGTCAAAGGGAAAGCAGAGACAAGAAAGAAAATATGGGAGCCGGCCCCATCAATTTTGGTTTTCCAATCACCTTAGGGAGAAACAAAATTCGGTGCAGCCTCTTTGAGAAGAAAGATACTCAGAGAGAATCATAGTCTTGATCAATCCCAAATTTCAGAAAAGCAAAGAGGTGGGAGTGCTGTCTTTTCATTAATTCTGAGCACAGAACTTTGGCCACTTCCCGCTCCCTCACTTAAGATGCTGGCCTTTTGTTGGTCCTTCTTCCTCTGATGTGGGAGCTAGGCCTTGGGAAAGCCAGCATGTAGAAACTTCTTCCAAACAGTATTAGTGGAAGGGCTGGGGTGACATTGTTGAAAGTGAGGGGACTGAGATAAAGGAAGAAGAAAAAAAAAAGTTGATCAAAGTTTTCCTTAAAAAAGAAGAAGTGCTTATGCAAAAACTCATTCAAGAAAGAACACTTTCTGATCTACGCATATATGAAAGAAACTAAAGAGATGGATGAGGGCTGTTGGAGGGCTTTTTGGCTTGGCTTCGTCTTGTACCACTGAAGTAGTGCTTTCAACACAGAAGCTTGGTGTGGTTTCTATGGAGTCCCAGAGAAAAGAAAGGGGATAGCCATGAGTTCTTTCAAAGCCAAGAGGAGAACAAGAGTGCCAGAGCAGCTGAGCCCAGCTCTGAGTGGATCACATGGTCTTGAACTTGGAGGCTGTGTGAGTTGCTTAAGAGCTTGAACAGGCATCGCAAAGCAAGGATGATAATGAGATAGACGGACCCATCTCTTTGAGAATCCTACAAAGTTTTACTTTGAAACCTCGAGCCAGCTTCAGAAACTCTCTCTTTTGTGCTGCAAAACTGGAGATAGAGAGCTTTCTTCCCCTGGGGAGCTCTTTGTTAGATGCACTCTAATTGCAATCAGTCTGGTTAAACAGCACTGTCCATCTGAAGATCCAACAGCTCACAAGTTCACAAGTGGACCCAAAAACATGGGTGGGAAAAAAAGATGTGATGCAAAGTTAAGAGAGAGGGTTAAAAAATAAAGTATGGCCTCAGGAAGAACCTTTCGTCCAGGCTGGGGAGGCAGGCTATTTGATGAGACACTAACCCTGCAAGCAAAAGGACCTAAATTTGACCCCAGAGCCCACGTTTAAAAGAAAAGGAAAGGAAAGAGCCTGGCATGGGAGTAACTGCCTGGAGTCCCAGAACTAGGTGGATTGGAGGCAGGAAGATCTAATCTTCAGGACTCACTGGCCAGCTCCAGGCCAGTGAGACACCTCACCTCAACAAACAAGGCATATACACACAAACACACACACAGTCACACCTAACAAGCGAAATTATAAACTTATTTCTTTATCTCTCCTTTTTCTTTTTCTGTTTAAAGCACAGGAATCTACATAAGAGAGCCATCTAGAACTATAGGCAAAGGCATTGAAAAAAAAAAAAACCATCAATCTAGGACAACAAAATGGTTCATCTGGCAAAGGTGCTTGCCACCAAGCCTGACCTAAGTTCAAACCCTGGAAATCACGTGGTGGAAGGAGAGAACTGACTCCCACAAGTTGTCCTCTGACCTCCACATATGCGCTGTGGCACAAGATATATCCCCACCCACCCCCACAAGTAAATAAATGTGATTTTAAAAAAAAAGTTTGATTTCTCCGAAAGATTTTACTCCAACACTCACAAGTGGAGGTCTTTCTGTGATTGGAGAGGCGTGTCGGAAAGAATGTGGAAGGGGCCTTCTCCTTGGTGGAAAAAACACAGAGTGTTCCCCTTGGGGAGGGACAGGCAGGTGTGAGGAGGCTGAATCTTGGAGACTATGTAGAGAAAATGAAGGCACATGGGGGAAAAAGAACAAATACTTAGGCCTTCCCAGAGAAAGAGAAGCCAACTATGAGAAATGGCTGGCTGTCTCCAGACTTCTCTCATATGGATGGTCTTGGGCAGGGCTGAGGCACCGTGGCTCCATTGAACCCCCAAACACCTGACCACTTGGATGTACAGAGTAGAGACAGCCATATATGCAAAATGACCCTACTCAGACTGCATCCTTATGACTTGCTCAGAGAACGTTGACAACTGAATGGACTAAGGTCACATAGAGGCAGTGAAAGGAGACTCCAAAGTCAGACGTGACCAGTGAGGTTTTATCGGGGGACTTTTCCTGGTCTTTAAAGCACGTGGGTCATAAATTTAACCCAGAAAAGGAATACACGGCTTAGGAGGTTGTAAACAAGCACAATGGTCTTGAAGCAAAATAGCTGTTTGCACGGAGGCTGACGGACGCATGGTGAGAAGACTGCATGAGCGTCTGTCAAGGCGTGGGGCCTGGAAACACGGAGAGAGGGTTGGGCTTCCTCACTTGGGCCCCTTCTGAACGTAAGGACAGCCCATGGTAAAGCGAGGTACAGAGGGGCACCCCAAGGCCTTCTGGGGAACAATGTGGTAAAAATGTCACTGCCTTCTGCACGCCTGACTGTCACTTCAAGAAGTTTCAACTTCTTTTAAAACAGATAATAGCCTAGGTTGCCCAAGCTGTTTGTCCCCTGCAGAGGAAAACAGCGCTGAGCACTTTCTCACAAGAACCTCCTCCAGTCCTGTGTGAGCTGTCAAGCGTACTTCATTGCAGCAGAAGTTTCATCCAGGAAAGAAACTCCATACCCAAGCTCTGATGAACGCAAGGAGGAGAGAGTGTGAGGAGAGGAAATTGAGCTGGGTGGAGAAGAAGATGTAGAGTAGGATTTTGTGCCCAGATTCACCCTGCCTGTGTGATCACAGCCCCCAATTGTGGCTGGCTTCGGAGTGTCTGCCTCAACTGGAAGGCACATCTCTGATGTCCTTCCTCATCCACTTCAAAGAGGACAGGCAATTAACCCTTTCCTTGTAGAAAGAAGGATGAGGGATATGGCCTTTCCCGCTGGACATCTTCCATCGCTCGGCCAGCCTTGGTGCCCTGCTGAGGAGGCCACATCCTGAGGAGGTAATAAGCTCATCAGTGCCCAGCTGTCCAGGTGGACAGAAGAGAGAGACAAATCAAAAGCACTGATTTAAGAGACCCCAGGGTGTCAGGATGCCCAGCAGGTGGGAACCAGACTCCGGTCTCATAAGAGGTAATCACTTAAGTTCTGGAATAACAGCCTAAAAGTCCACCTGGCTGGAAGAAAGGCTTCAGCCAGCCTGGGCAGGCACCAGCAAGAAGTCTCCAAGTGACCAGCATGAGGAAGAGAAATCAGATTTGAAACTCCCCACAGGGAGAGCTGTGCCAAAGAAGGTACAAGATGCTATTTCACCCATCTGTGTTACTGTAGGAGAGGGTTGCCAACAAAATATGGATGCCTAGTCCATGTGAACCCAGGCACATGACAGTTCATTGTGAACACAGGTAGACCTTATGTAACATTAGGGATACATTTATGTTTAGAACTCTGCATGCCAGGGTGGAGAGTTGGCTCTGTGGTAAAGAGCACTCACTGTTTTTGCAGAGGACCTAGATTTGGATCCTGGCACACCCACACGCTAGCTCACAACTATCTATAACCCCACTTTCAGGACAACCAATGCCTTCTCCTGACCTCAGGGCCAGCAGCCGTGAAAGTGTTCACAGACACGTGTGAGGGCAAAATACCCACATATATAAAATAAATAAATCTAAAAGAAATATACACGTGCTTTTGTCCACTTAGAATTCAAATTTAGCTCCTAGACATCAATTTTAACTGTTGTCTGCCATTTGTATTTGCTGTATTTGATTACCCTACATGAGGATGGAGGGCAGAGACACAGGTCAGAAAGAAGTCTATTTGAAGACCGAGTTGGACAGCCAACCATTGCTCTTACTCTTGCTCTAGGCTCTGGATCCTTGGGGGACTGTTAAGGAGGGCTGGCTGTGGGGTGCCCGGATAACTTGGAATGAACAGCAATTATCAATAAATACCCCTTTATTGAAGGGGGCACTTTATAAACACCAGTAAGTAAGAAGTCCTTGATGGCCCTCAAAAGAAATTACCTATCAGAGAAGGCACCAAGAAACCCAAGACATCGTGTTGACAGGCAAAAAGCAAGGCGGAGCATGCCAGCACAGACCTCACAAACTTTCTTAGGGTGGTTTGTGTATGTGTGTGCATGTGCATATGTGCATGTGTGTGAGCTTGTGTGTGTGTGTGTGTGTGTGTGTGTGTGTGTGTGTGTGTGTGAGTGAATGTGTACATGTGCAGGTATGTGTTTAAGACCAGCATGAAAACAAGCTTCAAAGAGTCTATTTTGAAAAATGATTAGCACATCCGAGCTCAAAAAAAAAAAAAAAAAAAAAAAAAAAATTCTGTTCTGCCATTATTGGAGAACTCAAAGCTATCCATTTTCTTCCCGGTGGCCCCCTAACTGCGAGGAGAGACTGTTAAATAGAGTCTATTACTTTGAAGGTTCTTTCAGGTGGAGAGCCCAAACCAGCCTCCCCTAAACTTCAGGGAAGGGATGAGAGAGCTGTGGCAGTAGGATGGGAATAATAACCTTTAAAAGGCACATTAGGAAGAAACAAGCCTGTGGGTTCTGAACAAGGCGGCCCAGCTCCAGTAATTGCAGGTTTGAGGACATTTTCTACATGAGAGTTTTGTTATACACCTAACTTTCCCCTCAAGATCTTTAAAATGGAAGAGGAAAAAAGAGAGAGAGAGAGAAGCAAAGAGCCTTCTGTGAAACTAAGAACAAAAAATAAATAAAAATAAAAAAAAATAAACCCCACAAACTTTTGTGATGGAATGTGCCCACAGCACAATCCCCACCAGAAACATCTTTGCTCACTATCCAGGGTCAAGGGACTCATAAGAAAAACCCTCACACTCACAGGAAGGAGAAGGACTGGCCCTCAAGGAAAAAGGTCCTTGGAAGGATGAGTCAAGACTTTCCTGCCAGTTGAGCCTGGTGGCTCATATCTGTAATCCCAGCACTGAAAGGGCCAAGGCAAGAAGATTGCTGTGAGTTCTAGGCCAGCCTGGTCTGAGTCCCAAGTCACCCAGGGCTCAGAATAAGGCCACTTCTCCGAACAAAGCAAGAACGGTCCGTGCTTCTTTCTTCTTCCACAGCTGGAGAAGGGACAAAGGAGAAGGAAGATGTGATAAAAAGAGGAATATGGCTGGGTCAGGGGTGTATAGGCTTGGATGTATAAATCCCGTGGCTGCATGTATACAGATAGAAGGGTACAAACAAGCCATGGCAATTTCTTTAGAGGGACCTTGGGCAGGCCCAAGGGGAGGGATCAATCTATGTCCCCAGTCAGATTTGGAAAGCCACAAAAGGTTGATGGTAGATGATAGGTAAGAACTGACCAATGGCCAGGACGGGAAAAGTCAATATTCTGGATTCAGCAACCTAACCGTGGTGTCTGCCTGGGTCGTTTGAAACTTTTACATACAAATTCAACCTTCAAAAGCCCTTTCTTAAGAAAGTATTAGACTATTTGTTTCCGAAATACGTCTTCCTTCCTTATGAAGACCCAAGGCTATCCATCTTTCTGCAGCAAATATCACTGGCCCCTGCGCTTGCTAGGAGAAAATCTGCTCATGAGCTGCTATTAGGATGTTTATTTGAGGGAGAAAGCTGTACCCACCTTCGAATAAATAAGGAGTAAGGAGACGGGAGCTGGTGAAATAGTACGGGGCAAATAATAAAATTTTAAAGTAGGTTTTAGCACAGAAATGTACCCTATGGTTGTTTATGTTTTATAGACATCATCTCATCTCTCATTATAGGCTTAAGGTATATTTTCTCAGGGAGGATTTTAATGTGGTTTCTATCAAATATTTTCAAGGGAAACATAAGTAATTTACTTGTGCAGTCACAGTCTGGGCCAGTAAAGACTGTGGTGGCCTTAGCTTCACATCATAGCTCTGAGAAAGTGAGTATTGGTTCCACTGCAGGAATGCCAAGCAGATCTCCTGTCAGAAGAAGCAGGAGTGGGTTGCATGGCCGACCCCCAAACATGGAGGGCAGAGTGTACCCCTAAGGGACAGCTTTGGAGGAGAGAGAGCAAACGTAGCACTGGATATTTCTAGGAGACAAGAAAAAAACTCAGAACTTCTGAGGCTAAGAAGCATGACTGTGGGGAACCCAACAAGTGTGACCTTGGCTAGGTAGTAGGGGATGATAACCACAGAGTTGGTGAAATGGCTTTCACCAATGGCCTCCTTTCCTAGCACTAACAGGCCCTGTCTAATCATGAGGAGGACATTAGGCAAACTTGGATGGAAGGTCATCCTAGGAGATTCCCAGTTCTCCTCCAACCACCATCACAGAGATGTTCTGAGCATGGTTCTAGCCAAGAGGGGCCCAGAGAGGCAGCTGTATGTCATGTGGTATTCCAGACGGGATTCTGTGACAAGGAAAAGACTGGAGTTTCCTGATGATCATGGATTAGAAAGTCACTAGCCATCCCAAAACCACCATGCTCACAACCTGGAAAATCAAGTAACCAGGACTTCACAGACCCATCACAGCTTCTCTCTAAAAGTGTATTTAAAGATGAAAAACAATTCAAGGCCCTCAATGTCCTTTAAAGGACTATGTAAACCCCTTTCTCTTGGGAGAGAAGTTGAAACTAGGGGATTCTGATCACCTCAGAACATCAACTCTAAGAACCTTCCCAAAGCCCACATTTTCTCCTGGTTCTCATCTAGGACATGATCATGAGATGTCACTCCTTCCCTGGTGGTCTTTGGAATAAGCACACGTTTGTCTTCTGTCTTCATTTTAGCCATCTCCTGTAGCAATCTCAGGGACACTGTATTGCTGGGACCAACTAGCCGTTAGGGTTCCCACAAGCAGACATGTGGGACCTTTATTTAAAAGCAGCAAGAGTTCCATGGTGGGAAAGATGACTTCATTGGTAAAGTGTTTGCTTTGCGCACAGTAGGACCTCAGCTGGAGCTGCATAACCCATGCAGAAAAGATGGGCATGGGGACAGGAGCTCAATCCCAGCACTGGGAAGACAATGCTGTGCCCTGGGCTTGGTGGAAACCAGTTTAGCCTACTTGGACATCTCCAGGCAAGTGGAAGACCCTGTCTCAAAAACACAAAACAAAAAAACAAAAACAAAAACAAAACAAAACAAAACAAAAACAGGTGATGGTTTCTGAAGAACAAGATCTAAAGTGATCTCTGGCTTGAACATTCATACAAGTGCACCTTTACAAACACACACACACACAAGAGTCAGCAACAACCCAGCAAACCTAGTGAAAGTCCTGGACCTATCCCTATGAGACAACTATGGTGGAAAAGATTGATTATTTAGGATGAAGATCTGATGCCAGCAATGTCAATCAACAAAACAGAAAGCACAAGAGAAATCCCGAGAGCACATGGCATAAGGGCAGGGCACCCCCACCAGCCATGATCGCAGACTACAAGGGGGCAAATTTTCCTCAGCTCTTTTTTGGAAGATGAGGGGAATTGTAGACCCATAAGCATCTGCCCTAAATAAACTAATCAGCAACATACGTGAACGGGTACAGTTGTGGTTTCCGAATCACAGGGTTGAAAAGGCTCCAGGACATATTTTCAAGGTTGTTCCTTGCTTCCCACTTATGTAGGATTTCTAGAGGAGAGCTGATAGGACTGTGGCTGACGCCCACACGGAGGTGCGGGTTCTTGGGTGTGTGTACTCATCAGGGGTCCTGTGGCTTGCTACAACAAAATATCTGACAAGCACAACCTAAGGGTTGGTCTTAGCTCACAGTTAAAGGGTCCATCCTAGCCAACAAATCACAGCATCAGGAGAGCGAGGCAGCTGATCACATGACATCCATAGTCAGGAAGCAGAGAGAGGTGAAAGCTGGTACTCAGCCCACTGTCTCCTTTTTATTCAATTTGTCTCTACCCTTCAGCATTTAAGGTGGGTCTTCCATCTCAATTAACCCAGTCTGGAAACTCCCTCACACACATACAACCAGGGATTTGTCTCCTAGGTGATTCTAGATCCTGTCATTTTGGTGACTGATAGCAGCTGTCACATCCAAACCCAAGGGGGAAATCATTGCGCTGACACTGTGACATTTTCTTCCTCATTCTTCAAGTGTGACCCTCATCCCTGATAACCTGAAGCCTTTTCCTTCTAGCCCATCAACAGCTGCTAGAGTGCTTGGTCTCAGTCCACACAGTTCCCCACATAGGTGTCAATCCACAAGCAGTTAAGGGCTGGCGGATAGCTCAGAGGGTGAAGGCACTTGCCACCAAGACTGATGACTGGCGTTTTATCCTCAGAACCCACATGGTAGAAAAAGAGGACCAAGTCCTGAGAGCTGTCTCCTGACTGCCATATGGGATCTGTGGCATTTGAGTGCCCCACATCCAACACACACACACACACACACACACACACACACACGCACACACGCACACACGCACGCAAATAAATATGTAAATATAAATTTTAAAAGCAGTTAGATGAATTTAACTGGGATGTAAACTAGCCTGTCTTCAAATTTTTATTTTCATAATCCCAAATCCAGACCCTCACCCCTTTATCACGACTTGTAGACTCTGGGGGAGGCTCATCCCAAGGTATACTAAGAGCCAGCCCAGATTCTGAGAGAGCCCAGGGTTGAGGTGGGCTCCACAGAGGAGCCATAGTCAGACAAGCATTGGAGGAAATCTCACTTTCTGATTATTCCTCCCTTCTGTGAGAGTGATAATGATGGGCTAGATCCTTCTCCTCTCACTGATTATAATCATATTGTAAACCCTGATCATTATTTTTTTTCAAACTCCTTTTAATGTCAGTGTGCATTCATCAAGGGTTGTTGTTGTTTTTCTTCCTTCTTTTAAAGAAGCAGTTTCCTTTAAAAGCTAAATATGAAGTTTAAAGGTAGCAGGCCTTACATCTGAAGACATTTTGAAGAGCAGCTGTGATTACCAGCCCACACTGGGCACCCCACTGGGACAGGACGCCTCCTCCTACCCAGGCCTATGGCAACCTTGTTGATGGTGGTGGAGGGAAGGGTCCCTCTCCTTGAATTCCCTCACAGTGCGGATATCTCAGCCAACTCTCCCTGAGTGATGGGTGAGGGGGTGGGGGCTGGGAAGGAGAAGTAAACACGGAATAATAGGATGCTTTCCTGGAGTTTTGACAGAATCTCACACCTTGTTCTGCGTAAACAGTAGCGAGGTGTTTCTCTCCTGTTATTACTGCACCTCTCCATAAGATTTGAGGGTTCTTGTCAGTGGCTGACTGTGGGAAACAGCAGCAACTTTGTGAAAATGGCAAGGCCAACCATGGCAATTTGGAGACAAAGAAGAGACTTAAATCCTTAGGATACAGATGGGGAAACAGACAGGTAGAACAGGAAAGGCAGAGGAAGGGATGCAGCTCATGAACAGTATGGAGCATTGGATAACAAAACTCTTAAGAGACATCAAAGAAACAAAGCCATGGTCCTTAGCAGAGCTTCAAAGCAGATCCCCTTTCTCTCTCTTCAACTGGACCTTCACTGTCTCCAGGACCGCTACAATGAGTAAAAGTTTGCTGTGCCGCGTGCATCTTAACATGTGTGGCCTCTTTCTGGTCTCTTTCCTTGGCAGGGTAAGGAGCCACTTCCCAGGAGGTGTGCAGGGCTGCTGAGATGAAGCATGTTTTCTCTGCTTTTCTCTGCTGCCCAGCATGGCTAGCCCATTTAGCTCTGGCCTAGGCGAGAGGAGGGAAAGGAGTGCGCAGTTTATAAGGCACGCCTCCCACAGGAGTATTCGTGCCCTTTCCCGTCTCCTTCCCATTCACGAGAACACAAGCCTGACAGCAGGAGCTGCTGCAGCCCTTCTAGGTTGAGAATAAGAAAACCTCTGGTAAAGAAACCAGAAGGAGAAGAAGAGGGGAGCCAAGGCCACAGCGCACCACGGAGTCCTGTACAAGGCCTAGACCACTTATACCCAGCAGTTATTTGTGAGAGAAACAAAACTCCCTAAACCCAATGTGGTTTTGGTCTTTATGAGAGCAGCCAGACTTTGTCATATTTAATTCCACAATAATGCAAAACATCAGTAAAAGCTCCACCTTCTGCTGTTCTTGAAATACCAAGATCTCCCTATATCCTAGGTGAATATGCCTTATCTGATGATCCCCAAATACTAATCCCTTATCATTCCATCATATCTGCAGATTATCTGGACCAGCAACCAGCAAACAATGGTCTGAAGGCCAAACCTAATCTTCTGCTTGTTTTTGCAAATAAAAGTTTTACTGGCACACAGCCATGTCTACTCCTTGCTAGACGCTTCCTCCAGCATTGTGGCTGAGTGCTTGCCATGCATGCTGTGGGGCTTACAAAGTCAGAAATTATCATGACTTGATCTTCACCGAAGTTTGCCAACTCTTGATCCAGGTACCTACATGCAAAAGTTTGGCGAAATCTCTTTCTCATTCAAGGGTGTGTGTGTGTGTGTGTGCAGGTACACACTGCATATATGTAAGTGTGTCAACCTTGGGTGTCATTCCTCAAAAACTACACACCTTCAAAAACTATATTTATTTTTGAGGATGTCACACATGAGCATTGTATTCACACCATCTCCACTCCGACCTCCTCTCCTCCAACTCTCCCCAACTCTCCAACTCCATTGCAAATGCATGACTTCTCCTTCCTATATCTTAATATAGACATACTACTGAACCCAGTTACTGTTGCTCATATGTATCGGATCACTAGAACTGAGTGACTAGACTGGCTGGCTGGCTAGGGAACCCCAGGTATCTACCTGCCTCTACCTCCCCACTGCTGGGGTTGCAATCCTGTGCCACAACACCCAACTAGTTATCATGGCTTCCCAGACCTTGTGCATTCATAGCAAACACTTTGCCAACCAAGTTAACTCTGGAGCCCTAAATAGGATTACTTACAATCAATAAGGCTTAAGGCTTTGTACCCAGCTTTAAGTGAAAGACTTATAAAATCAGGAGACAGCTATCTTTCCACTCCTGCCCTCCCTCTTTCTTACCAACAACAGCCCAACGTTGTCTGGAACTCTCTAAAACACTATTCCAGACGTGAAGCCAAGTGGCCTCCTGACCAGATCCACACCAAGGTGGGAATTGCTGGACTGGCTACAGAAAGCCACCCCCCGCCCCCAGCAGTGGGTACCACTGAACTGTTATTTCCAAGTTTTCCTTGTGGCCAAGCATGGCCAGCTAGCTCGTAGGGTTTATCACACACAAACACGAAAGCCTCAAAGGTGCTGCAGTGACCTTGCTACCTACAGGAAGCACATCAGATTCCGGGTGTGCAGAGGGTGGCTGGGGCACTGGTGAGACTGCCAATCAGCTGCCCTGGCCATTTTCTCATCTTTAGGAGTCTCATTAAAGCACCCATATTCTTTCCCAAAAGAAAAAGCTTTAAAATGCAACTGGAAAGATGTCTTAGTGGTTAAGAGCACTTGCTGCTCTTCCAAAAGACTCAGGTTCAGTTCCCAGTACCCACATCAAGGGACTCCCAACCACCTGTAATTCCAGCTCCAGGGGATACGATTCCCACCCTCTTGTGGCCGCTGTGAGTAACTGCACTCTTGTGCGTACACACACACACACACACATACACCAACCTATAAAAAAAAAAAAAAAACAAGATGAGAAAACAAAACATTTAAAAGCGATCGATAGGGCTTTGCTATGATCAGTCTATAGTAAATGTTCCTTGTATATTGGCTAAGAGGACCCCTGCTCTGGTCTTTGTTACATCATACAAGAGAATAGAAACAGATGACATCACGACTGAACAGTGAACAGCACTGAACTGTTCAGTAAAGTTACTCATAACGGGGCTTTGGGCCATGGCTGTCGGTAAAGTTCTCTGTGAACAAGCGTGAGGATTTACGTATGATCTCCAGAGCCCATGAGCAAGCACTGGTGGGACAGAGACACACCCCAATGTTCATTGATCAGCCAGTCTAACTGCATCAGCAAATAGACAGTTCAGTTAGATGCCCATCCTAAACATGAAGGTAACCTGAGGAAGACACAGGTGTCAGCCTCTATCCTCCGCATGCACACACTCATTTTTTTCCTTTTATTAACAATGAATTTTTCTCATAGATTATGTTGTAATTATGATTCCCTGCCCTTGTTCTTCTCCGTCCTTTCCTACCTTGCCTCTCCTATAGACCTACCTCCTTTTTGTCTCTCCTTAGAGAACAAACAAGTATCTAAAGGATAATAATAAAATTAAAAAAAAACAAAACAACCAAACAAGAAAAAGATCCAAAGAAAAAGCACGACGAGAAACACATATATTCCCCATACACAAGAATCTCATAAAAACACTAAAGTCAGAAGCCATAATGTATATACAAAATATCTATAAGATTTAAAAAAGAAGAGGAGGAGGAGTAGAAGGAAGAAGAAGAAGAAGAAGAAGAAGAAGAAGAAGAAGAAGAAGGAATAAGGAGGAGGAGGAGAAGGAGGAGGAGGAGGAGGAGGAGGAAGAAGAAGAAGAAGAAGAAGAAGAAGAAGAAGAAGAAGAAGAAGAAGAAGAAGAAGAAGAAGAAGAAAAGTTGTTCTGACTTAACGTATGAAACAAAGGACCTCCAAAGATGACACTGAGTTTATTTTGTGTTGAGCATCTACTACTGGGCATGGGGCCTACCCTTAAGAGTGGTTTGTATCCCAATGAGACTTCCTTGGAGAAAACTAATTTTTGTTTGCAAGTGGCTCTGGGTGAGGGATGGATTTGTGTACCCATCTCTCCATTTAGCTCTAGGACCATATCCTGTGCATGCTGCCACAGTCCCTCTGAGTCATATGTGCACCAACCCTGTTGACACACACATTCTTTTATTATTTATTTATTTATTTATTTATTTATTTTTATGTGCATTGATGTTTTGCCTGCATGTAACCCTGTGTAAGGGTGTCATCACAGACAGTTGTGAGCTGACAAATGGGTGCTGGGATTTGAACCTCAGTGCTCTTATCCTCTGAGCCATCTCTTCAGCCCTACGCACACATTCTTAGAATAACACGGCGAGGTGAAATTGACCCTGAACAACCATGTGTAGGATATTGTTTAGGTGGTAGGACTTCTGTTTACATTAGAATAAAGCAAGCACTGTTGCCCCACGCCCAGTACAATCTCACCGACCTTCCAGACATGGCACTCTAGTCCAGCAAGAGCCTCTGGCCCCATTTCATCAGACCTCTCAGAGCACTAAGAATGAGACTCACTGCAAAATAAAAGATTTTCCCCCAAAAAAAATGTTGCTCTCAGAAAAGAGGGCATGGCCAAATGCACACACTCCTCCATTTTATAGGGGATCTAGCTCATCAGGTACCCAATGGTTCGCACAGCTGGGAAGGTAACTCGCCTTCAGGAGCAAGAGCGTCATCCATTTTGGTGCTGACTCTGGGAGCCTACAGTCTTTCGGGTGACTCCAACCCCCTGTCAGTCCCCACCGTGAAGGCCGACCGACACCCCCCCCCCCGTGTCCCATGGCAGGATGGGTGTTGGGGAAGGTGGCAAGTTAGCTCACTGCAGGCTCTAGATGCTCTCGACCCTGCCGTGGGCGTATCGGGATACAGCCCCATCCTGCGCTGAGGAACACGAGTCCTTCACTTTGAATTACAAAATGCTACTCAGAAAAACACATTAGCCAGCTATGACGCCAATGGATGCTGGTTCGGTCTATTCAGAGACATTATCTGACAAAATTAGTTTTGGGAAAGGTAATGGGGGGTGATTTTAACACAAATACAGTCATTAGTCCGAGACATTTGGGATACAATTATAAAGCCCCACATGTTGCTGTAAACAAATCTCTTAAAGACTGCCTTAGAAAAGCAAAATGGAACATATTTTGTGAAAATTGCGAACAGGCATCTACTGGAAAAATGAAAGTGACTGTCCTAATGTTGAGTGAAAATGGGCTCTTAGGGCTGAGGATAAATCTCCATGATGGCATTGTCCTCGGGTTCTAAAGGTACTAAATCTCAAAGAGCTGGGATGAAAGCGGAGAGCTGTGCTCTGAAAGCCACATTAGGTGACTCAAGCCAGCGGCTCCGGTGATGACAAAGATGTTATTAAAGACGCACATTGCAAGTTCAGCTCAGCTGCCTCATGAAATGCCAGCGGAACACATGTCACCAAACTAACACTTTATGTAACAACTATTTAAAGGGACCCGAACCACAGGAGTAATCAATCAAATGTGGGTAGTGGGAGTTGGGTGATTCATCTATAGCTCTCTATGTTGTGTTTTAGGTTGTCCCCCAGACTCTTTGCCTTCTTTGTATTGAGACTGAAAAAACAAAAACAACAAAAATGTATTAGGGCCTATATGGTTCATGACTCCATCTTACAGATAATTGGTGTCTTGAGTTCTCCTGGAGGTGGCTTTCTAAAGATGTCCTGGGAGGGGCTGGAGAGATGGTTCAGAGCACTGTCTGCTCTTCCTAGAGGACCCGGGTTCAATTCCCAGCACCCACATGGCAGCTCACAACTGTCTGTAACTCTAGTTTCAGGGGATCTGACACCCTCACACAGATGCACATAAAATAAAATAATTTTTAAAAATGTCCTGGGAGAAGCACAGGTCAAGAAGAAGCTAGAGAGAGATGGCTTCTGTTGATAATCCCTCAGAGAGGTGAGAGCTACAGACAGGATATGAGGAGAAGAACCACCCAGAAGAGGGTCAGTGCACAGTGCTCCCAGCATCCACCAAGACCCTGGACATGAGATCCACGGTGTGCAGAGCAGAACCTCTTTGGAGGTGAAGCACCCCAACATCTGCTACCCTATGTTGTTCTGTTGGATCAACAGTGCTCCTTCGACAGTCACCCTTCCTCAGAAGAGGGTAGCCCACCTAACTGTCACCTCCTACCTGGTCAATGAATAGAACTACACACAGCCTCATCTCTTTGAATTCTACATGCTGGGACTTTGGTTAATAATCTCCCTAACATAATCTCTAGGTGAGGATGATCTACACAGAGCCACTAGAAACCACAGGAAGCCATCAGAGATGGACATTCCTAATGGCCTAGGAATGACATGTAGGGACACTGCTGAAGTCCCCAGTCCAGCTTGAACACCCTCAAAACAAGTGGATTTGTTTTAGGGCCTAAGTCTTTTTGAGTTGGATTTTAGTCTCTTGATAGCTGTCATAGCAATGGGCATCCAAGCATTCTCCTAGCACATGGGGACACTGACATTTCCTTAGACTCCAGAGGATGAGGCGGGTGTGCATTCTGAATGTCAGCTGACCCCCAGCACCTTCCTCCTCATACCAAAGGTGGGATGAAAGATTTACCTAACATTACCTCATGGCAGACTCAGAATGCAAGGCTTGGTCATCAGATTGCCTCTAGGAAGTGTTTAACGGGTCTGCATGTGAGTAACAAATCACAGATTGATGAGATAAGCTAGTCTTTTCTAGAGATAGCCATTTCTAGCCTGCATCGATTTCTCTGGCTTCCCATTCTCCTCTGCACACTGACAGAGAAACCATCAATTCCTTCCGTATCTAACTCCTCAGATGGCTGCATGGCAGATCCTCAAATTTATGGAGAGGCAAGATGAGGAGTGAAGAGCTATGCCTGTGTCCTCTCAAGCTTCTGGGAACTAAAGCTGTGGAAAACGTGAGACTCGCTAGCCCAGCTTAGGAAAAGGCATTGAGTGACAGGAAAAGTAAGCACAAAAGCAAACCAAAATGGAAGCCAAATCTTGCCCTTCAGAGATGCTTCCAGAACATCTCACATCGGGCCCATTCTGAGCTTTGAAATTCAGTTACCTAGACTGGACTAAGAAGGTTTCTCATTTTTTCTTTTTCCTTTTTTTAAATTATGCGTTGCATTTATAACGAAATGTCATTTCAATTAATTAAAATTAAATACAACAGAACACAACAGATAGAAATTAATAACTGAAAATGAAGAGCTTCCTCTGCCATTTGGCAGCATGAACCATCTTACTCTACAGAGTTGGTGGGGGGGTGGTGGGCAGAAATTACAGAAATGAAAATCGTGCAGAACCTAGAAGCAACTCTACAAGGAAAATAATTGCTTTCATATACCACCGGCTTGATTTGAGCCATTAAGGTGGGGGGTTGTGAGTCAACAACCTATTCTACTTACCTCACTTGAAGAGGGGCAGATGCGTACATGTCTTTGGCTTTTTATGGTCTCCATCGCCATGCTCAACATTTTAGACTACAATGAGATGCCGGGCTTCCCTTTGTAAAACAGTATGTAAAAGCCTGGTTGTGGTGGCATGATTACCACGCGTCTGAGGCAGCCGGGGCTACATAGCCAGGACTTATGTCAAGAGAGAAAAGAGGGAAGGAACAATTTGAACTGGGGGCAGCTCCCCAGGAAATGGCCGCTGGAGAAAATGGAAATGCCTAAAGCAACAGGGTGCTATGCTGGAGTCTACCACCAGGGGCATCGGAACATCAGGTCCACCAGAAGGGACTGAGGGAGCCTAGGCTGGGTCGGGGCAGCTCGGGGACCTTCAGGATACTCGGGAAGTCCATCCTGCGAAAGACGCCCCCAAACCACAAATGTACCTTTGAATCCAAGTGCCAAACTTGAAATGGACCCGGTTCAATGAGAAGCTGGGGAAGAAGGGAGGGATACCCACCAGGAGGGGAGGGGCACAGACCTTCTGGATAAGAAGAAAAAGCTCCTCTCCCCCAAATGCCACCACACTCCCCAGGGGACCTCTCCCGAGTTGGGGACATGGAGAAGCAGCTATCTTCCTATAGTCTCCCAGCCCAGAGGGGAGAAGGAAAGGGAACTGTTGCCCCTCAAATCCAACCTATGAACCCCCAAAGAGCTACAGCCAAACGCATTTGGCTCTCCTGGACTAGACGCTGGGTGGGTGGGTGTTAGGTGGGGTGAGCTTCCCCCGCCCCCTTCCCCGAGCCATTCCTGATATGTGTGTGTTTATGTGTTTTGATCATGTTTCCGTAGAGATCAGGTAGATAGAGCTGGCTTTCTCCCTGCGTAGGAGCTAAGATTACCTCCTGTCAACCTTTCAGAGGCGAACCACCAAGGCCCAGGAGCAGCAGTCCTTAGCAACAGGACTTTCGGTGTGAGGGTCCAGACCCCCTGCCTGCGGCTTTGCCGCTGCCTCTGCTGTGTGGGCTGCAGCATTGGCTTGTCTGTCTCTGCTTTACATTTGCTTTCTGAACGGTTTTGGTTCCCCCCCCCTCAGCCCAACACCCCGTGTCCTTCGTAAAATCATGGCTAGATCTGATCGAGAACAGTATCTTTCGAGGTTGGGGAGACCTGGCCACATCCAGCACTGCTCCTCACCCCATCTCCCCAGGTCCTTCTGAGTCTGTAGGTTCTCTCTTTGCCCATCCTGATCTCTGCAATGCTCAACTTCTCTGGGTCTCACTCTCCTATCAGGCGCCCTGGTTGCACTCCTGTCCTTCCTTCCACGGGGCTGGGGGTGGGGGGAGACATAATTCTTCCTTTAGTACATCTGGGTGGCATTTACGTGAAAGCAGAGAAAAGGAATAAACAAGCAAGGGTCGCCTGCGTGCTCAGACTGTAAGCTTCTCCTGTTCTGCAGGGGTCCAGCCCAGGCTTTCAGTACAAGCCCAGCCGGCTATCAGCCTCCTCCTGGATTAACCACTTTCGCTCCAAAAACTATAAGCTGGAGCCCAGCAAGGGGTCCGGGTTCGGAGCAGACCTGGGATGCAGTGGTAAGGGTCGAGACACCGGCTGGGGACCAGGTCCTGGGCAGCCAGCAGCCCGCAGCTCCTGCAGCAGTCGGCGCCCTTCATTCCTCCTAGGTGGCGGTAGGGGGCGCCGTTGAAGCTTGGAAGCCGGTTTTCCAACAAATACAGAGTCATGCTTCGCTTTTTTTTTTTTTTTTTTTCGGATAATAAATCCACAGAGCTTGTTTTTAACCCCCACCAGAGGTTAAAGTAGTTTCATAAAAAGTTTTTGGTAAATTCATGGCTAACTTTTGGAGGTTATGTGAGGTTGTTGTTAAAAAAAATAAAAAGAAAGGGAAAGAGAAAAACAGCTTTTAGCTGTTGTTGTTCCCTCTCTGCTCATGTACGACCAGAGTCACAGGAGAGCGGATGGGAGGGGGCTTGGAGCTCTGTATTTTTCCAGAACAGTCCAGGCACAGCCGCATCCCCCTTGTACCCCCGGAAGCCAGGCGGTGGGGCTGGGGGCCGTGGACAGCTGCCCAGGGTGTGCTCTGCACCCCAGCCTGCAGCCACCTTCCAGACAGCTGCCCCCGAGTCCCTGCCCGCGCCGGGCTGCAGAGCTGCAGCCTTCTCGCGTTTTCTACGGCTTCCAGCCCGCAGCCCCCTGCCCAAAGCGGGGAGAGCGCTGGTCGGGGCTTTTGCATGCATTTCCTGAGCGGCAGTAGGAGTAGGGGTTAAAGGGAATAAGAAGTTTATCCGATTGATAAAGAGACAGGAGGAGGCAGAGGGAAACAACGCAGTTAAGGGAGGGGGCGTCGCACATTAACTATGATTCAGAGACTCAAATGCGCGGAGTTCGTTTTTCATCTGCCTTTAGCTGGAAGAGAAAAATAAGGAAATTATAGAAAATTGAGAAGCAAACATCCCAAAGAGCCTGTGCACCCGGGGTGCTTTAATGAACACTTAATAATTTCAAACGTTCCTGTTTAGAGGTGGCTTTTGTCGCATGCCAGGTGCCTCATAGCCATCAAACGCTAATGCTTTTGAGAGTGGGACAAAAATATATATACATAATGTATGTTTCTGAAAGCTAAAGAAATAAGCCAACATTTAAAGGGTTTTAGCAGAAGGTGGGGAGGGGTACCTAGGGATCTGTCTCTTCCTTCGCGTATGAACTTGGGCACCACTCCCTGCCAGTGAGGATGGGGCGAGGGTGGCCTTGACAGACACCTCTGACCCCATGGGCCATATTGAAAATCAGATGAGGGAAAACATTGGGCGGAAAACCCTCAAATGAGGAAGCAGGAAGCTGCTTGTTGTTAGAGCCTATTCTCCGACCTCCCTGCCAGCATCTAAGGTTGGGGTGAAGGCCAGCAGGAGTGTGGGGCCAGGGACCCTAAGCTGAGCACCTGGGACTCCCAGGGCTCCCTCTGGAACAGCCGTCGGGGATGTTCTTGAAGCATAAATACCCTAGCCTTCCCTGTGCCTTGTTAGGTTACCCGCTCCTTGGCAGTTCCTGGCCTCACTCCTGGCTCGCTCCTATAGCCCACAGATAGCTTTAGCTAGCGGGGCGAAAACGGTAGTGCGCCCCCTACTGTCTGCCACCATGGTCACACGCTACTGAGGGCAGTAGTTTTGTAACAGTACCGGGACCTCGAGGACCCCTGTAAGGTGGACCTCTGAGCCTTCCCCCGCCCCTCGGAGTGAGTCAGGACTTCTAGACAGGAGCCAGATTCGATGAATCACAGAGGCAGGAGCTCTACTCCATTTTACAGATGAAGGCCTCCGGCAAAAAGAGACAGATGTCCCTTGCTTTAGAAACAAATGACTTCTAAGCCCACAAATGAAATTACCGGTCTTTGTAACGCCCCCGCTTCACAGGAAGCCGGGAGTCGGAGGGCAGCAGCTTGGGCTGCGCAGGTGAGCTGGGTACAAGGCAATGAGTAAGAGCAGATGCTCCGGCAAAAACAAGTCCCATCAAAACAGCCTCGCTGTCAGCTCCCAGCCAGATGTGGACACCTAACTCCTCTTGATGCAAAGGGATTAGGGAAAGGGTAGGCGGATGGCATAGGGCTATTAGCATCAAAATCAAAGGTTCTCCATGACATCATCAGGGGGGCTTAAAAGACTGAATTGCAAATTCCCTTCTCTTTGCGATTCTGTCACCTAAGGTTGGTGGCATATCACCTGTCTCCTCCAGGACGGCTGAGGACTCACTGTTTACTGCCTCACCACTCTGCTAACACCTTAGTTAGAATTAATCCTAAAGGTTATAAACAAGAGGGCCAGTTGGGAATTGGCGGGTGGGGGTGGAGGGGGGGTGGGAGGAAAGTGGAGGGCCCAACTGATGAGAAAGCTGTTTAGGGCTCATCTCCCTTCCTACTCCATCTTCTGCTTTCATTCGGTTGCCGTTCTAATGTTTCAAATGAGAAAATAAATTCTAGAACAAAATTCAGACTTCATTTGTAGCACTGTTGGGAAGGGCGGTTTGCAGAAAGGCTTTCAGAAGAAGACTCACCCCCAAGATCCAGTCCCCTCCCATCTCCATGGACACATTTTTTTTTTTTTCAAGTAGTCCCATCTCAACCACTTTTCATCAGAATCTCTCACCCTACTCCCACCTCCCCGGCTGATCTGGTCATTAGTATCCGTGGCATTTTTGCCTTCCCACTTTCTGTTGGGAGTGGGGATGGGGGCTACAGCTAAACTTCTGAGGGCTGGGGTTGTGCCTCAATCGGTAGAGTGCCTGCCTGGCATACAGAAAGCCCTGAGTTCAACCCCCAGCACAGCATGCCTGTCATCCCAGCTCTCTGGAGACAGAAAGATCAGAAGTTCGAGGCCATCCCACATAGGGAGTTCAAGGCCAGCCTGGCTACATAAGACCTTGACTGAGAGACAGAGAAAGACAGAGACACACACACACAGAGAAAGAGAGTCAGAGAGAGACAAAGAGAGAGCCAGTGCACAAGGTACTCCTGTCAACAAGACTATTAGTGACTGCTGAGGAAACACTTAGCCTTTGAGATAAGCAAGAATATGGTGGTCGAGTGCTATGTGCCTCCACTGTTTTAGCACGTATGTTTTGTTTTTTAATCTTTATGATTCAAGGAAGGAAATGAGAAGGATAGAGATACCAGCCCCCCCTCCATACACACACACACACTTCAACTGCAATGGGGGCTGGATGGAGAGGCCTTGGGGACAGGTGCGGACGTGCTGCAGCCCTCCTCCGGTTCCTGTCTGTGCCTCAGCTCTCCTCTCCTCCTCCAGCCGGCCTTGTCAGGACCCCTCATTCAGGAGCTTAATCACATCAGAGAGCTCATCGCACTGCATCTGTAATGACTTGTTTACCAGCCTCCGTCGGCTCCCCTTGCCAGACCCAGCTCTCCCAAAGGACAAGGGCCATGTCGAGTTCTCATTTGCCTGTCTTCTGCTCCCACACACTGCCTGGCACACAGCGGGGCCCGGTAATTGCATGCAAACCTCAGGACTCATCTCCTTCACAAAGGCGTCATGGTCCTCTAGCTAGTCCCTGAGCACCTTGACAAGAGCCCAAGGCATCTTCTGCCTCCCTCTCTCTTCCCCCTCCTCGTGGGATGTCAAAGCACCTGCTCATAAGAGCATGCTTCACTGCATTGACCTAGGGCTGAGACACCATCCCCAAGTTTACATGGATGAACAGCAACATTTCTTGTCACTTGCCTGACACCTGACACCCCCCCCCCCGGCCGCCCCGTCCTCTTTTAAGCAGCCATGTCTCTTTTACTCTCTACAGATCCACAGGGGTGGTTCACCTGGCCCTGGCCATCAATATCTCTGTGGATGGGTTAACCACAGCTAGTGACCTAGACTAGGCCTGAGAGACTTAGCTTAGGGACTCAGGCTGGGACAAGTAGCTGAGGTCACAGAAGCATGGGAAGGCTGTAGAGGTTCCTGGTTGCCTAGAGACAAAGGAACGGAACCCAGCAGACATCAGTAGAAGCCGGACCCAGACAAATACAAAGCTTTTTTTTTTTTCCATGAGATAATGGCTCTTTCCTTACTTTTCTTGTCACCCTTTCTTGTGTGTGTGTGTGTGAGAGAGAGAGAGAGAGAGAGAGAGAGAGAGAGAGAGAGAGAGAGAGAGAGAAAGGGGTAAATAATGTACAGTGTTCAAAATATGACATGTAGGGAGGGAGAGTGGGACTGGGAGGGATTGAGGGGGGATACAGCGGGTATACGAAGTTAACAAACTGTAACTAATATTAAAAAAAAAGTCATTGCTCTAAAAAAAAAACGACATGTTTTCAGTTGGGGACAATAAAAGCTTTAAGGGGCTTAGGAGATGGCTCAGTTCATAAGGTGCTGGCCTCAAACATGAAGCCCATAGAAACATCAATGTTAAGGTAGAGAGGGGAGAATTTAAGAGGAATTCCTGGTTAGTCAGCCTAGTGACGCTGTCTCAAAAACTAAGGTGGAGGAGTCTGGAGAGACTGCTCAGTGGTAAGGAACACATACTGCTCTTGCAAGAGGACTGGAGTTCAATTCCCAGCACCCATATCAGGCAGCCAACAACTGGCTGTAACTCCAACTCTGGGGGGGTCTAAGAGCCCACTTTCTCTGTAGCCACCCTTCTCATTTTATCCCAGAAGTCTCCACTGTGCCCCTACATACCCATCCTGACCCAGAAGGGACTGAGACAGCCACGTGTAAGGTCCTGTTCATGATGAAAACGGGGGGGGGCAACCCCACCCCTAGTCTTTGCTTTCCATATTGCTGTTGGCCCACTTGGGTTTTCAGGGGTGGGCAGTGCTTCTCTGAGCTTTCTGCCAGGAGGGAGCTGACTAACACTCAGGGCTCAGCAGCCTGCAAATCAATTAATCTCTTTTGCAAATCGCTAACCGGATCTAATGAATTGGCCAGGCACAGAGGAAGTCCTGCGTGGCTCTGTGTCCTTAGCAGTGACAAGACTGTCCCTGAGCAGGGCTGAGACATCATGCCTCTGCCGGGAGAACAAATCAATTAATATTTGGAAGGAACATTAAATTGTGCCCAGTGGACTTCAAGTTTGCTCAGGAGAAACTTCTCTGAGATCTAAACAGAAAAACATTCTTAGCAGCATTCTCAGGTTCCTACCTGTGCCAATGCTCACAACTCTGAGACAGGGAGGAGGCCTTGGGAAAAGCAAGGAGGAGAGGCCTAGGGTTTAGGGGTTCCAGAGGCAGCATGCACTGCGTCTCGGGGTGGGGGTGGGCAAAGGACACAGCTGCATGAGTGAAGGGAAAGGAGAGGGTCTCCTAATAGGCTGCTGGCAGAGGATAATTAGCAAGCCATTTGGAAGCTGCTGCTGAAAATCGTGCTCCAACAGCAGGCTGCAGAGGCGGCTCAGTGGTTACCACACAACCACAAAGTCCAAGCAGAGCACCTACAATCCCAGATCTGGGGAGGCAGAGACAGGCAGCTCCCTGAGGACTTGCTGGCCAGCCAGCCTAGTTGAATTGTCAAGCTCCAGGTTCAGCGATTAACCCCGTCTTAAAAACGAAGTGGCAAACAATCGGGACATCAGCTCCTGGCCTGCCTAACAGCACCACGTGATCCCTCCGAAGTTCAGGGCCTGTGTGATGGCTCCAAGCTCCAGTTTCACCGGAGGAGGTGTTGGATGGGCTGTGGGCTGCCCAAACCTCAGCCTCATTCACTGTATTGCAACATTCTGGAGGTAGTACCCAGGGCTGGAAGTCTTTCTTTCTTCTTTTTTTTTTTTTTTTTTTTTTTTTTTTTTTTTTTTTTTTTGTAAGTAGGCAACAAAGTCTGGACTCTAGCTGCTCCAGCTCCATGGACGCATCTGTGCCCCGTGCTCCCACGAGCACCGCCAGTGTTATAGGCAGGAACTGGGGGACAGGGAGCACACACTGTCACTTCCAGATTCTGGTGTCCAGAACATGATTGGACCAGCACACGGGGAGGGTAGCAGAGGAAGAGAAGTTTTATGAAGAGAGAGCAGCCTGAGGCTGGGTGGCAGGTTCTGACAGAAAGACTGGGAGCCACCCTGAGCTCACTTCCACAGTGCATGCTCTCTGCTCATGTGTTTCTGAGACCCTTGAAGGGAGCAGCCTTTCTCTGCCAACAGGAATGTTTTCATGTACTAATCGGACCCCACTCTGCACCCTCCTCTCCTGCCACATGGGCCTGATTTTCTCTTAACCTTAAGATCAGGCAAAAAGGCCTCAACCAACATCTGACGCTCCCCACAGTAGCAAATTTCTTCAGAGGTGCAAAGGACCTTAAGCTCAGGGGCCTTAGCTCATGGGACTCTAGCTAGAATGTGTTGACAAAAAAAAAAAAAAAAAAAAAAAAAATCCTTGTTTGTGGCGTTGTTTATCTTTGTTAAGCTGCATTAGGGCATACCATATCAGCCTTCCTCTTGAAGAAACAGTGAGCAGTTTCTGTTTAAAATAAATCTATTTAAGGTTTTTTGTTTTGCTTGTTTGTTTCGTTTGCTTTGGGGAGTGTTTGAGTTGGGTTGGGTTGGCTTTATTTTTATTTTATTTTTGGGTGATCTTGAAAGAGAACATGAGTAAATAGTTAATTAGGGGTCATGTGGGTGCAACCCTGTTTGGTTTTTTTTGTTTGTTTGTTTTCCATTTCCTTATTGTTTTGTTGCTTTCTAAGATGGTGTCTGACTCCATAGTCCAGGCTGGTCTCAAACTCGAAGTAATGCTGCCTCAGCCTGCCCGGGGCTGGAGTTAACTGGCCTGTGCCACTGTCTTTGAGCACACATGAATGGTTTGAAGAGAGGAAAGCCCATTAATGGGCTGCCCACCTATTAGTGTGGCCATTCAGGTGATTTCGTTCGGGTTGCTAGACACAGACCTCTGCGGGCCTCGGTTTCCCTATCTGCACCATGAGGACAAAGTCATTCCTCCCAAGTTTTTTATTTATCTATTTATTTATTTATTTTAGAGGTATAGACACGGATGAGCCTTCTAGATGGGAGAGGCTGCTTCCTAAGCTTAGTTTTGAGAGAGTTTTCTAAAGACTCCCTTTAGAGACTCAGAGAGAACATCACCATGCTTATCTCTGTAAGCTGACTGCCGGAAACTGCAGACCATAAACCCAATGTACTTTTTATCATTTCCTAAAGCATCTTCAATCAGTATGACTTCAGATGTGTCATCAGGCACAGGGCCACTCTCAGCTCCTCTTCAGTGTTCCAATTTTAGTCTGTGTACCAAGAGGAGCAGCAGGCCTTCCAACCCACCCAGAAAAAACCCGAATAATTAACCTCCATTACATCAATGTTCTCCCTTGGCTTCTGCAAAGCTCGTTTCTAAGGAAATATATAAGAGTACCCTTTCTGCTACAGAATGTTCTAATGTACCCCAGCCCCAGCTCCAAGTAAACAGGACAGGGCTCACTTAATGGAAAGAGCCCTTTTACAGCAAGGGATCTCAACAACAATAATAATAATCAATGTGGATGTGTCATCCATTCGAGAGAGATGTGTATAGAAACCCAACAACAGGGCCGAGCTAATTACCAGATTCTTTCTGCAGCCTTGGGTCAATAACTGCTGTATCAGGTGAATGATAATGAGATGGAAAGCAGCTTCGCTTCCAGCTCGCCGAGAAGAGAATGTCCCGCTGGAAACAAAAACAAGTCCCCGGGATGTGGCCCTCAGCCCCACCTCCCCTCATTATGTTCTGAAAGCGAGGGTGCAGCATGCCAGGGAGAACGCTGCGCCTCAGCGGCCTGGCTTGGGTGGGGGTCAGCCCTTCATTTGTGCAGATTTACAGGGTTTCGGTTGCTTTTTTTTCCTCCTGTGTGTGTGTGTGTATGTGTGTGTGTGTGTGTGCGAGTGTGTGCATGCGTGTGAACACGTGTGCAAGTGCAGATGTGGCCGTGCACATGTGTGCAGGTACACATGCGTGTTTGCACATGAGGGCCAGAGTTCAGCTCAACCTGGGGCGCTGGCCATTCTGTCTTTTGATTCAAGGTTGCCCATTGGACCCTAATTAGGCTGGCTGGCCAGTGAGCACCGGAAATCTTTCTGTCTCTGCCTCCTCAGTACTGAGATTATAGGTGCACAGCCTGTCACACCCAACTTTAAAAAAAAAAAAAAATGTGTATGTGTCTGTGGTAGGGTATGTGCATGTAAGTGCAGTTGCCTGGAGAGGCCAGAGAGGGTGTCAAGTTCCCTGAAGCTGGAGTTACAGGCAATAGTGAGCTGCCTCAGGTACAGGCTGGGAATCCAACTCAGGTCCTCTGCAAAAGCAGTCCGCCCTAACTGCTGAGCTATTTCTCCAGCCCCAGCCCCAGCCCCAGCCCCAGCCCCAGCCCCAGCCCCAGCCCCAGCCCCAGCCCCAGCCCCAGCCCCAGCCAGGGATTGAACTGGGGTCTTTATACTTGTGTGACAAGCGCTTTGCTGACTGAGCCATCTCCCTGAGCCCTTCAGATGTTTTTCCTAATCGGAATATGATACACAAGAGCCCCAGTGTCTGGACTCCACCTGTGTGTACGCACAAGTTAAACCTGAAATGCTTCTTCTCAGGTGAGACCCTGACAAGGGGAACACACGGAAAAAAGGTTTGTTGGTTTACTTCCCCCATGGCCTTGTAAGGTCAGTCGTGAGCTACCTGGCTCCAACTGGCTCCAACTGGCTCCAGCTGACTCCAGCTGGCACTACCTGGAAATTTACCCCAAGCTGGTAAGAGAAGACTCAGATGCGCCCGGGGAAAGGCCGAGACCCACATCACATATGCATGTCAATGACGTCGGGACACCTGTGGCTCCTGCTCCCCTGACCTGGGAAGACTGCAACTCTATTATCTCGCCTAATCCCCATCACAACAGACCAATCCATGAAGCTGTCACATGCCTTTCTGAGGCTTAGCGCTAAACCAGAAGGCCCACGCCAGGCTGAGAAGCAGGGACACCTGAGACCTCCTCACACCCTGTCTTCTGTGGGTGGATTTACTGCTTCTCTTCAGGGTGGCCTGGGTGGGTGGATGGCCCGCTGGCCTCCCCCCTCCTTCTCTTAGCTTGTCCGCCAACACACTGTCTGTAGACATTTCTGCTTTGACTTGCACACACAAGTCATACCCAAGAATGGATTTTTCGGAACTTCTAAAGATAATTTTCATCATGGGCAAATTTTTTTTATTTTTATTTTTTATTTTTTTATTTTTTTGCCTTAGGGACTGACTTTAGAAGAACAAGCTCACTTCCCACCTTTCCAGACCCTGCCCCATTACAGTGTGGGAAAGGACTGAAGAGGATGGACATGGCATCCGCAGCCTGGCGCTAGCTACCTTCATCTCCCCAGGGTTTTCATCTGTAAAACAGAGGTGACAGCTGATGCTCTCAGCGATTGAAGATTATGATTCTGTGAAATTGAATTAGGCTCTTCCCACTGCTGTCCAAACTAGACACCTGCTGTTGGGACTCTTCCATGATTGACACACCTTGAAAGCACAGCCAGAAAGCAAATGTCCAATCCTGTGCTTGGTCTTATTTACTCTTACTTACATGTTAATTCTCTATTTTTTTGTAGGCAGGTTCTCTTGTAGCCCAGGTCGGCCTCAAAGTAGCTATATATGATCTTGAACCCTGGTCCTGCTACCTCGATCTCACAAGTGCTGGGATAACTGGCATATGCCATTATGTCTAGTTTGACCTAGTCTGTCTATCTGAATATCTATCTATCTATCTATCTATCTATCTATCTATCTATCTATCTTTCTATCTTCCTATCTGTCTGTCTGTCTATTTGTTGTTGTTGTGTTGTGATCCGATCCAATATCTCATACATGCTAGGCAATGGCTCTACCATTGGGCCACACCCCAGTCCTTCCTGCTCAGTCTTGAAAGCCTGGAAAATGGCGTCTGACTAAACTATCAGATGAAGTTCAGCTGACCGTGAAATCACTGTATGGCTATTTGCTCAGTGGCCACAAGGACTTACCATAGCATTAGGCCCTGAAGGCAGAGCCCACTGGTGTGGTCAGTCTGAGATCATGGCTACTGAGAAAGCACCTGAGACGTGCTAATGAACAATGGGGCCTCTATCTCATTGTAACTAGAAGAGAATAACTTTCAGAATTTGTCCTGAAAAACAGTAAAGCCTAAAGTTGGAAACAAACAAACAACAACAAAAAATAACGCACAAAACCAAAACCTAAGATGATCAGCCTACAAAGAGAAAATGAGAGTAAGCCCATGATTAGAGGTTATAATAGCAGGCTCTGCATTAACTGGGAATATCAATAAAAGCCAATTAGGTACTGATGAGGTTGGGGTTCATTTTACCACATAACTATCAGGTGCCCAAAGACCTACCCTCACTTCAATTGACTTCCATACTAAGTCCCCTTAGAAGGATGCTTTTGTGTTTTCTCCTCATAAACACCTTACAGGATTTCATCAATTTCTTCGAGGTACTTCTCTTGAGCCTGAGACCCCTGAGTCTCCCTCCCCACTGACATCCTTGTTGGGTTTCTCCTGTTCGTTTTTCACCTGCCCTGACTCCCCCCATGAGTGTGAATGAGGTGGACTTCCCATGGTCACGTCCATCAACTCCACGACCTTCAACATCCTGGCTGTAATTTTCACTTAACAATCAGTTCTCAGCTGTCCCCTTCCTCACAGGAAATATGTGTCAAAACTCACCACGGGTGGCCAGGACTTCAGACATTACCAAGCCCAAGTGGACTCTGTGTTTACCTGGACACCACTGCCCACTATAGTGTTTAATTTATAAACGAGGCCCACAAAGAGAATAGCTAGAAATAAAATTGAATATTTATAACAATACAAGGTTATAAAAGTGACTGGGAACTTACAAACTGTTTATTTCTAGAAGGTCCTGCTTAATGTTTTTAAGCACTCTAGGTGATGGATAAGTGAGACAGCAGAAGGTACAGCCGTGGAGAAGGGGAGTCTGTTGTGAAAATTATTCTGAAGGGCATGTGTGAGTGCAGGATGAAGACAAAGAGGAGGGAGACAGAGAAAGTAGAAAGATAAGAATGGGGGGGCAGAGAAAAGGAGGAATGGAGGAAGGAGGGAGATAGGGCTGGATTCTCCAGCACTCAGCTTATTAGAGAGGGTTGGGGAGGTTCCCCTGCCTCCAGCTAAGCAGCTGCTCTCATGTTTGGGGCACCCCAACCATCTGGATTATAAGGTAGATATTTGCTTACTTGATATATTCAGTGATTTGCTATTTAAAAACCAGTCCCTTCAATGAGAGAGTTTAAGTCTGCAAGATTAAATCTACATAACCGCTCTCTGTGACATACACAGACACTCACAGACAGACACAGAGGAACTCATACACACACGCACACTCACTGTTCATACTCTATACCGGGAGACCCAGAAAGTCTTAGTATCCACATAGAAAGTTCTAGATCCTTCCTTGCTTTGCTGAAAAGTTGGTTGAGATACTATTGGGTTTGGGTTTAGGAAAAGCAAAAGCCTGCTCTCTCTGTTCTCACAGGCGTCACTACCTGTAGTCGGGGTAGAATCCTGGGACTTGGGTCTCCATTCTTTGTAACTTCCCTGGACTTCTGCTTACAGATGGCTTCATCACCACACCATCTGTTAATCTGAATGATTAGCTCTGAGCTATTGGAATGGTTTAAAGGGAAATCAAATATCTTTAAAAATATTTTTAAAAAACATTCTGTCTCATCCTAAGTTTTTGATAGTAAGAGTCTCCAAAAAAAACAAAGAAAAAAATACCAGACCTAACTTTTTCTTGGATATGTGTGTCCTTGACCAGTATTTAGAAATTACTTTTTTAGGAGCCTCCAGGGCCAGAACCCATGCTTTCCCTACCTTAGAACTGACAAATCTCTCATCCCAAAGTAATGGGGATTCTCAATTTCTTCTTTTGATTGTACCAAATTTCTCCAATTACAGCCTCTTGGACTTCTCTAAGCATTCCTTAAACAAATCACCACATATTGCTCTGCCCTGGGATGCAGCTCCTCCTCCCACACCTCCAAAAGCCACATAGCCACAGGCACACACAGCACAAGTCCATACACACAGTAGCAAGTACACACAGCCACGGTACACACAGTTACAGCACATACAGTCACAGGTACACACAGTCACGGTATACACAGTTGCAGGTCCACACAGCTGCCCAGGTAAACACAGTTACAAGCACACACACTCACAGGCATTCCCAGTCACAGTACATAGTCACAATAATCACAGTTGCATGTATTCACACACGGCAGTTGCACACGGGGAGGGGGGGCATTCTATCTTGTCATCTTGAGCACTGGGAATCAGCTCAGATCTCTCCCTCTAGCACCCACTCTGTCAAAGAACGCTTGGCACTGTCATTTATAAATGGCAGACCACCACAGCCCAGCCTGGCTTCCTTTGTTAGAGTGTTTTGTCTTCAACACCTTTCACCGCTGAGTGCCCTTCGCTTCCCTAAGATGCTCAGACTGGTGAGCAGTGGTTATGAAACCCTCCTAGCCCTTTGGTTTCCAAGTAGTATTCATTTTGACATGCTTTCCCAGCTGCCAATCACGTGTCCATCATGCACTGTCAACCATCCTTTCTGAGGCCCCCTCAGATACTTCAATAAAGATACAAAGTGATTAATTCTTCCTAGGCCAGTGTGTGTTGACCTCACCCTGCAAGCTCACACCTGCCCTGCAATGCCAATGCCTCCAACTCTGACTAATTGCAGGGGCAGGAAGTCTTTGAAAATAGGCACTAGGGACCCCATCCTGTGGCTCAGCCTGCTGCTCAAATATCACAAAAGGGATTAGATGTTTAAGAGTCGTGTTCAGGGTACTATTACCTACAAGGGTGCAAGCCTGGACCTGGGTTCCCAGTGGAAAATTAACTTAGCTCCATCTATCCATGGGTTCTGTTTCTGTTGAGACTGGGTTGTATCCATTAGCTCCCAACTTCGCTCTTGGGGATGTGACAAAGCCATGGAAGGCTACTGTTGAGTTTGGACTGTACAGAGCAGATTACCTCCAAGTGGAGGGACATGGGGGATGTCTGGGACCTCTCAGACATCTTGCTGGGTAAAAACAATCCCTCCCACCCCTCCCTTGAGGTTAAGAGAAGCTTTCAAGGTGATAAAGAGAGAGTGCATGTCAGTGGCCCTCTTAAGGCCACTCTGGTCATGCTAAGACCCCTGTATCTGTCTCTACGATCAAGCCAGTACCCATGAACAGGGCCAGAATTTCCCAGGGGTGTCTGGGAAGGACTATAGAGAGCAGTTTTCTTTGGCTTACATCGCCCCATTTCTGGGGCCAGAGGGTAAGGCTAGGCACATTCTAGGGGAATGTGGAGCTGAAAGTCTGCACAGCCCACAAAACCACATGAGAGGCCTTGCTTATGGCTCCCCAGGTATCTCCTTTAAAGGGATGCTGATGGGCCCCATGGCTACTGAGATGTTCCCTGCACATTGAGAATCCCAAAATATTAAAGAGCCTGATGCTAAGGGTGAAAGTAGGGACTCCCCCAACCCCCCCCCGTGTGTGTGTGTGTGTGTGTGTGTGTGTGTATGTGTGTAGAAGCCTGGAACATCAAGTACCACCTATAATTACACGTTGCCTTATCTTTTGAGACAGGGTCTCTCACTGAACTTGTAGCTCATCGATTTGGCCACATTGGCTTCCCTGAGAACCCCAGAGATTCTCCTGTCTCTACTTCAGAAGTGCTGAGATTATGTGCTTAGCTTCTTATGTAGGTATCAGGGACTGGATTCAAGCCTACACCCTTACCCAGCATGCCTTACTCCATGAGCAATCTCTCCAGCCCTGTGATTATGTTGTTACAGCTTAAGCTAACTGCAATGTGCTGCCAGATGTGTTTACTATCAAGGAGATCCCAAGCGAGGAGCCCGTCTACACACTGATGTCTACATGCCCCATGCTCTTTGTTGTTTCAGAAAGACATGGACAGCACTTATGTAAGATCAGACGCAGGGAAATTGCAAAGGCTGAGCAGTAGCTTCCCAAACTTTAGGATCTGTGAAAATGATGTTGGTAAAGAGTCCACAGAACCCACTAATTCATGGTTCTTAAGATGAGATGACCCTAGGTTTAGTGAGGACTCTGTATTCAGTGACAGATGTCCTTGTAAGGACAAGGCAGAGGGTGGTTTTACCTACAGTGACACAGGAGAGAAGGTCATGTGACAAGAGAGCTAGCTACCAGAAAGGTGAGGTCACAAGCTAAAGAAACTGGAATCATGGGGCCTGGAAGAGAGAGGGAGAAGCCTGTCTCTTAATCTTTGGGGAACTCGAGACCCTAAGGCTTCCTGGGAGAACTGGACAGGGATAGGAAGCACCAGGCTTGTTGCTGCAGTATATGGAGGAAGACAGCCAAGCTTCCTACATCTGATAGGCATGCTGGATGATGACGCACCCTTTTCTGGACCATTTCATGTGGCAGCTCCTACATTCGACCTCTTTCCCCCACATTCTTCCTCCTGGCAGTCTCTTCAATGTGTTCAATACCCAGCCAGACAGCCACACCCACCTCTCCATAAAAAGGCCCTGGTCTCCAAGGGGACCCTCCTCCTATTCCTCCTATGTCCACCATATTCCCCTAGTCACCATGGGTCTCTCTTCCATTCAGCGACACTCTGCATATGCCGCTTGTATGTGTATTAACAATCAGCATCACTGGCTGCTTTGGAAGTTCCAAATTAAGGGTATACCCAGCAGCTATAGCAGTGATCTCATACTGAGAATTTAGGTCTATAGGCCAGAGCTTGTGTGTCTTAGCTTTACAGCCAAAATCTTCCATGGGGAAGTGAACAGGTCACCTATGACATTCCCAGTATAGTTTTGGCAAAGGTGGACAAGGAACCAGCCAACCTGTCTCTCTTCCCTACTATTAAAAGCAGGGACTCTCTTTGTCCCTCCCACCTGCACAGCACAGATCCTGGCCCATGACTTTTCTGGTGTAAGCTCCCAACACAGCTGGATTCACCATTCTACAGCTGTTGGGAAGAGATGGGGAGACCCCCATTCTGGGAGACAACTGGCAGAGTTCAGTTGGTTCCATTTGTTTGACCTATGACCATTGGCAACCTCTTGCCCACAGACATAGGGTTAGGCACACGGAGACAAAGGATGAGGAGCCAGACAGCAGGGGCCATGGTACCTGCATGGTCTCCCTTCAACGTGGGGCTCCCGTACCTGTAGCCCTTCACCTTCCAGTGCTCTGAAATCTGGGTTCCCAACAATGGCCTACAAGTTGAAGAAGCTCTTAAGGAATGGGAAGAGGCTTGTCCTTGAGTCTAGAAAGCAGAGATGCCATCAATACTATCTCATGAAGGCCCACTGAGAAAGCATAATCTCACAGTATCCCCTGGGCCTTGTAGGGGAGACTTTTCTCTTGTTCTGGTATACAGACAAACCCATGTTTAGCTCAGTGATGTTCTCCTCCACACAGGATGTTACTAAGCACAGTGGCTGATTTCCCTGAACAGATGTAGATGAAGGTGAGAGCCATGGCCCCTCACAGGAAGACTGGCCACCTACATTGGATTGAGTGTAACAAACATTCAGCCCCATCTTTTTACATGGAGAGAAGACTTTGGGGGACTGGGTGGAGGAGAAGGGGTGGAGCAAGTGCCATTTGCCTGTAGGGAGTGCTAGAGCTACAAAGCAGAAGAATAAATGCCCCACTGTGGTCCCCCAACAATACTCAGGCACCAGACAAAGGCTAGGTCAGCCCTTGAGCCAATCAGTTAACAACCAGACACAAAGAGATGGTAACTCAGATGCTGCTGGCCCAGCTATGCTAGGCCCCATAGCTCTCAAAGATGGCTCCATTCTTCCCAGTCAACCCTCTGCAAGCAAGACAAAGGCTGGAGTCATTAGTGCTGGAGAAAAGAGGGGGTCACACAGTGATTCTGAAAAGTTCACTGAGTCCTCCTAGGTGCTCAGCGTTGGGAGCTCAGCGTTGGAACATCTTTTTTCCAGAAAGCAGCCTCCACAAGTTCATGCTTCATTTTTCTCTGGGCCTTGTTCTGATTGCTGCCCAGGTAAGCATTGGACATGTGCCTATCACAGAACCATACCACCTGTCTATTCTGCTGTCACACCATCCACAGCCACTACTGCCCTAATCCCCAGAGCCTTACAATGACGGGATTGTGCAAAGAACTGAGCATACTTTCTGTCTAGAGATGGGGAGGTAGAGGCACCAGTCCTGGTGCAAGCATTCCCAGACCCCAGAGGGAGTCTGTACCTGTGCAAGATTGGAGCCAGACCCTTGTTGCCAGGGCTGGGGGAATGTTTGCACCACCCAGAAGCGTCTTGATTTCTTACCCCGGGCGTGCCATTTCCATAGATCAGGGCTGATTGTCTCCCAGGTAAAAACCGTATCATGGCCCTTCATATGCCTAACCCTACTGGATTTGCCGTGACCATCTACTATTATCACAACATAAACACCAGAGCTTGGAGCCTTTGCTTGCTCGGTCTGGATTCGCTGCCAAGGAAAGTGTTACCTGCCACTTTTGAAGTCCTCTCGAGGGTCCCTCGTGGCTCTAACTCTTCAAGTCGGTGGGGGAGACAGCTTCTTCTCGGCAACCAGGGTGGCTTGCACAGTCGTTTGGCTCTCTGCCAGAAACTCCCTTCGCACCTGTGGGGCAGAGCAGTGTACACATAGCCACCAAGTGGGAGAACGTGTGCCGGGGACACCAGAGAGGTCCTGGGGGTGACTGGGGAACGTGAGGCTGGACTTGAAGTAGCTGATCGGCTCTGAGTAACCCCTCACCCAGCCCTACTCACCTTTTCTCCTCACCCCCTTCTCCAAGCTCATCTTCTTACTCTGGGATGTGAGGATCAAAATGGCACAGCCTGCAAGGCTGTGCAGGAACTAAGTGAGATGGTGTTTTGGAACATGATCTCACAGAGCCCAGGCTAGCCTTGAACTTCTGACAGAGCTGAGGATGATCACGTACATCTGTTCCTCCTGCCTCTGCCTTCTGAGATCGGGGACCACAGGTGAGCACCTCCATGCCCAGTTTATGCAGCACTGGGGCTGGAACCCAGGGCTTTATGAGTGTGAGGAAGGCATTCGACCTGCTGAGGCACATCCCCAGCCTGAGACCATGTTTAAATGTGTTCCTCGCGATGCTTAGCAACCGCTTAGGAAAGTGATGCTGCAGTTAGGTATCAATATTTGATATTAGATTCTGGGCCTTCGCTACTCGCTGAACAGTTTGCTAGACAGAACTTTGTGCAAGGATGAAGATGTTCTACCGTCAGCATTGATCCACGTGGTGGCTGCTGCTCTCCTGGGGGGGCTACAGAGCATGTAAGCTCCAGTTATGTTAAGAGCCACTCGCAGTCGCTGCCAACACCATAGGCAATGTTGTGTTGGCAGCCTGCATCTTGACGGTCTGCTCAAATTCCTCATCAGAGTCCCTTCCAGTTCATTGGATCTAGTGGTCCCCGAAACAAAACGTCACTCGCAACCCAGAAGGAAGACACCAGAAGGGCAGAGAAAGAGGATGGGCTGGGATCTCACTTGTATTGACTGTCATGTAGACTGCTCGCCCGCCGGTGTGTGCCCCTTGCAATGCATGGCATGCTTCTAGCCAATAGAGCTGTGTAATCTGCCTGTGAACTTGGACTGGATTCTTAGGATGAAGGCTCACAATGCTTTACTGACAAGTACGTACAATCCTAAATAGACCAACCGTCTAGTCTAGCACCCGTATCTTCCAGGTAAGAATGCTGAGATGAAGGCTCACTGTCACATGCCTTAAGCTTGTTGGAACACTCTTTTCACTGTTTGCAGACACAGGCTTCAGTTTCCAAGCATTTGGTGCCCATGGAGCTCCACAGGACCTTCTGGGGAAGGGGGCAACATGCTTAGCTATTTTCCTGCCTTGTTAGTTTGAGCTTCCACCAAGACCCAGCCAAGGGACCTGGTCACCAGGGCCGACTGTAGGATTGAACACAGCACTCTCAGACATCGTCTTTTCCCAGTACCAGCAGCAGGAAAGTGGCTTTTTGTTCCTCTTCACTGGATGTCTACATTTGAAAGAAATTTGCCCTCCCTGTCTGGATCAGGAGCTGCCATCCCATGGGGATGGGAATGTGCCCCCCCCCCCGCTCCCTCCCTGAAGCCTCTGTCCCATTTGTCAAGACCACAAATTCCCTGAAGAGCTATCAGGCGAGGGAGGGAAGGCTGCCATTTCACTCACCATAACCCCCTGAACCCACCGGAGCTCCTGCAGAGAGATTTCAAAGGACACAGACAAAGGAAGGAAGGGAGGTGGGACCTCTGGGAACCATGCTGCCAGTAAGTGTGCAGGCTCACCTTTGCCCCCGAGACCACGGGGGAACTGCAGCTGGCTTGCAGGCGTTAAGAATGGCACATAACCTGGACCTTGGAGACTTCATTCAATCAAAGCGGCTGAGGGGAGGGGGGAATCTGTCAGGAGACTTCCTGGCTCTCTCATACCTGGTCTTAACCAAAGTGGGGTCTAGACCCTGTCATTCTTCAGGACTGCCTATAGGGACCCTGGTGCTGTCTTCGAAGGGGTGTTTTTGCACAGTCGTGGCCTGGGGCTGTTCCTGTCTTTGATCCTCTCAGAGGTAGACAGACCACCCCACCCCCAAGCAGCTGCATTCAAAAATATTTAGGCTGGTTGGGCAGTTTTTCATCTCCTGACATTCAGGGCCCCGCAAGGCATGCCAGGTGTTGTGAGGCAAAGTCTAACAGTTCTCCCCTGGGCGACAGCACCTCTGCCCCAAGGTTTCTGTTGGGGGCATGCATACCCTCTGGGCCAGCGGGGGCTGGGCTTTCTTGTGTATGCCTGGGACACTTTCTACCTCACCTTCACTTCCTGTGGCTCACTGGTTGGTGTGGGATTTGTGGTTTGGGCACACTTACCTCTCAGTAGGACAATCTATACGGTATAATTCCCACTCTAGAGGCCCTACAGGTCCAGGCCGAGGCCAGCCCTTTCCTGGCCCTCAGCTGCCTCCTTGAAGCTCGCTTACAACCCTCACTCCAAGCTGGGCTTTCTAAAGAATCCACAAAGGTTGATGTGAGTGTCCTCCTCAGAGCTCTTGTTTCAGTTTGAAGGACCTCAAGTACGCACGTGACCAAGTTCAGCCGACTTAGTACGTGATGCTGGGCCTGTTCCCACTCTCATGTTCTGTTTGCTCAGGGCTGAGCTTAAGATCAACTTAGTGTTCAAAGTTCGCTTCTAGCTTTCGACACTGAGCTGACCTGTTTTCTCATTTATACTTTCGGAAAGAAGCTACCTAAGATGGAGGTTTAAAGTGGACTTGAAGGCTCCATGTAGCCTCTTGGCTGCTTCCTCTGGGTCCTCCCTTTTTATGTAGTTCACAATATCTGTGTTTCTCAGTCTTATGGAGACCAAACAAGCAAAGCATTTCTTGCCCTGGTCAGTACAGCAGGGATCCCTGAAGATTGGTAGGTTAGGGCCATGCACTCACTGGCTTCAGTTCGGGCAGAAGGCCCTTGGTTCACTCAGGAGATGGGAGGGCTGAGGCTGCTGTTGTGAGTCTTGACAGTGGTTGGAATGTATTAACCCCAGTCCATGTTGTCCTACAACACTGCTGCAAAGAGATCTAAGGAGCAACCTGGCAGGTGGGTGAACAGGCTGGCCTCACATGTGACATACCTGGGGGAGACGGTGCCCAAATCTGCTGTTTCTCCCACCTTCTCTCACAGCCCTAAGACATATCAAAGCAAAGAGAAGCTGAGGGATGTCTGTGACAGCGCTCAAAGCTATGGTGCTGGGGCTGACAGGGTCTCAGTCACATGCTGGGGGGTGGGGGGGATGCACAGAAGAGGCTACCTGAGCTCAGGACTACTGTCGGTAGCTTTACTTTATTTCACAGATGTCCCTAACTGAATAAATTGCATCCTGACTGAAGAACAGCCCACAGCCCTAGACAAGAACAGCAAGCACACAGGGCAGACCCTCAGGACAAGTAGAATACTGTCCTCTGGCAGAATGTGCCTCTTAGAACTACCCTTCCCTCCCATAGCCTCGCCCATCTCTCCTCACTTGGGGCTATCTGTGTTGCATTTGCTGGAAGACGCCTCAGCCAAGCGCTTGAGTGCGTCATGCTTGTATGCAGCCGCATATTAATCAATAAAACCCAATTCCATGGTCCAGTGCTTGCTGTGGGCTGACAAGGATGTATTCTGAGAATCGGTGAATCTCTGGACCTCGAATGAACATCACAGCAATTAGGCATGCAAGCATGAAGCCTCTACGCATCTCCATTTCTACTCTCAAAATGGACCCTGTTTTTGACTCCCTACCCTTTAACATGTGTAGTTTCGTTAATGAAATAGTCATTTTCATTATAGTGTGGGAATGGGGGTGGGGGAGAGAAATGGAAGAAAATGGAAGGCCCTGAAATGAACTTCAAATGCAGACAGGGAGCTGAAGACAGCAAACTGGGGGGGGGGGAGGGGTGACCCTTGATTTATATAAGGTTCTGAGAGTACTTTTATGTAAATTCTATGTTTCAGAGTTTTCCAATCAAATCTCCGTATGTGAAATTTGTATGCATAATATATAAATATATATGTAATCTCAAAAACATACCTACTTGTTAAAATAAATCTAAAAAAAAAACACATTTAATCCATGCTCCCTGGTTGTCTAGATCACAAAAATAAAACCAAAGCTTTCCATCTATACAAGTGTGTGTATTTATGTATATGAGAAAAATATTAAAGGAAGTCTTTATATGCTCACGATATCGGGAGACTGAGGTTAGGGAAGACTTCTTTGACAGCACCTGCAATGGGTAGCCACAGAAGAAAAGGTAGCCTTGTGGAGACATCAAAATATAAAACTTCTCACACACATACCAGCTCATGCAGGCACTCATGCAGGAGAATCAAAAGTTTGAGACCAGCTTGGTCAAATTAGCCAAATCATGGCTTAAAAAATATTAGGAATGAAAACAACTTCTTAACCAGAAGGCACAGCAAATTAAATGAAAACTCTGCCTCCAACCGTGCCCTGACCTAACACTCTAGTCCTATCACAGTCCTCCTTATGCCGAAAACAACTATAACTACGGTTAAGTCGTCCTTAAAAATTAAATATACTCAAATGTATTGATAGTCTGATTGGAAGGTTCAAAACTGTTAAAATTCAAAAGAAAGAAAACCTGGGCAGATGAGACTGTTTTCATCACAAAGGTTTTACCAGACCAGGGGAATTCTGTATATGTTCCCCTCCTCAGCTCGGTGACACAGGACTTTGCCAGATATCAACGGGGCCCCGTTTCTATTGCAGAGAGCTGAGTCCACGGCAGGCTAAGCAGTCTCCACACACGACTGAGAAGTGAGTGCTCCCAGTCCCACACCCTGCACCAGAGGGAGGAGAGAGAAACCCCTCCAGTCAGTTTCATAAAGAGAAGAGAACATCCTTTACTCATGTGGACCGGAAAATCTTCACCTCAAGAGCTTCACTTAGAGCACAGTCGGGCAGGTAGTTAGCAGAAGCAAAGAGTCTTCTCCCCTCCACCCCAAGAATGGTACTTTCAACTGAGGTCTCAGTGTGCCCTTACCATGAACACAAGGAACTCAGTTGCTGTGAGAAGCGATATGTAAAACAGAGGCAAACTCAGAGGACTTCGAATTCTGGGATCATCAAGAGAAACTCCAACGTGTGGTTTAAAAAGAAAAGGACTGAAGGCCTGGAGAGATGGCTAAGGCAGTGACATATCTGCCATGCTAAGCGTTGTTTACTCTTTTGCACCAGCACAAAAATCCAGGCACCACAGGTGGTAGGTGGTGGGAGTCTGCAGTCCCAGGAGGCAGACACAGAAGGGGTGCTTGGAAGTACTGGGCTAGCTAGCCAAGTTGAATTCATGAGTTGCAAGTTCAATGAGAGACCCCACCTCAGAGGTCTGAGGAAGATGGTGGATATCAGCCTTTGGCCTCCACATTCATGCACACACATACAGGTTTGCACATATGCATGCACACACACATACACATTTACACACATTCATACACACATACTTGATTGAAAATAAGAACAAAGAGCAAGAGAGCAAAGCAGGTATTTGCCAATCAGCCTGCTCTACAAAGCAAGTCCAGGACAGCCAAGGTTACACAGAGAAACCATGTCTCAAAACAAAACAAAACAAACAAAACCCCCATAATAACCATGAACAACTACATTTAAAAACTCAGTAGACCTGGTTCCAAGGTGGCTCAGTGTGTAAAAGTGCTTGCCACCGAGCCTGATGACCTAAGTTCCATCCCAAGACACAAGAAGAGAACCCATCCTGCACATCATCCTCTGACCTCAACAGACACAGAATAAGCAAGCAAACAAGTAAGTATGATAAAATATATTTTTAAAATATCAGATCAATAAAGGCAGGATGTCAATGCAGAAGAGGATGCTGTAGGGTGCTACAGACTTCTGTTCAAGATGAGAGAGCATTAACTTTATTTATATCTCAAATAGAATCCTGGACAAACGTATGGACGAATGGGCATTGTGTAATGAAGTCACTGCTCTAGAGCAGTCAACTCTCTAGAGCAGAGTTGGATGAGTCCTTCCAAGGTTTCTTTCCTCTTGCCACAGAGAAGTTTTCCAGGATGGGCACTGTTGGTTGAAAATACCATTCTTTCTCCACTAATTTTCCTTTAAAAATCTTATCAAAAGTCCCTCTTTGTTTTCTTGTCTCCCCAATCAGTCTTTGTCTATTCTGACAGAAGTATCATACTCTCTTGAATTCATTAGCCTCTTGTAGAATGTCTTAGGGTTAGATGGTATATCAAAATGGTGTGATACTTGCACCAAAATAGACAAATAGACCATGTAAGGGCAAGCATATGGTCACCTGCAAAACTCCGAGCTTTGATCCATAACTCACACCGTAAATAAAAGTTAAGTGAAGATGGATCAAAAGCCAGAATTTGAAACCTAAGGTACAAATCATGTGTGATCATGGTTAGTATGAAACTTCTGAGTTCTCACACCAAGAGCAAGCTCAATGGGAGAGGAAAGGAAAAAAAAAGAATTTCATCAAAATTAAAGATGATTGATCTTTAAAATATACTGTTAAGAGATGTAGCACAGTGGTAGAGCATTTGCCCAACATTTGTATGGCGGTGTGGGTTTAATTACAAGCATCCAAATAGATGAATAAGTAAATAAGTAAAAGAACAAATTGGGGCGTGCATAGAAGCACATGTCTATGGTCCCACATTCAAATGGCAGAGACAGGCACTTGTCTTGAAAACAAAACAAAACAAAACAAAACAAACAAACAAAAACCCTAACTGCTTTTAGGTGGTCATGTTTGTGAGACTTTATGGGTTTAGCTTCTGAAATGTTCACCAGTGACTGCCTAAACAGAAGTGAAACAAGGACAATAGCAATAGACATATTAACACGGATGGAGAGAAGCCCGGAGGACTCAGCCCTACACAAAGAACTACAGGCAACTAAGACATGCTGAGCGAGGGAAAACGGTCTTCTCCAAGGATACCAACTGGTTATCCAGTACCAAAGGCTGAGCTGTGAAAAGTAACGCTATTCAGACTGAGAAGGTTACAGTTATGTACTTAGGAGTATGGTGTGTATGTGTGTGTGTGTGTGTGTGTGTGTGTGTTTGTGTGTGTTAACAACAACGAAAAAAGAAGACCATGAGTTTGAAAAAGAACAAAAAGGGCTATGTGGGATTGTTCATAGGGAAAAAAGGAAAGGGTAAAATGATATAATTTTATATATCATATATATATAGATATAATATATCTATATATAGATATAATATGTATAAATATAATATATATTTATATATAGATATAATATATCTATAATTATATATATTACATATATAATTATATATTTTTAATTGTTTTTTAAACTAACAATAAATAAACAAAAAGACAAGCTGCATGCTAGAAAAACATTCTTGAACATCACCTGCTTGATAAAGGTTGTGTTTAATCAAAATGTACAGAGAATTCACAAAACTCAGCATTAGGATGTGAGCAATGTGTTTCCAACGGGCAAAAGACATGAGCACACAGTTCCCTGGGGACGTCAGGTGGGAAAGAGGCACCTGAGAGAATGTGCACTAGGACAGCACGGATTCCAACAGTAACATGATGTATGCCATACTACTTAAAAAATGACAACAGAAGGGAATGATCATGGCAGGTGTGGGCAAGGATGTAGGGAAACTGGTCCTTTTGCACACAGGCACTACTGCAGTGCCCATTTAACCAAATCAGACCTGACCCTCAGTCCTTACCTATTACAGGCCATCTCTGATGTACCCTGCCCTCTTCCCTGAACTTTCCATCCCAAGGCCTGGGATTCCTCTCCCCCAGAGACTCTTTACTATGTAGTCCAAATATTCTCTCTCTCTCTCTCTCTCTCTCTCTCTCTCTCTCTCTCTCTCTCTCTCTCTCTCTGTGTGTGTGTGTGTGTGTGTGTGTGTGTGTGTGCATTTTTGCTCTTTCTTCTTCTCCCCTTCTCTGCCTCCCTGTCTGCATGTCAATTTCCCTGGTCCCGTTCTTTGGGACCACTGAACCTGCCCAACAGCTGTTCCCAATAAACCTGCCTTTATATATGGTAAATTTGGCTTGAACTGGCTCATTTCGGCAATGGAGATAACCTGTTAGCCACGATTGGCCAGCTTCAGAAGTCAGTAGCCCAACTTCCTAAAAACTCCTAGTCCAACCACTCCTCCCTCAGTGCTTTAGTCCAGAGAACTGAGAGTGAATGTACATACTAAGACACTAACAATTACAGTCACTTTCTTCTGACAGTGCCACCTGAAACAAATCACATATCTATTCTCTGGGAAGGATGACCTAGCCACCCTGAAGCACACTACTCAGAAATCATGAAGGAATAAATCCTTGGTGTGTGGAGGAATGTCTTGTGTGGATATAGCAGGTGTCAATAAAGATCAGATTGGCCAATTAGCTGGGCAGGAAGTAGAAGCTGGGACTTCCTGGTAAAGAGAAAGGAATTCTGGAAAGGGAAACGTGAAAAGCCCTTTCACCAGGAGACAGGGAGAAAGACAGACGTGTTCTTCGATCAGGGAGGAGAGCTGGCCACATGGCTGGGTGAAGCAAGGTTAACTTAGGTGAGATAATTGAGAGTCTGCTCAGCTATTGAAAAGTTTTTCAAGGTCTTGGCATCTTTATTCATATGGTTTAAAGGCCACCCTTGGGCTTAAGTTTTTTTCTTCACCCAGAGATATAAGCCGCCTGACTTCAACACTGATGTAAACAACATAGATAGATGTTATGGTTACGTTTAACAGGCAACTACAAACAACCTAAAATAACCTAGGAAGAGAATCTCAATGAGAAATTTATTATATGAGGTTGGCCCAGGAAGGAGTATGTCTGTGAGAGATTGCCTTATGTTAATTGTCCCAGCACACCATAGACATCATTTCTTGGTGTTGGATCTCAGGCTGTATAAGAGTGAGGAACTCAACGTGAGCACAAGAAAGCAAGTGAGCAAGCGGGCATGCATTCATTCTTCTGCTCTTGGCTGTGGGTGCCTTGACTTCCCTGCTGTGAGGAACTGCAACCTGGAATTGTGATCTGAAAAAAACTCTTTCTCTCTTAAGTTGATTTTTGGCATTTTGTTTTTTTGTCATGTTTTATCACAGGAACAGAAATGAAACCAAGTGAACGGATGATCCCCAGAATAATCAAGGTGTGTGGGAGAGCTATCCCTAGAGAAGAACAACTCACACACACAAAGTGAGCTGGTTTCTCTCAAAGTCTAGGAGAGGAATCAAATCTACAATGACAGAAAACACATTGAAGATTCACTGAGAACAGGAGGGGCAGAGTGGACAGAGAGAAGAATTACAGATTGGTGGTAGGAATTTGGGGGATATTATCTGTCTATCACCTTAGTTCTACTCTTGGTGTCATAAGTATATATGTCAAAATTAATTAAATTATATGCCTTCAAGATGTTTGATTTGTTAAAACTCAGTTGTATTTCAATAAAGTTTCAACAAGGAAGCTATTTGATGAATTAAGAAAATTAGTACATTTTTAAGGATACTACTGGACAATGAGTTCATCTGCATTGTGTATCCACACAGACAGACAAAAGTTACTAAAGGCAGAAGAAATCCAAGTCAGGCCTGGTGGTGCACATTGTAAGTCCACGCTCAGGAGGCTGAGGCAGGAGGATCACCAGTGCAGGCCAGCCTGGCCTACACAGTGAGACCCTGTTTCAAGAAAGAAAAAAAAAAGGTTGAGGAGATGTTTCCATAGACAAAGTATGTGTTACACAAGCATGAAGACATGAGCTGTGCAAGTACCTGAGCTATATTCCCAGAACCCACATACAAAACCAAAACTCAAACAGGAATGGTAGCATGCAATTGTAATCATAACACTAGGAAAGCAGACATAAGGAGATTCTTGAGAAAGGTATAGGCCAGTAAGAGACCCTGCCTCAAAAAGAAAAAAGAACAACAACAACAACAAAAAGATGGACCTGAGAATAATCTCTGGCTCTCATTTGCACTGGTTCACATGTGAATACACAAACACACATAGAAGAGAAGGTCTAAGAGACATTACTTTCCTGTTTTCATAAACAGAGGAGACAGTGGGGTGAAAATGGTGCTTGAGAAATGAAGGTGGAGAATTTTCTAGGAAGATCATTTTATAGGATTCTTTATAGGATACATAAAAAACACCTAACTCCAAGCATTACAGTAAAACATTGGAACACAAACACTAACCAAAGAGCTTTAACAGTTGCTGGAGATAAAGAAAATTTTTTTGGACACAGAAGTGTCAACCAACAAACTTTTCCATCAGCAGTGGAAACTAAAAATGGTGGAAGCAGAGCTTTGATGCCCTGAGAGAAAAAGAGTATTTATGTAGAACCCTGTAGCCAGAAGAAATATTCCCATCACCAGGATGAAATGCAGCTATTTCAAACTGATGACAACCAGGGCAATTTTCTTCTCTTCTGTAATTCTGAACTTGTGCTTTAGGCAGAAGAATATATCAGAAGAATGGTCCAAAATGCATCCAGAAACAAAAAAGTAATATGGGGCAATTATGGAGGCCAAGATGAATAAGTGGGCTTTAAAAACTAAATGCTAGGCAGAAGAATTCACACGTAGCTTTTAGCAGGTAAAGAAACTATACTATTTATATTCTCAAAGGATCCTATAAATTATATTGATCATTTAAAAGTTTGAAAGTTGCCAACATTAACAAGCATTGAAGAAGAGTAAACCTCATTCACAGCAAATGCCAGGAAGACAGAAGGGTAGGTGGGTAGGCAGGTAGGTAGACAGCAAGATGGATGGATAGATGGGATAGATGACTTATATGTACATGGGTGGATAAGTAGATAAATGGATGAATAGATGAGCCACTGCTTCAGTGCCATGCCTGCCTGCCTGCCTGCTGCTATGCTGCCCATCACGATGGTCATGGACCCTAACTTTCTGGAACCATGAGCACCAAATTAAGTACTTTATAAGCTGCTTTAGTCGTGGTGTTTAATCAAGCAATTGAACAGTAACTAAGACAAGGCCCTTGCTCAGATTTCCTTGCTCTCCTGCGCCCAACTTTACATGTTCACCTTTAACACTCTTATAGAGCAGTTCCCTGATGAAGATATCCTCTCTCGGCTCCCACAAGGTCAACTATTAAGACAAAGATCTTCAAATTCAATCATCTGGGAGAGTAGGCATGGAAGACATCTGAGAAACATAGCTGAAGATCCAATGCTGAAAAAGAGAGGTGGGGACTAAGGTATTCATAAAGAACAGCTCTCACCTACCAGGGTGGTTATTACCCCTTCCTGGCCAGCTATGACTACTCAAGAAAGCATTGTGTCCTCAGAACGTCTGATAGCTTGAGATAAGTGGAAATACAGACACTTGTATGAAATCTGATTTTTATGATGTGACTGCAACTTTCAGACAGACCCCTTGCCTTGATGGACTTGTCCCAAGAGCTGCTGCTGAGCTCTTAAGGCCTCCTAAAAGATGCCTCTGGCCTTTTCTAGAAGACAGTGCCTCTGAATGTTCAGAGGCTATCCCCAAGTCTTGGGATTGCTGAGAGTCTCTTCCCTTCTCTAGATTTTTATTTTTTATGCAAAAAGTACATTACTTGCAAATATTAATAAATGTCTTAAAAAGCAATGTTTAACACATAATCTCTCAGCACTAAAATCGGAAGGATGTATTTTCAACTTGATTATCTCAAAAATTACTGTGTCCTGCCTTAGAAACATACCAGTAAACAATCACATGGTCAGTGGGACCATGCTGGATGGGCTATGCACAAAGAGGCAGATCTGGAGCCACAGAACTCCAGACCAGCAGAATAGGAGCCTCCCTCTGGAGCTAAGCTACCATGTAAATGCCACATTCAGTTTCTGGAGATTTAACTAAGTAGCCATTTGCAGTTCCTGGTACCAGGCCAGCAGGGAAGGGAAAGAGGAGGCCACATATCTTACCTCTTAGAATGAAGCATCAGTTTCTTCTGCTTGGTGTTCTCATGAGATGGCTTCACCCTCCTACGGCACAATCCTTTCTTCCACTGTGGACTGGACACCTGGTCTTGGGCCCTTGTCCCTGGGACTGTTGGATAAGGAAGCTGCAAAATACCAAGGATGTTGGCATTATGTCACTCAGCCCTCATGGTGGGGACAACTATTATGGGTTCCTCTCTAGAGACAGGATGCCTATCTATAGAAATTAAGTCACCCAAATGTTGTATTACCAAACGGCCCAAGCCCAAGGGGTATTCTTAGCAGGGAACTGGTTGTGTGCCACATGGAACCTTCCAGGATTGTGCCTAGGCTAGACTTCCTGTGGAAATGCTGGAACTTTGATGTGAATGGAGGGTTAATTAGAGCCATAGTCCATTTCGCCCACCTCGGAAATCGCTACAATTTGGAAGGAGATTTTAAACCAGACTTTGGATCCCCACTCTGGGAAGAAGCAAGATTACTTTCATGTCTCAGTTCTCACCTTTGCCTTTGTTCCATAAGCCCAATTAGAACTGAGGCCTCATTGCTTCCTTCAGCTCCCTGACCTCAGCCATCTCCTAAAAGGACTAAGATGTCAACGTTTTCAAGATACGGCCATAAACTCATGGATTAATTCCCTGGTAAGATCTCCCTTGAACTTTTATCACATTCTCCTTCTTATCTTTCCTCTTAAGAACCAAGTTAGGTCTAGTTCTTGTGATTACAGTGAAGCTATTTCCCCAGTGCCTCTGAGATAATGAGCTTCATTTAAGAGTGTTTACTTGTTCCCTGTTTTTGGTCTGCTTTGGTTTTCTGTCTGGAGTTTTTCTGTCAACATGAGTTTCTAGTTTCTAGTTTCTGGAGAGGTGGCTCAGTAGTTAAGAGCACTTGCTGCTCTTGCAAAGGACCCACATTTTAGTTCCAGAGCCATCATTAAGTGGCTCACAACTGCCTGTAAATCCAGCTTCAGAAGAGTTGATGTCCTGTTCTGTGAGTCAAGTACCCCACAGACACAAGGGAAAATAAAATGTGGTTTGGTTTCATTTTATTTTTTAAGAAAAAAAAAAATATATATATATATATTTGATTCTTAGAAGACCTGGAGAGCCATTGGCAGCATAATTTTTCTTTTGGTCTCTGTTATGAGGAATAGAATGAAGTTTTATGTCTAATTACAAATATCTTACCTGGATACTCTGGTAAAATATTTCTTTCTTTGTATGTGATATGTGGTGCCTTTACGTGGTGCATGCATGTGGAGGCAGAGAACAATCTTGGGTGTAATTTCTCCGGAGCCATCCAGCTTGTTTTCTCAGTCAGGGTCTCTCACTGGCCTGGGATTTACTGGTTAGGCTGATCTAAGCTAGTTCCCAGAGATGTCTCTGCCTCCATCTTTCCAGTGCTGGGATTAGAAAGACCGGCCATCATACTTGGCTTTTTAATGTGGGATCTCAGGGTATCATACTTGTGTGGAAATTCAACTCAGCCATGACCCAGACTCTAGTTCAATAGATCTTTACTGTTATTTTTATGAACTTTGTTTATATCGGGGGCCCTTATTTTTCCTACCCCATGTGTGGCAGCTGTAGCCATCCTTGGGAGCAGAAAATCTCATCATGGTGGTGATATCCATGAGCTCTTTCTTTCTCCCTTCCCACATGCCTCCGTCTCTCCCTTTCTCTCCTTTCCTTCTTCTCTCCCTCCCTCTCTGTCTCTCTATCTTACTCTCATGTCCCTCCAGTCCCCAGGCCTAGCTGGTGTTAGTTACCTCAGGGGCCTGTGAAGGCCCTTCTCCTCCTCGGAGGCTTGTTGTGGTCTCTCCTCCACTGCTCTTGGGCAGTGCTCTGTCACTCTTATCCTGGAGGCTTCTATCCGGCAAGCATGGAGCTGAGTGCCTGGGAGCAGGCCTCTGCTGCTCTGCCAGCAGGGGCAGGCTGCGGCTCAGGCAACACCATGTGAGCTGGGGCTCAGCCTTAAGTGAGGGGAAGGGGCTTGGGGCCTCACAGCTCCTGGGGGTCCCTAAGAGGTTCGATGAGGCCAGTTTATGCTGGTTCAAGGAAATACCCTGGGACTGTGTGAAAGACGTGAGGAAATAGGGTGTTTGGGAGGGAAAGCAGGCAGGCAGCCCTTCCTTGGTCTCTGAAGGAGGACTTTCTAGGGCATTCTTAGAAAGTATCCCTAGCTTCTGGGATGATATCCAAGGGTTCGAAAGGCTCCCATATGTCCTAGCTCTTGCTGGTGGGCTGTCTGTACAGAGGCAATGAATTGCCTGGGTCTCAGTCACTACATCCTGGGACACATGAGTGTCACATGTGTCAGGAGGCAGAATGGAGGCTGTCTCCCAGATGGTGCCCATGTTGGGGTCAGGAGAGTGCTCAGCCACTGGGATGCTGCCGTTGATCCTATCTTTTTTCTCTCTTCCGGTCTGTGCCTCTTCTCTTCCATCCCTTGATCTGGACTGGCTAGGGTCTTCTGGGTTGCCACCTGCCTCACCTGGGCCTGAGCATGCTCCATGTGGCTGGGGCATTCCCAGTTCTGGTCCAGCAAAAAGGGCCTGTTCTACAGGCTGTGCGCTTAGACACAGGGAGTCTCGGCCTTCCCCTGGCCCTGGAGCAACAAGTGGTAAGGGGTTCTCTTCCTGTGGTAACCTGAGGAGGTACCTGGGAGCAAAGGAGCCATCTGACAGAGCAGCAGGGACACTGAGATCCCAGGGCTGAGCAGGCAGCAAGGAGTGGAGCCTAGGAGTCCTGGATACCAAAGAAAATGGGGAATCCTTGTCCTCTAGTCCTGGCCACCTTGGGGCAGCAGTAGAACCAGCTGAGGAAGCATCAGAAAACTCTGGGGCTGTGGTCCCTTGCACGATGCTCTCATTTGACCTGCCCAGCACCTCCTCAGGGTCACTGTCCTGTTTCTGGGGTGGCTGGGGGTCAGCCTGCACAGAGCTACCCGAGGTTTCAGCTTCCAGAGGCCCTGGTTGCTCCTGATGGCCCAGCCCCTCCACCTTCATTCTCTTCCTCTCTGAGGGTAACTTGTCCTCGGCAAGCTGGGGAGCCACAGACCCACCAGTGGATCGTCTGAGGATGGTTTGGGCCCCAGGGCTGATTTCTTTTACGGCCTTGCCACTGGGGTCTGGCAAAGGTGTCTCAAGAGCTTCTAAGTGTCCTCCTTGACAGAGCCCAGGCACTGGAGGCAGCTGGCATCCCGGGACCAGCTTCCCATCTGAAGAGGGCAGAGGGCTCCTGCAAGTCAAGCAGAGGCCCTCTGTGCTGCCCAGGGTAGGGGACGATTTTGCTCTGGCCACCGCCTTCAGTTGCTTAGGAGGCTCAGCCTCCAGGGAACCATCCAGGGATGGTTGACTTCCGCAAGACCCTGGCTCAGCCCCTGCTGTGGTGTCCTCAAGGGTAGGGATCCTGTTGTCTCGTGACAGGCCTGCACCCTCTATTTCCGCATCCTGGGGAGAAAGGTCCAGTTCTGTCCCCTGGCCCTGTTTCACCTCCCCGTGTTTCTGTCCTCCCTGGTGGTTGGTCTTCATCTTCTGGTAGATTCTCTTGAAAGACTCATTCCCATACACCTGCCATTTCTCCTGGGAGAACATCTTTTGCTTCCTCTGGCTGCACTTCTTACTGGCCCTGCCCTTGCAGACCACCACCTCCTTTACCAGAGCTCTCTTTCCATCTAGGTCCTCAGCCACAGTCGAGGGGTCTCCGGTGGGGGTACACGGCAGGTCCTCCACAGCAGCCTGTCTCACCAGGGCCCGAGGGTGACCACTGGGGATGCCTGCCAAGGTCAGTCCTGGGCGGCATCCTAGCCGCCCTGCGGTGAGCCTGGGGCTCAGGGCCTTCTGCATCCTGGGAACAGCATCCTGTGGGTCCCGTGGCTCTGGCCACCGCTTAGAACCCTCAATGAAAGGCAGGGAGTTGCTTCTGGTGACTGGAACACATTCCACAGTGGTGGAGAGCTGTGTGGGGACGGAGTGGAAGAAAACGGGCCTGGCCTTCTCCAGGGGTGTGAAGGTGGAGCAGGCCGGGCTGAGGGCCATCCTCCTGCGGCCAGGCTCCAGCGCCCGGATGTCAAAGTGGAAGGAATCCTTGTAGGTATAGGGCATGGGCAGGTCAATGCTTCCCTGCTTGGACAGCACAGTCTTGCGGGGCCGCACGTGGTCCAGCTGCGGGTCGTCCACCACTGCCTGGTTGTGGGAGATGAGCTGGGCAATGCGTTCCTCCAGTTTCTTCTTCTCCATCTCCAAGCTGGCCCCCGAGGCTCCCCGGTCAGCTCTGCTGCCCGCAGAGCCACAGCCAGGTCCTCCTTCCCCCTCGGACTCCACGCTGTGCTCCGATAGACTGTGCAAAGGGCTGGAGGCCACGGGAGGCTGCTCCACGCTATCTGAGCGCGACAGGTAGCCAGAGTCCGTGCTCTCACACTTCCTCAGCTGGCCTTCCAAGGCCTTGGAGTCCCAAGGCTTCTCTGAGCACGTCTCCTGCTGTCGCTTCCACCGAGGCTGCGGGCTGGCTAGCGGGAACTCAGGAGACACCACCTGGGTCTGATCCACAGAGGACTCCCTGTGGGGAAGCGTGGCCAAGAGGGAGGGAGCCGATTCCACCTTCCGGTGTTCCCTATTCTTAGCAGCAAGGCTGGGATGAACACCTGGGGAAAGGGCTGTCTCTGGAGCCCCTAACTCTCCCCGGCTGTCCACTGAGGCAGTGTCTCCTGGCCTGTCTCCCTCCTCCAGAAGGCTGCTCCCACTCCCTTCAGACTCGGAGGACAAACGGGAATTGTTGAGATGAGTCTGAGTCCGCCTGTGCTTATACAGGTTGCTCTGGGTCTTAAAGGCGATGCCACAGGTGGAGCACGGGAAGGGCCTCTCGCCTGTGTGGGAGCGGATGTGTTTCTCTAGCACGCTGGGCTTCAAGCAGTCCCGGCCGCAGTGTGGGCACAGGTACTTACCAGCGTTCTTCAACCTGCCTGTGTTGACCAGCGCGGACCCCACCCCTGGGGAGAGTACCGGCAGTGTGCTGACGATGTTCACAGTCAGGGCCGGGGTAGCTGGCTTGCCCACCTGCCCGGGACCCGGGCCTTCGGGCTGCAGCAAGGGGCTGAGGATGAAGGGTACGCTGGTCCCCTCCAGACTGCCTGTCACGAGGGGAGCACGTGGCTGGAAGCCGCCGGGAGGGACTGTGTGGTACAGTGGGACAGGCAAGGCCTTCAGGAACACAGTCTGGGGCAGGCTCTGCTCCGGTGGCAGGATAACAGGACCCAGGGTCAGGCGAGGTGAGGCCTGCCCACCTGGGCCTCCTGGAAGGCCAGGTGCAGGGGCTGGCTGGTCCCTGGTGGACGGTGTAGGGTGGGTGGGTTCTGAAGCCTCCATTCCTCATCATCTGCGTGGCCCAGGATTTATGTCAACCTGTGGGTGAGAACCACGCTTTATCATGGGTGTCCGTTTTCTTCCCGTCAGAAGGTGTTACAGTACCCTCTGTGGACACTAGCGACATTCTCCCAGCAGTCTTGTGAAGCTGTAAGCCGAGCGACTCAAAAGACAGGGGCAGGAGAATTTCAAGTTCTAGCGCTATTTGGCTGACAGAGTGAGACCCTGACTCAAAAATAAAGCATACAAAAAGAGCTAAGGGTGTAGCTCAGTGACAGATTGCTTGCCTGGCATGCAGCAAGGCTCAATGTTGAATACCCAGTCACACACACTCACGTGCACACAGAGGAGCAACCTGTTGAGGTGGCAAAGGTCTACAGTGACTTCTCTACCAAGTTCAAATCACTTGCTTGTCTACAATGCCATTTCTAGATCCTTGAAGTACCCAGAGCCAGGCCCTTTTACTCTGTGGTTCTGAGCCCTAGACTACAGTCAAAAACAGAACTGGCCTTGGTGGGGGTGGGAAGATTCCTAGATTAGGACACTACAATGCATGGCTGTGAGACAAACTTGAATTTCAGAAAAATTATGCATCACATTTTCAGTGTATGGAAATACAGCCCAAATATTGCAGGATGGATTCTCATAAGCTTGTCCCCAAACCCAAAGGGTCATGCTGATGCTAAAGCATATGCTCTTGTCAAGTTTAAATGTGTATGGGAACCCTGTTTTTTGGTCTCAGGACACTACAAGGAGTGCTCATGCAACCTCAGGATGAAGCTTGGGTCTCTACTCAAAGCTGAGAGTGAGTCAGGAGGAGGAGAAGATAAGCTAATACCATTCTGTTCTTCAAGTCACTAAGGGAAAGTCAGATGCTGGAGGGACATGCTAGATAGCCTGGCAGCACCCATGCCCCACCTAATCTTCTGTGAACATTGAGCCCCCCCTTTCCCCATACTTCCTCAAGGAAACACCAAACTCCAGTCTCCAGGGCACTGTCCATGCCCAAGGCAGCACCATGCTGGGATGATGGACCAATGCCAGCAAGCACTGGCCTGGGAAAGCTGATGTTAGGTGTCGCAGGAAGTTTGTGAGCCATCAAATCGTGCCAGATGTAATGGCACATGCCCGGAACCCCGGCATTTGCAGGGCTGTAGCAGGAGATTCATGAGTTCCAGCACAGCCTGGGCTACAGAGCAATGCCCTGTTTCTAAAAACTGGAAAAGAAAAGGAAGTTATATAAATATGCTATGAAATAAGTTATGTCGAAAGAAAGGATGCTGCAACTACATATTTCTCTTCTCTCTCTATCTTTTAAGCTATTAGTACTGTGTGTATGTGTGTATATGTGTGCATGATGTGTGGGCACACAGAGGTCAGAGGACAACTTTGTGGAATCAGTTATCTTTCTGCTTTTATGTGAATTCCCAGCGATTGATCTCAGGATGCCCTACTTTCACAGCAAGCCTCTTTACCTGCTAAGTTTTACAACCCGAGGCCTTATGACTAGACATATATGCACAAGAGACTGAAGTTTGGCTTCAGCTTCATGCCATATGCAAAAGAATAATGCAAAATAGATCAGAGACATAAATGAAAGATCAAAAGCTACCAGACTCTTAGAAGATATAGCATCAAGCCTGGACTTTGAATTTGGCAATATCTCCAAGATACATGCCAGAGGCACAACCAGTGGAAAAAAAAAGTTGAAAAGTTTGACTCCTTAAAAATGTGTGTATTAAGAACACTATCAAGAAAGTGAAAAGCCACAGAACGGGAGAAAATGTAACAGCTGATGCTAGAGAGAAGATGAGACTTAGGTCGAGGCAATGGCTCTGTCAGAAAGGTGTCTGCCATGTTGGCTGGAGGACCTGAGTTTGGGTCCCCAGAACCTATGTGAAAACAAGCTATTTTCCTGTGCATGCCTGTAATCCCAGTCCTAGGAGGCAGAGACAGGCAGATCCCTGGAGCTCAGTGCCCTGCCATTCTAGCCAAATCGGTGAGCTCCAGGTTCATTGCAAGGTTCCCTCGCAGTAAGGTTGTGGTGTCGCAAGCACCTTTACCTTCTGAATGGCACTGCACCCGCAGAACCCACATAAAGGTGGAGGGAAAGAACTGACTGCACACAGCTGTCTCGTGTGCCCTGTGGCACATGCCCGGCACTTCCCACCATACTTGCACTCGCACAGTGAAAATAAATCAAACACAGAAACCCCAAAATAATAAAAACAAATAAGGTGGTGGGAGGTTGACAAAGACAGCCAGTGTTGACCTCTGACCTTCACACACACACACACACACACACACACACACACACCTGATCACAAATGAGTACACACATAATCATACATGGAACTCTAGGACTCAGTGATGAAAGTGCCTAATGGCTCAATTTTTGAAATGAGCAGGACCTGCAGGAGAGCTCAGCAGACAAGGCACTTGCTGCCACCACTGGCAACCTGAATTTCAGCCCTAAGATCCACATATGAAAGAAGAGAATTGAGTCCTTCTAATGGCCCTCTGACCTCCATACATGCACCATCTCTCTCTCTTTCTCTGTCTCTGTCTCTGTCTCTCTCTCTCTCACACACACACACACACAGTCATACACACACATGCCCACATGTATACAAATGAGTAAATGTAATTAAATAAGTAAAGACACTGGAGAGACTGAGACGAGATGATCCCAAGATTGAGTCTAGTCTAAGCTACCTAGGAAGACCCTGGCTCAAAATAAGTTTTGAAAGAAAAAGCCAATGGGATAATTTCCCACTGACTAGCATGGCACAATAAGGGGAGCAAACTGAAAATGACATGTCTTGATGAGGGTAGCCCCATGCGGCTTCTGCAGGACACAGTTTAGTAGTTGTTTGGCTATTTCCTCTGAACTCGAACGCTCTCTTCTGCAGGAAGGGAGTAGGTTCCTCAGACACCAGGCTGGGGAAGTCATAAGGGCCAACTCTAAATTTATATTCACAGTAGCACATGCTTGGGGAGGAGCCTCTTTGGAGGACCTGCCCGCAATTTGTGCATGGGCTCTGGGGAGGCAGCTTTCCCCACTTGTCACCCATGCTTGAGTGGACCCTCAGGTAACATGGTGACTGCCTTTGTTACTATATTGCTATGACCCCAATAAACTAATTGGTTCATCAAGTTTTGTCTCATTTTGTTTTGTTTTGTTTGAGACAAGGTCTTGATCTGACTTTGAATATACAGCCATCCTCCTGCCTCAGCCTCATGATTTCTGGGATTACAGGCATGTGCCCCATGTGCCTAACTTAATTTCTCTTCTTCTTTGCTTCCTTTCTACTTTTTCTTTGTTCTTATTGTGTTAAGATTTTGCTGTGTAGTCAAGGCTGGCCTGGAATTCATCACCCACCTGTCTCAGTGTCCTGGATACTGGGATTACAGATGTGTGCCACCAGGACTGGTAGATAAAACAAGTTATGTGAGAACACAGGGTTCTGTCTGCACCTACCACAGATAAAGAGCTTGATTCATTTGTGTTCTCAAAAATGTATCATGATAGTCTGAACTATTACTAATGGTCCTTCCCATCCCTGCCTTTTCTTCCACCCCTTAGCACAGATGTGTCCCTAGCATGGTTCCCAAGGAAAGGTAATTTCTTGACACACTGAAGAGGAGTGGGAAGGCTATAGGGAAGGAGACCCCTGAGAATACATCACCTCATGGGCAACCAAGGTAGACTCCACAGGGAGCACCTGCAGATTTGACATTGTTCCCTGAGTACTACAGCAGGCTCTAGTGTGCCTCCTCCCTTGCAGGCCAGGCTGCCCCAGTGGCTTCTGAAATGGCGTCTGAGGGTTGATGGGCAAGGCTTCTGTTGTTGTCCCTGAGGCAGAATCAAAAGTCAAGACATCTGAGTTCTGAGCCCTAATCCTAAGGAAGGAAGTGCAATGAGCAGAGCCTGAGCGACAAGGACTTCTCTGATAGTCCCACTGGGCGGGTGGGGAGGAAGGGAGGGGAGCCAGAAGGAAGGGAGGAGTGCTTCCCACCTCAGCCTGCCTCGTGGGGAGTTGGGGGAGAGGTAAGTGGGACCTCATGCCAGGCAGTCTGCAAAGGACAGCAAGGTGGAGCAAGTCTCCTGATGGGAGGGGAACACAGTCCACAGAGTTCTCTGCTGGGGAAGTAACCAGCGGACCTGCTGTCCTACAGAGCCGCAGCCTTGCAGAGTGGGGAAGATGCTGCTGAAGGGAAAAGTCTCAGCAGGCAGGGGAGCTGAAGCCAGGTGGCAGGTGGCCCTAGCAAACCTAAGCTCATTACCAGGGAGAACAAAAATTCCAGCCAGAAAGGACTGTCTTGGGTAATAGGCTCAGCCTTCAAAACAGTGCAGAGCCACCTGCCATGCTTAAGGTTTGGCTCCCTGAAGCGGATCTGTAATCATAGCTGATCCCTTCGAGGACCAAACAAATGATACCCCCCTCTTGGGAGGCCACCACCCCAGTCCAGGGCAGACTCTATGGGACACAGTTGATTTTAATCAGGAAAGGGGGAGTTGTGCTGTCCCCATTAGACTGACACAAAAATTAAGGGGATGGGACAGGAAGGAAGAGTAGGGTCCAATGTCAAATGTTCACTCTGTTGTCATCTCATGGGCTGCTACGCAGAAAAGGGGATTCCCACCCTGTCCTGCCAGTTGTGTGTGGCCGCCTGTGGAGGGTAACATTTTTCCAGTACAAGTAGGCGGCGTTATGGAGGACAGGTGAAGTAAAGGAAGAAGAGTAGGAAAAACGGTAGCAATGATTACTTCCAAAGCTTCCCACAGCAAAAACAGCCCCTCAATAGGCCAGGACAGAGAGAAAATGTAAAACCCCAGATGGGTTTGCAGAGTTCACCTTTAGGGTGAGAGGCAGGAGGGACAGTGAAGAAGCCCTCCGAGTTGCTAAATGTGCTGAAAAGAACCGGATTTGGAGGTACCGGCTTCCATGGCAGCACTACCTAATTTCAGTCTACTGTGCCATAGGCACCTGCTTGGTCACCCGGTGGGGACTGTAGGCCGTGGTATTCTTCCATTCCTGCATAAACCCCCCTTTTGTTGGAAAACTCCTCATTTTAAGAAGGAATGGCATGTTCACATAATGTGTGAAGATAATGTGACTCTTCCATGTTGCACATCCTCTGCTGTGACTTTCAAAACAAAACAAAACAAAAAAAAAGCCTCATCATTCTATGATGGGTTGGAAACTTAACGTTCACACAAAAACTTGCACCCAGATAATTAACGTCAGTTTATTCATCACTGTGAAAACAGAAAAGTGTCCAAGATGTCCTTCAGTATGTGAAAGAATAAACAAACATTGGCACAGCCAGACAATTGACAGTTATTCAACAATAAAGAGAAATGAGCCATCAAGCCACAAAGAGACACGGGGAACCTTCACTATACGTTGCTAAGTGAAAGAAGCCACTCTCAATAGGCTGCTTCCTGTGTGACTCCAGCTGCAAACACTCTAGAACAAACAAGGCTGTGGGACAGTAAGATCTGGGAGTGCCACGGGTTGGAGGGGAGGAAGGGGTGTATAAACATAGCCCAAAGGACACTTGCAATAATGAAGCCTCCCCATGTGATACTGTCCAGGGGTACCGGGCAGTACGCCATTGTCAAAACCTAGGGTACAGGAAGGTGGCCCAGTGCATAAAGAAATTTGCTGTTGCATAAGAACCCGAATTTAAGAAGCCACTTAGAAGTGAGGCATGGCAGTGCCCGCCTGGAATCCCAGCACTGGAACTGGGGTTGGAGACATAAGGATCCCTGGAGCCCACTGGACAGGCAGTCATCATATCAGTGATCTTTAGGTTTGGTGAGAGAACCTGCCTCAAAATACAAAGCGGACAACAACCAAGAAATTTACCTGACCTCAACCTTTGGCTTCCCCAGGCACAGACACACACATGAAATATGCCACAGGAAGAGTGGCCTCTCGGGTAGGTATGGAGCTCTGTGACATAGCAGTGGGTCATATACACACCACACTAACCCAGATGCCGATAGCCAGAGAAACTGCATGAAAGATGGATGTCAACACAGCAGGTAAGAACTCTCTAGGCATTTCCCTTCACTCTTGGATTGTTTTTGCTTTTGTGAGGGGGATCTCACTCTGTAACTCAGGCCAAACTAGAACTCATTATGCGGCCCAGGCTGGCCTCAAACTAGAAGTATCCTTCAAAGCTTAGTCTCCCTACTGCTGGGGTCACAAGAAGGAGGCACAATACCCACTTCTCTCTATGCACATGTGTGCATGTACACACTTGTGTCTGTGTAGGTATGTGTGTGTACATGTACATATGTGCGTGTGTCTGTGTAGGTGTACGTGCAGAGGGTAGAGGTCAGGAGTCTTTCTCCATCACTGTCCACTTTAGTTCTTGAGGCAGATCACTCACTGACCTTGGAACTCACTTCTTCGTGAGGATGGCTGGCTGTGGAGCCTAGGGCGTCCTGTCTCTGCCTCCCACCCACGTCCCTTCCTCTGCCAGCATTACAACAGTCTCCAACAAGTACACAAACCCAGTGCAGTTCCTGGGATTCCCTGGCTTTTGAAAGAAGGACTTCACCAGGGATCCATTTCCCAAGCCCCCACCCCCACCCCATCACTTTTTAATTGGCCTTAAACCACTCTAAAAGTGTGTGCCAACTAACTTTTTTTTTTTAATCCAAGCAATGTTTAGGGAAGCCACATGTGAACACTGCCCAGGCGGTCTTCATTATCAGCTCTAAGCAGGTGCTCCACAGATGCTGTGTTCTGTCAGTGCAGGGACCGTCACAACCAACACACAGCCTCTAGATTGTTTTAGGTGTGTCTCAAGGGCCCCAGGATGTGGTGTGAGCTCCTGTGACTTCTTATCTAATTTAAATCCTAGCCCTGGACAGCCTTGGTTCCCCCCTTCCCTGAACACCATGGCAGTAGCAATGGTGTCCCAGCCAATCCTCTAGCACCAGCTGACTTTGCTCCACAGGAGACCCTGCAGATAAAGAGGAGAAAGGTGGGTACTGGCTGATTGCCTACTAGAGGCCACACATCTTCCAGGAGGTCGCCTCCCATCCTAATCATGGTGCTGAGGTGACAACACCCTTCCCCAACAGCTCTGCTACCGGCTAAGCATCCACACCCCTCAAACAGGCCCACTCTGTACAAACAGCCCTCCCACCAAGCTCTGAATCACTCATGAGCACATGTCTCTCCTCCCCCTCCCCGCCGTGTGTGTGTGTGTGTGTGTGTGTGTGTGTGTGTGTGTGTGTGTGTGGTCTTCCAAGGCCCACAGTGAAACTGCAACTTAAATTATATGTATGTGTGAATGTTCCCACAGAAAAAGCTCCCTCTGTAAGTTTTGTCAAGGTCAAGAAGGACCTAGAACGGTCTATACAAGAGCAGGACTTCCTGGCTCTGTGTGGTTCCCCTGAGCATAAGAACCCATCTCCAAGGATGCCCTGGACCTGTCAGGCTCAATTGCTTGTTAGTCAGACTACAGCTTCACCTAAATTAATTCTGTTTGGTGATGAAATTATGTTTTGCTTAAACAAATTAAGATAACTGGGCAGGCCAAGAGAGAGTTTACAAAGATATAATATGCAGAAAGCAGAAGTGAGTGAGTCCAAGCACAAAACAACCCACATGACACAGCTCCTGTGGAGACGGACAGTGGGTTGCAGAGGTTTGGTTGAGAAAGCCTGATGTCCAGCTGGCTTTGCCTTAGGCTGGGCTTGGGCTCAGCTAAGAAAACAAAGACAAAAACTAAGCTCAAACCCCAGGTTTGCTGTGTGCTGACTCAAGTTGCTTGTCAACTTGACCAGTTCTAGAACCACTCTGGGCACCTGTGTGGGGTTGATTGAGGTGGGGGAACCCAGCCTGAATGTAAAGGGCTGGGATGCCAGACAGCATAAAATGGAGAGAGCGAGCTGAGTGCCAGCCCTCACCTCTGTTGTGCTTCCTGACTGTTCTGCAAAGAAACATGTAACTGGTGCTGCCCCGGGCAGAGTTGCATGGCTCAGGGTGTTTCTGTGATCCTTAGGGATCTCCTAGAGGACCTACCCATCACAGCCAAGTGGGAGTGGTCAGCTAAAAACTGTTTACACTTTGTTTTTCCCAGGACGGTCAGTGTTACCGCCATTGCCTGTGGGCTGGTGCTCCTCTGTATGAATGGAGTCACACAGTTCTCACCTCTGAGTGCCCTGAACTCCCAAACTCAGCAGCAACAATGCAAACTGAATTCCCTAGACTCCATCACACACGAAGTAGACAGCCGTTTCCACTGGGCGCTGCTCGAGTCAGCAATCAGTAAGCTCAGAGTCAGAGGCAAGGAGAGATGCGGGCCCAGGCCCCCTGAGTGGCTCGGCCACGTGTCACCCCCCTCACCCTCCCCTTGTACTGAGAGCTGCTCCAGCATACACCGTATTCCGGCCACAGCGTGCATCCAACACAGGCCTTCATTTGGTAGGAGACATGACTCCTTCCAGTCCTACTATTTTCACACAAGAGACACTGCCCCCTCCCCCCAACACAATAAAGTGTATAAATATAATGACAAAATGCTTTAAAGAACATGGTAAAATTCAACATGGGGGGGCAGCCTGGCTGCGTCAAAGCACCCCCAGCATTGTGATACTGTGCCTGGGAATCAAGATGCTTGTAGGATTCTGCCCTGCCTTGGCCAGAAGAGCTAGTCCAGGCTAGTGCAGTGGGTGGTGAGTGACCGTGTAGAAGCCCAGCAGACATGCCCTCAACCTCAGACACACCTGTAAGCAGTAACACAGAAACCACAGTCTGGAGAAACTTGTTTAAACCTCCACATAGATTCACAGGCCACATACAAGGTGGTCATTCCGCACAGCTGTGTCTGAGGATATTTTTTAAACAGCGAGGTCCAGATGAGCATCAAAGGGTCATTTGGACTAAGAGTGTCTTTGCTTTACCCCTGGCTGAAACCCACCCAGGGTGCATTACCAGATGATCAGTCATGAACTGACGGATGTTAAAAGTCATTAGGTCTGAGAGGTCCTGAGCCCCTGAGGATAGCAATGTGCCCATGGCTTCCTTACCTGTCCCAAAGTCTTTGCATCCCACAAGCCTGACCAGAGTTCCTTCAGCCTGTGGGAACCCCAGGCCAGTGGGGCAGCCCGAGCACCCCCATCTGCCTCCCTAAAGGGCCTTGGATACTCTACTGATTGCTCATTTAAATGAGGAAAGTTCCTGGGTTTCTTATCTCCATCCAGCTCAATCACTTGTAGCCTTTGTCCATTTGGGTGGTAGTGGTGATAGTGGTGGTTGTGTGTGTGTGTGTGCACACACACAAACTTGGGTCTAAGAACACATATGTGGGGACCAGAAGTCAACTCTGGATATGGTTCCTCAGGCACTGTTCACTCTATTTCATCAAGTGCAGGGTCCCTCCTTGAACTTGCCCATGAAACCAGGTTGCCTGATGAGCAAGCCTTAGGATCTGATTGTCTCTGCCTCCATAGCACTGCTGTTATTAGCACATGTCACCACGCCCAGCTTTCACGTGAAAGTATAGAGCAAACTCAGCCCCTTCTGTGGCAATTAAACGGCATGCAGAAAGACGTGAAGCAGGCCTGCGACTCATAAACACCAGGTAACTATTCCAATTTAGCCTTCACCCATTAAAAAAAAAAAAAAAAAAAAGCCATCCATTCTATTCTAACGTTTGGCCTCTCTAGGACTATTGGATACCAATAAATAAAAGAAGTTGTGTTGTGGGATTTATATTTTAGTTAAGCAGCAAGAGATTGTTTTTAAAAATAAGTATATGATGCGTTGGAAAATATATCATGAAAAAGGGATGAGGAGGGCATGTAGAAGTGTAAAGGGGAGGGGGAGAAAGGGGCTTAAAGGTGGTAGTTTTAAATGGGATGGGTGGGGGTGAGTCTACCTGAAAAGGTTGAAGGAAACCTGGCAGTGGAACACGCAGGGTGCCTGACAGGAGAGACAAAGAGAAGACCCACAGCAAACGCAGACAGCAGTGCAAAGGCCCTGAGTCAGGAGCGTGCCTCACATCTTTGAGACATATATATGTATTATGTCCTCGGTATTTCAGGCCTTCACACAGTCTAGGCAAGTGCTGTTCCATTGGGTCACATCCTTAGTCCTAAGGCTTGGCCCTGCAAAGTAAAGTAACTGCATTTGTAGATGTGTGACAATATTTTGTGATTCCTTCTGGGCTAGTCTTTTATTTCTCTGGGCTGAAGAAGAAGAAGAAGAAGAAGAAGAAGAAGAAGAAGAAGAAGAAGAAGAAGAAGAAGAAGAAGAAGAAGAAGAAGAAGAAGAAGAAGAGGAAGAAGAAGAAAAGGAAACAGAGAGAGAGAGAGAGACTGGTTCCATGTATAAAATGGCCTGAAAAGTGGGAGATACTGGAGACTGTTCTGTGTTCAATGACAAGGGAGGAGACTGGCCTCAGGCATGGGAGGCTGTTCTGTATGGCAAGTAGAGGTAGAAGGCAGGTCTTAATCCTTCCTACTTTCTGGAAGATGGTGCTGAGATGAAAAGACCCAGCCAGGACCACTGTCCTTCCTCCAGTGAACACTGAGCCTCACAGACCCCAAGGGCAGCTGGAGGCTGTCCACACTTCCTGCAGCCTAGAACATGTCAGATAAAATGATGCTGCTCCCAGTTGCCTTAGGTTATAAGCAGAGTTGCTGGGATGGGAGATAATGTAATTCAGAGCACTGTATTGGGGATGGTTATTGTTTTATATAATTACAGTAATTTGCCAGGAAACCAGCAAACAGATAGCATGCTGAGTTCAAAGGGAGATAGGAAAATGTCCCCAGAGCCTGTATGAGTCAGAGCTCTAGAGGAGTTAACCCCCCCCAATGGCTGCTAATTTCCAAGGTCACCTTGATTGGATTAAGAGAAATGTTTGGTTCTGTGGGTCATGTTGTCATCCACAAAGTTTGTGCTAGAAAACCAGGCAGTCAAATTAAAACAAAACAATTTTGTCTTACGTTTCAAGTGAGTTAGGGCTGCATTTCCAGTTATTCTGGGCTTCACGAGGCCCAAAGACTGGGCACATCTGGCTTAGAGTGCTCTTAGCTTAGCTATATGGGTTGCTAGGAAGTGTGGCTTGTACGGTTGATCTTCATTGTCAGTCTAGCTGGACTCACAATCACCTTGGAGACCCATGTCTGGGTGCAGCTCTGAGGGCATTTCCGGAGGACTAACTGAGGTAGAGCATACACCCTAAATGCAGGAAGCACACCATCCAAGACTGAACAAAAAGGGAAAAGAGAGAGACAGATGAACACTAGCACCGGTTTATCTCATCTTTCTGATCCATCCAGATGTGAGCATGACTGACGGAACCCTCAAGCACTGAGCTGAAATACATCCTCTATCTTACTTTCTCCTCCATCTTCCTTTTGTCAAGTATTTTGTCAAAATAACATGTTAAATAGAGAGTACGCTGCCACGTTAGCTGTCCACTTCAGAAACACAGAGTGCTATAGACATATCCTGTACAAACACTGTGTCTACAATAGACATGTCACACAGAAGTGCATCACGGGAGCTGAAGATTTACATCTGAAAAGCTGAAACCAGGATCCTTTGACGCGCCTGAATACTGAGAGAGACAAGCAGTCAGCAACTCAGATTCCCCTGTCTCCATGGGGCTCTGGTCTTTAATGAAGCCCCATGCATATACAATGAAGTATACCTTTTCTGGGGTACAGTTCTGTGCCTTTTGAGAAACAGGTAAGGTACTGTAATCTCCAACATAGTGAAGACAAAGAACATTCTCCCCAAGGCTCTCCAGACTAAGCTGTGGTGAGCCCCTTCCTTCCTCCCACACCAACTCCCGGTGACCAAAGATCTGTTTCTGGACTCAAAGCTTACTTTTTCTAGACTATCCAGTGATGGAAGTGTGGACAAAGTAAGTTGTTCAATCCTGCCTCTGATGTTTCAGACAATACTGTTGAGACTTGCCCACACCGAGGAGTTATCATTGCCCTTATTATTGCTGTGCCCAAACACCCAGCCAAAAGCAATTTATAAGAGGAAGTCTTGCTATGGCTGGCTGTTAGACAGCGATGCCCATTATAGTAGAGGGTCATGAGGGAAGTCATGACAGTGGGATTACATGGCCGAGACCCTTCTATCTCCACCTATCCAGAAGCTTGTTTGCACAGGCATTTCCTCCTTTTTACTTCAGCCTGGGCCCCCAGCTCAGAGGACAGTGATCCCCATATCCAGGGCAGTCTTCTGCTTCAGCTTATCCTCCCCAGGAACACCTTCCTAGATGTGGCCAAATGACCTCTCTCCTAATACCTCACTTGTTTCATGATCTAATCAAGTCAACAATGGAAAGTGAGTCATAACAACTACGACACAGGACTCTCAGCCACACTCTCACAGTAGAATTCCCCAAATGTGTAACAAAGCACGAGTCACATTGAGACCCAGGAAGGCCTCAAAGTGAGTGGGAACCAAAAGCCAGAGAAACCAAAGCCAACGATAGAGGCATCAGTCATCTGCCAATAGAAAGCCAACCATGGTAGACTGCTTCAGAGAACAACTATAGATAAATCTTGAGCACATGGAAAATGGGAGGACTGGAAAAGAAATAAACAATTTTTATGGTTGTGAGCCTAGCCTTTAGCGGCTGAGCCATCTCTCCAGCCCCCAAATCAACAATTTTTTAGAACAGTCATTTTAGAAGAAGGAAGGGAAAAAAAAAAAACATAACCAAAAGTTTCAATACTCCATACGTAGCTCACCAGGAAACAGAAGGGACCAACGGCAGCACGTAGAAATAGAGATCTGAAAACAAGATAATTAAGGCTAACCTCTGTGGACAACATAAAGAAACACATAAGGAAACAGAGACAAGAGTGCTGGGGACCCAGGAGACTAAAAAGGATCTGACATTTGTGACATCAGAATTCTGGAAAAACAGGAAAAGGAAGGTAGGACTTATGAAATGCTGATAGATGGCTGGGAAGATGGCTGAGTGAGTAAAAAGTGTTTGCCATACAAGCGGTCAAGACCTGATTCTGAAGCCACCTGTGGAAAGCTGGGTGTGGTTGGCATGTCTGTGATCATAGCACTCTTGTGGCAAGGTGGGAGGCAGGCAGGATAGCTGCATGAAGGTTGAGGGCTGGCTAACTGGTCAATGCAACAAAGAACAGAACAGATGCTATTTCAAACAAGATAGAAAGGCATAAATGACACCTGGAGTTGTCCTTTGTCCTCCACAGGTACACCATAACATCTTAACATCTATATTCACACATACGAGTATGCGCACACACACAAACATCATACAAAAAAAAGATTAATTTACAAACTGTTGAGATAACTAGATTAATAATTCCAGTAATCACAGCATGTAAGAGATTGAGGCAGGAGGATTTTAAGTTCATCATTACTCTGGACAATAACACAAGACTTTCTTTTGAAAAACAAAACAAAAAAGTGTTCAAGAAAGAATAATGGAAACTCCAAAATGGCAAAAGGCATAAACCTATATTTATAGAAAGTAAAGTGAACACTAAACCAAATCTAAACCTAAGCCAACCTGTGCTCTACCCTAAAAATGAACCCTAAAAGCAACTAACCAGAAACCAACCCCAACCCTAACTCTAACCCCAATCCTAACACCAACTCCAATTACCCAATCCCAACCCCAACCCAAATAATTCCTCACCAAATGACATCAGCATCATTTTTTTTTTTCCTCTAAAGATGGAGAAATCTGAGCATAGTGACTGTGAAGCACGTTTACCACTGGGAAACAATTGGACAGCAGCTCCTCAGACTCTGGAGGCCATCAGGAAGGGTGAGACATTTTTGATGGGATGAAAGAAAGAAAAAACCAATTCTAACCCCATATCCATGACCCTTCCAGACCAAGAAGAAACAAGATGTTCTAAATAAGGGAACAAGCTAGAGCAGAGGTTCTCAGCCAGCGGTTGTGACCCCTTTTGGGGTCACATATCAGATATTTGTATTAAGATTTGTAACAGTAGCAAAATTACAGTTATGAAGTAGCAACAAGATAATTCTATGGCTGAGAGCCACTACCACATGAGAAACTGAGGCAAGCGGTTGCAGCGTTAGGAAGTTTGAGACCACTTCCTAACAGGCTGGAAGCTTTTCAAAAGGAGTGGGAATGGGCAATAAAGGAGAGGAAAAAGAAAACACCTAACATTGCAGAAAGGAACAAGAATGATGAAAAAAACACCACTTACTTTTGTCTTCTTAAATTATGTTTGATGATTAGGACATAGTATTATACTATGATTTGATATGGTTTTAAGTAGTATATGTGCAGAAAATAATTTAAATGTGGTGGAATAAAGAAAGGGGAAGGCTGTGGAGCTGGCTCAGAAGGTGAAGTGCATGTTGTAAAAGCACGCTGCGTTTGGTCCCCAAAACCCACATTAAAAATTTGATTGTGGCCGCGTGTTCCTGTAACGCCTACAACAGCTAGCATAAGTAGCCGTGATGCAAATGGCTGCTGTGCTGTCTCATTTGAGACTAACAGGAAGGAAGAAGCCTTCTCTGATTCATGTTTTACTTGCTTCATGCATGTCTGGTGTATATGCACATACCTGTAGGAGCAAACATGGAGCGCATAGGTCAATGCTGAGCATCTGCCTTCATAATTCTTTGCCTTATTCTTTGAAGTCAGCTCTCTCGCTCAACCTGGAGCTCACCAATTTCCTAGGCTGCCTGGCCAGTGAATTCCAGAGGTCTGCCTGTCTCTGCCTCCCCAGTGCTGGGATTCTAGGCATGTGCTGCTGCGTCAGGCTTTTTACATAGATGCTGAGGATCCAAAGCCAAATCTTCACGCTTGGCTAGGAGGCACTGTACCCACAGAGCTATCTATCCTTTTTTTTTTTTTTTTTTTTTTTTTTGTCTGACAGACAGAGTTACCTCCCCAGGCCTTTTCAAATATGACCTAGCCACAGTCATTTGAATCCACAGATACAGTGCTTCAGAGGCAGACTGTACCTAACATGATACTTACAGCAACCATGTTACCGGTGTAAGACCATTCCCTAAATCCTTTCAGACTACAGGCTACAAATGAGATGCTTCTGCCCTCAGCCTCAGATCAATGACAGTCCATACCAAACATGTCTTCCGGTGGCCAGAAGCCCACATGAAAAGGCTCCCTCTGGGTGGTGGTGGCGCTACCTTTAGTCCCAGCGCTCGGGAGACAGAAGCAGGCAGATCTCTGAGTTTGAGGCCAGCCTGCTCTACAGAACTGAGTTCCAGGACATCCAGGGCAACACAGAGAAACCCTGGCTACACACACACACACACACACACACACACACACACACACACGGCTCCCTCTCCAAGCTCTGCTTCCCTGTGACGGAGGAACCCCAAACCTGCTGATGCAGCAAGTGTCCAGAGGTAAAAATGCATTCCCATACCCCACTTGCTCAGTGACTTCTTTAGAGATATACTCCATAGCTCCCCAGCCAGCCCCATCTGTACCGTTCTCTAGGAGTCCAAACCACAGCTTCTCCAGGAGCTCTGAGGCCCATCTGTGGGCCCTTTCCCAATACTGCTTAGCACCTTTTGGCATAGCCACTCTCTGATTCTCATTCACTGTTACTATGTTATACTTCACAGCATGGCGTCTGGGATGGTGCTTGTCTCCTGACTGGAGACAGACAACAACAGACTTGGTCTTGGATATATGGCCCCAAGGAGAGATCCCTACATGACATGGGGATGGACCTTATGATGGCCTTAGAGCAGAACAGGGTGCTAAGTTCCTTCCCAGTGAGAAATTCGATTCTTGCAACCCCTGGCATGCCAGGGCATCACAATTAATCCAGCTGCCAATTGGGGTCAATTGAGATAAAGTGACAACTAGAGCAAGCGCCCTGGGAGCCGGAGCGGCTCAGCCGTGAGCGTAGCAGCAGCGCTGAGTGCAAATACTGTGGTGGGAAATGGACTTTCCTAAGTGTCCTTGAGTGCTTCCACGGAGAAAATGACAATCTCAGGTCCATTAACTCCCACCTCAAGTCATGCTCTGAAAGTCAGACGGCTTCCATGGCAGCCCTGAAGAATCCCTTGTTTCTTGGAGCTGTGGGGCTGACAGAGCTGAAAATTAGACACAGAATTTACTGGGTACAAGTTGATGCATTCAAGGCCTTGTGAGCTTTTGGTGTGAGAACTGGGGGTAGGGGTGGGGTTAATGGGGACCATGAAACTTGGAACGAGGACATCTCAGACTCATAAACCCTGAACCCTTCAGTGTCAACTCAGTGTTTAAGAAGAGTTACCTTCAGCTGGGGGGTCCCTGTGAGACTCTTACCTGGGGCAGATACCTTGGAAGAGATGGCTGAGCCTTTACGGCTGAGCCACCATGACTGTCCCCTGTTGCACTGAGACTGTTGCAGTGTGGCTGAGGCTAGGCACTCAGTATAGCCCAGGAAGAAAGAGGTACCATAACCAAGGAGCCCATAACACTACCAGAAGACAACAAGCACCATATGCAAATGAGTCTGAGGGTTTCCACTAGGCAAGATGGAGACTAACAGCAGTGATCCCAAGAGTTCACTGACACAGTATCTTTCCTAGAGAGTCTTTGGTTTAATGTGCTGTTTGCACAGGAAGATACAGCTTTAGTTGTGTTCTAGGCTGGGAGGCAAAGGTCTGGATGTGACAGTGGTCTCCAGCTAAGGAGGTCAAAGCACCAGGACTTCCCTTACATGACAAGGACAAGGGAATCCAAGGCCTAGGTCAACTGCATTTCTCATGGAGACTCGTAACTGCACCTGGATGGAACATTCCATTCCAGGGAAAGCCCACATCCCCCAAAGCTCTGTGGACAGGGAGAGCAGTGGGCAATGCCACCAGGAAGAGTTGTCCCATCAGTGCAAGGTGGAGATGATCCACAATAGTAGAGGGAGGGCCTGTGTGGCAGTGCTTGATTGGCAAAGGCAAGATGGGCGTGTCCGCCTCTGGCAACAGGGACACACGAACAAGGTGAACTCCCTGGCACACGGAGACATGTAACAGCAACTGCCAAGCCAGGGAGAGCCTAGCAGTGGAGGTTATCAGCCTGCCGGGACATCAGTACCTCAGTACAATTAAAGCCCTAGCTCAAGAACACGGACCCTGACTCCAGTCCCAGGGGTGACCCATGGCACGCACCCACCTGCCTTCTCAGAGTGGAGTCACAGATCTAAGGACCCTCCACTGACCTAGAGAGAGGCCCTCTAGGGCTCCAAAAACACAAGGGCTTCTTGCCTTAAGCCTCACAAAGGATGTCTGTGGCATCAGAAGAGGGATTCCTCAGACTCTTCAGGGATTACCAGTTTCTCCAAGAGAGAAACAGCTAAAGGAGAGGAGAGGAAATTATGGGATGGCTGCTGAAGACGGAAGCCAAGTCAGTGGCCCGTTGTTGATAAGCAGTTACGTAATTGGTAAGCTGCTGGGGTGGCTCTGTATGGCTCCCTGTGAACACTATGTGTGGACATCTTTGTCTCTAGAACACAATTAAAGCTGCATTTCTTGGCTCTGCTTCTAGCCTTTAAGTTTTACACATGAGATTCTGGTGCTCAGCTTTACATTCAGTGAAGAAAATATTCAGCGAGACCCTTGCAGAACTGGAAGAATGATGAGCACAGCTTTTGCAGCATATGGCATGCCCACCTTCTCACCCTGGAGATGGGTAAGAGCCTCTTCAGCAGGCAGGATGTTTCTTGTGTGGCAAAAGCAGAGATCTGGGCTCTTGGAAGGGAAAACGCTGCTGGGTCTGTTATAACTGTCAATTACAAATGTATTGTTTTTCAACTCTCCACGCACCCTTCAGTATTCTCTGTGTGGGAAACAATGCAATTCTATCCAGCTTTTCTCCTTATACTGTGCACAGAGCTAAGTCTTCCCAACATGCTTGAGGGATACTTCACAGGAAAGAAGCTTTCTAAACATGCTAAGTTGAGTGTCAGTGCTGTGGACATGGGTTTGGCCATGGAAGTAACCCAGCCACGGACTTCAAGACATACTACCTCAGCACCAGGGCAGCCTCACTGAGAAACAGCCTGTCCACAGCACCCACAGCACAGACTTGGAGCTCAGCCCCAGCCTCAGTAGCCTCCTGAGGACCACATGATCACAGACATCTGCCATTCCGTGCTGTCTGCCTACAGTTAGCAGGTCCACGAAGAACAGCCCTGTTCTCAACTGTGATCTGAGCACGTGGAAGACATGTGTCCCTGATACCCAGACTCTCAGCACACACCTATGTCTCTAGCTGTGAGTGGGCTGTGTCTAACTTGCGCTCTGGAATGTTACCTACTGTTTGCCTAGCCACTCCATACAAGTTTCAGTCAAGCTAAACAAGCCAACAGCTCTGCTATCCAGGGGTTGAATCCAATCACCCACATTGGTCTGGATTCCCTCCATATTTCTCGTTCTTTGGTGCTCTCTTGGTTCTCCGCTCTTGTGTCTTATAGTGGCTGCTGACGAGGTAGTCACATGAAAAGTTTCCTGGATTACCTGCTATATCACCTCTGAATCTTGAATAGATCCAGACAGCTACACAAAGAGAGGCTGCAACCTAAGTCATAAGGTAGCTGAAACAGATTTAAAGAATTAAAATAAGACCAAGTGTGTTTTTAAACCATACTGGAATAAAGCCAGAAATCAATAAGAGAAAGGAAACAGGAGAAACTGAAAATACTTGGAAATAAACAACACTTGAAAATAGCCTGTGGGTCAAAGATGAAGTCTCAGAGGCAATCAAAAGTACATTGCTGAATAAAAGCAAAAAGACAGCAGCTCAAAATTTGTGGCTCACTCTTAAGAGAGCACTGAGAGGGAATGCATAGCATGAAATGTTTGCACTAGAAAAGAGAGTTTTAGGTGAAAGCTCCGAGCTCCTTCTGCAATCCAGCCCCCCGCCCCCCAAAAAAGCATAATAATCCTAAGCAAGCTGAAGAAATAAAATAATAAAGGTTGGTAAAGAATCAATAAAATTGAGACAAAGATAACAGAGAAAAAAATCAATGAAACAGAAAGCTTGTTTTAGAAAAGTTTAATAAAATTGATTTAGAATCTCTTCAAAGACAGACAAAGGAAAAATCAGATAAGATACAAACTATCAATATCAGAAATGAACCAGGGGCTATCACTACAGACCACACAGGCTCACAGGGGAAAGTTCAACCCACATACACTCAATAACGTGCATGAAATAGACCAGTTCTACAAAAGGCATAAACTGCCACAATCCACCTCATGTGAAATCAATAACATGAACAGCACTCTAACTATATCAAATTGAATTTGTGATTTCAAAACTCACAAATAAGAAGTCTCCAGGTGCTGGTGTGGAGAATTAGCTTCACAGAGAAATTAATACCAGCTCTAGACAGAAACTGAGAAGGAGAAAATGTGTTAAGTACCTAGATATCATTCTGACACCTACAGCATGAAAAAAAAGTCAGAGACCAACATCCCGCATGAATCTAGACACAAATCTTTTGCCTATTACTACTTGGATACTAACACATAAAAAGAATCGCACACCATGACCAGGTGTGCTCCACCATATTAGCAGAGTAAAGAAGGGAACCACATGGTCACATCGATCAGCTCAGAAGAAGCTCTGGGCCACCCAATACCCATCGTGACAGTGAACGCTGTCTTCTCATGGTGACACACACCATTCACAACACTGCAAGGAGAAAGTTATCCAGTAAGAGGAAATATTGAATGAGGGGAAATTGTCCATTGTTCTGGCGCAACACACTTCTCAAGCTTCAGTGCACTAAAATGGAAAAAAAAAAAAAAGTGCAAAATACAGGCAATGGAAAGACACAGGGACAGTTAAAAAGAAAAAAAAGAAAGAAGTGTCCCTACTGGCAGATACCATGACTATCTATATATAAATTCTTAAAGAGTTAAAACAACAACAGCAACAAAAAAAAAAAAAAAAAAAACAAGCTTTAGAAGTTTTAGATAAGAAGTTCCACAGGTACAAGATCAACACAAAAACATTAATTACTTCGCTACTTGTGAATTCCATCAAGATTCAAATAACAATGTCATTTATACTCAAAACTACTTATGTAAAACTGTAACAAAACAAGCCAAGGGCACACAGATTGCATCTTAAGAACACTGAAAGAATAACTCCAAGAAAACATAAATAATAGAAAGACTAATTGAGTCCCTGGTTTAGAAGATTCAACCTAGTAAAAATATCAGTTACCCCCTCCCATGTGTTTAAATGTATGGACTGAGTAGTATTAAAATCCCAGTAAGAATTTCTTAAAATCTAAAAGGATAATTAAAGAGGAGAAATCTGGTTCCACATGGTTTGAAAGCTCACTACAGAGCCATGGTAACCAAGGCCATGCTGTTCAAAGAATAAACATACAGGTCAGTGAAATGTCACCACAACAAAAATGAAAGCATATGTGCATGCCAGTGTGCGGCTGACACAAATCCTCAGTGTGTACCCCAGGCTGGCTTCAAGAACACTGCTCTGCCTCCCAGCACAGGACTAAAGCTCAAGACAATTCAGTGGAGAAAGCCTATGCCACTTGTGGTACCGAGGGATCAACTCTTGGGGGTGGTGAGAGGGTGTGTGTGTCTAGTCCACAAAAGCAGAAAGGGAAATCCCAACCCGAGATTATCTCCACTACACAAAAATGAACTCAAAATGTAAAGTAAGTGTCAGTACAAAAGGTGAAACTCTGTAATGTTGGAGAAAAGAATTATCTAAGGTGGGAGAGTCACACAGCAGGAACCATGAGACCTTTGCTAGGTTAGACCTCATCAAATCCTTTGTTCTGTAAAAGTCCCTGCTTCTAAAAGGAGGAGGAAAGCACAGCCGCAAATATGGGGGAAAATATTTGTAATCAACATGGCTGCCTAAGGACTCCTATCTGGACTTCATAAAGAGCCATAAAAACTCAACAGTGAAAAAAAAAAAAAGAATAAAACAGTGCAGGTAGAAAATAAGTAAAAAGCAGGAGACAAGTTGAGAAGATGGACCCGTGGCAGAACCTGTGAGCTTTCCAGAAAAGCATGCAGCCTGTAACATCCTGCACAAACACATGCAGCCTGTAACATCCTGCACAAACACTGGTGATTCCCAACGACACAGAAGCACATACTCTCACCACAGTCTGCACTCTCCATGTTCACACTAGCCCGAACCAGTAGCTGCCCAACCGACCTTTAAGCCAACTGTGTACATGTGTAGCATAGACTCTTATTCAGCAATGAAAAGATACAAGCTGGAGACTGGGGAGGTATCTCAGTCAGCTTAGTACCCAGCAGGCAAGCATAAGGACCCAAGTAGATCCCAGAACCCACCTGAAGGAAGATGGGCACAGTGACACACACTTGTGATTCTATCACCCCAGAGGCAGAACCAAAAGGATCTATGGTGCTCACTGGCCAACAAGCCTCATCTACTTGGCAAGTTCTAAGCTAGTGAGAAATCCCATCTCAGAATGTACGGTGGATGAGATCTGAAAGACACCTAAGCCTCTGGCCTCTACACAGACACACACACACACACACACAGGAATACACACCAAAAAAAAAAATTAAAAATAGACATAAAGAAAAAACAAAGCAAAATAAGAATTAAGCTGAAGGAGCAAAGCAAGAGCTACATTGCTATGTAATTTCCTTTATGAAATATTCCTTTAAATTTTTATGAAGTAGAAGTGGAGCTTAAATCCATTCCTTTGTTTGTGTATTCGTTTGGCTTGTGTGTGTGTGTGCAGGTGTGTGTGTGTGAGCCTGCCTTTTGACAAATGTGGAGGCCAGAGGAAAATCCTTCCCTGAGTGGGTCCCAGATACCAAACTCAGGTTATCAAGCTTGGCAACCAGTGCCTTTACCTTCTGGGCTGTCCCACCAACCCAGTAAAAAACATTCCTAAAGTGACAAACGCTAGGGCAAGAGCACAGAGCAATGGTTACCCAGGGGGTGGGGTGCAGGGGATGGGACCGTAGGGTGGCCACTGGGAAGTCCTTGACAGGAGCACAAAGCCCTGTGCCATTGCCAGCGGGGAACCCAGAGGAGACACACATGGAGTGTCTGTTCCTTTCTTACAAATCTACAGTTATGTCCATAAAACACTAAGTGATTAAAATAATAAAAACAAGTTAATCAATAGGGTCAAAATGAAAAGGAAGTTCCCGCTGAGCCCACTCTGTTTAGTGCTATGCCCACAGGGTATTGGTTTTGGACCCTGACCCTGCCTCGCCCCCACACACCAAGGGCTGGGGAGCGGCGCAGGCATGAGTCCCATGGACTGGCTCTGACAGGCCATGTTCCATGACATAGGCTGCTTGATAACCCAGGCTGGCCGGGAACTCACCATGATGCTCCTGCCTCAAGATCCCATGCCAGAATGACTGGCATATATCATGTCCCACTTTTAGTTTGTTTTTGGTTTTGTTTTTAATTCCAGCACGCGTTCTATTCTTTTAAGTTTCCTTGTATTGAAAGGAAGTTCACACTTCTTTCCCATATGGGAATGCTTTCGTGTGGCTGCGATCTGGAAACCATCACAAACTTCAACTGACATGAAGGAGACGGTCAAGGCCCCGTCAAGAGTAGCTAGCCATTGCTTGACTTGCACTGTAGACCTGCTGAGAAATGCAGACACTCCCATCCTGAGACCATCTGTATACCTCTCCTATGCAATGACAGAGACCTGAGACCCCAGACACAAGCCCTGTTCTTGTATCTTTGCTGCCTACAACCTTGAGAACTCTGTTCTCTGGTGTGTTTGCTATGCTCACAGTAGACCCTCTGTATGGCCTTTGTCCAGAGGTTTGGATGAGACAGCAGCTGTGACTGGAGGCCCAGGCTCGCTCCCCCTTGGCTTGTCCCACATCAAGCCAAGGTCTTCCCACCTTCCTTTTCCAGGCCTGCCTCTGTGTACACAATGTTTGTGGCCTCTGCCAGGGAAAAGGTGTCCCTGGCTGGTGACCCCTGGCCCCTCACTGTGAGCTCATTTCCCCAGGCAGCTGTGCAGCAGTCTCTCAGGTCTTTGGGGGTAACCCTGCACTCAGGGAGCACCTCCTTTGTGACTACCCCCTCCCCTGGCTGCCCAGCCAAGTTCCAAAGGAAGCCAAGATTCACATTCCAGCCCCTGGAGTCTCTGTACGGACCCTCAGATTGCCCCCAAAACTCAAAGTCCACTCTAATTGGCATTCACCTGTTATCCCAAACACTTGCTCTTAGCAGGAAATATGGCTAGGGTGACAAGGGGCCACAACATGATTTTTAACCAGCCCAGACATTTATTGTGCCTGCCAAGCTCATGCCATGTCTTAATTTGCATCCTGTCCCTTGCTGGGTCAGCAGATAGAACCTCAGCTTTAAACTCTGTCCTTTCCTTAAAGAGGGAGGGGTGTGTTGCCCCCAGACCAGGCTTCTCTGAGATTCCTCCAACTCTGTCACTGATTCTTCTGGTTGACCAGAATGGCTGTAAACAGTATGACTATCAAGTATGTGGATGTTTAGGGGTGGGTCTGGTGAAATGGGGATGTGGATGGAGAGCTGTATTTTCAAAACGTGTGGGTTAATATATGTTTCTTGCCAGTTCATACCTTTGGTTTAATTAGAACACCTTTGGTGAAGATTGGTTTATAAAGCAGTAGGTTTCCTTATTAATCTTTTCAAAAATGTATATTATTTTATTTTCTATGTATGTGTATGTTGCCAATATGCTGTTATGTGTAGTGTGTGTGTGTGTGTGTGTGTGTGTGTGTGTGCGCGCGCGCCTGTTGTCCAAGAAGGATAGAAGAGGGCATTACATCACTTGGAACTGGAGTTATAGGTGGCTCTTATCTTCCCTGTGGGTCCTGGAAACCCAGCACCGGTCCTCTGCAGGAGCAGCAAGTGCTCTCAGCTTCAGAGGCTTCCTCCAGCCTCCTTATTTGGCTCTTTCTGTTGATCAGAACACAGACTATGGGCCTGGTTTCTGACAACCACTGTGAGTTGCAGTAAACATTTTGACAGATGCAGCCATGGAGGTAAACACAACAGAAGCAAAATATTTCACTGTTTAAAAACACTGCTAGAAGCTTCTATATGTTGAGTCCTGCAACATTCACATACCGTTATGAAGGATGGTAGGTTCTCAGCCAGCGAAGCCCAAGCCAGTCCTGAGAGAGACAGCCACAGGTCCATGGAGGTGAGAGGAGCTTAAAAGGGCCCTCTCTCTCTCTTTCTCTCTCTCATTTTCATCACTGTCTATCAGTGCCTGCTCTGTAAGTACACTCTCAGCCAGAGAGACGTCCCACACATACCACACACCTCAGCAAGGAAGAGGAAAGAGACCCAGATGCTGTCCCAGAAGTTGGCATTTGAGTCAACTCCATATTTCACTGAAGAAAACAAAACAAAGCATCTTGAGAGACCTGGAGGACACTCCAGTGGTGATGAAGCTCAGCTGGGCTCAGAAAAAGGAAGTAAATTCATTTCGATGCGTTACTCAACACGGCGGCAGCAACACTCTGAAAACAGGAAGCAGGAGAAGCAAAGACTTAAAAAGCCTTCAGGGACCGTGACTATTGATCTGGAAACCCAAGAGGCCCAGAAAGTTCGTGTGCAACATTCTGCTCTAGAGATGAAGCTGTTCTGAGCTGAGTGAGGACCAGAGCATTGGTCCTCCTGGAATTGGAGTTGACGTAACACTCAACACGAGCATTTCCGCTGTAGATGGCCATGCCAGGGGAGCATCTCCTAGTCGCTGGGATGCCATTTTCAGTTAAAATGTGAATCCACTCAATATTATGGATATGTTTGCAGTCATTTCTTTTTAGAATGTTGCACCAAAAATAATCTCCTTCAAGAGGAGTTTCCTCTTCTGCCACACTCCCCACTCTGCCCTCTCTGACCCTGGCAGAACTGAGGGCAGGAGGTTAGGGAGTGCGGACTCCACTGGCCTTCAAACATCAGGGTTTCTCTAGTGCTGCAGTCTGAAGTAGAGAAGGAGCTAGTGAAAAGAGAAGGTCCTGAGACAAGGCAGCCAGAAACCCTGCTGGCTATGGACCCCTGCGCGCTGATTGTTCATGACTCAGAAATTCGACACAGTCGTTACTTTGCTGCATTTTGACAACCATAATCTCCAGGTGGTTGTAAGCTTCAACCTTGTTTTCAGATAGATTAGGGGAGGGGGTGCTTCCTCTGGACTGTGGAAGAGTCGGACTGAGTAACTTCCCCTTTGAATGAGCCATTCAAGCCACTACAGGTATAAGAGGCCTCCGGAATGTGAAATAGGGGTAGGAAAGATAAGCTGAAGGGCCAGGTATGGTACCTGTGCTCCACGCACAGGGCCTTGATGCAGCTATAGCATGTCTCACGATAGGCTCCAGTGTCTACTGTGAAGCCCAGAACCTGAGGAACCTGCTAGGCTCCTACACCAGCACCCCCTCTGACTTACTGGTATATAGTGTGTGTGTGAGAGAGACAGACAGACAGACTGTGTTTGTGGTGCACATGTGTACAGGGTTATGTGGTATGTATATGCACATGTACCTGTGTGGTATGTGGTATTGTGTGTCTGTAGCAGCTGTAGTCCCAGTACTCAGAGGATCGAGGCAGGAGGAGACATCAAGGCCATCCTGGGCTACTAGTGAGTTTGAAGTCAGCTTTAAATACATGAGGTTCTATCTAAAAATCCTGATAAATAACACAATAAAAAATCAAAGAACAATCGTACAGTACATGCTCTCTATCAGAGCATTAAGTAATCCTTGTAAGCATTGTGACAGGGCTTGCCCACAGCAGCAGGCAGCTAAGAGGCTTCTCCAGCATCATCATCGAAGGAAAACAAATTCTAAGGCCATCTTTTTTCTCAAAGAAAAAAAAAGTTCTCCATTCTTAAATTGAAGCTCTTTGGATCAAACTGCAGTATGTATGGACTGTCTTTAAAGGTAAAACTGTTTAATGAAGCCAGATCAACTAGCTACAAACTATGAGAGCAGGCCAGAAGCCCAAGTTCAAGGTGCACAGCTAGGAAAAACATGCTCAAGGGCCAGGCCGTGCTGTTCTTACATCATGGTCCCTTCATCCCTACAGGCAAGAGGAGCAATGGGCTCCCTTGCCATGGGAGGCTTGGGGTTCAAGTGCAAGGCTTCTCTAATCCCACATGGACAGATACTGAGTGTGTGGATTCAAGACAGACTCACAAACAGAGCAACATGCAAGGCTTCTGGTGTTTCCATAAATCAAATCCATGGTGACCCCAAGACTCCTTCTAGGGGCCAGGGCTTAATCACCACCCTTGCTACTGACTGTCTCTCCCACTCTTTGAAGGATCAAATTCATGAGCTTCAAAGTATGTTTCCAACAAACAAATGGAGTAGGGGACATTCTCAATACTGATGCTCACACCACAGGACGCAATTCAAGAACTCCCCGTTCATTCTCTCCTGGACACCCAGCAGCCGAGTCTACGTCTGTGTCCCTGCCTCTTCTCTAGTTTCTCAGTCCCATGTGCCATCACAGATTTGAGCATTCATCTCACACAGACGGCTGCACACTAAGCTCTGGGGTCCCCAGCACACTTCCAAGAACAAAGTTAACTCTCAGCCAACATCCACCGAGCAACCCTGGATCAAAGCCCTCCTTTCCCTGACACCGTTTGGAGACACTTAAAACATTCACAGCGGGTGGAAACTCCGTATAGCGGGAGGCCTCGGAGCTTCAAAACACGGTCAGGAAACAAAGGCGAGAGCTGCCACACCCCGTGTTAGGCGGCTCTGTGGGACTCAGCAAGTCCCTGCCTTTTGCAAGCACATATACCGGGGTTTCCCATTGAGCTGGAGCCTTTGGGGGCCTGGTCCCCCTGGCAGCCTCTGTGGGGTTCCTCCCAGTGTCAAAGGCAGGTCCTAATCATCATCCTTGTGTCGTGAGAAACCAGGCTATGCCTGTGGAGTGTCTAAGAAGGAGCACTCCACGGAGGTGTGAGGGCGTGCTGAGGGGCTGTTGTTCATCAGCAAACAGGGAAGTGCATCCCTCGAAGTATAATTGGGCCAAACCCCACGACATCACCTGTCTGCATGTTCTCTGGCCACTTAAATGATGGTGTTTTGTTTTTTGTTTTTTTTTAATTTAAAGCATGGTGAATCTAGGCAGTTTTTGATTACCCGTGGTAATGGGGGTCAAGGGTCAGCCAGATAATGGAAATGGAAACTTCATTCCTCCTGAGAGTTCCTCTGCCTTCCCTCCTTTCCTTCTGTGGCTCCTCCAGGCATGGCCCAGGTCCTAGTAGAGCATTGAAGGGATGCCATGCCAAGAGCCCCATCCCGCCCAGCCAGGACACTGTCCAAGCTTGCTCACAGTCCTCCCTGACTTCTTATTTGCATGTGGCACCTTAATTCACGCTGACTTGCTTTTATCATTTAATTTGTCCCAAACTGTACTTCATAATAGTGTATTTTTGCAACGTCCATGAAAATGCTCTGGAATTATCGTGGTGTGTGCATGTGTTCCTGTGTGTAGGAATACACACATTTGCATGCACATGTAGGTGACAAAAGTTGACACTGTGTATCTTCTACAATAGTGCTCCATCTTGCTTTTTGAGACAGGATCTCTCACCGAACCTGGAGATCACTGAAGCAGCTAGAATGGCTTGCCAACGAGCTCTAGGGATGTGTCTGTCTCCCTGGGATTGCAGACATGTTCCACTATGCCTGGCAATTTGCGCGAGTGCTGGCGATCTGAACTCAGGCCTTCCCACTGGGACTTTATCTACTGAGCCATCTCTACCCCAGCCATGAGTATCGCACCGTCTTTTAAAGAGTTGTGTAGCGAAAGGTGGCACCAACCCTAGCTTAGAATCGAGAACTAGAGGGTGACATCCTACAAGGCTGGCGGCACACATGAGAAGGCTGGGCCTCAACCTGTGCATTTCTCAGCCATGGCCAACGCCACATGAGGGTCACAGCTCAAAGGGTTAGTAGGGACACCTGGGATAAGTTTGCAAGCTTTCCGTGACTCGAAAATAATTCCAAATAAAGAGGTTATTCAAAGCCGATAATACTGATTTCTATCTTTAATAATGTGTTTACCATTAACAACTATTATTTTTATCAGTAGGAGTCCCTTCTAAAGCTAAAAAAGAAGTTATACAAACAAAACTTGTCAAGTACCCATAGGGCTTTGCAAACCAATCTTGGGGGATGTCAGGCCAGACCTGCACACCTGATATTCCCCATCCATCGAACAACCAAGGTATGTTGCACCAGGGTTGGTCTCTGTGGCCCAAAACCCCTGTAGGGACAGTGATGCCAGATAACAGAGAGGTGGACACTCTACACTGCCATCCCAGAGTTTCAGGGGGCCCAGGATAGGCAGAACCTCAAAAGATAGGATCCTTCTGACCCCAAAATAGACAGCTACACCCACAATGTACCGGCTCACCCTCCTCTGACCTGTGACCCCATCCCATTCCTGGGCAGCCAAGGCTGCTTGAGAAATAAATGTCCCCAGGGCTCATTTTGGAACAGTTCTCTCACGTTGGCAGAGCTAACTCCATCATGAAAGCTGTGGCTCATGCTCTGGGGGAAAGGTACAATGGCCCACCTCCCAGGGCCGGTACACTAATGTTCTTCTGCAGGTAATTGCCCAAACTATCGCTGCGGGCTGCACTCACGCAGTGCCACATGTAATGAAAGTGGAATGAGTGACAGCCGAAAAACCAGGGGACAGCAGAGCATTTATTTCCCTAAGATTATGTTCCTGCTCAGGAAGCTGTGATATGGCTTCAGAGCTCTTGGCTCTCCCATTTCTAATCACAGAGTGTAAAAATGAAATTGTTTTCTTTTTCTTTTTCTTTTTTTTTTCGGCACCGGAAGTGATTTTGTTGGCATCACCCACTGTTTGGAAGATTAAATTTTTTTGAGGCCAGAAAGAAAGAAAAATCTTGAAATTTCAGCGAAAATCAATCAAACAAACAAAAGCTTGATCTCCTTCCTTATGTTTTCAACGTTTCCTAAGTATGGGGTTGTTTTCTTTTTAATTTTAGGGGCTGGGTTCATCAGTCCAGATGGAGAACAGTATGGCTGGCTAAGACCCTACCACACCCGCCATGACGGGGTGGAGAAGCTGGCTAATCATTGCTTGTTGGGTATATTTATGAAAGCAGTTGTTTAAACATTTCAATTAAAAGACTAAAACACAGATTTGTGTATTACCCTCAGCCAGCCATTTCTTCAAGCCAAGGCGACTTTTGTCCTTGTGAAACCAGCTGACAACAGGTCATTGAATCCAAGGGTTGCTCTGGGAGGTCTTGACCCTCCTTGGGACTTTGATTTGTGGTCTCTTGAGCTCTCCTTGTGGATGACTTCCCACTATCTGTCCTCTGGCTGTGTTACTCTAAGTTCCTTCAAATCCATTTTTGGAGAGAGGCAGAACTCAGATCAAAATCTACTCGATTTGCCTCATAAGCCGAAGTTCATAAACACACCCGTAAAAAGGAAAGAGATGCTGTGACCTCAGCCCATTTCCTCCCTAAGCATGGGGCTCACCAGCTGGCTCCCACTAGGACTGTGTTTTTATTTTTATATACTCTTCATTAAGAGTACTTTATGGAGACATTCATTCAGTCTTTAAGAAACAGAAGGCTCTCTGGACTTCACAGCAGTACAGAGACACTGATGGCACCCACTAAGGGAAACAAGCCAGGCATGAAGACCAGGAAGTCCTGCATCCTGTCGCATGGGCAACGCAACAGACTCATCCAAGCGAGTTGGATGGTAATGAGCAAGGGGTGTTGGAGGAAGCAGGCAAAGGGATGGATGCTCTCTTAGTTACTTCCTCCTATGTTTCTGTGTTTCTATGTTTCTATGGCAAAATACTTTCACAAAAACAACTTAGAGGAGATTTATTTGGCCCACTGTTCGAGGGTACAACCCTTCATGGTGGGAAAGTTACACTGGCAGCATCTTGAAGCAGCTGGTCTGTTACACTGCCTTCCAAGTTAGACAGCAGAGAACAATGCAAGCATGTACTCAACTTGCTTTCACCCTTTGGTCCCAGCCAAGACTCCACACCATGGAATGGTGTTGCCCACACTCACTGGTCTTCTCATTCAATAAACCTCATCTAGATAAAAACTCACAGTGCCCAGATGCTAATATTGTAGGTGATCTATAGTCACCTACGATACTTGGGTATTTGGATTTGATGATCAATGTCAACCACTACAAATACATTCCAGAGGTCTACACAAGATGGCCACTGCAACTAAGAGCCCTGTATTGTCCATGAAGGCATTCTTAGAGGGTAGAACTAAGACAAGTTTTCTTACAACTGATGTCACAATGATAGAAGATGCCAGAGAAAACTGTAGAATGTGGCAGGTGTTCTAATCACCATAAGGGTGTGACGGTTCCATGGGTCTGTGCTTATTCTCCAAATTATCCCGTGCATAAAGTTTTTCTAGAGACTCACTTGCAGTGCTGAGAATTCAGAGAAATAGTGAAATTCATCCCTGCGTCATCCAGGTGACAGTCACCTCCCACTGTCCACAAGGGCCTTCCTCCATTATCCCCCATGTCAATCCCTGAATATAGAGAATTCCCCTCATCTAAGAGTCTCCTACTCAACTCTTATTCCAGGGACATGAGAGGGGCCTAGAATTGAGCATCAACGGTACTTTGGGGGTCATATAATCAAGTAAGGTCAAGTTCAAGTCTAGTCCCACACTATCCTTCCTTTGACACTTAAGCCAGGTGTTACTATAGGACACAATTCTCTTCTGAAACCTCCCTTCACTTCCTCATCAGATTTAGCATATGAGCTAAAAACAGTTTGTCACGTTCTTACCTAGAAGGCCACAGGATGGAGAAGAAAGGTGACCAGCAAATGAGCAAATGGAAGCAGCCCCCACCTCTTGCCAAATCCTCAGCCATATTGAAAACCAACACTATTCCATTGTGCCTGTTCAGACCACTGTGTTTTGAGCACACATGCAAACACAGACACACACTGGTGTGGTGCAACAAAACATTAGTGAATTGTATGCCCAGTCTTGCCCACTTCCTTGTGGCTAAAAAGGGTCCCTGACTTTTTTTCCAGTTTGTCCCATTTCTTCATCCTGGCAAGGACGCTTTTGTCTTGCTAGACTCCTCTACCATCTATTGCATGGTGCATAATCAGGACAACTGGAGAAAACAACAGTTGACAAGGAAACTAAACAGACAGCCTCTAACCAAGAGAAACCAGGAGGGAAGACTCCATGCGCTCTCTGGTGCCAGGCAAGTCACCTTCAACCATCATGGACTTGCTCAACAAATACAGGCAGAAGCCAAACTTATTCCTAGGCGTCCTTGTAGCTAGAGGACCAGTGGAGAAGGGGGTGGGTCTGTCTCGTTTACAGGAGACTGACAGTCCAGCCGAGACATTCATACATGAGAAAATATGTTAAATTAAGATGCCCCAGTGGTGGTGAATGCATAAGATCGAGAAATGGAGTTGTAAGGAGCTGTCAGCACAGTGAGGCCCTCCCAAGTGAACCTAGAGGAGAGGAGGCCCAACCCCAGACATTTGGGCACAAAGGCAGGGAAGACAAGAAAACACAGAGACCTTGAGATGGCCCCTTGCTTGCAAGTCACAAAAACCAACAAGAGGCCAGTGAGGACAGTGCTAGGAGAAGCCAGAGGGCATGCAGGGGACAAGTGATACAGAGTCTCCAAGGGGAAAGGAGAAATGGTCTGCCAAGTAGTATAGGACTTGACATGGAGTCGGGGAGTGGTTCAGAGAAATGCTCAGGTCAGGACAGGAGGAAGAACAGGCAAGTTGTGGTTTCCATGGGTGCTTCAAGCACATCTCCTGGAGGGCTGGGTGTGGACCCACTTCCTCACAGCGCTCAAGAGACACTAGAGAGAGCTGGAGTGGTGAGGGCTCTTTGTTTGTAGCTCCAAGTCGGCTGAGAACAGTTCGGAGGCTCGCTGACTGAGTTCCATTTCCCGTAGGGCTACGTGTGCATTCTATAGAGTTCACCAGGGTGTGTGGAAATGTATATTGGGTATCTTTGGAGAAGTGCCAGTTTCTGGATGCATCTGTTTCCTCCCCTGAAGTGAGAAAAACAGATCCAGGCCCCAGATGTCCCTTTCTATAACATAGGCCTGACGCAGCTAAGAGACATGGGGAGTCACTCGTGCCTCTAGGGTCTCGTAGTCCTGGGCACACTCTGAACCTTTGAAACCTTAGGTCAGGCCTTTCTCATCAGACCGTGCAGTCCTTGACAATGCGGACAAACATCTAGCCTGTTTCACCTAACTCCAAGTGGGTGCATGCTAAGCCATTGCAGGGAAGAGCATGCTGTTCTGGAAGTGAAGGATGCCTGTGACTATCTAAGAAAGAGCTTGCCACCACACAGAACAACAGGGAAGCAAGCCATTTGCTCTCCAAGACCACAGTGACCAGAGTCTTCCTCCCTCACTGTCCTTGACCTTCTGGGGATCAGGGGAGCTTACACCATCACTGCCTGGCACATTCTGTGACATGATGATGACCTGGGGGACAATCAAACTCACTCTTCCAGCTGAAGGCCTTGGCTGTGAGAGACCTAGCCAAGCCAGACAGTGTAGCACAAGTAAGCATTTCACCTTAGAGGCCTTGGTGTCCACTCTCCATGAAGCAATGCACAGCTTCTGCCAAGCCTCTCATCCCGGAGGGAGCCACCCCATGAGCTGCACCCAGTCCAGCAAGGCGAGCCAGACAGAAACCAGTCCCTGACCTTCCGGAAAGTCAGGCAGTAGGTCTTGAACGTGTCTCATATCTTGTGAACTTCCTGTTCTCTTTGGGTAAAGTTCCTTGAGATTTGGCTTAATGGAACAAACTCAGAGCTAGCTGGCCAGAGCCAGGACACGTGTTCTCTGAAGCAAGGGCAGTGGGAAGCCAAGTGGGACACAGAGTTTAGAAACAGTTCATCCAAGAGACTGTCTGGTGAGCTTCTGAGGACACCAGGCCAAGAATGGTGCTGGAAGCCAAATGAGGTTTTGGTCAAGGTGTTCAGACCAGCCTCTCCTCTCAGAGGCAAAGCAAAACCTTGTGCAAACATAAAGTTTCATCCCCATTCTGGGGAAAATTTTTCAAGAGCCCTGTTTCTCTAGGTAATAGTGATGTCCCTGCTTCATAAGGTCTAGATTTACTGCCTCTGTCTGCCTCCCATCCTATTTCTTGTCGCCTACAGCAAAGCCACACACTGGCCTCTCGTTTCTTGAACTCTTGCCTGTGTCAAGGTCCCCAGAGAGCCACACTCATGGCCTGGAATGCTCTTTTCATCCCTCATCACCAGCTATTGACCTTTCACATCTTTAGGAAAGCCCCGAAGCAGTGGTTCTCAACCTTCCTGCGACCCCTTAACACAGCTCCTCATGCTGTGCTGACCCCCAACCATTAAATTATTTCACTGCTACTTCATAACCACAATTTCGCTATTGCTATGAATTGTAATGTAGATATCTAATATGCAGGTTGTCTGGTATGTGACTCCCAAGGGGGTCACGACCCACAGTCGAGACTTGCTGCCCTAGATGCTGCTTCAACGGTCTCAGATCCCTATGCGCCTATCACAGTGATAATTATTAAATGTATTGGTACTTGGTTCCCACAGGACATCATATTCCCCCATCTGTCCACACTCATGGTCGGCCGTGGATGTGTTAGTGGGTAGGTGGATGTGTAGATGCATGAGTGGAAAGATGTGTGGGTGGATAGATGGAGGACTGGGTGGTAGATGGGCATATAAATGATGGCTGGATGAATGAGTGAAATGTGGGGTGGGTTGCTGAGTGGACAGGTGGATGGGTAACTGAATGCATAGATGGGCAAATGGATGGGTGAACAGATAAATGGCCTTCCAGTCAAACAACGGTATCTCCTCTTACAATTTCTCCTTCACATTTGTTTTATGTCGTCTCTTCCACCCGAAACTACCATCCTCTCCCTGACTCACTTACTCAGAGCCTAGCCCCCCTCCCCCACATGGTGGATCCCAAGGGCCACCTCCTCAAGAAAGGCCCCAAGGATCTTTTCCCAGCTAGAAATGATCATTCCATATTCTGAACTCCACCAACGTCATCTCTGTGATAGTTTCTTGGGTGAATCCTTGCCTGTCTGTGTTGCAATGGATTTAGCTTTGTCCGTAGAACACTAAGATCTTCAAAGGTGAGAGACACTCCCTTTTTATTGCCATACTAGTTAAGTGTGCTCATGATAAGACCAAGACCTCTAGGCTGCTTGTGACAGAAGAACCTTACCAAATATACCACTCACAGATGAGGACGGGAAGCCCAAAGCAGTAAACTGGCTTTCCCAGAACCAGCCAGCAACCCTCCTCTCCTGGGTGTCCTCTCAGTCTAGCCTCCTGCCCAGGAGAATACCTTCCAACACACAATGTCAATGAGAACTGGAGGCCAACCCTACTAACTCTAAAAGTGCAGGTCCAAAATAATCTTTGTCACCAGCTAATACAAACTCCCATGGAACCTTTTTTTTCTGTGGGGAATCCATGCCAGGATGCAGCGTGTCCCCACGGTAAGAAACCTGGCCAAACCGCAGAGCAGCTTCTGGAGTTAAATCCGCAGAGCAGCTTCTGGAGTTAAATCTTCGTTTACTATGCCATTGATTGTGGCAAGTGGCTCTACCTCTCCCAGCCCCACTGTATTCAGTTTGGGCAGCACAAACCCCAGGCCTGGAGAATTAAGTACTGAGTATTCACCCCAGGGCCCAGTGTAGCATCAAGACCCTTCCCAATGCTAATGATGGCACTGCTATGGTTAGTCTCCAAGGGCTCTGGTCCTGGGGCACCTTGGTAGAGGACCACCAGAAAGGAGGACTGCTTCCTTCTCTCCGTAGAGCTTTGGGGGAGGTTATCCCGGGAGAATGGAGCCGTGTGGCTTGCTGGGAATATACAGATCAAGGTGGCAGGTCACGCTCACATCACCACGCCCCACAGCCTCATGCATCCACCTCCACACCAGCCCCCTCACATCCGAATCCACACCGAGAGAGCACGAGAACACGTGTGTGCCTTCACCCCAGCTCACGTGCACTGGGAAAGCGGGCCTCCCAGGGACCCAGTGGCTATCAGGCTGCTGCCCTTGCCTCTGCTAAAAACCCGTGGGCAACTGGGGACTGTGCTCATGGATCTCCTACCTAGATGAGCCTGCCAAAAAGGCCAAGTGTATTTGCATATAATTTGCATGTGTTGACACAGCCCTTCTCATCTCTGCACCGAGCTTTCCCAAGCTAACCTGTTATTACTGCCTCTCTGAAGTTGGCGCCGCTCACCCACCCACTGCCAGTGAGTACACTATGCATCGAGACAGGCAGGGTGCTGGCAGATCAGATCACTCCAGTGATTCACCACCAACTGCCCAGCCTCAGTTTCTCCTTTGGATCATGGATACCAAGACTGCTCCATATGAAAGTTCCTGTCATAGAGTGTCCAGAGTGCAGTGTTGCTAACCTGTAACCACAAAACTGATACATTTTTATGAAGAGGCCAAGAATTACCTCTGGGTGAGTGGGTCACCTAGGCCTCCCCAGACTAGCAGTCAAAACTACAGGACTCTTAGTTAAATTTATATTTCCAGGGAAGAGTGAGTAATGTTTTAGAACACGCAGCTTCTACATAAACCTTCTTATATCAAAGCAATATTCACCGTTAACTGAAATTCAATGTCCTAGATTTTATCTAAACACCCTACCTGGTGCCGAGGCCCAGGGGCTCCTGTTATTATTAATATCCTGTTTTCTCACTGTTCTTCCAAAGCTCAGGGGGACATGTTCTCTGTCTCCCAAATGTCCTGCTTCCTCCTCTCAGATAGGAAGGGGGGTGGGGACAGGAGGCTTCAAGTGAGGCACATTGAGAGTTGCTGAGGGGGGGACGGGGGAGAACCTGTGCTTCCCAGTCTAGGTACAGAGCTAACTGTGCTCCCCTCTGCTCTCTGTGAGGAGCCTGGGCGGTTATCACTGCCAACGTGAGGCTGGGCTTCCTGTGGTGAAGGGCACGCGTGTTTTCATCAACAGAGCTGGTTTCTAGGGCCTCCGCACAGGATGTGAGGCCTGTGGCAGGTCATAGAGGAAGAGGCGAGCCATGGCAGGGGTTGGAGCATGGGGGCTGGGGTGGGGGAGGCACGTGGGCGAGGCTGTTTTAGTCCAGGGGCTGGAGCAGGAGCCTGTCTCTGTGGTTACCTGCAGAGCCCTCCATCAGCCTTCAGTCTGGTTTCCCTGGTTTACACTCATCAACTTGACCCCTTCAGAGTTTGGTGTGGTGTTAGACTAGCTCAATTACTGTCCCTATCTAAGCTAGGCGCCAAGCAGGTCAAGGCAACGCTCAGCACCTGAGCTCAAGGCCCAGACTCGTCGGTTACTCAGAACCGCTATTAAAGGAGCTAATAGAGTCCAACAGTACAGTCCTTGTAGAGCATGCACAAGACCCTCAGTCACCTGTCATCCCAAGACAGGAAGATGAGGACATCTAGGTCATTTTCAACTACATAACAAGTTTCAGAGCATCCTTGGCTACCTGAGACCGAAGAGAGATCCATCAAGCTTGGGTATGAGCTGTGTGTGATAACTTGGGAGGGTGTCAGCTCTGAACCTAAGGGCTTTCGCCAAGCCAGGCTTTCTACACTCGGGAACAGGAACACTATCAGTAAGCATGTGTCTCACCCATGAGTGACCATTTCCTTCAAGATTTGTGGAGAAGAGAAATTGCATGGTAAGACCAGTGGATAGATCATGGAGTATAGTAACAGATAAAAATCCAAAAATTAAAACATAGGACTCCACATCCTTCCCCATAAAGTGTAGTGCTGGGCAGGCTCCCACCCCTCAGACAAGCTGCAAAGATGGCATGACACAACACGGTGCCACTCTTCCCAGCCCCGACCGGCCTTCCCAGCCCCGACCGGCCTCCATGATACCCTCCTTCTGGGAACTTCTGTTTTCACTGAGTCTGAGGGTCCTGTGTGAATGGCACCACTAGCCAGGGCACTGGGGAACCCCCTAAGGCTCTCATCAGTTGCTAATGGCATGCTAATGGTCAGACCGCCAACAGAGGCCAGGGGCCTGGAAAGTTGCTTTCCTGTGCCATCTGGCAAGATGAAACCACGTATCTGTGGTTGAAGTATGGCCAGCCTAGAAAAGACCAGGGTCTGTCCTAACAAATGGAGACCCATCCTCTGCCTCTGGCCCTCATGGACAATGTTCCTGGCCTATAGCCTCTACCTGGCACCCTTCTCCTAGGCTGACGGTACTTCAGAGGAGGATAGAAGGAAAGTGGCCAGAGGATGTGGGGTTGTCCAGGGGGATATGTTACACTGGGGCCTGGGACAGCCATCAGCCAGACTAGAATGGAGGTGATGACGCGGCACCAGAGGCTATATCCTGCCGGCCCACAGCCTCTGTCCTGTCTGTTACTCACAAAGGCTTCAGAAGTTTAGGGATGGCATTTCTCCCCCCGGGGCCTGGAAATAAAACTGGCCACGATCACCACAATTTCTCTATGCTCCAAATGTCTTCATTCTGCAGAGGGAACTCTTGTGCCTCTGGGCACTGTGGAACTTCTCCCATCCCACTCTAAAGAGTTCAGCTTGGCCTTGGATTGGCCACCTAGAAGGCAATTAGTCAGGGACGAAACCTGCATTGCCAACCTCCATGGATGTGAAGACACAGCCATGGATAGTTCAGGCTCACAGACTGTGGGAGAAGATTCTGGAAAGGTGAAGAGAACATCAGGGTGATATCTCTTCTGATAAGATGATGCAAATGGGTTCCTGTGTTCTCATTGGTCGGTCGGGTGCTAGTGCCTCAGATACTGGATGCCACCTGGCCTTCCATTTTTCCATCTGCCTATGCTCAACCTATGTTCATTGCCTCTGTCCTCTCCCTGGAAAGCATGGCTCCATGCCAGGGGCCTCTCTGGCTCTGATATAGTTCTTCAAAAGAACAGACTTACCTCTTGAAAACAGAAGGGGCGGAGGAGGTGTATAAAACTGACTTTCTCAAAGTCAGTATCCCCAATTCCAATGGGTAGGAATGCCCCAGGGCCTTCCTTTCTTATTCTAAGCTACGACCCAACATCTCCCCCAACCCTGACCCCTACAACACACTAATTTCAGCTTGTACAACCTTTCCTTGAAGAAAAACAAGGCATAACAATTGTAATTCTCCTTTGGCCAATGGCCAGACAGTGAAGGACTGGAGCCAAGAGACTAACGGATACACCCGGAGAGGCCAAGGGCAGAGGGCAAAACATTCTGGACACGTGTTTTGTCAGAGACCAGCCTGGAAGGCCTTGTGGAGAGTCCGTGCTTAAGACCAACACCTTCAGTCTGAATGGCATGCCAAGGCCCTTCAGAACCTTGTATGGAACATGCCTGTGACATTAATTAATGCCAGGCAAACTGCAACAGCAGAGTTTGAAAACTAAAAATAGAGCTTTTGCCAACTGACTCATCTCTGACTGCACAGAATTCTCTCAGCTTCTTCTCTACATGTGCGTTATATTATTCTCTCTCTTCTCTCTCTTTCTTTCTCTCTCCCTCTCTTCTTCTCTCTCCCCACCTCTAGCCCTCTCCCTCGTCCCCTCTCTCTCCTCTTTCTCCCCATCTTTGTTGTTCTTCTCTTCTTCGTGTTGGGAGGTCCCACTTCCAGAAGTGATGGTCCCACTCAGCTACCCTCCGACCCAAAAACATGCTTAATAAGCAAGGAAGTCATTGCTTTTCCTGGCTCCCAGGGTCCTAACCGTGTCATTTGCACTTCATATTTTCCATGCGGATGCCCCTGCCTGTTACATCACATACAACTCTATAGCTTCGTTTCCGATTACAGTCCCATCTATTTTAAACTTTGTTGATTTCTGCAAGGAAGGAAGCCTATTTCATACAGATTAGCTGGACAGCTGGGTCTGATTGCCTCTGATTACCTGGCTTTGGGCCACTAGGGAAAGAGCTTTCCCAAAGCCCCTTGGATGGAGGACCAGTCCATATGGCCCCCAAAGTGTGGGTCACTGCTCACGCTGGGGAGGAAGGGCCGGCAGTGTTAGTCGGAAATCAACAGGTCAAGGCGAAGGCAGGTTCACACATTGCTCCACGCCTCAGGGTTTGGAGGCTGTGCTGGAAGATGGAGGAGGGGCGGGGACCAGAAACCCCTGGATTCCAGAGCTCTTGTGTGCCCCTGAGTGTGGGATTGTGTCAGAAACCACTGCGTGTGTTGGAAGGAGGCATTCATCATGCTTGCCTCACAGTCATCCAGAGGCGAGAGACCGGGCATAAGGACCAGAGCCCTTCACCTGGCCTTGCACCCCAGACCTCCAGGTGCACAAAGAAATCACAAAGTCCTCTCTCACCTTTCAGTGGTCAGTCCACAGGCAGGGGGGAGCTGCCGCGCTCTCCTGAAAGCTGGTGGTTCCGATGAGGCAGGAGTATGTTCCCTGCTCGTCCCATCTCTGCCTTCTCTTTGTGCCTCCTCTAGAGAAAAACCGAGTGCTGGAGAGTTAAAAAAAGAAGGCTGGTGTGTGTGGAGGGCGGTGGGAGTCTGGGGGTGCCGAGGCGGTAGGGGGTGGCAGAGGGACACCGGGGGTGGTGAGCAGGCTGCCCTGGTGTGGGTTCGGGGTAATGGCCGACACAGGGGAGATGGCTTGCCTGCCGGAGCTCAGCGCCACGGCAGCTTTGTGTGGGTGGCGGCAGCTCACGGCTGGGTTTCAAACCATTACACTGAACATTTGCAAACAGATAAAAAAACAAACCCATTGGGCACAAATGGAAACTTCTGCTTTCCTTCTCTCCACGCTCTTTCTCCTTCTCCTCGGCTTAAGGGTTTCCCTGGAGGAAGGTCAGGGTGGTTGCTGGCCCCTCAGAGCTTCCGACCCCATCCTTTCCAGCCATTGCAATCCCGTGACCACCACTGTGTATCCGCAGGAGCCATTGCACAAGATGTCCGCCAAGCCCTGGGTCCACTCACTGAAGCAACGCCCCTCCATGGTCTCTTTCAAAATCCAGACCCTGGAAGCCGTCCAACTGAAAAGGGTCCAGGATTTCCTATCGGAAGGTGTGTGGTCTTTCTTGGTTTTAAAACCACCTTAGAGCCAGCCAGCAAAGAAGCTGGGTGAGATACACTGTCATTACTGGGTGACATTTTTTCCAAAGGATGCCCTATGGACAGTGGGAGGAGGTACTGCTTGAAAAACGGAATGGATTCCGTGTTCAAACTACTTTGACAAATGTCACATGCCGTTATACCCAGGAATAATCACAGTTCTTTGAAGGTAAAGGCTCTGAAAAGTCCTGCAATTAAAAAAAAAAAAAAAAAGCTTCTTTTATTCTGTTTAGGTATTTCCGGAACATGCAATGAGAAGTTTTAGTGCCAATGAGGCGGTTCATGGTTTGCCAGTTCATGACTCCCTGCTTGGTAGCACGGACAGTTGTCAATGAATGTGAGACTATGGCTCTGTCACAAACAGGAGCAACATAAGGGTGACTCTGATTTCTCACAGCTATGGACAGCTTCAGACCATAGCCAGCCTCCCTTCCAGGCTGCTTCATTTCTACAGCTTTGGAGGCCATTAGCACAAGTCAGGTGCCCTAGTTAGTTTCTTCCTATTACTGCCATGACCAAAAGCAACTTGAGGAGGAGAGGTTTATTTCATTGTCCAGCAACGTGATTTCATTGTCCAGCAACGTGGGAAGTCGGGGCAGGAACTCAAGGCAGGAACCTAGAAGCAGGAACTAATGCAGAGATCCTTGGGCGAGTGCTGCTTACTGGCTTGCTTACCCCATGGCTTGCTCAGCCCGGGGGTGACACATCAAATATTAATCAATAAAATGTCCCACAGTCTTGCCTGTAGAACAATTTGATGGTGGCAATTCCTCAGTTCAAGTTCCCTCTTCCATGGTGACTCTAGTTTGTGCTGAGCTGACAAAACCTAACCAATGTGCAAGGCAAGGGGTGACCCACCCCTGCCCTCAGGCCACCCCCCTTTCACATGGGCATCTCTCCTTTGTGCAGAATGGTTTGAGTCTACTATTGTCAACTGCAGCTCATTTGTTGCTTGGGGGACACGGAAATGGCTGAAACCTTTTAATTCTTATAGCTAGGGGTCAAGAGTACAAACTAAGGATGCTGCCAAATGTCCTTCAGGGCAGAGGACAGCCCCCACAAAGAGGATCCATTCCATAGTATCACCAGTGTTGTGTGGGTCCCCTTGTGGGGTGCAGGTGAGGAACAGGTGTGGACATTCTGGGCACATTGGAAGGCAACCACAATGTCTTAGGTAAGAAAGAAACTCCCAGGTCATTCTGACAGCTCTCACTCACCTGGGAGACAGGATGGAAATGAGTGGGAATAAAGTCTCCCTGATTCTTCCGTAGTAAATTGCTATGGAAACTATGAAAGCTGTCAGGTTAGTTAACAAGCTGTCCCGCAAACGTGAACACCTGAGTTGGATCCTCACATAAAAACAGAAGTCCATGTGTGGCGGTGTGCTGGTAACCCCAGCTTTGGGGACCCAAAGGAGAAAAAGCCAGCCTTTCTTGCAAACAGTCCAAATTGTATGACTTTTAAAACAGAAGGGAAGAATTCCAAAGGGCAAATAGAATAGACATGGGCAGCAGTTGAAGAGAGGGAACAGGACGGGAGCCTACCAGAGATGTGCTCTGAAAGACTCCACCCATCAGGAGATCAAAGCAGATGATGAGACTCACAGCCGAACTTTGGGCAGAGCACAGGGAGTCTTATGGAACAGTTGGGGGATAAGACTTGGAAGGAACAGGAGTGCCGCATGAAGACCCACAGAGCCAACAAATCTGGACCTGGGGGCCTGCAGAGACTGATGCACCAAACAAGGACCGTGCATGGAGAGGACCTAGGTCCCCTGCTCAGATGTAGCCAATAGGTATCTCAGTCTCCATGTGGGTCCCCTCGTAAGAGGAGCAGGCGTGGTCTCTGATGTGACTCTGGTGATGCTCCTTGATCACTTCCCCAGGCAGGGAGGCCTTGCCAGACCACAGAGGAAGAGGATGCAGGCAGTCCTGATGAGACTTGATAGGTTGGAGTCAGTTGGTAGGGGAGGAGGGCTTCCCCTTTCTGAGGACTAGGGGAGGAGGAAAAAGGAGAAGAGGGAGGGAAGGTGAGACCAGAAGGGGACTACGATCAGAATGTAAAGTAAATAAATTTTAAAAAAAAAAAAAGAAAGACAGAAAGAAAAGAAAAAACTGCCTCATCTTGCTTAAGTACCTCTGACAAGTTGAACTCTGTGAGCAGAGTGAAACGGTATAGAAAAGCTTAGAAAGGCTTTGAAAAGCTTGTGAGCACTTCAGCAGATAATCGTTCATAATTGGAACATTTTCTAGACTCCATTAAAAAGGCTTTAAACAAAGCTGAAAATTATTTGTTGACCTTTACTCTGAAGGAGGCAAACGGTCATGTCGACAGCATTAATGCACTAGGCCTGGTTGAAGATTTTCTTTTACAGCAAGTGCTAGCAGGAGTCATGGTTGTGCTTAGCACACTGCAATTACTAACAGCTAATCAAAGGAGACAATGAGACCACAGCACAAACTGATGTCCTGGTTACTGCGCAGTCTCAGAGAAGACCCTTTTATACTCTGGCATCCCACTTCTGTAGGACCTTCAGCCCAAAGTCCAGACCCAGGAAAGGGTTGGTTGATTGTTTTGTTTGGAGTAGAGAAAGAAAAGCAAGTGGACACGCCCTGTAGAGTTGGGAAGGAGAAGGCAGCAAGGCACCGAAAACCCATGCAGGCACAAGGAAGAAAAAATGTATGAGGGACCCTCAAAGAGACTTTGGAGGATGAATGGGTGGCTAAGTTCTCAGTGTGGCCTCAGAACAGAGCTACAAGCCTTCAGGTGTCATTGGGGACCCAGAGCCATCCTTGAGCTCTACTCCCAAGAAACTTTCTCAGGAAAAAAATAAAAAATCAAGAAGGATCCAAACGAGGTGCAAGTTCATCGTTGGTTGGCTGAAAATTGCAACCTCCACCGTGAACCTGAGAAAGGACACATGGGATGGTAAATCACTGTGGAAAGTGTGAAAGCTGGGGGGTTCGTAAAGCACCTTCCAGCAAGCATGAACTCCTGAGTTAGATCCCCACATAAAAACCACATCTGTGGTGTGCTGGTAACCCCAGCTTTGGGAAGGTGGAGACAGAAGGCTCAGATGATTCCCTGGCTTACTTGGCAGCTAGTCTAGACTAATCCATGAGTCACAAGCCGGTAAGAGATCCTTACCCAAAGGAAGTGGACAGTGCCTGAAGAACAACATCAGAAGTTGACCTCTGGTCTCCTGCACATGGCAATATGCCCACTCAAATCCACAAACACATAAGTAAAAAATTTAAAGCCCATGATAGTCTTCTTGTTAAAATCCAGCTTTGAGAGTCCTACTCTCGGACCCTGACCCTGGAGGCTTTCCGTTCACCTTGAAGAGCATGAAAGTCAGCTGTTGGCCTCTTCCCACTGCCCTCAACCAAGATCACTGAGCAGGGTAACCTTTCCATTCTTTGATGTTCTAGTTTTTGGTACCAGGTTCTGTGCACTCTAAGCTCATCTTACTCCCCACCCCTCTGTGGATCCTAAGTTGTGGAGTCACCTGCTCAGTGTGGCGGATCTATGGGAGAAGACAAGGATGCAGCCGACTCTCTGAGACGCTAGAGCTTGCTCAGGACCTGGGACAGTACCAGAGCGTTAAGTCTGGCTCCTCTAAGAGCTTCTGTCAGGACCCAGGGAACACCAGCTGCCCACCTTTGGAGTCTGCTATTCTTTCCATGGGAGAGAACTGCTTTCTGCATGGCTTGGGCGCCATTAGCTCCAACACTCCATGGCTTTCACCAGATTCCCACTGCCAGAAATTGCCTCTCCTTCCAGCTGGAGCTGGGTTAACTGAGGGAGTCTCTTGATGGCTCACTTGGCCCATATGGAGGCTCTTTGGCTGAACAGAGCTCTCCCTCTGAGTTGCATCAATGGGAACCATCCTTGTTTGCCTACACAGGGCCATCAGACACAGCCATGCAAAGACAGCTTCCTCAGAGAGATCAGCATTGCACAGGCTCTCTAACACGGATGCTGGGAAATGGGAGTCCTGGCTAATCTACCGGTTCCTGAGGTTGCTACACATGGTTCAAAGATGAAATCTCAAAATTATAATACTTACATGCATACTCAATGTAACTTTGACAGTACAGATCTATCTGATATATAAAACTGGTATGTGTACCTAAAATATTAACCATTAGTTTAAAGAAAACTGTATTACTCCCAAAGTCACACAGATAGTCAGAAGACTCAGAATAGATAAAACAGTGTTTAAAAAAAAAATTGGAAGGATCTTGCCGCCTAATTTTAAGACTTGCTTTATTGCAACAGCAGCCACATCTGTGTGATGCTTGAAACACAGATGCGCAGCCCAATAGTACAGAATAAAAGACACAGAGATACGCTTAGTGCCGGAGGCTTAGACAAAGAGGCAAGAATGTGCTGCAGGAAGACTTGTCTTTTCAACAATGTTGAAGCAATTTGACTTGGTCAGGTTTGGAAGGGGTCCTTACTTTGTACAAAACTTAACTCAAAATAGATGCAGAATTGAACTAAGAATTTTAGAGAAATTTAAGAATTAAGAAGAAAACTTTAGGGTTTAGGTTTATAGACAAGAGTTCCTAGATATTGCACAAAAATACAATGGATGAAATATAATCACTAAATTAGACTTCGTTAATATTCCAAACCTTTGCTCTGCAAAGGATCCTACTTTAAAAGATGGAAAGAAAAGCTTTCGATTGGAAGGAAATATTTGCAAACCACATACCCAACAAAGGCTCAATATCAAGAATATTATAAAGAACCCTCAAAACTCAACAGTAAACACACACATCACCCGGAGATGGCTGTAAATTGGTGCTCAGTGTCATTCACAATCAGTATCATTCACAATACAAATTAAAAGTGTGATGAAGATCCCAAACAGAATCTTAGCACTTGAGAGTTTGAGGGAAGAGGCTTGCCATACATCTGTGGCTATACCGGGACACAGAGCAAGTCCTAGGCCAGCCAGGGATCCGTACAAAACCCCGCATCTAACAAGACAAAAGAAAATCCCAGGGCAAGCCACCCCAGCACATCTATCAGGGCAGCTGAAATCTAAGAGGCCAGCAGCTAATTCTGGTGAGGGGCAGAGAAGCTGATCATTCACATGCCACAGCGTGAATACAGAGTTGGATGGCCACTCTGAGGAGCAGTGTGGGGGCGGGGTCCTCATGAAATTAAACATGTACTGTCTTAATTAGGGTTCCTATTGCTATGATGAAAGACCATGAACAAATGCAGTTTGAAAAGAAAGGGCTTGTTTCACTCATAGTTCCACATAGCAGATAATCATCCAAAGCAGTGAGAGCAGGAACTCAAGCAGGGCAGGAACCTGGAGGCAGGAAAGGATGCAGAGGCCATGGAGGGGTGCTGCTTACTGTCTTGCTCATCATGGCTTGCTCAGCCTACTTTCTTACCGAACCTAGAACCACAAGCCCCAGTGATAATACCACCTACAATGGGCTGCCTTCCCATCGATCACTAGTTAAGAAAACGTCCTACAGGCTTGCTGACAGTCTGATCTTAAGGAGGCATTTTCTCTGTTGAGGTGCCTTTCTCTCTGATGACTCTAGTTTGTGTCAAATTGACATAAAACTAACTAGCAGAACTGACCACCTTGTCAGTTTGACACACAAACACATCACGTTTCAGTTAGACCCGTCCTTTCTCATGTATCCCCAAGATGGTATATTAATATCACAACATAAAACATAAACAATTTTTATCTGGGCATAGTGGCACACACCTTTAATCCCAGCACTCATGGAGGCAGAGGCAGGCAGATCACTGTGAGTTTCAGGCCAGCCTGATTTACAAAGCAAGTTCAGTACAGCCAAGGCTACACAGAAAAATCCTGTCTCAAAAAAATCAATAATAATGATAATAATAATAATCATTATATAATAATAATAATAACAAAAGTTCCACAGTGTTTGCAAATTCAAACACATTAAAAGTTCAGTCTCTTTAAAATATCCAGTCTCCCTAGAAATCCAAAATCTCTTTCAAAAGCTCAGCATCTCTCAAATGTAAGCTCCTATAAAAATCAAAATTAAGTTCAATATTTTCTTAACTCAAGAGTGAAGACCCAGGGCACAATCACAAAGCAAAACCAAACTCCATCAGTGCCCAGTGTTTGGAATCATGATCTTCTGGGCTCCTCCGAAGGAGGAGTTTAGGTAAGTTCTCTGACTCTGCCCTCTGAGGCACACACAGTTTGCCTTCCAGGCTCTGGCTGGCTCCAATCCTCTAATGCTGTTCTTGGTGGTCATCCTATGGCACAAATCTACAGTGAAATATAATCATGAGGTTGCAGGCCAGGAACATCTTCACCTAGATGGACAGCCCTGGCCATGGACGGAACCCAGCCTCACACGACCCTGCCTGTGTGGCAGTGCGGCATAGAACCACACATAGTGACAAGTGAGAATATAAACACCTCCTCTATGCTGACTGAAGCCTTTAGAAACAGTTTATTGCATGGCGTCCATATCCGTTTCCAACTTTTGATACTGTACTGTAGTTACACAAAACTTCAACATTAATCAGGCATGGTGGTACATGCCTTTAATCCCAACACTTAGGAGGCAGAGGCAGGCAGATCTCTGTGAAGTCAAGGTTATCCTGGGCTACAGAGAGTTTCAGGCCAGCTAAGGTGACATAGTGAGACCCTATCTAAAAACAAGCCTTTGACATTGGAGAAGCTGGGCAAATGGTCCGTGGAATCTCTCTAGACTCCTTTTAGAATTTCCAGTGTGCCTAGGATTAATGACAAACAAAAAAGCTTTACACAAAAAGCTATTCATTGAATATGCTTCAGATAATTATATATAAAATAAAAACTGTAGGGCTGGGGGTATAGTGCAGTTGATAGATTGCCCACAAATCATGCATGAAACTCTAGGTTTCATCTATATAATCATTAAAAAGGGGCATAATGGAACACACTTGGATGGAAGCAGGATGATCATAGGTTCAAGGACATGTTTGGATATACATGAAATTCAAAGCTAACTAGGGATACATGATATCCTGTCTCATAAAGGAAAGAAAAGATGGAAAGAAAGAAGGAAATAATGGAAGACAAATGGAGGGAGGCTAATTAAAGAAGAAAAGGGAAAGGAGGAGAGGAGAAAGCAGAGAAAAAAGGGAGAGGAGGAGAGGAAAAAAGGGGAGGGGAGGAGGGGAGGGGAAGGGGAGAGGAGGGGAGGAGAGGAGAGGAGAGGAGAGGAGAGGAGAGGAGAGGAGAGGAGAGGAGAGGAGAGGAGAGGAGAGGAGAGGAGAGGAGAGGAGAGGAGAGGAGAGGAGAGGAGAGGTCTATGGTAGAGGCATACACATGAGTGTGGTCTGTGATGGCTCCCCTTGGGGAGCTGAGGTACCCATCCTAGCCAGGGCAGGATCTTACAGCACTGTGCCTCAGGAGTCCAGCTGTGTCAAAAGGCAAGACATTAAAGTTCCTCTCCAGTGCAGCCAACTCTACTGAAAAACCTCAGGACCTTACAGTCCAAAGGAGTCAACTTTCCAGTCAACCAGAGGCCTTGTTTCAACTCAGCTGAACCTGACTGGGATGACACAGCAGATGTCTTCGTGATAGGGCAAGCTTCAGATGAGATGCCGCATTTCCTCAGCCCCAAGTCCCACAACTGCAAGAAGCGTCATTATTTTTTGTTCACCTATGAAAGGAAAATATGCTGCCAATTAACCATGACACAATGCTTTCTTATCACTGAAAATTTTTAATTTTATTTATTGAAAGAATTCTTTGAGACTTAATTAGACAGCCCGTTATCAAATATTACTATTGTGCATACATAAAAGGCCAGATACAGGCAAAATCATTGATTGTTATTCCTCAAACTACTTCATTCTGAACTCAGTCACTGATTACTCTCAGCTCAGACTCATCCTAACAGGATCGTCCATGCTCAGTTCTTTGCTTTCATCTGCCAATACTACTGATGTGGCAATCCAGAACATCTTTAAAAAGACTTAAAAGAGGGGCTGGGAGATGGCTCAACACATAAAGCTCTTTTTTACGTAAGCATGAGAGTCATATCCCAAGACCCAAATCATTCATTCATAGATAGATAGATAGATAGATAGATAGATAGATAGATAGATAGATAGATAGTCAGTCAGGTGGGAAGGGAAGGCACCAGGGGACCAAAGGGTCACGAGACTTTATTACCAAATGTCCTAGACTAAACAGTGAGCCCCATGTCCAGTGAGAGACCCTGTCTCAAAAAGTAAGGTGGGGAATGACAGATGAAAACATTAGACTTCATACATAAAAAAAAATAAGATTAAGAATAATAGAAACCAGGTTGGTAGATAAACTTTTGTCCATGTTTCCATCTTGTCTCCTTTTAGTGACATGCTTAAGCATGTCCACCAAGGTGTCCCTATGTCTAAAATGCTCACAGAGGTGAGAAGATAGATCCACAGTTCCACTCTGCATGCTCATCCCGTGTTATGTCCGTGCTGCTCTGTGGCATGTGAATGAACGATGCATGTCAGCTGCAGAATGAAGCTTCAGGTCTGCATGTGGCCACTTGGGTGTCCACATACACACTACAATTCGACTATGCTAAGGTGTGTGTGTGTGTGTGTGCGTGTGTGCCCATTTATGTGCTTAAAGGTGGGGGTCAACCTCATGCCATTCCTCAAGTACTATTCTGCTCTGATTAGTTCTGCTTGGTTTTATACAGTCTCTCACCAGCTTGAAGTTTGCCCACTAGGTTAGGCTAGCTGGCCAGTGAGACTCCAGGGTCCGCCTCTCTTTTCCTCCTCACCACAGGGATTACAAATGCATGCCAACAGCCCCACCTCTGCTTACTTATTTATTTTTGCATAAATTCTAGGGATCGAACTCAGACTTTATTGGTCAAGCTATCTCCCCAGCCCCTATGTCATGATATTAATAACATGCCAGGGACTACAAGAGACAGCCTAACTGAGAAGGACAACTATGTAAATCTTTGGAGTAATGAAATGCAGACACAATGGACAAATTAAGTAGTTTCAGATGACTCATGGGAGGTGGACAGAGGAAAGGTATACCTGGCTGCATTTATCAGAGCAGGTTATATCATGTGATCACACCAAACAATCCTCAGTTCTCGGTGGCTTAAAACAAAAGAGGTTCACTTCAACTCTGTCTTCTCTACCACAAACATCCTGGTATGAAAACCAAGGTTGATGGAGAGCTGCTCTCTGGCAGATCTGCAGTTGCCATGGCAAAGAAGAAGAAATGGGGTAGGTTCCATAGGATTCTGCAGCTTCTGCCCAGAAATGGCACATGTCCCTTCTGCCCACAATACCTTAGTTACTAGGGATACCCAGCTTCCAGAGAATGGGGGAGTGGAGTGCTGTCCACCATGTGCTTGGAAGAAGAACCAAAAATATGTGGAGAGGAGAAGTTAGAAGACAACACACAGAGAGGATCAGAGGGAGAGAGAAGAGAGGAAGGGATGAAAGCAGGAGAGAAGAAAGAAGACAGTGAGGGATGGAAACAGGAGAGGAGACAGATGCAGCACAGAGGCAATGAATTTCCAACAAGCACAACAGAAGATGAGGCCAAAAGACTGGAGGAGCCCTACCCTGAAGCCTGGACTTGCACTAGAAGCCCTGGCTTCATCCCAGCCATAACCTCAAATGCCTGCAGACAGAATTAATTAATTATGTAATGAGATGGTTGGGTTACACCTAATTGCCACACATGCTTTCGTTGAGCAAACACTGCAACACCAGAACATGGTTCTCAATCATTTAATTAGTCTTCCAAAATGCTCCCAAATCAGTTTTAATCACAGTTTCAAAACAATACATTTCATGTGTCCTCAGATACATCAGTGGGTCTCAGCATTAATCCTATAATTAAATACATCAAGTAATTGATGCACATTTAATACCTGGTGGTTGGCATTTTGAAAATAATCTGTGTCTGAAAGCAAGCAACCTACGGGTAAAGTTCAAAGGAATTCACATGGCATGGCAAAGAGAAGGGGAATGGGGATCTTGAACTGGAGGCTTAAGTGACATATGCATTAAAATGGAGGGCAAGGGGTCTGATGCAAGGCCAGAGGAAGATTGTCTTAATTACTTTTCTATTGCTGTGAAGAGACACCAAGGTCAAGACAACTTAGAAAAGAAAGCTTTTAATTGGAGACTTGCTTGCAATTTCAGAGGGTGAGGCCGTGACCATCATGGCAGAGAGCATTGTAGCAAGCAGGCTGGCATGAGACCAGATTGGTTGCTGAGAGCTTACATTGTATCCACAAGCTGAAGGCAGAGATACTGGGCCTGACACGAGCTTTTGAAACCTTAAAACCCACCCCCCATGACACACTTCCTCCAATAAGGCCACACCTCCTAATCCTTCCCAAACAGTTCCACCAACTAGGGACCAAGCATTGGAATATATGAGCCTACGGGTCATCCTCATTCAAGCCACTACAGATACTAACTTGAACAACACAAGGGAGTCCTACTATGCTCTCTTCTCAAAGCCATCTGCAGTCCCACATTGCTGTTGAAAGCCTGAGGTTGGGCACTGTAGACTGACCTGACTTCACCAGTCTCCCTCCACACAAGCATGCTGGTCGCCTGTTGACTTTCTGTCAGCATTGATATCCCCAAAAGCTTGAGCCATGAAGTGAAGCTGAAAAGGCTGGAGTTTCAGGTTGGCCCCTTTGGGAGACCTACAGACATCAAGAAGCAAGTCTACATTCTGAGTGTTCATGCTGGCTTTAACAGTGAACAAGCAAAGGAACTGTGGCATATGATACTGTGGGGCAGGCAGAGTGGTTTGTCTCAGACAGTGCTTTGTTGATGCATTCAAACAAGTGATCAAGAGGTGCACTGGGGGCATGGTGAAGGCATATGAGAGTGAGGGACCTGAAGCAGTCTGTGTATTGCTGCTGCTTCCACCACTACCCTCTGCTGTCTCCTCCTCCTTGTCCTCCTTCTCCTTGTCCTCCTCCTCCTTCTCCTCCTCTTCCTTGTCCTCCTCCTTGTCCTCCTCTTCTCTTCCTCCTCATCTTTCTCCTTCTCCTCCTCCTCTCTTCCTCCTGATCTTTCTCCTTCTCCTCCTCTCTTCCTCATCTTCCTCTACACTGTTCTCATTCTTTTCCTTATCATTTTCCTCCTCCTCCTCCTCCTCCTCCTCCTCCTCCTCCTCCTCCTCCTCCCCACCTCCTCCTCTTTCTCTTCCTTCTATGTAAAAGCACAGCACAGTGCCAGGGAGATGGCTCAATGGACAAAGCACTTGCTGTGTATGCCTGAGAACCTGACTTCAGATCCCCAGACCCTACATAAAGCCAGGTGCATCTATAATCTCAACATTCCTGTGGAGAGATGGGAGGTAAAGGCAGAATCCCTGGAAGCTTGGTGTATGCAGCACCAAACAATAAGAAACCCTGTCTCAAGCAAAGGGAAAGGGGAGGTTGTCTGCCATATTTACGCATCTGCCATGTACACACACACACACACACACACACACACACACACACACAGCAGTCTGATGGTGGACCTAGACTGCTTCTTGGTCTAGATTGCTTCTTGTTGGTGGTACTTCCTTCTTAACAAACGCCCTGACACACATGGACTGAGGTGGCCCGCTATCACATTCCAGGACGGGTAGAAGTGCAAGGCAGGGATCCGATTCAGGATGAAAGCTCAGAACAGCACGCCCATGCTCCGAGAACAGACCCCCAACCCTCACTACTCTGCCTACTGCTGTCTGCTCCACATGTTCAGTCGGTGTGGTCCTCATCTGCCAGGAAGCCTTGCTCAGTGGGGAAATGGTGCCTTTCTGACTCTTTAAAGGCTACAAATAGAAATGGCACAGCATGTCTGCTTGCCAGCTCTTTGCCCAGAATCTAGACAACAGGCTGTAACTATCTGCAAGAGAAGTAAAAAAAAAAAAGTCTTTTAAACATTTGTTTTTATTTTATATGTGGGTTTACTTCTCTCTCTCTCTCTCTCTCTCTCTGTGTGTGTGTGTGTGTGTGTGTGTGTGTGTGCGCGCGCGCGTGTGTGTGCGTGCATGTGTGTGTATGTGCATGCAGTTACCTCAGCAGCCAGAAGAAGCTTGAATCCCCTGAAACTGCATTTATAGATGGTTGTGAGCCAACATGTGAATTCTGGGAACCCAACTCAGGTCCTCTGAAAGAGCAGCTAGTGTTCTTTGCTGTTGCACCCTTCTAGCCCCAGAGGCTTTATTTCTATTCTGCATGAGCCCAGTGAGGAAGAAGAGAATAGTGCCCAATTCAGCATCTCACCTGTAAGTCCAGAGGCTGATGAGAAGAGGAAGTGATAGCTATCTTCCAAAGAGGAGAATGGTTTCAAAGTCAGCTCAGAACTCCAAGTGAAGCTGAGGACCAATATCACCCTGGGCTTCTGGGTTGCAGGACAGAGCTGGGGTCCTGCCCATCATTTACTGAGGAGGCATGAGTGTGACAGTTGGAGTTCTTAAGATGTCCCCTACAAGATTTCTAGCCTGTGTTGAGCCTACATACTGTTGCAAAGGGACCTTGGAGATGGGATGAAGCTAGTTTAGGATAGAAACTTCAGGATTACCCACTGGGGTGGTGCCAGGAGCTTATGCAGAAGAGACAGGAGACAAGGCACAGACTGCGGGAAGCCCTGGTCACTGCTGTGGCCTGGGTGGGAACAGAAAGCAGCAGTGTGGCCACTGGAGGCTGAACTATCTCCCAGTCTAAGGCCAGGTACCTGGAAGGACCTGGGAATCATCTTCCTCTGAGAATCTCTAGAAAGGAACACAGAGGTCCCCTTTTCAGGGAGCTCTGTTGACTCAGAGAACTGTTGAAACACTTTCTAACTCACTGTCCTGGGTACCCTGGTTACCAGAGTGAGACAAACCCTATGTGGGAATTCCAGCAGGGAAGTAATGGATGGAGAGGGCTGGGTGGCCATTTCTGGCTGTAGAATAAGGTAGCCTCAGCTGGAGAGAGCTTAAAGAAATGGAGGCTACTGGCCTCACATGTTGGATGGTCCCAGGTGACACTCTGGAGCATCATGTTGGTAGGAATGCCTTCAAGAATGGTCGCCTGGCCAGACCAGGGAAGGTTTAGGCTTAACTTTAATCTCATAAGCTTGGACCAGGGATTCTCTGGAAATTGCATTGATTCCTCACCAAGAGGTGCACTGTAGTGACACAATTACCTACCAAACATTCTGTCACCTCCCAGCACTTCCCCAGGTGACCAGTTTTCCAACAAACAAGGCTTGGAGACTACACTCAGCTGTTTCTCAGTCAGGAACTCATCCTTCCGGTCTGTGTCCTGGTACTTTCAGGCCATCACAGCCAATGCGGAGAGGGTTTCTGGAATCTGTGGACTGTTGCAATGACTCCCTGTCCATGCTCCAGAGAGAGTCTGGCTATCACTTTGCTACAGGGGTTGGGACAGCTACTTGGAAACCTTGTAGAGAGAACGTAGCCACTGGAGATAAGAAAGATGGCCCTGGGTGGCAAGTCTCCCCATCATAGGGTGTTGGTCACCCTGCAGTGGCCTTGTGCCATCAACACTCAAGTCCTGGGACCTGAGACTGAACAGAGTGGAAGTTCTGCAAGAGAAGGAGGGCAGTGTGGTGCTCTAGAACTTGTCCACATGGCAAACTTATGTCCTGTCTTTGAGGCTCAGTTTCCTGCACTATGAAGGGAGGGGAGGAGGGAAGATGCCCTTGAGTTTCCATGTTCACGTGTGTGAGAATTCATCTGCACCATTAGCCTTCATCTGCTGCTTGCTTTGCACCAGGCCCCGTGCCTGGAACTGTCAACCAAACCTTCTCTGTCTACTTTTTTCTTCTTGGGAACTGTCAAACTGAGATCACATGGGCCCCTTGGCCTGTAGCAGGTTGAGGTGGGGCACAGTCTGGCTTGGCTGAAAGGGACTGGGTACAGTTCTACAGTCTTTTTTTTTTTTTTTTTTTTTTTTTTTTTGCCTTAAAGCATCTTGGATGTTGACATTGTGTGAGGGTTTGATGGGTGAGTGTGTTTTCCTACTGGAAAAATAAGCACGGAAACTGCCTGAGACCCCCCAGCCAGGGCGGTCCAGTGGGAGCAGTCCGGTGGGGCTACACATGTCACATGAACAGCCTGCCCTAGTCAGCAGCACAAGGGGATACTGCCTGGCTTCAAGGGAGGCAGTGGGGCAGCATGGTAGCTGGGGAGTCCTTGGCCTGTGTCCATGGGGCCAGCAAGTCTGGAAGCAGCCTATGAGCTCATCTTCCACTTGAAGGCGGCTAAAGGCTAAGATCAGTGTTTACAGAGCTTAAACTTAACCCACCCATCCGGTGATCTGGAGGTTTCATATGGGGAGGAACAAGATCTAGGGATTGGCTCGGTTAGTAACACGCTTGCCTTGTAAGCATGGGAGCCTGAGCTCAACCCCCAGAATCCAGGTGAAAAGCTGGCACAGTGGCACACAGTTACCATCCAACACTGGGGTTGGAGAACTACATGTGACCAGCCAGTTTAGCCTACTTCTTCACAGGCTCCAGGGCAGTGAGAGACTCTGCCTCAAAAATGCAGTGTCTGAGGAATGACACCTGAGGTTGTCATTGCCTCCACTTGCATGTGAACACACATGTATATGCACACACACACACACACATGTGCACACACATAAACATACAAAAAATAGGAACATGACCAAGCATCCATTTCGGAAGGGTATGAGGAAGGGAAAAGTGAGCAAAGATGTTTCCAGAAGATGTGCCACCATATCCAAGGAGAACAGGTAAAGGTATGTCACCTCTCTGCCCATTAAGGAAGACAGATAAAGCACGCACTGTTTACCCATCGGAGTGGCAGCCTTGTGTATTTCCCAGGTGCACCTGCCCACAAAGGGTGAGGCATGGAATATGCTTCTGGCCTGTGGCGAATATGTCACACGGTATTAAGGTTTACCATGTAAAACATCCCCTGCAGTTTCACATGCTTGAATGCCTGGCTTCCAGCTATATTCAGGGAGGCTATAGAACCTTTGAGACCTGGGAACCAGCTACAGGAAGCAGGCCTCTAAGGGGCTGGTCTTCGGCTTTATGCACTTTTTCCTGTGTCTGTTTCCTGCTCCCCTGAGATGTGAACAAACACCCACACACTGCAGTGGCCATGGCTATGAGCTACGCTCTCCCTGATGAACCATACCCTTGAAAACCATGAGCCAAAATAAATCTTTCCTCCTTTTGTTGCTTCTCCTGGATGTAGTCACAGGAAAAGTAATTCACAAACAGGGTGAGCGTGTCAACACCACAACAGTGATTAACCATGGAGATGGTTTGGAGACATTGGCCAGAATAGAGAAAAGAGAGAATGACATTTCTGAGAGGCTTGCCTAGCTGAGTGAAGCCATCGCATAGGAGGGCACAAGGCAGCTGTTGAAAATTCTGATAAAACATTGCTTTTTTGGTTGTTATTACTTAGAAAGACATCTCTATCATATTATTAAGAAGAAGAAGAAGAAAAGCAAGTTACAGAACAGCACAGGATGATGTTCCCATTTATGCAAAATTGCTCCCACAGTGGGTCATGTGTGTGCCCGCGCAGTGAGACGCCGGAGCAGCAGCAGGCCAATGCTACCCTGTGAGGAAAGAACCAGAGGGTTTTTAATTTTCATCTTTATGCATTCCTGTGCAGTTTGAGTTCTTTACAGTGATCGTGCATCATTTTTATAATCAGAAAAAGTACAATAAAAACCATTTCCATTTAAAAGAAGGGAACGAGCTTAATGAAGCACAGACAGCACCGTTTGCCAGGGCTCTCACCAGGCCTGGTAGGAGAGGGGCCTGAAAGAACATGTATTGCTCAAGGGCAGGTTATGCTTCATACCTCGCTGTGGCTGCTCGTGAGTCCCCTACCCCACCTCTCTCCCAAAATCATACCCATACAGAAAAACAGACTTCCTGCTCTAGGCCAGGGTCCCTTGAGAACTCCGAAGTGGAAAGAAATTGATCTCAGAGCACTGTTGAGTACAGAACAGAAAGAAACGCCTACTGCCAAGGCCTCTAAAACCAACCCAGTCAGTGGGCATGGAAAGTCATCCTCTACTCCATCATTCGAGGTGGGAGGTGCCCCTTTTTAGGTGTCTCAGAGACCCCTTAATTGGTCCACATGTAAGTTAGCAGTTGGGGCCGAAGTCTGGACAGCATCACGAGGGCTGGCTGTTGCTGCCATTATTAGCCCTGGTCTTGCCTCTCCAGGGTTTTCGGGCTCTAGCGAAAAGGCAGCTGGAAGGAAGGAAATGGTGACTCAGATTGGTGGCCAGGGAGCTTCCCTGAAAAAAAGAAGTAGAAAGCTAGAATGGAAGGAGCAAGAGCAGTGAGTGCAACTCGGAACGTCCTGCCAGAAAGCAGACCCAAATGTGAGCATGTCACTGTGAGGGGCTGGGGTGCCCTGAGACCTCACTAGCATAGGATATGTCACACAAGGAAGATGCAGATACACTTCTTATTTCCTGGGCTCCTACTGTGTATCACACAGATTCTAGCTACACCTCACAGCAACCTGAAATGAGCAGAGAAGCACTCTCACTTCAGAGCTGAAAGTTGAGGCCAAAGAGACGAATGACAGCTGAAGTCACGTGACAAGTAGAAGTTGGAGCACGACTCAGAATCCACACCCCAGAGTCCTAGAAGAAATGGCTAGAAAACCATCTCCAGGCTACTCACCTAAAAGCTATGTATGGTGTGCTCCAAAGGCCTGCCTAGCTCCAAGCCCAACAGGGTTCTGAGCACTTCTTTGCCCACACAAGCCCAGCTTGGGTTCATCCCTCTTCCAGTAGCAGCTCTCTATGCCACTGTCAATCTGTGCCAAAGAGAGTGTCATATATCTCCAGAGGAACACGCATCCACAAATATACACTGGCGAGTTCATAAAGCTCAGCTTATTCATCTAGAGGGAAGGGAGCCAACAGCATTAAACATATTTTTCTGGCTCCCACCCCAGCCACATGTTAGATGAAAGGACCCACATCTGGTACCTGTGGGCTCAGAGCTCCAGGCTGGACACCCATAAAAGTTGAGTGGAGCCCTGAAACGGAGCCTTTCACATTTAGGAAACCTACACATCTTCCAAAGGCCACAGCGGCTCACAGCCTGTTAGACAAACACATGAAGGGGAGGCATGGGAAGCCAGGCTGGAACTGGAATATGCCTCTTGGCCCAGCCCAAAGGCCATGCCTCTCCTGGAAACATGGCCGCCCTCCCAGCCCTTGTCTCTTCCAGCCCCTCAACAGTAACAGTCTTTTATGTTTAACCTTGGCTGGGTTCTCTCTCTCTCTCTCCCTCTCTCCCCCCCCCCCCCGTCTGTCTCTGATACAGGGTCTTGCTGGGTAGCTCAGGACGTCCTGGCACTCATTATGTAGTCTCTCTCTCTCTCCCTCTCCCCCCCCCCCCCGTCTGTCTCTGATACAGGGTCTTGCTGGGTAGCTCAGGAGGTCCTGGCACTCATTATGTAGTCTCTCTCTCTCTCTCTCTCCCTCCCCCCCTCTCTCTCTGTCTGTCTCTGATACAGGGTCTTGCTGGGTAGCTCAGGACGTCCTGGCACTCATTATGTAGTCTCTCTCTCTCTCTCTCTCCCTCTCCCCCCCCCCTCTCTCTGTCTGTCTCTGATACAGGGTCTTGCTGGGTAGCTCAGGACGTCCTGGCACTCATTATGTAGTCTTGCTATTCACTATCCAGCAATTCTCCTGCCTCAGCTTCTAGATTGCTTCAAGTAAAAGATGGTTGCAACCAAGCCCCACTCTCCTCCCCCTGTGAGCCAAGTGAGACCTTAAAGAGACAGAGACACATAACCTGTTTTTTCCACCTGGAAGCCTGGGAATGGAGGTGGCTATTACCCTGGTAATCTGTGCTATCTCTAGGTCCAGGCCAGACTGAGCTCCCATAAGCAGGACCAGTGGTGGCTAATAGTCTAGGTGACCTTTGTATTGTCTGTATGACAAGGCGCTCCTCCAAGATCCTACAAGCAGGCCTGGAGATACTAGATAGTCCAGGTGACCTGTGTGATCTGTATGCCGGGGGGCTCCCCAAAGCTCACACAACCAGGACAGGATACGGCTAACAGCCCAAATGACTTCTACACTATCTGTATGACTGAGACCAGATCCTCCCCAGGCCCTTCAGATAACACAGGTAGCCTCTCTCTAGAACCCATCTTCATGGGAGAAATGACACATACTTTGAGAAGAGTTTCAATGTAATTATACCTCATTGTGCACACCAGGAATTGTGTTACATCGGGGAAACTCCCCACACACACACAAAGGGTGCTGTGCTTAAATATGCCCACAATAAACTGCCTCGAGTCAAACTCTGGGCATCTGAACCAACACAAGCTACTGAGCCTTGCTGAAATGGACTTTCCTCTTGCCTCATGCAAATCATTACTCTGCCAACCCTGTTTTGTTGTTGTTGTTGTTGTTGTTGTTTGTTTTGTTTTGTTTTGTTTTGTTTTTTGCAGAGGCCTCCACACTTGGGTCACTTCTGTGCCATTTTATCACGTCTGGGATTCCAGGAGCCTAGAGGTTACCAGTTTACAGCACTGCCCTTCAGCTGGAGGCTAGTCCCATGCAGTAGCCTCCTGGTTGTCCCAGCGGCCTAGCATTGCCCCTCCCTCTCTGGAATTCGTCAGTCAGAGTATCTTCCATGTGTTAGATTGCTCAGAATACACGATGCAGGTATTCTATCCTGTGTGATATCCTTGAGGTTCATCCTTGGGTCTCAGTGACTATTTCCATATTGCTGTCCTGTCTGGGTGTACTGCAGGACATTTACACTTCTTAGAATATAAACTAGATGCACATATATACTGTATGCTGGCCTCAGAGGTATCTGAAACATGGCGGCCTCCCAGAGCCTAAGACACTGGGTTTGAGAGCATGGAGACAGACAGACAGAGAGAGAGAGAGAGAGAGAGAGAGAGAGAGAGCAACTAACCTTCATAGCCTCGGTTTCCTCATTCAACATGAGTGTGCCAACAGTCTTTCCCACGTAGGCTTGGGAGGTGGGGGCATAATGAGCCCAGAGGGGCCCTGTGTAGGGAATAGAACCCCACAAATGTGAAAGGAGGGGTAGGAAACAACCATACTGAAAACTCCCTTCAAGATAAAGCCAGAGAGATTTGCTGGTGAATTTGATGTAGGGTGAAAACTAGAGAAAGCAGGTCAAAGCTCACCCAAGAGTCCCTCACATAAAACAGGAAACAGTGCATTGGAACAGACTCAAACAGTGAGCATGTGGGTGGGGGAGCTCCCTGCTGAGGAATGAAGAAGCTAAAGACAGCTGCAGTGTGGAGAGGCCCAAGCATAAGTATGCACTTGGACCCCAGCACAGAAGAGCCAGGGAACGTTGTCAGTGGACACAGCAACATGGAGACACAGAAGAGCGAAGACCGGCAGAGTGACCGCTGAGGTGGCAGAGAATCCAGATGGGACCTGGCTTGGGGGGTGTGAGTGGAGGCAAACCAGAAGAACACTGGCAAGCTCAGGTCTAGCCCAGCACTCGGCAACTAGAGACAAAAGGACTGAAAGTCTGTGGGCATCTTAGGCTACTGGATGAGTCTAAAACCAGCATAATCTACATAACACCCTATTCCAAAGAAACCACAAACCAAGAAAAGGAGTATAGCATAGCGGTAGAGTGTTTACCTGCACAAGGTCCCAGGTTCAGTTCCCAGCAACCACAACAACAACAACAACAAAAAAAGTGTCTCCAGAACAGAGAGAAACCAACCATGCTTAAAGTCACTGATAGGAACAGCACAAAGACCTGGTCTGTGGCAGCATGGGGCCTCCAGCATGCAAGAGCTGTGGGAAGGAGGTGGGGTGAGAGCTAAAGAGAAATGGGGACAACTGGAGGGTAGCCAGGGAGACATGGGATCAAGATTAGGGAGATCTGCTCTTTAAAATGAGGGAAATGACAGCAAATTATTAGCAGCTTGGGAGGGGAGACACAGTGGGGAGGGGCACTGTTAGGGCTGGAGATAGAGCAGGATGAATGAGGGAGGGGGTGCTCTTGTGCTTGGGGAGGCTGACAGAAGGCTGACACAGACTGGGTAAGAAATTGCAGTTCCTCAAAACATCTGCTTGTCTCCAGCACTGATCAAACAATGACTTCCCCAGAAGCATGGTCCAGCCAGCTGCGGACTTGAACATAAGGAACAGTTGGTGAGTATTTGTTGATGGATTGATTTTCAAGAACAACTCGCACAGAATACACTAGGGTCATTGATAATTGGGACTGTCCCTGCATCCTCCAGGTGAGCCGCAGTCTATAAAACCCATTCACCCTCCACTGCGCTCTATACATCAGCCCCACCTCCACCGCAATTAGCACCTCAGAACTGGTGAGGCCTGAATTAATGAGATTTCTCTGTGCTCACAGCTCAAGATTAAAATCGATGCTGTACCCAAATGGGAGTCAATGAAAAATAGTTGGGCACAACAGAAAGTAACTTCAAGGCCTGCTGGGCCTCCAGCTTTCTGAGCATTGTTCAATACTGGCCCATCATGAGACTTTTGCAAACCACCAATGCCTTTCTCTCCACCCTGAGGTGGGGGCGGGGGTGGGGCAGGAGGCCTGAGCCCACTGTTGTCAAAAGTAGAGTCCTTCTCAATAGGCTTGTCAGGAAAAAAAAAAAGTGTGCCCCTGCCATGGGAGTTTACAGACATCACAGTGTAGTCACCCAGGCATCCCACGAAAGAGCAAGTAGAGCCCAGACCTTCCTTCTTTCTAGGACTTCCCTCCTTCTTCTTTTCCTCTCTTCTTTCTCCTCTCTGTCTCTCTGTCTTTCTTTGTCTCTCAGTATGTCTCCCCCTCTCTCTCCCAACCCTTTTTAGACATGGCATCAATATGTGGTCCAGAGTAACCTCAAACTCTCAGCACTCCTCCTGGAAAATTCAGAGAATACAGGTGTGCAGCCCATGCCTAACTGGGATCCACATTTCTATCAAGCAGCTGAGGTGCTAACATCACAAATCCAAGGAGCATTCTAAGGAACTGGAGCTTCAGGACACTGTCCTGCGAGCAACAGAAACCAGACCTTCAAAACGGCCAGTAGGAGGCTCTTTTTATAATGTCACAAACCACAGCAAGGCACTACCAGGGACTGGAAAGGCAGAGGCTCCCAGCTCCTAGCAGGGACCTGAGACCCTTTCTATCTCTCTGATCTTACAACCGCAGCACATAAACTCTGTGCCCCAGCTCATCACAGGCACAAGACATCTGGTACCATCACAATCACTCATAACCTCCAGCCAAAGGCAAGAGCATTCTCTGCCTATGTTTCTGTGCATGTTTATGTGTGCATGTTTACGTGTATGTGTGTGAAAACATGAATACATACACGTGGTATACATGTAGAGGCCAGAGGTCAACATCAAGTGTCTTTCTCTATTGTTCTCTGGTTTTATATTTCTTCTGTTATGTGTGCATGTTATACTGTGTAGTCACATGTATATGTGTTTTGTTGTATGTGGAAGGGTATATGTACTTGTTAATGTTGGTTTGTGCATGAGAGGCAAAGGTCAACTTCAAGTGTCTCCCTCAGTCACGTCTCATCTCTGCCTTATGGGACAAAATCTCCACTCACTCTGCTGCTCACTGATTCAGCTAGGCTAGCTGCCCAACGAGCTTGAGGGTTCTTCCAGTGCTGGGATTGGCTGCCCAACGAGCTTGAGGGTTCTTCCAGTGCTGGGATTGGCTGCCCAACGAGCTTCAGGGTCTTCCAGTGCTGGAGTTATTTTACAGCTGTGAACTATTGTCATTTCTGGGTCCAGAAGATCTGAACTCACGTCTATGTGATTACACAGCCCATCTCCTCGGCCCCCTAGAGCCTCTTTAGACTTTTTTGTTGTTGTTTGTTTGAGCTGCCTTTCTTAGAGCCCTCAGCAAACATCATTTTGAGTCTCATGGTTGAGGACACTCACTCACCCAGCTCAAATCAAAGGCATGAGATGGCCAGGACTAACCATCAGTCAGAAGTCATGCCTGCCTGGAGATGACAGCCTCACCCTTCTGCATGCCCAGTGTGCAGAAGGCCAGCTTCCCAAACTAGCAATTCCTGTTGGGGTAAGAGCCCTTTATTCTATGGTGAGCATGTCATAGGACCCTTTCTACCAGACAGGGCTGAGGAGAATCGTGATGTGGCCATGTCTTCTCACTACAAGTTGATGTAGTGTAGGCCCTTAGGGGACCTTCTTTTTGTCAGAATGTGAGAATAAGGGCCAGAAAGGAATGCTGCAGGATGTGTTGTGCCCAAGGAGGCATCTGAGCCCACTGAAAAGCCCACTTAGGTAGCCTGCTTGCAATCCCCAACTGAAGGCTTCCAGTCAACGAAAGGCAGACTCACAGCTGATTGTGGTTGCAAAACCAGAATTGTCACAGAGCTTGGAGAGCTAAACCTGGACAGATGGTGAGTCCGGTACACAAAAACAAACCCTGAATGGCATTAGGGGACATTGCCAAGGGACAAAAGAGGTGACAATTTTATTCAAAAAATCAGAACCTGTGCCCAGCTGTGCTTGCAGCCAGCACATCCCAACAGGAGGCCAGCCGAGGCCACCAACACAGCAGCCATTTTTCTTTGCCAGTGGAGCCTGAGGAATGACCCTGGAGACCGAAGTAATAGAACACAAACAGCTGTGTTCTCACCCCACCTCAAAACCTTAGGAACAGACCAGCCTTAGCAGGAGAGTTCATTTCCCTCAGCCTGCAGATGATCACCTGATGTTGACACCAACACAGATTGTTTGGCATCGGGCTCCCTCCCTCCTTGTTCCCTCTACTCTCAACACCTGAACCAACATCACTGACCTTCACTGCCTTCAGAGAATGGCGATGTCTGGCAGGAGGGGACCCGTGTTGCCTACTTGTGCCCTGGCTGAGCTGGTCACCAGTCAAAACTTCAGTATCCTCTCGCCTGGCACCCACTTCAAACACGCTCTCCAGGGCTTCCAAACTGGGTTTGTGTTCTGTGAAAGAGGCCTGCCACTAAGCAAATGCCCCAGGGCAGAAATAGGAGGAAGGCAGGGTGTCCTGACCACAGTGAGCCATGCACACACATGATCCCAGGAATTCCTAGAGGCCCACACCTTCACACTGGTGACCAGCATTATTATGTTGCCTCTACTCCTGTCCCCTTGATCCTTTCCCCTCCTCCTTCTGCTGGTCAAATACTTGCTTTGACCCTCCTCCCCTGCCTGCCCCAAATGGTGCCCACCAGCTTCTGCTTTGCTGTGGGTGTAGTCACCCTCGGGACCCTTTCTCCAGGCCCTTGGTGCAGAACCCCCACTAAAGCAGAGAGAACCTCCACAACCTCCCCAGCCACGCTGTTTTGGTGAGATCGAATGCCCACGGCTGCAGTATGCCTCTGCCTGTGTGAGGGCTATTTTCCTGTCACTTGTTTGCTAGGCATAAGATTTCTACAGACTACTGGTGATTTTTCTCTCACAAACTTCTTCCTTTCCCTCTCCCGTTATTAGACCCAGCGTCTGGCCCTCTGTGTGGAGACACCATTCTGAGGGAGGCTGTGCGGTACAGGCAAGGAGTCTCAGTTGAGGGAACAGAATTTAACCCTCAAACTCCAGAGGCTTCCTGGGGACCCTGAGCAGACTCCACCCTCCTTGCAGCTCAGTTTCCTCCTTGACAAAATGGAGAGCTAGGCTAATGTTAGCCCTTCCTTGCTTGCCCATCGGGGATTCAGAACTGCTTTGACATCAAACCCTGAGCTACAGAAATATGGCACCCTCTGGCCTTTCTCGAAAGCTTATGGATAGGGTTGGCTCTCCTCTTTGACTTCAGAGTGACCATGACAGTAAGTGTAATGAGCAGCACGCAGTGGTCTCAAACGTACTACAGGCCGAAAGCAGTGAGAAGTTTGCTGTGCATTTCCTCAAGGCCAACGTTAGGGCTCCCATGACAGTTAAGAGGCCATCGGGTTTGCCCAGCACCACACAGCTAGGGAGGGGCCTCATTTGCACTCGTGTTGACTCCGGGGCCGAGTGCCACCCTCATGCTGCTGGACACTGAGCAGCCTCCTTCTGTCTCTAAGTCTCCATTTTCCTCCCTGACAAAGAAAGCAGGAGTAGGGGCTGGGGGCTATTAAGCCCCCTCTGGCTGGGCAAACTCTGATCCTTGGAGTAAAATCTGGCCAAGAGCAAACTGCAAACTCTTGGAAAAAATACTCAGTGGCTATTCTTCCTGCTGCTTCCTGGCTGTGCAATTTTCTCCTGCTGTGGGATGGGCCATGATGAGGGGAGCACTTTCTGTTATTCACTTTACAGCCCCCAATTCAGATGACACTTTCGTCTGACAGGCCATCAAGGGCATGAAGGAAAGATGTTGGGGAAAGGCTTTTAAAGTTAATCCCCCTCCTGATTTTTTTTATAGTCCTTTGCCTTCCCAGATTTCAGTTCGCAACCCTGTTGTCAAGGCAACACTTGGTTTCTCTCTTTGCACTCTAACGTCTCAAAGGGGGTATCCATAGCAACAAGAATACCGTGTGCTTTCAAAGTCAGTGACCTCCCAGAGCTTCAGGGCTTGGATAGTTACATTATGTTTAGACAACTTTTACCGCAGCAATTGTACCTGTTTGGTGTCCAATAAGCCTAATGAGTGATGTTTGTAATAGTTAGCTTTTGCCGAGTAACAAATAACCCCAGAACTTAATAACCTCAGACAATAAGTGTTTTTCCTAGCTCTGAAGGTCAGCTAGATGCTTCTTCTGGGATCAGCTCTGCACAGGAGTGTAACTCTGGTGAGTCACCCATCTTGGCAGAGCTCTTAGCTATCTGATTGTGGGTTGGCTCAAGATGACCTGGGTTACAATAACAAGGCTCCCTCCCGAAAAGTTTCCATGCTAAGTAGGCTGTCCCTGAAGACTCTTCCTGAAAGCAGGAGGTTCTTGGGAAGTGACAGGGGCAGGGAGGGCATGCCAACAAGCTGAAGTCCACAGGTGTAGAGATGGCCTGGGGAAACTTCTATTCTTCAGTCAGGACAGACCCCGGCCTGGACAGCTAAAAGTAGGAAAGAAACAGACCCCACTTTTGGAAAGAGTGTGGGGAGATGGAGGGTTACACCTTTTCGGCCATCTTCTGCATTATTTCTCTTGTTTTTGAGGAGGCACATTGCCATCTGCATGTGACCTGAGAGTTCAGTAGCTGTGGAGCAGCCTTGGCAGAGGCCTAGGGATTCTCATCTCTCTCTCATCTTCTAGAGAAAGTGTTCTGGGCTTCCTGTTCTTCAGTCAGAGCTGCGGTTACTTCTGCCTATGTGAGCTGAAAGATCCATGTGGGCCATAGACTGAGAACACAGTCTCCCACTCATCCTCAGGGAAAAGAGAGATGTGTCACCAAGAAAAAGGACACTGAGTGCTAGACAGCCCCAAACAACAGACGACAAACTTCCTACTGTCCCCACCAACAGCAACCAAGATGTAAGACACCGGAGCTCAGGCTTGGTCAAGCAGTTAACAAGAGGAATCAGGGATTGCTCCTCAGGCTAAACCTTTTCCTCTGGTAAAATGCCAAAGATCCTTAGAGTTCTGTCAGAACTGTTTTTTAAAAAACGAGTTTTAGTGTTGAGAATGTAGCTCAGTGGGAGAGTGCTTACCTAACAGGATGAGACCCAAGCTTGATCCCCAGCATCGCAGGAACCAGCTGTGCCAACGCCCGCAGCCCCAGCACTGGGAGATGTTCATGGCTATCCTTGGCTACATACTGAGTTCAAGGCCAGCGTGGGTGATTTAGAACCTATCTTTTGTTTGTTTGTATGGTTTTTGCTTTGTTTTTTTTTTGTTTGTTTTGTTTTTTTTGTTTTGTTTTGTTTTGTTTTTTTGAGACAGAGTTTCTCTGTGGAGCCCTGGCTGTCCTAGAGCTTGCTGTGTGGTCCAGGCTGGCGGAGATCCACCTGCCTTTGCCTCGTGAGTGCTGAGATTAAGGGCATACACCGCCACCCGGCAAGAAACTATCTTAGAAATAAGTAAGCAAACAAACAAACAAATAAAATCTGAGGCTCATCAGCAGTCCTAACCCTAGGCCGAGATGACAAGGATCACCACCTTCTTGGCCATGAGGTTCTCTCCTTCCCCAAACTGTGTAGGCCCACAGCGCTCCAGAGTGAGCCAAGCCTCATACTCATGTGGGACTCACCAGCAGCCCGACCATGTCATGAAAGCCATGACACTTTGCTGGTTGCTCCCCACAGCACCAGGACCTCCCTGAGTTAACAAGGGTTAGTTACCTTCCTGTTATTAATTCAAGAGTCTAATGGTGGCAAGGGATGGAGATCCAACCTAGACTGTCATTTCTGATCAACTCTGGATTGCCGGGCCAGGGTCCCGAAGACAAATTCAAAGGCATCAGGTAAGAATCTCAAGCGCACCTGAGGCCACACCCCTGTCCCTCTGATTATAAACATATGTAAACAGGAATTCATTAGTGAGCTGCTGTGGCCTTGGTACATCTCTGAGACCTCCCCCCCACCCCCGTGCTTGACTAGCAAAGAACTAGAGAAGGAAGATGACAGAAGGAGTTGCTTTGAGCACCAGTCACTGGAGGTCATCATGGAGCATCTTTTAAACACTTGAGAATGGATAGTTAGACCATGAGTTCAAAACCAGCCAGGCCTACAGACTGGGACTCTCTCAAAAAACCAAAACAAACAAAAGAAAACAAAAAGCAAATGGGCTCAGAAGATGGCTTTGCCCTTGAAGAATGAGGATCTGGATTTGGTTTCACAGTACCTACTTTAACAGCTTGCCAAGGAAACACACACCTCTAATCCCAACAAGGGGACATAAGAGCAAAGGGAGCCTAGAGAACTTGCTGGCCAGTCAATCTAGCCAAATCAGCTTCAGCTTCAGTGAGGGACTATCCTCAAAACTAAGTGAAGAGCAACTGAGAAAGACAGTCAGTGCCAGTCCACCCTGGCCTGCATGGCACACACAGAAAGGCCAATTAAAAAGAAAAAAAAAAAAAAGTAAAGAACTTTAAGAATGACCCTCCTTGCTGCCTGCTCCAGCAAGGCAAAGCTTGCATCGGGCATCCCCGTGCACAGCCATACCCTCAGAGGCAGATTGAGGGCTGAGCCTCTTCCCCAGGGCAGCATCCACCTGCCTCTTCAGTCTGTACCCTGTCACCCACCATCCCACCCCCTGATCCCTGTGCGTCAGTGAGTGTCTGCCATTTGGCCTTCACAAAGGCAAGTACCATGTGCCTCTCTGAATAAGCCTGGAGATCTGTGAAGCCTCTGCCTCCAGCTGCTGTGGCTTCTCTAATCCCCCCATGACTCATCCACTTTAAAATTCCCGCTTTCCACCCACTTTCTGAAATGTCAGGAGCCACCTGTCACCACATAATCAAGTTTCTAATCTCCAGTTTGAAAACCTATTTTTTTATTAAAAAAGGTGATTGTTTTAAACAGAAGAAGGAAAAAAAAAAGTAGCTCACAGCACAAAATGATGACAGCCCAGAGAGAGAGAGCAGACACCAAGGACAGACAAGAAACATGAGGCTGTCCTCATGCTTCTCTTTTATTAGTTTTTAAAGTAACTTGCAAAATGGATCCAGGAGCCGATGAGGATTCATTTCCTTTGTCTCACTGGTGTGTGAAAAACAGTGGCTCAAAACTGTCACCCCAAGTAACCCAGGAATAGCTTCGCTTCTTATCCCAGACTTAATAAGCTAAATCCTTGGCTGCTATGTATTAATAAAGCACCTTTTTATGAAATACCCTTTAGATCGGCTGCAAGTTCAATGGTCACGTAGTTGACAGAAAAGCAATATGTCAGAATTGATTCATCGCCCGCATTTTTAATGCTTTTAGATCATTTCTGAATTCACAAACTTGATGATTTTCCATGACGAGGCTCCATTTTTGTTCACATTTGATATGAGGAAATTGAGCCCTTCATGAAAATAGGAGGCTGGGTCACCTCATGGGTCAGAGAGTAGGCGATTGGCTATTTCAGTAAACAATTTGCTTTCAGCCTAGTCTAGGGCTCTTTCTCCCCCTAAGTTTCAGCTGCTTTGTGTTGTCTGGTTGGGGGTTGGAGGGTAGAGGAAGGTTTGGGTTTTGCCTTTTTGTAAAGACAGGGGTTTTCATATAGTTTCACCATGGATCCTAGACTGGCCTAGAACTCTTTACATAGCTGCACTCTGGCTTTGAACTTACAACCCTCCTGCCTCGACTTATCAAGTTTTGGAGTGAAGGGCTGCACCACCAAACCCTACTTACCACCTGTTTTCTGACATAGGTGTAATTGTGACCTATCTTGACCCATCTTCCTTGGGTTGTCCTTTCACAAAGGTCTGGAATCTCTGAAATTCTTGGGAAAAACTAAGCTTCGGTACGGTAGCAAATCCTGAAATGGAGAGAGATGTTGGCCTTGGTAGTTTCTCCATTTTTCTCAACATTTCTCCACACATCGACACAGCCTAGTAGAGTGACTGAAGAGGGTTAATCCTTTTGGAGACGAGACTGAAGCTGGATGGGGGCCTTGCCACCTGTCCACTTCATCAGTCATGCCATGGATAATTTGCATGCACATCTCTCTGGTTTTCCTCAGTGCCATCCATAATCCCACACTTGGCAGTATGATGACCTTCAGAAGGCCTTCCTCCCATTTTCTCTCACATCTTGGTGCTATTTTTCCCACCAAGACAGCTGGTGCCGGGGCACAGAGATGCAGCACTATTGGCCCCATGAAAGCAGGAAGCTATCTACCACTGGTTCCCAAGAGTTGGCTCAGGGGCGGAGCCTTCAGAGTCTGTCTAGACAATAGCTCAGAAAGTTTCATGCCACAGTAGGAGACCAAATAATGACTTAGATTCCAAGTCTTAGAAGATTCTGGAAGACTGAGTTCCAGAGAGCCACAGCTACACACGGCACCTCTCACCAGGCTGGAGTGGTGAATTCCAGCCGGCAGACATATAGGTATGGGCTCACAAGAGTTCACCTCACTGAAAGCCTGTTTTGTATGCAGGCACGGAGGGCAGGAGCTTGGAGAGGAGAGGGCATGTGGGCATCTGCTCTCGTGATAATAAACCAGCTCAAGTTGGTCCGGCCTCTGCCGAACATGAGAGGCAGCAGCTCAGCATGAGATCCTGCACTAAGACCATTAAAGCATGTGACCAACTCAGGGCATCCCAGCTTTTGTAACAGCCCCACCACCACGACCACCAAATATACATAAACCTTCTCTGCTGGACCTCAGACTCTCCCGAAGGATACACAGACACAAGGCTTTCATCATGGTCTGCTGCTAGGAGGTACCCAGGCCTGTTCTAAGTTCTTCCTACAAGCAAATTAATCTAGAAAATGGAATGTGCGCTACCTCTATTCCTAAAAACAAAGACTTGGGGGTTTTCGGTTGTCAAGGCAACAATAGCAGTTTTCTTTCTGACTCCTTAATGCCTAGATTTATGTTTCCATAGTTACAAGAAATCCCTAGTTCTTTAAGGTATCAAAAACTGGCCTAGTGAAACTTATAGAGGTTGGATTGTGCTCTTCCACTCCCGACTTTGGGGCTTCCCCAGCTGTTTCCCATCCCAAAGCCCCTAGCAGCTAGCAGGAACTTCTCTGGTTACCTGCTAAGTCACTCAAGGGATTCTAAGGGTCAAGGAATAGAAAGGACCTAGGTCATGGTACTTTCAAGTTGCCTACTGTGACCAACACTGCCACGAAGAATTCTGCGGAACAGATTGTTCCTTGGGATCCAGGCCCAGCTTTGGCCTAAGAACAGAGCCCTAGAAACTCTGAAACACCCATCAAGACATCAACTTTGTAGCACCCATGCATGAGGCATAGGAATTTGCCTTCAGGATTAACTCACATGAGCTTAAGGGATTCGGTTTAAGTTTGTGCACATGTGTAGGGCCAAGAATAGAAACCACACCAGGCAATTGTTACACCCTTGAGCTATGTCTCTGGCCCTCGTCTCACTTCTGGTTTTGGACAGGGTCTCACTAAGTTGCCTAAACTGCTCTTAAACTTCTCATCCTTGACCTTCCTGCCTCAGCTCCCTGAATGGCTGTGATCACAGGTCTGCACCAAGGCAAGTCGAAATACATTTTCTTCCCTTCTTTTAAAGATCCGTTGGCTTTTCCTAGGGCTTTACTCTATATGCCAGGGATGATCCTGTCAATAGCTTAAGACAATTGCTCTGGCAAAGTAGAGATAAGTCATTGAATGTGTGGTTGTATAAGAAAGTGTGTGTGTATGTGTGTGTGTACACAAGTGATCAGGAGGAACCCAACCTCTGAAGTGGTAATACTGTTGGAAAAGGGAAGAAGGGAAGATTGGGGAAAGTAAGCATAAAGTCCTACTCCTAGCCAAGAAGCTATTTGCAACTTAGAGCTGCTGGAAGAGAGAAAAATCAGCTTTTTTCAATGGAATGAACTGGTATAGCAACCACACCTCAGCGCAGGCCACATGCTTAGGAATACAAATCAAATACCATGTTGTTGTTGTTGTTGTTTTGGTGTGTGTGTGTACTTTTGTTTGGGGGTTAGAACTTTTTTAAGGGATAAAACATGAAGTTGTGTGGGTAGGGTAAGTTGGGAAGGATCTGGGAAGGGCTGGTGGGAAGGGAATATGATAGAAATATAATATATGAAATTATCAAAAATACATATTAAAATGTTTAAGAAAAACATAAAATGGAAGGTATGGCCAAGACAAGACACCTAAACAGAAACACTAAATTCCAAGGTCTCCCTTGTCACATTAATGAGAGTTGTGGTCATCCTTTGGCATCTGAAGAGCCTAGTCCCTAGTATCCTGCCTTCAGGGCCAAGGATGGTCCTAACACCGCAGGGGGAGGGCTGTTTGTGGGGAGGTGGAAAGAGTCCCCAGTGGGATGAGATGGGGGGGGGGGCAAAGCAAACCAAAATTCTGTATACCAGACTGAGAAGGTACAGAAGCGAGTCACGGTGTCTTTTATTATAAAAAGCAGTTTTCATTTTAGCTTTTTACAATTGAAATCATAGAGTCTGCTGGAACCATTTAGAAAACAACAAAATAACTCCTCTCCACGTAGCTACCATCCACCTTCAGTGATTTTTCAGTGCCTTACGAACAATTTTATCTGCACAAGTTCTCCCCCCGCCCCATTTGGAGACTTTTACATTTTTTTTATTTTATTCATTATTCTTTTACAGTTCCATACATACATGCAAAGTGCTTTGGTAATTTCCATCCCCCATTACCCTCTCTCCCAACCTCCCATTCCCACTGACCCTTCACTTCCTCCCTGTGAGCCCTCCCTTCTAGGGGTACGTGTGTGTGTGTGTGTGTGTGTGTGTGTGCGCGCGCTTGTCATTAAGGCTATTTGCATGAGCATAGTGGGGTTTATTTACTGAACCTTGGGAAACTTACCAGGGGCTACACACCGGAAGAAAAACGATGGCCCCGCCCCACAGCAACCGTTAACCAGCAAGTTGATACTCAGGGGCTGGAGGGATGACGCCTTCGTGAGCCCCTCCCCCACCCAAGGAGGAATGTTGATGGACCTTGTTGGTGCAGGTGACCACAGCTGCTGTGAGCTGCTGTGAGTACAGCAGCCATGTCACGTCTAGAGGACAAGCCTTCACAGCTCTCCTCCCATCCAACTCCTACAGTCTTTCCACCCCCTCTCCCAACATGTCGCTGAGTCCTGGAAGAGGTGATTATATTCCATTTAGGGATGAACCCTCAAACCCTGGAGCTTTTCAAAGTAACTCCCAGGAAGCAAGCCAGTTTCTCTGACATTACCCCTGAGTACATCTCCACTCACCAAAGACTCTGACTATGCTATTGTGACGCTTGCCCATGACGCTTTCGCACCTCGTGTTTTGAGTGAGTACTGTAGCCAACATCAAGGCTTAGAGCCCTTCCCTGGTGATCACAAAAGCTTCTTGCTGCAATTCACCTACTCGCTTCAGTTGTGGGCACAGTTCATGCCTGGTATTTCATCGATGTGTTTCTTACATGTCTCCTAAGCAGAGACCTCTTCCTCCCCACTGGTTTGTTTTTCATTGTTTTGTTTTCTGCACCATTTACCATTTACACACCATGCCAGTGTGTCCTTCATAAGCCCCACACTCTAGACTGGGAGAATTGCTTCCTTTTGGAACCATTACCCCAGTTCCATTCTTCGTCCTATCCCCAGCACTGATGATAAGCTCCGCAGGCTAAAGTAATTCAAGCTTCCCCCACCCCACCCCCCAAAAAAGAAGACAAGTAGTGCTGAGTGGGTCAACAACTGATACCTTGTAACCCCAGGACCCAGGAGGCTGAGAAAGGGGTGTCGAGTTCTAGATCAGCTTGAGCTACACAGCCAGACCCTGTCTTGAAAGGAGAGAAAGGACGAAGGAAGAGAGGAAGAAAGGGAGGGAGGGATAGAAGGGAAAGACGATAAGAGGAGTGTTGCTATATCAGCAGGTGCCTACCTGCTTTCAGCCATGCTCAGTGGCCACACTCAGAACCCCCATTAACTTTGCACCTGATGGTGTGAACCGCATCAAAGGAATATTGCCCAGAGGTGCCAGTTCATTAAAGGCAGCCAGAGCCTGTTGCTACAATTCTATTGATCCTTCCTCACCTCCTGCCTACTTTCCCTTTGTAAAGGACATCCTGCTTAAAACTTCTTCCCATGATGCAGCTGGTGAAAGAAAGGCAGCATGGGAACATTATCTTTTCTCTCCCACAACTTCCAGTGAGCTCTTATGTTTTTAGCACCGCTTTGACAATAATTGATTTGTTTCAAATAATTGCAGTTATTATCTTCTCTGTGGCTCAAATTTCCCCTCTGACAGTGAGACAGTCACTAGTATTGGCTCTGTGTACTTTGGTAACTTTCTTGTTATCATCAGTGAGTTGAAAAATGGTATATAGAGACAGGCACACGTGAATGCAATCAGAATTCACACACACAGAGAGAGATACACACACACACACACACACACACACACACACACCACTGCCAAAAAAGTCCACTGGGGAAATGGGACATGAGTGGTAAGTGTTCCTCGCAGGGGACTCCTGACTCTGTCCTGCCCAGACCCTGGGAGAGGCTGTCACAGGCAACCCTGACCTCAGCGGCCATGAAGCTGAAGCTCCAAACATGTACCTTTTCTGGAGAGAAAGACAACATCCAAGCCATCCCCTCGGCTGGCCTCTGTGAGTGCTGGCTCAGTCACGACCACAGAGGGAAGCTGGTTCTCATGCAGAACACCTGTGGGGCTCTGAGTAGGGCCTGGAAGTACAGAGGCCACAGGGTCACCCAGGACTCTGCAGAAGAAGCTCCTCTCTTGAGAGGGAAGAAGGATTCTGCTGGTGGAATCCCCACCTCAGTGACCCCCTAAATCAGAACTTCTTAAACTTTCACGGTCAGCTCCTTTTCCCCTGAGAAATCTTTCTGAGCATATGTTTTACAAACCAACCATTTACTGACAACAAATCACAATGTATTTATATTTAGTTTTGTTAATTTGAATTAAGTGTATGTCTGTGTGTCTATGTACATGAGCGCAGTGCCAGTGAATGACAGAAAGTGGGAGTTGGACCCTCTGGAACTGGAGTCACAGGGAAACCAAACTCCAGTCCTCTGCAAGAGAAATAAGCACTCACAGCCACTGAGCCATCTCTCCGGCCCCAAAAATATTTATTTTCAAAGAATTTGATTTTAAAACAATTATTGGTATAATTTAAGTTTACCACTTACCAAAGACAAATGTAAACTTGCATGCTAATGAGATGGATGTACTTGTTTATTTTTTTATAAATAATTAAATCTCTTTTGGAGAAGGTGGCATACGCTTTGAATCCCAGTACTTAGGAGGCAGAGGTAGTAGACAGATCTCCAAGTTTGAGGAGATCATCAAGTTCAAGGCCAGCCTGGTCTATAGAATGAGTTTCAGGACAGCCAAGGCTACAGAGTGATTCAAAACAGGTCGGTCGAGACAAAAAAAAAAAAAAAAACCTGGAAAAAAATGATGATGATGATGATGATAATGATAAAGAAAGAATTAAATCTCTATCAGAATATTTGATCCTGAAAGACATAAAGCATCTTCAACATTTTCCAGCGTGGATGGATAGCTTGATTTTATTATCAGCAATTTATAATCAGCTATTAGAGCCAGCCACACTGTGTCGGGTGAGTATGTAATTTAAGATTAGGGCCATTTCAGAAATTGTTGGAAATTCTGCCCTAATAAGAAACCAAAGCATATTAACTGATTTCTTATGAAACTTAAACAGTAATTTTGCTGTATTATTTTAATTAATTCTTTGAGGATCTCATACACTCATACAATGTTTTGGATCCCATTCATCTCTACTCCTCGTCCTAACTCCTCCCAAATCCATACCCCAACCTCCTCCTAACTCAATGTCCTCTTTCTACGACAACTCCCCACGCCCGGCCTGTGCTGCTCACATATCATTCCATGGACAGCCACCCACTGGAAAAGGCTGACCTACCAGGATCCTTAAAGAAAACTGACTCTCTCCCACCCCTCCCCCAGCAGCCATGTACCACCAATAGCCTCTCAGCTAGGAGTGGGAATCTCCTGAATCCCTCCTCACTCCAAGCTCAGAGAACAATATTTAAAACCAAAGTTTCTAACACAGCACAGATAAGGCTGATCTGCTATATGCTGAGGAGTGAGAGTGGGAGAAAGTAAAACCTTTTTATTTTTTCTGTTAATAACCATTTGCTTCTCTAAGAGCAGCAAACTTCGTATATATTATTTTTAAACCATAGTAATTTGTAACGTGCCATGACCTTGAACATGAGTGAGGTGTGTCAGGCAGCCCCGTTGGCAGTGCAACATACAAAGCGTGTTCAGAACCAAAGCTGTGGTGAGGTGACTTGCTGCCTCTCCAGTGAGAACTGTCAGAAATGCCTCAAGCTGGAGTGCTAGCTTCAGGTGTCTGATTTTGAATTACCTTTTGGTTCTGTGCTCAGAAACCGTCTATTCTGGATAAATCTGTCGCAACCCTTGAGTTCAGTTACACAACCCCACACAGGCTCAAACCATGATTCCAAAAGCGTGGGTCCTGAGTCTAAAATATGCATTGCCAGGAGTGGACAGACAAGAGGAGAAGATGGGTCGTGCCCTGAGAGCTCAGCGTGTGCAGTACTGGGCCAAGCAAAGGCTTTACTCCTCATACACAGGGCTGACCTTGTCTGGACTAACAATGACCAAGAAATTAAATTTCCCACCTTCTAGCCTACTTCAAACTTCAGCAAGAAATTCAGAGGCCCAACCTCAGAGGCTAGGGGTCATGAAGAGAACAAGTCAGAACCCCCTGTGCTCTGATCTATGAAGGGCTCATGAGCAAAGGGGCAGCTTGCATGTAAGATGCCTGGAGGGCCCAGAAGAGGAGCACCTACCGCACATTTGAGGGTGTCAGAGAAGAAGTGCCAGCTCCCAAACATGGCAGAAAGAAGGAAGGAAGGAAGGAAGAAGGAAGGAAGGAAGGGAGGGAGGGAGGAAGGAAGGAAGGAAGGAAAGATGCAGTTTGCTGTCCATACCTAAAATTTAAACCAAATGAGGATGAAGCATATTTTTAAAGACTTTTTTTCTTTTTGGTTTTTTGAGAGAAGGTTTCTCTACGTAGTCTTGGCTGGCCTGGACTCTCTTTGTAGACAAGGCTGACCTCAAACTCGCAGAGATCCACCTGCCCCTGCCTCCTGAGTACTGGGATTAAATGTGTGCACCACCACAACCAGCTCTAAAGATTTTTTAAGTTAAAAGTTTATTGTAAGGACTTGTAAATAAAAAATAAATAAATAAAAAGCTTTTCAAAGAGAAATTATCCAGACCCAAAGTCTCTGAGTCCAAGTGAATTCTATACAGTTAGAGCAGCCATTTTGAAGTTGCAGGGTGTCACATTGGATTTTACACCTTGCTTCAACTTTTATACATTTATCTAACATACATATGCACATGCACACACACATACACACATATGCACACACACATACAATATACACAAAGGAGAACTCAGTGACAGAGTTAAGCCTAGGAAAACAATGAGCTTCATATCCTTCTTCCTGACTACAGTGTCCTGCGCCTGGACTTCACCCCACCCCACCACCACCACCACCTGTGTTGTTATATGTGCGCAGGTGTGTGCCACATGTGGGCAGGTGCTCATGGAGACCAAAGTGGGCATCAGATCCCCAGGAGCCCATGTCACAGGCAATTACGAGCCACCTAATGTGGGTTCTGGGAACAGAACCGGGGTCATCCTGAAGAACACCCAAGTCATCTCTTCAGCCTCATGGGACATGTTTTGTTTTGTTGTTGTTGTTGTTTAATGTGTGTGTCCTAAACATGCACAGACCTTCCTTATCCTGCCACACGTCCCCAAGCAGAATGTCACAGCTGTTTAAACACCTGCTCTGTGCTGGGTACTGTTGACCCTGGAGGGGTCATTTAAAGGGAATGGGAGGACACCTGGAGGTGAAGCACAGAGGCCGAGGGGACCTTGAATGCCCCAGAGTGTGATATCCTTGAGCTGTGCAACATCCCCAGAGAGAAGGTTGCATGTACGCCCTCACTTTTCCCCTTCTTACACCTCTATCCAAAATTCCGTGACAGACTGAGGCAGATGGCTTGTGGCACGCTGAGAGGGAAAGGTCGGGAGTGTGGCACAGACCTTGGACCTGGTGCCCTTGAGCTGTAGGCCCTCCTAGACATCTACTTTGGGGAGAGCCAGGGGGAAAGGTCAGGCCTGGCCTTGCTCACATCACCCTTTTTGGAAGTTCCTGTTCACTGCAATAACATCTCAATCAGTAACTGACAGCTGTCAACTCAGTGACCAGGAAGGAGACTGTGCCCTGGGCACACAGTCCAGGTCCAGAGAGAGAATGGAGCAGAGGGGAAAGGAGTGTCGGGCCAGGGAGGATTACAAATGTGGGATCCAGCAAGAGGACTCAGAGTCCTTGCCTAGATGTGTCAGCCTGGACAACCTACCCCAACCCAGCCTTTTCTTCATCCCTAAGCAGGAAGTGTCTAGTACCTAGACCCTTCACTTGTACCCATACTTCTGACCTCAAGGACAAATGTGTGGACTTTTGGAGTGTTTTGTGTGTTGAGTTGCATTGTGGTGTGAAAGGTCCAAAGATGGGTGAAGGTCAAAAAGAGTCTTCCTCTTAGAGCAAAGAGTGGGTACTGGGGTCTTGCCTCCTCCAAAGGTAAGTGCGTCCCTGGAGTAGCTCCATGACCTGCAGATACAAGCTGGCTTTGCTTGAGGAAGTGGAGAGAGCGGTGGGCCACTGGAGTCACAGCAAGTATGCCCCTCACTGGAGACTGGCCTCCTTTTCGCCCCTCTGCAAGCCACCCTTCAGCTCTGACTAGCCATAAGAAGACAAAAATAACCAGAAAAGGAAGAAAAATGAGCCGACAGATAAAACCAAATGAAAACAGTAACCAAGGGTCTTCAAAAAGACCCAGAGAAAAAGCTGGGGCCAGAGTGAAACCCACCTCCCAACAAAGGGCCTTCCACCAGGTCAGAGTTCCCAGCTCTGCAAAGAGCAGATCTCTGTGTCAGACCTTTGACCTGGTAGCCCACAGTGTGGGGAGGAGGTAAACCACATTCACCTTCACCCAGTTGAAACTAAAGGCTGGGTCAAGGCAACACTGAGCAAGACAGCCAGAGCCCAGGTGTCCCTGGGGAGAACTCTGGAGGAGACCATGGCTTCCCACATAGGCGCACCAATGGGGACTATGGGGACTGTGAGCGTGTCCTTCTTGGAGCCTTCCCAGGCCCTGGCAGCCCAGCCGCTACCCTCCCCACACATTTCACAGCTACATTATGTTATGTCACAGCTGTTATGTTGCTATAACGGTTTCCAGAGGAAATACAAATGTAATGCATTCAGTCCGGAGTGAAGGCAACATTACCCTGAAAAATGTTCTAATAAAGACAGGGATTATTTATACACAAAGGAGAAACTTCAAAGAGGTTATGTTCGCAGCCCAGGTCCTCTTGGGAGGGTGAGTGACCATGAGGTTGGCTTTCACTTTCGATCCATGTAGGGTAGAGGTCACAGGTGCACTGCCAACAGGAGAGCCTCTAGGGTAACTGGCAACCTTGGTGAAGGTGACACAGGACCAGTGTCCTGCACACTGTGGGGTGAACAGCACTGGTAACCTTCGGGCACTCTAAAGGCCATGGCACCCTCCCCAGAGCTAAGTGCTCCTAGACATTATGTCCTCCAGGGGGCAGAAGAGCCCCAGTAGCAACTGTGACCTTGGGCAAGCTCTGCTGAGGGCCAAGGGTCTGACCTCCAGCAAACAAGCCTCTTCACTCCCTGGAGCCTCATTTTCCTCACAGCTGCCCTGCTGGCTCTGAACTTTCTTCCTTCCCATACCCAAATGTGCATGCGAAAGCCGGAGGTCAGACACACTCCATATTATTATTATTATTATTATTATTATTATTATTATTATTATTTTATTCCGGAACTCACTGAGTAGGCCACGTGGGCTAGCCAGTGAGCCCCAGAGATCTACCTGACTCTGCCTCCCCACCCTTCGAATTACAAACATGTCCCATCATGCCCAGCTTCTTACTATGAATGCTGGAGCTCACTCCCAGGCCCTCATGCTTGCACAGAAGGCACTTCACACATGCACACCTTGGCTACAGCCCCCTAGAATTTAGGGCAGTTCTGCTACCTACCACCCAGGAAGCTCTCGGTATCTACAGTCCCTCCCAGATAGTCCTCCATGAATGTAAGGAGCAAAGTCTTACAGCAATGACTGTGCTGGTTCCCTGTGCCCCAAGTCTCACAGAGACCCTGAGAGAACCAGAGGTCATCCTACGCGAGCATAGAGACTGTATAATGGGGAAGGACACACACTGAATCTAGAAGTCTGCTGAGAAGCTCCGCACTGGCCCCTCCAAGGTGGAGAGGGTCAGAAATTCCTGTTCCCTTAAGGACCCCCAGAATATGAATGACTCATTCAGGAAAAGGAGGGGGAAGTCCTACCAGCCAATGCAAGCATTTGACCCCACCCTTAAATGGGATTGAGTAGCTTGAGAAGACTGCTCAATGGCCTTTGGCGGCCATAATATGCGGCGCTGGAGACTTCTCACCCCTTGGCATCCCTGTGCCTGGGGGTTCTCTTTGGCCAGCCTGTCACTTTTCTGCCTCTGTCTAGCCAGTCATGTGCCTGTTTGACCTACTGGTCTCATGTCTGTCTCACGTTGTCCCTGAAGCCCTCTCTAGTGGAGGCACTTTCGCTGTACCCCCAGCAGCGCTCCCGGTGATGTCTCCCTCCCTTTCTTATCAGCCACCAGGATGCTGTGCCTCCATTCAACATTTTCAGTAGCTCCCTACTGCACTCATTGGCACCGTCCAAGCATGCAGGCAGGTCCAAGCATCCAAGGCCCAAAGCATGACTCAAGTTGGCTTTAGATGCCACACAGATACATACATTGCTTATCCCCCCCCCCGGGTCATTTCATGGCCACTTGCAGCTGAATTATGGCACTTTCTTAAAAAAAATAATACATTAATTTTCTAAGTTAAAAAAAAAAGATATTTCTATCTAAATAGGATTTTTTTAATCATACAAGAAGTTGGTAGTCACTGCAAATACTGCAAACTGCCCAAATCGCTGACTTTGGGGGCAGGGACCTATGGTTAAGGACCTGTGGAAGGTACTCCCTGATCTGGGCCCTTCCCTTCTCCCTGCATCACCCCCTTCACCACCCCTCACCTCCACACCACCTGGCCACACACACCATTCACTTCAGCAAGGCTATGCTTAAGGATTCTGCTACCCACCCAGCCCTCCACCTCCCTACGTCAGCATAGAACAGGCTTCCGAGCGGAACTTGTGCAGGCAGCGCCTGAAATGATGAGTGTTGGAGCACACTTGTCCATGTGTGCAGAACCACAACTTTTCCAGGGAACCAGCTGGGATTTGAACCTGCCCCTGGCCTACGTCAGTATTCTGTGGGGTTACCAATGGTTTACATCTACAGGCTCCCTAAATATGAGAAAATGATGCCACCCAACAGCAGGAGAAATTGTATGTATAGCCTCACATTGCCCCAATGTTCAGAAAGCCTCAACTCCCAGCACACACAAGGCACCCAACAGTTTGTAAAGTAACTGATTTTTATATTGCTGATACCACTTTGAGACTTTTCTTTTTCTTTCTTCTTTTCTTTTCTTTTTCTTTTTTCTTTTTTCTTTTTTTTTTTTTTTTTTTTAAGAAAACCAATATTGAGCTTCCCCTGCATGGTGAAGGCTGTCTGAGCAAATGCTGCTGACAGCTAGACTCACAGACCTGACATCTACGGAGGCAGCAGCTTGCCCTTTGGCCCCTCTTCTCATAGATCTAAGAAGAGTGTTTAGCTTTTCCATTTGTTCGGCTTTTTATTTGTTATGAGAAGGGAGTAGCAAATTCTTAGTCCTTCACATCCTGAACTGAAAATGTGAAGTTCAAATATTGGTTTTCTAAAATGAAAAAGAAGAAAAAAAAAGAAAGAAAGAAAGAAAGAAATCTCAAAGCAAGAGCAGCAACATAAAAATTAGTTGTTCCACAAACATCAATTAATGTTTCCTGTGTGCCAGGTCCTGTCCTGGACAGTGACAAGGCTTCCAAGAGGAACAATAAAGGTTCCATCCACTACTCTGGGCAGGGCTTACTGGTGTTTATGGTACCTGAAAAAAATAAACCAGTGCTTACCGCACAGTAACTCTGGCATGGAAACTGCCTGTCTCTGTGGGTACCCTCAACCTGATTCTTCAGGTTCAAATCCTGGTCACATATCTTCACTGGACTTGAGATTTAATCCCTCTAAGTCTTCATTTTATCACCTACAGTGCCAGGGAACACACAGCTCTGATCACTGTGTGAGGATTCAGTGAATTGCCATGAGTAACATGCTTACCCCAATGCTAAGACATTGAAACTCATAGGAGGCAAATGCCCTTGACCACAGACCTCTGTGGGGACCAGTGCCATTGTGGAGCATCTGCTGTCACTGATGAGTTGCTGGAGACATGGTGTGAGCATGCCAAGGAACAAGAAGCTTTAGAGGGACCACTGGCCTGACTGCTTTCTATTGCTGTCATAAGACCCTGATGGAAACCAAGCTGGGGAAAAGGGGGTTATTTTGGCTTACAGGTCACAGTTCAACAACAAGAGAAATCAAGGCAGAAATCTGGAGGCAGAAACCGAAGCAGAAGCCATGAAGGCATTCTGCCTATTGGCTTGCTCGGCTATCTTTGTTATCCAACTGAGGCTGATCTGCCTAGGAATGGCACTGCCCACAGTGGGCTGAGCCCTCCATCATCAATAGCCAATGAGAAAATGTCCCACCAACATGCCCACAAGCCAATATGATAGGGGAGACTCCACAGCTGAGGTTTCCTCTTCTTTGGTGACTTTGTGTCAAGTTGACAAAAACTAACCAGCACACAAGAGCCATCTAGGATCCCTGTACTTTTGTGAACTGGACCCATTTCAAGGGTGAAGAAAACTCCCCACTGTGCTTCCATCAGGGAAAGGGAAGTCCCCTTCCCACTGTTAGCACTCTACAGCTTTCAGGCATGTTAGTAAGGCACTCCCTTGGAAGAAAGCAGTTACTAGAGCTCAGTGTGCCTTCTGGGATGTGACTGAGTGAGGAGAGGGGGAGTACACAACTCCATCCCAGCCCACACTCACACAGAGATCAGTGAGAAGTACTCATAAAGTGCACAGTGGAGAGGTGCAGGCCTGCTGCAGAGGCGGGGCAAGGGCTAAGTGAGACAGAGATGCTGGAGTCATCAGCCTGGCCATTTATAACAGACAGGGGTCAATGCTAAGAACCTTAGTGAATGAACTACTCAGCCTGAAAAAAGACAAGCGAGCAGAGACATGAAGACTCTAACTCAGAACTGGGATACAAATGAAGATGCTTCCTGTGGACTTATAGCACAGCAGAAAAAGAAGATTCAGGAGGCTCAGGAGAAATAAGCTGAAGGCATCCTCCTCAGGATGCCAGAAAAAAAAATAGACCAGAGGAATTTAAAAAAAAAAATATGCAGCAGGAAATAATAAAAATTAGAGCTGGAATCAGTGAAAAATGGAAATCCATAGGGAAGATGAACAAAATCAGAAGCTGATTCTGCAAAAAGATGCTTAAGATTTACAAGCACCAGTACTAAAAAGAAAGGATAATACAAGTTACAACTATCAGAAATGAAGGAGGCATCACTACAAATCCCATAGGCCTTTAAAAAAATGTATTCTGATACTCTCCCCTACTGTGTCTTATAAATGAACAATCCTATACCCTCTATACCCCCTCTATACCCATCGCTTTAAAAACATTAAAAGGGTCAATATCTAGAAAGACAGAGTCTGCCAACACTCGAATGAGAAGAAAGCATCAATCCAAAGATGCCTTGATGTCCTGACCAAAAAAAAAAAAAAAAAGAATCAGTAACTGATAGAAAAAATAGTAAATCAAACTCAACAATGTATAAAAGAAATTGTGCATCACATCCAGCTGCAATTACAAGGCTAGTTTAACACTCTAAAAGCAAGTAATATAATGCATTGAATTAGAAGGCTAAAAAAAAAAAAAAAAAAAGACCAGGCATGGTGGCCCACACCTTTAATCTCAGCAGTTGGAAAGCAGAGGTGGGTGGATCTCTTATGAGTTCAAAGCCACCCTGGTCTACATAGCAAGTTCCAGGACAGTCAGAGCTACATAGTGAGACCTTGTTTCAGAAACAAAAAAGGTCAAATAAGATCACAAGTTCATGGAAATAGATGCAAAGAAGGAATGTCTTTCATCATAACAACAACAACAAAAAAATCCATTTAGACAGGTTGACTAACTTCAAGAAATAGATTGTCCAACATGGTGACAACAGTTAATAATAATAATATAATGTGTCCTTAAAAAAAAAATTTCTAAGGGGGCATATGTATATTTCTGAGACAGGGCCTCTCAGTGAATCTGGAGCTTTCCAAAGACTGGTTGGCCTGCAAATCCATGGATCCGCTTGTCTCAGCCCCTACAGTGCTAGATTTTCAGGTCCAGCTTTTTATGTTGATGCTGGAGAACCAAACTCAGGTCCTCAAGCATGTTTGAAAAGCAGTTTACTCAAGCCATCTCTTTAGCGCAAGAATTTAAACCACTTAGACTGAAAAAAAAAAAAATGGACCAAAGCCCTTGCCAGGTCCCTCACCTAAAGGAAGTGTACAGATGGCAAGTAAGTACGTGAAAAGGCTGTGCTGAACCAAACCTCACTAGGGAGGCAAAAATTAAAATGGCACTGAGTTACTTCCACATACCTGTCAGGATGGCCAGAACCAAAACTCTGGCAAAGCCAAAGGTCACCGGAGTGGAGCCAGGGAAACAGGGTGAGCTAGAATTCATTGCTAGTGGAAAATCAGAATGGTACAACCACTTTGGAGGGTGCGCTCACAACTTCTTATAAAATTAAATGCACTCTGCAGCCCAGCAGTCACACAACTTGGTATTTATCCATGAACTAAAAACTTACATCCTCTGGAAAACCTGCATACAGCGGTGGACGGTGGGTGACAACTTTATTAATAGCTATCGATGCTTGGAAGCAAGAAGGAATCCTTCAGGTTAGGGAATGGGTAAATAAACTGTGGTACTTCTAGAGAGTGAAATTTTATTCAGTGCTAAAAAGAAATGAGCTGTGTAATGAAACAGGAGCCAGTGTAGAGAGGAGGCTGTTTGCGACCAGATACATGACATTTCAGAAAAAGGAGAAATGGACGTGGGGGAGGGGGGTGGGATCAGCACTTGCCAGGGGTTAGCAAAGCAAACAAGAATTTTGGGGTATGAAACTACCACGGAGAATACTGCAGTGTTGAAGACATGTCATTAATTTGACAGAGATCACAGGAAATATGCCAAGGTTACAAACAGAGACAAGCTGTAAACTTTGGGTGATGCCTGTCTGACCCCCAGGTATACACAACAAATGCAGCAGTCTGGTGGGGGTGTTGCTCACTGAGGAGGCTGTGCGCATATGGGAACCAGAGGCAGATAGGAAACGTCTCCATCTTCTGCTGGATTTTGCTGGGAGCATAAAACTTCTCTAAAATATAAAGTGCATTTGAAAAAGAAAAACAATTAACGGCTTACAAATGAATCCAAATCAAAATATCCAACAGGCAGGCGTTTATGGTCATGCAAGCGTGGCGTTCCCAAAGTTGTTAGGCGCTTCTGATCTCACCCAAGGATGTCAAACTTGAAGCAATGCGAATGAAGTGAGGACCGAAGCTCAAGAGGAATCACTGGACTGAGAAGGACAGACAAGCAAAGGTAGCAGGAGATAATCCGTCCCCAAGCTCAGAATCCAAATCAGGCAGGGAAGGATTCAGTCTCACAGCTGATTTCCCTGCAGAAAAACCCAGCCCAAAGCTTACTGAGAAAGCTGCTCTATTTGTTCCCAGACATATTTTCAAAGGGCAGACTTTGATCCTTTAAGGCATGGCGAGAAAAGATAAGTTGATTTTCCAGTCTAGAAACTGACTTGGGAAGAAGAGAAGCTGTTGTTTTGTTTTTATTATGGACTGGTTTTCGGACTGAGCACTTGGAAATTTGATGATAGATGCTTATAGGTACATGAAACTCCAATGTCCCCAGTTGCCACCCAACCCCATGTGGGAATCACAGTTATCCCATTCTGGAGAATTGATTTAACACCTTGTCTCTTGAGAGCTCTAGGCAGTATTCAAATTATATTTAAACACCAAATTAAAATTTTAACTATAAAAAATAAGGGCATAAACAGGAGAGAATTATATTATAATATTATATTAGTTTAAAAACATGTCTGGGAGAAGGAAGTGGATTTTCCATATTGTCATTCTGCAAAACATAACGTTCTTTCCATTAGAGCCTCGGGAAGCATATGGCCCATTTAGCCCCAGTCTTGTCTGGTGGCTTGTAAACATCTATTATGGACTCTGGGGCACCAGCTGCCTTCCAAGTGTGGTTACTAGAGATGAGGGCCCTACAAGTTTTCCTACCAGTGACTAATGCACACCCCCAGTTTCTTACTTTCCAAGAGATATTTCAATGAGCCTTGGAAAGGGAACGTGGCCCCGCTGAGCACAGACCCACCATTGAGCTAGCTCTTTTCGTTTGTCCAGATGTTTTGGCTCAAGAGGCCAAAGCCTTATTGGACAGCTGTACTGGGCAGGAGTTTCCTTTCTACTCTCAGGGACTTCTGTCCCTCCTCAGAGGAAGAGACCACAGAACTGTTTCAAGCCACCGAAGCTTTTGAAGCCATGTTGGAACCAACTGAAGGACACATTTAAGGAAGAATTTGGTGTCAGGATTGATTTATGTAAAATAATAAATGGTGCCACTTGGCTGTTTATGGAGTTAGAGATAAAATTAGATTCCAGACAGTCATTCCTTGTGCACAGGGTCCAGCTTGCTGCCTTCGTGGGACTTAGGATAACACGGTGCATGGAAACGTACAAGGGCCTCCTTGAGAACACGGTTCCCTGCCCCATCCAGTCAGTCCTTCCAATGGGTACTTTGGGTTCCCAAAGAACAACTGAAATTTAATCTGGACTAATACTTGGAAAAAGTTGTATGGTGAAAGGCACCAAGTGACTTTAAAAAATTAGGCTCTACAGCTAAATTGGAATAATTTCTTCCTACTTTCTAGTCGGTTCTGCCCTCCCTGGTCCACTCTCAGCCTGATCACCTAGCTGAATCAAAAGTAAAGAAAAAACAATCCCTCAGGGAAAGACCTAGAAAGGTGAACATTTCATCCACTGGACACACAGTAGAAGGTATAGATTTTAGAAAGAATTGCTGTTGCCTTGGGAGTTTTACCTTTTTTATGAGCAATTAGAAGTCAGACAGAACTGAGGGTCAGGATCTTCCTGAGCTTCAGTCTCTGCAGGGTCCCAGGTAAGCCACCTCAGGGCAACAAGCAGCTGTGTTGCCTTGGTTGTTTTCTGCAATACGAGCCTTTAAACAGCTCCCAAGTGATGCTCGCTAGAGTTGCTCTTCCAACGGGCCACTGGAGCAACAGGGCTCAACAGGGCTCAGAGCAGTCTGTAAAACATGGTGTTGTGTGCTCTCTGAGGGGGACACAGAGGAAGAGAGTAGTGTAGCATGGGGCGAGCTAATCTCAGTCCTGGAGAAGGAGCCAGCTCCTAAGAAAACCCGTGCAGCAGCAGGGGGAAGGCTGCTGCTGAAGTTAGGCAGAAGAGCAAAGCTTCTAGATTGTAAAGCAGGAAGGAGGCAGGGTGAGCAACGAGACCACGAACCAAGGAGTCCGTGGATAGAATGTCTTTCCCTAATCGCCTAGAGAAGCCTGGCCTTGTGGCAACATCCCTACATGCACATGCTTTAGAAAAACACCCACTCCACTGCAGAGTTAGGGTTCAACTGAAGCAGAAACAGAAAACTAGCAGGGTCCCTTCTGGCTGCCAGGTCGAGGGTATAGCCTACAGCAGAGGGGAGACAACTGGAGAGGCTCCAGACAGGATTCAGGGCGGAATCCCATGGCTTGGATGGGAAAATGAGGAGGGCGGGCTGCCTTGGGCGATGGTGGAGGATGTTCTGGGCCAGCACAGGAGTGTGTTTTAAGACATTGTTTTAAGAGAAGAGTTTTAAACCATTATTAAGGTGTGGCCAGGTGCAGAGGAGTCAAGGGCTCTCTTCCTTTACCCCTACACTATGCCTTGCCTTGGGGCAAACAACAAACCCAAACAACAAACCTACAGGTGAGCAGTGGAGTTCCCAGGTGCTTAGTCAAGTGTAGCTGGAGCTCTAGAGGTCACCCAACCCAGACACTGTGCATCCATGCTGAGAGAAATGCTGGAGGTCAAAGGGCAAGGCCTCCATCTGAGGGCACCCTGGTCTCTCCTCAACGTGAAGGTGGTGGACATGGTTGTGTCTAGAAGCCCCTGTTAGTCTCTGGTGGATGGTACAAAGGATGTGTTCCCTCACCTGGAACGTGAATCAATTATACAGAAAGTGCAGGATTTCTGTGGAGCTTTGAGAGTCTACAGCCTTGGAAGGAGACCTCACGGGAATGTGAGTTCCTGTGTGTGTCCTTGAGTCTCATCCCAAATCATCTTCACCTCTTCTCTTCTTCCTGAAGTTGGTTGGGCCACTATACCTTGATAACTGAACTTCTTGGCTTCATGCTTTTATTTCTGAGTCTAGGCCAAGAGGTGTTCCACACAAGCCACATTTGTTACTTTAAGTTTGCTCTAGTAAGTACATTCTTAAAGATAAAATTAAAAGGGCAGGTTCATCTCAAAGACGAAACTCACTGAACTGTATCCTAAACACAGTTTAAATTAAGACAGATCATTTGTATGCACATTGGACTGTAAGAAGGCAGTGCATCGTTTTTGTTCTTTCGTGCGAAAGCACACCTTGTGAATGAATGACACACCAAGAAGACAACAGCCACCGTATAGCTAGTACACACCAGTTGGCACTGCTCTAGGCTGTCAGGTGCCATTCCTCACTTTGTCCCACGTGAGACGGTAGCTAAGCCACCCTGAGCTCTGCCTGACCACCAGCAACCCAGATGAGCACACTGTGTGGCATCCGACTGGCCGCGGTCTTGGCTGCAGTGTTCACTGTGTTCGGTCCAGTGACTTCATCTCTCTCCGAACCTGGACCTTCCCAATAGGCTAGGCTGCGTGGCCATTAAGCCCGTGGATCAGGTGTCCCTGCAATCCCAGACATGGGGTTATGGCCCGCACCACCAGGCTCAGCTTTTCATGTGAACACTGGGAGTTCTCCTGGTTGTGCAGCAGACACTTTGCTCCCTAAGCCAGCTTCCTCAGGGGACAGTGTGTCTATTGGATTTCTAGTCTCCACTCCTTGACGACTCTGAGATGGAAATCAAAACAGTCTGCCAAGAAGCCCTTGGAAGTGATTCGCCAGAAGTGAAGAACTCAAGTCTCCAGTTTCGTTCAAAGCCTGCAATGGCTTCAAAGCTCAGAACCACTCCGTGCATATCACCTACCTTTGCAACCATGGATCAAATGTCTACAACTGGCCCAAGCACCCCGAGCACAGCAGAATTCAGCATCTGCCCAAGGGCACCCACTGAGCATCCAAAGCAGTAAGAGCGTAGAGTGGGAAAGGTAGCAAGTGGCCTTAAGCTCATGTCTCACTTGCACAATGAAAGGAAAGCATCAGAACTGAGTAGAGGAGAAGGGTGGATGAAAAATGAAATCCGCTCCTGCCACTGTGTCCTCACCCCCCACACACACACTGCCTGTGTTCTTTATTAACAGCTAGTCCATAATCAGGGCTTATAACCTTAAAAATTATGACTTCATTAGCCTTTTATTTGGAGACCATTTAAACTTGCATGAAAGTTGAAAGACTACTACAAAGAGTCTTCAATACCGATTTACGCAAATGCACCAATCACATGAGTTTCACTGCACTTGTTTTTATCATAAATGCTCTCGGCCAGAACCTTTTGAGAGCAGATTTTGTACATCACGGCCTTTTATCCCTAAATACCTCCATATGCATTTCCGAGGGAAAAAGGAAAGATTGTCTCTAATATAATCACAATACACTTATCAAAGTCAGGAGGATTTGCATTGATAGAAGCCTTCTACTTACGTTAGAACCAGGGAAAGAGTGAAAGAACAAGAGAGCCAGAAGGCAGGATGAACAATGTGTGTGTCGTCCTCTCTGCCACTCTGCCAACGGAGCCCCAGTGTCCTTGAAAGTAATGTTTTTCTACCCAGTATCCAACCTGATACTTGCCTTGAGTTTAATTTGTCCCGGACTAATGAATGTCCCCTTTATCAACCTGAACATTTAGGGTCTCAGCACTAGGTGCCCCTTGTCTTGAAAAGATAATCCCCAGGGGTGTAAATTATGGCAGGCAGACAAAGAGTTGAAAGGACAGAAATGTGATTCAGCTAGTAGAGGGCTTACACTAACACCAAACACCTGGGTTCAATCCTCATCACCACATACACAGGACCGTGGTGGCACATACCTTGTAATCCTTGAACTTAGGAGGTGTGAGCAGAAGAATCAAAAGTTCAAGGTCATTGTTGGTTTCTTGACATGTTCAAGACCAGCCTGTACTACGTTAAGAGCTAACCTCAAAAACACAGGTAAATAAATAATAAAAAAGCAAGCAAAACAAAATGACAGAGAGAACTGAAGATGTGTCTTAGTCGGTACAATGCTTGCCTAACGCACGCAAAAGCCTGGGTTCTGCTGCCATTGACACATAAACACAGTCTGGTGCTTCAAACCTATAACCCCAGTGTTCCAAAAGCAAAAGCGAGAAGGTCGGGATGCCAGTGTTATTTTTGGCTTCAGAGAAAGTCCAAGACCAGTCTGGCCTATCTGATACCCAGTACAAAAATTAAACTATAATGTGAGGTTGGGGGGGTGAGAATAAAATTAAAATAAAATAAGATGGGGGAACAGAGAGGGAGGGAGGGAGGGAGAGAGAGAGCTCTATAAAGCCTGCACCTGCCGACCTTGTGCTTCCAAACCGTCTTGAGTGCGGAAATTGACGCAGCTGGGATCCTTGAACACACATGATGAGTGTCCCCTTCTGTTTAGACATCACAGGGACATTATGGAAACAAGGCCACAAAGACTGGCCAAGGCTCTCTGGGGATGACAGTCTGGTGCAGACAACAAACACACAGACAGATGATTTCAATGTTGTGAGGTAAGCTCTGAGAGGCACGTGCCTGTGGACTCACCGAGCTCTGCCCATTTGTTTCCTTCCCCACACTCAGATGGAGAGGCATTTGGCCTGAGCTTCAAGGTGTCATTTCTACGGGCTGTTTTGCCAACACAGACCGCTGTTCTGGTCATGGAATTTAGAGGGCATCCCCCTGCCTTCTATTCATTGTGCCCTAGTAACCACGTACCAACTCTTTCTGCAGGCCTTGTGTGGTTAGAGAATGTCACCCAGGCTTCCTCGCTGAAAGCCCAATTCCTCACTCACACATCCAGGGTCCCAGAGAAGTGTGACCATTGACTGACCGGTTCATCAGATGATCTGTAGGCAAGTTAACACAGACAGGGCTTTGGATGACATGGAGCGTTTCCAGACACAGGCATGCCCCCACTATGGCATGACAAAGCCCAGGGCCCTCCCCAGAACCAGGCAGACACATACTCATGAACTCCCCAGCCCTCAGAGCTGCAGGCCAAGACAAGCATCTTTGCTTTGTAATTGAGCCAGTTTTGAGTACTCAACCTCCTCACCTAGAGGGTCCAAGCGCTGGCTGATGGGCAGAATAGGGCAGCCTCAAGAAGTGAAACAACCACACAGAAGGACAGGCACCCACAAGCAGATGGGTGGTCAGAGTGAGGCCATTCACGTGTATAAATTTGTTTCTTTTAAAAATATATAATAATTTTCTTTGTCTCTTGAGAGACCAAGAGATAAAGCCTTAGTCCTGTTTTGTCTTGCTTTTAAAGAAGAGCCTTGTTACAGGAATGTTCCAGCCCTTATCCGGTTTCTTTTATTTATTTCTGTATCTATTTATATGTTTTTTTAGTGTGTGTACTCTCTATATGTGTGCTTGTGTGTACATGCCTCTGTGTGTGTGCGCGTGTGTGTAAGTCAGAGAACCACTTGCAAGGAGTCAGTTCTCTCCTTCGTTTTCACCACGTGGGACCAGGGAATGAAATTCAGGTCATCCTGTTTGTCAGCAAGCTCCTTTAGCTCTAAGCCGTACCATCAGCTCCCTGTCTATCTCTTCTTAAACCACATGTGGAAGAATGGAGGTGGAAGATTTGGGGCATGGAGGTTGCCAGCAGCTCAGGCTTCCTGACATTCCCTGGCCTTCCTGCAGGGACAGTAGAGTCCACAGCTGAAGCAGGCATGCCTTTACAGCTGGACTCGGGAAGGAGAAATTCAAAGCAGAAAATACTGATCATTCAGGTGGAGTGGCTTCGGCACAAATGACAAAAGTCGCTCTCCCACTCTGCACTGGCCGTTCCTCCAGGATAGTTACTGTAGTATGATGGCCACATGAACACACAATCACCACTGAGAAAAACATTCTTGGGTTGAGGATGCTGCTTGCCTGCGTGGTGCACACAAGAACCTGGGTTTGGTCCTCAGCACAATGCACGTTCCTGCTGAGCCATCTGTATGGTAGCATACGTTTGCTTAAGTGGGCCCAAAGGGGGCTTTGTTAGGCAGTTATGCATACCCCAGTGAACCTGAAGGACAAGGGGAACGAAAAGGTGAAAGGGACATATATAATAACGGTGGAGTCTCTTTGAATACACAACAAATTATTATAATTCAGCAGCAGAAAGGACTGCCTTAAAACAGGCACAAATTGCCAGTTCCTCGGAAAGCTGAGCATAGAATTGTGGTGTGCTGTGGTGATCCCATTAAAGGCCTCTATATTCTAATATTTTGAAAAATAGGTTTTTAAGCAAAGACTTGTTCAAGACATGTCCTGTTCAAGACAGCTGCAAGGTCAAAACATCCCAAATGTCCGTCAACTATCTGGCGAGTGTACAAACTACGTACCTACAGTGAGGCATCATCAACACATGAACAGGGGCCAAATACTGACAGGCACTTAATGTGGAAGGCTCTCAGGAAAGGGAGATGTGAAATGCCACAGGATGTCCGACTCCGTGGATGTGATGCATGCTCAGTGGGCCAGTCCAGGCACGCTAAGGGTGGACGGGCAGGGCCCAGCCTCTCAAGGTGGATATTTTTGGGGTATAGATTGTCCTTTCTAAGGAACCGCAGAGCCAGTTGGAGGTTGAGGTTACAGGAGGTTGTGGCTACAGGGCACCGTGACATTTTTGAATGCCAAATATCGTTCACTTTTAAGATGATTAGGGTCGTATTCTGTTGACTTTATTTCAGAAGCTTTTGCTTCCTTTTACGTGTGAGGGTGAGAGCATATGTGTAGCATGGAGGGAAGGACCGGTGTGAGGACGCGTGGAGGGGGTTGAGTGTCCTGCTCTGGCACTCTCTAACATATTCTCTCGAGACAGGGTTTCTCATTTTATCTGGAGCTGGCCTGGAGGCCAGTAAGCCCTAACTATTTTCCCTTCTCACCACCACCACCATCACAACTCAGGGACTGCAGGGGGTCATGCCCAGCTTTTGACGTGGATGTTGGAGGTTTGAGTTACAATGCTCGTGCTTGCACTGCCAGCATCTCGCACACTGGCCACCGCCTCAACACTCTAAAGCTTTAGTTCGTATATGTATTTATTTATTTAGTGTGTGTAAGTGCATCCAAGTGTGCATGAGGGGGTTGGAGACAGACAGACAGAGAGAGACTACTTGCCCCTGATCATTAACAGAAGTCTAGAGAGGGCATTGCTATCCCTCAGAGATGGAGTTACAGGTGTTCTGGGATCACCTAATTTGTTATGTGGTGCTGGAATCCAAATTCATGTCCTCGTGATTTCACAGCAAGCACTCTTAACCAATATACAATTTTTCCAGGTCACAGTAAAGCTAGTTTTTTAAAGGGAGGGGGGAATGGAGGTGTTCAGAAAAAAAAAAAGTCTTTCCAAAGTAAATGATACGCACAGTGCTGCTCCCAGCTTCCTCTCCTGGTCAATGTCACATGGAGTGACACATACTGAGGCACAGAGGGTCTCTTGGCAGCCAACAGGAAAGCCAGAGGACCTGAGACAAGCAGGCTAGGAGCAGAGCCACAGATTCTGCGAGATCATCAATGATGATGTTGGCCGTGATCTCAGCATTGGGAACCTGAGACAGGGCTTCCCCTACAAGAATTGTCAGTCAACATGTTACCACTGACCTGGAGGAAAGTGCCTATTATCTCCATGAGGACCTGAGTGTCCAACTAAATGAAAAACCAAGGCACAGCTTACTCAAGCCTAGGAAGACACGTTCATCCTTTAAAAGACTCCACCAAGACTCTCAGGAATGCAAACATGGAAAATGGACACTTGGGTTTCCCTCCTTCCTTCTTTTGTTAAAAAAAAAAAAATTTAAAGGACCATGGCATCTCAGTAGATAGCAGGAAGTACCAGCCCCTGACCACGTGCTACCTCAGCTGCTCTTTGTAACAGCCCCACAAATGGAATACCTAGGAATTCTGACAGCCAAGGAGACAAGGACCTTGGCAAAAGGTGTCTTGTCAGGTTGAAGCCAAGTGGGTTCCAGTCCTCAGAACTTTAAACTACACTTAGATCTTCTTTCTAGGGCAAATCTTAGCCCCAAGCATAATTCATATAGAAAAAACCTGAAGCTCCACCTGACTGAGCTTCAAAGAACTTGTGGATTGAAGAATATGTGAGTCAAAGTTCAAGCTCTACAATTTGAGGGGCATAGACATTTCACTGTGTGTCATGGAGCCCTTAAGGCGTGAAACTCTGACCTGGGAATGAAGAGGAAGTGTTGGAGTCCATCAATCCATTCCAGCAGAGTTTAAGGTAGCTTAAAACCAAGAACAACCCCTGGGGAAATCTTAGAAGCAAGGCACCCCCTGGTGGTGCTCTTGACTGGGGCCGTTGCCCACTCCATAGCATTCTACCCACATAAAGAGGTGTTCCAATAATGCATTTTGTCCCTAGTTAAAAATTAAACCAGGCATGGTGACCCACACATTTAATCCCAGCACTCAAGAGTCAGGTGGATTCCTATGAGTTCAGGGCCAGCCTGGTCTACATAGCAAGTTCTAGACCGGCCAAGTCTTCAGAGTGAAACTTGATAGGTCATACAAAACAAAACAAAATAATGTTCGGGGGGCAAGGGTAAGGACTCAGTGGTTAAAGCAGATGCTTCACAAGGGTGAGGAGCCAAGCTCAGATCCCTAGCATCCGTAGAAAAAGTCAGGCATGGCAGTGCATGCCCAGAACCTCACAACTAGGAGGTGGGGACAGGTGGGTCACACATACTTGTTGGGTAGCCAGTCCAGGGCAAGGGGCAAGCTCTCGGTTCAAGGAATAAGGTGAAAAACGGTTGAGGAAGACACTGCGTGTCACCTTCTGGCTTCCACTCAAGAAAACAGGTACACTGTGCTTTGATCATTGAAATTATCTGTGTCCTTACCCTTGCAACCAGTGTACAGCATTGAAGAAAACATGAAGTTTAGAAACTAATGACGTACATCCGTGGAGTGAAGATTCTAACTCCCCACCATGAGTTAATGTCTTCTCATGGGGAGGACAAAGTGGATGAATGCAGGCTTATCCCCCACTTGCTTGAATATTCTTCCAACAGCCACAGCACCCTTGATGAAAAGTCTGCAGAAGAGGGGAGAGATGGTTGGTGTTTGAGTGGCGCTACCGTTTCCTGTAACTACTGCCGGCCTAGTGCCCTGAGGGCAGTCTTTAGCTTTGAATTGGTATCTTATTATTTGTGTCCATGGTATGATGTTTTCACTCTCTGCCTCATTTATTTTTAGGAAAACAACTTGCGGCATGTTTAGTTCTGACAACTGGCTTGGTATTTGTTTTTTTAAGGATTGATAAGCCACGAGTTCTAACACATATACATAATTTGTTTTGGGTATACAAACCTAAACAGAAGCAAAATGGCTTAATTTGTCAGTTCATACATTTAAAGTACCCACAAATTATTGCTGTTCAAAATGAAAGTAAAAGTCAGGAGTCAGTAAACTTTCTAGTCAATGGCAAGAGAGAAATATTTTAAGAGTTTTTGACAAGCAAATGGGTTCTGCCATCACAGTTGTTTCTGCCTTTGAAGCGTAAAATCCAGGCCATATGTCAATTCATTGTTGTAGTCCAGTCTCAAAAAAAAACTTTATTCATAAAACCACTTTCATGTCAACCTGTTAGTTGAACAGCCTTTCTCCAACAACATCTTCCATGTTGGAAAAAAACTCCTGAAATATACAGTTAAAGCTGTGGCCTCAGCCAGACACAAGGATGCTTACCCATAGTCCCAACAGGGCAGTGGAAACAGAAGTATCAGGACTTCAGAACCAACCTTGGCTACACAGTGAGTTCCTTGCATCCTCACCCTTGCGACCAGTGTATAGTGCTGAAGAAAACATCAAGTTAAGAAACTAATGATGTACATTCGTGTGCGTCATTACTCTGTACTACATGAGGTCTTGACTCAAAAAAAAAAAACTGTATTGAAGATATGAGTTTCATAATTTTATGAGTTTCATAATTTTATTCTTACTGTGCTAGCATTTATTTCTTTTTTCTTGATTATTTACTAATGAATATAATGAAATAGATTAAAATTGTATTTGATCATATCTGAATAAACTGCATTCATATCTATTTTTGTGGTCCATAAATCATCTTTAAATTTAGTACAAAAAGTTTACAGCCCATTTGTTTAAATCACTACTTAGCAGGACTTTACAAGACGGCAGCACCCAGCATATACTGTATCTGTGGAGCAAAACATCAGAGACTGCAGACCAAGTGAGTGACCTGGCTGCTAACTCCAAAATGCCAGCGTCTTTGTTTCCCAAATGAGAGGGAGCTAGTGATGCACAGTTCCAGCTTCCCCCGGCCCTCCACCCCAGCATGATTCCAGGGTCCAAGAGTCATGGTTCTAGATTCCATCACTTGGTACCTTCCACCTACTTGAGCATAACTCTGATATGCACAGCTCCAGCATCCAGGCCCCAGAGTCCTCCTGCCTATCTGGGGACACCTTTCAGATACGAGGGACAGGGTCCCAGCCTCGGGTCCACAGTTCTACTCGTACCCCCAGCCCCCTTTGTGGCTGGACAATAGAAGCATATAGAGTCCCCAATCCAAGATGGTGGTGCCCAGTGGAGTCTGACTACCAGCTGTACAGAGTACCAAGCTGCCTTGCTGCTAACTCTGAAACGCCAGTGACTGGTGGTGTTTCCCTGGAGAGAGGAGAGGACCCCAGTGGCCAGACTCACACAATACCACCCTAAGACTTTCCAGGTACTCCCGCCACCCTGAAGATGACTTCGGGTTCCAGAGATATGCAGGTCCAGCCTACAATTCACTGCTTGACTAGCTGTCTTGGGGAGACCGGCAGGGCCTCACAGGATCACACAGGTTAGAAACCCACATGCTACCTTCCTGCCAATAGGTCCAACTGGGTTACAATCAGCAGAGCTGTAGACTATCTTAGAGATCCAGCGCCTCTGCCCACAGCCTAGGGTTCCTCCCAAATGCTGGAGAAACCCAGCAGGTTTCAGGAGCAAACAACCAGTACAAGGAACAACCAGATGGCTAAGGGCCAGCATAAAAACATAATCAACAAAAACCAGGGCAATGTGGCAACAAGCTCTAGACAACCTAACACAGGTGAAACTCAGGGAAATGATCTTAAATCTATACTTATGAAGCTGGTAGAGGATTTTAAAGAGGAAACGAATAAATCCTTCAAAGAAGTTTAGGAAAATATAATCAAACAGGTAAAAGAAATGAATAAAATGGTTCAAGACCCTGAAAATGGAAATAGAATCAATAAAGAAAACATGAACTAAGGAAATCCTGGAGATGGAAAACTTAGAAAAGAGAACAGGACCCACAGAGGTAGGCATCACCAAGAGAATATGAGAGAGGGAGGAGAGAATATCAGGCACAGAAGATATAAAGAAATCATACAACTGTCAAAGAAAATATTAAATCAAAAAAATTCCTGACACAAAACATTGAAGAAACCAAAGACAAAACCTAAGAATAGTAAGAAGAGAAGAAAGAAGATTCCCAGTTCCAAGGACAGAAAGTATTTTCAAGAAAAAAAAAATCATAGCAGAAAATGTCCCCAACCTAAAGAAAGAGGTACTTTTAAGTCTATAAGAGTCCTATAGAACACCAAAGTGATTAGACCAGAAAAGAAATTCCTCCCACCACATAATAATCAAAACACTAAATGTACAGAACAAAGATAAAACTATTAAAGGGAAAAAAGCCAAGTAACATATAAAGGCAGACCTATCAGAATCACACCTGACTTCTCAACAAAGACTATGAAAGCCAGAAGGGCCTGGGGAGATGTTATTCAGACCCTAAGAAACCAGATGTCAGTCCAGACTACTATCCCCAGCAAAGCTTTCAATTATCATAGATGGAGGAAACAAGATATTTAATGACAAAATGAAATGTAAACAATATTTATGCACAAATCCAGCTCTACAGAAGATACTAGGAGGAAAACTCCAATCCAATGGGGTCAACTATGCCCAAGAAAACATGGTATAAATAACTTCACAGAAGCAAAACCAAAAGAAGACAAGTACACAAACATACTACCACCAACGATATCATAATAAAAGGAACTAACAATCATTGGTCATTAATATTTTTCAACATCAAGGGACTCATCTCTCAAATAAAAAGGCACAGGCTACCAGAATGGATATATAAATAGGACCCAACTTTCTGCTACATACAAGAAACACACCTCAGCAACAGAGACAGACATTACCTCAGAGTAAAGGGCTGGGAAAAGGTTTTCCAAGCAAACGAACCTAAGAAGCAAGCTGGAGTAACCATTCTAATATCTAATAAAATAGACTTTCAACAAAAAATAATCAAAAGAGATGAAGAAGGATACTTCATACTCATCAAAGGAAAAATCCACCCAGAGGACAGATCAATCCTGAAGGTCTATGCCCCAAATACAAGGACACCTACATTTGTAAAAGAAACATTAATAAAGCTTAAATCACACATTGATCCCAACACATTAATAGTGGGAGACTTCAAGACCCCACTCTCACCAATGGACAGATCATGGAGACAGAAACTACATGGGGAAATAAAGAAACTAACAGATGTTGTGAATCAAATGGACCTAACAAATGTCTACAGAACTTTTCACCCAAACACAAATGAATATACTTTCTTTTCAGCACCGAATGGAACCTTCTTCAAAATCAACCATAGAATCAGTCACAAAGCAAGCCTCAACCTATACAAGAAAATTGAAATAACCCATTGTACTCTATCAGATCAGCCATGAAGTAAAGCTGGACTTCAACAACAATAGAAGTAACAAAAAGCCACACACTCATGGAAACTGAAGAACTCCCTACTCAATGATCACTGTGTCAGGGAAAAAATAAAGAAAGAAATTAAAGACTTCCTAAACTTCAATGAAAATGAAGGCACAACATGCCCAATCTTATGTGACACAATGAAAGCAGTGCTAAGAGGAAAATTCATAGTACTAAGCGCCTTCATAGAGAAATTAGAGAGAGCCCATACTAGCAACATAACAGCTCACCTGAAAGCTTTAGAAAAAAAGAAGAAGAAGAAAACACACCCAAGAAGAGCAGATGGCAGGAGATAACCAAACTTGGGACTGAAATCAATAAAAAAACAAAGAGAACAATACAAAGAAATCAACGAAACCAAGAGCTGGTTCTTCAAGAAAATCAACAAGATAGATAAATGCGTAGCCTAAGTAACTAAAAGACAGAAAGAGAACATTCAAATGAATAAAATCAGAAATGAAGAGAAACATAACAACTGACACTGAGAAAATCCAAAGAATCGTTAGGTCTTACTTTAAAAGCCTGCACTCTGCCAAATTGGAAAATCTAAAGGAAATGAACAATTTTCTTGATAGCTTCCATTTACCAAAGTGAAATCAAGATCAGGTAAACAAGTTAAATAGTCCTATAACCTCTAAGAAAATTGAAGCAGTCATGAAAACTCTCCCGTGCAAAAAGAGCCCAGAGGCATATGGTTTCAGCTCAGAATTCTACCAGACTTCCAAAGAAGAGCTAATACCCATGTGCTTGAGGGTGAGGCCTGAGTGTGCTAGTTTGGGGTGTGGAAGAAGTTTTGTACAGAGTGTTACCATTTAGCTGTTTTGCAATGAGATTGCCGGTGGCAGTGGACACTCTGGCAGTCCACAGCCTCTCAAGATACTAGCTCTTGGTTAAGCTGCTGTGCTGAGCAAAGCAGAGGTGCACAAAGAAGCCCATTCCTGGTCTGCTTGCCAACGAGGCACAGGCCTGATGAGGCACAGGCCTGGCAAGGCCCTGGCCCAGTAAGCCAGTGAGATGCAGCCCTGCATGGGATGAATGACTAATCTCAGACAGCCATTGTGGAAGGCTGATGGTATCAGGAAACCAGTGAGAAACATGCATCCTGTGTGTGTGCATGTATATTTGAAATTAGGGATTTATAAACCTTGGAGAGTGGGAGGGATTTCTAGGGTGGATATGTTTGATTCGCTGGGGTCAGAGGGTCAGGGATACTTGATTTGCATGTGCCTCATTTTCTATACAGTAGCATGGTCCTATCAGAGGAAGCAAAATATGGTACTTGGTTATCCTGAGGGTGAGGGCAAAAAATCTCCAAGTACAGTTGAAGGTCACTCCTTAAGACTAAGATCCTTAACAGGCTGGGGGCATTTCTAGGGATAGATAGATAGCTGGTAGAGTCCAGCCTATAATCTGCCCTGAGGGTTATGTGACACTTCTTACAAGACCTGGGGTCACCTGGATCAAGGGTTGGAGGGATTTTTAGGGCCTTGCTGAGAAGTGGGAGTCACACAAATAATGTAAAATATCCTGGTGTAACTCTCACCAATCAAATCAAAACCTGTATGACAAGAACTTCAAGGGTCTGAAGAAAGAAACTGAAGAAGATACCAGAAGATGGAAAGAGGTTCCATGCTCATGGATAGGTAGGATTAACACACTAAAAATAGCCATCTCATCAAAAGTAATCTACAGATTTAATGCAATTGCAGCCAAAATTGCAATACAATTCTTTACAGGCCTTAAAAGAACAATTCTAGGGGGATACAAAGTGAGTAAAGTGTAATTAATAAAAATAAAACAAAGAAATGACAAAAAAAGAACAATTCTAAACTTTATATTAAAAAATGAAAAAAACAAACAAAATCAGAATAACAAGAACAATCCTATAGAAAAAAAGAACTTCCAGAATTCTCTCATCCCTGACTCCAATTTATACTACAGATCAATAGTAATAAAATCTGCATGGTACTGGCATAGAAATAGACTGGTTGATCAATGGAATTGAATCGAAGACCCAGAAATAAACCCACACACCTCTGGACACTTGATTTTTGACAAAGAAGCCAAAACCATAGAATGGAAAAAAGACAGCATCTTCAACAAATGGTGCTGATCTAACTGGATGTCTACATGCAGGAAAATGCAAATAGATCCATATTTATCACCCTGCACAAAACTCAAGTCCAGGTGGATCAATATAAAACCAGATACATTAAATCTACTAGAAGAGAATTTGGGGAAGAGTCCTAAACTCATTGGCACAGGAGAAAAATTTCTGAACAGAACACCAACAGCTCAGGCTCTAAGATCAACAAGTAATAAATGGGACTTCTTGAAGCTAAAAGCTTCTGTAAGGCAAAAGACACTGCCAACAGAACAAAATGGCAGCCTACAGACTGGGAAAAGATCTTCACCAATCCTATATCCAACAAAGGGTTAATATCCAAAATATATATATAAAAAAAAAAAAAAAAAAAAAAAAAACTCAAGAAATGGGCTGGAGAGATGACTCAGTCATTAAAGGCTAGGCTCACAACCAAAAATATAAGAACTCAAGAAATTAAACACGAACAAACCAAATAATTCAATTGAAAAATGGGATACAAAGCTAAACAGAATTCTCAACAGAGAGATTTTGAATAGATGAGAAGCACTTAAGGAAATGCTCAACATCCTTAGTCGTCATGGAAATGCAAATCAAAATGACCCTGAAATTCCATTTTACGCCCATCAGAATTGTTAAAATCAAAATCTCAAACAACCACATGCTGTCAAGGATGTGGAGGGGAACACTCATCTACTGCTGGTGGGAGTGTAAATTTGTACAGCCACTTTGGAAAGAAGTTTGGTGCTTTCTCAGAAAATTGACAATAGCTTTACTTCAAGACCCAGCTATACCACTCCTGGGCATATACACAAAAGATGTTCTACCATACAACAAGGACATTTGTTCAACTATGTTCATAGCAGCTTTATTTGTAATAGCCAGAATATGAAAACAACCTAGATGTCCCTCAACCAAAGAATGGATAAAGAAATTGTGGTGCATTTACACAATGAAATACAACTCAACTATTAAAAACAAGCAAATTCTGAAATTTGCAGGCAAATGGATCATCCAAGTGAGGTAACCCAGACCCAAAAAGACACACATGGTATGTACTCACTTTTAAGTAGATTTTAGCCATAAAGTACAGGATAATCATGCTACAATTCACAGACCCAAAGAAGGTAAGTAACAAAGAGGATCCAAGGGAGGATGTTTAAATCTCACTCAGAAAGGGAAATAAAATAGACAGTGGAAGTGACTGAATAGAGGAAACAAAACAGGAGTTTAGCATATCTGTACTCTGAGTGGCTCCACCAGTAGTGGATCAAAACAGATGCTAAGACTCACAGCCAAACATTGGTTAAAGCCTAGGGAGTCTTGTAGGAAAGTGGGAGGAAGAATAGAAGGACCTGGAGGTGCTGGGAGCTCCACAAGAAGACCAACAGAGCCAATTAACCAGGACCTAGAAGGACTTGTGGAGACTGAAGCACCAACCAAGGACCAGGCATAGACTGGACCCCTCCCTACACAGATGTAGCAGATGGGCAGCTCAGGCTTCGTGTGGGTTCTCTAGTAAGGGGAACAGGAGCTGTCTCTGACATGGACTCTGTTGCCTGCTTTCTGGTTACTGACCCCTGGCGGGGCTGCCTAGCCAGGCCACAGGGAGAGAGAACTCAGCTCAATCTTGATGTGACTTAATTAGCTGGGGTGGGTGGGTGGGGCTCCCCATATCTGAGGAATAGGGGAAGGGGGAAAAGGGAGGAAAGGTGGTACCAGGAGGATTGGAGGGAAGGGGCTATGATCCAAATGTAATATTAATTAATTGATTAGTTAGTTAATTTTTTTTTAAGTTACCAGTTAGCTCATCTCACATGCTTGGACAAAGTAAAACAGCCTTCTCCACTTATTGGAGTTGCACTTTCTCAGGTCAGGCAAGCAAACTGCCTGTTCTTTCGAAGTTCCAAGCATGTACATGTTTGTTATATTATCAACCTAATATCTGTCTTGTTCTATGTAAAACCTTCTACAGAACTGTTCGAATTTCATTTGACGATGTATAGGCTTTCTGGCTGATCTGAGTTTTCACTGTTTGCATGCAGTTAAATTCGAGCTCTGAAGTAAGGGCTATGAAACCAGCTTGTGTAATCATGTTTCCTGTCTGTTCAGAGGCACCAATAATCAAGACACATAATCTTTGAAAGCTGGATCCTGTGCTTTAAAAGTTAGCTCAAGGGGTTGAGGGGATAGCTCAGAGGGTAAGGTCCTATGGGTACAGATTCCCGAGACCCACAAAGAAAGCCAGGCATAGCGGTGTGCACACACCATCCCAGCACTAGGGAGGCAGAGAGAGGAGGATCTAGGGAACTCACTAGCCGCATGGGTGAGTTCCAAGTTCAGTGAGAGCCCCCATCTCAAAATAAATAAGTAAATCAGTAAATGAATGAATAAAAAGCCGGGGAGATGGCTCAGTGGCTAAAGGCACTCAACTCTGAGGCTGATGACCCACATGGCGAAGGAGAGAATGAGGCTTGACGTTGTCTTCTGAACCCTCATACATGTGCCATGCATGCCACATGCATGCACACACAAGCATGCACACACACACACACAAGATGAATAATTAACACTGATTCAAAGATTTTTAAAAACATAGTGGGGAATGAAGGAATTTACCCAACTTCTGGTACACACCACATACATACACACAGACATCACACACATCACTCACCTATACACACATGTACACATCGGCTAAGAACCCAAGGTAGAAAAATCATGATTTGCATCATGGAGGTTTTATTTTTGTAGATTTTAGTTTGACACCTCTCCAGGTAATCTTCATCTATGGGGGAGATCTGTTTAGAAGCCACTTTCCCCTATGACGAATTATACTGTACCGACTTGGCTGATGCTCTAAGGGGTGAGCCAGCTTCCCTGAGTCCTATGGGCAGAGTAGGGAAGGGTGGTGGCAGGCTCCACTGACATGTACCCTTGCACTCATTCTGCCCTAGAAGAGCTTTGTCCAAACTTCTGTCTGAGCTGAAGGCTGAGCTGGATGCCTGACAGCCTCTGGAATCTCAGAGCAACTTGTAACAGTGTCCTGTCCCTGAGCTCACCGGCTTCAGCAACTTACGTTATTATTCTGCAATAAATGCCAAAGTGGAGAGACGAGGAAAACAATGGTGATTTATCCCACCTGTAAGGAAAAACTAATGTGATAAGGCACCCCCGTGCTTTCTGCCTTTGGTTTCAATATTGTTCTTAGCATTTGCTGCAGCTTAAAACACTGGTTCTGTGCCCTGGGCATGTCTAGAAGGTGGGCGGGGCTCCTCTCTTCATCTTTCATGGCAAGTATCATTTACATTTCTAGAGTGAAATGGGATATTGGTTTGTCAGCCCAGTGTTCCAAGGGAAATCTACAGGAAAGGTGAAAATCTAATAAAGACGCTGTCATTTGTCTTCAGGTGCTGTAGTGCAGAAGCAATGTCATAAGCGACACAGCTGCAGATGCTCCAAAGAGACCCCGTGATGCCTCCTCAGAAGACACAAGCAGGGCCGCCTCTACCAGAGAGCTGTGCTCACTGCTTCTTAGTTTATTTTCTTTGGGTTTTTTTTTCTGTTTTTTTTTTCTTCCGGGCAAGTGTGTGTGTGTGTGTGTGTGTGTGTATGTGTTTATTCAAAGGTACATGCCCTTGTGTGAGCACGCATGTAGACAGCAGAGGTTAATGTCAGTTGTCACTCCTCAGACAACATCTACTTTCATTTTTTTGTGGGGGGAGGTTGTTTTGTTTTGTTTGTCTTTTTGTAGCTGCTGGGTTTGTTTGTTAGTTGGTTGGTTGGTTGTTGTTTTGGGACAGGGTCTTTCACTGGGTTGGTACTTTCCAAATAGGCTAGGCTGACTGCCCAGCAAGCCCCTGGAAAAATCTACCTGTCTCTGCCTCTTCAGCTCTGGGAATACAGACACACATCCTATGCCTGGTGTTTTTACATGGAGTCTCAGATCAAACTCGATTTTCAGTTTGCCCAACAAGTGTTTAATCAACAGAGAATCTTTCTTCCCCTCCTCTTTTCTAACACAGAGTGGAATGAAGTGAGTTACTGTCTTAAGGAATGTGAACAATCACACTCCTATGTCTCTCTCTCTCTTTCTGTCCCTCTCTTTCCCTCTCTCTCTCTCCCTCTCTCTCCTTGCACACTGAACACTGAAGTATGGGTAGCCTTTCCCTTTACAAACAGTAATATGTAGCCATGCTTGAATACATAGCTATAATGGCATGAGCAGCCCAACAGTTTCTTCCACTAAAATCTCTACCAAAGTCTACTGGAACCTCTGACATGGTCAAATGACTCTCAGAGCTAGAGTGAACTTTCTGGTCCCACCAGGACCATTTTTAGCACACGGAGTAAAATAATTCAGTGGGGCTTTCTTATTAGCATATAAGCTGTATATGGATAGATACATATACATTTCATACATGTACATAGTACCCTTTGACCTCTTCCCCATCCACCCCTGCCTTCTATTTTCTTTCTGGCCCATCTCACACCAGCCTCTTTGTTCTAGAGTCTCACTGTCTAAGTACCTAGTTCTTGGGACAATGGGGTATATAGCACTTGGGTACCTAAGCCACTCAGTGTCCTGCCCAGATCTTCACTGACATTATAGCTGAGCACTTGCAGGAGGTTATACCCAGTGCACTTGGGCAGCCCTTGGTCCTGGAAGAGGCACATATCTGCATGTTCAGTCCCACTGAGAGTCCAACTCCTGAAGCCAGTGTTCAGTTCACATTCATCTACTATAGGCATAGACAACTCTGCCCATGGCCTGAGGTGGTACCCTGAGCATCTTGCCTAGAATGCCATAGCCACACTCAAATATTCTGGCGAGGAGCAGGCCGCAGGCACAACAGCAGGAGAGCTGGGACTCTTCACAGTAACGCCCAAACACACAGCTAGACACCAGAGAGAGCCTGAAAAAGTTGGAGTCAGCCTGCACAAGAGGAGCAAACTGTTGAAAAGAGCAGTTTAGTTTAGGAACACAACTGGCAGCTATGTGTATCCCAGTTTTCTAAGTTTTTGGTTTGATCCATTTTCCTTATGGCATTAAAATATATGTATTCTCACCTGAGGAGCTGCACTTGAACAATAGTCTATGTGGGGAATTGGCAAATAGTGTTCCCTATTTTATTGTATCCTGTTTAAATTCATCATATTTTGATGTGCCTGATGCATACAAGAATGATCTTGTATTAACGATTTTAAGCAAATTATGGTTTATTAAGGGAGTATTTAAATGCACTATGTGGGTTTATCTTTTTGACATGATATTTCTTGTAAGTATATCTGAGTGCATTTGAAAGTCATGTAACTTAATTGTGTGACTGTAATTGCCTCAATATTATTTGAAATAAGAGGTTTAAGTGTTTGAACAGAGCTCTGTGGACCCTCTTTGGAGAGGTGGCTTGTTTGTTCAGGATGATACATCCGGTCCTCACTCTGTGGGAAACTCGGGGCTCTGGTAAAAGCTGCCCCTGGGATTCCTGACGCTGTGGCTCTCTTTGTGAATTGAGAGACATAATCCCCACTTTATATTCCTATTTTTATTGGATCACTTATGCAACTTCTTCCTTAGTACAAAACATTCCATGCTCACTATGAGATATTCAAACTGAGATGAACAGAGAATTAAATTCTTCTTAAGAATAAGAATAATCCCAGCACAAAATCACTCTGCCCAAGAATCATCTCTGATAGATTTTTGTTGTTTTTTTTTGTTTTGTTTTGTTTTGTTTGTTTGTTTGTTTTTAAGTTTGTAATAAAGAGCGGGAGAAGTGGCTCGGGAGCTAGGAGTACTTGTTTCTCAAACCGAACCAGAGTTTGGTTTCCAGTCCCTGCATATGGAGGCTCACAGCCATCTGTGACTCCAGCTCCTGAAGACATGCCATCTTTTCCCCTGTGCATGACAGCACGTGTACCCAAATGAACGCATGTGTATACACATACACACACGTACATGCAAGCACTTACTTTTGCATTTTTTAACTGTCCTAAGTTTTATGAAACCTTCTGCTGTTTATTCTACACACACAGCTACAGTGATGACTGGCTAGGCTCACTACAGCTTGCTTACCCTTCCATTTTCCCCCACCAAATAGTCAGTGAATCTTCCCTTGGGAAATACTCTTCTCCATTCTCATTTTTTTTTTCACATCAAGGAAAAAATTTACAGAGCCTCATGAGTCCTGTGGCTCAAACTCCGGTTGTCAGGCTTGACAGCAAGCATGTTTACCCTGAGCATCTGTCAGCCTGACTTAATGTTTTGTAACTGCAAAAATCACCACATCCCAAACAAAGGTTAAAGTCCAGTATGATCGTGGTCATCTGACAAGAGAAAAATACATTTGTTTTTCCTCCAAGAAATAGTCACGGTCACTTTTCAAGTGCATGTCTGATCCCAAAAGTAGATGGTCCAGTTTGGGATTTTTTGTTTTAATTGACAGGCCTTGAACTTCTGATTTTCCTGCTTCCATGGACCAAGTGCAGGGATTATAGGCATGTACTCTCTGAGATAATTTTAAAGTATGATTCTGGGACTGTAGCTTGATAGAGCACATGCCCAGCATCTACAAGGCACTGGGTTCAAGAGAGAAAAACAAACACTAGAGAGAGAATCAGCTATGTGCTAGCATCCATCTGTGCACAGAGTACAGAGATTTGTATAAGCTTACCATATAAATGTATGTATGTACATATATATGTATCTGTACATGTAAGGTATGTGGACACTCATGTGCCATAGCACATGCACAGATCAGAGGGTCAGTTCTTTCCTTCTATGTAGGTCCTGAGAATTGAATTCAGATCATCAGGCTTGGCAGTGAAGGCCTTTACCCACTGGGCCCTCTTTCCAGCCCTACCAGGAAGTTTTAATGTAGGTGGAGATTTTTGTTATAGATTGGGTGGGGGGGGGAGGATCAGTGACTTAAATAAAAGGGATCAGGCATACAGGAAAGGGCTGGGGTGTACTGGGTGTCAGAGGTACCATGCTTAACTAGCATGTGAGAGGCCCTGGGTTTGATCCTCAGCATTGAAAACACACACACACAAAAAAAAAAAAAAAACTCCATATCTAAATCAAACGAAAACCGGAAAAGTGGATTGATTTTCTGGAAGATATTCTTTCTGTCTATAGCAGCCACAGCAGGGAAAATAGAATGGCTGGTGCCAAAGCCGGAAGCAGCATGAATTCCAAGTGTCTCCTCTTAACTGGTATCCTCTTCCTAAGCAATTCTACCCAACAGAGATTATTCCTTATACACACAGGTTCACAGGGAAGTAAATCTGCTTATCACAAACCCAAGGCTGAGTGTGCTGCGCTGTGAGTGCTGCTTCTCCTTTTTGTAAGTTCTACGCCCCACAAAACCTGGATCTAACTAGATCTGCAATTCATAAGGAAAACAACCTACGCATCCATGCCTCCCGTAGACTTGAAGCGGGTGACTTGGGAAACTTGGTAGAACACAGACAGTGCAGAGAGCTGCGTGTTTTTAGGCAGGGATGACAGGAGCAGAGTCCAGACATGCTTAGGACATACATGTTTCCCTCCTAATAGCTTCAGTCTGAGATTGGTTGAATCAATGGCCACGAAGCCCATGAATTCAGAAAGCTGCATGTAAATGAGAAACAAAAATAACAATAATAAGAATTATGAGCAGATATTCTGCTCAACACTTCAGATAAAATCAAGTATTACTTCGATGTTCACAAAATACATCACCAAAAGCACAGTAGGCGAGCATTAAGAAAGAAACTGCAGGGAATAGGTGTGTGAAAACCATTATTGAGGGATGAAGAGATGGTTCCGTGGATAAAGGATTTATCATGCAAGCTCGAGGATCTGAGTTCAGATACCCTGTACCCACACAAATGTCGGGTGGGCACTGGCAGCTCACCAGGAATGCTAGTGCTTGAGAGGAGGAGATGGGCTCCCCAGAGCAAGCTGACTAGCTAGACTAGTCATACCAGTCTGCTCTGGATTTGCCCAAGAAACTCCATCTCCACGGATAACGTGGAGAAAAACTGAGGGAGAGGCCCGATGTCCGAGTTAGGCTTCTATACACTCAAGCACATGTTATGAGCAGACATACCCACAATCACGCACACTACACAAGCATTATACATGAAAAAAAAAAAAAAAAAAACAAAAAAAACAAAACCAAAACCCACAATGAGGTACCATTTAACACACTAGAGATTGGTCACTGTAAAAAAAAAAAAAGTCAAAAAGTAATAACTTTGGTAAAAAGTGGAGAAAGAGGACTCATATATTGTTGGCAGAAATTTAAAACAATTCAGAAACATTGTCAACTCTTAAAAGTCAAAAATAAAATGAATCTGCTATGCACTGTTCTACTCAAAGGATCCATCAAAGAACCAACCAAACCCAGAGACCAAAAAAAAAAGAGTCAGAGCCAGGGCTGGAGAGATGGTTCAGCAGTCAAAGAGCACTGGCTGCTCTTCCAAAGGACCCGGTTCAGTTCCCAGAAGCACCCACATGGCAGCTCAAAACTGTCTGTAACTCCAGCTCCAAGGATCTGATCCCCTCACAGAGACAGACATGCAGTCAAAACACCAATGTACATAAAATGAAAATAAATAAATAATTTAAAATTTAAAAAAGAATGCTCATGGCAACCTAGAGCAGGAGTGGGTGAAGCTCCATGGTGTGTTGGTGCTACTTTTTAAAATCTATTTTATTTTGGTTTCTTACACCTCTTCCTCCCTTCTCCACCCCTTATTCCTTCCAACACCCCAACACTGGACAGGACAGAAAGGTTAGTGGAGAGAGGGGGATTAAAACAAAAACACAAAACAAAAAAAACATGTTTAGATAACATAATTGAGCTTTTAAAGACTACAAAACTTCCACTACATTTCCCCCCTTTAGTCTAAGAAAAAAAATGGCTTTTTCTCTAATATGAATGAGAGTTGTTGCTTAAAAGAAGATTATCAATGAACCAAACACTTTTTGGATTAATAGTTTCTTCTATAACCTGGTAACTCTCGGCTGCTCGTAGTTGAAACAGCTCGTCCTTTTTGCTGCTGATCCTGGAGCTAGGACTCCAAAGCTGCTTCCTAAGGGCAAGAGGTTACCTTGTATGTCTCTCTTGGATCTGCATCCATTGACACCTTTTACTGCAGAGTCTACCAACGCGGGATGCTTAGGCATTCTTGCTGAGACCCCAGTGGTTTGAGAAGTGGCTCGTTGGCTTCTCTGATGGAAAGCGCCAGATTTCTCAGAGTAAACACACTGGCCATTTTGAGCACTGAGGCTTTAGCAGCTTGGTCACCATTTTTTTTTTTTCAAAATGACCAAATTTACTGAAATTGAAGCACTGAGCATTTTGACATCTAAGGCTTTTAGTAGCTACTGGGGAAACTAATGGTTGCAATCTCTTAACCCAAAGCTGCTCCTCTGGCAGCTCACTCTCTCAAGATGAACCCTTTCTCTTGAAACAGGAGGACAATTTCAGGAAACTCTGGCTCTTAGTTACCAGGTCTGGACCCTTTCTTTTTCTTCCCTTTTCCAGCAACACTATTTGATTCCAAAGTACTTCCATCTCTACCCACAAACTCCCTAGTTGCACAGTCAACTCTGTAATCCTTTGTAAAACACTACAATTGACTGACACTTCTGATCTTCCTACTTCATCCACTTTTTTGTTTCTCATATCCCTCCATATTTACTCGCAACTTTTCAAACAGTTCACTCATTCCCCCAACCTTTTTTGAAAAGGAATATAGGAAGACTACACAAAAAATAGGAAATCCTCTCAGGGAGGAAAGCAGGAGAGAACCCAGTGGCAACAGCCACAATACACCTTCTGCTGATATCCTAAAACAGTGTATTTCTTTCTCCTCACCCCACTGTCTCCTCTACAGCATTAGAAACCAGATTTTCCATTATTCAAAGCCCTACATCTGAGCGCCATTTGTTAGTCAATTTTTATACTATTTTATTTTTGTTTCTTATGCCTCTTCCTCCTTTCTTCACCCATATCCCTTCCAACACCCGAACACTGGGTAGAAGAGAAAGAAGGTTACTTAGTGGGGAGAGGGAGTAGTTCTGTTATGCCCAAGTCTCCAGGACCCCAAAGACCACCAAGGAGCCAATTCCAATGCAAACGCAGGAGGATCATTATTATAAGCTCAAGCTCAGGCCTACACTATCACCAAGGCAGTGGTGTAGAGTGTAGAGCCTGGAGCTCAGGGGGAGGAGGGTTTATATTGGGTTATAAGGAGGTTCGGGAAATTACAGCTTAAAAGTTACACATTGGGTGACATTCTTCAAAGGCAAGCTTGTTACAAAGTGGTTGTGGCTAACATTGAGCAAGCTATCTATAGACCTCAGGAATGTTATTTATTTCTGTACTATGAAAGTTCTGTTACCAGGTTGGTGGGCTGCCCAGCACATATGGCCCACCCTGAGATAAGCTATCTTCCCATTCTTGTAGTTTTTGTCCAGGCTATTCCTTGGGTAATCCCTTCCAACACCCCAACACTGGGCAGAAGAGAAAGAAGGTTAGTCTTCTTCCTGGAATTGGTGACTATGGTCTAGTTCTTGGGACTGAAGTAGGGTTGGAGGTAGGGGTCAGGCCTGGTTCTCTAGGTTCTTTTTGGCTACTTCCTGCTGGTTAGGGTCATTGGGATCCTTGGGACAAGTCTAATCTTTGTTTCAGGATATCTTCTTTTTATCAAACTGCATCAGCAGCAACCAGGAGCAGCATGGGAGAGCAGCAGCAATCTTCTTCTTTCTATCCTGTGCCTACTTTCTCTCTCTGGGCTCTGGCATTTACTCCCCCATCCAGAGTCCTCAGAATTAAACTATCTGCAACTGGCAAAGAGCCCCTCTCGGAGCTCACAGGAGGCAAATAGTTTGCTGCTATGGACAATCTGAATCAGCCCCACACCTCACACCTGGGAGTAAAGCAAAAGCATATTTACATAAGACAACTGAACTTTTAAAGACACCAGAACTCCCACTGCAGTGGGGAGTGTGCATGAGCGTGTTGATACAGTCTTCAGTTAAGAAGCAGTGAAATGCAGACACGTACCCCAGTGAGGATGAGTCTGAAAACAAAAAGCTAAGTGAAAGAAGCCAAGCAAAAAAAGAAGTGGCCTCATACGGATAAAAACTGATATTTCCAGGATGTAGTGGTTTGAAAGAAAATCCCCCCCCCACCCCAGGGAGTGCATTATTAGCAAATGTGGCCCTGCTGGATAAGGGGTAGCCTTGCTGGAGGAAGCATGTCACTGTGTGGCCAGGCTTTGAGGTCTCATATACTCAAGCTATGTCCAGCGTGGCACACAGTTTCTTTTCTGCTGCCTGTAGACTGAGATGTAGAACTCTCTGCTCCTTCTGCCTGCGCATTGCCTTGCTTCCTGTCATGCTGATAAAATGGACTAGACCTTTGAACTGTAAGCCAGCCCCAGTTAAATGTTTCCTTTTATAGGAGTTGTAGTGGTCATGGTGTCTCGTGACAGCAATTCAACCATAACTCAGACACAGGGCTTGGGAGGATAATGGAATTGCCAATGGCTGCTGCTGAAGACAGGTTTTCTTTGGGGACTATGATTGTTTGGGGATGACACAGAGGAGGTGATGTTCTCTCTGTGGAGGATGCCAAGCAAATAGTACTGAGCCTAGAAATCATCACTGTGCTTTTACATGTGGGACACATTTAGAATAAATAGCAGAAGGTTTTGTAAAACCTAGTACAGTTAAAAAAATTAAAGTGTATGCGTGTGTATGTGGGGGGATGTGGATGATGTGTGTATGCGAGTGTGTGTGTGTGTGTGTGTGTGTGTGTGTGTGTGTGTGTGTGTATAAGAGAGAGCAAATTCAGGTCAACAGACTTGGTGCAAAGCATCTTTTCCTGCTGAGCCATCTCGACAGTTCCAAACCTTTGCCTTTAAAAGAAAAGGTTATTTATTTTCTCCTAAATATCTAGTCGTCTGGTCCATCTTAGAGCCTGCGGGTGGCTGACTCCCAAGAAGCTGAAAGTTCCCAGCTTCAGACACTCAGGGAGAACCTGTCTCCAAAGAAAACATTTTGAAAAGGTTAGGGGTGTGCCTCCATGGTGGGATGCTACCACCATGGGAGCTTTTCAAGGCCCTGAGTTCAAACCTCAGCACCATAAAAATGAAATAAAATTAATACTTCTTGCAAACTTGGAGAAAGTGGAAGATAATTGAAGGGAAACATCTAGCTAGATGCGCACCACTTAGACAAGCATCGTGGCAATGATGGACGAATCATGGCTGTCCCCCAGAAGAGCACTTTTCACTTGGTTTAGGCAAACAAGGTGATTTTGAATTCCCACTTTTGGGTGTGATCACATCTGGAGGCAGGATTTCCTCGGGGCGGAGCTAGTCTTGATCTCCGGATGAGCAGGGCGGAGACTACGCCTAGAAATGATGCAACAATAAAACTCAGCTCATCAACCTCAGCCGCAGGGCACCTAATTATCTATTTAATCGCCAATTTCCTTCCTCAATTCCAAAGTGGTCTCCTCAGGATGAAAGTAAAGAACACTTTCATCCTCACACGTTAGAGTTTTGAAAAGATTTGAAGTTTCTAGTATTTTGCGTTGTGTTTGATGCAGTTTTCCATTTGCTTGTATAATTACTGAAGTTGCACAAAGCCAAGATGTTTTTCAAGCTTCCTGAACATCGAAGATGTGAATAAGATATTTCACAAGCTGCACAGGTGGGATGACCACGCCTTCCCACCCCGATGGAAGGCTGTCTTTGCAATTGCACCAGCCAAAACAAACCCTTCCTCCCTTAAGTTTCCCCTGCCAGGTTTTCTGTCACAATGAAACAAAGATTCTAAGAAACAGGTGCAAGGAAGATAGCTCACCACAGCCGGAAGAGAGCCTGGAGCTCAGTTTGCTAACAGCCGATGCCCAGACCAGCAGGTACCCCTGGGAGGGACCCAGCTGGACACTGAGCCTCACATTTTCTGTTGTGTAGCACTTGTCCACTTTGCTATACATCATTTGAGCCCTTTTGGTAGTACTGTGAATCGTTGGTCTCCTTTCCATAATACCCTGTCCTTTTTAGGTCATCAGAGCTACTTTAGCTACTTTCTGTTGTTGGCAATTTGGTTGCTAAAGTTTGTGGCCGATTGTGTCTGCTGACTGAGAATAAACTTGAAATTCAGATTTAGTAAATAAATATTTGGGAGTGCTCCTTAAGTCTACAGCTACCATGAAGATCAAAGACAGGCTGGGGGACTCAACTTGTGTCCCACTGACCATGGCACAGTAAAGATGAGCCCAGGGTCAGGAGTCACCCCTGACTTCACCACTGACCTATGGGAAGTGATGCTCTCACAGAACCAAACAAGGTCAATGGACAAGATGGGTGTTGAGTGGCCACACTACTCAAGGCTGCCGGAAAACATGGCATTTGTCTAGCCTAGGAGAGCAATCTGCTGAGAACCTTATCTTTAGACTGCTAGGAGAGCAAGTCAGAGGCTGAGTGACGCCTCAGTCAGAAAAGTACCCGCCATATAAGCAGCAGGACCTCAGCTCCATCCCCAAACCCGCACAGAAAAGCCAGGCATGTCAGAATTCAGGTGCTGAGTTTGCCATCTCAGCACTGCGGAAGTGCTGACTTGTGACCTCTGGAGCTTGCTAAGGAGCTTGCCTAAGTCACTCACAGGCTCCAGACCAATGAGAGCGCTCTTGTCTCAAAAACAAGCAAACAGGAGGGGGCTTTGCCTGAGCAACAGCCCCCGAGCTTGTCCTCCACGGCACACACATGGGCATATACACTTGTGCACACGCAGAATAAAGGAAAGACTTGTGCCCGGACTCTCCTAGCTTACTTAGGAGTTCCTAGAAATACTGCTGCCCACTGGGCCTCACTGTCCCACCCCATCGCTTCTCCTCCCAGAAGCCCTGGCTCCAGGTTCCAGGTTCACTTTTTAAATGAATTAATTAATTAAAGTAAGGCAGCTGTGGTGACCCACACTCAAAGTCTCAGCAGTAGAGAGAAGTTGAGGCAGGGGGATAACGTGTATGGGCTATACACAGTAAAGCTCCCTAGGAATAATAATAGCATTCAGCTGCTGGTGCAGTCTTGGACAAGATGGGCCAGGGCTATATATTAGCATGTAGTATTAGCCTTTTTTTCTGGTTGCTTTCACATTATTTCCCACATACCTCCCCTCTCTCCTTGGTTACTTGGTTAGTTCAAGAATAGTCTGGGCTCCATAAGGCCCTGTCTCAAGGGAGAAAAAAAAATTAACAACAGAGGAGTGGGAAGAAGAGGAGGAAGATGAAAAAAGAATGAGACAAGGATATGGAGGAAAGAAAGGGAGGAGGAGAAGGAAAACTTTACATGTACTTTGTCTTTTTTTTTTTTTTTTCAAAAGGAAAACTTAAGGGCCAACAAGGTGGCACAGCAGGTGAAGGCACTTATAGCCAAGCCTTATGACCTGAGTTCAAGCCCAAGGTCCTGTAGGGTAGAAGAAGAAAACAGACTCCTGCATGTTTTCCCCTAACCTCCACACCGTGTGCACTGCATTTGGCTAGCATCAGAGACAAGGCTGAGAGGACTGTGGCACCTATGCCTGGCAGGCAAAGGGGACAGTGGCAAGCAGGGCATCCAAACCCAGTCTCCCTAGGTACCATCCTTTTTGCATTCACAGTGGCTCTGGGATTTTCATTCATCATCTGCCCTTACTTGGGGCTTAAAGAGCAACATGACACATTGAAACTGCCTTTGACATTTAACATACCCAAGGAAGTTCGACATATAATTAAGGAGAGAGCAGGGAGAAGCTCCTCTTTCCCTCCACATGGGCCCCTGTTCCATCTAGCTCAGTGTCGGTGCTCTGTGTGGCAGCTTTGTGTAGATGCTCAAGCTGTGTGCTGCACCCCACCTAAAAGGGTGACTGACTCACAGAAGAACACACAAGCAATACAAAGATTTGAGGCCTCCCAGGCAAGTTCCGGGTACCCCACACCTGTCATACGGCCATGCATATATGCTCAGGACCACATATTTCACACACACTCTGTGGTCTGTAAGCCATCACTGCCCTGCAGTCTACATCCTCACTGGACTCTGGACTCAACTTGGTCCCCCAGCTTCAGGAGAAGAGATGGGGCAGTCAGAGAAGCATGGGCTGTGTTCTTTGCTTCTGTGGGTGCCAGCCCCTTGGTCACTTAGAGCTCCACAGCTCCCCATCCTTCTCCTGAGAGACTTGCTGGCTGCTCAACACAGGTGAGACCTCTCAACCCTTTACATCCTCACAGAAGAACACCACTGCAGCCAGCGCCCGCCCATCCCTCACAGCCACTCAGGCCTGCCAGAGCTTTGAAGAGAAAGAATCTGCCTTTCCCACTGAAGAAACCCACAAGGCCACAGGCCAACCTACCATATTCAGTAATCTCATGGCACACAGTAGGGACTCAGGATATAGCAGTGGAGAGAACGGAGGGTTATGTAAGAGCCCTCTATGGTTCTGAGACTGTTCAAAGGAGACTCTTGCTTCCTCCTGGAAACTTCCTGATCCTTGAATTGACATTTTCTCACAGAAAACCTGTCTGTGAGCACAGATTCAGGAGGGGATAAAAACCTTGCCGGCCCACCTCCCTCGCACGGATACATTAGCGTCTCTCCTTTTCTTTAAAGGTCTCCCTTTGAAGTTCTGTGCCCAAGAACAATGTCCATCTTCCAGGTCAGAATAGGACATGGAAATGGACAGGGTCTGACTTTTCTCCAAGGTGTCAAAAATCAGCAAGTAGACTATTGTTGCAAGTTGGTAAGTGTGAATCAGTCTTCATTGTTTAGGGCTTCTTTTTCTGTTGCTTGAATAGACACACAAGTAAAAGCTCATTCTGGAGTCTCCCAGGCTCTGAAAGGACAGGAAATGAAACAAATAAAGGAATCTGGGCCTTTCAGCCTCAGACCTTCACATTGCTCCCACGGGGGCTTTAAGAAACATGGTATTCTTAAGCCATCCAAAATGCTGTGCATGTTCTCAGGACAGAAATGAAGCCATTTTCAAAATTACAAATGAATAAAGAGCCCCACTTTTTCATTAGAACCTGACAATAGCTGCTGAATTTAAAATGATCTTAAAGGGTATCAGAACACTCTATTACCACCAGGCAATCAGCGTGCAGAGAGACCAGGGGAGGCCACGGAGTACATCATCCGGCAACAGTATTGCTTGTTTCAAGACTACCTAGCCCAGCCTCGTAGGTGATGGTCAAGATAACTCAGGTCAAGTCTTGTTAGAATAGGAACGTCTTCTTGAAGCTTCAGCTTGATGCGGTGAGTCAGCCAGGCTGGAGTCTTTCGCTCAACAAGTACCATGAGTCATTGGAAATTATGTATCACACTCACAAGCAGAAAACTTCTGAAATTCTGTTGTAGCCCACCTACCTGTGACATTTTGATTCTCTATAGAGTGGGGAAAAAAAAAAAACAGTATACATTGTAATTTGGTGTCTATTTTTCAAGTAATTGACTTAATAAGTTGAAATTAAATCATGTGCTACCCAGTTTGCATAAGAGATGGAAGAACTGAGCAGAAACTTTCTGGAACATTTAAGAAGCTCACCCTGGTTATTCTGAAAACTGACTTTGTTGAGTTCCCCCCCTCCTTGGTGAAGAACAATTTGTTAGGTATCTTGCAAAGTTTTTCTCCTTTGAAATATCACTAGGTTGCTTGGGATTAGATATATATCATATCTTACTTTTAATTTTAAGCATAAAAGTACAATGTTGTGTGATTTAAGCTCAACAAGATTGATATGGTATGCAATGCTTCTGTAGAACAACGGAAAAAGCAAGTGTGTGTGTGTGTGTATGTGTGTGTGTGTGTGTGTGTGTGTCTGTGTGTCTGTGTGTCTGTGTGTCTGTGTGTGTGTGTGTTTTCAGGAGGACATCTATGAGCATTTTCATGTGCAGGCCAGAGGTTGATGTTAGGTGTCTTTCTCCTTCACTCTTGACCTTTATTTTTTGAGTCAGGGTCTCCTTTCTCACTGAGTTTAGTGCTCACCCATTAGGTCAGACTCTGTTTCATCCACATTGTCTAGTGCTGTCTTTGAATCTGCCATGTGCCTTTTCACCATTGTCCACATCAGATAAGTCCTGGCCACTCTTCTTACTGTCACTTGAGCTCAGCTTGGCTCTACCTCTCACCTCCCTCCAAAGAAGGTTGACAAACTCACAGTAGTTTCATGTGCTGGGAGATGTCTGTGAAATTCAGTCCATGTCTTCTTTTCCTCCAAGGTAGCAAATCTAAAGCAAAACAGACAGCAAGCCTGCATGACCAACAGTCCCAAGGTGCTTGCTTTGCAAGAAGCCACCAAATGAGTTCAGAGGAAGACACATTCCTCTCCACTCAGTCCAAGGACAGTAGTCATGAATCAACACTTGACCAGAACTGAATGAAGCCACATGTGGACAGAATGAGAGGCCTCAAGTCGCTGGTGGGAAAATGATGAAATTTTGTTACCAGGAACCCTTGCGGGTTGTAACCCCTTGACATTGCAACATGTTGGCATGAGATCTCTGAACTTGAGCAGAAGCCTCACTGATAGTTGAAAGATAAGGTAGAGATGGAGTTCTGTTGGTGCTTGCTAACATGCACAAGGCCCTGGATTTATTCCACTAGACTGTGTGGTTCACATTTGTACTCCCAGCATTCAGGAGGTGGAGGCATGAGAATCAGGAGTTCAAGGTCACCCTTGACTACATAGGAAATTAGAGACCAGCCTGGGGTACATGAGACTTTGTCTCTAAAACAAGTATAAACTGTTGCATGACATTTGATCCCATTGTGAACCCCAAGGTTGTGATCCGTAAAAACCTGTCTTTTGTTTGGAGTGGTTCAGCCCTAACACACACCATTAATCCAAGAACTTTTTGTTTATTGTAAACAGTGATTATGGTGTGGCTCGGCCCTAGCACACACCTTTAATCTAAGAGCTTTCTGTACACAGAATTTAATAAAGTCAACCCTAAGTCAAGAGGAGGAGCAAATAATCAGATGACAGGGATTAATAGAAAGTAGGGACTTTGAGCTGAGGAGTATTTAAGACAGAATAGGGAAGAAGAAACTTTTCAGCTCTTTGGTTCTTTGGCTTTTAGCTTTTGGCTTTTTCCTCCTGGACTGTCATGTTAGCTAGCAGGCTTTTTTATTCTGGGATATCAGCTGAGTAGGAAGACCAGCTAGATGCTTTTTCTGCCTCACTGGGCTACCAGGTTTTCACCCCAGCATCTTGCTCCTGAGCTTTCATTGGTAAAATGAAAACCTTTGGGATTTTCATTTTTTATAACAACATTTTGGTGCCCAAAGAGGGGCTCAAATCCATGATCCTGAAATTAAGAATTTCGTGCTCTAGGGATTGAGCAAAAATAATAGATAGATAGATAGATAGATAGATAGATAGATAGATAGAATGCAATAAGGATAACTAAAAATGGACCTTGACCACTGATCAAATGGAGGTGAGTGACAGCGAAGAGAGATGACCACAGGTATAGAGAGCTCCAGTCTGGAGCTGGCTTCATGATGGAGGAAGTCCAGGGTAGAATGAAAGTTAACCAAGCTCCAGGCTTTGTTAGCTGATGTTTTACATCCTCCACTGGCATAACCTGTGTCATTGCCATACCCTGGTCCTCCAGGACCATACCCAACCAAGGCACAGCCCTCTGCAACTCCCCACTGGACCATACCTTCCCAGCTCTGTCAAGTTGTCCATAAACAGGATGAATTGGGTTGGGTTTTCTCATATGGGAAGGAGAAGCCTGCGTAGATCTTCAGTATATCTTTGGAAGAGAAGGGCTCTGATTTAAGTCAGCCACTGGGGCACCCTGGGGCAAATGGTCTAATCTAGGATCTAGGGTCCTCATGGTTCAGATGATGTCACAGGAATAGACATTCCTGGCTAGAAAGAAGCCATCTGTCCATGCAGAAAATTAAGCAAGTATTAAAAACCTCAGTGACCATGATAAATATCTTCGTGAAATATATATATATATATATATATTTTTTAAATAAAAATGAATGCAAGGATTGAGTTCCATGACCAGCACTAAGTAGAAGTCAGGCATGGCAGTGTACACCTGCATTCCCAGCAATGGGCAGGCAGAGATAGACAGGTCTCCAGGCTTGCTGGTCAGCCAGTCTAACCTAACACAAAACACAGGCTCAGTGAGAGACCCTATCTCATAAATGTAAGACCAAGAGTCTTACTGAAGAGGTGCTAGAGAGCCATCTCAGTGGTTAAGAGCACTGGCTGTTCTTCCAGAGAACCTGGGTTCAGTTCCCAGCACCCACTTGGCAGCTCATACTTGTTGGTAACCCTGCAGGGGATCTGATACCCTCACATAGACAGACACGTAAACAAAACACTGACACCCATGAAATAAAAAAATTAACTAATTAATTTTTAAAAGCAGAGAGTAACTGAAAAAGGGAGAAGGCCAAGGCCACTTGCTCTGTGGAGTATTCTAAGCAATGATGCTGCTTTGAGAAAATAAAACCAGAGGAAGATAATATACCTCCTTCCAGGGCAGGGTTGTATTCTCTGAACTGCACAGACCTGACATCAACAAGTGTCAAGTTTGGGACCCAGGCATACCCCTTGTCTGGTGCAATTGTTGTCCATTGATTCCAGTCTTATCTGTTTGAAGGGCTAGAGATGGCTTCTGAGCAGAAAAGAGGCTCCTGCCAGCTTGCTGAGGCTGGGCTAGCAGGACCTGTGTGTCCTGTGATGACTTTGGACTTTGCCTAGCTCTCTCTACTTTATGAGGCTTTCTCCCTTCATTCTCTCTTCCTAGGAGAATAATACCACAGAGTGTGGCATTAAAGATTCTCACCACAACAATCCTGACCTGTGACCCCGGCATCAAAAGTGTTTGCTGTGGTAGCACCAGGCCTCCTGCCTTCCAGATCATCACAGATACGTCACCTTAACAAGCTCCTAGGCTTAGCTCTCTACAGGAAGCTGGCTGCTAGCTGCAGAAATGTTTTCTATAAGGAGTGAGTTTTGGCTTCAGAATCTCCACAGGTAATCTTTGAGGGACACAAGGCATTTATGTTTGGGAATTCCTCATTCTTTCTAGCTGTGTCTCTTCTGGTAAAGTTGCCCAGGTCTCTCATGAGCATTGATTCGATGAGCCAGCAGAAGCTTGGAGTCACATGCAAGGCACCAAAAACGCAACAACAAGAAGAGACAGCCCCAATATAGCAGGAAACTAGAGAACTGTTGTTCCCAGTACTGTAGGCTCCAGGCACCCACACGAATACCCCAAAACCCTTTCTTTGGCTCCTTTTAAATCTCCTCCTTCAAGGTGCAGCTCCATCCCTGTCCCGCCATGGTTTCCTGATGCTGAAGTCTGCTCAGTGTATCAACCACATTCCCTAAACTCCATCCTGTTGACTTTAGCTGAAAGCTTTTCTAATCTTCACAAGCCGGCTGAGAATGGATTCCACAAATGCACTAAGGTCAGAGTGTGTCTCCATGTATCTTTCATTCTCATAGCACCGGCATTGGAACTGGGCATCACAGGCACCTCAGTAATTCTTCTCTGTAATTAATAGAGGTTTTGTTTGCTTAGAGGTTTTGTTTGCTGTAATAAGTATATTTTAGAATAGTTAATGAACACCAAACATTTATTATGAACATTTGATATAAGCCCAATTATTTACAAAACAGTCATAAATCCCTCTTTTTAATATGAATAATCACACCCTAGTTTATGTCTTATAAACATCTAGGCTTTCCTACTGGAGTGACTTTGGCAAGTGAGTCACTATCTGGTAGCTGTAAGTGATCAGAGACCTTGTAACAATGGTAATTTTCTTTCATTAAATGTTGTTAACTGAAATCAGTGCACAGTGGCTCAAGCCTGTGATCTCAGGCATTCTGGACACCCTCCGCTACACACCACATCTGAGGCCAACCTGGGCTATGTATTTTAAGCTGAGTCCAGTTCTGAAAACATGTTTGATTGCTCTTAAGGTTCATGGGTTTTTTCCAAGGAGCCAGACCCCACTTACTTTCCTCATTTGCTCTCTGGGAATCTTAAAATGGGAAGCCAAAAGTTTCTCCGAGTCCAGGAGTTATGCTGGGCACTTCTGATAGTATGTGTCTTTTGAAAATACTGGTAGAGAGAGTCACATGCACCCACCCTTGTTTTACCCTTCACAAAAAAAAAAAAAAAAAAAAAGAGCCTTTCTGAGAAGCTGGCTCGGCTCAGGTGGGAGTTGAACTGACAGCTTTTGATTCATTTGTTATTGAGGAAAATAAGGTGCTTGTCACATGGGAGTTCTGGAATGTTCTGAAGGAGGACAGCCTCTCCCCAAGCACCACCTGGGTCCCTCCCAGTGGCTTTTCCACCCGTGGTAACAAGACACTGAGAAAGTATCTGTGCTATTTGTTGGCATCAGACCCTCTTAAGACCCAAGGAGCTGTAAGGGTTATAGAGACCATCCATAGAGGGTGCCTCATGGTACATCTGGGCCAGCACGTTGGTTTGCCTGGTTTCTGTAACAACACACCATGGTCGGACTTAAACGACACTGGCTTAACATCTCATAGAGCTGCAGGTAGAAGTCTAAACTCAAGGTGCTGTAGGGCTGTTTCCTCCAGAGAAATGAGAAGTAAGCTCTGTCCGGGCCTCGCTGGGAGTTCCTTCACTTCCGTGTATGTGTTGTGCCTGAATCTAAATTTTTCCATTTCTATAAGGACGTAATGGTAGCAGCCCTCTTTATTGTTTGGCTTGGGTTGGAATCTTCGAGGCCAGCTCTCAACTATCCCAGGTTGACCTTGAACTCACTATAAAACCAGAGATGGCCTTGGTCCTCTGATGCCCTGGGTTATGGAGTTAGAGGTGACTGTGGCCACTTCTGGTTTAGGTGGTGTCAAGGATGTGGTCTCAGGCATGCTGGAAACTCACTCCACCCACAGAATCCCTTCCCCAAGCCAGGTTGAGGACTTCAGTGACATCACTTCAGGTGCATCTGCAAAGCTTTTTCCCTAGAAGGTCAAATCTACAGGGACTCGATGGAAAGGACAACATCATTATCATCGTGGAGAACAGACAGTTTAATCTGTAACAGTGAACGAATTAGGTGTTGCAGGTGTAAAGGTCACCAGCGAAAGCTACTCACCTCTCCCTGGTGGCTCAAAGGCCACCACAGTCAGCATGTGTGAGTGTAAATATGCAATACTGTCCTGACTGTTTGTGAAATGCGAGTTCCATGTGGCTTTTTGTGTCACAAAGCAGGATTCAGACATTATCACAAGCATCCTTGGCTCATGGGCCAGGCAATGGCCAGATTCAGCCCTGACGGTATCATCCAAGTCTGAAGCCTCAGAGCATTCCTCCTCAGGTTTGTGTACATGCAGGAAGCCAGGTAGAGTCAAATCCATGCCTACCATGAGTTTACAAGACAACTTGTAGGAATCCAGTGTCCTGGACCCTACAGAAGCCTGGAAAGCCTCTGTCCAGAGGAGAGACCCAAGCAGAAGTCACCCTTGAGCCACCAAAGATGGTGGGGGGAAAAAACAAAAAACAAAAACAAGAAAATACACACCTGGCTCTGGATACAATAATCGTGCCTCATGTTTCACAGCACGTAGCTGATCATATTTGTTGAGACATGCACAGCCTCTTCCATTTGCGAACTGCTCCCGACAGCAGGGTCTGGAAAGAACCGGAAATTGAAATGAGCGAATTGGACATCAGAAACCTCTGATGTGAAAAAAGTAATGTTTATGTGCATTTGATAGACTGTGTTAGAGTCTCTGCTGAGGACCATAAATGGAGAGTTTCATTGCTTCTCAGCTACCAGGGTGAGAAAACAGGGCATGGCCCTGTCTGGATGTGGAGACATGTTTACTATCCTTCTGTCCCAGCTGAGGCTTCGAGGGAGAGGAAGGGGGGAGACAAGCCCCAGCAGCTGACAACCTGCTCCCCACTTTTCATCATAGCTACTGAGCAATGTCTGACAGGCATAAATTCCAGACATTCAGCAGGGACCGTGAGTAACCCTGTGCTAATAGACCCATCTGCTAAATACCCAAGCTCTATCACTGCTCAAACTAAAGAATGACAACAGTCCAGTTAAAGCATCTTGGCTAGGAGAGCTTGTTATCAGTTTTGACATTTTCAAACAACTGTTCCCCTGCTTTCTTTCTTCTTATTATTATTTTATGTTGTTTTATGGGTATGAGTGTTTTGCCTGCATGTATTTTTGTGTAGTATTTGTGTGCCTGGAGACTGCAGAGGCCAGAACGGGGCTTTGGATCTCCGAGAACCTGAGTTACAAGTGGTAATGAGCCACCATGTAGGTGTTGGGAATGGAACCCAGGACCTCTGCAGAAACAACCAGTACCTTTAACTGCTAAGATGTCCCTCCAGCCCCTCCCCTTTCTTTGTACCTGGTGTCCATAGTAATTTAAAGAACCCATCAGAATCCTGAAACTGCACCTCAAAGTAGCTGATAGGTGATTACAATGAAACACTTGAGCAGTTTTTAAAGTAGAAGACAGAACTGCTTAACATACAAATATATATATATATATATATGCTAAGATTTTTATTACTTTTAAAATTAAAATATAATTACATCACTTCTCCCTCCCTTTTCTCCCTTCAGCTTCTCCCATGATCCCTCTCACTCCAACTCAGGTTGATTGATGGCCTCTCTTTGTCTTTGTGTGTGTGTGTGTATGTTTACAACCTGATGACTCCATTTAGTGGCTTGGGTTGTATGATTTCAGTGCTGACCTTTGTATGGGGTAACCAACTATGGAGAGGCTAATTCTTTCTCTCTCTGTAGTTGGCTGTAGTTTTTTGTCTAGGGTTGTGAGCCCTTGAGATTTGACACCCTTTCCATGTTAGCATGTCTATTGGTGTTGTCATTGTTCAGGTCTTGTTAAGGTGGCCATATTGGTGAGATGTCATGGGTGAAGCTTCCCTGTCATTTCTAGGAGACACATTTCATAATAGACTTTGTAGCCTTCTTGCCCTTACAATCATTCCACCCCGTCATCATCAATGTTCTTTGAACCTTCAGTGCAGGAGCTATAATTATGTAAGTTGCTAAGGGAGGGAAGCAATCAATAGCCATACCCAGCTGTAACACCTATGAAGTGCAATAATAGCCAGCATGGCAAGATATCCCTAAAGATGCAGTAGTGGCACTCACATTTTGGCAGTAACCAATGACTATCTAATTCAGGCCTGCTAAACAGAAGATAAAGTATTCCTGGTGGTAGGAACTTAGCTAAGTACCTGGGACTACTGAGGGAATGGATCTTAGGAGAGAAGCCACAACTACCAGTATAATCTGATTAGGCCAGTATAATCCCGACCTATGTTCTAGAATATATCTTTTTATTCACAGGTAAGTGTGGTCCTCACCTCTCATCAATGAAGCCTCTCTTTGCCTTAGACAAAGACAGAGAACCATAGCTGGTCATAATGCAGAAGACAATAGATCATTGTGGGAACCCAGCTCAAATGATACAAGTTTGCTTGTTTGTTCTACTAATTTTAAAGAAATCTTACAAGTTAGTAAAGATTTGTAACGTTTGCCACTCAGGAAGAAGCTCAAGGCCTTCCTGAGCCATAAAAATTCAAGGGTAGCCTGGAAAACTTAGCAATATCCTGTCTCAAAATGAGAATTAGAAATAGGCTGGGAAAATAGCTCAGTGACAGAATAGTTGCCTAACCAAGCAAGGCTCCTAGATTCTAACACACACACACACACACACACACACACACACACACACACAGCATCCAGATTTGAAAACTACAGTTAAAAGAAACCTTTAACAATATCATCCCTGAAGCCATCAGCAAACCATGCTGATCACCCATTCTTCCCAGTGTGTTAGAGATCATTGCCAGAAGTATGAGCTATTTGATGCCTTTTAAGCCATTTTCAAAAGCTCCGTGCTGTAGGGCTGGGAGGTGGCTAAGTTGGTAAAGTGCTTGCCACCCAAGCATAAAGACCTGAATTTGAATCTCAGCATCCAGAAAAGCCTAAGAAGGGCAGCAAGAACCTTGGGACCCTTGGGACCCACCAGTCAGGCAAACAGCCCAGTCAGGGAGCTTCAGGTTCAGTGAGAGATCCTGTCTCAAAACCTGAGGTGGAGAGAAGACACCCGGCACCAACCTCTGGCCTCCAGATGTGCATATAGACCACACACAGGTGTGCACATATACATACACACAGGCACACACACACACACATCTTTGTTTCCATGTGTTGACATTTGTTCTCTTCCCTAGCATGTTAATCAGAGGTGTTGTTTGCTCTTAAGTTCTTTCCTGCTGACTCCCATTTCTGCAAATTCCGTCTGCTTCTACTGACTCTGGTCTCCTTGATTATGTTCATAATCCTTTCTTAATATACCAGGTAACTTTTAATTTTATGCCAGACATTGTAGATAATACATTGAGTTCCTGAGTTCTATTGCCTTCTTCTCAAACACGTTTTTAAAAATACTTCCTATTAATATTTTATCATCACAAAGGTAAGAGTATTACAGACGGGATGCTTTTTATTTCTTCTGAGCCAAACCGACATCTTCAGCAATGATAAAGGCTGAGAGATTTCATCTGACACATAGACTCCATTGTTGAGAATAACTTCCAAAGGGCTCAAGGTTGCTCTTACGATGATTTCCTTCCTTAGACCATTCTAAATTGTTGCAACCCCAAATTGCTTCACTCCAATAGCTGCCTCTTTGTCATAAATGTGTTCTGTGCTTCTGAAGATTCCAGGAGAAAAGGGCACTGCCTGTCTCTTCCACCGCGTGACACAGAATGTGGCCTCCCCCCAGGAATCACGAGTCTTCGCTTGAAGAGACAATTATCCCCCCGTCCTGCTGCTCCCTCAGATATTAACTCAGTGGTAATTAGAGAATTAGAGTCATCGCTTCTAGTTACCCAGTCAGGTTCTTTGCTTTTCTTGATATTCCCCATAATTTTCTTTAAGATGTTTAATGGAGTCTGAAGTGTTTTATTTTTCATGCACTGGTCCAGAGAAGAACCCACTTGGCTCCCCTCTGCGTGCCATGAGGCTGCGCCATCTCCCAGGCAACACTGCGGGATTGTGCTTTTTGACATAATTCCTCAGAACAAACTATGCATATAGCTCCGCCTCCTTTGCAAACATAAGGCAGAATGGAACATACTTGCCTTCTGCTTCCCTTGATTTTTAGGATTTAGTTCTACAAGAGTATTATATCAAAGGAACAAAAGAGATATGAAACAGAGCTAGGGAGATGGCTTGGGGAGCTGGGTCAGTGGATAAAGGAGCTTGTGACCAAACCTGAGTACTTGAGTTTAGACTCCAGGATGTACATAGTGGAAGGAGAGAACTGACTCCCACAAGTTGTCCTCTGACCTCCACTGCTGCACCATGAAATGTGAGTGCAGTGGAAACACACAAATAAATAAAGAGATTGAAAAATAAAGTCACAAAATGCCTCAAATGTTACAGCAACTGATACATACATACATACATACATGAATGAATGAATGAATGAACAAAACAGAAAATGGAATTTACTTGTTCTATTAAGTTGCTCCAGATTCCTAAAGGGGAAAGAAGAATTAAAAAGATCAGCAGCCTCTTGGGTTTTGTTTTGTTTTGTTTTTTTTCTTGATAATAATAATAAAACAATAGAGCTAATTTTATTTGAAGAGATGAAAATTTTAAACCATGCCTTAAAGAACTACAAAGTTTAATTATTGGCTTTGTGAGCTTTTTATAAATAGAAATTTTGGTTTCGCAGGTAAATCCTATTTTTACATTTTATTACCATCAACTTGTGACTCACTAGATGAAACGGACGTCCTGCTTCCCACAGGTGATTGTTTTTATATTGAAAAATTGATTTTGCACTTAAAACTACAGATGTGCGCCAACTAGTTATTTGGTATTTATTAAATGTCAGCCATGTGTCCAGCTTTGGGGACTGTTTAAATATTATTCTTGTGATTAGATTCCTGCGTGGGAGCACTCGCTGGAGAACTTAACCATTTCATGGACAGAATGCATCTGCAAAGGCTTCCTTGTTGGAAGAGAGGGCATCTTGGAAGAGTTAACTAACATCTATTTTCCGTCAAGAGAAGAAAACCAATTAAATTAATTAAAGCAGATACTGCTGAAGTCGGGCAAAATCTGGCTTGCTGGCTTCTCCTGGGTAAACAGCCCAGCTCTTGCAAGCCGAGGGCACCACACAAGCATGCTCAGGTCCCACCAGCTTCTTCTTGGGGTCAGTGACAGCAACTTCCACTGTGAGTGCTGTTTTCCATATACTCTGCTGCAAGGCCCTAAATGATTTCCAGAAGGGCCCACAAGAGACAGTGGGATATTCTACCGAGGCAGAGACCTGCCAAGGCTGCTGCAGTGGGCGGGGCTATGCTTCTCATGTTGGGCTGTGGCCGCTAGAACTTCCCTTTGTTTTTTAAAGTTAGGTGTTAAGTCCTCTCCAATTGCTTTGAGTTTACTTCCGAGTCTAGTGTGACTGGTATCTTTGACCCCCCTGAGGTCAAGTATAAATTACTTTTTCTTCTGTAGAGCAATGTAACCTCCCGCCACCGATTTCATTTTCTCCCTGCAGGGTCATCTTGATTCATAGATGAGTCTTCACTATTTTTAAAGACTGGCTACGGGCTGACGTCAAGATGCCCGACCTGCGTCCGTCTCCTGAGGTGCCAAGAGCACTTGTCATCTGCACCCTCCTCCACACTGTCCCCTAAATCTTGGTGACTCACTGTGCTGCCCTGCGCATTCATCCCACGCCCACGCAGATGTGGGGCCTTGCTCGGTCCGGCGTGAAGCTTCTTGCCTGTCTCCAGTCTCCAGAGAGGCGAGACCCGCCAAAGCAATTTAACAGGTCACAGAGAGAAAGGAAGATAAGACACACTCCAGATAAATTACCAGCCGCAAAGAAAACAGGGAAATTATACAAGGCGTCAGTGTTTGGGGTTTGGGATTTAGAGAGGCCGTGAGAGGAATACATAAACACATATTCACATTTTGGAGGAAAATAAAGCAAAGAATAAGGGCAGGCAGGGATACGTGATCTCTGAGTCCCAGGGGCTCAGAGTCTTGGCCCCAGAGTCGTGTGTAGCCTGGAAGACCCAGACCCCGTTAAGTTTTTACATGAAACTTCATTTCTCATTACCGAGGAAACTGTTCGCACGTGTTTTGCCAGCAACAGACTCAGAGTTTCGTCTGGTATATACAGCTGTGCCAAAGTAGTAGGCAAAAAGGAGTGAGGGAAAGAGGAGGACCTGCAGGCTTAGTGGGCCTGGGGGGAAAAATCTTGTCAGCTTCTGAACAGTGTCTAAAAGCTGTTCACAGTGGCTTTCTACACCCAAACCTTCCACCTCATTTGTAGTTGCAGGCCTGTTTCATCTTTTGGAAAAAAAAAATACTCTTTGTTAATTAGATGTCAATTTTGACAATAGCTATCCAAACCATGCTCATTAGTTCAAATCGGGCAATTTTTCATTTTTTAAAAATTTTATGTATGCATATGTGTATTTCAGTTTCTCACTCCTGCCCACATCCCGCACCGTGTGTGTGTGTGTGTGTGTGTGTGTGTGTGTGTGTGTGTGTGTAACACGAGTGCAGTGGCCTGCAAAAGTCCGAAGAGGGCATAGATTCCCCCGGAACTGGAGCTACAGGGCTGTGAGCCTCCTGATAGGGGTGCTGGGAACCTAACTCAGGTCCTCTGCAGGGGCAGCCGTGCTCTTCACTTCTAAGCAGTTTCTGCAGCCTGAAATTGGGCGTTTTTAAAATCTTGCACTGCCTCTGAAAAGACCTAGTAAGTGCACAGCATTGTGTCTGTGTAATAAAACAGCGTCTTCTGGTTTTCTCTCTGCAAAATGGTTACTGGTAGCTGTGACCCACCACTCACAAAAAGTCTTCAAGACATTAAAAGGACTGTTAAAATTCACCCAGCGTGCCTGTCTGTACTGAAAGTGCTTGTTCACACTCTTTCTTCTGACTGGATGAAGAGCTGTGATTATGAAGTGTGCGCTGTTTAGGATTCTACCTTTGTTCCCAGCAAAATGTCATATCAGATATTTGTGTTTGTCATGTTCTCATAATTTTCCATCGTCACGGCTGTGAGCTCGTCTGTGGAATGATCGGAAGATCATTTACTTCCCCACTGCTTCCTATATTGGACATTACGGTGACTTCATTCTCTTCATTAAAACGATTACCCTCCCGTAAACATTTGTGCACACATTCGTTAATTCACCCGTGGGAGGGAATATTAATTCGAGCCTACATTCTACAGAAAGGATTTTTTTTAAGCGGATGCAGATGTAGGGTCCTCCTGTGAGGAGCTCTGGGTGGGCTCAGGACAACACAGTCATAACACCAGCTAATTAGGGTACTTTGTGTCTGCCGAGGCCTGAGGCACGGCTCCATATGTCAGGTTGCCCTGGGCTCCAAGCTCCAGCTGGCTGGATTTTCCTGTGCAGAGCAGGCAGCCCCCAGATTCATGCCCAGAGCCACTGCAACCAACAACATGAATGAGGAACCTTTGTCTTTAAGTATCCAGGGGGTGGGGGGAGGGGAATTCCAGCCTATGTAGCAGATGAGTGTCACCAAGATGCAGTCCTGTCCAAGTCCAAATGTCACTTCAGCTCTCCAGCTGAAGCTTGTGAGGGAGGTACCACAACCCCAGATTTACACAAGAGGATGGTACACATTGCTGAAAGCACTCTTCTCAACATATTAGAATCAGAATTGGAATCTAGAATTTCCCACTCCAAGCTCTGAGCCCCCTGCCAGGGATCCCTTTCCTCCTCAGGCATTAGGATTATGGTGCAGGAAGCAGAAATGCTTTTGTTATCTTGTTTTTGTATTGCTGACATATTTTACTATTTTTAATAGGAAGGAAGGGTTTATTGGCTTATAGCTTAAACGTTACTGTGTGGAAGTCATGGTGGCCGAAGTGTGAGGAAGCTGGCCAAATGTATCCATGCCAGGAAACAGGGAGGGATGCTGGTGCTTAGCTGGTTTTCTTATTTGTTTTCTTTTCTATTTAGTTGGGGACCAAAGGCCATGGAAAGGTGTGGTGCTGCCCATAGTGAAGGTGGATCTTTTCTCCTGGGCAGACATGTTTCTTTTATTTGTTTGGGAAAGGATTGCCCATGGGGGCACATGTCAGTATGACAGCAATCTACCAATGATGCCCTTTTCTTTTGTATTTTGAGACACAGCACCATATAACTCAGGCTGGCCTCCAGTTCTGTGTGACCAGGGATGACTTGGAACTTCTAATTCTCTTGCCTCCACCTCCTGAAGGCTGTGATGACAGGTCTGTGCCACCATATCTGGTTTATGTAGTTGTAATGATGAAGGCCGGGCTTTGTGAGTGCGAGGCAAGCACTGTCCTGAGTCCCAGACCCCATTAATAAGGTGTGGGTGTGTGTGTGTGTGTGTGTGTGTGTGTGTGTGTGTGTGTGTGTGTTGGTTGGTTGGCAGGGGAGTGAGGACACACGGGGTCTCACTAAATAGACCTGGCTGGCTTAGAATTCTTTGCCCAGACCAAAGATCTGCCACAGAGATGAGTCTGCCTCTGCCTCTGCCTCTGCCTCTGCCTCTGCCTCTGCCTCTGCCTCTGCCTCTGCCTCTGCCTCTGCCTCTGCCTCTGCCTCTGCCTCTGCCTCTGCCTCTGCCTCGCCCTGACAGGTGTCTTTTTAGGCATTTTGCACTGGTCAGTGGTTTCACTCTAATGTCACAATGCTTTTCATATTGCTAACTTTTGCTTCTGCATACACTCCATCCGTGACTTGCATTTACTGACCTCTCCACAACTGGTATGTATTGAGGAGTTTCCCTTAGCTACCAACCCTTTGTTGTATCCAAGTCCCACACAGTTAAAAAAAAAGCTTTTTCTTTTGTGTTCATTTTATAAAAATGGCAAACAGAGCCATGGAGATGGCTCAGCAGGTAGAACCATTTGCCACCAAGCTTAATGGATTGAGCTCGGCCCCCAGGACCCGCACAATGGAGAGAGAGAACAGACTTTTGCAAGCTTCCACCCACATGTGCACAATAACAAATGACATATAAACTCAGTATGGCAACACAGGCCAGTAATCCTGGCACTAAAGAGGCTGAAGCAGGAGGATAGCAAGTTTGAGGCCTGTCTGAGGACTATAGCAACTTCCTGGACAGCCCGAGACAGTGATACCTAGTATTTTTTTTTAAATGTTGAGCAATCCTAACTACCAAACAGGTCTGGTTTAGCCTTTGAAATGGAATACTATTTGGCAATAAAAAGGGCACTAAGTCCTGTCATCTGCAAGTACATAGATGTCGGCAGAAAACAATTATGTTGGGGAAATTAGCCAGCTGCAGAAGACAAACACTTTATAGCTATCACTTGTGTTAGAATACTTTTTAAAAAGAAAGAGATTTTATTGAGGCTGTGGGTTGAGCAGGAGATTTATCAGTGGGTGGTGAGTTACAATCAGATAGTATCAAGATGGCCAGGCTCACTCTTCTGAGTGACTACAGACAATGCCAATGTGCCTATGAAGCCCAGAGAGGGTTTTGATTTTCAGTGGGAACTTTGAGGGTGGGAATGCCCTCAGTGGTGGAGCATGTACCTCGTAAGTTCAAGGCCTTGGGCTTATTCCTTAACAATCCTGAAAATAAGAGCAAAAAAACTACTGAGCAGATAAAAAAAAAATGTAACATTCTGTACTGCACATGTGAAGAAATAGTAAATATTAGCCCAATTCATACGTGCAATTTGATATGATTTTAAATTCTATTCATTTATGTATATGTGCTTGTGTGTGAGAGGGCATGGATGGAGGACAGACAAGGGCATTGGATCTCAGGGAACTGAAGTTACAGATAATTGTGAGGCACCTATGGACTCCAGGAGCCCAACCTGCATCCTCAGAAAAGCAGTGAGGGCTCTTAACTCCTGAGCCTTCTCTCAGAACCAAAATCTTCATGTTTTATGACATTTTATTTGTGTGTGGGGAGTGTGTGTGTGTGTGTGTGTGTGTGTGTGCATGTACATATCAGCATGTGAGCCCAGGAATTCGTTTTCTTCCCTATGTGAGTCATAGGGATCAAACTCAAGTCTTCAGGATTGGTTGCAAGCAACTTTACCTGCTGGACCATCTTGACATCCCACAACTTCTATGCTTTGAAGCATCATTAAACTATAGATTTAATTTTAAAAAGTAAAATCTTTAAAGCAGTGACTATTTTCTCGCTTTGGTCCCCAGTAGTGCTTAAGCTTGTTTCTCTGCCATGTCTTACACTGAATGCAGCCACTGTCTGAAGTTAAGCCCTGGACAGACCCTGGGCCACAGCCGGTGCCTCCACTTTCTTTTCTGTTGGGACTGGTAGCCAGTCAGGCCCGTGGCACAGCAGCCCGTGGGGTGAACAGCAGCTCGTGGAAGAAGCAGCACCTGGCCTTTCCTTTATGCAAGGGTGCTGAAGCCATACCTGTTGCTGTCATCTTTACCACTGTCTGGTAGTACCCACTACTGTCTACTAAATAATCTGTCTACCTTCATATTTTGTGATTGTGGTGGTTTGATTAGCAACGGCCCCCATAGACTTGTGTGTTTGAATGTTTGGCCCCTACAGAGTGGCGATATTAGGAGGTGTGACCCTATCAGAAAAAGTGTGTCGTTGTGGGGGCGGGCTTTGAGGTCTGATATGATCAAGCTATGCCCAATGTGGCGCAGTCTTTTGCTGTTCAGATCCAGATGCAGAACTCTCTGGGCTCCTTCCCCAGCATCATGTCTGCCTGAATGCTGCCACGCGTTGTTTTTAACAAAATGTCAGCTATTTGTTTTCTGAATACAAACTCAGGAGCCAGATGTTGGGGTGAAAGCCTGCTAGCTCAGACAGGCAGAGAAAGCACCCAGCTGGCCTTCCTCCTCAGGGGTTCACAGTATGAACAAATACCCTCCAGCATTTCCTCGTTGTTGTCTAAATAAAAAGATTTTAACTGTAACACAGTAAAACTACTTACAATAATGGAGCTACTTCTGCCAAGTTTTCCACAATGTCCAGCTTGGTTGTATTTGGCAATCCTAGGATTAAATTTTTTTGTTTTTGTTTTGTTTTGGTTTTTGAGTTCAAAGTTCTGCTAAAATGTTCCTGTTGGTCTCATATGAACTCAGCAATTTGGATGACCTCAGCAATTTGTAGTCGAAGCTGATCTTTAGATGGTGATTGCCAGCTTAGTGGCAATCCTGGCTAGGTAGAACACACCAGTCACCCCAAAGGTGTCCCCTGTTTACCCAGAACCCGGCGGTGGAAGAGGCATGGGGCAGTTTTCCCAAGTGGTTAGCGTTATCACAGTCTAGGTGGATTCATCAAGGCAGGCCCCATCATCTTCTTGGAGACCTCAAAGGTTACTGTTAGGAGTGGTCATGGTTTATTATACGAAACTTAAACATTTTAACTGCCATATTCAGCATGCACCTGAAAGGTTTGAGGGCCACAGTTTACGAAGTGTATCTGAGGCACACAAACTTTGTTCCTGGTTACCTGCTTCGGACTCAAACCGGAAAACACTGCAGGAACCGAGATGAAACTGATTCCTAGAATTAGTTAGTACTCTGTGTGACTACTAGCATCACGACAGAAAGTTTATAGATATGTGATGATCGTATAGATTTTGAGATAATATTTAAATTTTAAGAAACGTTTTAAAGAGTCAAATGAGAACCAAAAGATTGAGGTGAGTGGCAATAGAATAGTCCCTTTTTTTTTTTTTTTTTGTTTCCCTCTGTTCTGTATCTCATACCAGGTGGCTCTTCTGGTATGAGGCAGATATTTTGGATTTTCCTTTAACAAGCATGTGTGGGTTTAGAAGAGAGATCCATGTTCTAACCCTAAAGCCAGCTTTAATTTTTTTTTCATTATTTTATTTATTTTTATTTTTATTCATTATCTTATTAATTTTACATCTCAATTGCAACCCCACTTCCTCCTCTCCTTCCAGTCTCACACCCTCACTCACTTTCCCCATGCCCTCTTCCCCTCTATACCCCCATGCCCTCTATACCAACCCACCCTGGCACATCAGGACAAAGTGCCCCCTCTTTTGCTGAGGCAAGACAAGGCAGTCCTGCTAGGGAAATGGGATGGAGAGGGAGGCAACAGAGCTCAAGTCAGAGACAGCCCCTGCTCCATTGTTAGGGGACCCACTTGAGGACCAAGCAATCCATCAGCTTCATATGTGTAGGGGGCCTAGGACCAGTCCATGCATGTTCATTGGTTGGTGGTTTGGACTCTGTGAGCCCCTATGGGCCAGTTAGTTTCCTCTGTAGGTCTTCTTGTAGTGCCCTTGACCCCTCCAGCTCCCTCAATCCTTGACTCCCTGAGCTCTGCCTAATGTTTGGCTGTGGGTCTCTGCAGCTGATTCCATTATCTGCTGTATAAAGCCTCTCAGATGACAGTTATGCTAGGTTCCTGTCTGCAAGCACAGCAGAGTATCATTAACAGTGTCAGGGGTTGGATCTCAAGTTGGGCCAGGAATTGGCTGGCCATTCCCTCAATTTCTGTTCCATTTTTTTATCCCTGTACATTTGTCCTTGCAGGCAGGACAAATTTTGGGTCAAGGGTTTTGTGGATGGGTTGGTATCCCTCTGCCTCCACTGGAAGTCCTGCCTGGCTACCGGATGTGGCCACTTCAGTCTCAGTATCTCCTACTGCTTGGAGTCTCAGCTAGGGTCACCCCCATATCTTCCCAGGAGCCTTCCCCATCCCAGATCTCCAGCTTGTGCCAGCTTGCCCCAACACCAATTTCCCTTCTCTCTCCCAGCCCTCTCACCACCCCCATCTGCACTTTAGCCACACTTGATTCCCAAACTCCTAGCTAAACTAACTAAAAGGCAGACAGACAATATCCAAATTAGCAAAATTAGTAATGAAAAGGGGGGACATGACAACATACACTGAAGAAATCCAAAGAATGATTAGGTCTTACTTCAGAAGCCTGTATTCCACAAAATTGGAAAATCTAAATGAAATGGATGATTTTCTTGATAGATTTTACCTACCAAAGTTAAGTCAAGATCAGGTAAACAATTTAAGCAGTCCTATAACCCCTAAAGAAATAGAAGCAGCCATCAAAAGTCTCCAAAAAAAAAAAAAAAAAAAAAAAAAAAAAGCCCAGGGCCAGATGGTTTCAGCACAGAATTCTACCATACTTTCTTTTTTTTTTTTTTAGAGATTTATTTATTTATGTAGCATTCTACCTGCATGTGTACCTGTGCACCAGATCTCACTACAGATGGTTGTGAGCCACCATGTGGTTGCTGGGAATTGAACTCAGGACCTCTGGAAGAGCATCCAGTGCTCTTAACCTCTGAGCCATCTCTCCAACCCTCTACCATACTTTCAAAGAAAAGCTAACACCAATACTCCTCAAATTATTCCACACAACAGAAACAGAAGAAACATTGCCAAACTCATTCTATGAGGCAACAGTCACCCTGATATCTAAACTACACAAAGACTCAATAAAGAAAATTTCAGACCAATTTCCCTCATGAACATTGATGCAAAAAATACTCAATAAAATATTCACAAACCAAATCCAAGAACACATCAAACATGATCAAGTTGGCTTCCTCCCAGAGACGCAGGGATGGTTCAACATAAGAAAATCCATCAATGTAATTCACCATATAAACAAATTCAAAGAAAAACAAGCACGTGATCATCTCGTTAGATGCTAAAAAAAAAAAAAAAAAAAAAAAAAAAAAAAAAAAAAAAAACCTTTGACAAAAATCCAACACCCTTTCATATTAAAAGTCTTGGAGAGATCAGGGATACAAGGCCCATACCTAAACATAATAAAGGCAATATACAAGCCTATAGCTAACATCAAATTAAAGGAAGAGAAACTCAAAGCAATACCACTAAAATCAGGGACAAGACAAGGCTGCCCAGTCTCTCTATATCTCTTCAATATAGTACTTAAAGTTCTAGCTAGAGCCAGCTCTAATTTTTAATTGAATTGGGACCACATAAAGACCATTGGCCACTTATGTGTCTGTAGGGGGCAGCAGAGATGAACTGAAGAAAGGTGATGCCACTTGGCCAATTTACTCTTTTTCTTAAGACATTTTCTCTTGATCCATCCTTTTTCTTAGATGTTTTACTTGTCCAGTGGTCTCTGGATTCTTTAGTAGGGGCTGGAGAGATGGCTCATGGTTGAGAGCACTGGCTGCTCTTCCGGAGGACCTGGGTTCAATTCCCAGCACCCACAGGACAATTCATACTTGTCTGTAACTACAGCAGGCAAAACACCAATGAAAATAAAATAAAAATAGTTGGCTGCTTTTATTTTCCTGGAAAGATAAAAGCAAAACTCTGCCATAATCCTAACTCGGGGTGGGGACAAAGGTGATCCTTTTTGGGGAGGTTATACCTTTCCAAGGGCAAAACAGTTTTTTTGAAACAGAAAACACATTATCTTTCAATTTAAATTTTTAAAAATGTGTTTGAAATTTTAAAACTAAACATACCTTAGTATTTGTGGATAAATAGACCTATATTCTCCTTTCTCTTTATACAGGAATTCAAGATTTAAGTATATTTATTTTTAGATTACAGAAGACATTCACTTTGAATGTCAGCCTTCCTTTTTCAAGCAGACTTTAAATTTAAATCACTGCAACTCTTATGGCCTGCTTCTTCCTCCCAAGTGTTGGGATTAAAGGTGTGTGCCTCCCAAGTTTGAGGGTTAAAGGTGTGACCCACCGCCTGGCTATGGATTCCTTATAATAGTTACACTCATAGGTTGTCCTGGATTAATTTGGTTCGCCATTTCCCCTTATTTTTTAGTTGTAGGGGTAAACGGCCAAGTTTTATCATTCTTGCTGATTTATTCTGAATTTGTTCCCTGTCAAACTTTAATGTTCTAATCTTAATTAAGCATGATAGCAATTTGTCCACTATCTCATTGTTTTCAGACATTGTGGCTGTCTTGCCTGTATGAGCCACGTAAAATGTGATGTCTTTGTTAGGTTTTGCTAGGCTTTGCCATTGCCGTTTGTGCCTCCCATGACCAGATAGCTTCGCCATTTATCTGCCAGTTATGGTTTTCCATTTTGATGGCCATGTAGCTATAACACTGAATACGCAGTATGAACTGGAGAAGAACGAGATTTTCCTTTTGCTTTCCCAGCTGTTTGTCTAATAGTGCTGCACAGATTTTGGGTTCCTTCCTCAGCATTGGCCATTCCATCCCCTATAGGCTGCTGCTTTCCATTGTTTGGATTCCATCAGTGGCTGATGAACCATCAGTAAACCATGCTTTAGCCAAAAGCTGTGACCCTTGCATTGGTCCTCATAGGCAACTGTGCTATTCCCCAGCGAGGGAAGGCACAGACCTCTCTGCTACCACATCCTGCTCAAAAAGGAATTCAGATAGGTACCAGTTGCACAGTAATACCTTTTCTTCCATGGCTAAGCCTGCTAAGGATTCTACCTTTGAATGGATCCAGCCCATCATTGTAAAAGATGCCCTTATGGTCGTAAGGTGGTTGGCAAGGACTGACTAAGGTTCTCCATGCCTCAAATAATGTCCAGATTTTTTTCTCGAAGAGAGAATATTTACTCTCCATATATGGAAAGTGTTTGTAATAGAAGCCAATAGGCAAATGTTGGTGGACTTTTTTGTTTTATGAAGAGTTCCCAGTTGCCAATACATCAATAAATATATCTATAATTAGGGTATCATCTGATTCAATATTGCTCAGGTTGGCATGCATGGAGATAAGCTTACTGGCAGTCACAAAAGCTGGTCTTTGTTCTTGTCATATTGGAAATCAGCTGCCTTTTAGTAACGCTGAAAAGGGTTTTTACAATTGTGGTATGTGATTTCTCTAGTGTGCAGCATACCAATTAGGAGCTGGATCTGAGTTTTGTCCCTGGGTAGTGGGATTAAAAGTGCGTGCCACCATCGCCTTATTCACTGTAACTCTAGAATTTAGAAAACAACTAACTTATAGAGATCCACCTGTCTCTGCTGAAATTTAAGACATGGGCTACCACCACACTGCTCAAATATTTCAACAGCTAGTATTTATCTGACTTCTGAATCTGATACTATTTTATTTACGGCTGAAGTAAGTGAAGACTTCTTCGAGGCCTTGTATAATTTTAGTAAATGACTCAGACCTCTTTCCTGATTCTTCAACCTTGTCCCTAGCATTTACAGCTGCTAAACGACACAGCTCCAAGGTATGATTATCAGTTTCAAGCTGCCTTTATAACTCAGGATACTGACCTTCACCTAGCAACTGATCCTAGGACGTTCTAATACCTCCAGACTTATGTCATTGTTCTATGACCCTAACTTCCCCTTCCCACCATGGTAAACATTATAACTAAGGACCAGCTTCCAATATTTCTGTTGTCAAATCTTTCCAGTCTTGGAGGATATGTCTGTTCTGAGTCGCCCATGAATTTAATATCTGCTTCACATAAGGTGACTGCATACCATATGAAATAATCACGTCCTTAAATCTCCTTAAATCTAATGTTTACAGGATTACATTTAACTTCTTCACAAAACTGGGGTGCCTATCATCTCCTGGAAGTCTTGTAACTGAAAAATTAAAATGATTTTCTAACAACTTTGGGCTACTCCTCTTCAGTTTCATCATGTGGTGGCACAGTAGATTTCTGTCTGTGTCTGAATATTTTTCTCCTTTTTATTTATAAGTTTGTCTGATTTTTCTTCTAAAGTTTGTATATTATCAATCCACTTTTCATATTTTTTTCCTGTATCTCTAAAGCATTTTTCTTTGAGAGGGCACAGAAATCCATAAAATGTGAATTACCACTGGGAGGAGAGGAGGGGGAGACTATATTCAGGATACAAATTGAATAAAATGTAAATAATAATAATAACAATAAAAATTAAAAAAGAAAAACCTGGCCAGATAATATAATTTGAGTTTTGGATAAAAGTAAGTGTATAGACACTTTTTTTTTTCAAGTGTCTGGAGGAGAAGAAAACGTTTCTCTTGACAGCGAAGATGTACCAAGGAGAGTGAACACACAGAGACAAGGAGTGCTTCAGTTTTAGTCCAGCTCAGATGGTGACTGTAGCTTTTCTCCACTGCCTGAGATCTGACCTCAGAGTCCTATTTGATTGGTTAGTCTTAGAATTGACACATAGAAAATGAAGGAAGTAATATTCCATTGTGTAGATGTACCACAATTTCTGCATCCATTCTTCAGTTGAGGGGCATCTGGGTTGTTTCCAGGTTCTGGCTATTGCAAGTAAAGCTGCGACAAACATGGTTGAAAAAAAAAATGTGAATTACCAAACTGATAGCGATTATAATAGGCCTTATGTCAATCTCAGATAAGTCATTTATCCTTTCATTTTCTGCTTCTATATTCAAGCCATCTAAAGTGGCCCTACACGGAGTTCTAATGCTTTTTATTATGGTATTTCCTGACCTAACTCCTTGAGGACTTCCCAGGTGACTTACCAAATCTGATGGCTTCTCAGTTTGTGGGCAATTGGTGTGACAGCTCTGTCTGTGTGACTGTGTGCTAGCTCAGAGAGGCAGAGAAAGCAGCCAGCTGACCTTCCTCCTCAGTCCCAAAAGGAAAAGGTAACCTCCTTCACCACAATGTCTTGAAAACCCTCAAATTGAATGTCCCTCCCTCTATTTCTTGTGTGTCTCTCTAGTTGTCCTTCTGACTTCCTTTTATTCTCTGTTTTTTTCTTATGTTCAATCCCTGTCAATTGGTTGCTTGCTCTGCCTCTTGACCCAGGGTTAACTTTATTTAAATCTGTTTACAATATTCAAGAAGAAAGCTCTTGGATTAAAGGTGTGTGCTAGGGCTGAGCCATACCACAACTAGAAACAGGTTTTCCCAGTAAACAACACAATCTTAGGCTTCACAGTGTGATCAAATATCCTGTAACAGCCCTGTTTTTCACCATGACAATAATGGACTAAACCTCTGAAACTGTAAACCAGCCTCAATGAAATGTCTTCCTTTATAAGAGTTGCCATGGTCACAGTGCCTCTTCATTGCAATGGAAACCCTAACTAGGACAGGGATGGTTTCTTTTCTTTAAATCCTTACATCATTTTATTTTCTTGTGGCTGTTATATTCTGCTGTTTCTTTATTCTGTTGGGCTCTCATTTTTAATTTTTGCTGGGGCATTAAGCATAAGCATGTGTAATCTTTGAATTTGGGGGAATTATCTTTGTTAAAGCTTCAGGAAATACACTTTGAATCTTCTTAGCATTTAGGTTTTTTGCTTCCATTATTATGGCATTAGTCTTTGCTTCTTTCACCATCTTCTTTTCTTCTCTGTGGTATTTATTGAGCAATGAATGTACCCTCTCTTTTTCATTTTGAAGACAGAAACATTACACTCTTTTATTGGCTTTTTCTGTAAAGGTCAATTTTGAGACACTTGGATGTGCATTTTTGTTATTATTTTCTAAATGTTTTTTATCAGGTTCTTGATTTCCCCTGCCATCCCAGTTGGTTTTTAGAAGACTATTTTAAGATAGCATCATAACTTATTTGGTTGTATGTGCCTGTGTTTTTAAGACTTATATTTCGTAATTGTGTGTGTGTTCCTGTGTGAGTTCATGTGTACTATGTACGAGCAGGAGCCTACAAAGGCAAGAGGTGGGTACAGAATCTTCGGGCCCTGGAGTTACAGGTGATTGTGAACCACCATGTGGATGCTAGAAACTGAACCTGGATCCTCTAAAGAGCAGGGTGTGCTCTTAACCAATTCCTGACTACGCATTTTAATATAGACATTTAGTCCGATATAAAACAGCAAGTGATAAGATTAGTAAATGTTCTTTGAATAATTCTAAAAAAATATGACTTGTTTCATTTATAGACTTCAAAATTTTGTGTGCTTTGTCTGGAGTAACATTTTTACACTTCCCTCTAGCTAAATTTTGTTGGCTTCTAGTGAAAGTTCTTGCATCCTTTTCTTGTGTGGGAGGATTTGTGGAAGGTTGGGTTTTTTGCTATGTTTTTAGGTATTCATAGATTCAGCTATTGTATCTTTGCTGTGTATTGTTTCCATGTTTGTATAACTATCTATTTCTTTCACTTTATATGCTTCTTTTGAATTACTGCCACCTTTGCTTTTTTTTTGTATTCTCACAGCTAGTGTATCTGTTGTATTTTCTAATTTTACGTTACTTTTTTAAAAATATGTTCTCATGACCTGCATATTGTTGAAATATTTTTTTAAATTAGGCTGAATATTTTTGCTCTGTAATGGGTGTTCAATGGTATTTTTATTTGACTTTCTCATTCTTTTTGTCTCTTACATAAAGCTTTTAAACTTTTGACTGAATTCAAGTCACCCAAGTAACCATTTTCATAGCTTATATTTTTCTGTTTTAAGACAGCTTATAAACATTTTAAAGGAACTGAAGGAGAGAGATTTCCTGGCACCTACTATATCATCATGTCATATGAGCTTGCATTATCAAATGAATGTACACACCTCTCAGCTTCCATGCTCCACCCTGACAAACACAGGAACTTTCTTGCCTTGTTGGAGCTTTTTTCACATCTATAGCTGTTTATTTCTTTTCTGAAATGCTTATTCTTTTCATGCAGTTTGCGCCTAACGCTTATTTGATCCTTCTTCTGTTACGATATTGTTGTCTATGTCAAATTTTAAATGTGGCATTCAAATTCCTTTTTGTACCCAAAAAAGTACAAATCCACCCCGTTTTATTATCTTCTCAGTTCCTCTATGCAACTCCTTAAAATTTAATAAACCATGGCATTTCATTAATTATACTTCACGAAGAAACTCGAAAAATAGAAAGTTTCAACAGCTCAGCCCTTCTTTTTAATGAACGCTTCATGAAATATCCTTTATCTAAAGGTCACCATTACTCTTGATTAACTTGCATGTGAAATGTTGAAAGTTCGCGTCAATTTTCTTCTAGTACTTCCTCACCTGTTATAATAGAAAACTTGTCATGAAAAAAGTGATAAGCAAATTATAAGTTGTTCTCCACACAATATCAACTTCTCAAAAACATCACACTTTTAACAACAACATTAATAGCGACCACAAATTAACTCTTACGACGACAGTTTTATCACTTATGGTGTACATGCTCTTGAGAGTTGAAAATGGTAAGAAGTACTGAGTAAGGAGAGGGATAGTCACCAAGATGAAGGACGGTAGTACCAAGAGCAAGTGCTACCCTTGGTTAATGTCAGCATTCCCAGCCTCAGTACACCCCCTACTGACTAAAGTCCAAATGAAGCTCTTTGGAAACACCGTCTAAAGAAAGTCGTGAAACATAATCACTGACTTCCTTAGAAGGAACCTGTGCCAACTGTTTAAGTTGCTAAACTGGATCTTCAAGAGTTGTGTGGTAACACCTCAACCCACATGGACCTCAACACCACTCAACATCTGAAAGAACTGTTTTTCCATGTTTCCCAGTGAACATTCAGTTTACACCAATAGGAACATGAGAGGACACGAGGATGACCAGCAGTCTCCATATTCTAAATCCTCCTGAGGGAATGAGACCCTGCCACAAAACCCTCTGAGCTTGTTTTCTGACACTGTGAACCCCATGTCACCATGCAAGAGTGCACAACTGTCCCCAGTCCCCTTCAGCACCCTTTCTCAAGCCTTCCTGACCCTCGGGGTCTTCTTCTTCTCTAGAACCCCTCAAAGCACTTCTTTTCCATTGTGAGCCAATTAATGGATAGTGTTTGAACACTGGAGAGTAGGGGCTTTTTGTTTGTTTCAATTTTATATTTCGACAGATAATTCTGTGGTCCGCATCTTTATTCAGTTTTCTGAATATTCAGTTGCAAAATGCTCCGTCAATAGGAGTCACCACAGCCAACAGGAACCTCTGAGCCTTTCCCAGCTATTTGCCCTCCAGAACAATTAGTCCATACTACGAGTAGAAGTGTATGGAAATAGCTATTTCACATCACAGGCGCCAGCTTGGAACATGACGAATTTAGATTTGGGAAGTCTGGAATCCCCAAAGTGGCACGCTCTTTTAATCTGCACTTACTGGGTCCCACTGAGTAGAGCATCACTTCACATCAGGTGACCCCTCTTCGGTCAACTGTCTACTCACAGGGTTTTTCCTTTATGGGAAAAAAAAAAAAAAGGTAGGCTCTTGGTGGCTGATGCAATTTTAATAGATTAAAAGAAAAAACTAATTCTTACTGCTTCCTGTGTGTGCCATTTGCACGTTTTCTTTTTCTTTAGGTGTTGTTTTCATACTTCCCCATGCTTCTGAATATATATTTGTCCTATATATTCACTTGGATCTGTGCAGACTCTTCGGCTCTGAGTGTTTTCTCTCTACTTCAGCTGGGTTGATTTTTGACACCACCCGAGGTAAGCCAGTGTGCCCTTTCCCCCAGGTTTTTAGCTGCCCATCGCAGCACTTCATTCACTCATCCACTCTTCTCCCCTTGGGATTCAAAATACTGATGTAAACAAGCGTTACCAGGCCACCCACACTAAGGTTGGCTTCAAAGCTACCCAGTTCTCTCTGCACATTTTTTTAAACCTAGTACCCCAGTGCTTTCAAAGCCGTGACAACATCCTATGGTGTCATAGCCAGTGGGGCAAGACCTTCTCTTTGCCTTTTCAGAGATGTCCTGTTGAGCCTTCACGCTTTAGTCTTCCAAATGAGTTATGGAACCGCTCTGTCAGGCTCCACCGGTCCTATGGAGTTTCATTTAGTGAAAATTGACAAGATGGAAACACGATTTTTCTGCCCACTAGCATGGTATGCCTTCTGATAGTCAAGTTTCTTGTTACATTCTTGTGAAAATGTTTCTGGGGCTGGAGAGATGGATCCATGATCAAGAGCCTTCACTGCTCTTACAAAAGATAAGAGTTCAGTTTCCAGTCACACAACTGTAACTCTGTCCAGAGACTCTGACATCCTCTTCTGGTTTCCATGGATATCTGAACTTGTGTGTGTGTGCTCTTGTATTGCACAGAAAAATAAAAGTAGGTCCTGTATGCCTCTTGCTAAGATTCTCTTCCAGAAAATGCACACTTTGAATAGAATTTTTCATCTGATGTTTGTAAGTGATCATTGCTGGTATGAACTGAATGTGCCATGTTTGAGTTTTTAAATTAATTTTGAATAAAACACAAAATATGGTGGTTTGGATGTGTTTGTTTAACACAGGGTCTTATTTTGTAGATGAGGTTGGCCTTAAACTCACAGAAATCCACCTGCCTTAGTCTCTCAAATGCTAGGATTGAAAGCATGAATCACTATGGCTGGCCACAAAAGATGTTTCATCGAATTTTCAAAGAAATCGTAATTAGCCAAGCATAATTTTAGTAGACGTGCACCCAACACTGTGGGTTGGCTAGTTGCATTTCAGATGGAAATACTTGGATTCAGTTTTGGTGAAGAAGCCAACTGGCTGATGCCAGTAAAGCCGCTGTGGAGGGCACACCTCTACCATTCTACATTTAACACTGCCCTGTTGGTTTCGTCTTGTTGCAGCAACAAAGCACCCAGCAAAGGCAACTTAAGGAAGAAAGACTTTACCCTGGCTCATGCCCCAGGGAATGGAGTCTGTCACGGCAGAGAAGGTGTCACAGCAGAAGTTTGAGTCAGGGTCACATGTCATCCACAGAAAGGACCATATTGGCCGGTGCTTAGCTCACTTTCTTTTTTTATTCAGTTTGGGGTCACAGCCCAGGAAATGGTACTGACCACGTTTAGGGAAGGTCTCACTACATCAGCTACTCTCATCCAGGTGATACGGTCTCTCACAGACATGCCCAGAGGTTTGTTTCCATAGTGATCCTAAATCCTATCAGGCTGATGGGCAACATGACCCATCACAGAGGCCATCTGCAGACGTGAGAAAACACCTGGCTTCTATATCACTCTTGGGAATCATGAAACTGGAAAGGAAGAAGACAACACATTGGCTGTGGCCCTCCTCTTTCTCCATATTCTAAAGACCCAACACATGGGTATGTGTGGCTGTTTTCCCATCTGCCAAATGTCCCTGTGTGTGCTTAGAACAAAGGTCTACATAGATCTAAGGTACCGCGATGGGGCTGGAGAGGTAGATCATTCACTGAAGTGGTTGGCCTACAAACATGAGGAGATGAGTTCAATCCCAGAACCCCACAGAAAACACCAGGGGCAGTGGCACACACAGTCTCTGCACTGAAGAGGCAGAGGCGAAGCACTCCTGGGGGTTACTGGCCAATCAGCATAATTTAGTCAGCAAGCTTCAAACCAATAAGAAACCCTGTCTCCAAGGTAGTGAGTGACATTTTTTAGAAAGACACCTGACATTGTCATCTGGCTTTCTCACATGTGCACACATATGAATTATACACATGCATGATCATGGTCATCATCGTCATTGTCGTCGTCTGTTGCAAGCTCTCAGCCAGGAAGAGCTATGGCATTTCCTCGTTGCTAATGTAATATACACCCATTAAAGGGGCCTTTTCTGGCTAGATCTGTGTTTCATGTCGAGTCCCAGCTCCTAGAGTATGCCTTACTCTCTCACTTCCCTCGGCAGATACAATAAGGCTGTTCATCAAATATTTCCTTGGTGAAGTATTGAGGCGGGACATGATGCGCTGGTGTATGACCTGCAGCGGTATGCTTGGGAGCTGGCTGGGGACTCACCAATCGATCATCCAGACACTTCTGATAGGGATGCAAATTGGCTTACTAAGGACATATGGATCAGCATTTTTTCTCTTGCACCTGAGCACAACAGCTGTTTTCTCAACTGGAGGCTTTCTGGGCTATGAGCACAAACGTCTCCCAGGACCTGCCCTGTTCAGCCCACTGAATCACAGCCCTGCTTCTCTCATCTCTGGTCTCCCTAGACATGCTCTTGGTCCCAAGGAAGCTGGTGAGGCCACTGGTCAGATCTGAATACCTGTTGAGCCTCTGCCTCTGTGTGTTCTGTCTGACTTGGGGACCTTTATGGCAAGTTTACAAGTTCCAAATTTTGTTAATTGGTTAGGATCATTAACTGTTCACATTCCTGTTGAGCCCCATTGCTAAGTTGAGACTGGGCGTGCACAAATGCTATGGCTCAGCTGACTTCCTGTTGATACCATTATTTATTCAATAACTGCTTGCTGAACAATGGTTGTATGCCTGGCACTCTGCTAGGAACTTGTAAGGATAAATGTGCAAATGACAGAGCTCACCTTTGCACAGGGTACAGCCTGGTGTTCTCTCTCCACACACTATCTCACACCAGGCCTGAGAAGACCAAGATCCTAGACTCTGGATTCCAGACCTCTGGATCCCTCCAATCAGGTTCGGTTTGCTTCATTGTCTAGATGCTATTGATTGATATTTTATTTTTTAAAAGTTCCTCTGGCACATTTCCAGAGTGCTGTTGGAGCAGCAAAATGGACAAGTTACAGAGTGAGGAGTGGGTTTACAGCTGGGAAGGATGTGGTCTTGGTTCTATTTGCTTTGGTAAAATAAAATTTTATTTTATGTTCAGTAATATGAAGGTGTCAGATGCTTTGGAATTGGTATTACAGACAGTTGTGAGCTGCCATGTGAATGCTGGGAATTGAACCTGAGTCCTTTGGAAAAACAGATAATGCTCTTGAACGCTGGCTGAGCCATCTCTTCAGGCCCAGGTTTAGTTTGCTTTGAGAGGAGGTATGGGAACAGAGGACACATGATCACATGACTGGTGTGGTGGTTTGAATAAGAATGGCCCCCATAGGCTCATATGTTTGAACGCTTAGTCACCAGAGAGTAGAACTATTTGAAAGGATTAGAAGAATTAGAAGATATGGGGTTGTTGGAGTAAGTCTATCACTGGAGATGGGCTTTGATATTTCAGAAGCCCATGACCAGTCTCTCTCTCTCTCTCTCTCTCTCTCTCTCTCTCTCTCTCTCTGCTTGTGGATGAAGTTGTAGCTGCTCAGAAATTTCTCTAGCACCATGACTGTCTTTGTGCTACCATGATGATAACAGACTAACTCTCCAAAATTGTAAGCAAACCCCCAATTCAATGCTTTCTTCTATAAGAGTTGCCTTGGTCATGGTATCTATTCACAGCAATAGAACAGCAATCAGCAATGGGAGTGGAAGAGAATGTCTTCATGCTGTTACTTCCTAAGTGTTGGTCCAGGTGACATTTGGGTATTCAAAAGCTGTTGTAGGCATAATGTTATTGTGCACTGTGTAAAGACTCAAATGCTGATTTCTGTGCCCCCATATCTGGTTGCAGTCCTTGTTCTGAGAATCCCCTGTCTCAATGTTGTGTAAACATTGCTCCCCAATTGTCCCCTGATACAATAAACAATAAAGCTTGTCATAAAAAAGCTTTAAGGTACAACTGAACACTATTAATCTATTTTAACCATCGAAACTAATCTGGCTATCTTCCATGAAATCCCCGAGATATTTGCATTTTATGGCTTTCTAGGCTCCAGCTACTGTCTCATGGTATCTCCTGGACCTCTCTCTGTAGCTGAAGCCCTACTTTCTTTTCCTCTCTTCCCCTCCCCTGGATGGCAACCCTATACTCTCCCCTGCTCAGTCATTGGCTAAGCTTCTTTATTGATATGGGAGCAATGTTTACTCAACACTGAGACAGGAAATTCTCAGAACAAAGACTATAACCAGATATGGAGGCACAGAAATCAGCGTTTGAATCTTTACACAGTGCACAATAACACTATCCCACAAGTTGTGCCAACCTGCTGGAAGAACTAGCCAGACACAGTCTGCTTTCCATGCTGGGTATCAGTAATCCAATTTAGTTTTTATAATGGTTTGTTGTGATTGTCAGCTCAACCAGATTTACAGTCACCTGGAGCCACACCTCTGGGCATATCCGTAGGGGTGTTTTCAGAGATTCAACTCAGAAGACACACCCTTAATGTGAAGATTGAAATCCCCTGGGCTGCCATGAATGGAAAGAATGGAAAGAAGAAAGTGAACTGAGCCTTTCCCTCTCTCTTCTTCTTTCTCTCCCTCTATTCCTCTTCCCCCTTTCCTTCCCTCTCTCTCCCTATCTATCTATCTATCTATCTATCTATCTATCTATCTATCTCTATCTAGATAGAGATATCTAGATATCTAGAAGGAAAGGGGGAAGATATCTAGATATCTCTATCTAGATATCTAGAAGGAAACCTCTTCTATTAGATAGATAGAGATAGAGCGATAGATAGATATCTATAGATAGATGATAGATAGATAGATAGATAGATAGATAGATAGATAGATAGATATAGCTATCTGCTTCTTGACCTGACTATGGCACCTCACACTCCTTCCTCCATGCCTTCCACATCGTTTTGTATAGCAAACATGAGCCAATGTGAAATAAATTCTTCCCTCCTCTGGAAGCTTCTGTCAAGTGTTTCACCACAGCAGTGAGTCCTGTTGCCTGTGCTATCTTCCTTTCCCCTACTTGACTAGACAGACTCAGCAGGGCACTTGACAGCCTGCTGAGCTTGCTGGCAACTGCCCTCAAGGGCATGTTGAAAGAACTACTTTTGAGGGCCTCATTCAAGAACCTTCCACCTACAAGGTCATGTCAGGCTGCTCTTGGAGTCTGCCTATAGGACACTAAGTTGTGTTTTAAGGTACCAGACCAGCCCTTACAATATGATTCATGGCAGACAACTGACTTTTTTTCCACCATTCCTCTTTTTTATACTATTTCTTTGTTTTGATCTTTGTTGATTTATTATTATTATTATTATTATTATTATTATTTATATTGTTTTAGTCAGGGTCTCATGTAGCCCACACTAGCCTGAAACTTGCTACATAGATCAAGATAACATTAGAACTGCTAATCTTGTATCCACCTCCCACATGCTGGAATGACTGGCTTATGCCACCATGCCCAGTTTATGGGGTACTAGGGACACACATAAACCCATAGGCAGGTTGCATGCGAGGTAGGATTCTTCAAGCTAAGCTCCACCCTCAAGCCCTTGAAATGCAATCTCAGAAACATACACAGAATGTTTCTTCAAAAGGATCTCAGGAAACCCACAATAAAGCAAAACACCAGCTCTACCGTAAAATTGTTTGGCTGTTTTTGCATTTCAATGTATTGATTGGGAGGAAGGGCACACGCATGCCATAGCATGAGTAGGGAGATAAGAGGAGAACTTAAAGGCATTGGTTTTCTCCCTCCATCATGTGGGATCTGGGGATCAAACTCAGATCATCAGGCTTGGAATCAAGTGCATTTACCACTGAGCCATCTCACTGGCCCTCTACCCCAAATTCTCTGAATAGAATCTACCCATTAATGGTCACACTTTCACTTGTGTTCAGAACATTGAACTATTTTATCAAGTAATGAGTAAGGGCCACTCAGAAGGTCATGCTCTGATTGTCAGCAGCTATACTTGGCGGTTGCTGGCCTGGCCCTCAGCATGTGGAAGGGTGGCTCATCACCCAGCTTATGTATTTCTACTGGAGTTAAGTCAGACTTGGTCTCATCAACAACCCAGGCGTAAGAAGATCTGACCAGGAATTGAAGGACGTCACCTTCCATCTCTTTGCCTCCAGTTCCTAGGTCTGATGTAGGAATAATAGCCCCTGTTCTCTTCTATACAAGATCCTACACTGACCAATGAGTGAGGAGGTAAGTTTGGGGCCACTGTAGAGAAAGACAAGATACTGACTAACCCCAGATGATTCCCAGGCACTTAGTAGTGAAATGATTTGGCCCATGGGTAGGAGAGAGATGACTATTTGATCCTTTGAAACTGTGGGCAGCTGATGGATCATGGCAAATGGATCAAGGCTGCAGTTGCTCTAACTGTCCCAACCACCTCACTGGACACTGATATTTTAGATCTCATAGGCCATCTAGAAAAATAGCAGCAAGAATGGACCACACAAAAAAGGATTCATCTGAACCTGTCCCCAGCTAACATGCAGCTGCCAATGTCCCTATTTCCCAGCAGAGGCCAGAAGAGAAGGCCCTGCAGCCCAAGCCTGTTTCTGGTCCAGTCCATTCTCCTCTTGCATACCTAGAGACTAATTTGCCTCCACTCAGATGGAGAGAACTGCCAAGTTCCACAGAAGAGCTAGGCTCTGTCCCCTTTAGCAAACCTAATTGTGTTCTCACAAAGAGAATGAATCCTGGCTCACAGACTGCCATGCTCTCCCTCCTTGGTAGCATGAAAGACCTGCAGCCATGTGGGCCATGACTACCAAACAGCAGGTCATCCTTGAGTGACTTCCAACCATTCAAACCAAAAAAAAAAAAAAAAAAAGAAAACAGAAAAAGAAAAAGATGGGTCTCTGTGTTTGTCCCTCCCAGTACTGCCCTGTACCTCCTCAGGTGTTCCGGCAGGCTGGCTTTGGACTTCCGCCTGTCCCTGTATTCCTCTGATGAGATAAAGGACAAACAACATCAATTACATGAATAAAGGAGACAAAAACAGTGTGGGAACAGTTCCTTCAGGGCACACATACAATGTGACATTTTCACATCCGGTAAGGATTTTTAGCCAAATTGCATACCCCTATGTCAAAGAGTCTTTTCATGAAAATGCTTTCAGCATAGAAAGAGAGGGAAGTCATTTTGGTAGAGTCCATCACGAGATGCTGGAAGACTGTTAATAAGACAAGCTGGATTAGCTTTTTTAAAAAATTACCCTTTGTGAGTGAGGCAGGTAGCTCAGTGGGCAGACAGCTTGTTTGCCTCGCAAACATGAGAACCCACACTTGGTCCTGAGTAATTGTGTTTGAAGGAGGAAAAAAAAAGAATTCAGAACCATCGTTTTGCCATCCCTGTGCCCCTGTGCAAGGGAGATGAAAGCAGGATGATCAGTGAGGCTCACTGATCACCCAGCTGAGTCTACTTGAGGAGCCCCAAGGCCAGAGAGAGAGTGTGTGTCTCAAAACACAAGGTGAACAGTACTTGAGAAATAATATGTAGGTTGTCATCAGACCTGCACACATGTGCACACACCTTCGTGTACACACACACAAGAAGTTACCCTGCGTTTCTCAGAATGAGGAATTATTGAAATTGCCAAGAGGCAGGGATTTAGGGATCACTTATTTAGGGACATGAAAAATAAAAACAGAAGGAAAAGGTCTCATCTCGACAGAAAGTCCTGGACAGTCACCTAAACCCGGAGGCCACTGGTGGGAATGAGGCTGACTTTCACTAGAGCTTCTTTGTTTTAAAAAATTAGTTATCTACGTATTGAGTGAGTGATTGAGGGGGAATGTGTGGGTCTTGGGGAGCAGACTCAGGTCATCAGGCTTGGCAGCAAGTCTTTTCCCTGCAGAGCCATCGCACGAACTCCCAACTACAGTCTTATTAACCCAAAAACTGTGTGAGAGTACTGCGGTAGATGGGTCCCCACGGAGAGGTCTTCAGCCTATCTGATCTTCCTGCTTCACAGAAGACCAGAGGTTGTCGTGCCCTCTGCCTGCACTCTACTGGTCACTTCCGTGACTCACTCTGACAGCATTGCAGAAAGGCCACCTGGGCCAGGAAGTGAAAGGGAGAGAGTGATCCAGGATTTGGCCAGGAAAGCTTCCTAAACATGGCTGCCCTCACTCCCCTTCCTTCTGCCTCAGCATTCCAAGTTTCTGAACACTAAGTGCTCACACTAATTGCATCTTTCTTCTAACTGCTCTTCCCAGTGTCCTACCTGCTGGGGCTCGTCTTAGTCAGGGTTACCAGCAGCACCGTGATGAAACACCGTGACCAAAAGCGACTTGGCGAGAAAAGGGTTTGTTTCACTCAGTTCCACATAAGAGTTCATCACTGAAAGCTGTGGGAGCAGGAACTCAAGCAGGGCAGGAATCAGGAGGCAGGATCTGATGCAGAAGCCATGCAGGAGTGCTGTTTACTTGCTTGCTCAGCCTGTTTTCTTATAGAACCCAGGACCACCAGCCCAGGGATGGCCCCACCCACAATAGGCTAAGCCCTAACCCATCAATCACTAATTAAGAAAATTCCCTACAGCCAGTCTTATAGGGCTTTTTATCAGTTGAGATTCCCTCCTTTTAAATTACTCTATTTTGTGTCAGGTAGCTATTAAACTAACTAGCACAGAGTTTTTCTTAAATACCTTTGAAGCTGGGCGGTGGTGGCACATGCCTTTAATCCCAGTCTCTAGGAGTCTGAGGCTGGCATAGTCTACAAAACCTCCAGGACAGCCAAGGCTACACAGAAAGAATTACTCTCTTGAAAAAAAAAAAAAAAACTTTTGAGATCGTAATACAATGATATCACATCAACAGGTCCATGCCTTTCTCCCTCCCAACCTTCCCATGTACTTTGCTGTAGGTATAAGGTTATCATGTAATTCAAATGCTGATTTCTGCATGTACTATGTCCGGTTGTAATCCTTGTGCTGAGAATCTCCTGTCTCAATGTTGTGTAAACACTACTCCCTAATTGTCTACCAATATATCAATAAAGCAGCTTACAGCCAGTCACTGAGCAGGGGAGAAAACAGTGCTGGCCTTACTGCCAGCCAGGGGAGGAAGAGTTAGAGGAGAAAGTAGGGGATTGAGCCAAGGAATTCAGGCTTGGGAGAGGTGGAAAGGAGACATCAGGAAAGAGAAGTTCAGCAAGGAAAGCTACAAAGTACAAGAATCTCTGGGATGTACACTGTGAGGAAGGCAAATTAGCTTAAAGGGTTAAGAACAGAGCGATAACCACTTAGTTATTGCACTGTGAAGCTTGTTAAAATAATAAAGTCTCAGTTATTTTTGTGATAGGTTAAGAGAGAAACTATGATGTGTAATGGAAGTGCAGCATATACACACAGTGAGATACTATTCAGTTGTAAAGAAAAAGGAAATGTTCAGGTAAATGGATGGAACCAGGAAAGATTATATTGAATGAGGTAACCCAGACACAAAAAGACCAATGTCATATGTTTTCTCTCATATGAGGCTCCAAGCCCAAATCTTTAGATGTGAATATATATCCTGAAGTAAATTGCAGAAGCCAAGAAAGTAACAAGGAACCAGTTCAGGAGGCAGAGAAGAGAGGCAGTAGAGAGGGAAATTATCAGGCAGGATTCACGTGATCTGATGAGGAAAACGGGAAAACGAAACTGGGGGTCCTATAATTAGGAAGGGAGATAGCAGAAAGGATGTCTCAAAAAACATAATGAATAATACTATTAACTACCTAAAGGTGTTTGTAAGACACACCTTTAAAATACACCTATAAAACGAGAAGACACACCTATAAAACGAGAATAGCTGGCTGTGGGCTTTTATTCAGTTGTGAAAAGTGAAGTTATAGCTGGGAATGGTGTCACACGCCTGTAATCCCAGCACTTGGGAGGCAGAGGCATGGGGATTGCAGTGAGTTCAAGGCCAGTTGGGTATACAAAGTGAGTCCAGGACAGCCAAGGCTTCACAGAGAAACCCTTTCTTGAAATACAAGAAAGGAAGGAAGGAAGAAGGAAAGAAGAAAAGTAAAGTTAGGTCATCTATATGGAAATGTGTGATACTGGAGAGCAGCATGGTCAGAAAAAAAAAAAAAAAAAAAAAAACAAAGCCTGATTCAGGAAGACAGACACTATGCTTTCTCTTGTTCCTGCACCCTCGATATAAATATATAAATACACATAGGGTGTGTGATATAATACACACATATATGACATGGATGTAGAAAAGGAAGGGGAGGAATGGGCCTAAGTGGAGGAACAAAAGAGGTTAATGGGAGGGAGGGACAGTGTTAGGACCAGGATGAGCCTAATTTTCAGAAGCAATGAAGAGAACTCAGGAGACCAGATCTCATCGTTGCAAAATCGCAAGAGGTTTATTTTAACCATTGAGCAATGGGGTCACCTCTGCCGGTCAGCAAAGAGTGGCACCAGGAGACAAAGGCCTTGGGTTTTTAAAAGACAAAGTGTGGGAATTTTGAAGTTGCAGTCTTGGCAATTTAGGATTGGATGAGGAAGCTATAAAGTAAGATAACTGGTTGGTTTTAGGTGCTCAAGCTTGGCCAGTCCTGCCAAGTGTGGATGCAGCTGCAATTAAAGGTGGGGATGGTTAGCTCATCCTTGAAGATCAGGGCTGCGGGGTTTTGGCTGAAGGTCAGGAGCTACTCAGAAGAAGGACTGAGGCTGTGTGGGTTGGTTGCTAAGAAACACTATTTCAAAGACAAAGGCCTGGTCGTTCTATTTGCTGAGTGAAGGTCATTGTTTGCTTGCTGTTTTTTTATATCTGTCCTCACAGATAGGGTCACATTCCTCCATTCTCTGGAAAGGTACTAAGAGGCTTTAGCTTAACCTGGACCTAAAACTCAAAACTATAGACTTTAGAAGACATATAGGTTACAAAGTTAGTCTGACCCTTTCAACAGAACTGATAAAATATATATGGGATTTATCAGAGTGGCTTGCAGGCCGTGGTGTGACAGTCCAGCAATGGCTGCCTCCTGATGGAAAGGCCAAGAATCTGTTTTTTTATCTTGTCCCATGAGGCTGGATGTCTCAGCCGGTCTTCAGTCTCTAGGCTCTAATTCCAGTGAAGGAGTGCCTGGGCAACGGGATAGACGAGTGTGCCAGTGAGAGTGAGGGCAAGCAGGCAAATAGTGAAAGCTTCCTACTCTGTCAAAAGGTATGGCCCAGGTTTAGGGTCTTCTCTTCTCAAATGATCCCATCAGGAAAATCCCTCATGGGTGTGCCCAGCTGCTCCAGTTTTAGCTGCTTCCAGATGTGGTCAAGCTGACAACCAGGACCCGCCACCACACACAGAGGTAAAAGTTAAAAACCTCACATTTTCTGCCACACACAGAATCCAGATTCAATGCCTAGTCTCAATTGTCAGCTGACTACATCTGAAATTAATTAAAACCCAAGCAGCTGGGTACACATGTGGGGGATTTTTTTTTTCTTTTTAATTAAATTATTGGAAATGGGAATAGTCACCTTTACTCCTGATCGTCTGAGGCGGGAGGATCCACCTCTAACCTGGATCACACCTCCAGGAGGCAGCCGGTGTAGAGGACATGCAAGACAGCTCCCTCTCTTTGCCTGCTTTCTCTCACTCTTGCCAGCAAGCCCGTTCCTTCACTGGAATAGAACCTACTTGTTTGGTGTAACTGAAGACCATCTGAGACATCCAGCCTCATGGACTGAACAACTACTGGATTCTTAGACCCTCTGTTGGTAGACAGACTTATCGGACAGGCTGCACCATGGCCCAAAGCCATTCTAATAAGTCTCCTTTCTATACATCTCTATAGATTCGTTCTAGAAGTTCTGTTCCTCTTAGAGCAGCAGTTCTCACCCTGTGAGATGTGACCCCTGAGGGGGTTAAAGGACCCTTTCACAGGGGTCGCCTAAGACCACTGGAAAACACAGATATTTGCATTATAATTCATAAAAGTAGCAAAATTACAGTTATGAAGTAGCAACAAAAATAGTTTATGGTTGGGGGTCACCACAGCACGAGGAACTTATTAAAGGGCAGCAGCATTAGGAAGGTTGAGCACCACTGCTCCAGAGAATCCTGACTACACACCAGATTTAACTCTACAGATACATAAGCATGGCATGGAAGCAGAAAATATCCTGTTCTAAGGGAAGCATGGCAAGGGAAAAGAGTGCAGGATGAGTAGGCACCAGGCGCAGAGATGTGTATGTGTAAAAATGTCGTATGAAGATTTGTTCATTTATATGCTGATTTTAAACTTAATTTTTGTTGCCAGGCATGGTGTTATACACTGTAATCCCAACAACTGAGAAGCTGAGGCAGACAGGTCCCTGTGAGTTCGAGGGCAGCCTGGTCTCAAAAACAATGAAAATGATTTTTGTTTAAAAAGAAAGTCCTAGCTGAGACTTTAACATTAAAATCATGGTAGTATGTCTCCACATGTACACATACATACATGTAGAAGTACAAATATATTATAGTACACATACGTGAGATCTATAAACAAACACAATTCAGAATTATAGCTTTACAAATTTGTATTACACGCATGTGTCAAGTGCTAATTCTACTATAATCTATCCCTACAAAACTGCAAAGTTGGGCTACCCAACATTTGTGTTTCATGTGTTTCATAAGCCAATCATGACGTCATGGAAGTCTTTGCAGAAACATCCAAAGACTTGATTGATTCACTTCCCCAAAGGTCTCTCCCAAGCCATCTTTCAAGCTATCTTCATGGCACACTAGTCTTACCCCTTGCTGGGGTTGGGGTGAGGTGACCCTGTCTTCCTCTTCAAGGGGTACTGTTGCCAGCTTGGTATAGGAGCATAGGATTCTAGAAGAGATCACTCACAGCCTGAGAGACTGGTGTCTGAACAGTGGGGTTATCTTGGTCAGGTTAATTGAAGTGGAAAGATCTGCCCACTGTAAGTGGGGCTATTCATCCTAGACTGCATACAGAGGAACAAAGTGCGTCTGAACACAACATTCATTGCTCTCTGCTGTTTATGTATTGATCTGTGTGTGCATGTGTGTGAGTGTGAGTGTGTGTGGTGCACACCAGAGTGCTCATTTGGCGGCCAAGGACAACTCTCAAGCCTCCCTCTGGCTGATGCAGGGTCTCCAATGTTTCTGCTATGTACTTGTGGGCCAAGCTAGCTAGCCCAAAAGCTTCTGGGCAGTTCTCTTGTCCCCACTTCCCATCTTGCCTTGGGAATTCTGGGATTACAGAGTCAAGCTACCAAGTCTGGCTCTTTCCTGTCAGTTCCAGGCTTCAAACTCAGGTCATTAAGCTTTTGAAGCAAGCCTTTTACCTGCTGAGCCATGTGGCCAGCCCGTTACATTTTTGGTCATTTTTGTTTCTTGACTGTGGATACAATGTAACCAGTGGCCTCACACTCCAGCGGCTGCTTCTTGCTACCACCTTGAACTATACCCTGGAAATGTGAACTAAGTTTGTTCCTTTCAGTTTGATGCTTGTCAGTTATTTTATCACAGCAGTGAGAAAAGTAAGTCAGCAGGTGAGGGACTAGGCTGGAATTTGGGGCAGGCACCTAGCTGGTAATTGTTTGGGAGTGAATAATTTCATGTTAGAATGATCCTTACTTCCTTGTGGGGCCTTGTGACACAAGGACTCAAAGATGAAGTGTGGTTAAGAAGGACTTGCATATCTCTGACATGGAAGCCCTCAGTTTGTCCTTTAAACAGGGCTGTGGACAGTGTGGTCCTTGAGTGATAATATGCAGTGTCCCAGCAGCATGGGTTTCACCCAGAGTTGCATGAAAGGCACCACGAGGAGGCCTTTAAGGAGTGGAGTATTTGAACAGAACTTCAAAAGGTAAGACTGTTGAGGGTAAATACAGGGAGAGTACATTCAGGAACAGAACCCAGGCTCGAAGTCCAAGGGTGTGGAAGTGTATGGCCACAGGTGTCGGGTTACTCCAGCTGCAATAAAGTACAGTGGGGGTGGGAACTGGGGATAAGACTCTCAGCTAGCCAGGTGACGATGTTACCAATGCCTGTCAATTAGCCACACAGGTGGCCAGGGCTTCTACCCTGGGCTATCACTGACATCAGAGCTACATTCTTTTTTGTTATGGGGTGGCTGTCCCCATCATGTGCGTGGGAATTGCCGAGCAGCCATCCTGGCCTCTGCCCACTGGGTGCCAAGAGCAACTGTAACAGAGGCAGCCGACCATGTCCCCAAAGCACAATGGCCTAGAGTCCATCAGAAGCTATCCCTGGAGTGAATGAAGGAAGGGCACAGAGACAGAAGGCTGAAAAGGAGAAACAGGAAGCTCCGTGAATCAAAGAGCTGAAGAAATGTTTGGTCAATAAAGTTCTTACTGTAGGAGCATAAAGACCCAAGTATAAGCCCCAACCCCACATAAAAATGTCAGACATCCAGCTAACCACACACACACACACACACACACACACTCACACACACCAGGCATGGTGATGTGCATACTTCAAATTCCAGCCTTGGGGTGGCACAGACAGGAAGATTTCTGGGACAGGAGGACTACCGGTCAGAATAACCTAATCAGTGAGTTCCAGGCCAATGAGAGACCTGAGAATAATAACCAAGGTTGCCTTCTGACCTACAAACATAAACACACACGTGCACACGCATACACACTCGTTTAAGGAAGAAAATAAGATTAACGATAATGGGCACATTTTAAAGAGGAGGGAAGGAAGTCCAACCCTTCATGGCAACTAGAGATGCAGAACATTGTCCAAAGGATCAGAAGAAAAGGTGAGGTCAGATGAGAGTTTAAAGAACGGGTGAAGGTGGCCACCAATCTATTCCAAAGTGAGTGACACTGCTCAAGCTTATGGCATAGCATCAAGGAGCCTGTGGGCCTTTCTTCCTTTTAGGAGTTACATATTTACCCCATGCTGGAGTAGACACTGGCTGTTTCCTAAAGCACCATAAGGCAAACTTTTATTCTGAGTCTATGTAAAGTAGCTAGCTCTAACAGTTACTTCCTACTCTACTCTACTTCTTACAAAACCCTCTACCCTGTGAATGTGCTCACCAACCCAAAACCCCAACAGATCCCCATGCCCATTATGCTTTGTAAAGTCCAACTCCCTGGCTTTGACCCTTGGAAGTTTAGAAGCACGGACAAAAGTTTTAGCTCTCCAATCAGTCTTTTCGTGCCTGGTTCCACCCTGAGCCTACTAAGATCCTACTTACGTCATCTTAATACCACCCTTACTGTGAACTGAGCCTTCTGAAAACTCACTGTGACAAAAGATACTCCTATCACCCAGGAAATCACAGGAAGTTGGGAATTCTGTGACAGAAACAGGGGACAAGTTCCAAACAGATATATTATAATAGTGGCTTCTTATCCTCTGGGATGTGTTTCAAGACTCTTATATTCCTGAACCACAGATGAATAGTGTATATGACAGGGACACGCTAGAGAGAGCTGATTTACATCAGCATAGACACACTGGAGAGGAAGGGTTTGTGTTGATGGGTGGTGTATCCCGCATGGATACTCAGTAGGGTACATGTCCAGTTCAGGGAAGGATGAACTGGCACAGGACTTCATCGCACTACTCAGAATGGTATACAATTTTAATCTTGGGAATTATTTACTTCTGGAACTTTTCATTTAACATCTACAGTAGACCAATAGTGATTGAAGAATTATAGAAAACAAAACTATGGCTAATGATGGGTTATTGTCTACCACACTGATCAAAAAAATTAAGAAACAATGAGTACAGACTGTTCTGTTCTAAAGGCTCTAGAGCTAGTAATACCTAGCAATGTTAACTGCACACCTTAATCAAGGCTGAGGCTCTCACAGCAGCTCTTTCCTCCCCAAGAAATCACTCAAAGTACTGAATATGAAAAACAGAAAGAAAAAAAAATCCCAGATACCACAAAGTGCACTTAGCAGCTTATCAACCACATTATCTCATCTAATGTGATTTCTATCTTTTAAAATATAAACGGCTTTGTCTATTTAAGAAAGATTTATCCACCCTCCTAAATTACCCTTTTATTGTTTTTAACAATTGAACAAACTAGGAACAAAAACGAAACAGTAACTTAAGTAGCTAGCTCCTTAAGTACTGAGAAACAGAGATTTTCCTTCGACCGTCTTTTCAAATGGCAAATTGTTCCTTCGGAAGGCAAAGCATGGGGAGAACCGGGTGAGCAGAAGTGGGAAGCTATACCTGAAACCCAAGCCAACAAAACCCAAGTTCATCCACCTTACCCGGCGCATCTCTGAATAGAACCACATGCCATCCGCTCCTGCCCCCTCACTTCTTAGTCATTCACTCACGAATGTCACCTGTAATTATTAGGTACAAGGAGGAAATCACTCAACCAGCCTAGAAGAGCCTCACCCTCACATGCCTACAGATTAGAAGTCAAGGAGATAAACCGGATGGCTTAATTAATTCATCCCTCAAATAATTATTTCTTTTTCAATAACCTTTGAACCTCTGCTTTGCAGAAGCTCTGAGGGCCATCTTGGAGACAAGCCAGATCTGGCATTCTGGGGGTTGACTTCTGGAGGGAAGTAATCAGATAAAAGAGATGATCTCAGAACGATAATTGCTGAGGAGTACGCAACAGGAAGTTGTGATGGAAGCACGGGAAGGTGTGGGCATCACTGAGGAATGGTGATGGGAATGACCTATGACCCTGGGGCATTTTGCCTGTGCCAGTAGCTCGTGCCCCAGCCCTGTCTAGGTCTCCTTGCTCTGACCGCTCCCGTGGCGGGGCAGTAGTCACTGCTTGGTGGATGGGTAGCCTATCCTACCAAGGGTCACGACCTCTGGGCTGGCAAGAACTGGCACGACGCTGATTGCGACCCCATCATTGTTTATACTGAAGAGGCAGGACTGACTTTGTAAGACAACATCACAAATGTGCTCTGGTGAAACGCCGCCAGGCTCAGCCACCTCCAAAGAAAAGAGTATCAACATTTCACAAACCCGCCAAACGCAAAATGTCCCGCCGCCAAAGCCCGTGCATGCGCAGTACGCCGCCAGCCAGCCGGCCACGGCGCTATCCAGCTCTGCGCAGGCCCACTTGAGCGCTCACGAAGGCGGGGCTCGGTTGCGCCGAGCGCGAGGGGCGGGGCCTGGTTGCGCTGCGCCGAGAAGGCGGGATCTGACTGCCCCGAGGGGCGGGGCCTAACCCGGCTTGGCTGGGCCGCGGGAAGGCACTTCCGGGCGTGCTCGCGCCAGACCCGACGGCGCCTGCGCGCTGCCAGGCTTGCCGGCTGGGACGGGGCGGGGCCGGTGAAGTTCTGTGCCTCACCGTCCCCGGACAGTGCGGGACACCGGGCAGGCGGCTGGCAGTATGAAGATCTGGACTTCGGAGCACGTCTTTGAGTGAGTGTGGGTGAGGCGACCGCCTCCAGCGCCCTCGGGGAGCTTCCTGGCGTCGGGAGTGGCACGACAAACGGGGCTGAGCCCTGGACCCGGGGACCTCCAAGGTCACGACCCCAACCCCAACTAGGGCCTCTGTGACCCTGGGCCTGCTCCAAGCCCCCAGCCCTCCCGCCACTGACAGAAGACAGGAGCTGGCCGTCGAGCCTGACCCGGAAGTGACTCCAGGGGTCGCAGAGCACTAGGCCCGACGGCCTCGTGGCTGTTTGGGGTGTCTTGAGCTCCAACGGCTTCATGGTGTTCTGGAGTAGCCTGACGGAACCCCGACGGGCTCATGGTGGCCTGAAGTGCCCTGACTGTTACCCTACCGCTTTATAGTGTCCTGAGGTATTCTGACTGAACCCCAAAGGCATCATGGTGGTCTAGGATGTCCAGGGGTGTTCAGACTGAGGCCACCCCAGGTTATAGACTCCCCACGGACATCCAGGAAGCCGGCCACCCAGGTGGAATTGCTGCCTGATGATCTCAGTTCATGCTACCATGATGCCAAACCTTCCAGACAGTCAACCTGGGAGCAGATCTTGAGATCTTGGAAACCAGGACCTGTTCTTCCAGATAATTTGTGACCTTGGTTTCTTATTCCTACGAGCCATGGCAGCAGACCAAATAGCAAGTGCCTGCCATCACATCCAGTCACACCTTTATGGTTCTTTGAACTTGTAATGGAAAACAAGACCAGAGTCAGTGGGGCATTGGGAATTATACCACCCAGGTTCACATTGCCATACACAAGAACCACAGGCCTTTCTACCGAAATAACTGGTCAACTCCTTGTTCTAGCATTCCTTCCTGACTGACTCATTGTTCTCTCTTATAAAATGTCAGCTTGTCATAATTATTGTTGAGTTACATGTGAAACCACTTCCAGATGATCTGAGCTCTTTTACTTATTTTGCCTTTGTTGCCATGCTCTTTTAATAGTATAGCTTTGTAGTGTGTTTTAATCTGGGTATGCCAATTGTAAGAGCTGTTACAGAAGGCAAGTTTAAAAGAAGTTGTGAACATTTTACCTGGTGGATCAGATGCATCTGAGCATCTGCTGTGCCCTAGAAAGGACAGAGTACTAGGGCTAGAAGGGAACCTCAACACTTCTAACCCTTCTAGGACAGTGGGGCTGTAGTCCTCAGAATGCTCTTTAACCAAGTCACATTCTTTGATCGTTTGTTTTAGACCAAGGGATTCTGGATGCCAGTCATCTTCTAGATTTGAATGCTTTGGAATTATTGACAACAAGCCCTGTTCTCAGAACTTGTTCCCCCCTTTTGGTCCACAACTGTCTTCCCTCATCCTGTCTCCTCTCTCACTCCCTGTCCTTGGACCCATCTCTTCCCTTTCCTATCAGTGTGTGCGTGTGTGCGCGTTCAATGAAATTTGGTCATTGGCCTTCCTGTCTTACTCTTCATCCATGATCTTAATCTTTTTTTTTTTTTTTTTTTTGGTCACAGTCTTCTAAAACTAGATGAAAGCTCCAGGGCCTATCTCCTACAGGATAGATACACAAATAAATGCAGTCCGTGCCCTGGGAGGAGCCCTGGCACTGCCTTCTCAACAGATAGGCCGAGTCACTCAATCAAGGCCCCAGCTTATAACACCAGGATCTGATCTCAAGCCAGGATGGTGCTACATGCCTGAGACAGGAAAATTGCCATGAACTTCGGGCTAGCCTAAATGTACAAAGATAAAGTGTATGCTGGCCAGCCAGGACTGCATACTAAGGCAGAGTCTCGGAAAACAGAATGACAAAAATGGAAGTGCATTGAGCTTCTCACTTGGCCTCCTGAATTGCAGTCCTGATGTCTCACTTCCATTTTCATGGTTCCATCTTGAGAATGTTGCTTTCTCAAGCAGAATCCTAGATCATTCTTCATCTAACCCATCTTGGATATTTCTGGGCACTCCCTTCTCAAGAAGCCCTGATTAACCAGTCAGTACCAAGGCTGGTTGGTCTATCTGTAGTCTGACCCTACTCCTTTCTATACTAGTTATCTGTGTCTTTGCTTTCTGGAGATGGATTTCAAGCTCTGCCATGGACACAAACCACAGTGCTATTCTTTATCTAGAAGCAGAGCAGGTGGGCATTAATCTTTCAATTTTTTGAAAGCACCCAGACTGACAACAACACCTTGTAAGCAAAAGAAAAAAAAAAAAAAACTCAACCCCATTAATTTTCCAGAACCATAGACGACCACTGACACGGTTTTTAATATTTTCATTTAGGCTGAAATATCATATAAATGAGCCTTAATTTGAATTTAATCTCAAGCCCTATTCACAGTCAGTGCAGGTATGTAAGCAGAAGCTTCATAAATCTGAACAGCCCCTAAATGGCAGTGATATAGGCCAAGGCCTCTTATTGTCACCAAGGCAACTATCTAAAATGAGAATCAGCCGAGGCCCTCCTTGGTCCATCATCCAGTCAGGAAGCATGGTTAGCTGCCTTCCATACGCTTATCTCTTCCCCCTCCCTTCTGAAAATTAATAAACGGCCCAGGGCCGCTGTGCCTTATTGTTGTTTTCCCTATCTCTGCTCTCCAGGCCAACTGGAAAACATCACTGTTGACCTAGCTCAAACCTCACCAAGGGCACACACCATGACCACTTGTGTTCCAGCAATTAGTTTTAGCTGCATTAACATAGCTATATGAAAAAGACCTTGGCAGACATAGAGCACCAAATTGGAGCTGAGAGACCCTGGCCACGGCTGACTGACCTGTCCAGTCTCATTCCTGTAAATGAGAACACTGTTAACTGAGAGAGGTGGCAGCAGTTATCTGGGACTTTGTAAAGAGCAGTGCCTAAGACACACTATGCACTCAGCTGCTGGGCACTCAAAACATGACTCCAGAATACTGAGCATATGCCATGTCTCAGAAGTGGCCAGAAAATCCAAGATGGGTTGGATGAAGAGTGACAATTTGCTCCCAAAGAAGCAGGTGTGGGCGTGGCTCATTTGAATCAGTATTCATTTGGCATTTTTCAAGAAAGTAAAGAAGCTGCAAGTTCTCAGCCACCAGAGTGATGGACAGGTGCTCATGCTAAGAGAGATCATTAGGGCCTCAGCATTTCCTGAGTGACCTTTGCAGAACAGATGCCAGACTTAGAAGAAAACAGTGGATAATGGCCAAAGGAACTAGTGTTATTTATCATATCGATAAGAAGATGCTTAATTGAAAATAGATATCGTGGTCTTTCCTAATTCTTATCATAGTGCCTGGAGTTCTTATATCTATAGAATTAGTCAGACACAAGAATAAGTGGTATGCTGGCATTTCCCCACTTGTTTCGATGACATCATTTTTGAGTGCATTTCATGGAAGTGGATAATGGTAGAAGACTGAGGAAGGACTGTCACCGCAGTCATGCTTTGGTAAGGTGCTTTGCTTCATAGGCATCAGATGGGTCATACAATCTGTTCTGGAGAACATTGAAGTCTGTGCACATTTAAAAGTCATCATCACTCACTCGTCAAAAGCTATTTCCCCACATAATCTCATTGCCCTCAAACAGCACAATTTGCTGTGCTGTAAGAATGGCTTACCGTACTGCAGTTTTACATGTTTAGTTTTTGGTTTTGTCTGCAGCCACCCATGGGAAACGGTTACTACAGCTGCAATGCAGAAATACCCAAACCCCATGAACCCGAGTGTGGTTGGTGTTGATGTGCTGGACAGACATGTCGATCACTCTGGAAAGCTGCACAGCCACAGACTGCTCAGCACAGAGTGGGGCCTGCCTTCCATCGTGAAGTCTGTAAGTGTGCCCTGCCTGGGAAGTGAGCTAGAGTGTTCTGCCATGTTTCCATTCAGATCCCTCGAGTGATTTTCGCATAGGTTGAAATTACATTCTACTAAAGGAGTTAGGGGCGGGGGATGAGTTAACAATGCTATTCAGTCTTCCTAAAGGCTGTAGGACGATGGTTCTGGAGAAAGTGTTACATCCTGTCCTCCTTTGGTTTGAGCCTGAAGCCTCTATTGTAACGGGGTGACATTGAGCTCTTTTAGGTTGTACACATTAAATGACAGGAATTCTGGCTTGCTTTTTTCACATGTAGGCCACATGTAGGTCCACTACATTTAAGTAGTTGTGTTTCTATGACAAGTGACCGAGCTTTAGTGACTGAGAACCAACAAGAAACTAGAATGCCAGTTGGTGGTAATACAGCCGAAACGGTGCTTAGACCAAGGTTTCTGCGTTGTGTCTCTCTGGAAGAGGTTCGTCAGTTCAGAACAGGAAGGAGCCTGCTTTCTGCCACAGCAGAGGAGGGTGGGCTTGGGACACACCTAGGGAGGGGAACTGGCTATGGATGTATTACCCTCTTCAGCTGTGAGGCCTGCCTTTTTATCTAGATAATGGGGTATGGGGCTCCTCCTTGGGCTGGTTGAGACAGTGGCTGGTCTGGTCAGTGCTGAACTCTGATAGACATGCTTCCCCAGGTCTTCTGACATCCAGATGTCCATCTCCTGCCCCTGCCATACTTTGGCAAGTATAACATCCCAGCCTCAGTGAGCTGGTTACTGATTCCCTCTGGGGAAGGTTCTCAAGTAGAGCACACGGCAATCTTGAATTCTTCTGTATTTGAACTGGAACTGATAGGTTTCAGTTCAACTTAATTAACACATTTGAACCTTGAAGTGAAAGATTGACATGCTTGCCTGGAGCTCTCTGATTACTAACTATAGTATTGCCCATAGCTTATTGGTGCAGCAAGAACGAAAACATATGTGCAAGAGCATTCTGTAGTCGACCCAGTAAAAAGGACAATGGAGCTCAAGTCCACTAACGTGAGTCCTGCCTGCTTTGTTTTACTTCTTAACTCTTTGGCCTCAAATTTCTTTTCTTACAAGTGGAACATGCATGAGTATACAAGCTGTTGAAAGGCAGTACCCAAAAGGTAGTACCTGGCTGGGCATAGTAGCATATGCCTGTAATACCAGCTGAGGCAGGAAGACCACAAATTGAAAGCCAGTACAAAGCAGTGAACTACAGATTGCAGTCCAGGCTGCTTGGAGCAGAAGAGGCTTTCTTTCTCTTTTCTTCTCTTTTTTTATTTTTTTCTTTTTTCTTTCTCTTTTCAAAGTTGGGAGTGCGGTAAAGCACATGTCCAGCATGTTCATGTCCCAAAGTCCAATCCCCTAGCACCACAAAGTCAAAAATCAATAAATATGAAAAAAAGGGGGAAGGTGCTGCATGCCTGGGTCTGATGCTCACCTTGTGCAGCCTCCTCACCGAATGGCCCTGTCTCCTTAGGCCACCACTCAGTACAGCGAGCTCAGCATCCTGCACAAGGGTGGTAAACATTTCCTAAGTTCTTAACATTCAGAGTGTTTGGGAGGGGCAGTGTCAGGAAACCATGTGAGGGGGATCAGAAGACAGCTTGCTGTGGGTGTCCGTTCTCTCCTTCCACCTGGGGTTGTAGGAATAGAACTCAGGTTGGCAGGTTTAAAGGAAACACCTTCCTTTACTGGCAGAGCCACCTCCCTGCCCAAACAAAAGTTGGATGAGATTTAAATTTCACCTTTTAAATTTAAATTATAGTTACCCAGTAATGCCAAGATGGTTTATTTGTTTATTTATTTGTTTGTTTGTTTGTTTGTTTGTTTATTATGGATGCAATGTCTATCTGCATGTACACCTGCATGCCAGAAGAAAGCACCAGATATCATCATAGACGGCCATGAGCCACCATGTAGTTGCTGGGAACTGAACTCAGCACCTCTGGAAGAGCAGCCAGTGCTCTTAACCTCTGAGCCATCTCTCCAGCCCCAAGATGGTTTATTTTTCTTTTCTTTTTTTTTTTAATTTTTTATTTAACTTTTATTAATTACACTTTATTCATTTTGTATCCCCCCATAAGCCTCTCCCACCTCCCCTCCTGGTCCCACCCTCCCCCCCCCCCACTTCTGCATGCATGCCCCTCCCCAAGTCCCACTGAAGATGGTTTATTTTTAAGATTTTTGTTTTGTGTGTTTAGCAAATAAGATTTGGGGCTGTGTGTTGGTTTTGGAAATCTTTCTAATCTTGTTTTCCAAAATGGCTTGACTTTTTCTCCACCCTGTAGATCTCATTTACAAATTTGGTCTCAGTAGACGAGAGGCTCACATACAAGCCACATCCCCAGGACCCAGAGAAGTAAGTAAAGCCAGGTGGTGACCTGACTCGGTAAGGCATGTAGCCTTTCTTGGTGGGTTGCTCTCTGCAAATCAAATATGAGTCATCTGAAGCTGTGGGTTCTTTTGCCAGAACTGTGCTGACACAGGAGGCCATCATCACTGTAAAAGGGGTCAGCCTCAGCAGCTACCTTGAAGGACTCATGGCAAGCACCATATCTTCCAATGCTAACAAAGTAAGTGGGTGGCTCACCATCTCAGTACTCACCACCCAGGTTCAGTGCCTGTAAAGGCTTGTGCTGAATGCACCTGTCCCCTGAGCAACTGGGCTGCTCTGTAAGAAGAGGCAGAGCATTGGGCAGTGATGTGTGTAGGTTGTAGAGTTCCAGCACAGCTCTATTCACACCCAGCTTTGATAGCAGCCTTGGGGCCTTTCTACTCCTCAACATCATCCATGAAGTGAGAGAACATGAGCCATGCAGCGCAGCCCAGGTCCCATTGCAGACATGCTTGGATGATGAACAGCTGTGTGTGTCTGCTAAAAGTGCTGTTCTTTGGCAATATTTTGAGATGCTCACCAGTTTTAGATACTTTTACTTCTGATTACCACTATGAAATTATTGGATGCATATGCCACATAGGTGTCTTGTATATAAAATAGTGAATTTTTCCCATGCCTCCCTGACTTGTTACTCCATTGAGAAACACCCCCTTGTTAAAACTTTCCCCTTGTAAGTTAGGGGGAAAGATGCCTGACACATTGTTTCTTTAACGTGTTTCATCAGCTCATTCCGGTTAGGCATACTCCAGATAATACAGGCAGCAAAACAGATGTGCTCTGCCCTCACAAGGCTCAGGAAGGCAGCATCAAACACATTCTGCTAGGAAAGGAAAAGTAAAGGCAGGCATGAGTATTTACTGAGTGCTTGGTAATTGGATGTTTTTGCCAGATGTCAAGAGGGAAGGAGTTGGTGCAAGCGGGGGGGGGGGGGGCTGCACGTGCAAAGGCCCTCCAACAGGAAGCATGAAGTGCTCCATCGTTCCTGAAGGAACTAAGGAACTGTAGAGCCTCAAGAAGGAAAAGGGTGAATGAGAGTGGGGGGGTCAAGGACCAGATTCTGGAGGTGTGTACACGATTGATTTACGGTGTTGGTACAAAAAGAAAAGGGGCTTGACCACTTTAATCATTCCGTCAACGAGACATCCTGCCACTCACTTGTACATTCTTCTGAGAACATCTGCATACAAAATAAATGGTTTCTGGACCAAGCCAACTGCTCAAGGCACTTGGTATTTGGTAAATAATAACTGAAAAGAAAAAGAAAGCAAGGACAAGAGAGCTGTCTCTAGGGTTTAGTTAGCCTGTAACACCGCTCCTTATTTGTGGTTGCCTTTTGCTCTTGGTAACAAGAAATGCATTGTACTTTTTAAGGGCCGAGAAGCAATGGAATGGGTGATACATAAACTGAACGCTGAGATTGAAGAGTTGACAGCATCAGCAAGAGGAAGCATAAGGACACCAATGGCAGCGGCGGCGGCATTAGTAGAAAAATGACAATGGAAATTGGTGTGCAGCAACAGGGCCCCCAGGACTCTTCAAGCTGACATCATATTTATTTGATATTTAAAAGATACAACTATTTTAAGTAGATTTTATTTTTTTTTTTAAATGAGCTGGGGGGAAAGCTATGACTTTTGCTCAAAACAAAAGATTCAGAGCTTCTAAATCAAAGGGATCATCTGAGGTTGAAGGGCTTACGAAGACTGACCGGGAAAGTCTTGTGTTTATTCAAACAATTAACGGGCTTGTTTGTTGCTGTTTCCTAAGTACTTAGAAGAAATTGGTGTTGATCTGGAGTCTTAGGTAGAATCTTAAAGCTCCAGATACTGGAACACTACCTGGCTGTGGACCAACCAGAACAGAGCCCAGCCGCCCTCACATCCACACAGTTTCCTGCTGCTGTAAAACAGAACTGCCTGTGTGAGGAGCTCATTTTTCAAAGAGAAATTGTATAATTTCAAATGACATTAATTTGTATAAAATAACCTGCCTGCTGGAAACCAGTGCTTGGATTTGTTACTTGAATGATATTTTTGGAGTGAAAATTAGCACTAAGGTAATATATGGCTCCAGCAAAAATAGCATTTTATTGTATTAACGGTACTGTATTGATTGGCCAAATTTTGTGAGTTAGTAAAGGCATTCCCTTCCTTGAATTTGTACTTTGTGATTTTGCATGCTGTACTGTGGGCTGGTTGTGTTAACTGAAAAAATAAAGTCGTTACGTGAGTGTCACATCACTCCTAAACAGCACTGAAACCAAAGAGCAGCTGTTCACATCCTGCAGCATTTCGTACCTACTTCTAGTTGCCACATGTCAGACTCACGGTTTGGTCATTGCTAAGGCATGATATGTCAGGTTTTTTAAATATAATTACTTTTTGAGGTAATTACGACCACAAAACATCTTTTTTTTTCTTTTACATGAAGAGCTGTCCAGCTCAAATGTTGCCTAGACGGATCTCCTAGGAGATTGCAGTGGTTGCAAAGAAAGCAGGAAGATTGTCAATCACTATATGGTGTTTCCTTTCACGCACATAGTACTGTCTGGTAACTGAGGACTGCCTTTTGCCTTTATGGAATGGGGCTGCTAGTTGGGTTTTCCTGGAGAGGCCAGTTAGTATGCACACAAAATTTTAAGTTCCTGCTTTAAAGGTCGCTCAGTTGAACAGTTATAAAATCAGGTTGTTTTGTTTTTCCCTAAGGAGATACTTTTGACAAGTGGAATAATAGTCCAGCCAAACAAACACTACTAAATACTGATGGGCAAAGTGTCTGGTGTGGTTTTCAGGAATCACACCTGCTCCATTCTCACTTTGCAATGTGGTTCCGTCCTAAATGGCTACTTAAGTACAAAAGTCCCACCTGCTCCGTGGAACCCTGAGCAAGGAAAGTTCCTGTTGGGACTTTAGCTGTCTCTCAGACCACGGGTTCAAGGAGGCTCCGCCCTCTGCCCACAGCACCTGGGAAGTTGAGCAGGACACAGCTGCCTCTCTTTCCCAGGTTTCCTTGCGACCGCGGTTTCCGGGAGCGGCTCGGCCAATGGACAGGAGAGACCAGCGCTCCTATTGGCTCCCGACTGCAGCAAGGGCGGGGTTAGGCAGTGACTGGCAGGTCCGCTTATTCCACCCCTTCCGCTACTCAGGGCTGACCTTCCTGTGGCCGGGCGGGGCTGAGGAGACCCTGAAGTGATCAAAAGTTCTTTCCGACAGGCTCCCTCCGCTCGAGACACCATGGTGGCATACTGGCGACAGGCTGGACTCAGGTACGCTCGGGAGGCGTTGGGGAGGCCCGGCCAGCCACAAGGCCACCCGCCAAGATGGCGTCACCGTGGACAAGGCATGCCGCGGGGTCATGGGGTCACGGACCCCAAACAGAGGTGGCCCACTCCTCGCGGGAGGAAGCCTGCTGTACCTGCATGGTCTCTGTGAGGACCCTCGGGCTGGCCATGCTGACAACTTGCCTTTCTCATCTGTACAGAGGGAGGGGCGCACAAGCACATTTTCAAGTGTGACCCTAGTGACCTTTCCCAGTCGTATTGAAAGGTGAAAGCGGCCTTTTTAAACTATGGAGAGCTTCGCAAGAGCTCATGTGAGCACTCACCTGTAATGGGAGCCATAGGCTAGGTGTGATGCCTGCTTTTCTGGCACCAGGTAGTAAACCTCGTGAGCCCATTGGGTGGAGGGACACCTTCCAGAAGATCATACGGAAGGCCCTGAAGTTCCCAGTGCCCTGACAGTTCAAGCAAAGTTTTATAGAACAAAAGAATACTAGACTCACAGTAGATACCACACATTAAACTGTCTCCTATGGCTTTCAGACACCTGCATACCTCATTTTCTTCCTCCCAGCCCCTTCCAGGTCAGGTATTATTTTCATTCCGTTGTTTTGAGGTGAATACCGAACAGAAAGGTTAAACCCTTTGCTCCTGAGCCCCCCTATCCTCAAACAAACTCTAAAGCAGGAGAAACGAACAGCCAGCACCCTATCCCTGATATCAAAGAGTGTGAAAAGTGACAACTTTTGGGACAGTAAGGAGTTGACAGGTGAATCCATCTTCCAAACAGGAAGCTTTTGCTACAGTGGATATTCCCTGTGAACTTTTAGTTGGGTTTGGAAACCTTGGTTAGGTATTTTCATTGATACACAAGAGGCAAAAATGCAATATTTTCAGGAATGCCTTTAAATAATTGACCATAGATTAATTCAAAATAGTTTTCTTTTTAAGCATAAATGCACACACACACACACACACACACACACGAGTGTGGTGTGTGTGGGTTGTAGGAATAAGGTAATTAAAACAACTTAAATACAGAAATGAGCTGGGGAATCATTTGTGTGCAAACTGTTTACATTTTGCTCATTTTCCTACATTGTGGAATTTTTTTTAAAAAAGCCTTCATTTTAAATTAGTATGCCATGAAAAGATACACTACCAAGAATTATGATCTCCCAGCCAAGCACCAGATAGTCTGGGGGCCCCATGTCTCATTGTTTCCTTTGTATAGGTTCTTTTTGGCATCACCCAGTTTTCAATCCAATTTTACCATAGTGAGTAACCAGCTACAATTAAGAGTATGGAAGGAAAGCCAAGGTATCACACCCAATGACTCCACCGTCTCGCTGTTGGTAACCAGTCTCATATCCTCTCTCACTTTGCCAGCTACATCCGGTTCTCCCAGATCTGTGCAAAAGCGGTGAGGGATGCCCTGAAGACCGAGTTCAAAGCGAACGCTGAGAAGACCGCCGGCAGCAGCATAAAAACCGTGAAAGTGAAGAAGGAGTAGTTGGTGAGTCACAGGCTTGTATAGGAGTCACCTCTTTTTTAAGTTTTTAAGAGTTCCATAACCAAAACTCAAAACTTTAGTTTGAGCCTCTGCCTCTTGGCAGTGATGATTGAGAGTGTGCAGGTTACAGACATCCCCTGGCATGATGAAAGAGTGCCCTGTACAGCTCTGACAAGCAGAATAATTGGCACATTGATTTTCAGTGCAGTTAGCAATCCTGAGATAGAAAGCCGTCTTATTTTAATTAAACCTGGTTCATTTATCTGCACAAAATCAAATAATTGGAAGGATAAACTTCCCCTTTTGTAATTGCTATTGGAGTTATGTAACAGGTGTGGAGCATGAGAAACGCAGAACATGCTTTGCGTGTTCTTCCCCTCCCCCCCACCATAGCTGCTAGTGTCCTTCCTGAACATCCGGGGCCCACAACCAGGCAGGGTCTTCCTTCCTTGCAGGAAGGGCTGCTGACCCTGGATGAGTCCTGTTTTGCTGAATCTATCGTGCTTTCAGAGAATCTGGCTCATTTTACCTGGACAGAGGTGTTGGGCATGTAAAAGGTTGCAATCTTCTGCCATGACAAGGCAGCTGGTGAAGTCAGACTGCAGGTCTCCAGGTTGATTTGATCTCCCAGCTACTTTATTTACCTTGTTGCTTCACAGATAAGCAAGTTATCTGAGAGATGGTCCTCAGATTTCATTTGCCTTTGCTTACGAAAAGCATCAAGCCTACAGTAGCACAGCCATGACATTCACGCTCCAAAGCCCATGCTCATGAGCAGTTTGCCTGACTGAGACTTCTCATTTTGATCTTGAATTAACAAATGTCTCACTATGAACCAGGAGATGCAGTGGTTTTGAATTGAGCCCCTCTTCTGGGGTCTTTGTGTTTAATCTCAGAATTTAAACTGTAAAACCTGAATTATGTTGGGCTGTATGCTCTCCACAGTGAGCTTAGTGAGGACATCCCTTGACCTGCCTGGAGTCATACTGTGTCAGGCTTCAGCTGACTCCTATGACTTTGTCAGAGCCATAGGGTTGGCTAGGCATGTCTGCCACAGGAAGAACCCTAGCCTGTTGGCAGGGAGCAGGGGTCAGGGGTCAGAGTGCCTGAGGACAAAGCCTTTTCTGTCACAGTGAGGTGATTAACTCAAGGATGCACCCGCTGCGGGCCCAGGCGCACATCTCCACTGTGGTTTGCTGACACAGTTGTACTGCAGGGAGATGCAAGTAGGTTCTCTTGTTTATAGTGGATGTGAAGAAGATTCAGCAAGCTAGCTACTGTTACATTTTCCTTTTTCTTCCTAGGACCTGACTGAAGCATGAACTGCTGAGTCTTCAAGGCAAAGGCATGTGGGTACCCGTTACGGCAGATGGAAATCACCCTCACTTCCTGGGGACAAAACTACCCATCCTGTTGATAAATTGACTATGCCAATAAATTAGCATGGTTCACTCTCTGATGGTTTCTGTTTCTGATCTACTTTTTTTTTTACTAGAACTTTCCACATAGTAATGTATGACCATATGAACCAGGATTTCTTAAAAGGAGGGAAGGGCTTAATATCTAATGACCAGTGGACTACAGGAACCACAGCTTAAATGTATCAAAGGGAATGTTCTGTTTGTCGTGGTAGTAATTGATGACCGTTTAGCAATATCATGGAGATTGTGTTGTCCCTTGTCTGAATGGCATTAACATTAAAGCAGTGGCTCTAAGTGGTTCTGATTGGCCGTAACCCAAATGAAAACAATTAGAGCACACATTAGAGGAACAAATTGTATAATTCATCTCACCTCACACAAACTTTTGGAGAAGAGGCATTAACGATAGAATTTAACTAGACAAAATTATTTTCACCTCTTATTAATCTCTATTTTCTGGACGCATTTGGAATGAGGCAGAGCCAGTCAATACCTCGTATCCTGTTGATGGCTGAACCGCAATTAAAACCTGTGACTCCTAACGACCAGTCTAGCACAGTGATTAGAACAGTCTGATGATGGTTGAGTGGCCATTCAGTTGTTAAGTGTTTAGGAACAAAGTGGTTTTGATTTTTGTTTGGTTGGTTTTTGGTTTTGTTTTGTTTTTGGTTTTTGTTTTTTGTTTGTTTGGGGTTTTTTGGTTTTTTTTTGCCTTACTTTTGGCTGAGTAGAACCACTGCAAAGTTGACTAAACACTGTGACTTTCTGGAGAGCAGAGAGCCGACTAGAACCCTGCTCACCGTGCTGCTTCAGTCCATGTCCTTCATGAGGCTGAAGACAGACAGGAGAAAAAAGCCTTTTCCCTCAGCTCCTGAGGACAGCTTCCTACCCCCAACACACTTCACATCTGGGTTGCGCTGGATTCCCAGCACAAGGAGGGACTGCTGATTGAATGGGACAATCATGGCTCTGAAAGGTTCAAGCCCTGGTGTCTGCCTGGGCTGCTGTCCTCTCAGGAAGTTGTAGCACTTAGCTCCACACCACCTTCCCCCAGGTTAGGGTCCCAGGAAGCAGCTCCCATGAGCAGCTGGCTCAGGGCCGTGGGCCTCCTTAACACCAGGGTAACTAATAAGCAATGGGGCGTCATTATTTCCAGCCCAAGAAGTCACTGTTAGGGGAGCACTGGGACGTGGATTAAAGTACAAATAAAAGCAAACTTGACTGTCCGTCAAAGATTCTGAGACTCTACCTCTGATCTAACAAAATCACTGAGTGAACACCAGGATCAAATAGACTCAGGTCCAGCACCTCAGAGTGACACAGGACAACTTGCCACGTGATGAGGTAACCCAGCCAGACACTTGTTACTAACTAACAGAAATGCATCCTTACGTGCAAAACTAAAGCATCCAGGGAGCTTTGAAATTTCATGACTCCTGTTGATTTCAGCTATACTGTTATCACCATGGCAACCACACCCCTGAAGGGACCAGCTGGGCTTTTAGTCACTTGGTGATTGACTCTACCTGTGCCATATAAAACAGGAGGTGAGATACATCCTTGTGAGTAGTCAGGCTTCAAGAAAAGGAGTTCGTGGAGTCTGAGGAAAAAAATGACTCATTTAAAGTGGATTTTATTTGCATTTTAGTGATTATCACCCAACAAACAGAAGTCTTCACAGTATGATAAAACAGGAATTGAAGTCTGTTTCTTGCACGTATAAAATTGCCTTTTAAGGTTTCCAGTGAAAGTGTGCAGGTGAGCGTGTGCAGCTGCCTCCTGCAGAGCCCTGTGAGCATCTGAGGACGTTTTCTCCAGCCAAGAGCAGAGAGGTGCATGTCTCACTCAAGGCAGTGCTTCTCAGCCCACACCAAAGTGGAAAGTATTTAAAACACTTTTTTCAGTTATATAAACAGGAGCCCCATATCAACAACAGGGCCTGATTTCCTCTAGATATGAATGCCATCCACTTCCAGCTTTATTACTGGTGATTACAAACTGAGGCCCAAGCGAGTATCTGGTGACAGAGTACTTGACTAGCATACCCCAAGGCCCTGGGTTCCATCCCCAGCACATGGGGACCAACTAAGATGTGAGAATCCAGTTTCATGCAAATAACTCCCTTTAGAGAGGTCAAATCGAGTGCCCCTGGATAACTCCAGCAGAGCATGAAGACCCCATGCACCTCCGACCTAGGCAAACTGTGTGCTCAGTCCTGTTGGGATGTGAGATCACAACTGTGCAATGCTTAAAGCTGTGTCATCCTGCAAACCTCTATGGCAACTTCTGCAAATTAATCCGAACTATAAAAGTGCCCTAATGAGACCATGTCCTCTGTCACTAAGGAGGGCATTGTGGCATGTGGCTACGTTCCTGCATTCAAATGGTTGCTGAGCGTACCGCTGCCCTTTCCAGAGAACCAAGAGGCTGTACAGCAACTTCAGGGCTGATCACTGAGTGAAGATGAAAAGGGAATCCACAAAATGCTTTTAAGAGGAAAACCAAGGACCATCATTAATGAACAACTGGCATCTAGTTCTAATAAGAATCATAAAACACAGAAATATGTTGAAAGCCAGTTACTGGGAAACAAAGGTCTGAGGACTGGAATGCTTTGCTTTCCCTGGTCTTTTGGACGGTGGGAGCCAAGAGGAGTGATGGGGCTATTCTTGCCTCCCTTTGTCTTGTTCCAGTCAGCCTGTTGAATAGTACTTAAGGTCTACATGGTGAGATCATGGAGGCGGACTCACACTTCTGTTGGCCCTGAACCTCCCACACACTCTTCAGACACCCAGCTTTGCTGGCTTTGTGAAAAGTGGATTCTGAAGCATCCTAGCTGCCCTAGGTGTTCTGATACCACGCTGCTGAAGGATTGAAGGGGGACCATCAGCTGCAAAGGGCTCCGGGCAAACTCGCATACTTCATGCCTAGCCTACAGTTCTTAAGAAAGAAATGGTCTCACTAACAGTAAATTAACTTACTTTTTTAAAGGGAAGAAGGAAAAATGCATTGGCTATCAAGCCCTGGCTAGTAACTTCGGGCAAAGGCCTTGTTGCTACCAGCCATCACCACCACACATACCACACATATCCGCGGTTCCACCCACCCCTTGGTTGTGCCGAGGTGAGGGCAGACTCCAAGGGCTACAGGCCAGCCACAGATCTTAGGAGACACATCTGAAAGTGGCTGCGCTATAGCTTCTCCCACAGCTAATATTCTCTATCTTCTGTCTCCATTTCTGCCTCCTCCTCCCCACCCTCTTCGCTGTCCTCCAGCCCTGCTTTGGCATCTTGAAATTGTTGGTACTCAGACACCAGATCATGGATGTCACTCTCAGCTTCCCCAAATTCGCTTATGTCCATCCCTTCACTTGTGTACCAGTGCACAAAAGCTCTCCTTCTGAACATGGCTGAGAAGTGCTCAGAGACCCTGGTGAAGAGCTCTTGGATGGCTGTGTTGTTACCCAGGAAGGTAGCTGCCATGTTCAGCCCCCGAGGTGGGATGTCGCAAACAGCCACCTTGACATTGTTGGGAATCCAATCCACGAAGCAGTTGCTGTTCCTCGTCTGAATGGACAGCAGCTGTTGGTCTACTTCTTTAGTGGACATCTTACCCCGGAAGATGCAAGCCACAGTCAGGTAGCGGCCACGGCGAGGGTCACAGGCAGCCATGATGTTGCGGGCATCAAACATCTGTTGGGTGAGCTCAGCCACTGAGAGGGCTCGGTACTGCTGGCTACCCTGGGCCGTGAGTGGAGCGAAGCCAGGCATGAAGAAGTGAAGGCGAGGAAAGGGTACCATATTCACTGCCAACTTGCGCAGGTCTGCATTGAGCTGGCCGGGAAAACGCAGTGAGGTAGTGATCCCACTCATGGTCAAGGACACTAGGTGGTTGAGATCCCCGTAGGTGGGTGTCGTCAACCTCAGGGTGCGGAAGCAGATGTCATAGAGCGCCTCGTTGTCGATGCAGAAACAGGCATCGGTGTTCTCAATCAGCTGGTGGATGGACAGCACGGCATTGTAGGGCTCTACCACCGTGTCCGACACCTTGGGGGACGGCATGACGCTGAAGGAGTTTAGGATCCGGTCTGGGTACTCCTCCCTCATCTTGTTCATGAGCAAGGTGCCCAAGCCCGAGCCAGTGCCCCCACCTAGAGAGTGCACCATCTGGAAACCCTGCAGGCAGTCGCAGCTCTCGCTCTCCCTCCTCACCACGTCCATGACACTCTCGATCAGCTCTGCTCCCTCTGTGTAGTGGCCCTTGGCCCAGTTGTTACCGGCGCCCGAGTTACCTTACAACCAGGAGAAGCAAGGAAGGGGAAAAGGTAAGGTGAGCCGAGCAGCACCGGAAGGTACCCTCAGCTCTTCCTGGTAGGAGCTTCTGGGGAAACCTACCGTGAACAAAATTGTCAGGCTGAAAGAGCGCTCCTAATCTGCTGGATCGGATGCTATCCATCGTCCCGGGTTCCAGGTCCACAAGGATGGCTCGGGGCACGTACTTCTTCCCTATGCAGAGGGATAGGAACGAGTCAGCATATGGTTGCTTTTCTAAAAGTTAATGTTTCATCAAAATGTATCCTTGGGATGCTGGTCCAAAAAAAAAAAAAAAAAAAAAAAAAAAAAAAAAACATGAATATTCTAGAATGAGCAGACTTTGGCAGGTAGACATTTTAATATCTATGGTCATATCTGACCTAGCCCACCATGACATGAATTTGTAAAAACACCTTTTTAAGACTCTACTTGTTGCTCAGCGTGGTGGCGCAAGCCTTTAGTCCCACTCAATAAGCAGAAACAGAAGTAGCTCTGTGAATTTGAGGCCAGCCTGGTCTACAAAGTGAATGCAGTACAGCCATGACTACTCAGAGAAACCTTGTCTCAAAAAAAAAAAAACACAACCAAGCAAACAAACAAACAAATTTTAAAAAACAAAACAAAAAAAACCTCCACTTCTCTCATTACTGTGTGTTTGGGTCATTGTCTCACCAACAACTCCAAGAACATAAATTCTCACCCTTCCTGTAGGGAATGACCAGCTAGCACGGATGATTATAGAGGAATTTTAATTCAGAACACGGCTGCTCTGGAAAGAGATCACAGCCAAAGATCTTCTAGGTCTCTGTGTTCTGGCTGGAATACAGACATGCCTTTAATCCCAGGAGTCAGGGGCAAGCAGATCTCAGGGCCAGCCTGGTATAAAGCCATTTTCAGGTAAAGAAAAACTTAGGTCCAGGTGTGGTGGTACATGCCTTTAATCTCAGCACTCAAGAGACAGAGGCGTGACAATCTCTGAGTTCTGGTCAGTGCTGTTCAGGCGGTTCAGTTGTGTCAGTGAGCTGAGAGGCAGTGCGGTGGGGTTGAGTTTGTGGCAGTTCAGTTGGTAGGATTCAGAGGCAGCTTTTACTGGGAGAGTTTTACAGAGAGAGGTTGAAGAGAGAACAAGCTAGACACAAATGAAGACAGAACAAGCCAGAGAATGGATAGGAGCTGGAAGATTAGAACATATTGTCAAAGTTAGTATGAGGCCAAGCAAAGCAATTCAATCAGAAGCTGAGAGAAGGCAGTTTGAATCAGTCAGCTTGGAGAGGTGCTTTGAGCCAAAACAGATGAGTTGAATCAGCCAGCCAGAGTTCAGAAAGAGCTAGAAAGGGTGAGTTTATTCAGCAGTAAGTCTCAGAGGCTGAAAGCATCCTAGGCCTAGATTAGACTGTATGGAGGCTAGAAGCCTCCAGGACTAGGCTTAGGTTAGTGGAGGCAGTAAGCCTCTGAAATGACAATTAAATCAGGTGAATTAAAGTTACTTTAATAGGTGATTGCATCTCATTCTGCCCTGTATGCTGGAGTGGTCCATTTGCTATCCAGATTCTGAAGTCCTGCCTGTCTGCCAGACTGGTGTAGGGACTTTATTCTGTCAACACTTAGGTCATTTTCTCTGGCCACTCTGTCCAGATGGTAGGCCAGTGCTAACCCAACAGCCAGGCCTACCGTAGGCTTCGTTGTAGTAAACACTGATCCTCTCCAACTGAACAGCAGAAGCCCCGCAGTCACTCCCAACACAGTCGATGCCATGTTCTTCCCCAATCACCTCCCAGAACTGTAGGCAGAAAGAGGAAAATCAGTTCAGAGACCCCAAGCTACCCTCTGACCTCCACACGCATACCACGCCATCTGTGCCCTCTCTTGCATGCACTTGCACACCCACACATACATAAAAATAGATAAATGAATAGGTGGAGAAAGAAAAAAATTTAGCAAGGGCAAGATGGGGGTGCTGGTACGCTGGGGGCTGCCTGACCCTGCCCAGCATGTCCTCCTAATCCCTTCTCTTCTTGCGCCCACTAAGTGACCGTGAAGGCTGGCTCGATGCAGCTGAACTCCTGAAGCAAAGTGTCAAACACATAGAACATTAAATTGGATTTTGCTATTAAACCCGGTGCGGTACAGCTGGTCCGTTCGGGTGAGGGAACTCAAATTTCATCTTGCCTCAGTCTGAGCTGGAGAGGCGCTGATCCCAGGGAATGAAAACAAACTGAATCCTTATTTGATTTCATGAGGCTATCTCCTTTCACTTTGGGGATTTTTCTTCATGAAATTCTATAACCAGAGCCAGCCTGTACAATTGGACATATTGTGTGCTTTGACCACCTGACATAATCCCAATTCAGAATTATGTATAGCTGTCTTGAAACTGCTTGGACCATTCTATACTTCCAATCATACAGACAGTTTTTGTTTGTTTTGTTTTGTTTGAGATAGGGTCTTACTATGCAGTTCTGGCTGGCCTGGAACTTACCATGTTGACCAGGCTGGCCTCAAAATCACAGAGATCTGCCTGTCTCTGCTTCCTGAGTGCTGGGATTAAAGGAGTGTGCCATCATACCTTGATGAGTAAACCATTTTATTACGTTTTAATTCATTCATTCATTCATTTCTACATGTGTGTTTACTAATGTGTGCAAAAACAATCAATGGTAGTCAATTCTCTCTACCATGCAGGTCCTGAGGATGGAAGTCAGGTCATCAAGCACACTAAACCATCTTGCCAGCCCACAGCATTTATCAACACAGAGGAAGCTCCGGGGATGGTCTCATTAGGCCATTCAGAAAATCTCTCATAGCCAAGTGCAGTAAAAATACATTCCCTGAAGTCAAAATCTCCAAGGGTATTTTCCCAAGTCTACCCTGTAAGTGATGCCTCTACCCATCGACACTTCTAATAAGAAGGCACTGTGCTATAATGGGCTTTAAAGGGCAGAAGACTAAGTACAAGGAAGTTCTGAGATGGTGCAGATGAAATGTGTCTCAGCGTTTCATCTCAGTGTATGTAGTCACAAGTGTGTACACATGTGCCTGTCAGTACACACACACTTGCTTGCACATGCATGTGGAGGTCAGAGGTTGAGGTCCGGTGGTTTCCTCAGTCACTCTTCACCCTACTTTTAAAGACGGGGTGTTCATTGAGCCGGAGCTCAAGGATTATGATCCAGGGCTCTGCCTGGCTCTGCCTCCCCAGAGCCTGGGACTACAAACCCGTGAGCACACACCCAGCTCTCGTTGTGGGAGTTTGGGATCAAAATTCAGGTCTCCTGCTTCCATGGCAAGAGCTGTAGCAGTTAGGCCATCTCGTCAGCCTAGAATGTTTCTTAACATTCCTACAGGCCCGCCAAGAAGTCAGTGCTGGGACTCTTGCCACCAGATGGCACAATCCCTAAGGCAGCGGCGGTGGTGGCAAGGGCTGGGGATCCCCTATCCCTCTGGTCACTTCCTCCCCAGGGCCTCTCTCCACCTTATCATCTAAGGTCAGAGCAGTCTCCCTGACCCCTGCCCACCCCAATTCTCTATTGGTTAGGAAGGTCTGATTCCTGTACCGTGTAAGGGTGACTGGTGGTTTGGGGGCTGTGATATTGTTTGCCCCAGGGCTCAAAGGCCTACAGTTCAAGGCAACCCAGCACAGAGAAACGAACCTGGCAGTACCTAAGGGAAGTGTTGGACAAAGGAAATGCAATCATGCGCGGTGTTTTGTTTTGTTTTGTTTTGAGCCAAAAAGAAGAACTAAGTCTTGTCATTTTCCAGAAAATGGTGGAAACTGGAGATTATCATATTAAGAGGACTAAGCTGGTCTCCGAAAGACAAATATCACATGTTTTCTCTCATTTGTGTGTCCTGGAGTTTATATAGTCATATAAAATCATGTACGTATATACAAGATAAAAGTAGATGTGAAAGTGGCCAGAGAAGAAACAGGATAATGGGGATTTGGTGTGGAGGAACACACTCGGGATATAACATAGATCTGAATAAAAATGTAAAAGTAGACATAAAATTAGAAAAATTAGAAAGAGCCTCAGTTTTCACAGCTGCGTTCCCTACAGTAGACGGCCATTGTCAGTCCCAGAGTCAGACACTACGTGGTCCCTACACACAGCGGGGTATCACTCTACTCAAAAGGAAGGGGATCCGAACCCTGCTCCCACATGGATCCTCTCAAGGAGTCTGGAAGGGCAGCCATGTGCAGAGACCTGAAGCAGAGCGGCAGCAGTCAGGGAAGGGGTGGGAGAAAAATGGAGTCACCTCAACACAGCAGAGTTTCCATTTTATAAGTTGAAAGGTGTTTTGTCTTGATGGTGAGTTACACAATCTACTCAATGCTACTGAATTTGCATTCAAAATTACGACAAGGAAAATTTCAAACAGCATGCATTTCACCACACCCAAAAGCTTTTTGGATTTGTTTTTTTCTTTTTAAAGCTGCATAACATTTCTCTGTATAAGTGATAAATAGAATAACCTGTTTATCTATTTGTGCATCTGTAGGTATTTGGGTTTTCCCTACCTTTAAGATATGGTTTGTTTGTTTTTTTTACATTTATTTTGTGGGTAGGGGGCACACATTGTGCCATAGCACACAAGTGGAGCTCAGAATGGAGCTTGTAGGAAGTGGCTCTCTTTTTATCATATGGGTCTTGAGGATTAAACTCAAGTCATTAGGCTCTCTACCCACTGAGCCACCTTGCTGGCCCCTGCTCCCATCTTTTCTCTACTGTGAGCGAGACTACTTTTCACTATTGTTAGTGAGACATCTATGAAGAGACAAAGGTCTTTAATACTGGTGTCTTAAAACATGTAATTCTTCAGTCTAACGCTCTCCCAACTGTGTTTCGGCTAAAACACATAATTCTTACATGTGAAATTAAGTTCAAATTAGCACAGAGAGCTCTTTCCATAGGTGTTACAGTTCCATTGTTGATCTTAAAATCAGGAGTGGCGATTCTGGCTTCCAGCACCTGCCTTCCTGGCATTGCCCAGGGGAAGAAGTCAAGAGCCTCACTCAGAAGTGCAGCAGGAAGAAGAGAGTAGAGACAAAACCTCATGCATACGCTAGAATGTTGTAATATTTATCTCTGTATTTTCCTTTTTAATTTTCTGTTTCATACTAAATGTTCTTTGTAGCGTAAGCATCCCACCAACCATCGCTCTGAGAACACTGAGGAAAAGGGGGCAGAAAGAATGGAAAAGGCATCGGGTAGAGAGGCATGCTGGGAAAAGTCTTCTGGACGGGGCATGAATTTCTGGCTACCTGTACCAAATCAAGCCAAGATTCATCAGTGGTCTAGCAGACAGCACTGGCTAGACTCACTGAGTTATAAAAACATGTATGTGTTTGTGTGTGTAAGAGAGAGGAGAGGAGAGGAGAGGAGATGTGTATGCGTGTATAAAATTGTTAAAGATTTTTTTGTTTGGTTTTGTTTTTTGAGACAGGGTTTCTCTGTGTAGCACTGGCTGTCCTGGACTACTTTGTAGACCAGGTAAGCCTTGAAATGACCAAAGAATAAACGTTTTAGGTTTTTTTTTCAAGACAGTTTCTCTTGGGTGTCCTGGACTCTATTTGTAGACCAGGCTAACCTTGAACTCACAGAGATCCACCTGCCTCTGCCTCCCTCAGTGCTGGGCTTAAAGGGGTGTACCACTATGCCTGGCTTAAGAATAAAATTTTAAAAGAGCACTTTGGAGGTGGAAGACACTGCAGTGATAGAATATAAAAAAACAAACAAACAAACAAAAACCAAAAACCTTCCAGTAAGGCTCAGCAGGGGAAAGGAGCTTGCCACCAAGCTTAACGACCTGAGTTCGATCCCCCATGATGGAAAGAGAGAACCAGCTCCAGCAAGTTGCACTCTAATCATCACAAATGCATAGCAGCATGCACCCACCCTCCCAAATAAATAACACAAATTAAAAAAAAAAAAAAGCCCCACTTTGTAGACAGTTCAGGAAAGGAGCTTGCTGTCCAACCCAATGACCTGAGGGCCCACCAAATGCAGGCTGGGGCACCATGCCTACACACACACATACACACCACCACAGACATACATAGTCACACATGCAATTATAATAAACACAATTAACATTTTTAAAAAAATTCCCCCAAATCATCAGAAAACGCCTGAAACAAAATGACTGGGTTTAGATGTGGAAAGCTCATTTCCAAACTGCTAAAAGCAAAATGGCTGCTGACCCCATTTACATGTGTAATTACAGGCAAAATTAACATTAATTAGCACTCTAACTCTAATGGCTTTGCTAGAAAGGCCTTCTTTAATAAGCCTTCCAGTTAGCAGGTATTTGCAAACCTGAGAAGCCCAGCTTCCTCCCAGGAGCCTGGACATCTGTGGGTTTGGCTGCAAGCTGTGGCAAACTTCTCTGGGTTTTCCTACCTTGGATCCGATCTGGTTGCCACACTGGCCAGTCTGAATGTGCACGATTTCCCGCATCCTCTCCTTGAACCCAAGGGTCAGTTAGGTCTCAGAGTCTGGGAGAATCTGGGTCACCAGCATGAGCTGGGTGCAGTTTCTTTCATGGTCCTGGCGGGACCAGCCCATCCAGAAGTTCTCCCAATTGGCCCAAGAGCATGTCTGTCTTAGAGTCCCACCCTAGGCCTTCCCTGCTTTCCAGTCAGGGTGAGAGGGGATGTTCTCATCTCTTGAGCTGTGCTCAGTCATTTCCTAGATGAGTCGGACTGAGGCTTCCTCTGTACGGAAGGAACCTAGAGCTGGCCCCCTTTGACAGACGTGGTCTCAACAGCCTCTGGGCTACTTTGGTATCACTGACATCCATGAGTTTGGGGTGACATCCATGGCTGAATGGAGCAGCCGGAACCCACTCCAAAGGGCTTTCCCTATCCAAGTCACCATTTTGCCTATCCATGGCTTGGCTTGCTCTCTTCAACCACACTGCCTACAGAGCAATTTGGGAGCTGGCCTCCAGCCTTGGAAGAGCTTGGAAGAAGGAGAGCTGGACAGTTCTCCTTCTTTCATTACAAACTTCAATCAGTAAAACAAGTACCAGTCTGGCAATAGCCAGCAAGCCCAACGATCTGAGTTCAAGCCCTGAAACCCACATAGTGGAGAGAGCTGACTCCTCTAGGCTGTCTTCTGGCCTCCAAGCATGTGCTGTGGGGCAGATGCAGGCACACACAGACACACAGACACACAGACACACAGACACACACACACACACACACACACACACACACACACACACACTAAAATAAAATAAATAGAAAAGATAGCCAGTACTTATAACAGTAAAATAATTATAGCATAAAGCTTTCTTTTAAGGCTGACCAAAGCTGAAAAGGTGACACAGATATCTTGAGAGCTCGAGAAATGGGTATTTCCTGGCTGGGAGGCTCATCACTTGCGGATGAGCACTGCTCTTGCTGAGGACCAGAGCTCCGTGTCCAGCACCCAGGTTAGGCAGCTCGCAGCCACCTGTAACTCTAGTTCCAGTGACTCTTAACACCTTCACCTACTCTCACAGGCACACTTACAACCCCCCCTCCACACACACAACACATGCACATATAGTCATAATTAAAATAGAAGAAATCTTTTAAATCACCATTAAGAGAAAAATAAGCCTTCTGTGCCTAAATCCCTGGATAAGATTCCCAGTAGTGCATAGAACAGGCATTGTGCTGCACATCTATAATCCTAGCACTTGCAGGTGGAAGCAAGAAGATCAGAAGTTCAAGACCATCCTTGGCTACATAGTGAGTTCAAGGCCAACCTAGGCTACCTGGTCTCATTCTTTCCCAAAGATTGGACCTCAGAAACCTGATGTTGTGACAAGCCAGAGAAACCATCTCATGGGCTATGGACCTAAGGGAGTACAGTGCTGGAGTTAAGGCTAGAAGTTTATTTATGCTCCTGCTGCCTGCCTACCAGTGACATTGATGGGAACAAACCTTGGCACTCTGTTTCCCCAGGGCCTGTACAGGGGTTGTGGCGAAGGAATTTTCTTTAGGCACCATGGGGCCCCCCAATGCACAGGGAAGTGACTGACGAGTTCAAGATAGGACAATAGCCTCTCCTTCCACAGGAGTTGAGTCAGCCTGTGGAAAGGCCTGAGCTCCAAACCAAAGAGAAGCCCTGGGAGAGACCTTGTTCCCAGAGGGCCAGAGGAAGCTCATAATTCAATATTCTGACCAAGGTGCCTGTTTGCCCACCCCAGTCCCGGCAGGATTACACAGCAGGAGAGCTGCCACCATGGGAGAACTTGGGGTTGCCAACAAATCCAAATGCGGACTGAGAATATCGGATGGAACATCACATCTGCCTTCTGTGCCTTGGCCTTGTCTGTGGTATAGTGGCCCGTGAGTGACAGGAGACACTCTACTGGGGAGCATGCAAGGCTGGCCACTGCCTGTCAGATGCAACCATAGAAGTGACAGTGTGCACGGGACACTGAGCAAATTCATCAAGATGATGCTGAGGAGGGGCCTCTCTGCAAAGTCAATATAAGCTTCACTTCTGTAGCTTTGAAACCTTCTTCAGGGATCAGAATGACCACACAGTCTCAGATGTTCCTGTCCCAAGCACCTGACACCGAAGGATAAAGAGAATGTGAAAACTCGGGAGGTAGCCCAGCAGAACTTGCTGTGTGCGCAGAGGACCATAGTTCAGATCCCAAGAACTCATGGAAAGTGCAAGGTGGGTGTGGAAACCCACTTGCAATTCCAGCCCGGGAAGGAAGAGATAGGCAATTCACAGAGCATGCTGGCTAGCAAGACTAACTAGACTGGTAAGCTCTGGGTTTGGGTTGAGAGACCCTGCCTCAAAGAATAAGATGGAAGAAGAATGGAGAAAGTCTCCTGATGCTACACATGTACACGCAAACATAGGAAAACATGCATATACCCCACAGGCACAGGCACTGCCATACGCATACACGTGAAAAAGGAAAATAAAAGATACACGCAACTTTGATGTGTTAGAAGACACCTGTCAGCCTGTCATTTAGCGAAGCTGAGACAAGAGGATTACCACAAGTTAGAGGCTGACCTGCCTGGCTACATAGCAAAGTTCTGTCTCAAAAAATAATAAATAAAAGCCAGGAAGATGGAGGAGCAGGAAATGGTGCCTTCCACCAGGACTGACAACGTGAACTCGATCCCCAGGGCCTCATGCAGTGGAAGGAGAGAACCAACTCCCACAAGCTGTCTTCTGACTTCTGCATGCACTGAGGCATGCGCCCACCCCCCAACACAAAATCAATCTATAAAACATAATGAATTAAATAAGTGCATGCAGAGGGCCGATGCAGAAGCCGGGACAGTCTCCAGCCTCGGCTTCCTTCACTCTTGCTGTCCCCTCGCTTTTGGGACCCTGATGGCTCAGAGGCAGCTGCCTCGCCTTCAAAGCCCCCACATCTTCAGGAGTAGAGCGTGGAAATGGGCCCTGGCTGTGGGCAGCTCTTTGCTAATTACTCAGATGCCTGCTGCCTCTCCATGGCAGCTAGGGACTGCTGGTCACACATCGGCTTTGAAGCCCTGAAGTGCCCGACACAAAACAGGGCCACAACAGCGTCCAGTAAGTGCTTGACAACAGTTGGGCGAGTTTGTGTAGCCAGGCTCGGAGCGGCAGGGTTCCTTAAATCTCATAATGTGTTCTTTCAGGAGTGTGCCCTTGTAATGGTAGGGAGGGACACAGAGCTCAAGGACACTTTCCTCCACCCCATGAGAGGTGGTCTAAGTTGAAAGTAGAAAGTGTTCCAAGAGACTTGGCCATCAGGCTCAGCGGGGCAGGGAACGGCCACAGTGAGCTATTGTGGGAAGCCATGTCCATGGTGGCCCTGGCCTCTATGCAAGAAGCCTTGAAAGGGGCCCGTGTGGCTGCATGCTGCCTTGCTCTGTGGACCTCAGCGCTGGCTCCAACGACCCTTTTTGATCTCCCTGTGTTCATTCTTCACTGTATGACCAGGACCCAGTGTGTTTGGGTCCCCCTGGAGCAGCCCTCACTTGAGCACATTCCTCTTGGTCATCTCAGTTTGCTCAGGGAGGGGAAAGCCTGGCTTCCAGATGGGCCCTTAAAAGGCTTTTCTGTTAATGGGGCAGTTGGCAAAAAGAGAGGCCTTGTTTGCTTTGATTCCTGTATCATCAGCAGTGTTTATTCAGTCTCAGCCCAGTGCTCAACTTTGGATGCTGGCTGCAGGGAGGCTGGGGCGGAGGCAGATGCTGGGCAGGAGAGGGCTGGCAGGCCCCCAGGGCTGCCCCTGAGAGGGGCCCATCTTCTCCCTGGCTGAGAATTTTTTCATCTGCAAAAAAATGGATGAACAGTCTCAAAGTCACAAGACTTTGAGCAGTTAGCCGTATGACCAACCCTAACACTTCAGAGGTGTTTTGAGGTTCCATAGAGGATGGCATGCAGCTGTCTGAATGGATACTACCTGTAGGTGAAGCCTCCTGGCCACCCTTGATGCTCAGGGGAACGGAGCACTGAGTTGTACTGCCAGGATTAGGAATACACACATAGAACTTGTGAAAAGTGGGTCATCGTATCTCAGCCCCTCGCTTAGGAGGGAACCTGTTTTCCTAGGGAAAGAGCTTTCAATTTCCAGTTTGTTATATGCCAGTCAGGTGGTGAATGTGTGACAACCTCTCAGACCAATGGAGGCTCCCTGTTCAAGATGCAGGTGAGCAGTATTCCTCAGAGAGGACAGTGTTGCCCTCAGGTCTGATCCCTTGCCAGTCTGAAAGTGACCCCTTAGCCCTGAACTGTGGTGAGCGATGAAGCGTAGCCCTCTGCAATGAATGACAAAGCCATTCTCTGGCCCCTGGGAAGAGAGATGGCAAGGGTAGGTTAGCAATGACTGAGTTCAGGTGCAAAGTGGTACCCGATGCTGCTCCAGGGGGCACGGAGGGCAGAAGAGGTGGCTTTCTTTTTAGCATGCAAGGTGGGACACCAAGCAGAGACACTGAGATTCCTAAACAGGGACAGACAGCCCTTCCCCGCACCGCCTTCTCCTGCTAGCTCTCACAATCAGCAGGCCACAAGAAGATGGCTGTAGCAAGCCTTTTCCTGCATGACTCTGGGGTCTATTATGGGAATAGAACCAAGAAGATAAGAAAACAGCAGTGTCACACTCATGACCCCAATCAGCCACTTACAGACTTCCCCTCCCCCCAGGAGCTGTCCCCAGGGGTCAGATGGAACTCCCCGACTCCCACTTGGCAAATGAAATTTAATGTGGAGCACAACAGCACTCACGGCTCTCATTGATTTCATCCGCCCCTGATCCTCCACTTCGGATGCACTGAAGTTCCTTGAATAACTCAAGAGAAGATTGTTGAATTGCAGTGTTTGCTTATGATTCAGGAGCAGAAAATTTTCCTAATGTCTTAGCAAGAAAATGACATCCGAGAGGCCATTATGAGTGACTCAGTGGGTGTGGGCAGCCCCTCTGAAGAGCTGAGCTCCATTCTCCTGCACCCTGCTTCTTTGCTTGTCTCTAACTCGAAAAGGTTCCAAGAGGAAAAAGTCACTTCAAGTGGAGAGGGGCAAGAAGATGGGGATGGTTTTCTAGCTCTGCACCTCCATTTTGTCCCCCTGAAGCTGAAATGCCTGCGAGTTGCCCCCAACCACGCTGGGCTCTTCCTCATGCGGCCTGTAGCCCCAGACAGACCATGAAGAAACCGGGCCACCTCTTGGGTACATTGAGCCTCTTGAGGCAAGGTTTCTCTCACTAACAGACAGAAATGTGTGCACATGTGGCACATTAACACCCCCCCAGCACATGTGTGCATGCACGAATACACACACGGCACATACACATGCTCATGTACAGACACGAACACGTGCAGGTATGTGGAATTGCAGGCGCGAGTGCACACACGCTTCCCCGAGCTTCTGGTATTCCGAAAGTAATGGATTTTGAGCCTTTTCAGTTGCACTCTCTGTCTCCCAAGGTGTGCGGCAGCTGATAAGCAACGATCGGTGCGGAGAACAGAGATAAGCTCACAGCCGTCCGCACCTGGAGCCAAAACCGAACAAAAATTCCAGTTCTTCAAGCCCGGGGTGTGTCTGAGAGAGCTGCCCCCCCCTCACCCCCAGTCTCAGAAATGATCTATTTACCCAGCAAGTATTATCTGAGGGGCCTTAGAAAAGATCCTGCCCTCCAAGGACATGGAGGTTGACAGGAACGTGGACTTTCTTTCTCTCTGCTGCCCACCCAGAAGTAGGGAAGAAACTGACTCATCCCAACTTCAGAATGAATAGTTTGGCATGTCTTTAGACCCTTGCAGCCAAGGGTTCAGTCCCAGGTGTGAGAAGACAGGCGAGGGGGGGGGGGGCTTCCAGTCAGAGATCCTGGAAGCCTTGAGTGCTCACAGTATGCTTCCTTCCCCCTTTCTGTACACCTCTTCCTAGCCAGACGCTTCATCCCCTGCCAACAGACCTCCAGCACATGACGTTCAAGTTAGCCCCTCTCCGTCCCCAGCAGTTACCATGACCCTGTAACCCTTCTCCTGAAACTAACGACAGCCAGGATATCTTAGTCAGGTTCCTCTGGTTTTAATAAACGCCATGGCTGAAGTCGCTTTGGGATGAAAAGAGTTTATTTCATTATATAGGTTACAGTCTATCATTGGGGAAAGCCAAGGCCGGAACTCGGGGCAGAAGCTTGAAACCGAAACCATGAAGGAACAAGCTGGCTTGTTTCCAGGCTCATGGTCAGCTGTCTTCTCCATGCAGTGTGGGGCCATCTTCCTATGGATGGTGCCACCCGTGGTGGCCTGAACCTTTCAATATTAATTAGTAATAAAGAAAAAGCTCCTCCATAGATGTGCCCCTAGGCCAAGCGGATGGTGGCGATTCCCCAGCAGAGGCTCCCAATCAAGATCAGCCATCACGTGAGGAAGGCCGATCCTTATGCTGCTGTTATGAGATAGACCTAGAAAGTCCTCTGGTGGGCAAATGTGGAAAGGGAAAGAAGAAGCCAAGAGAGGAATGAGGGACAGGTCTGGTGGAAGTGGCCTTAGGCCCTCATGTGGCAGTGGTGAGTGACAGGGACCTTCCCTGAAGCCTGGAGGTCTCACAGCTCTTCTGAGACCTCCCCGCAAGTGTCCTCTGCTCTATCGCAGCTGCCAGCTGTTTCCGTGTACTGAGGCCTGGACACACACGTTCCTCCCTCCAGAGCAGCTGGTGGCGGTGGCCTCATCATTCAATCCTAGCTCACAGGATAAGAAAATGGTTGCAAAAGATGCCAGTCTCTCAGCCTTCCTCTCTTTCCTTTCTCTCTCTCTCTCTCTTTCTCTCTCTCTCTGTGTGTATGCAAATGTAGATGTTCATGGAGGTTGTATGCCATCTACCTTGTTTTCTGAAACAAGGTCTCTCTTTGGCCATGAACTTGCCAATTAGGCTGGGCTGACTGACCAGCAAATCCTAGGGATCTGTCTGTCTCCGTCTCCCCAACACTGGGATTACAAGTATGTCACCAGATACTTTGGTTTTTTTTTTTTTTTTTTTTTTTGTTTGTTTGTTTTGTAGGTTCTGGGATAGAACTCAAGTCCTTACCCACTGAGCTGGCACCATCTCTAAGCTCATTCTACTTTCTGAGCCTTTTGATACATTTCCTTGGCAGAATACAAGCGCCTTCTCCCTGGGACCCTTCCCCTACTCCCAACCCCTGTGGGGACTGGACTGACAACAGAAGCCTGGCACATACTCAGTGCCACCCACCTTTAGAGAGCAAGTGGATTCTATCCCAGGAAAGAGATGAAGTGCCCCTTTGAAAGGCCTCAAGGGTGGATTCACGTGTCTGCTATATATACATTAGGTGACCAGCTGCAGGCAGCGTGTTCCGGAAATAACGGCCTTGAAAGCAACCTTCGGAACGTGACTCCAGGAAGCTAGGTCCCCGGCAAGCGTGTGCCGACAGCAGGCCAGGATATGAAGCAAGATGGTCCTGGGAAAAAGTGGCAGGGTCCATGACAAGGCTGAGCCACCCAATCAGAGAGCCTTCTCTGCCCGATGTCTGTAAGTTAGCGCAAGCTTCTGGCCATTGACCTCGGGGATGGAGGGGAGGCCTGGGGCTGGTGTGGAGGCCATAGTGCCCTGCAAAACCAGCCTGCTTCTGGAATACTGTTAGCAGCCATCAAAACAGACGCTGTCTCCAGGATGTGGCCCCACTCAGGAATGTGCAATAATAGGAAATGTCTGCAGCTCGCCAGGGTGGGAGCCAGACAATACCACACAAAGGAAGGAGAGAGAAGATCTTGAGGCCACTCTGCTAAACACGAACTCCAGTCCACCCTCCCATTGGGTTAAGGAGGTGGGCTGACCCTGGCCTAACTCAAAAATACGCATGTTGTTCTTTATTAGGATGAGGGGGGGAAAATCAACCTTATTTTTAGAAATGAATAGTCTTTTGTGTCTGTGGCCTTGGATCATGTGTTTGCCAGGAGACTTTATGGAATATTTAAAAAAGAAAATACCTCAGATTCTGATCTGCACCCAGGAGCCTCATGCTAAGTCCTGGCCTTTCTGCCAGTGCCATCTTCCCATGTGTGAAGCGGAAAAATAGTATGTACCCCTTCCCAGTGGGGAAGAATGAAGAATCAAAGCAGGACTAAGCCACTAGCTCCAGCCACACCTGAAACTGCCATGATTCACATTACCTCTAAGAACAGCCCGGGGCACACTGCCAGCTACTCAGGCAAAGAACTGCAGAGTCGTTTCCAGAGACATGCCCAGTTCACCAACACCTGTTTGACTGTGCCCCAAGCCTGGGTGGCAGAGACACACGACGACTGCTCATAAAACAGCTTCTAGAAGCAACACGTGTGAGCAGGGCCTCCGAGGCAGGAAGGTGCAGGCTCTGCCCTCTGAATGAGCCTCCTTCTTTTCAGACCCAGATTAGGAGATGAGTCACTATCCGCAATATGACCTCCTTGACACCTGAAGTAGTGATGTCAAAACAGAAAACACCTTTCAGGCTGTGGCTCCATGCTGCCAGGCCAGTGAGGCGGTTCTGGGGGGGGGGGGGGGCGGGGGATACTGCCGCAGGAATGAACTCAGCCTCCAGCGTGTATGGACCAGGGCAGAGGTAGACCGTATGTCCTCCGCCTCCCAGGTCCCTTTATCCACGTGCCCCTCAGAGAATCCCTTAGGACCAAGGTCCTTCAGGGACAGCAGCAGGAAAATTGGAATTTGATTGGTGGCTCTTCCTGTAACAGAACACACACACACACACACACACACACAGACTTGTGGGAAGGGTTCCCCTTTAGTGTGGACTTAGAAAGTGATAAGGCAGGGTGGGGAATGGGGACCTTAAAGCAGGGTGGTTACACACCACTCAAGCTTCAAGGTGAAGAGCCCTTGGTGGCTGTGCTGTGCTAAGTCTGACCGGTCACAAGGGTCTGAAATAACATACACAGTGTGAGTCACGGGCCCCACTTCCTTCTTGGCTTGAAAATCTTAGGGTCCCTCCCCTTCTCTCTAACCTACCTCTCTTCTCATCACCTCCCAAGTTCTTTAGGGGCAACTCCAATAGGCTTCAATTCAGCCATCCTGGACACTGTCCACCTTGCTAGCCTGTAATGTTGTAGCTCCTACCCCTACCCCTTTTAGCAGCATTTAGTGAGATTCATCACATAAATGCTACCTTGTGACAAGGCCTGGTAGAGCAAGACTATGCCTGTTAGCTTCTATGACCAACTGCAGGCCAGGCAGATGACACTAAGGTCATCATACCTGCTGTGTAATTTTCTGGGCCAAGGAAAAGTTGAACCCTCCCAGGCTTGTGGCTCTACATGACCGTGGGGTCACATGTCTTCATGGCAAGTCCTTCATATCCAAACAGCTTCTTAGTGTAGTGGATTTGCTGTGAGGATGCCAGAGCTTGCTCCTAGCACCCCAGGGCTGCTAACACCACGTGACCAGAAGAGCCGGTAAGCTGAGGATTTATTTGTACAGCATCATGATGCCTGTAAACCAACATGAAACATGGGTGTTCAGTCAGGGGCCTGCCTGCCTGCCTGCCTGCTGACTCCAGAACAATTGTACCGCCTTGGAATGTGTGGGTGGACTTTGCACAATCAAGACCCTGGAGGGTGGTGACAATGTCTGTTACTCACAGACAAAGTGTTTTCAGGGTTTTCCTTTTCTTTCTTTTCTGTTAATTAATTAATTCATTCAGAGGTTGAGACTGCCCTTTTAAAAGAGCAGCAGTAAATTTGGGTACTGAGAACCCATCTGCACCCAGGAGCAGATGGTACCCAGAACCCATCTCAGTACCCATGTCTCTTGGCTCACAGCATCTTGAAACTACAGCTCCGTGGTGTTGGGCATGCTTGCCTGGCCTCCAAGGACACCTGAGGAGGAATCTTAATTGAGAACATGGCTGCTCTGGCAAGAGATGAGATTCAAAGACCTTCGATGTCTGTGTGATGTGGCTGGAACACAGATACACCTTTAATTCCAGGAGACAGAGGCAAGCACATCTTTGAGTTCAAGGCCAGCCTGGTAGAGAGCAAGTTTCAGGTAAAGAAAAGCTTAGGTCCAGGCATGGTGGTACACACTTTTAATCCCAGCACTCAGGAGACAGAGGCGTGCAGATCTTCATTCTACCTAGTCAGTTCTATTCAGGCAGTTCAGCTGAGTCAGTGAGCTGAGAGGCAGTACAGTGGAGTTGTTTGTAGCAGTTCGGTTGGCAGACTTCATAAGCAGTTTTACTGGTAGAGTTTTACAGAGATAGGTTAAAGAGAGAACAAGCTAGACAGAACAAGCCAGAGAATGAGAAGGAGCCAGAAGAGTAGAAGATAAGTTAGTATGAGGCCAAGCAGAGAAATTCAGTCAGAAGCTGAGAGAAGTCAATTTGAATCAGTCAGCTTGGAGAGGAGCTTTTAGCCAGAACAGCTGAGTTGAACCAGCCAGCCAGAGTTCAGAAAGAACTAGAAAGGGTGAGTTTATTCAGCAGTAAGTCTCAGAGGCTGAAAACATTCTAGATGTAAATTGGTTTGTGTGGAGGCTAGAGGCTTACAGGACTAGGCAGACAGAGGCAGTAAGCCTCCAAGATGACAATTAGCTCAGGTGAATAAAAGTTACTTCAACAATTACCTGACCTCACAAGCACATATAACACATAAAAACACACAAATTATTCAAAATACATCTTTTTAAAAATTTAAAATTCATTTATTCATTTACTCATTGCTTGTGCCAGGGATTGAACGTGGGTACTTGAGCACGCTAAGTACACAATGTCCTGTTGAACATTGCTAGCCTCTGTTGTTTTCCTCAGAGGCAACAATCCCTCCCCACTTCAGGAGACCTAACCTGGATGGCATCATAGAATCATCAAGACCAGCTTTCCACTTCCTATGAATCTGGGGTCTCCTTCTGTCTTGGAAGGAAGAGAGAGCTGATATGGAATCCATGTGGGAGATAGCATTTCCTCCTCCTTCCTTCAGAGTGGAGGATGGCAGAGCAAGACTATGCCTGTTAGCTTCTATGACCAACTGCAGGCCAGGCAGATGACACTAAGGTCATCATACCTGCTGTGTAATTTTCAATGCATGGTTATCATTGGGGAGAATTGGCTAGGGAGCTCAGACTGGAGTGTTTCTGGTGTGTTCTGGGTCTTGAGTGGCCTCATTCATATCATCCTCACACCGCTCACAGAAGAGAAGGGTTGTCATGACTCCCTAAGATGAAAGATTTCAACAAACAGATCTCAGCATTCACACCTTGCCTCAGTGATAACTTTACAGGGACAGGGACCAAAACTTCTACTTTGTGAAGGGGAGCTGGGAGTTTGCTTCTGAGGCCTTGTTCTGTTCTGACAGGAGGCATGCAGCAGGCTTCTGAGTCCTGCTGGAATTCGGGGTGATCTGGAAAGGCAGGCAGCAAGGCAGCCATTGTGATTTCTGACTGCCACTATGCACAGACAGAGACCATAGCCTGGCTGGCCACTGTGCACTGGGAACCTCACACCCACCACCTAGAGAGACCCTGAGATAAAAGACTAAGGAATTGTTCTTACAAAAGAGGAGATGATTCACAAGGCACAGGAGGAAGGGGAAATTCTTCCATTGTGAAACCCAGGCTGGCCGGTTCCCACTTCTTTCTCGGTTCCTCATCTTGAAAGAGTCTCGTTAACAGGGACCCTTTCCCAGAACCCCAGGGACTCATGATGTATGTGCCAAGTGAAAATGTTCTTTAAGAGTAATCCTAGAAGGATCACACCTTCCTTCTCTGAGAAGGAGAGCTATCTCTTCAGGGAGAGCTTGCGTCTTTTGGGGAATGGGGTTCAGAAAGCCAGGCTAGGGTCCAATGCTGGGGTAGGGGGTGACCCGCACCTCTTTCTTCTGCCCTCAGTATATCTCTGTGTGTTTCTAGGGGAGGCCTAGCCTAAGGAGACAGTGCACCATCACTCCAGAGTAGAGAGAAAAAAGAATCTTGGCCACGGAAGCCCGCAGAGCCCTGCTCTGCTTCAGGATGTCTAGGTCTCTGGAGAGTAAGTTTGATAGTTGTGCCCAGTCAGTCCATCTATTCACAGTGGCTGGTGGCACTGGTCAGGTCTGGGGTCTGGTTGTGTGACCTCCTGTAGACTTCAGATTCTGCTGATCCCGCAGATCCCTGGGGAGGCAGATTCTGCCCTAGGGCCTGTTGGGCGGGGCGGGGGCAGGAGCAGAGGGGGAGGCCCCGCCTCCAGGGTGTGTCCAACTTGGGCACCTCCTAAAGGACCGGGCGGGGCACCCCGAGCGCGTGGGTCTGCAGGTCGGGTCAAAGGGTCGAAGGTGCAGCAGGATCCGAGCAGGCCGGGAGCAGAAGAAGCATGGCGTCGTCCGGGTCCGTGCAGCAGCCGCGGCTGCTGCTGCTGCTGTTGATGCTGGCTGGTGCGGCGCAGGCCAACCTCTACTTCCGCTCGGGCCAGACCTGCTACCGGCCCCTTCGCGGGTTCCAGCTGGCTCAGCTAGGGCGCAGGTGGGCGCGGGGCTGTGCCTAGGGAGGAAGAGGGTCAACTTCTGGGCCAGGCGTTTGCTCTCTGCCCGCTGGGACCTTGCCTCTCTGTGGCTTATCCTGCCTTCTGGAAAGCACAAATCCCATCCCTTCCTTTTGGGATGACTTTCACATCCGGGGAGCTTTGCTTTGGTGTTTGTACATTGGGCAGTCCTCTCCTCTACAGACTTGGTTGGTGAGCACTAGGGTATTTCAGAGATGTTTTGTCACCGTCAACTTCTAGTAGTGCTGGTTCTGCTGGTGGTTCTTCTGGTGATTAAAGGCTAAGCTCTGAAACTTCCACAATTTGGGAAAGGGAAGATGGCCACAGGAGGACTGACTGGGTCTGTGGCCCTGGTGGGGGAGGGAAGGTCCCTGGTGTTCCAAGTTGATTTCCATTGCTGTGACCCCCTTCCCAGGACCTACCCTCGGCCACATGAGTACCTGTCCCCATCGGATATCCCTAAGAACTGGGACTGGCGAAATGTGAATGGTGTCAACTATTGCAGCGTCACCAGGAACCAGCACATCCCACAGTACTGTGGTTCCTGCTGGGCCCACGGCAGCACCAGTGCCATGGCAGGTGGGTGGCCTGGGGCTCCATGCTAAGCCCAGGGTAGGGCCAGTACCCTGGCCGGGTGGGTTCCTGCCCTTCACCATCCAGGCTGCCTCTAGGTGATCCATGATAGCCACAGCCCAGGGCTACAGGGGCCCATGAATCTGAACCAGGATTCAGGCTGGGTTTTTCCCAGAGTGACTCTGGTTTTCCAGCCAGAGAGAGGTGGCTGTGTCATTCTGGAATTCTCTCCTGTGGGCCCACTAGGGCCTCTGTGGGACAGGCCTGGCCTCGAACCTGGTTGACAAGTGGCTCCCAGGTACTTCCGTCCCCCAGAACTTGACTTTAGTCATTGAGGTGGACCCAGTGTTACAAAATCACTGAGCTGACAGTCTGTTTGTGGGGCAAGGAAGCGAAATGGCTTCTCAGTAGCAGTTGGTATTTGGGAGGACAATGATCCCGGCTTGAAATGGCCACCAGCTCTCTCACTTGAATCTTAGCCCAGCCACCATAGGGACAAGAAGGCTCAGGAGGAAGAGAAAGAACTATTGAGGTCCATACCATCAGAGGGCTGCTGTGGTAGAGGACGCAGGAGCCAGGAAGGGCCATTCTGACAGCAGCATGTAGACTCAGCTTTACCATCTCCAGAGCTGGTCCCCGGAAACCAATGGCTGGGAGTAGGACTCCAGGAGTGTCCTCTCTCTTGATTTGGTGTTTTGTTTTGGCTAGGTCTGCTATAGGTGGAACCTGGCTTTACTAATGGTAAAATGGCAGTACTCATACCTCCAGGATTTATGTAGGCTTCTTACCTGCCAGTTGGCTCCTCTTAGTTCTCAGAGTAAGAAGCCTCTTGCAGGTCAGAGAGACCATGGGGAGATGAGTGACAGCTGAGGTTCATCTCATGAGCTTGGACTCTCTCTTTAGGATGAGGGGTTCCTGTCTGAGGGCAATCTGTACCCCAGAGTTAGACAGGTTGATATCTTATAGAGTCACCCCTGGGGGCTGGGGCATACTGCTGACCTTTCAGAAGGAAGAAAGAATGTGCGCTGAAAAGGTTCCATGTGGGAGGGTCAAGGGGTACTTACCAGGCAGGCAGGGTGTATGTGGGGGGGGATTTGGGGGGGGAACAGCCAAGTAGAGGATTTGAGCAAAGTCCAGAGCACTTAGGAACGGGGTGGCAGGGCTGGTGTTGGGGAAGTGAGAAGGCCTTCTCAGCAAAGCGTGAGGGCGGGATGAGGGTGATGGGGAGCAGAAAAGGTCAGTGGGCCTGTGGAGTGAGGTACGTGAGGAGGGTGCCGAGCATTGCAGGATAGGGAGTGACAGCTGGAGGCTGGTGGTTCTTAGCTCCTTTTAGATGGGTGCTGGGCCCTACTGAGGTTGCATCTTTCTAGAATGGAATGCCTCCGGGAAAGTGGTTGCTTCATTCTTTCTTCTTAAATCTCTAACATCTTCATCAGTAATAGCCAAGGCCTCGCTTCCTCTTTCGATGAGCAGACATGGGGTGGGGGGACTTCCACAGGGCCCTGGTCATGTGCCAGCAGTACAGTCTGCCTTTCCGCATTTCTGGGTGGTTAAGCAGCCAAGCATTTCTCTCAGACCGCCCGCCCTCGCCATAAACGTCATCTTCGTCTCTTCAAAAGTCACTTCCAATAGGCCACCAATCACTTGGCCTCACCCATCACTATTTCATTGCTTGCTTCTTTGGGGTGATCTGGAGTCATCCCCACCACTGCCCCTGCCCTGCCACATGCTCTTCTCTATCCTTGAGCCCTCACCTCGCTTCCTCTCTACCCCTTGTCATTTCTGGGATTCATGAGTTAGTTAGGCTACCCAGGCCTCCTCCCCTGTGAAGTGAGACCCTCACTGTACCATACCCCCTGTCTCTGCCTTCCTACCTGCCTTCCCTAACTCTTTTGCTTCACCACTTCCCTCACTTCCGAGTTCCGTGTTCCCGGTTGTGACCCTTTCCTAGACTCGCTTTTGTATCCATCTGCTCCTACCCCCTGACCTGGATCCCTGTTGCCCCTAGTCCCAGATACTCGGTCATCCTGCCCATCTTATTCACCACCAAGCCCATCCTTCCCCTGAGGACCCTCAGGCCAAAGCTTAGAGGTTATCTGACTCACCTTCCTGTTCCCTCTACAGACTGGTCACAGCTCCTTCAGTTGTTCCATTAGTCCTAACAGTGGAACTGAGCGGTGTCTTTCCCAACACCCTGGCTCCTGTCTGACTTCACAAGAGATTCCTAGAATATGCCTGCTAAACCTGAGTCCCATCATATTTCTTTCTTTGATACCATCTCAGGACTCCACTAAGACCAAAGACGTGTTCTTCTCAGGCTTCCAGAGCCTGCACAGTCTGGGTCCTCCTTGTCTTCATGACAGCAGGTGAGGTTTAGTTCCCTCACACTTCTCTCCTTGGATGGTGTCTTAGTTACTTTTCTGTTGCTGTGAAGAGACACCATGACAGGGCAACTTACAAAAAAGAAAGAAAGTAAGAAAGCATTTAATTGGGGGCTTGCTTAGAGTTTCAGAGGATGAGCCAGTTTGCTGGTCAGCCAGCCCCTGCCAGCAGGCTTCCACTGAGGTCATCAGGAGGGAGAGACCTGAGAAGAGGAAGAAAGGGCTCTCAGAAAGCCTTGAGAATCACACTGCTGGAGTGAAAGTAGAAATGACATCCCAGGTGTTTCCAGAAGGCTGGGGTGGCCCCTTTGTTGGTGGCTCTCTGAAAAAGGTCATCAGATGAGGACGGACAGAGAGTTTGGGTAGATGGGTGGCATAGAGAGACCTTGACAAGAGTATCTTGAGAGTCCAGTGAGAGACATCCAGGCAGTGATGGATCCCTTCTGACAGTGCTGACGAGAGGGAAGACATGGAGCCACTGGGAAGGTCAGTTCTGTGTGCTTGAAGATGTCCCTCCTTGAGTTGCTGGGAACGTAGAGGGAGCCAAGCTGGGGGAAGGAAGACAGGATGGATAAGCCCGTGTGCCTTGGGCAGCTGGGAGCCTGCCTGTCATTGGCACATGAAATACATTCTGGGCACAGATCTAAATGGTGACCAAGATGGGGTGTGCTTTTCAGTTTTCAGTGACCAGCCCTCTGAGGTGATCAAGTATGTGAGTGTAGGCCATGTGAGAGATGGTTCTAGAAGGTTCTGTACTGGTTAGATGGCAGCCTTAGAGCAACCATGTAGAGCAGGGGCAGAGTGGGATAGACTGTGGGAGATGGCTCGGTCTGAAGTCCATAAGATAGAAGGAAAAATGAAGGTAAGCTGTTGCTTTAGGGGAGTTGTGGATGAGGCTACAGGAGACAGGGCCTCGGTGCATGACTGGTGGTGTGTGTAGAGCTTGAAAGTGAAGAGCAAGATGGCTTTTAAGGATGCAGGTCAGCCATCCCCTTGTGGATGCTGTGACGATCCTAGTCTCTTAGTGTGTGGGCCCAGCATGATGAGCACTGCGTGCTGGCGTCTGACCCCTCTCTGGGACTCATCTGGCTCCCTGGGCGGCGCTTATCCCTGGAGGTGTCCGCTCCAGCCTTCTTCATAGGGTCTGTGTCTGTTCTGCAGCTTCGTCACGCAGGTTTTGTTGCCATCTTGTAGTGATGCCTTAGCAGGTTTTTCTTGGGACCTCTGGATCTGGCCCTGCCTCGTGGTACTTGCAGACAGACACACAAACATCATGGTGCCTGAGGAAGACCAGAGAAGGTCTCTGAAGCCACAGTTGAGCTGAGGCCTCCACAAATAGCAGAGCCAGTGGGCAGAGCCCTGTGGCGTGTGGGGAGTCTGGTGCTGAACAGGGTGCTGACTGTTGCAGACCGCATCAACATCAAGAGGAAAGGTGCGTGGCCATCCACCCTGCTCTCGGTGCAGAACGTCATCGACTGCGGCAATGCTGGCTCCTGTGAAGGGGGCAATGACCTTCCCGTGTGGGAGTATGCCCATAAGCACGGCATCCCTGACGAGACCTGCAACAACTACCAGGCCAAGGACCAAGGTAGGCCCTGCCCCTGCCCATGTCCCTGCATTGCTGTGCACCTTCTCTGTCTTGTTCCAAGGGAGAGTGGCTGAGAGCCCAAGTCTACCCCACATTTGTCACACTGTGGCTGGCATGCTGAAGAGGGTCGGGGTGGTGGCGACTGCAGCCCCCAGGGGGCTAGGTGGTTCCTGGCGCTGGCTCCAGGCTTACTTGATGTCACTTTGAACCTGGTGGGTTAAGGTCCTTGTTGAGTTCAGCATGGAGAGATACCGAAAGAACAACTCCAGACTGGGGATGTAGCTCTGTGGTGGGGTGCTTGCCTACCACACGTGAGAACCTAAGGCTCAACCTCCAGTCTTGAAAACAAACAAACAAAGTGGAGCACCACCCCTGCAACAAGGGATTGGATGTGTAATGTGAGTTCTCACCCCTGGCATTAGGATGGTCTTATGGGCCTTTGGTAAGCAGCTGATGGAAAGAAGTGTCCTTTTCCCAGGACCCGGAGCAGAGAGCAGATGGCATGGCTGCTCTCTGAGCTGCAGGTTAGCCAGCCCATCTGAAATGTAATCCCAACCTGGTTCTTGCCCCAGCAGCCCTGGGCAGAGCAGCCTGGCCCAGAAACCCACGGTTGGCACTTTAAGTGTTGATCCTTAGACCTCCCTAAAGGCTGGAGCAGGATGCTGAAAGGCACTCAGGAGGTACCTGGAGGGCATTTGGTCCCTCTGCACCAACCTTGTGGATGGCTGTCCCCTACCTACCTTGTGGGCCTTACTTACAGAGAAAGAATTCTCTGGCCTAACTGGGTGAGTCTTTTGCCCTGGATGGGTAAACCCAGCAGGGACAGAGACACCCCACCACCACACCAGGGGGACAGATGCAGGGTAGAGGGAAGGCAATAGCCTGCTTTGTCCCAATGGCCTTATCCCTTCTCCTCTGTTCCCAAACCGGTGTCATCCAGCTGAGGCTAGGTCCCTCTGATCCTCCAAAGACTCTTGGGTGGCAGGGTTCATCAGAGCCACTTAATAGTCTCCTCTTCGTAGGAACAGGTGTGGCCCCAGAGCCACCGTGTCCCTGGGGTAGCTCACACTGGACACTGGTGTCTGAGGGATGAATTATGTAATTCTTGATGTAATTCTCAAGGAGTTTCCTGATCCAGGGAAGGATCTGGACAGATGGATAGTTTCAATACAGACGTCAGCCTCGGGTGTGCCCGGGGCACATTCATTAGCCTGGCTGGCAAGCAGACTTCAGAGGACCCCGACTTCACCACCCAAGACTGGGACAAGCACCTTCATGCTGACTTTATGTGGGTGCTGAGGCTCTGAACTCGAGTCCTCGTGCCTGCTGTGCAGGCACTTTACTGACTGATTTCCCAGCCTTTAAGCCCATTTTTTTTTCCATTTTTAAAAAATCAAAGTGCATTTATTCAGCAACAGTGATACATCTTAGAATTAGAACCTACAGTGTAAAGTAGCAGGTTTCTGAGGGTTTCCAAATTCCCATCATGTTAGAGGTTTGGGTGCAGCGAATCAGTACTTCCAGGAATTCTCAGAAATTACAAAATTTGGATTATTCTCAGCAACCTGTAGCGACCTTCGAATTCTGTTAATTGGACAGCCAAAATTTCTGTTTAATGAATAAAAGTTTAGTAGTTCTTAAAGGAGCTATGCCCTGTAGGAGAGTTCAATGTAAAGCATAATTTACTCAGATCCTCCAGTGCACCATGCGAAATCACGATTGCACACTGCCCATCAAGGGCGCATTCTGTATTTAAAATTCGTGATTCCCCCTTGAAAGAACAAAGGACTTAACTTAAAATGGCCTATATATGTGATGTCATTAGTAAGTATTTTGCCCTTTTTTTATTATCCCTTCTTGTTCTCCTTTCCATGTTCCGTTGGACACACGTGTGCATTTGTTTACTTGCATGTGTATGTTATGGGCAGGATCTACATAGGAACATCTTTTTTTTTTTTTTTTTTTTTTTTTTTGTCTTTCTGAGTTTAGGTCACTTTGCTTAATATTATACATGCTAAGCCCATTCATTCTTTCTGCAAACTTTGTGATTTCAACTTTCTTCAGAATACTAGTCCAGTTTCTGTGTACCAGATTTTCATTATCCATTCATCCATTGATGGACAACTAGTTTCATACCAAGTCTTTGCTGCAGTGAATAAAGCAGCAATAAATATGGGCGTGCCAATAACTCAATGGTAGGGTATGAGGTTCTCAGGGTATCCGCACAGGGGTGAAACAGGGTCATGTGCTAGCTCTGTTTTTAACTGTTTTGAGGCATTTCCAAACTGATTTCAGAGTAGCTGCATGAATTTGCACCGCCTTTCCCTCCGCACCCCCCCAGCAGTGAATAAGGGCTCCTTTTTCCCAAAATCCTCTCCAACATTTGTGCTCAGATTTTTTTGATGACAGTCATTCTGACTGGCATGAGGTAGTTTGTCAAAGTAGCTGTAATTTTCATTTCCTTGATGGCTTGATGACTAGGGACATTGAACACTTTTTCCGCCTTTTTTGAGACAGGTTCTCATTATGTAACCTTGGCTCTCCTGGTACTTGCTATGTAGACCAGGCCTCAAACTGACAGAGATCCTCCTACCTCTGTCTCCCACCACACCACCTCTGCACACCACCATGCCCAGACCTACTTTTAAATATAGTTTTGGCCATTTTTTAAAAACTGTTATTATTCAGTGCGTGTGACCCTTGTTGATTGACAGTTTTATTTCCTTGTTATTTAATATCTGCGGTTCTTTGTAAATTCTGGATGTTAGCCTTGTCTGAAGTGTAGCTGATAAAGATTTTCTCCTGTTCTGTGGGCTGTGTGCTCTGCTGAGTGTTCTTTTGCTGTTTAGAGATATTTATTGTCAGGTGGTCTCATCTGGTATTTGGGGCTAATTCCTGTGCTGTTAGTGTTCCATTCAGAAAGTTCTAGCCTACACATCTAACCTAAGGGTATTTCCTATATTTTTGTCTAGTAGTTTGTGTTTCAGTTTTTAAGTTGAGGTCTTTGGACCCATTAGAATTGATTTTTTTTTTATTGGATAAAAGGTTCAAATTCAATTTTATTTTTCTTAGGGGGATATCTTGTTTTCCCAGCACCATTAGTTGAATAGGCTTTTTTCCAATGTGTGTTCTTGCTTCCTTGGTCTTGAATTAAGGGGTATAGTTTTGTCAGTTATTTCTAGGTTCTCTGTTCTGTCTATCTGTCTGTCTGTTTCTATGCTAGCACCAGTTTTTGTCACTATAGCTCTGTAGTGTAATTTGAGGCCAGGTATTGTGACACCTCTAGCAATGTTCTTATTCCTTAGGATTGCTTTGGCTATTCCTGTAAATCAAATTCTGATCCTTCTCAAGCCAAGTAACAAAAGGATGTTTTTCTTTAAATCAAGTATATTGGCCTGTTCAATCACTAGCCAGCAGTGGAATGATCTGGTTATGTTTTAATAATTTGATTGCACTCAGTTTTCAATTACAACATGCTGTGAGGTCCTCCTCCCTGCCTTTAAGGAAGAGAAGGGGCCACTTCAGACTGCCTACTATGTACTAATCAAAGTTCTTTCTGTTCTACCCGGCCTGGGGGAGGTTTTTCATTACTCTTTTGCAGCTGGGAGAAGCGCATAATTAAGCAGCACCTAAGAGCTGAATGGTTTCCGATATCCGCTAATGAATGTAGGGCTAAATTAGAAAAGTGGAGAAGATGGGGCGGGCTTCATTAGTGGGTTAATGAGGAGACGGCGTCATGCTGACTTCTTGTGTTCTAGACTGTGACAAGTTTAACCAGTGTGGGACCTGCACTGAATTCAAAGAGTGCCACACCATCCAGAATTACACCCTCTGGAGAGTGGGCGACTACGGCTCCCTGTCAGGCAGAGAGAAGATGATGGCAGAGATCTACGCCAATGGTCCCATCAGGTGAGGGAGAGGTCCCCTCAGGAAGTGGTCAGGCCGCGTCTGGGTCTGTGCACACGTTTACACCTTGTTCGCCCTTCTCACCTGGCCAGTTCGATCCCCTAGCTTGAGCACCTCCTAATCTTCTTTGCCTGTAAAGAGGTTGGCTTTCTCAGAAGTAAACATGAGCTATGAGCCAACCTGCTCCAGGGAACAACTGTGTAAGCTAGGTAGAGAAGCCCTGGCTGTGCTTCTGGGTGCTGATGAGGCCACTACAACAGGCCTCGGACTACTGCAGCCCAAGTCAGCAAGAGCTGATGTGCTTCTTGCCTTGATAACTGATGACTTTTCACAGCTGCGGGATAATGGCGACAGAGAAGATGGCTAACTACACTGGAGGCATCTATGCTGAGCACCAGGACCAGGCCTTTATCAACCACATCGTCTCGGTAGCTGGATGGGGTGTCAGCAGCGATGGGATAGAGTATTGGATTGTCCGAAATTCATGGGGTGAACCCTGGGTAAGATAGTTTCCCTTTCTTAAGGCCAGACCAGAGTCCCTACCCCTCCTTAGCTGTGTGGAGGGCGGGCTGGCTGCAGTGGTCAGCCAGGACGCAGGCAGCTTCTGGGGTCTGATCTGAGTTGTGCAGGGCTGCTGCTGCCGCCCTGTGCATCACTGGGCGTTTAGCAACCCCTGAGGTGCCAGTGGCTCCTCCCAAGCCCCAGCCTGAGCAACCCTGAGCACTGAGAAATAGGCAAAGGCAAACGGGCCAAGTGGTCCTGGTGATGGCGATTGGCTGCCCACTCCTTGGGAGCTCATCCTCACTCCTGCTATGTTGTTCAAGAATACTTCTGAGTTGGGTCAAAATTCCAGGGAGCAAAACTGCTGGTTTTGGTTTTTAGGACATAGTATTAACTGTTCATCATTTCAGACACAGAAATACCCTGAAATAGGGAGAAATGGACAATGATAAAATGTCAGCCATTATTTACTGAATGGCCACAGTCGGGTATTAATAGAGACAGTCACATGTTTTCTTACATTATTTAGGTGCCTGAAGAGCGCCCTTGGGTCAAATATTAGCCGGCACCATAGCATAGAGCTTTGCTGCTCATGTGGTCTTCACCCTCAGGTTCTGCAGGGCTAAGCTGAAGATGGTGTAAGAGCGGGGCATGGATCTGCAGAATAGAGAGGTGAGCAGGGGCCATGTCCTAAGGCACTAACATGGAGTTCTTGCTCCCCACAGGGTGAGAGAGGCTGGATGAGGATCGTGACCAGCACCTACAAGGGAGGGGCAGGTGCCAGCTACAACCTAGCTATTGAGGAGGCCTGCACATTTGGGGACCCCATTGTTTAGGTAGATGTTCCTGGAAGCAACACTGTGCACCACGACAGGGCGGGGATGATTATCTACACTGGCCACTGGACAGCTAGAGACAGTGCTGTGGGTATGAGGACCAGAGTGTGTACTGCAGCAGCCATCCTGGATATGGCAAAGGATGAAGCACACCTGCGTGGAAGTTCTCTGCCTTCAGCCACCTGGAGAAGACAGCTGTGGGCTAGGATGGTTCACACTTATCACTAGTTCTGATGCCACCTTGGAATCCATGGGAGGGGGAACAAGGTCAGACTGCCTACGGGATGAGTAAAGTATCTGGCTTCACCCAAGCTCTGAGCTTATGCATTTTATTCACATGGGATAGTACATGAGGACACAAACTTCCCAGCCCAGCATTACTCTTGGAAATTTAAACCAATAACCAGCCACCTGGTTCACAGGTAGAAAACACGTAAACTCTAAAAGGAGTTCAGGGAAGCGTCCCAGCCCACTACTCAGAGGCCAATGGGTTCCATGGGTTCCTCCCCAGAGGTGCACACAACTAGCTCTGGCATGTAACACATGATGCCAGGACACACTGCAACAAAGAGGGGGCTGTCCACCATAGCAGCTCCTCCTGGGCACTGTGAACACGGTGCTTTTGAGAAAAGCTGCTTGCTCCCTCCCAGCAGACCCCACTTCCCGGAGGCTGGCTGAGCCTTCTTCACAAAGCAGCTTCATGAACTAGTCCTCCAGTCTTCCCGAGCCCAGAAGGTTCGGCTTCTGCTCTGGATGCTCAGTTCACCACGATGAAGTTAGACTTGCAGTGGGCTGTACAGGAACACAGGGCCACTGAGTTACTACAGGTGAGGAGCGGGGTGGGCGATCACGGCAGAGGGCTGTCCAGAGGGACTTACCAATGAACTCGGTCACAGGGTCGTGCTCACCCTCTGCTTTGATGGTGCCTGCAATGCTGTCATTTTCCAAGATGGGAAGGAAAAGCTGCACAAAATCTGAGGTGTACGGTGGGGCAATGACGTCCAGAACCTAGTGGGGAGACCCCAGGGTTACTGTACCTGCTGGCATGGGGCACAGCACTCAGTGGCAGGCCATGAGGTGGCAGAGAGTGTGAGATGCCCTCCTCAGGGCTTCCCTGGAGACCACCCCAGCCTCCAACTCTAAGGCACAGGACATAGTGCAGAGGGCAAAGCAGAGGTCCCACGGGAGAGGTATACGATTAACAAAAGCATGGATCTCAAAAAGTTGGGAAATGCATGGGTGACATCAAACCAGAAGGGCTGGGTTAGTGGAAAGAGTGAACGGTGAACCCAGAAGTGCTGCTGACCTCAGTGACAAAGTAGCGGATTAGTGAAATGTCAGTGTCCAGCTTCTCCAGACATTTGCGGATGTAACTGACCACAGGAAGTACATAGCCACGGCTCAGCAGGTGGACCATCCTGTCCAGCAGGGTCTTTTTCAACTCGAGCTGTGGAAGAGCAGGGCCAAGGGAGCAGGTCAGAGCTGTGATTCTCCCATCCCAAGAAGCCCTCAGGTGCAACTCACCTGCTCCATCACATCTAGCTGGGAGTGCTCGGTCTCAAAAAGCTTGACAAGCAGCTGCAGAACCTGGGGGTGCAGGAGCTGGTGGCAGGTACTGATCTGTGGAGAGCATAGGAAGGTCACTGAGGCACCTGCCAGCTCTCTGGGCTTACTAGCAGCACACATGGAGAATACAGGATTGTCACAGCCACCCAAGGTGGTTCTTAATGCCGATGGCGGCACCACTTGTCATGTTCTATGCCTTCCTTCCCCTAACCCTTGATAACGCACACCAACAGTCAGTGAAACTAGGTCCTTGACAGGAAGAGCCCCACTTAGGACACAAAGCACCAGCTCTGAAGAGAGCATCTCCTGACACTGATAAAGCTGACAGATGCACCAGCACTAAGGTCCTAGACACACACCTCCCAAAGGCCCTTCCGCCCTCTCACCTCATCCAACAAGGCCAGGTGAACCGGAGTGTGATCAGTCTGTAGCTGGAAGTACCTTGGTTCTGACACGGTCCAATCTACCCATTTTAACACTCCCATTGCAACCACTGGAAACCTACAGGCAGACAAGGTACAAGGCTTTCTTTGACCAAGAGTAGGAAAACGAAGGCTGAAATATGCCAAAGAGTACTCAGGGGTTAGGATTACGAACAGACACAGCAGCACCCACCCTCTTTGCTCTGGCCTGCAGGAGTGGCTCATGGTGGAAGTGGTTTGAGGAGACCAGCTCCTCTGAGCAGGGATTTGATTCCCAGGTCCTTCAACCCCCTCCACTAATGGCAAAGGAAACAATCATCAATGCAAAGCTCAGTGCCTGATAGCCTGGGCTCAAGCTTACCTTTACTTCAGACCCTTTCTTGGTCCCCCAGGAAATGGGAAAGAGGCAAGTGGCTTAACCGCAAGTCATCGCTATCTAGGCAATGCTTGTTGGCTTAATCATCTGATTACAAATGAGCCCGCCCTTCAAATCAGTTTTTCTAAATCTCGATGTCCTTTCTTTACTTAGTCTACTCTGTGAGGGTCTGCTGGACAGATTTCTGGCCAATCACCGAATGACACTCTTGCTGCCACAGAAGCTTAAAGTTCCCCACGAATATTTAAGAAAGAGAAGCTAAGCTCCTCTTGCTTTCTCTGTGAGAGTGGGTGCTCAATAACCAGAGGGACACGGGGACTTGGCACTGCCGGGACCAGATGGGGAATGGGCATCACCCTCACCTAATGCACTGATAGAGGGTGCTCAGCTCAGCGACCAGCTCAGAGGCCCCCTTGTTCTCATTGCAACACAGATTGTGGACAGTTTCGATGGCCTTGGATGTGGACTTCAGCTCGTCTTTGCCAATGCTAACCCGCTTATTCTGAAAGCATACAAGCTGGTGAATGATGGGGGGAAAGGGCGGGGCTTGCTGTTACCCCAGCATGACCCTCTTTCTCCCCCATGTCCCTTTCTCTGTCTCCACAGTCAAAAGTCAAATCTGTTCTGGCAGTTCAAGGAAGTTTCATTCTACCGGCCAGTCACAGTGATGTCACAGGATGCCCACAATCCTGCAGGCACCATGTCTTTTCAGTATCTTGTGCAGGTTTCTTGCGGCCGAACCCCACCATACCTTCTTCCAAGTCTCCACCACACTGGCAGCATACGCCAAGATGTGGATGTACTTGTGCTTGTGGTCCTGGTTGATCTTGGCCCCAGGCTTGAAGAGTGACTGCATGAACAGGTCCAGGAAAGCTGGCACCCGGATCTAGGAAGAGCACATTCGGGAGTGGGCTGGATGAGGGAGGCCCTGGCTTACCCAACTGTAGGGCTCTGACAGGGAAGGCTGAAGGGCAGGATGGAAACTGACAGTTCCGTGGCACAGGATGTACCTGTGTGGGGAAACATTTGCCTAGCATATGACAGCCCCTGGCTTCAATTCCAGTAGGGCTAGAGGTTGGGAGGAGGGCTTACACCAGGTGTAGCCATGCCTGTAACCACCAGCAATCAGGGAAGCTAGGGCAGGATGGCTGGCTCTGTTGGGGACCAGGCTGGGCCAGAGAGTGAGACCTTGTCTCTGAAAACAGCAATAAAAACTACTTCAACAAGGACCAGCATGTGTGGCCTTAGGAGAGCGAAGGGAGGCCTCCGCAGACCACCTGGCCTCACTGAAGCGCCAGCAGCTTACGAGCTCCACGGGAGGAGGGTCCATGCTGGTGAACATCTTGAACAAGACTGTGATGTCTGCAGGGTTCAGGGCTCCCCTGGACAGCATGGCACCAAGCGCCTGGCAGGCCCGGGGGTAGGAGGCAGCTGTGCCCAAGGCCAGCGTGATCTGACTGGCATCATGGCCTCTGTTGAAAAACCACACACCATCACTAACAGCTTTCTCTTTTCTTTCACTTTTAAGCATGGGACACTGAGCTGGCAGGACCCCTGGGCTTTCAACAGTTCGCAAGACCCCAGGATAGCTACAGCCTCCACAAGGGATTCAAACACCCTGCATACCTCAACAGGGAGGATGCAACAGCAGAAAATGAAGTGCCTTGGCCTCCATAAGCAAGCAGGGCACTGGAGACTAGGTCTGGGCTATCTTATTGTCAATGCATCCTCGCACATGTAAGCACAAATGCACACACCCAGACCCAGCCTACCAGAGCAATCGTGTCCTTAAGCAAAAGAGCTGCCATCAAGGCCAACAAGGCCTGGGCATTAGAAGCTCCACAGGATAAGAACTGGCCTAGAACTGATTGAGCTGGAGGCTGAGCTGTGGACTAGGGTCTTTTGGGGGAAGGGGTGGGGGTGGGGAGCTAGGCAAGCAGAAGCATGTCTCACTTCTCCTGGGCGAAGCGCTGGACTTCCTGAGCAACCCTGCGCACTGCAGAGCCACCCTGTTCTTCCTGGGCCAGCACGGACATCATGGCCTGTGCAAACAGATATGTGTGCTCTCCATGGCACACCATTTTCTAGAAAATTGCAGGGAGACAAAGTTCAGGTCACAGTGATAGAGGCAGACAGGAGTTTCTGGCTAGGGGCTTTCTGACCTGGAGAAGCTTTACAGAACGGAGGCATCTCATGCTCAGGGGCCAGTACCTTAGCCTGAGACTCTTGAGTGACTTACTGCAAACTCAGGGAGATTTTTCTCCAGGTTCTCTTCTCCTCCATCCAATATGGTGGCCAAAGAGGTCCGAAGCACTCTGGAGAAGACTTCCAACTGCTGGCAGGCTGTGGACACACTGGTGATCTCCCCTTGGTACCCCGCATCAGAAATGAGCTGCCACACAACCCAAAAGCCAAGGCTCAGCACCTGGGGACCCCACCTTTCAGGGCAGTTGGCCAGTCAGCTGTTAGGATGAGTGAGCCAAGCAAGCACTGGTCTTGACCCTCGGCTTCTCCTATGCTTCCTGCTGTGCCACCACATAGGTGGTCACTCGCCCAGACTCACTGTGTCTTCTGGGCCTTGGTGTCTGAAGAGGCAGATAGGTCAGGTCTGCCTGAGGCCTGTTAGCACACACGCACAATCTAAAATCCCTTGTGCCCAACACTGAAATAGTCAGTGCTGACCTAACGTGGACACAAATTCTCTGCTTTCCTTGCTCAGTGTGAGACTGATGAAAGGGAGAGGATGAAGACCCCACCAAGGAGAACTCTACCAGGAAGACAGCAGAGCTGACCTTTTCTGATCTTTGCTGGGCTCTAGGACTCTCCCTACCTTCACTGTGAAGTTGAGCATTAGACAGTCAGGATGGGCTTCAGCCAGCTTATAGAACAGGTCTCTCCATGTGGTGTGTGCAATCATCTGCTCAAGCCAAGCTGGAGTCTGCCAATAACAAAGGGCAAGGCCAAAGACTGCACTTAAGTCCTGGAAGTTTGCTGCATAAGCAGTTGTTCCAATCAGGGGAGACCCATGGGCATCCCCCAGCTCTGGAAGAAGCAGGGCTCATCTTGGCCATGCAGTTGGCTGAATGGTACACTTCCTGGATTCGTGATCACAACTTTTGAATAAACCTGCCTAACTGGAGAAGATACAGAAACATGCTTCCTGGAAGACACATGAAAAGTCTGATGGAAACATGTATCTCTTGGAGCCACAGCAAGTACAATTAAGCAATTAGCTCATGCTTACCAAGCCCTGTGCCCTTAGTAGGAAAGAGAAAAGGCAACTGGGATAGCACAGGTGTTTCTACCCCTCACCCATGAAAGTGAGCACCCATGAAAGTGTGTCTCTTGGCTCCCGTGTGACTGATGGACTGTGCCACACGGGGGTCCAGTGCTGCTCCCCACTGCCTGAGCACAGTGGGGCTCCCACAGCAGATGGTCACTTGAGATGGTCCTGAGGCAAAGCCTAAAAGCTCCAGCACATTCTGTGACATTTCTACACCTTTTTTCCCTTGGGGACGAAGCCACAGACTGGATCGTCAGTCTGTACACATTCTGCTCCATGGTTTCCTGTGAGCCTAATGCTTACCAGTGCTTGTTTCTCGGAGGACCCCCTAGGAGTCTTCTAGGCCCAGACCTACACAAGGAGTTGGGGAGATGCAATGGGCCCTCTCTTGGCCTCAGCAGTTGGCAAAAGCCCTGGGATGCTCCGCCAAGGACAGTGCTCCTCACCTCTCCTTCTTCGGTGAAAATAGAATCTGCTTTCCGAGGGTCAAAGTGCTTGATCAGCAAACTCTTCAAGTGGTTTTCCACAGTCTCCTGCACCTGCACTGGCTCGACACCTGGGAGGGAATGGAAGCTTTACTGCAGCCCGCCCCCCCAACTACCACAGAAACAGCATGACCAGTCTGAGTGGCACAGAGCTCTACCCACAACGGTGAATATTCTGGACCCCTTAGAAATTGTTTTTAGGCCTATTCAGTGGTAACACCCCAAAAGAAACAACACAGCATAGAGTCCATGAGATGTCTACCCTTTCTGCATGGCCAGGAGAAACATCTTCAAACTCTCACTCATCAAAGACAGAGAGCCAGAGCCAACAGGTGAGGGGCTGGAAAGTACACTCTGTCCTTGTGGAGAGAGCAGGTGCAACCAGCAGCCACACCATGGGCCAGCCACCCTGACAGCAGTGAGGCAGCTGGCTTCCGGACAGTTCTTGAATGACGTAACTGTACCCAATTCAGTGGATTTACAGTAAGGCTCTGTTCTGATCACATTAGCTAAAAGCCATCATCATTGCCAGTCCTAAATTATCCATCATTTAGTGCTGGCTGTAACAGGCCTCTTGAAAGGAAACACTAAGCACACACTATGTAACCCTGTAATTCTATGGTTGGAGAAGCAGCTCAATGAGAATCCCGTTCACTGGCTACCTGCAAATCCAGCAACTGAGTCACAGCTCAGAGCTGAGCACACAGAGGGGAGAAGGCAGTCCTTCTGCCTTCGAGTCCTGGAAACCAGGAATGTTCACAAGGCACCACAAATGTATCAGCATTGTGAGGACCTGCAGGTCTCTGGAAGGGTATGAGTAGATGGGGAGATTACTCAGTACTTAAAGTGCTTGCAATGCAAACATGGGGACCAAAATGTGGGTGCCCAGAACCCATGCATAAACACCAGGTATGCATGGTGGCCCACCTGTAATTCCAGCACTCAGAAGGCAGAGACAGGGGATCCCCAGAGCAAGCTGGCTAGAGAGTCATATCAGCAAGCCCTGGGTTTGACTGAGACCCTACTTTAATGAATAAAGTAATAAAGCAACCCAAGAATCCCAAACTCAGCCTTGGACCTACACACACACACGTACGCACCTGCACCCACATGTATGTACACATACATACATGTACACATGCACACATAACCTAAGTGGCCAGGACAGGGACCACCTCCCAAGCACCTGTCTGAATGAGCCACTCAGCCAGCAGGTTGACAGTCTGGGCCACCGCTGTATAGTTCTCAGACAAGAGCTGGATGACATTTTCTGGAGACCCTCCTGCCTGGAAATACCTGGGAAGAGCAAAAGGGGTTTTACATTGAGTGGACACAGAGGAGATGGGATGGACAGGAGGGCAGGAGAAAGGCGGGGATTGGGGGGTGGTGTCAGGTTCTTCTAAGGGGCCAAGGACTCCAGAAGTCTTCCATTCCAAGACCACATTCTCTGTACTACAAAACTCTCCCCAGTCATAAGTTGCACACTGCTCCCACACACCTCTTCAGAGTGTTGAAGATGGAGGGCTCCATGATGTAGTCCCGGGTGGAAAACTTATGCAGACATTCCTGCTGCACCTCAGCATCATCCTCTCCCTCTCCAGAATCATCTTCCTGTTGCTGGGAAAGACAAGAGTCCAGACAGCTTTCCTTAACATAAATGCCCTACAGTCTTGCCTTAGACTGTAATGCTGTCCACTTTCAAAACAGCGCACATGTGATTTCATCCGACGCTGTAACAACCTCAGGATGTGGGCCGGACAAGTAGCAGCTTCAAAGGGATCAGGAACCACACACCAAGCAGGCTGTCCGGGGAGCCCATGGTGGTGTCAGCGTGCACTACTCATGGCATCCTCTTTAAACAAAGGCACTCATGATGCTGCTTGTGAGTAGTCCCTGAGCCAACTGACGGGAGGGCCAAGAATAACACCTGACATCTGGCTCAATGGCCGCCACCACTGCTACCCCACGTGTGCTGCCCGACACTCTCCAACAAAGACTACCAAAGTGATTCCGGCAGTGGGAGCCACCTAGTTACACTTAGAAAGTCAACATCAGCCTCGAATCAGCAGGCCTCCCTGGATCTGGCCCTACTTCTAGCTGGATACCACCATAGGCCGAACCCACGCAGGCTGCCTGACCTGCTGACAACTGCGTGGTATGGTGGACTGAGTGATCCCAGGTATGTCTGTCTGCAAAGCTGTTGTCATAACAACAACCAGAAGCTCTGTAACACTGAGTCTGGGAATGTAGAAAATATAAGACGAGTGGTTTCCATGGAAGGAGGCCAGCCTCCAAGCAACTTACAAAATGGGATAAGGAATGAAAAAAAAAAAAAAAAAAAAAAAAAAGGCCAAACTCAGTCCTCTTCCTGTTCTTGTAAATAAAGCTTTATTGAAACACAACCATATTCACTCTCATGTATTATTATCCATCACCACTTTTCCTACTCTGGTTAAGTAGCTGTGGCACAGCCCTACAGAGCCTAAGATACATACCATGTGGTTCTTTGCAGGAACTTTGCCCCAGTGGTCTGGACTATCTGAAAGCCATGTGCTGGGGGCAGGCGGAGTCCGCCAACTTCATTCTGACAACCAGAGTGTATTGTCTTAGTCCACATCTGTAAAGGGTGCTTAGAAAAGGCTACGCTTCAGCCTGAAAGCCAATCACGTGTCGGCACTGCTAGGCTTCTACCCACCCCAACAATATTTCTCTGACACCAAAGCATGCTCACGAGTCTACAGCCTCACCTGGATCTGTCTTGGCCACTCCAGATTCAAGCATGCAACACTATTCTTTCCACTCAACATTCCAGCAGGATTCAAACTCTGGAAGTCCAAGTGATCCTGTCTTTTTGGCCCACAAAAGGACTCCTCCCATCATCCACCTGTCACCCACTCAGTTTCTCCTCCTCTCATGTCCCTCCCACATCCTGCCAGCAAGACCCCTATTTCATCTCCCACACAAGGGTCCAGTTTGGCTCTTCTTTCCTCTTCCTTTTTTCTTATATGCTTACTCTAGCAACATTTCCACAAGCCTCAATCTATCATCCCCTGAAATCACCTTTCACATCGATGCTACCCTCATTGTGTCACAAATCTGATCTAGCTGCTTGGTTTCCTATTTCCCTAAGGGAAGGGAAGGGGGTTGTGGGGGTGGGGGGCAGGGATTCCAAGCTCTAGTATGACTCTGGCCTGCTAATCTCTGCAGTCTCACCCACTGTCATCCCCATGTGCAACCTGCAACCCAACTAATCTATGTGTCTATAAATCAACTGTTCTCAGTTTCCATCATCATCTGGACTCAACAGTACCATAGCTCCTTATAGGCTTCCTGCTTCCTGGAAGACGGACACAGCTCATGCCATTATCCTCCAGCTCTCCGGACTTATCGCTCCTCCAAGTACAATCAGAGAACAGAGATAAAGCAAGTGTACACACGCAGGGGTAGCCAGTGTTTTCACACTGCAGTGTGGCATTCCCATCTACAAATATGTTGGATCTCATTCATAATTAGGTAGCTCAGGATACCTAAGTTGCTTAGCACTCTCATCAGGGAGACCTCATTAGGGCTAATAGGTCAACCCAAGGTCATTAAGACTGAAATGCAGTGGACTGTAGGCCAGACCCTGCCACCACTAACACGCAACAGGCACAAAACATGGAAAACAACCACCCAGCTAATCCACCATGTACCTTCTCACGCCTGTGTGGCCTGTGTGTTCCTGTGTGTACATTATCTGTGTGTAGATGTTGGAGGTCAAGGCTGGCTGCCTTCTTCAGTCACTCTCCACCTCACTGATTCGTTCAACTGGCTGGCTGGAGAGCTCCAGGAAGCCCCCAGAGCCCCAGGGAGCCCCCAGAGCCCCACAGACAAGTGCTGCTGTGTCTGGCCTTTTATATGGGTGCCAGTTTCCCAACGCAGGATGTAATGCTTATGTGGCAAGCACATTCCTTGCTGAGCTATCTCCCACACCTTACATTTCTCTCATCTGGACCACCTCAGTGACTGAGTGACTTCAGCAGTGACAGGCATAATGGACACCATTCTGAATCTCCCTTCCTTCGCTACAGCCCTGGGCAGGTTACTGAGTCTTTTTGCCTTTGTATGAGCAACAGTCATTCAAACTCTACAACAGGAGGTCTCAACCTTCCTAATGCTGCAACCCTTTAATACAGTTCCTCACATTGTGGTGACCCCCAATTATAAAATTATTTCCATTGCTACTTCCTAATTGTACTTTGCTGTTATGAACTGAAACGATATGCAACTGCTGTGAAAATGTTGGTGGGCCTCAAGTTGAGAACTGTGGCTCTAGAGCAATAGAATGAGATTTCACACAAAAGCACTTAGCCCTGCATCCTAATTAGCTAACTCTGACTCCCTATAACCTCCACAAAGTCCCCAAGGGACGTAGGATGCTCTAGTACACAAACAGACGCCCAGTGTCTTAAACAAGCCCTATTGGTCAGGAGTTTTCCAGGACCCCTGGGGGCTGCTACTGATGGCTGACAAGCCCTGTTCTACCAACATAGTTTCAGTCCCAGAAACCCCTCTCCTTTTCTGTACGCCCTCACTGCACCACAGACTCCTCCCTTGGTACACCTCACTCCATGCTATATTCATTCAAAACTCAACTCACTTCCTCTAAGAAATAAATAACAACAAAAGTAAATTCCCAGGCTCCCTGTACACCGCCCAAAAGGACATGGGAGGCTTATGTCAGTCATCCGCCTGGACGGGTCTCTGACTTCCTAATCCTGGTGTTTGCTGGGTACCTATACGGTGCCACTCCCCCATCTCTCACCCCAAACCTTGGGAGCGTCGGGGCTGTAAGGATGGATGAAAACACTCAAAAGTGAAAACACAAAGTTTCGTTTGCTTAGCACCAGAGAGTTCTTTTTCTCCGGGGTGCTGCAGGAATTTGGAGTTAAGAGTTTTTTCACTCTAGTCCAATTCTCCCTTGGAGTCTGTCCTGCTGCTCGGGCCAAAAAGCACCATGGCTCTTGCCTGGCAGACAAGTCAGCCCGGGAATCAGTGGGAGTCAGAGTGCACAGGTCCCCGAAGGGGCAGGACCGGCCCGAAGTTCTCAGTGCAGTTCCTGGGCCCGCTTCACTGGCCCGGGGTCGGAGGTCGGGGTCAGCAGGACAGCTGTGACCCCAGCGTTCACACCCCCCGTACCCGGGTCTGGCCGGCGCAGGCGCCGCGAGGACAGGGCAGAGAACCGGCCTCCTGGAGGGATGCCTACTGCCCTCTCACCTGGCCGCCGTCCGCCTCTTCGCCCCACTCTGAGGCATTCCCGAAGTAGTCTTCTGCCATAATTGTACTCGGCGCTGGGCCCGCCATATTTGCCGCGCGTCCTCACTGCGCGTGCGCAAGACACGACAAATGGAAGAGCGCGTGCGTAGTTCTGGGCTGTGCGCCCGACTTCACTAAAGGCCCGGGAGGCGGAGTTGGTGGGGGCGTGGCTACACGGGGCGTGGCCTATGCTTTAGCCTGCTGGGCACTGGGGAAAGCCTTGAAGGATCTCACAAAAGCAGAACTGGTTGAGTCTCAAAGCTTTGACATCTGCTGAGTAAATTTCCAACAACAACCAAAAGAAAGACAGAGAAAAAACTTTTTTCAACAGTCACTTTTTCTTTCTTTTTGAGATAGGGTCTAGCAAGCAGACTTCAACTTGCTATAAAGACCTCGGTGAGCTTAGCTTTGCTTGTCCAGTGCCACTGCGAACTGAGCACCCGTCCTTTAAGGACAGTGTCTAGGGCCCACGGAGATGAGCCCTGATGTTCTGTTCTCACGGAGATGAGCCCTGATGTTCTGATTTCAGTGGCAAAAAGTACTCAGTGCAGTGCAGAGCGAGATTTAAAATGTATTTCCAGTGGAGGAGGCCCTACAAAAGCCATAACTGGGCCCTGGAAAGGAGGACGACCCACAGGAGACCTAAGCTGAAGATAACTGGAGAGGATTCCTGGCAGGTAGCCCCAAATAATGACCATTAAAGGCTAACACCGTGGGCCCTGGGTGCTGACGGTGAGGAGAGGCTGGAAAAAAAGCCCTATAGTACACAGACATTAGCCACAGTGTGCTGAGGTGGCTCATGGTCTTTTATTCCTCCCCTCCTTGTGGCATAACTCCTAAGTGCCTGGACCACTGATAACCCCTGGAGCTCAGAGGCACAAACTGGTCGTGATCCTTGCCATAGTGCAACATATTTTCCGTGGAGGGAACTAGCCTGGAAACAAAGGAATGAAATGACTTTCCCCAGGGGGTCAGGGTGGGTCTTCACATTTCAAGTAATCTGGTGAAGGAAGTGCCCCATGGAAGTTTACAGCACCTTGCTTTTTAGTTGATTCCAGATCCGCCCAAGTTGACAACCAGGATTAGCCATCATAGGCCACTTGCAAGGATTTAGCCCAATGGTATACTGAAGAACTAGCCACAGAGTTAGCAAGTAGTCGTCAAGTATTAGTTATTATAAAAGTTCGCCTGGATTTTTGTTTGTTTGTTTGTTTAAGAAAAGTGATGGGACAGATATATCTGTAGAGGAATGTTAATTCAGAACATGGCTTTTCTGGCAAGAGGTCACATCCAAAGACCTTCTAGGTTAGTGTGAACCTGCTGGAATACAGACACGCCTTTAATCCAGGAGACAGAGGCAAGCAGATCCGAGTTCAAGGCCAGCCTGGTACAGAACAAGTTTCAAGAAAAGCTTAGATCCAGGCGTGGTAGTACATACCTTTAATCCCAAACAATGAAAGTAACATTAGTTTGTAGAAGGAAGCAGCCACGTTTGAAAGTGATGTCTGATTGAGTGGCAGAAACAGTGATGAATCAGAGAAAGACTTGACAGAATAGGATACACTCAACTCTCATGAGAAGAGAGAGGAAAGGGAAGCTACTTATGGGGCAATGCAGAGAGGAGAGGAGACAGTTTTACCTAGACAGTAATAGAGAGACAGTTTGCAGAGAGGGAATCTAGGTGAAGATGAAAAGAGCCAGAAAATGAGAAGGAGCCAGGAGATTAGTGCAGATTGCTGGAGTTAGTTTGGGGTCAAGAAGAGCAGCTCAGAGGCTCAGAGAAAAGAAACATTTATTAAGTTAGCTGGGACAGGAATTTGAGCCAGAACAGCTGAGTTGAACCAGCCAGCCCAGAGCTCAGTAAGAACAAGAAGGGTGAGCTTATTCAGCAGTTAAGTCTCAGAGGCTGAAAACATTCTGGGCCGAGATTAGATTGTACGGAGGCCCGAAGCTTCCAGGACTAGGCCTAGGTTAGCAGAAGGAGGCAGTAAGCCTCCCAGACAACAACTACCTCAGGAGAATAAAAGTTCCTTTTACAGGACAGATATATCTGGAGTTTCTAGCCATTTGCTACACCTGAGGAGGACTAATGGAGGGCAGTGAGGAGACCAGAGTTCTAGTTGAGAGGCTCTAGGAACAACAGAGAAGTGAGGCCTATGAGACTGAGGCAAAGTACAGAAAATGTTCCAACACTAGAGGCAAAGAGAGGTCAAGGAGAGAGAGTGGTGCAGGCTTTAATCCCAGCATGCAGGAGGCAGAGACAGGCAGATCTCTGTGAGTTCAAGGCCAGCAAGGTCTACACAGTGCGCTCCAGGCCAGCCAGAACTATGTGGAGAGACCCTGTCTCAAGGGAGAAAGGGAGGTGGGGGCAAGCAGGGAACAGGGTCTGGTGAGATGATGCCTAGACTTCCAGTCTGGGCACCCGCAGGTGGCCCAGAAGGAGGGTGGATTTCTGCAGGGAGATCAGGTTGGGGTTTTGGGGATGGAGGTGACCCTAAGCAGCTGCTTTGTGGGCAGGGAAGGCAGTGGTTGGTGGATCTAGATCAGCTCATACAAGGAAGGTGTTTCAAGTTCATGAGTGCCCTGCTGTGGGCTTGTTGTGGGCTCATTTTTATTCATTTTCTGAATATGTTGGAATAATAAATGGATGTTAAATTCCTACTACGCCTCTAAGATTAAAAAAAAAAAAAAAAGACACTACCTGAGTAGAAAGCAGACAAATTAACATATTAATAAGTAATTGCACCTAAGGAACCAAGAATTGTCTAACTCACCTCTCCCTCAACCAGAAGGTAACTTATTAGAAACAGGTTAACCAACAAGCCTGAGTGAGACATTACGTCCAGCCTGCATCACCATTGTTGGAATAATTGATCTCTAGGCCGCACCTCCTGAGAGACCACTGACCTGTTGTTTTCTAAAAAGACTCACAGAGAATGACTTTCTCCGCTTTCATTACTTAAGGTTAATTGTCCTGAGTCCTCCATTCCCTTGCTTAAGGACTCTGATGGAGGAGCTACATAGAAGTGAGACATCGGTGTCATGTTAGGGAGGGCCTCCTAGGTGTTCTAGTCTAAGACTTGAGCTGGGCACATAGCCTGTTAATTGCTCAGAAGGAGAAGGCAGAACAGAGAACCTGTCTTTGATGGCAGGGAGGGCAGAAACCTAAAATGGAGGTCATTCAGAAGCTTTTCAGGGAAATGTTGAGACTTGAGTCCTGGAGCTGAAGTTTCAAGTGGGAGTAGAGGAAATGGAGAAAATATGTGAACAGCAGGGCCAGTGAGGTGGCCCAGCAGGGAAAGACTCTGCCACCATCCTGAGGTGTGATTTCGATCTTTGGGCCCACATGGTGGAAGGAGAGAAGTGACACTCACGGCTTGTCCTCTCACTCCGACCCACTAAGTACATTTAATTTAAAATTTAGTTAAGTGTACAGTAAAAAGAATGACCAAATGTCGGAGGGAAGGGGAGGAGAGGGGGAGGAAGCCTGCGGCACCAGGCTCCCCGGGCTCCCCATTTCTTGTTCCTGCTGTCCTCTGAGACTTGGCCCTAGATCTTCCCTCTGCTTCCTTCTTCTGCTAGGGAATCTCACCCAGCCCTTACCTTCCAAACCACTCTGTATTCTGAACCCTCATTTGCATTTTCAGCCCACATCTTCTCAGGTGTCTGGACTTGAGTATTTAACTAACAAACCCCCTCTCAGCTTCATTATTAGGGATCCCAGGGACACTGTAGCATCTCTGTGAGAATCCCCACACTTGGTTCACTTGAGTCCTTGCCCTTTTGGGTGGCTACCTCCACAGTCACCAACATCAGACACTTGTAAGTCACCTCTCATTTCTGTCTCCTTCCACTCCTGTGCAGTCCAAAGGCAAACATTACGTAGGATCCACGAAAAGTGTCTCCAGTCTGTTTTCACATCTGTCCCTAGGTCTCCATCTTCACTGCCACCTCAGTTCAGGCTCAAAGCAGCTCTCCCCTGACTGACTACCATAGCTCTAACTGATGGGGTACCCATCCCCCTGGCTCTGTCTCCTCTTCTCACCCGAGAAGTTTTTACATGATCCTGAGGATAGCAGTATATAAAATAGATATGTAAGTCAAACAGTTAGTGATAGTAAATCATAGATTTATCTTAAAACAGTTCTTTAGGGCCCAGGGATGCAGCTCAGCTGGTAGAATGGTTACCTATTCTAGTTGAAGGCTGGGATTCAACTCCCAGCACATACACTGGGTATGGCAGCACACACCTGTAATCTCAGCCCTTGGAAGGCAGAAGCAGAAGAAAGAGCTCAAAGTCATCTCTGGCAAGCTCAAGGCCAGCCTGGATTATGTGAGACCCTGCCTCAAAAACAAACACTTCCTTGGTGTGCAAGTAATTTTAGCATTTGTTAAAGATGAACACAAATTTGCATGCTAACAAGGTCTCTGTGCTTATTAATTTTTTTGCATAAGAAATTAAATCTTGGCTGAAGATTTGATCCTACAGGATGCAGAGCATCTTTAAGTGTTTCCAGAGTTGATTGATATTTTGATTTTATAATTGTCAATGCCAAGAACAGCACTTCGCATAAATACATAGTACAAAGAGGCAAAAGTATGTTCAGGGCCATTTCAGGAGTTGTAGTAAATTCTGTCCTAATCCCAACTGGAAAATCATTTACCTAGGGTATGTGTGTGTGTGTGTGTGTGTCTGTGTGTGTGTGTTTGTATGTATGTTTGTGTGAGAAAGACTCAAGTTGGCAACTTAGGCATCAATTTATAAAATCAAACACTCTAATATAGTACAACTCCCAAACATACTAATCTGATGCATTCTGAGGAATGTTCATAGAAAAAATATTGCCTTTGTTTTACTTAATCAAATTATTACATTTCTATAAGCAGATAGTAAACACATTACAGTTCCTATCATAATAGTCTCAAACTGGAGGGTGCTGTTACAGGCAGCTTCTGTCTGTGCAGTATATGGTGTGAAAACCCAAAAGGTATTTACTGTGTGTTCAGAGCCAGGGCCAGGGTGATACCACGGGCAGCAATACAGGTGAGCTCTGTGGGAAACATCTCAGATACTTTAGACATTAGATTTTGCTTTTGCCGTTTCTGGTCAGTGTACACTCAGAAACCTCTTCTTGTTGCTTTATTTTGCATGATGCCCATACTGAGTTATGTGGGCCTCTTGACAGAGAATGACCTAATACAGTTTCAGAAGCTGGCTTCCCAGTCCCAACAGATACATCTCCAAAACAACCACCCACCTAAGGCCTGGGGAGCATTTCATAAGGGATGTAAGAATGTAAGAGAATGTAAGAGCCAGAGGATTAGGGAGTTTGCAGTGAAATTGTGTCTCCTAGTAATGTCAGAAGCTACAAGCATAAAGTCTCACCAACATGACTGCCCTAAACATGAGCTAAACAAGGACAACCACAGACATGGCAGAGTGGACAGGAATGGCCTCAACCTCACACACACACACACAAACCACAGGCACCTAAGGAGTAAGAGTGGGAGAAATGCTCTCCCTGGGGAAGTGCGCACCAACTGGTTATCCAATACCAACTGATCAGCCCTGAAAACACACGAATAATAACTCTGTACAGACCGAGAAGGATGTATTTATGCCTTTAGAAATATATATATAGGTATGGGATACATATACATAAATGCATGAAATAACAGGTAATGAAAAAAAACTAGGCCGTGAGCCTTAAAAAGAGCAAGGGAAGTTTGGAGGGAGAGGAGGGAAAGGCAAAATGGTGCAATTAAACTGTAACTAGAAAAAACAAAGTAGTTAAAAAGCAGCAGCTGAGCTCTGCTGCTTCCACCCTCCTAAAGGTAGCAAGGTGGCTCCTGAAGTAGAGCTGTGAGACTCCCCACCCCCTTGCTTCAAGAGGTGGAGCTTAACCTCAGTCAGCTTTGTCTGTGCTGAACTTTGAAATTCCCTTTGTTGGAGTAGAACAGCAACAACAAAAAGACCTTGGAAGACTTGAGGCCTTGATCATATAGAGAGACATGTGGCCTCCATCTTGGCCACCATCTCTTGGACTATTTACATCAGAGGCCAGGTGCAATCGTGAGCAGTCTGGCTGAGAAGCTTCCTACTCCTAAGAGTGCCTGAGATGAGTCTGCCCACCCAGTCCAGGCTTAGCGGACGCCTCGTCTACAATTTTATGAAACCTTTAACCCAGACCCTTAATTCCAGATGTAGTCAAAATGACTGGGCACACCTGTGAAGGATTTTTTTTTTCTTTTTTTCTTTTTCGAGGAGGAAAGATAAATCTTTGACCCAAATCTTTTGAAGTGGGAAAATCCCCCTTTAATCTGGGCCACACTTTCTGCAGGCATCCTATACAAAGGACACAGAAGAAGGAGGCCCTATTTTTCTCTCTCTGCCTGCTTGCTCTCACTCTTACGAGCAAGTCGTTCCTTCACCGTAAAGCCCTCTTGTTTGGGATTCTGCTGTGTCAGGAAGACCAGCTGAGACATCCAGCCTCATGGACTGAACAACTACTAGATTCTTGTGCCTTCTCTTCCTAGGCACCACACCCTGTAAGTCACTCTAATAAATCACCTTTTTTATATCATCCATATATCTAGATTTATATATCTATATCAAGAGAGGGAGAGATTCAGTCTATAAGTTCTGTTACTTTAAAGAACCCTCACATATCTTCTGACCTCCATCCAGGCTCTGTGACATGTGCGTGCCCATAAACACACATATATTACCTATGTACAATACATTGATAATGATATACATACCATGTTTAAATAAAACAAAAATTGGGGGCTGAGACTATAGCTCAGTTACTGAGCACTTGCCTAACACACATGAGCCCAGAAGTTCAATCCCAGTACTGCAAACAGGGAAACCAAACCCACCAATGAGTTTATGGTCCCATGTGCTGAGTTCACCTCAGCGACCCCTATTTCACTTGGAAGAAGCAAACCATTTCTCTGCCTGACAGAGTGCAAGTACGGCTGACTAAATCCACCCAGCAAAGGCAGCAATCCTAAGTACTGGGCAAAACTTCCAAAACGTGGCACTTTGGACCTCTAGGGATGGACCACAGCATCTCACACACAGAGAAGCACTAATTCATCAAAATCACTAAAGGTTAAGCCAGAACATGTGAATCGGGCCAATGAGCACTCAGCTGGTAAAGATGTTTGCCGATCAGGCCTGGTGCTTGAGTCTGATCCCTGGTCCCATGTGAGTGTGCAAAGGAAGAGCTGACTCCTCTAAGTTTTCCTCCATCTACAGAGGGCTGTGGCACCGCTCTCTCCCCACAATAAAACTCAAGACAGAGTGGCCATGGTGGCATTGTTGCCTGCATAGGCTCAATAAGCATAGAGGGAATGATGATCTCATCAGAAGCAGTGGAGGCTGGAGGCAGAGCAGCGTGTCCGTTACACTCTGAAGGAAAACACTGTCTTCCAGACACAACCACCAGCATAAATCAAAGCGGAAGGCAGAATAGATAAGTCTGAGGTAAACAAGGATGGAAAGGCAGTGCTGTAGAGCTCTTTATTAACATTCTTCCTTTGGGGTGTTTAGGCCTCTCCCTCCCTTCCACTAATCCCCAACCTTAAGTAGGAGAGAGAAAAGGTACGTGGGGAGAGGGGTCCCAGACCCCCTTACTTTGACCAGCTATTTAGAGTCAAGGGGTTCTTTTAGGGCTCTACACCAATCTCCGGCTCTATAGCATTCTCCTCCACACCACTGCGAGGTTCTCTCCGCCTGTCTGCTCCAAGCCACCGGTGGCTTGTCAAAGCATGCCTCTGGTCTCTCCAAACTGCTGCATGCCACATGCAAGTCCTAGACCACACCCGTCTCTGTGCTGCATGTGGAAGGCTGTTACCAGCTGGCAAAAGCCACTCTCTGCAGAAGACAATGAACAGGTGTGTACAAACTCTATAGCCCAACTAAAATCCCACACTTGAAATTAAAACAAAAGCATATCTGTATAACATTCAAAGAAACCAAAACTTCCATTACAAGGTGCAGAGCCTGGCCTTACAAGGAAGACAAGACAATTCCTTGGGCTCTAACTTCAATTCACAAGAAGTTAAAGAATACCAGAAATGGCATATATAAATGCCGGACACAGCAGCAAGTAACACCAGTGTCGAGATAGTGCAGGACAAAATGAAATAAATAAAAAAGTTTCTGTACTTCAAGGAGATTGATCTAGCATTGTTCTGAAGGAGCTCACTCTGAGTCAAGGTGTGTGTTGGAATCTCTAGAGGAGTCACTAATGGGAAAACTGAAACGATACTTAAAACTCAACAACGAAATCAGCGGTTCGTGGAAACATTTCACAGGAGCCAAAGCAATACAGGAAACAAAAGAAACACAACAAATAAAAACAAAGGCCCAAATGGCAGCATAAATCCAGTCATGCCGGCAATCCTATTAAAAGTGAATGTAGCAAAAACCTGGAAACGCAACAATCCAGCATCCTGTCTGTAATGAAAACCCAGAAAATAAGACACAAGGGTGCTGATGGAGATAATGGTACACGCCGTCATGGTAAAAGAGTGAACTCGGTGTGACAAGGCAGACTTGAAGACATTAGCAACAAATCACAGTAATAAACGGGCTCTACGTGAGGGACACACCCTGATCCTTAGTGTGTAAGAATCCATCCGTTTGTGTTGAAGTCAAAACCCATGAAGCAACATGGATGCAACTGGGCTGAGTGAGACAGTACAGGCCTTTAATCTCAGCACTCACTTCAAACACTGTATTCATTTTTACACTGGGAAGTTTGTTTTCTTATTATTAAAATGATAGTTTTTAAAACACTATATCCCTAAGATAGTTTGTTTTTGTTTATAATCATAAACACACTTCGCAAACATTTCCTAAAAGCATATGGCGCCCTCTTCTCTTTGTTTACCAGTCTCTCTCAAGAAGAAGTCTGACAAGATGATGAAATCTGAAATTCTCTTACAGGTGTGTGCCTGTGTCAAGCTTATAAGGGTACAGTTTCACTGAGAGTTTCTAGACTTCTGTAACTTTGGATCTTGTAATGCTATCTGTGATTGGTTTGAATTAATTTTTTATTATGGCTTAGATCTGAGTCAGGTATCACATTTCTTCATGAAATGCCTAATTATCCTGGCATTATTTGTTGGAGAGGCAATCATATCTTCATTAATTTTCCATTGCATCTGTGTCAAAAAAAATTTGGTAATTTCTGGGTAATCTTCTCCCACGGTCCATTCACCCACCTACCACCCACTCTCTTCCATGCACACACACCCCCTTCCATCTATCCACCTGTCCATATACCCACTATCTGTCCATCCATCCATCCATACATCCATACATCCACTCTTATGTCTAGTCATCCATTCTTACATCTATTCATCCACCCACCCATCAACCCTCCACCCATCCATCCTTACCTACATCGGTAAGGATTGGTAATTAGTGCTTGAAAGTAACTTTCAAGGTCAAGGAGTTGAGTCCCCTAACTTTGTTGTGTTTTAGAATTATTTGGGCATTTCTAGTTCTGTGGCATCAACATATCAGTCTGAAGATCAGCTTATTTGATTCTGAAGAGTCTTTTCTAGGATGCTGATTGGGATTACACTGAGCTTACACTTTGGTTTTGAGAGATGTACATCTTAATAATTTTGAGTATTCTAATCCTTGAATACGGACTATCTCTTCCATGATAACAGACTGAATCTTCGTGACCACAATTTAGGAAAAATTGTCTAAGCTAAAATACCATGAAAGTAATCAAGAAAAGAAAAATGCAGCTGGGCAGTGGTGTGGCACACCCCTTTAACCCAGCACTCCAGAGGCAGAGGCAGGTGAATCACTGTGAGTTTGAGGCCTGCTTAGTCTACAGAGCAAGTTCCAGGATGGCCAAGGCTACACAGAGAAACCTTCTCTCAAAAAACCAAAAAGGAAAACCTGTCTGAAAAAATAGAAAAATAAAATATAAAATAAAATAAATAGAGCCAGACATGGTGGCAACATTCCTTTAATCCCAGCACTGGAAAAGCAGAGGTAGGTAAATCTCTGTGAATTTGGAGACAGCCTGGTTTACATAGTGATTTCCAGACCACGGGGATACATAGTGAGAGCTTGTTTTTAAAAATAAGTAAAGTGAACTTCTTTGAAGAAAAAGAGCCACACTGATATTTCCCCACGCCATATTGCATGCATGAGTATTTACTGGCTTTCAATTTTATATTTTCAGCTGTGAGTTTCCAGAGTTGTTGGAAATGACACTTCAATTTTTTTTTAATTTTCTCGTTATTTACCATGACTGAATAGAAATTCAGCTAACTGAAGTTATTTTGCATAATATGACCTTGCCAAATGCACACACCAGTTCTAGAAGCTTCTAAATGGAAACTTCTTAGTGTTTTCTATGTAAACATTCATGTTATCTATGAGCCACAGGTTTTACTGATCACCAGTGTATATGGCAAATGTGTACTTTATCATTATAATTTAAAATTTTATCATTATAGTGTTCTATTATTTTTGCTTTATTACGAATGTCTAAGTTAAACAGTACCGTGCTTAACATGAGCAGTAAAGTTTCTATCAGAAAAGACAAAACAACTTCTTTGCTTCCCCCTATTATGGAGAAAGAACCAACCTGAAGGCCTGGCACAGGGAGCAACATGCCAGGGCCCTTATGTTGTTCTTGATTTCAGAAGAAATTCTTCTTAGTTATCATTTTAACTGCAAAAATGTTTTTTTTTTTTTGTTTTTTTTTTTTTTTTGTTTTTTTTTTGCAATTGCCTTTTTTGTGGGGGTGGAATAGGGGATTTGCCTTCTATTCCTAATTTGTAGAGAGTTTTGTTTTGTTTTTTTATAATGAATTTATGTTTAGTTTCATTAAATTATCCTTCATTTTTTTTCTGTTGAGATAGTCACCTGTCCTTCCCCCATTTCTGATCAATTAAGTTACATTAGTTGATTCTTGAATATTGAACCAATTTTGCATTCCTAATGTAACTGTCCCAACTTTGACATGGTATTTAAAATTTTTAAATTGCATTTACTTAAGTGTGTGTGTGTGTGTGTGTGTGTGTGTGTATGTGTGCCTGTGTGTGTGTGCACACACATGAGTGCCAAAGTGTATGTGTAGAAGTCAGAGGAAAAGTGTAGGAGAACTGGCTCTCCTTCACCATGCAGGTCCCATTGATGAGTACTAGGGCCATCAGCCTGAGCAGCATCTTTAATGACTCACCCACCTCACCTGCACAGCAGGTTGATGGATCTAATCTGCCAGTGTTTCATTGAACATTTTTGTTGTGTTCATGAGGGATAATGAGCTGAAAGATTTCTTTTTCTTGTAGTGTTTACTTTTTGTCTGACATTTGTGTAATAGCCCCATAAAATAGGCCGAGCGTTTTGTTCTCTTTGATTTTCCGGAAGAATTTATAAAATCATTGATTTACTATCTTTCTAATATTCTTATAAGAAGGATTGATGATGTCCTAATACATATTTAATATGACCAATTTCCCATTAAGCATTGCTTTTTCTGAATCCAACTTCCAGTAAGCTGTGTGTTTTTTTCTAATTTAATTTTAAAAAATGAGTCTTAAATTAATTAATTAATTTATTTATTTATTTATTGTGTGTGTGTGTGTTGTGTGTATGTGTAGGCACACACAACACAACCACAGCACATATGTAGAGAACAGAAGATAACCCTCAAATGAATTCTTTCCATTCACCACGCTTCCATGGGTCAAACATGGGCTATCAGGTTTGAACAACAGGCTGTAACCACTGAGCAATCCCACCAACCTCCAAAACTCAATTGTAAAATAATTACATGAAAACCTGTGATCTTTTGTTCCTCCTGTGTTTCCTAGAATCATCACGGCAGCCAGCTAGGCCTGGAGGAGGTTTTGTCATTTTTGGGGCTTTCAAAAGGAGCAGATTGAATTTCTTTGACACACATGTAGAGCTTATCTATTTTCTTAGCTTATCTATTTTCTCTTAAGGAGCTAGGGAAGCTCATGGGTTTCCATAAACTGTCCTATCTTGTCTAATTGGTCAGATATTGCTGCAAATATTTCCAGGCCTGTTAGCATGTTGGATCTCAGGTATAAGGATTTTCATTCCTGATATTATTTACAGCTGTATTTTCTCTGGTCTTGCTATCCATGCCGGGAGTCTACTTTACCAGCCTTTCCAAGGAACAAGATTTTAGGTTTTTTTGTTTGTTTGTTTGTTTGTTTCTATTGTCAATTTTCTTGAACTCCATTCTATTATTTTCCTCTCTCCAGCCAACTTTAGGTTTAGTTTAACTGTTCGATAGTTTAAAAGCTTACAACTAAAGTCACTGGCCGGATAGCTTCCTCACATAATTTAATATTCTCAATTTTCCTCTAAGCATTGCTTTTCAGAATAAAATCTTCACACTTCTTATGGGAGGAAGGGGTACAATTCGCACCACAGCACACACGCACCCAGGAGAAGGTCAGAGATGGCTTTAAGAAATCAGCTCTCTGGCGGTGGTTGCACTAGTCTTTAGTCCCAGCACATAGGAGGCAGAAGTAGGCAGATCTCTGTGAGTTCAAGGCCAGCCAAGGCTGTACAGAGAAATCCTGTCTTTTTTTAATTAAATTTTTAATTTTTAATATTAGTTACAGTTTATTAACTTTGTATCCCAGCTGTATCTCACTCCCTACTTCCCAATCCCACCCTCCCTCTCTCTCTTCTCCCTACCTCTTTCCAAGTCCACTGATAGGGGAGAGGGGAGGACCTCCTCCCCTTTCATCTGATTCTAGCTTATCAGTTATCTTCAGGCCTGGCTGCAAAGTCCTCCTCTGTGGCCCTGTCTTAAGAGAAATAAATAAATAAGAAATTGGTTCTCAGGGATTGAACTTGGGTCTTCAGGAAGAAGGTGGTAAATGCCTTTACCCACTAGGCCCTATAGCCCCTGAGCTTTGAAAGAAACCTACAACCACAGACAGCTTATGTGTTCATTTTAATTATTTGAAAATATTTGTAATTCGCGTGTGGCTTTTTTCTGACTTGTGGTTAGGTTAGGTAGAGATGTGTTAATTTCACGAATAGATACTTATACTTTACAAAGCATATCATTGCAAAAAGATCCGAATGTCTTTTTGTTAACTTCCATCTAGTGTATGTGGCTGTACTTCCTTTGAATTTGTTGGTGTTTGCTTCATTTCCATGAACTTAAAGATTAAGTGCAGATTTTGCTCTTTTTTTTTTGTTGTTGTTGTTTTTAATTATTATTTGTTTGTGAGACAGGGCCTTGTAAATTCCAGCTAAATCACCCTCACTCTTTTGCCCAGGCTGACCTTGGCCTCTTTGCTCTCCCACTTTCCGAGTCCTGGGGTGACAGGTGTGCACCCCACACCTGACTATATGTTTTTGTTTTATCAAATACTATGTGATAAAAACAAACAAACAAAACCAACCAATCAAAAAAAAAAAAAAAAAACGCCTTTGTCTCCTTCCATGATTCATTTTAGTGAGGTTTTCTAGGTCCTATTAAAAATGTTTCTGCTGATGTGGCTGGCCTGTTAGCCCTGCCCTCTGGTTAGAGAAGCAGGTGCTCTGGCCAACCTCCCCCCCCCTCTTTAGTGTCCTCTGACTGTAAATGAAGGTGACAATTTCCCGAAAGCAATGGCCTGCAAAAGTACCGGATACTCCCAGCCTGTCGCCCTGGACTTCCAAGGTTTGTCCACAACATGGCCCTGTCATTCCGAGGTCTTCACTGTTAAAAACCTGCCCACGTGCATTCCCAACCCTACTCTCCCCCATTTCCAAGGGAAAACAATGCAAAGTCACGCTCAACTGTAATCCCACTCCTACCCCTCTGAGGCCGCCCTGCTGTACAAGAGCCACAGATATGCCTAAGGGTAGCTGTGACTCCTTTCCTTCACAGTCTGCAACATGATTTGTTCAATCTCCTTCACAAGGTCTCTTGTTCACCGGGACCAATCTATGTATGCTCCAGGCTGAGGAAGGACTTTGAAAGCGGACTGTAAAGGAGAAGGCTACAAATGAAAACAGGCCTCTAGGCATCCTCCCCATCAGTTGAGGAAAATGTTCATAGATTTGAGCCTGAGTCGGGGACACGGCTCAGCCAGAAAAGCACTTGCCACTCAAACTGGAGAATATCCCCAGCAGCCTCCGAAGAAGGCTGGTCGCGGTGGCACACAGCCGTCGGGAAGAGGAGACGGGAGACCCCCTGCCAGTCAGCCCAGCCTACTTGCTGAATTCCAGACCAGCGAGAGACCTTGATAAGGCAAGGTGGATAGCTCCAGAGGAATGACACTCCAGGTTGACCTCTGATCTCCACACAAACGCACACGCACAAGCATGTGACCACACGCATATACATACATAGACACTTGCACACACACATACCAGTTTCCAGGTCCCCTGCTAATTCTCTCCAGGAAGTTGACCAGATGGGATCCAGAGCTGGAGGAACTTCTAGACTGAGCTGAGGCCGAACCCCAGTCACATTGTGTAGGGGCCGAAGTGTGTGTACAGTAAGAGTTTTTGGGCTGGCCCGTGAGTGTAGTGCAGTGTTGAAGGCTGAGCAGTGAGCGCAGTGGTGTGTTGTAGGGTGACCTGCAGAATCAGTGCGATTCCCTGACAATCACCGAGCACTACCCTTCCAACTCTCTGGTGTTCACAGTCTGTGTTTTCCCAGAGAGGCCATATTGCTTTTGAGTGCTTTTTGGAAGTGACCAGGAGAGTTCTAGGCTCTTCTTAGCAGTGACTACAATGGTCTCACCTACTCCACACCTTAGCAAACAGTGGCGGGACTGTCCCCGACACAAAGCTCAGCTGTTTATATCTGAAAAAACAAAAAAACAAAAAGCCTCAAAATGGGCTTGCCATTGGCAGTCTTGATCCTAACCCACTCGTGTCAGAGCTTCATAGACCTCGCTCTGAATGGCAAAACGTGCTGACTTCAGGACTCTTCAGATTCTGACAGCTGTGGTAGCCTGGATCTAGGATTCAGCAGAGCTAAGGTCGGAGCATGCCTGTCTTCCTGGGCGTGTTTCTCTTTGGAGGAATATGATGAAGAAGAACCAAAGCTTGAAGTAGGTGGCTCAGTGGTTAAAATGTTCACCATGCAAGTGAAGACCTGAGCCCAGATCTCCAGCTCCTGTGCAATTCTAGCACTCCTCCAGTGAGACGGGAGGTGGCCCAGAAGCTTGTAGAGCAGCAGCAGTGAGCAAGAGAGACATTGCCTCAAATAAAATGGAGCTAAAGACCAATATCCAACCCATTTGTCCTCCCTCTCTCATTCTCTCCCTCTCCTTCCCTCTCCATCTCTCTCTCATTTCCTCTCTCACACACTCACATAGTGCTGTTTGCTTTTATCTTCATGCAGATGCCAAGGCTCCCTGACACCTAGAGACACAGAAATGACACTAAAGGAACCCACCACAAGAAATTAAACAATAGGTCCAGGCTTCCTTATGGTTTAATTTTCTCAATCCAAGCCTCATTTCAGTCGATCTGGACTTAATTTTATGGTCAGAAGAATAGATGGACCACCCATGGCCTTAATTCCTGGGAACTCTCTAATTAATTAACCATGGTGGAAGCTCTTCTGGGCATCGTACCATTTTTGTGAAACCAAATAAGCTTGCCTGCCTGTTGCCAATCACGATAAGTAAGTCTACTTTGCTTCTGGCACATGACAAGGGCCTCTTGGGCCAAGATACCCACTCTACACGTCTTCACTGAGATCCCTGATGTGGTCTCCGGTGTCCCAGCGTAAAGGATTGCCAGTAAGAATCCATTTGATAGCCTACCATCTTCCCACCAATCCAGCCCTCAAGGCAAAGAGACAGGACAGCCCCAGGCTGGCTGGGAGACACAGCATGGTGGGGGTAGGGGCATGAGTGGGAGCCAGGGGGTAGCTCCAGTTTGGCGTTCTTGCCTCCTGACGTCTTTGGATTCTTTTCTCTATCTAATGCCAAAGTGCGCCAGGCTTTGCCGTGTCATTTTGCACAGAGCTGCTTTCAATCAACCAGAACAGCAAACTGTGAAGACAGCTGCTCCCGCCTCCTACAAGGACAGAACCGAGTTAGCAACCATTGCCCCTAAAGAGAAACCCAACTTCCTGCTGAGGATGCCTCCCTCAAAGTCCAGTCTCATTAGCATACCCAAGACCATGTTAACAGATTCTTCTCTTTCTCGAAGATATAACTGAATTTCCCTTCCCTGGTGTGGCTGTCCCTCCAGTGAGTTGAAATGGCCAAGCACAGATGAAGCTAGGAGGGTGTGGGAGAATGGTTCTCATTCTCTCTTGGGGAGAAGCACCGAGGAGAAGGGGTCTCTGGTCTTCAGATGCTCCATCTTGTCAAGCTCTCTTTCTTCTTCAACCATGGCTCTGAAGAAAAAACTAACTGTGGAATAAGCTGGCTTCAGAAAGACAATCACTGTAGGCTTTCTCTTAAATGTGAAATCTAGAAGACAGATCCACCATAGTCCATACAACTCCAGAGCAAATCCACGAGGGTTCAGTTCTCAGTCAGCTGAAGCCTACTTGTTTTCTGCTACGGACATTTTTTTCTTAATTAAATGTTTTATTTAATGTTCGTATGTGCACATAACATGTTTGGATCCAGTCTCCCTTCTCACTCTCAAACCTTTAATTTCTCCCCTAGCCCAACTGTTTCCTCCAGATTTCATATCCTACCACCCAAACTTTAGTGCTCACCAAGTCCCCTTGGTTCTGTGTGTGCATGGTATAGGATCAACCTTCTGGAGCCCGGGCAGCATCTCAGGCCCACACTCCTGAAGACAACAGACTGTCCCAGCAACCATGAATTGCCAGTAGCTCCTTAGATAGCATGGGACTTTGTACTATCCCTCTCCATCTATGCTGCTGTTTTGGCTAATTTGGCCCTGTGCTTTCAGTAATAGCCACTGTGACTACTGTGGTTACAAGGACCCAACATCATTTTAAAAAGATGAGCAGGTATCCTTCATGTCAAAACAAAAAGACCAAAGTAGACTTTTTTGTGTCTGTAGAGTATAACCACTATGGGTTGCATTATCCTGGGATTGCATGGAGATACACAGTGCTTTTTTTTTGCAAAGAGGTACTAGCTGAGCAAGTGGATAGTGGAGATATCAGCCTTGCAGACCACATCACAGTAAGATTAACGTGAGGGCTGCGGAGATGGCCCAGTGAGTGAAGAGCTCTAACAGTTCAAACATGTGGACTTAAGGTCAAATCCCCAGCACTCAGTAAATCCTGGGTGTGGCCGCACATGCCTGTAACACCAGCACCGAGCAAAGACAGGCGGATCCTGGGCAACCCACAGGCAGGACAGCAAGGTCCAGATTCAGTTCGAGATGTCCCAAGAAATAAGGTAGAAAAGAGACAGAGGACAAGATCCTAATGTCTGCCTCTGCCTTCTGCATGCACCCAAACTGGCGAGGGCACTGCACATAGGTGCGTACATGCACACATACCACACACATGTATATCACACAGAAGCACACACACCTAAAAGGGGCAAAGCTCCCCTGTGAGAATGCATCTGCAGCATTTATTCGCTGGCCAAGAAAGAATCCTCTTGATATGTTTGAGTTCATGGGAAAATAATTTCTTGGAACAGCCAAATAAATGTATCCAGAAAAAAAAAAAAAAACAACCTTGTTTGAAACTCTCAGCACACATTGAGATGGTGACTAGTCCTTTAAAAATGGGGCCCCTATTTTGATGTCCAGCTGTCCGCTTGGATGTCCACACTGACTGAGAAGTGCAGGCTGAGGAATTTGCTTCCATGAATAGTTTTCATGGAACAACAACAGGTGAGGGTATTTTTAAAGAAGCTGAAGAGGGTCCGGGGTTGGGTCTCCACTGGTTATGGACTTGTCCGGCATTTGGGAGCCTGGCTTCGTTTCCCGGTACCACACCCACACTTGAAGAGCTGGCACGCTGCCGTCGGAAAACTGAAGAAAGATAATTGCTTGAGTCAATAGTATCCCACAAACCTGAAAAACATAGGAAGACCCTGACTCAGAATGAAGAGGAAAAGAATCGAGGAAAACATGAACTAGTTGGACGTGGGCTCTGCTAAGATGGGTGACAGCTGGTGGCAACCAAACAGGCTTAGCTGAGTGAGCACATGACATCTTCAGAAATGTAAGGACTTTAAGCCTAAGGGAACTTGTATCGTATATCAGTAGTTATTTTCAGGAAAATATTTGAATCATTCAAGTGTGCGTTGAGCCAGCCCTATTAACACTGGCATTACCCTTGTGGACCTAAATCAGTACCACGGTGTTCTGTCTAAGTCACGCAAGATGTCTCAACTCATCTTACCATGCAGATGGTGAGGGCTTGTTCTGAAGTTTTACTGAGACGCTTTTAGCTCAGAGAGGAGATTTAAGCTTGTCTAAAAGAGATGGGCCTTCTTATACTCGCTATTACAACAAATGCTTGGAAATTAGACTCTATTGTGTACTTACAATGTTTGTAATAACCCCAGACTAACTAGAAAGGCAGCTCCACACTTATAGGCAAACCCCATGTTGTTTGACTGACAAGTCATTTTAAGGTGTTTCATGCCCGCCCCACATCACTGAAAGTTTAAACTCGCGGCTTGGAGGACCGCTCAGCTCGTGAAGCGCCTGCGGTGTGAAATGCAGCTCCCACAGAAATAGCTGTGACCCCAGCCTTGGGGTGGGGGGGAGCGTGGACACGAGGGATCTTGGGGCTCGTTAGCCACCCGTCCTAGCCAAACAGATGAGGTTCGGTGAGAAGCTCGGCCTCAAGGCATGCAGGTGGAGAAACTGAGGGACAACACCTGACGTCAGTCAAGAACTTCCCTATGCACACGTGTGCGTGCGTGTGTGTATACATAGACACACGCCCAACCACTCGCACAGACGTAAGTGAAAATTAAACACATTTAACAAATTAAAGTTGGGCTCAGGGAGAAGGCTCGGTGGTTGAAAGCACTTGTTTTTCCAGAGGACTGACGTTTGGATTCAGGCATCCACATGGTGCCTCCTAGCCATCCATAACTCCAGTTCTGGGGGATCCCACACCCTCTTCTGCTCTCCGTGGGAGCCTGTCTTCACTTCCAGTACCACAGGCACTATTGAAGATCTGCACATGGTACACATATATGCATAGAGGTAAAACAGTCACCTGCATAAAATAATAAATCTAGCATTATGTATATATAACACATACCATATAATATATTGTATAATTATGATACGTGCAACATAATACATGTAATATCATATATGTATATATACATACATACATATATACACATAACACACATAAATACATATAATTGAACTTGTGCCAGGAAGATCGCCATCACTACACAAATTCCCAGTAAAATCACCGATGGAGCTCATACCGAGGGGCCAGTGATCGGTGTTTTTCAGAATCGGATACACAAGAAAAGAGATTTCTATGCTTCAAAACCTAGTTAGCTTCCAACAAAAACATCTCAATCCAATCTGCAACTTCGAGTGATTACTATGTAATGGGATGACGTGCTGAAGGCAGAGCTCAGGAGAAGACTGTAATGAAAGCACATGAACGCTCCTCAGCCCGCATGTGACAAGAATAAATACACCTCCACACAACCACAGTCGGTGTTGTCAGCAGCTGTTACCAGGAAAACGCACTCTCAAAGACGAAACATCAAACCTCATCACACCTCGGACCTCACCACGCTTCTTAAATTTAGGGGGAAAATCAGTTTTGGGGGGCCAAAGAGATGGTTCCAGGGGTAAGGGCATTTTGCTGTAGAAGCCCAGTGACCAAAGTGTAGTCCACAAATCACATAAAGGTGATCACACATCATTCACACGCGTGTGCACACACACACACACACACACTGAATCAGGTTGTTTTTGTTTGTTTGTTTGTTTTTAATGAGTTTGGAGTGAGAATGTAGCTCACTTGAGAGTTAGTCCATCATCTGTGAAACCCTGGTTTGGAACCCTTAAAGCTATATAAAACCAGATATAATGACATAAGCCTGTAATCCCAGAATTTGGGAGGTCGACACAAGAGGTTTGGGGGTTCAAGGACATCCTCAAACAGTGAATTCAAGGCCAGCCTGGACTACATGAAATTTTATCTCATTTTTTTTTTAAACAAAGTTTAAGGCAGTGATGTTAGCGGAATGGCAGGAGGGGCTTTCAAAAGGTTTCAAAGTTCCCTCCTAAAAGAGAGTCAGCATCCTTAGAACTCTGGAAACTGGCTTTGGGTTGTAGCAACCGGAAGAGATGGCTGGACTGGCTAAGATCGATGAGACTGCAGCGTGCAGCCTGCTGAATCCCCGTTTCTCCTGCTGAGCTCTGTGGTGATCTTGACATAGTGAAGCCGGAAGCACCAGGGAGCAGAGAGGGCAGAGCTGCCCAGGAAGCCTTCAGAGCCTGGCTCCAGCCACAGGCATCGTCCTGCCTCTTGACAGACTATGTTTGTGTTGACTGGGAACTCTGGAATTTGGAGCCTCTTACAGAAAGCTAAATCTTCCCCGACATTTGTGGAAACCGTTAGAGGCTGGGGCACCTCCTGCCTGTGCCAGCCAGCAGCAGCAGATGCTGGGTGTCTCACCAAAAAGCTTGAAGAACGAGTGCTTCATGGACTTTGAAAAGCACACGTCCAGAGGCGCGCAGGTGCCCAAGGCCATGATCTTCGGCTAGAGTTAGCTGAGAGGCGCGCAGGTGCCCAAGGCCATGATCTTCGGCTAGAGTTAGCTGAGGAGGCTCCACAGTTCTGAGCCTGACTCGCCTGTACGTGACGGACGTGAACGTTAGGACTGAGCTGTTGAAGGCCAGAACTATTGAGGGCGTGACTCAACAGAAGAACCTAGCCCGCAAGCAAAGACTGGGATTTTCTGATTACAAGGATGGAACGGACCCTCACGATTAACTGACCACGGAATGGAGGCTCTACAGCTTTATTGCCGAACACGCAAAGGACCCAAATACGTTGGGGCTGGTGACCTAGCTCAGCTGGCAGAGTGCTTGCGGAGCATGTGTGAGGCTCTGGTTTTGATGCCCAGCACTCACGAATCATCTGCGTTGTGCTGGCCGGCCTCCATTCCCTCAGAAAGGACAGGAGCTCTGTCATCCTTGACTTCGTAGAGAGTTTGAGGCCAGCCTTGGCTACATAAAACCCTACCTCAAAAAGAGAAACAAACAAAAAACAAATTGGGCCTTTATCTTAAACAATATATAATAATCAATTTAAAATTGATGTGAGGTCCCTATGACAGGGCTAAAATAATCACATTTTTTTTGGAGAACATGTAGATAAAAATTGCTGTGAAATTGGATTAACCACCAGCATCTTAAGCGTGACATGGGAAGTGCAATTAGCTACAGAGAAATCATTCAACCATGCTTCCTAATTAAAAACTCCAGGGCTTCAGAAAGCAGAACCAAGGAAGTGGAAATACAATGCCCGAAGAGGCACTGACTACCCACTAGTCACACTCCTGGGCAGCACGGCGGGGTCAGCTGTGCAGGGTAGGGTAGATCTGTGGGGACTCAGCAGTGAAAAGACTTTTGACATGATTTGAGACAGCCTCGGGGAAGAATAGCAGATGAGACTCCCAGCCCTTCCACATCTTCGTGCATCTGAAACAAAGCAAGAAGTCTGTGGCTGCAGGGGTCCCTGGGTGGCACGAAAAGGAAATGGGCGGTAAAGGAGGCGGTGGATGGGCTCTGGAAGACAGAAAAGTTGATGTCAGGTCCCTAAGAAGAACCACAGACCCTAACATAGAATGCTAAGCAAAACTGTAGCAAGGAGAGAATCCCTCCATGGTGAGTGGCAAGAGAAAAGAGGAGGCTGGGCAAGTACCGAGGCACACGGACAGGCACCTACAAAAGTAAAGCTTAAGACAGAGCTGGAAACACAGAGAAGGGACACACACACACACTGGAGCCTGCTCACTGCTGCTCACCAGAGAATCATCTTGGCCAGAAAGATCAGAAGCCCCTGAATTTTTAGACCTCCAAACCTCAAAGGCCTCTGCCTCCTCCCCTGACTAAATGAGCAACCACCCAATGGAACTAGAAAACCGATGGTGCCTTACAGATTCACAGGGTAGGTAGTGCTAGCCACGCTCCAGTGGGAAGCTGAGGCCCAAACCAGCAGAGACACAGTGCAAACTGAGACATAAGTTACAGGGTAAAATCCACAAGAAAGAGGGCAAAGCAAGGTAGCATCACTCCTCTAAACCTCATGACTCCTTAGTAAGTGAACAATGAAAATGATTGAAATACCAGGCAAAGAATTTGTAAATTTAGTTTGTAAAATAAGTGACTTCAAACTGCATTCAAACAAGCAGATAAAATAAGGAACCCAGTTCAAGACCCGTATGAGAAAGGCAGCAACGTGGATGAGAAATCACCAAAGCTATGAAGATTCTGGGGGGAAAAAATAAAAAACAAGAAGAAATGTTGGAAATAGCACCAATAATAGACTAGATTAAGCAGACCAAAGGAGATCAGTAATGAAAGGCAAGGCTGAAAGAATTTTGCATTCAGGAAACAAAAAAAGACAAAAAATATCCAAGCATGATCACAACTTTCAAGAACTCTGGAACAAGGTCAAAAGACCAAACCTGCCAGGTATCACAGCACATATCTGTAAACCCAGAAATCAAAGACTGCTGGAGAAGGACCGCTAATTTGATACCAGCCTGGGTTACATGGTATGTTGCAAGTCAGCCTAATACATAGCAAGAAGGTTCGAGAGAGAGGTAGAGTGAACACAAATATAATGAGTAGAAGGAGCTAAGATATAAACTAAAGACATAAAAAAACTATTCAATAAAATTTTGGCAGAAAAATGCCCAAAGTAAAGAGAAGGAAAAAAGGAAAGAGAGAAAGAAAAAAAAAAAGAAAGAAAGAAAAAGGCATCCAAGTGCAAGAGGGGTTTCGAATCCCAGACATAACCAAGTAGGTTGGGAACTTCTCTATATCCCATAACAGTTACAAGTCCTAATACTACAAAATTAAAAAAAAAAAATTGAGAGCCCAAGAGGAAAATGCCAAATTATTTTAAAAGGCAAATTCATCAGAATTATATCACATCTTCCATCAAAATGCCTCCAAAGCAAAAGAAAATATAGAAACATAGGTTTCAAGTAATGAGATTAAATAACTGCCAGATAAATTGGATATATTCATCAAAGTTAGCCTTGAAAATTAATGGAGAAATGAAGGTCTTCCAAGACAAGGAAAAACTAATGGAATCTAGCTGGGAAATGAAAGGGACCCCACACAGAGTTGAGGAAGAAAGACAGTCAACAATGTAAGAGCTCAGGAAAAAAAGAAAAAAAAGAAAAAAGAAAAAAAACAAGTTTTATGAGAGTAAAAGATGAAAGAGAGAGGAAATTATGAATAAATTAATCATGTTTTATTCAGTAATCTAGCAAACTGTAAGAGTTAATAAAGGAAAAACAAGAGAGCAAAGAGTACTGAAATCAACCAAGGGCTGGTGGAATGGTTTAATAGTTAAGAGCACTGATTGCTCTTCCAGAGTACCCAGGTTTGGTTACCAGTGCCCACATGGCATCTCAAAGTTCCAGGGATCTGATACCCTCTTCTGGCCTCTGTGGGCATTGATGCATGTGGCACATAGACATATATGCAGGCAAAACAACAATACACATTAAAAAAAAAAGTAAGTTTTAGAAAATCAAGAGAGCCAGGGCTGGAGAAATGGCTCAGTGGCTAAAAATCACTGGTTGTTCTTCCGTAGGACCTGACTTTGATTTCCAGCAGCCACATAGTGGCTCATAAACAACTAGAACTCTCGTTCCAGAGGATCTGACACTCTCCTCTGGCCTTTGCAGGCACCAGATACACAGATGGTGCACCTACGTGCATGCAGGCAAAACCCGCATGCAGATAAAAAGAAGTAAAAACTGAGAGATGACAAATTTATTAGTGCATCTCAAGGCTTTAGACAAATATAAATAAAATTAGTGAACAGAAATAATAAAGATGGGGTGAAAATAGTGGAGACTTAAGAACATGAAGAAGGAAGGAAACAACACAGAAGTTCTATGACAAGGTAAACAAGATAGATAAATTCTTAACCACACTCGTCAAACGAGAGACATATTCATAAAATGAGAGCCACATGGCGGGAGAAGGCATTATACTGAAATCCAGAGGGTTGTCTGGGAATATTTTAAAACCTATAGTCCAATAAATTGGAACATATAGAAGAAATATATACATTTCTAGACACAGTTGAATGAAGAGTATGTAGACAGAGCTAGACAGACATGTAATAGCAGCGAGGTTAAAGCAATAATCAAGAGTCTCTTGGAAAATAAAGTCATGGGAAATTAATTATTGAAGTCTACCAGAACATTAAATATAAACTGCGTAACTGGTTATGAAATAGAAAGGGAAGGGATGCAACAGAATGCATTCTATGAAACTAGTTACAATATGCTACCCAAACTCGTTAAGGACACAATAAAAGGAAACCATGAAATTAGTTTCCACAATGAACACAGATACAAAGTTTCTCAATCAAATAATTACAAACAGGATTCAGCAACACAGTAAAAAGATCATACATCATAAGCAAAGTCACTGTTGTTCCTAACATGGAAGTGTAGCTCCTCATACACAAACCAGGAAACATGTTGCCTACACTGAATCAAACATAGAAACCTCATGATTGTCACAGAACACATGGGAGAAGCCCTTCACAAAATTCAACATTTCTGTGTGATAGAGAGCCCCAAGAAACTAGCAATAAAAATATGACTCAATATAATACAGGCCATGTCTAGCAAACTTACTGCTAACATTATACCAAATAGGGGCATTCCCACTAAATTCAGGAACAAGACAAGGCTGTGTCCTCTTTCCTTGTGATTTCAGTACTGAGTTCTTAGCCAAAGCAATAAGGCAAGAGAAAAACATATAAGAGAGACTAATAAAAGGGGAAATCAAATGATTCCCATTTCAGACATTATCATTTCATACTTAGAACTCACCAGAAAATGCTTAGGTGTGAGAAGCACTTTCAGCAATGGCGTGAGGTACAATCCAGCACACAGCAGTAGCTTTTCTTTAAACTGACTGTGAACCCGCTGAGAAAGAAACCTCGTTCAAAGCAGCTTCAAGAAATAGGTAGGACTGAACCTAACCAAGGATGTGAAGACCTCCACAGACAAACCCAAAAACACTAACAAGAGATACTGAAGAAAATGCTCAAGTTGGGAAATCCTCCACACTCATGGGAATTAATATTGTTTAAATGGCTGTATTATTATCAAAAGCCATCTACATGTTCAATGCAATCCCCAATAGGATTTCGATGACGTTATTCACAGAACTGGGAAAAAAAAACCACTAATATTCATTATATTAAAAGAACTAAAGACCCAAGTACCCAATGCAAAACTCAGCAAAAAGAACAAAGCCGGAGGTATTATAATACCTAGTATTGTCAAAATAGTATAATAACATAATCAAATTACAAGTACCAGGCCTTAATAACAAAACCAACTTGGTACTAGCATGAAAGCAGACACACTGACCAACGGAACAACACAGGGTCCGGAAATAAACCCATTCAGCTGTAGCCAGCCAGTTCTTGGCAAAGGTACCAAAAAGAATACATTGGAGAAAAGATAGATTCTTCAACATACAGTGCTTCAGAAACTGGATACCCACACATAAAGAAGTGAGACTAGAGCCCTATCTCTCACCTTGTACAAAACTTAAATTAAAATGGATTAAAAACACATACATACACACACACACACAAAAAAAAAAAAACCCTGAATATAATACCTGAAATTTGACACAGCTAGAAGAAAGCAAGGACACCTCAAGATACAGGTACAGGACACAACTTCTGACGAGCTCAAGGAAACAGCAAGACTGACAACTGGGATCATATCGAACCACACGCTTCCACACAGAGAGTAGAGACAGCCACCAAGGGAAGGTCTCCACCGTGTGTGATGCGGCAAAGGGTTGCTGCTCAGAATATGTACAAAGTCCAAAATATTAGCACTAAGAAACGAATAAATGGGGGGACTGGATTGAACAGTCACTTCTCGGAATACGTAAGACCCAATGAAGACCTGAAAAGCCTTCAGGAACCTCAGCTGTGAAGGAAACGCAAATCAAACTGCGCCGGGAGTCTCCCTCTGCAAGGCCAAAATGGCTGCCTTCAGGAAAACAGGAACCTGGGGCTGGGGAGATGGCTCAGCACTCGAGAACTTTTCCTGTGCAGGCAGGACGTCTAGATTCCACCCCCAGCACTCATACGGCTGCTCACAACCATTTGCAACGCCACTGCCACTCTCTGGCCTCTGCACATGTGCAGATACACATGCAGACACGCACACAAAATAAATAACAACATTTCCCCTCCTCCCCCCAAAAAAACAAAAACAAACAAACAACAACAAAAAAAACCTAGCGTTCAGCAAGCACGCTGGGATATCATTTAGCCATAAAAAAAAAAAAAAAAAGTTCTGACCTTTACAGGAAACTGGGTGGGACTGGAGATCACCGAGTTAGGTCAAATAAGCCATTCTCAGAAAGACATATACTCCATGTTTTCTTTCATATGGAGTCAAGTGCTTTTTGTTTTTGTTTTTTTTTTTTTTGTTTTTAGAAACACATGAAGTCAAACAGGGAGTATTTGGATTGAGCGGGGTACCAGCAGGAGAGGGCACAGGGATGCAAACAGGTATAGGGGCCGAAGATAATGGAAACGCACAGTAGATAGTTATGTAAATCTATATAAAATAGTCTGTAAAACTAATACACACTAATAAAACAAAGGTAAACGAAATGGAAAGGCTGGGACTGCAGCTCAGTTGGTAGGAAGCTTGCTTAGGGTGTACAAAGTCAGGGTTCAGTCGCCAGGAATTACCGGGCCTCTCTGCTGCTGTGATAAAAACACTGAGCAAAACCGCGTTAGGGAGGAAAGGGTTTATTCCACTGCATCCCTGAGGGAAGCCAGGAAGGCAGCTCAAGGTTGGAACCCGGAGGCAGGAATTGAAGCAGAAGGCGTGGAGCCTGGCTTTCTTACAAGACCACTTGCCTGTGGGCGGCCCCCTGCACACTGGCCTGCCCACTTCAAGCACTAATCAAGAAAACGTTCTACAGACTCGCCTGCAGGCCAATCTGACTGTAGCAGTTCCCCAAGCGGAAGCCCCGTTCCCCAGATAATTTTGTTGTCTGTTAACAAGAAATGAATCCGGAACACAGCAGCGCCTCATAAACCCATAAACCAGCCGTGGCTGTAATCCCAGCACGCGGGAGACAGAGACGGGAAAATCAGGAGGTCGAGATCAGCCACACAGGAAGTTTGATGATGGCCTGGGCCGTGTTTAAAAAGCACAGAGAAACAAACAAAAAAACGGAGGCGCTCAGGAGCTAGGTGTGCCACTTAGTGGGTGAGGCGCTTTCCTAGCGTGTGCCAGATTCTGTTTGGTCCCCGTCTCCACAAAAAGACAAAGAGATGAACACATATTTCTTCAGTTCACACACACACGCACACAGATGAAACCCACGCAAACACAAGCACACACATACACCATAACAAACGGCACAGAAAAACAGATGTTTCAGATCGCCCGTCCCTATGGAAATACAAATGAAGACTTCAGTGAGCCATCACTTCATCCACACACATGGCTACGACAGAGAGCAAGTGTTTACAGAGTGTGGAAGACAGGGAACCACAGCTTTGCTGGGGGAGCATCTAACCAGACAGCCACTTTGGAAAAGAGCTTGTCAGTTCCTCAAACAGTTAAACACGGGGCTGGAGAGATGGCTCAGCAGGTAAGAGCACTGTCTGCCCTATGAGAGGAACCAGGTTCAATTCCCAGCATCCACATGGCACAGGATCCCTCCCCAGCCCTCCACAAACACAAGCATACATTCAGGTGGTGCACAAACATACATACAGGCAAGCACTCACACACATTAAACAATAAAATAAGTAAAAACTTGAGACGTTAAATGTGTCATCACCATGATCCTCCTCTGGGCACACACATGTCTACCCAAAAACATGCGCATGAACCTCAGAATGGCATTCTATGTGAGATAGCCAAGGAGGAAAACCAACTCAGATGTTTGTTCAGTTGGTGGGTACATTAAAAACGAAACATCAATAGAGCAGAATACCATTGCCTACAAAGGTCCAGAGCTAACCTGTGCCATGATAGATACAGGTTTCAGGCTGGAGTGTAAAGTGAAAGGAACATGACCAATGAGACATGTTGTATGAGTGTACAAAAACAGTGGATGTTTAAATCTACAATCCAAACAGACATGTTGTATAATCATGAAACACGAGACATGTTGTACGAGTCTGCAGAACAGGCAAGTATGTTGTATGGTTCTGCAAATCCAGAAGACACGTTGAATGAGCTGGTGACACAGACACGAAGCAGCACACTGAATCAGTGTACAGTGTAATCCACATGCTATGAGAGCATACGGTTCAAATTTGCATGTGTGCGTCTGCAACACAACTGTATACCTTGCCTGGGTCCGTAACACAAATGTACATGTTCTATGAGTCTACGCGTCAATCAGAAATGTTACGATACAAAAGACATGTTATACTATTTTACATATAAAAAGACACGTGGGAAAAGTGGCGGTGCCTGCCTTTGATCCCAGCACTCTAAAATAGATCACATATGGGGACAGGAAACAAATCTCAACAAATACAGAACAATTAAAATGACTACACATGTTCTATCTGATCATAAAACAAAAATAATCTTGAAATCAATAACAAAATAATCTCTAGGAATTACACAAATTCACGAATTAATACACACACACACACACACACACACACACACACACACACTATTGAGTGATTAATGGGCCAAAGAAAGAAATGAAAACATAAGATACCTAAACTTTTGGGGTACTCTAAAAGTTCTTTTAAGACAGAAATAAGCCATGTTGTGTTATTCTACAGCACAATCATGTTCTATAACTTTGCAACACAAACAGACATGCTGTACAAATCCATCTGCAATACAAACACATGATGTATGAGTTCACAGTACAAACAGACTTGTCACATTAGTTCCAAATACCAGTGGAGGAGCTGCATGAGTCTACAGTGCAGAGCTATGTTACATGAGTTCACAGTAAAAATAGACAGGTGATATCTATCTAAATACAAACAGACATGTTGTGTGATCTACAGTACAAATAACCATCTTCAAAATAAGATGTGCCTTAAGAATCTGCAACACACGTCGGCATGTACGAGTCCACATTACAAACACACACGGTGCACGACTCTAAAGTTGAAACAGGTATGGTGTGAGTCTACAACACAGACCTGTTGGAGTCTGCTTTACCAGCTCCATTACAAACATTTAAATGTTTTACAAAGAAATACAAACAAATAAAATTTCCCCTTCCTTTCCTCAAAACAATAATTCTTTTTTGTATTTAGAGTGTTTTCATGCAGTATGTTTTGATAATTGTCTTTGCCCTTCCCAACTTTTCCCAGATCCTCTCCAGGTTCCTACATGCATCATGTCATATTCTTTCTCTTTCTCTCAAACAAACAGAAAAGAAAAAAACACACACACAAGCAATAACAACAACAAAAACCCCAATTAAAAAAAACCAGCTAGATCAAAACAAACAAACAAACAAAAAACATGGAGTCCATCTTTGTTGGCCAACTCCTGGGCATGGGGCTTTCCCTGGAGTGTGGTTAAAATACTAGTATCGCTGCATTGGAGAAAACCATTTATCCTGCAAGATATGCTGGTCCAATACTGGTACAAATATATTGAGAATAACTAACCACTTAAGGCCCACTCTTTTTCACAAAACCCCATACCTGATACTGCTAAAGTGGCCAAGAACCTGAGACTAGATAGGTCACAGGCCCTTGAAAGAAACCTGCTTTAGCAATAAAATGACTGCTAATGACATAAGACTATACCCATAGATCAGTGCATCAGTGAACTCAGAGGCAAGCACAACAATAACGAGAGAAACTTCTCACACCAGATGGTGATTAACCCACAGATCTACAACTGAACAATGTGCAGAAAGTGAGAGATTTTGAAGCAGCTGGCCCTAATTTATCAAACCCCTCCCCTCACATTAGGGGTTATATGGAAGAGAAATGAGGACAGAAAAAGCCAGAGGTGATGGATGATTTCAAGGAAGCAGTGTCCTCCAGACACAACAGGACTGATGCACACCTGAACTCATGGAGGCTGTAACAGCACACACAAGATCCATACAGGTTCAAATAAGACAAAATGCCAGCAGAGAGAAGGGGAAGTAGACACGAAGTCCCACCCCTAACCAGCTATCTGCAACTGTACCGTCTGGGAAAAGGAAGACTCATCATCATTATTATTAGTTGTTGTTGTTGTTCAGTGCTTTATAATAGAGTTTAAAACTAGAAAATAAAATAAAATAAAATAGAGACATGTTGTACCAGTCAGCAGCATGGGTGTACATAAGCCTACAATACCAATAAGACATAGTGTGTGAGGCTGTTAACACAAAGACACGTTGTGTGACTCTGCAGCACCAATAGACAGCTTTTAGGAGTCTGCTGTACAAGCAGCTGTTATAGAGTCTGTTCCATAAATAGACATGCTGAATGAGTCATCCATAAAGACGTGTTGTATGGGTCTGCAATACTGACAGACATGTTGGTTGAGACTGTAGCATGAATATACCTGTTCCATGACTCTACAATACAAACAGACTTGCTTTGTCAGTCCACCATATAAATCGATCTGTTGGAGGAATCTACAACACAAACAGACACATTATTATTTTTTGTTTTTTAGTTTACATCAAAAGGAAGACATTTTTGTGTGATTCTGAAACACAAATGGGCAAACTGTATTTATGTTCCCTTAATTTCTGCCTCGATTTTTTGTTATTTCTTCAGATCTACTGGATTTGAGTATGGCTTGTCTTTGTTTTTCCAAACTCTTGAGTTACATCATGTTTGTAATTCACGTTTGTAACTCATGTTTGTTTGTGCCCTTGCTGATTTTTCAAATGTAGTAGCCTTCAAAAATTTCTGTCTTAAGATAACTTTTAGAGTAACTCAAAAGTTTTGGTATTCTGTCTTTTCATTTTTTTTTCTTTGGCCCATTGATCACTCAATAGTGTGTGTGTGTGTGTGTGTGTGTGTGTGTGTGTGTGTGACAGAGAGAGAGTTTTAATTCATGAATTTGTATGATTCCTAGAGATTATTTTGTTATTGATTTCAGGATTATTTTTGCTTTATGGTCAGATAGAATATGTGTAGTCATTTTAGTTGTTCTGTATTTGTTGAGATTTGTTTCTTGTTCCAATATATGATCTATTTTAGAGAAAAGAATGGGCAAAACAACATAATGAATCTTTAAGGTTTTTTAGAAGTTAAACAAAATTGACAGACCCTTATCAAAATTGATCAAAAGAGGGAGGAGACCCAAATGAATAAAAATCAATGACCAACAGAGAAACATTTCAATAAACACCAAAGACATTCAGAATATGGTAAGGGAATACTTTAAAACCCATACTCCATTTGGTTGTAAAATCTAAAATAAATGAATAAACTTGCTGATATATCAGAACCACCAATATTAAACCACAAAGACATCAGCTCCATAACAACAAAGGAGGTTGGAACTATAATGAAAACTGTTCCCAAACCAACAACACAACAACAAACCAGACCCAGAGTGGTGCACAGCAGACTTTCAAAGAAGAACTACAATCAATATTCCCAAATTATATTTTTAAGGAAAAATAGACGGAAGGCACACTCTCAAATTCACTATTACTCTAATATCAAAGTTAGGTAAAGAGACAACAAGAAAAGAACTATAGACCAATATCCCCAATAAAAATAAATGGGAAAATTCTTAATAACTCACCGAAATTGAAAACAGACTGAATACATATACATATATACATATATATATATTTGTATTATATCTATCTCTCTATATATTTGATCCACCATGATCAAACTGGCTTTCTCCTGGCGGTGCAGGGATTTTTCAATCTACTTAAGTTGATAAATATGATAAATATTATAAAACAACATAAAACCAAAATCATAACGTCTCAGTAAATATAGAAAAGGCCTTTGACAAAATCAAACATGCCTTCATAATAAAATTTCTAGAGATAGTAGGGCTAGAAGAGACATTTCTCAGCATAATAAAGGCTGTACATGACAAATCCACAGCCAATAACATCCTAAATAGAGAAAAACTCAACGCAATCCCACTAAACTTATATGCAAGGCAGGTATGTCTACTGTGTTCTCTCCTTTTCAGCAGAAGTAAAATTACCCCTACGTGCCGATGATATGCTGTGATACATAAGAGAGGCCAGAAATTATACCAGAAAACTCCTAGAAATAATTAACAGTTTCATCAGGATAGCAGGACACAAAAATCATCCTAGAAAGGTCAATATCCTTTCCATAAAACAGTGACTGAGACTCTAAAGAGATTAGGAAAACACTCCCATTCACAAAAGCCTCAGAACAATAACAACAAAACAAACAAACAAACAAAAAAACCATAAGCATAGCCAAGGAGGTTAGAGATCTCTACAGCAAAGACTTTAAATGAGGAAGGTACTTAGAAGATGAGAGGACCCTCTATGTTCACAGGTAGGTAGAATTAACGTTGTGAAAACAACCATCCTGCCAAAAGCCATGTATGGATTCAGTGCAATTCAAATCAAAATCTTCATGACATCCTTCACACAAATATTTAAAAAACCCTAAAATTCATATGGAAGCCTAAGGGACTCCAGATAGCAACCTAAGTCAAAAGAATGCTGTATTTCAAGATTTATGACAGAGCCATAGTCATAAAAATATCATGTTACTGACAGACACACACAACAGAAGCTCCAAGCTTGAGAGTTCGTAATTACAGCCACTTGATACTTGACCAAGATGCCAAAAATACACATGGGAGGAAATGCAGCATAGCATCTTCAACAAGTGGTGCTGGGAAAACGGGATGTCTACCCAGAAGGATGAAGTATCTGTCTCCTTGTGCAGAAATCAAGCCAGATGGACCGAGTACCTCAACGTGAAACACCGAAACTGTAGAAGAAAATACAAGCATTACCTTGTGGGATTCAGATGCAGGAAAAGAGTTTGTGAATAGGATGGCATGCACTCAGGAAGTAAGATCAAGACTGGCCAATAAGACCTCATAAAACTAAAAACAAAAGGAAACACTACACGATTGAAGAGGAAGCCTAAAGAGTGGGGAGGATTCTTGCCGGCTGTGCATCTGGATAAAAGACTGATAGGCAGAATATACAAAGAACTCAAAGAGTGAACAGTTAAGAAAACAACTGACCCACTTAAAAAAAAAAAAAGTCCTACAGATCTGACCAGAGAGTTCTCCAAAGAAGAAATAAAAATGTCTAAGAGCTTTTTTAATTTTAATTTTTATTAATTACAATTTATTCACTTTGTATCCCCCCTGTAGCTCCCTCCTCCCCTCCCAATGCCACCCTTCCTCCCTCATCTCCACCCATGCCCCTCCCCCATTCCACTGATAGGGGAGGTCTTCCTCCCCTTCCTTCTGATCCTAGTCTATCAGGTCTCATCAGGAGTGGCTGCATTGTCTTCCTCTGTGGCCTGGTAAGGCTGCTCCCCGCTGAGGGGGAGGTGATCAAAGAGCAGGCCAATCAGTTCATGTCAAGGACAGCCTTGTTCCCATTATTATGAACCCACTTGGACCCTGAACTGCCATGGGCTACATCTGTGCAGGGGTTCTAGGTTATCTCCATGAATGGTCCTTGGTTGGAATATCAGTCTCAGAAAACACCCTTGTACCTGGAGAGGACAGGAGCTCCACAAGGAGAGTGACAAAAACAAAAAATCTGAGCTAAGAGCCTTTAACCCCAGCACTGCAAAGGCAGAAACAAGGGGATTGCTGTGAATTCAAGGCCATCCCAGCTCTATATATCAAGTTTCAGGACAGGCAGGACTACATAGAAAGACCAAGTCTCAAATAAACAGCCAAGAAACATATTTTTAAATGTGCAGGATTCTGAGCAATCTGAGAAAAGCAAGCTGAAGCTACTACGAGGTTTCACCCTTTCCCAATCAGAAAAGCTAAGATCAAGAAAACAACAGACAACAAACACAGGCTGGTGCGAATGCAGGGACAGGAGAATCTCGTTAACTGCGATAGGACTGCAAACTGACGCAGCCCCTTTAGAAGTCGCTGAGCAGAAATCGCAAAAAAGTTAAAAATAGGGCCTCCATCCGATCCAGCCATACACCTCCTGGGCATATACCCAAAGGGCTCTACATCCTATTACAGAGACGCTTGCCCAGCCCTGTTCATTGCCGCTTTATTCACAGTAACTAAGAAATGGATGTTCACTTGCGGGTGACTGCATAATGGAAGTGTGGTGCATATGCATGATGGAATTCTATTCAGCTGCAAAGAAAAAAGAAATCATGAAATTTGCAAGCAAAAGGAAGGCGCAGGATAATACGCAGGGTGAGGTCACAGGGACCCAGGAAGAACGAACCCTGCTCTTTCTCTCTTAGTTGGGAATCCTGGCTCCAACAACCTGAAGTAACCACAGAAGGTAGGAAAGGAGAAAGAAACAGTGAGGGAGAGGGTCTCCAGGGAAGGGGACAGTGAGACAGCAGTGCTGTGAGGCGCAAAGCATTGAAATGAGATTAGACTTCTGACTGGGAGGGGAAATACAGAGGGAGAGAAAGGAAGGGATTCTTTATGGATTTTCAAACACCTGATATTTGAATATACATAAGGAAACGTGTGTGTACATGTAGATCTAGTTTAAAGGGAATTTTGCCACATGTGGTAATAATTCTTCACCTAAGAGCAATACACTGACAAAAGCCTAGTGCAAGGCAGGACAAATGTCCCTTCTCATTGTTGGTCATCAAGGCCCAAGAGACTCCCCAAACAGTATGAACCATTGCCACTGCCCTGGGTTGCCCCCTCCCCCCTCAAAAAAAACTTGAAGGTAAGACGCTCTTTCTGAAGAAACACATTGCAGACTCGGGACTTGAAGGAATCAAGCAGGAGCTGGCCAGAAAGCACCCTCCCTTGAGGACCTAATCTCACAGTCTCAGCAGGTGCTGTGGCAGCAGCCACTGGAGGAAAGCAATCAACGTTTCCGCTCAGCCGGAAAGCCTGCAGACCACAAGGATGACTGGCCTGGCAAGGTGTCTTCAGTGGTGCGTTGTGTGGTGGCATTTAAATCTTAGGGGTAACCAACAGCTATATGATTGGACATAAAGCCTGCTTAATAGAAAGGGATTCATGCATGGTACTATAAACCTATAGTTTATAAGGTTTAATTGGTACTATAAGCCAATTCCCCCTGACTGAGCAGGCATAGATCTCAGATCTAAAATGCCATTTTCCTATATTAATATTGTTTCTAATTATATCCTAAATACTACTCTTCTTTTAAAAGATTTATTTTATTTTTAGTCATGTGTGTGTGGGTCTGTGCATTACATGCGTGGATGCCTGAAGAATCTAGAGGCATCAGATCCCTTGGAACTGGACTTACAGGTGGCTGTGAGCTGCCTGGTATGGTTCGAGGGATTGAACTGAGGTTCTCTGGAAGGACAATCCATGTTTTACCCCACTGAGCCATACAGGAGCTCTCCAGTCCCTATACACTTACACCCACAGGTTAAATGTAGCTTTCACTCTTCATCAGAGGATTTTTCGTTTTGTACCAAACTGAGATTCACAACTGATCAAAACACAAAGAGTAAGTAACTGGGAGAGGCCCACCCCCACGTGGCATATGTACAGAGCAACCTCTACCCTTAAGGCTCAGGGAGTAATCAGAAGTAAGCAGAGTATTCAGTATCAGAACAGTACAACAACGATCACAGAAGAAGAAATCAAGGAATCAAAAAGGAACTGAGCCCAGCGGCGTACACCGTTAATCCCAGCACTCGGGAGCCAAAGGCAGGGGCATCTCTGTGACTTTGATGCCATCTTGGTCTACACATGGGATTCCAGGACAGCCAGAGCTACCTAGTGAGACCCTGTTTTGGAAAAACTGAAAAATAAAAAGAAGAGAGAAATCAAAGTCGGGGGAGGGGGCATGGAAGGAGTCAGAGGTGGGAGAAGGGAGGAAATGATATCAATACAGAACTTATGTACGACATTCTTTTGAAAAGTTTAAAGTACAAAAACAAATGTAAATACAACATCACCAAATAGACTTAGTAGGTTGTGTGTGTGTGTGTGTGTGTGTGTGTGTGTGTGTGTGTGAATAATAAAGTAGAGGCCGTGAATTTGAAAGTGAGTTGGGGGCATGAACAGTTAGGAAGAGAGGGAGGACAAAACAGCACAAATATAGTTCTCATGAATGGAATTCTCAAAAAAAAATTAAATTTAAGAAGTCTACTTTACCAAAAAGGAAAACGAAAAACTGAAACTGTTGTGTGCATCTGGAACACAAAGGAGGCCTGTGGCGTGAGCTGCAGCAAAAGCAGACAATTGAGTCAGAAACACAAATAAAACATGTTGGTGTCTGCAATTCAAACAAACCTGTCGTATTAGTCTACACCACAGGAGAAATGTTAGCTGAGCTTTAACCACAGACAGACATGTGGTATGAGTCCGCATTATAAAAGCACATGTTATACCAATCTGTAACAAAAACATACGTGTCATATGATTCTTCAATAAAAAGACACATAATACAAATATGACATGCCGTATAAGACTGAAACAAAAACATGCATGTTGTAGGATTCTAAAACACAGACAGACATGTCATATTCGTGTGCGGTAGAGACAAATACGTTGTTGAGTCTCCAGCACAGACAGACATGTGTGAGTCCTCATACATGTATGTGTGTGTATGTAAGATTCTCAATAAATAAATAAATAAAATTTAAAAATTCAGAATGGCTGTTAAAAAAGATTTTGATGTGAGACTTGAGACTACAAGTGGCCAAGGGAGGCATGGGATCAAATCCTATCCATCTGTAAAACCTAAGGACCACAGCAATGGCTAGCTTGGCAATACATCCCTGATGGTACAATAGTGGCCATTTTACCTTGGGGTTAAATAACAGCCACTTAATTGGCCTTAAGGCCCACTTAATAGGAGGGGATTCACACCTGTTCTATAAACCTAGCCAAATACCAATGGCTGGAAAGGGCACAGATTCGAGAGGAGAGCCTCCCTTTGCTGTCTTTTGGAATCAATGTAGCTTTCAACTATATCCTAAATACCCATCTCTATGCCCAGGTAACTGTAGCTCCCACCCCTCATCAAAGAAGTTTCTTTTCGCATCAGACGGAGATCTTCAACTGGCCAAATGCAAAGAATAAGTGACTGTGGGTTGTCCAGGCCCAGTAGATCTATATGGCAGCTCTGCCCATAAGTCTCAGAGGACTTTATGAAAAACAGGCAAAAAGATTCCAAGAGCCAGAGGTCATGGAACACCACAGCTTCTGCACAGCAAAGGATACCATCGCTGAGAAAAGGGGAAGCCTAGGGAATGGAAAAAAAAAATCTTTATCGGCATGTGATGAGGGTTAGTATCTTGAATACACACAGAACTAAAACAACTGAACATCAAGAAAACAACCCAATTTTAAAATGGGGTGTGGAACTAAACAGAATTCTCAAAAGATAAAATACAAATGGCTGATGTTCAACATAATTAGACTTCAGGAAATTGCAAGTTAAAACTACCTTGAGATTTTACCTGACCTCAGTCAGGCTGGGGAAAACAAAGAACAAAAACCAATGACAGCAAGTGCTGGTATGAACTTGGGGAAAGGGAAACACTTATTCACAGTTGGTGGGAATGCCAGCTGATGAAAATCAGTGTGGAAGTTCTTCAAAGAGCTCGAAATAGGTCCACCACATGATCTAGTTATATCACTTTTGGGCATATTACCAAAGAACTCTATATCCTGCTGTAGAGGTACTTGCTCATCTGTGTTCATTGCTGCTGTATTCACAATAGCCAGGAAGTGGAAACAGTCTAGATGGCCCTCAACTGATAAATGGATAAAATAAATAAATAAAAACCTGAGGCATATGCACAATGGAATATTATTCAGCTGTTATTAAAAAATTTTGAAATGAAAAGGGATGGAAACAATCATGCTGAGTGAGGTAACACAGACCTGGAGAGGTGGACATTGCCTGATTTCTCTAATCTGCTTGGATGTGAGCTTTGGATCTGCAGATGTGTGTCAGGAAATGAGCAAGGGATGGGGGCTGCTCTCAAGGGAAATGTAAAGAAGAATAATGGAACAGGAAGGGTTAACTAGAGTAGAGGATAGACAGGCAGGACAGAGGAGGTAATTCAAAGAGTGCTAACTAGCACAAAAGAAAAGGAACCTCTCGAAGGCATTATATAGAAACCTACCACTGCAGAAGCTGCCTAACACACACACACACACACACACACACACACACACACACAAATGTTTAAATAGAGTGACCTTATAATGGGATAACAGTGCCACCAGTAGACCCCATAAGCTATCAAATTAAAAGTCCAGTGCCCAAAATGGATTACCTCTTTTGAAACTGTTGGCAAGTGAGGTCTCACAGACCCCCAAGCATCATAGGTTATTGCCAACGATCCTGGCTACCCTCCAGAACTTGAAGGAAAGACCCTATTGCTGAAGACACCATGTACATGAGTCAGGACATGGAGACTGGTACCGATCTGGAAGCTTTATCTAGACTGGGCAGCTATCATGGCACTGAAAGATGTTAGGCACATTTCATGGGGAGAAAAGTAACCACCAGCCTTGCCCAGTTGTGTACTCTGCAAGCTACAGTAGTGACCAGCCTGGCGAGACATACCCACTGGTGCCATAGTGAAACCAATGCCTGGCACTGCCCCTGGGGCCCAGAACCTGTGAATGAGTCAGGGACCCTAGTGGAGAACCCGTTGCTGTTATTCTGCTAAATGCGTACAATATTAAACTGACTCCTAATAGAGTATCGTTAAACTCAGAGGTTTAGTGCATCCCTCAACTAACGAGGGGAGCTTCTTTTTGCAATAGATGGCTGTTAACAGAGAGCCACAATAATTCAATGTGCAGAGGCCAAGAGACTGCAGAATCCTCAGCATTCTGGGACGTCTCTATCAAGCTCCTTCCTCTAAAGATTCAGGGATAGCAGAGAGATTATAATGCTAGAGGCAGTGAATAACCACAGGGAAGTCATGACATCGCCAACCCTACGCAAGTTCAAGCCAGACAAAATATCAGCACAAAGAGGGGAGGAGGGCACAGCATCCACAGCTGAAAAACTGTTAGCATTCAATAGTCTCTGGAAAGGAGAGAGTCAGTTTTCTTTCTAAGGTTGTGGCTCCTGGTGGCTTTATGACACTCTAGCAGAAGGCCACACACCCAAGAGAATATGGGAAGCACAAATTGGACTTGATGGGTTTTGTTGTTGTTGTTAGTGTGTGTGTCTGTATACAAAGTTCAGTGGATAAAGAAAAAAAATGTGGATCTTGGAGGAGTTGGGAGTGAATACAATCAAAACACATTGAAAGACATTCCCAGAAAACTAATTATAAAATAAGGAAAACACACACACACCCTTTGGAATGCAAACATGGGGGGAATCCCCTTGAGTGGTCAATACAAAGAAAGATATTGAGTCTACAATGCAGTGAGGCCTGTTGTTTGAATAAGTCTGCATTGCAAACTAAAATGTTGTGAGAGTCTGAAATATTAATAAGACATACTGTACTATTCTGTAACATAAACAGTTATGGTGCATGAATCTGTGTTACAAATAGACGTGTGTGAGACTGAAAACAAGATATATTGCATGTGTCCTCAACACATAAGGAGCAGTGTGTAAGTCTGCTGAAACAGTAGTCATGTTTGTGACTCTTCAACACAGAGAGACACCTTGAGACAGTCTGGAATAGTCAGGCTTGATGTTCGAGTCTGCAATACAAACAGTTTGCATGAAAACCCACCACAATGAAGCAAGTTGTATGAGTCCACAATACAAACAGACATGACCTACAAAGTCTACCTTATTAACAAACATGTAGTGACTCCACACATAATACAGGCATGTTACATGAATATGCAGTACAAGGAGAACATGAGTTCATAATACAAACAAACCTGTTAAATGAGCCCACGATGCACACGGACATGCTGTATTAGCCTGCCATATAAACAGGTTGTGTGAGTTTTCAATACAACAGACATCATTTATGAATCTGCACACAAATAGATGCGATATGTGAGGAGATAATGTGAATGGACATGTGTATGAGCTCACCATGGAAAATCACCTTGTGTCAGTCTGTAATACAGTTTATGTGAGGCTGAAAACAGTCAGGCTATAAGAGTCTGTAATACGAACAGACATACTGTATGACCCCACAGTACAAATGGGCATGTTGTCTGCATCTCCAATACAAACATGCGTGTCATATAAATTCACAATGCAAACACACATGTTGCATGGTCACAATACATACAGTCGTGTTGTATGAGTTTGCATACAAACATACCTGTTATATGAATCTGCCATACAAATATGTTACCTAAGTCTTCAATACAGTCAGGTTATATGAGTAGAAAATACAGACATACTGTTTGGGTCCTAAACATGTTGTAGGGATCTTCAAAGGGAACAGACATGTAGTATGAGTCCAAGATGTAAAAACACACGCTTTGTGAAGCTATAATACGAGCAAACAGTTTGTATGAGACTTCCCTACAAACATGTCGTATGAGCCTATGATACAAGTATACACATTCTATGACCCTGCAATAAAAATAGAAACATTGTATGAGGCAACAGGACAAACACATGTGTTGTATAAATCAGCAAGACGAAACGACACAAACCTTTTCATGAATGTCCAGCGCAAACAAACGAATAACATGAGCATACAACAAACGCAGAAGTAGTGGAGGGTTCTGAAAACTTCCGTGTTGTATGACTCCATAAATATGAAATACAAGCGGGAGTGTTGTATGAGTCTGCCACGTTATTAGACATGTTCTGTAAATTCACATTACAAACACACGTACTGTAGGAGCCTGGAATACGACATGTTTCGTGAGTAAGTGCAAAGAAACATGTTTTTGAGTCCACAAAACAAACTCAAATGCCGTCTCTACAATATAAACACATATGTCGTATGAGTGGACAATGTTATATAAACACACAGGTTGTATGAATTCAAATAGAAATGTCGTATGATTTAATGATAGAAGCAGACATCTTGCATGTGTCTAAAATACAAATAGTCTGTATGACGTTGAATAAAAAAATATGTTGCTTGAGACTACAATACAAATAGATATGTAACACAGACAGGTGTTATGTGGCTGCAATAACAGACAGGTTTAATGTTTCTGATGTACAAACAAAGGATGTATGAGTCTGAACACAATTCACACTGTATGAGTCTGCACACAAACAGGCATGTATGAATCCACAATATTAACAAACACTTTACATGTAAAGTATTGTTTGAAATAACAATAGACAATTGTATGAGTCTGCAGTGCAGAAGACATGCTACGTGAATCTGCCGCACACACCTACATGATGTACGCGTCTGCAATAGAAACAGGCATGTGCCATGAGTCCACAATACAAACAGACATACAGTATGAGGCTGAAGCAGAGGCAGAAATGCCCTGACTCTCTAATCCCAACTGACACGTCAGGATGATTCCATGATACAAGCAAGAAGGTTGCATGAGCCCACAATACCAACTGAGATGTTGGGGGACTCTGTACTACAGACAGTTTGTCTGAGCTAGCAATTCAAATGGGTGTTGCCTAAGTCCGCAATATAAAAAGGGGTGTCTTAAGACTCTCCTTAAAAACAGGCATGTTGCATGTGTCCATACTACAAGACACACGTGTATATTCTCCAACACAAAATGCAGGCTACAGGAGTTGGCAGTGAGGACACCTATGTTGTAAGTTCACAGTATGAGCAGACACGTTGTATCACTGTACAACCAAAACAAGCAAGTCCTATGATTATATAGTATAAAAATATATGTTGTATGACTCCACAATTCGGACATGTTGTATGGATCTGCAGTGTAAATAAATTGTACGAAACTATAATACAAGCACCTATGTTGTATGTATCCACAATAAAACATATTGTGAGTCTATAATACAAACATGATACATGAATCCAAGCTACAAAAAATACATGTTGTATTACTACACAATAAGGCATGTTGCCTAAGTTGACAACACAACAGCCAGGCATGTTCTATGAATCTGCAGTGCAGTCTGTGTGAGCATGAAATACAAACAGATATGTTGTGTGAGCCTGCCATATAAACACGTTGTATGAGCCTGCAATAAAAAATAGACAGGTGTGAGCCTTAGTACAGACCTAAGTGTTCTATGAGCCTGCAGTCCAGGCAGGTATTTGGGACCAGAACAGAAACACATGTGTTGTATTAATCCACAAAGCACACAGACAGCTTATACCAGTCTGCAATATGGACAGACATGCTATATGAATCCGCATTGTGCTTGCTTCGGCAGCACAGATACTTAAAAAGAACTGGAATGATCCAGAATCTGCATTAACAGTTTGTAAGAGCCAGCAATACCAACAAATACATTGTATCAATCTGCAATATGTATGAGTCTACAATTAAAAACAGACATGTTGTATGAATCCACAATGCAAACACGCATGTTGTAGAAGTTCACAATGCAAATGGATGTGTTTCATGAGTCTACAAAACAGACATGTTGTGTAAGTCTATAGTGCAAAAATGCATTTTTTTTAATCATTCTGCAATAAAAACAGACATGAGTCTATAACACAAACAGACATGTTGTATTAGCTTGAAACACACGCAGTTGGGTTGCGTAAACTTGCAATACAAACAGACATGCTGTATGAGACCACAATAAAAACACAAATGCTCTCTGTGTCTACAGTACAAATAAACATACTATGAGTTCACAATGCAAACACATGTTGTATGAGTCTGCAATTCAAACAGACATATAGAGTGAGACTACCATACAAACAAGCATGTTGTATGATGCTGCAGTTCACACAAACACTGTTATAAAGCTGTAATAAAAACTCACATGTGTGTGAGTCCACAGTGCAAGCACCCAAGTTCTGTAAGTCTGCAATACAAACACAGGTTTTTATGAGCTGACCTTACAAACAGATGAAATAAACCTGGAATACAGAGACTTTGTATGAGTTCATAATAACGAACATTCATGTTATATGTAACCAAATTACAAACATACATACTGTATGGTCTTGAAATACAGGTGTGTTGTATGGAGAAGATATGTGAGCCCACAACAATCCCAGACATGTTGTATGAGTTGACAACACAGACATGTTCCATTAGCCCACCATCCAAATAGCGTGTCTGAGCCTGCAATACTGGCCATCAGCTGTTTGCATCCGCCGTACAAACAGAAAGGTCTCATGAGCCTGCAGTATAACCAGAGAGGCTGTGTGAGTCTACATGTATACACACACACTGAATGAGCCTACAATTATATAAACACCTGAAATATGAACAGACACTTAGTATGAACCTGCAACACAGACATGTTGTATGAGGCTACCATCTGCGCACGTGTTCTATGAGTCTACAAACAGAAAGGTTTTTTGGGAGGCTGCAGTAAAAACACGCATGCTCTGTGAATCCGCAAAGCGAACAGGTATGTTCTGTGAGGCCACAATGCTTACAGATATATGTTGTTCGTGTATGCAACACAAACAGACACGCTGTGTGTGTAAAATGCAAGCAGACATGTTGTATGAGCCTGTAATGAAAACATACACACTAGCACAATAGGAAGGCAAATGGCACGGGAGTAACTAACCACTTTTTTAAAGGCTCTTTCCGTGAGGTGGAACCCAGACCTGACGCTGCTATATCCAAGAACCTGAGACTAGGTAGGTCATGGGCCTAAGGGAAAATCTACTCCTATCATTCTGCTAATAATGAGCACCACAATAAGACGAATCCTAGTGTCATACTGCTACACACACATGGCGAGGAGTGTGTCACTCAGCCCTCTTCAGAGAAGCTTGTTCTTGCAGTAGATGGGAATTATCAAAGAGACCCAAAGCTGGACAGTGTGCAGAGAATGAGGGACCTTGGAGCACTCAACCCCGCCCCTCAAGGCTCAGAGAGCTATGCGGAAGAGGAGGCAGAATGCTTGTTAAGAGCCAGAGGTGGATGACTCCAAAGAAGCGTCACCTTCCAGACACAACAGGACTAACTGACACATATGACCTCACAGAGACCATGACGGCACACTCAAGAGTCCCACTTCAGGGCAGGCCCCTGCCAAGGAGTAGGTGACCAACACAAAACAGACTTGGTGTGCATTTGTGTGTGTGTATGTGTGTGTTATATGCTTTTTGTTTTGTTCATTTTTTTTTTTTCATTATTGGTTTTCTTTTTTTCTTTCTCAGTTTGTGCTCTTTGATTTTTATTTTTGTTTTCTTTGTCTTTTTCTGGTTTGGGGATGGGGAGAGACAGAGAGAGGCAGAGGTGGGAAGTGGAGAACATGAAATCAGGTGGGCAGGGAGTTGGGGAGGACCTGGGAGGAGAAAAAGAGAATGATCGAAATACACTGTATAAAAATTTTTAAATACAAAAATTCAGCCGTACATGTTGAATGGGCATAAACACAGACATGTGTGCTTCCACAATACAAGCACCAAGTGTTTCTACAACACAAACAAACACAGGAATTCACAGAGCAAATACACATTTTATATGAATCCACAAAACAGAGATGTTTTGTGAATCTGTTGTACACACGTGTATTAGATGAGCCTCCACAGAAACAGAGACAACACATGAGTCCACAGCAGAGGCACACAGTTTGTGCCATTCCGCAGCACAAGCGGACACGTATGAACCTGCAATTGAAACATCATGTTGTTACAGTCTATAAGGATGGACAAGGTCTGTAAATAATGTCTACAAACAGGCATGCTGTATGAGTCCAGAATACAAACATACGTGTCGTATTGGTCTCCATGCAAGCAGATATGTTGTATGAGTCTATAACAAAGAAACACGGTATGTGAGAGACATAGTACATGAATCCTCAGTACAAGCAGACATGCTGTAAAAGTCTACAATAAAAACGGTCGAGTTGTATGAGCTTGTTATGAGTCCACAATACAAGCACATATGATGTATAAGCTTATGGCACAAGTAGACATGTAGTTTGAGGACACAAAGCAAACATGTATGTTGTACCGGTCTGAAATATAAAGAGAAAAGTTGTATAACCTTCTCTCTCCTTTCAACCAACACCTTGTCTGAGTCTGGAATATGAAAAAGACAAGACGCAAGAGACATGCAGGAGACAAGGTGTATGAGACATGCTGTATGATACCACAAAGCAAACACACGTGTCATATATTCTACAGTTGTGAGCACATGCGGTACGAGCCCATAGTGTGTGTTGGATTTCGCACCATCCTACAACACGAATAGACATGTCGTACGAGCCTGCAACAGAAACCGACATGCTGGATGGATCTATAATGTAAATAAACACGTTTGAGCTCACCAAACAAAGACTGTGCAAGACTGCATGAGTCCATAGTTAAACCAGACATGTTGTGTATGGCCACATTGCAAAAACGCATGATGTACAGGTCGAGAATACAAAGACATGTTGTATGCTTCCACAAACCTCTACAGACATGTTGTATGAATCTGCATGGCGAACAGTTTGAATGAACCCATGATACAAACACAGAAATAGTATGTCTTTCACAAAAACAGACATGCTGTATGAATTTATAGTATAATAGGCGTGCTGTGTAAAGTCATTATGCAAACTCCCGTGTTGTGTAGGTTGATAATACAGACAGGTATGATTCTGTAATAAAAATAGATACATATAATACAGCCATGATATAAATACATACGTTGCTTGAGTCTGCAAGTCAAAGGCAGTTTTTGTCATTCTGTAATAACACGAATGTTGTATGTATAAAGTATACATGTTGTATGAATCTGGAATATGGACAAGATATATGAGCCTGCAAAACAGACATGCTGAATGCATCTGCAACATAAATGGACAGTTTGTAAGAAACCACATGTTGCATGGACCCACAGGACAAAAGAGACAGGTTGTATTGTATTTTGATAACGAAAACAGTTCTGTGGTATGAGTCGACAATACCACCAACAATATTTACTGGACATGCTGGCGCACGCCTTTAATCCCAGCACTCAGAAGGCAGAGACAGACGGATCTCTGAGTTAGAGTCCAGCATGACTACATAGTGATTCCAGGCCAGCCAGTGCTACATAGTGACGCTCAGTTTCAAAAACACAAAACAAGACAAACAAAAACAAGTGGTCAGACAGACATGTTTAACGGGCCTGCGGGAGCGTTTGTGCGAGCCTGCAATACAAGCATACAGGCTGGATGAGTCCACAATACAAAGATACATGTGTGAATCCAAAATAAAAATAGACGTGCTGTATGGATCTGAAATAGAAGAAGACCGGTCGTATGAGTGAGAGAAATACAGACAGGTTGTACAAGCCTGCAAAACAAAAAACCCAAACAAACACAGCGTGTCTAGGAGTCCACAAACACGTGCTATGAGCCTTCAATACAGATAGGCACGCGCTAGGAGTCTTCAGTGCACACATAGAATTTATTACTCCACGCTACCAACAGACACGTAGGACAAATCCTCAATATAATCAGGTAATACGAAGCTACAATGCACAGAAGCAGTTTTATAAGCCTTCGATACAGGCGGGTCCCATGTTGTATAAATCCACGGAGCAAACCAGACATGTTCTGTGAGCGCACAGTCCACACAGATATTTTGTATGCATAATCCAAACTTTCAGAGAGTTCGCATGAGAATGCAATACAAACAGAAAGGTACTGTTGGTGTAGAATGTAGACAGGCGAGTTGTATAAAAACAGACGTGTCGTTTGAATCCGTGCTCAAAAGGAGGGTTCGAGTGGAGCCGCAACAGCTGTGCTATATTACTCCACGATAGAAAGAGATGAGCTTTATCCTTCAGCGACACAAACAGACCTGTACGTGAGCCCACGAAACAATGGGCGGAGGCGAGTTAGTCCAAATTACAGGCAGACACAATCCGAGTCTGCGGTGCCAAGATATAGGTTATAGGCTTCTACAGTGCTAATGGATTGCTGTGCGAGCTCGTAAGTCACAGACGTGGTGTAACACTCTGCCACACCAAGAAGATGCGTGATCCTGCAATGGAACGAACTTGTTGTAGGAGTCGCTAATACGGCAGACATATTGTAAAGACCACAGTACAAACATACAGTGTCAAGTCAACTAGCACATCTCCTGCCTCGCCTTTCTTCCCCTGTGTGGTGTGGTGTGTTTGTGTGCCTGTCTGTCTGCCTGTCATAGTCCAGAGGCCGACATCCAGTGTCTTCCTCAGTCACTCTCCGTCTCATTTTTCGAGACAGGGTCTTTCAGTGACCGCAGAACTTGCTGACTCACAAGGCCGGCTGGCCAGTGAGCTCCCGGGGTCCTCCGAGGGGTCAGTGCACACTGCGTGCAGCTCCGTACCTGAGTGACGGGATCTACACTGAGGTGCTCATGCTCGCTTGACCAGCATGCACCCTGGGGTGGCCTCGTAGCAGAATTCAGGCCTGCAGAATACTGTAACTGCCGTGTAACTTTCCAGCACTGTGAAAGAGGTCTCCTGAACCTGTTCCTCTCCTCCAACTGAAAATTTGTTTCCCTGCATCCAGCGCGACTCCCCATCCCCGGTATCCACCGCTCCACACTCCGTTTCTCTGAGCTCCGCTTTAGATGCCACACGTGAGTGAGCTCATGTGGCCGCTCGCCTGCCCGTTCTTGGCGTATTTCACCTAAAATGCCGCTCCTCCACTCATCCAGGCTACTGCGCATGACAGGAAGCCACCCCTCAAGGGTGGGTGGCACTCCCTCCTGTCTGTGTAACCACATTTTCCTTATCTTTATATTTTTCTCTAGCCAGTGAGTCACCAGCTGAGTGACACTTGGGTTTGAGCCTCCTGCTTAAATTTTACGGCCAGGGCGGTGATACACGTGGCACGTAGACACATCATTAATCTACTGACTTCACTCCCTGCGGTTACGTACTCGAAGGTGTAACTGCTGGATCACACACTTGTTTTCACTTTTCAAAACATTTAAAAATTTTACATGTATGGGTGTTTCGCCTGCATGCGTGTACCTGGTGTACCATGTATGTACCTGGTGCCCGAGGGGGCCAGAAGAAGGCATCAGATCCCCTGAGATTAGAGTTAAGGACAGTTGTGAACTGTGGGTGCTGGGAATCAAACCAGCGAACTCCGGAAGAGCCAGAGCTCTTAGCTGTTAAGTCTCTGCAGCCTATTTTTATATTTTTACTTTTTTTTTTTTTTAAAGGAGCTCCACGCTGTTTGCCAGAATGGCCACGCTGACTGATACCCACGCCTACCGCGAGGCAAGCCTTCCCATCCCGGCTACCTTTCATCATTCCGATGGCCGACCTCGGAAAGTTCAGTCTCTCCCGGCGTTTTGATTACTTGCTGACTAACAGCACCGAGCATTTCCCAAGTATTTACCCACCACTTGCTCATGTCCATCCAGGAGGCGCCTAGTAGGGTCTGTGGCCCATGTTTAAACCGGGTTATTTCTGGTTTGGGCTGGAGTCGCTCACAGTTTCATCAAATAGGCGGGGTTGCACGGGGTCTGTGAACCACTGCCGTCTTCATTCTGAAGTTTCCTCAGCTGTGAGGAGAGCGTCTGCCTGGCTGGACTCCCGCGCCCTTCCCCCCCCCTACCCGTCCCCCCCTACCCCCTCCCTCTGGCTTGGGGGTTTTAGGTTGACATGTTCAGTCTCTTTCTTCAGACTGAGGTCACACACTTGGCCCCTACATTTTCATCGAGGAAGTCCACGTTGACTTGATCTTTGGATGTGGGCTGAAGCGAGGGCCGTTTGCTTTTCGTGTGGAGACCTGTTCTCCACCTGTCACTTACTGAACACTGAGCTCTGATTCTTCGCGTAGACAACGCTATTCCGTAAGCAAGCCATCCTCTGCACCCGGGGGCACTTCTAAAATCTTTGTTTAAAATCAACTAATCACCACGAAAGGCTTGCTTTCTGGGCTCTGTATGGTCCACAGGCCCAAGTGTTCATTCTTACGGCGGCGCTCTAATGCGGTCCACATGTCCATTTTTTTTTTTAAGGTTTATTTATTATTTATATAGGATGCTGCCTGCACACCAGATCTCACTATAGCTGGTTATGAACTACCATGTGGTTGCTGGGAATTGAACTCAGGACCTTTGGAAGAACATCGAGTGTTCTTAACCTCCTATCCATCTGTCCCCACGTGTCCATCCTTACAGCGGCGCTCTTACTACCATTTGTATTAGGAAAGTTTTGTCGCTGACCTGATGCTGAAGCAAGCTCACATGATGCCTCCAGCTCTGACCGTCCTGTTCTTTTTGCTCTGAGGGTTTTGTGTGGTTCTGCATGAATTCTAGGAGTGTTTTGTCTATCTCCCAAAGGTCATGGGGTTTTGGTAGGGCTTGTACAGGATATCTGCATGACTGTGGATGGAACAGTTAACTTAGAAACATTTTTTTTTCAAAGAATGAATGAAGGCTATTTTTTCATCTGTGCTGTTAAATTTATTTCATCCATCTTTCAGTTTGATTGTGTAAGTTCTTGAGTATTGATTTTTTTTTTTTTTTTGGTGGTCGCTGCAGTAAATAGAATTGTTTCCTTTTTCACGAATTTTAATAAAAATTCTTTCATTACATTTATTTACTTATTTATGTAGCTGGGGCAGAGGACATGAGCGAGCCATAGCGTGTACGTGGAGGTCAGAGGACAACTTGTAGAATATCATGTGTTCCGGGTCTTTTTTTCTTTCCTATCAGACCCGTCTTCTGCTGCCAACTCTGGAAGCATGCAGAGGCTGAACCTCTACATTTAGGAGCCCCGTGCTTCCACTTCTGTTGCTCTCAAGGCAGTTTGTAATTGACTTTTGTCTATCGATTGTCCAGGACCATGCTGTCTGAGCCCCACGTTTGTGAACTTTCCCAAAGGCCTCCTCTTATTGATCCCTGCTTTCATAGCTGCTTTCATAGCTGGGAGACATCTTTGAAACGACGCCCGTCTTCCCAGACTTCAGATTGTCTTGTGGTCTAAAGTGATCTATGTGGAGAAAGTTCTGGGTGTGCTTGAGGGGAAGGTTTCCTGCTGCTGTTGCTGTCATGCGTTCTGAGCATGTCTGAGCATTAGATGCTCTGACATTATCATAAAGAGAGCTTGCAATGGATCCAGACTAAGAGTCGAGTGTTGCTAAATGGCTGGAACTAACAATGGTGATAAGAATGTTAATAGAAACAGATAGTTCACAGTTGAAGGACGAGGGAGGGTTGATAGATTGTTATTGTTTTAATTTTTAAATTACATCCCGTGTGTGTGTGTGTGTGTGTGTGTGTGTGTGAGCATACAATGACATACACATGGAAGTCAGAAGACAGTTCTCAGGAGTCAGTTCTCTCTTTTTACCACATGGGTCCTGGGGACTGAACTCAGGTCATCAGGCTTGGTGGCAAGCACCTTTGCTTGCTGAGCAACCTTGCCATCCCCAACATATTATTTTGAAAATGAGCCGATGTGCAGGGAGACTCAGGATGCTTCCCCTGAGTAAGCAGAAGGAATAAGACGCTGCTCTTCCCCAAGAACCATAGGCTATCTAACAAAACCCCCATGCCCAGCGTGACAGACACCTATTGAGTGGTTATTCAGAGGTACCTAAGAGACTAGTTTTGCACCCACAGATACGGGAAGTCCTCACCCTCATCAAAGAAACTTCTCTTTCCAGTGAATGGACACCAATACAGAAAACCGCAACTGGTCAAAATGCAAAGAAAAAATGAGCATAGGATGGTGGCTCTAATTAATATATTTACAATGCAACTCCTGCACTTAGGGCTCAGGGAGTACGGTAAGAGCCAGCAGGACCAGGAAACATACTGTGAGATTGTGTTGCCTAGAAACGATAGAGAAGGCTCACCCAGGATACCTCAACAATATGGCTGCCTAAACAAGACCTGAACAACACCAAGAGACCTGGAAAGGGAAAGTCTTAAAGGGCCACCACCCTAGACAAAGAACTACAGACAACTAAGGAATGCTAAGACAAGGAGAGAGACTTCAACAGCCACGAGGCACCTAAGTAGCTATCTGATAGCAAGTGGTCAGCCCTGAAATCACATAGACCCAAATGGGCCCAACAGGTGGCATTTATATGTTTCTGCAATGACCATCTGTCACATAGATATGATATACGTATATGTCACAATAAGAAAGAAAAAGAGGCCATTAACTGAAGAGGGAGTAAACGGGCAGCAGCTATAGGAGGAATTAGAGGGAGAGAAGAGAAGGGAGGAAATATGTAATTATATTTTAATTTTAAAACATTAAAAGTAAATAAAAAGAAAAGGAATGAGAAAACTGGATGAGACCACATCCCATACTTGATGAGTTAATGAAATGCTGACCTGAGTCTCAACGGTTGTCTTCAAAGGTGGAGGGAATGGTGTCCTTCCGGATGGTACACACTGATGTGGACATGGAGTCACTGACCATTAAAGGCTCTGGCTCCAACTTTGAACTTCCAAGAAGCATAAAAGCTAGAAAAATGTGTTAAAGCTACGCAGAAGAAATTAAGTCAGGACAAACCACACAGATATCAATGAAGAAGGAAGAAAGAAGGTTTGCAATTTCAGAGACGTGATAGTCACATCTGGAAATGTTATTTGAGTTTTGTTTTGTTTTAAAGGTTCCCCAAGTGCTGATGAAACAATTCAAGAACTGGACACTGGATTATATAAAATGAATCTCCTTTACAAACATAATTCACATTTTATTGTTTTTTTGTTTGTTTGTTTTTAATGCTTATGGGTGGTTTGGTTTTAATGCTTATAGGTCTGCATGTGCGTCCACACACCATGTGAATTCGGGCCCTTCAGAGATCAAAAGAGGGTGGGACACTCCTGGTCCCAGAGTTGCAGATGGTTGGAAACCACCGTAAGGGTGCTAGGAATTGAACCCAGGTCCCCTGGAAGAGCAGCCAATGCTCTTAACCACTGAGCCATCCCTCCAACCACGTGAAAGGATCTTACTGATACTTGCAGGTGTGGCCAGGAGACAGTGACGACTAAAAGGATACACGCTTCTAGTCTAGAGATATAACCTTCCAGGAGAAAGTCCAGTGACCAGTGTCTTGATAGTAGGAGATGCTGTGGATATCAAGCCCATTGGGACTGTCACAGAGAGAGAAAAAAAATCCCTCAGTGAACTAGTAAAAATAGAGCAAGTCATTTACTCTCCAGACTAGGTAATACATTTCTACCATGCTACCAATCTCTCTCTCTCTCTCTCTCTCTCTCTCTCTCTCTCTCTCTCTCTCTCTCTGTGTGTGTGTGTGTGTGTGTGTGTGTGTGCGTATGTGTTTGCACACCTGTATTATGGGAACATATAGGTCAGAGGAGGACATCAGGCATCCTGCTCTACCAATCACTTACTTATTTCCTAGAGATAGGCTCTCACACTAACCCTGGAGCTAGGCAGAGAGCTACCAAGCTGCAATAATCCTCCTGCCTCTGTCTCCCACAGCAATGAGGTTTCAGGCCCATACACTCACGAGCAGCTTCCTACATGGATGCTAGGATCTAAACCAGGTCCTTATCTGAGCACTTGCTCTCTGAGGCATCTCCCCAACCTGTCTGATGATTTTCCTTAAGGCCCAACTTGAACAGTCAAATTAGCGAGTTCTCTGAGTACACCTTACTTTGTGGCACGTTAGTCATATAGTCTCATGTAACTGGGTGATCCTGAAACTGGCCACCAAGGTCCTCAAGCTTCTACAAATGCAGCCGGTCTCTCCCTCTTTGTGACACCCCTCCCTCAGAGATCCCTACCTCAAGTCAGAGAAGATGGCACCAGAACCCCACCAACTCAATTTGAACGTGCCAGGTTGCCTCCCTGAACAGAGGCCATAGGCTGCATAGGATTTTATTGTATTAGGAAGTATCATACTGTTTAACGAACATACTATTCATGAATATTTTCACACTTTCAGATATTTGAACACTTTCTATAATTATGGGATGAAAATCTTTCTGAATTTGGCTGACAGCACAATTCATTATCACCATTGTTAGTTCCAGCCCATTTAGCAACACTCAACTATTAGTCTGGATCCATTGCAAGCTCTCTTTATGATAATGCTCAGAACATATAGACAGCAACAGCATAGACAGCAACAGCAGCAGGAAACCTTCCCCTCAAGCACACCCAGAACTTTCTCCACATAGATCACTTTAGACCACAAGACAATCTGAAGTCTGGGAAGATGGGCGTCGTTTCAAAGATGTCTCCCAGCTATGAAAGCAGCTATGAAAGCAGGGATCAATAAGAGGAGGCCTTTGGGAAAGTTCACAAACGTGGGGCTCAGACAGCATGGTCCTGGACAATCGATAGACAAAAGTCAATTACAAACTGCCTTGAGAGCAACAGAAGTGGAAGCACGGGGCTCCTAAATGTAGAGGTTCAGCCTCTGCATGCTTCCAGAGTTGGCAGCAGAAGACGGGTCTGATAGGAAAGAAAAAAGACCTGGCATCTTCGACGCACCCCAGCCCTGGAAAGGAATGGCAGAAGAACAAAGGAGACAGAGTGAACAGAAGGAAGGAGACAAAGATAGGGTAGAAAGAAAAAAAAAAAAAAACAACAGAGCTTTGAAAATGTTATAAATCTAAAACTCAGCTTGGTGTTGTAGAACTCAACTGTAATTCCAGCACTGGGGAAGTGGGCGACAAAGAGGTAAGGAGATCAAGGTCATCCTATACAGTGAATTCAAGACCAGCCTGGACTACATAAGAACCTTTCTCAGAAAAGCAACCAAAAAAAAACCCAACAGAAAAACTGAGAGTTGGAGCTTTGTAAAGACAAGCAATAAAAAAAAAAAAAACAAAAACCGACCAACCAACCAACCAAACAAACAAACCCTAAAAAAAACAAAAACAACAAAACTGGTCATGAAGGTAAAAGCTAAAGGCAGTGCCGGATATAGCAAAAAGGCAAGGTGGTCCTGGCCGCTGACTCTGGGAGCGGGGTGGGGTGGGGTGGGGGTGGGCTGGCAGTGGCTTCTTCCGTGAGCAGGCATGAACTTCTCTCCCACTGCCCCAGGTCAAACATTTTGGTGTCTCTGAGACACACTAGATGAAGAGTGTCATAGGCCACAAATAGTGTGTCACAAGAAGCCAGCCCAACAACACAACCTTCCAACCACCTGGTATCCACCAGTCCTACATCGTCTCTGAGACTCCAGCAGATCTGAAGTGAGCTCTTCAAGTCATGTAACATCAGGATCCCAGTGCCACAGCATCAACCTACCTACCTTCCTTCCTTCCTTCCTTCCTTCTTCCTTCCCTCCCTCCCTCCCTTCCTTCCTTCTTCCCTTTCTTCCTTTATTTATTCTTTCCTTTCTTCCTTAACTGAAGTTGTATATTTACTTACTTTATAAGTTCATTTATGGAGGAGAGTACAGTTTGGAGATCTCTGTTCTCCTGTTCTGCTGTTAGGGGTTGGACTCAAGCTATCAGGCTTGGAAGCAAGTACCCTTACATGCTGAGCCACCTCCATTAACCGCTTTCACTTTTCTTCACCATGGCACATTAAGTTGCGGACTTGCTTCTAACCAATGATATCCTAGATGAGACAAAACAGTCGCAGCTTCACGGGTGTCACAGGCTCCACCAGTCCCCAGAGCCATGGGCCTAGTCATCATCTCATTATCAGCTTGGCATTTCTTTTGTTATATTATATTTAATTCCAATCGGCTTGCTCTAATTAACTATAATGAAACGTAAAATGACACCTATTTTTGTGTGGATGATGCTTCCTCCAGCGTTTAACTCGGGTTGTGCATCTCCGTCCTCAGGCACTGATCTCTTTGAGCAAACCTCCAAGACCCTTTCCTGTGTCATTTTTGTGACACCGCTGTTCTTGCTGTCAACCGCACAGCGTCACCCGATTGTTACTCTCTCCCCAGCACGTCTTCCGTTTCTGCCTTGGCCCTCAGAAGACCCATGCCCTGCTTCTTGTGACAGAGAGCCTGGGGGAGTGACTCAGCAAAGGGCCCTTGGGCCAGGAGGGGCCCAGCCATTTGCCGAGTGTGGTGATGACGACCGAGATCAACTGTGCAGGACCTGGAATCACCAAGGAGATTAGCCTCGGGGGACAGCGCTGAGCGACCCTTTAGACTAGGCTAGCCCCTGGGTATGCCTGCCGGGACTATCTTGACGAAGTTAATTGACGTGGGAAGACTCGCTCTGAAGGGTAACAGCTTCCCCGGCCTGTGCCTCGGGCTCCGGAGAAAAGAGCAGGCTGAGCAGCCGCCCTCCCCTCCCCTCCCTCTGCTTCCTGATGGAGGATGCGAGGATGCGTGTGGCCGGCTGCCTCAAGCTCCTGCTGCCGAGCCTTCCCGCCACGGGAGAGCTGTGCTCCGGAGCCATTTCCCCGTGAGTTACTTTCGTCAGAGAGATTTTCACACCAACGGGAAAAGTAACTAATGCATAGATCCCAAACCCTCCCTCAGCATTCTACTTCCCATGTACAACAGTGTGTGTGTGTGTGTGTGTGTGTGTGTGTGTGTTATAAGTCTGTGTTGTGACCTCGTGTGGTAAGTGTAAGCATGTGTGATGTGCACGTACGTGTGGTATAAGCGTGTGCGTGTTCGGTGTAAGTGTACGTGGTGTACGCATGTGTAATACGAGTGCGTGGGATCTAAACATGTGGGGAGATAAGCGTGTACATGTATATGCGTGTGTGGTGTCTACATGTGTGCATATGGCATAAGTGTGGGCACATGTAGTGTGTGTGTGTGATGTGTGTTGTGAGTATATAAGTGTGTGCGCCTGAGGAAGCCAGAGGTAGACATGGAGCGTCCTCCTCTATCCCTGTCCACTATATTTCTGAGACAGAATCTTCCCTTCTAACCTCGGGGCTTGGTGGCTTAGGCCAGGCTGGCTGCTCAGAGCACTCTGCACCTCCGGCCCTCCTCCATGCTGGGACTGTAGGCAGCCTGGGATGCGGCACTCTGCTTGCTGAGGCATAGCCCCAGACCCCTACATCATGTCTTTTTTTTCGAGACTATGTTTTTCTGTGTACCCTGGCTGTTCTGGAACTCACCCTGTGAAGCCGGCTGGCCTGGAACTTAAGAGTTCTGCCTGCCTCTGCCTCCTGAGCGCTGGGACTTAAGACGTGCGCCACCACCGCCCTGCTCTTTTCTTTCCAAGGCAGGTTTCTCTGTGTAGCCCTGTCTGTCCTAGAACGCTCTCTGCTATATTAACATCCTGTTTCGGTCTGATTGTAACCAATAACTTTGAAACAAAACAGTAGAAAAACAATTGCTGACATTTTTGTCTCTAGCTTGACAGATAGTGAGAATGTTAAAAAAGGAATTGTATGCGTGTACACTGTTGAGGATTATTAATATATAATACTGATTATTATATAATATATAACAAATAGATAAATCGATATTATATAATATATAATAATATATAATAAAATAATATACTATATAATAATATGATACATATTTATAATAGATAAGTATATTATATATTGATTTATATAATAGTAAAGCAGCAGCTACTCCCTAACTGGCTATATACCTAAATAACCATACAAAAAGACTAGAATTTATTTAATTAACCTAGAGCACAATGCTGAGCAATAATTACTCCATCCTAAATTTCCAAGCCTGCATAGCTTCCTCCCATTCAGATTTCCCACATTTATACTTGCTTTTTAATCAGACCCTGGGTCTGGTTCATTTCTCCTGATGTTTCCCAGTCTTCTCCTCATGGATCCATCCTTACTTCCTCTCCTTTTTCCTCCCCTTACCGGACCAGGATGTCCCACCCTATTCTCTGTATTACTCAGCATTGGCTAGTTTGTTTTTATTGGCAACACAGAGAACCAGTGGTGGCATGTTCACACAAGTCTGAGACAGGAGATGCTTAGAATAACCACCACAATGTAATGTCGGATTGAAACCAGGGAGTGGGATAGAGAAATCAGCATTGGAATGAACAAGTGTAAACTGTATTCTGTCCACAAGAGCATTATGCAAACACACAGACACAAACACACACACACACACACACACACACACACACGCACACACAGGTCTCTGTATGTGAGTACAGATGCATACATACCACATCGTGCATGGAAGGTCACGTGACAACCTTGGGTGCCAGGCTTCTTCTACCTTTCATGAGTTGGGATCTCCTGTTTTTAACACTGCATACGCCAGGATCCAAACTCCTATCCTCACATTTGTACACCAAGAGTTTCATTCACCGAGGCCTCTCCCCACTCTGACCCAAGATCTTATCAAGCTACCAAATAAGTCTTCCCTATTGACCTGGTGCCTTAAACAACAACAAACAACAAAAAAACTCTTTTCTTTTTCAGTCTCATCTGAAACTCTTTAAACATTCTGATATCCCAGGGTGAGTGAGATATCAGAATTCACAATCCTCCTGCCTCAGCCTCCTGGGTTGCTGTCATAACAAGTGTGTGACGCCATGCCCTGCTTAAACAAAAATCAAAAAACTTTGAAATATAATACACATAGTGTCCATCCCAGTTAGTTTTCATAGTGGAACGCCTTTGTGTCATCATGTAGGGGAGCAAACAGAAGCTCTCTGCACCCAGAACCTTCTCACCCGGGCAGTGAGCAGGAGCCTGTCTGCTCTCTGCCCTGCAGTGACCTAATCATGACTTCTCCCCCAGTGTGGTGACTGTTCTGCTTACATTTTTTGTGTATGTGAAGCTCAATTTGGGTAGGTTGGTTTTTGTTTTGTTTTATTTTGTTTTTTTGTTTGTTTGGTTGTTTTTTTTTTTTTTTTTTTTTTTTTGGCTTGGACAATTATTTCTTCTTTGCTTCTAAAAAGTATCTGTATTGAATTATGCAAATTAGCCCCTGAGGACTGAAAAGCCTTTGCTCTCACGGGCCGGCACCAGACTTTCCATCAAGGTGTGTGTCCACACAGTTGTGGTATCCAGCTAGTTGAGGAGTATAACCTGCATTCACTAGTAATTAATAACAACAAAACTATTCATGAGGAGCCAGTACCACAGGTGGGGTGACCAGCCCTTGTCCTTCACATTCCCATTTTTTTAAAAAACCTTGCCTGTGGGCCAGCAAGCTACTCAGAGGCTTAAGACCCTGGCTGTCCTTGCAAAGGACCCAGGTTCAGTTCCCAGCATCCATATGGTTGGTCACAACCATTTGTAATTCTAGTGCTGAAGGATCCAGGAACATGCATACATGCAGGGAAACACTCCTACATGTTAATAAAGTAAAATAGATATTTTCAAAAATTGGCCTCTTCATAGGCCTTTCTCCATGTAACCAAGATAATTCCCTAGTTTCTTACTTTCCATCATCCCTGTTGCTTACCACCTCCAAAACTTTGTCTAAAGCTGTAAATGTTTTGATTGTCTTTTTGGTAAATAGGAGCTGCCCTCTCTCCCGTGCTAGAGCAGAAACCCCAAGCACACTTGCTTGCCGGCACAGGAGTGCCATTACTTTGCATAAACAGTATGAAAAATGGCCAAAGCCATCTCAACGACCTTCTAAGAGAGCTTGATGCTAGAAGGGCCCTGTGGGTGAGAACCTTTCTGTGTGGATAACTGTGACCAAACTTAGACAGAAGTGGAGCAGAAGAGCTTGCTGAGTTCTAGGTCCTCCTCCACACTGAGGGGCCTCTTCGTCTGCTTTTACATTTTCATCTCTAAAAGGTCACTGAAAGATCATGTGGAATTCATGGCCTAGATGCCTGAATAGAGTGTGGCACAAATTGTCACCTTCAGAAAATATGTTGCTTTACATTCAAATAAAGACTAAAAATTGATCCTCAACACTTGAAAAACAAAACAAAACAATGCCATCTTAATGAACCCCTGAATCCTCTTTGAATTTTTTTTCTTTTTTCTTTCTTTCTTTTTTTTTTTTTTTTTTGAGACAGGGTTTCTCTGTGTACCTTGGACTCTATTTGTAGACCAGGCTGGCCTTGAATTAACAGGTATCTTCCTGCCTTATCTTCTCTGGGTCCTTTTTGAATTCTTAAAAGTCTAGAATTTCAAATGCCCTATCCAAATTATGTCTAGGTATATGACACATATAAAAATACATGTATGATGCAGTCATTATACATTAGGAAAATGACCATTAGTTTTTACTAGACTGTTAAAACGCAAATTAGTAAATCTAGTACCAGAACCAAAGAGAAATTTAAAATGTTTTAAGTGGATCCCTAAGGTGGGGGAAATAAGGCTTGAACACAACTGAGGGGGCAGTGGGGTCCCTGAGGGCCTATAGGGAGGAAGGAGCATTCCCAGGGTCAGTCTCTGAGGGAAGAGGACCCACCCTCCCCCCCAGATCATGGAATCCCATGGCACCCTACAGGATTTCCTCTTGGAGTCACATGTTCTGGACCCCTGACAACTGGCATTGTGGCCGAACACTAGGAGACCTTTTCCTGTCTTCCTGCATTTTCTAAAGCAACAGTGGAGAGCCGTGGTGGTAAAGCAGTGGAATTTTATTTTTATTTTATTTTATTTAAAATATTTAAATATTTTTATTAAAATAGTTAAAATAAAATAAAGACAGGGTTTTTCCATGTAACAGCCCTAACTGTCCTGGACTGTCTTTGAAGGCCAGGCTGGCCTCGAACTCATGAACTCACAGAGATCCATTTGCCCCTGCCTCCCAAGTGCTGAGATTGAAGGCATGTGCCACCACGGCCCAGCTGCAGCAGGATTTTAATCCATCAGCAGAAACCCATCTTTACCAAGGCCGCTCTAAGCCTCCATTACTCTTGGATAAAGTGGCAGCTGTAGCCAAAAGGTCACTCACTGAACAGTGCTGACACATAGGAGGTGTCACTGCATTGCTCTCCTTCTAGAACAGCCTAGGATGTCTCTGCCAGCAAGATGAGATTCTAAGGAATCATTTGACATAACTGCCCATGGCCTAGGAGTATGTGTTTCCATTCTGAAGTAAATTTGGTTCATGCTAAGCCATCTTTATGTGTATTATCCAGGGAAGGCTCTAGAATTTCTATGAAGGAGGGGGTCTACAGGCAACGGTCTGAGGGGTCTGAGGGTCTTATATTTTCAAGTGACTGAGTTTTGTTTCTGAATTTATTGGGGGGGGGGCTGAGAGGGACTGTGGGAAGCTGTAGGCCTATCATCTAGTTATTTGCAAAGCAGGTTACTGTATTGCTTATTTATTATGTTAATGGAAGGTGTCAATGGAAGACCTTGGGTATTCGTTGGGGTGTCTTCTGGCTATTTGCATAGCAAGCCACCATCTTGCTTTGTATGCTTGCTGGGTAGTTTTGAGGGATTGTGGAAATCTGTAGGTGTGTCCTCAGCTGTTGGCAAATCAAGCCTCCATCTTAAATTGTGCATTTATTGAATAGTTTTAAGGGATTGCAGACATTTGGGTGGGCTGTCTTCTGGCTGTTTGCATAGCAAGTCACCCTCTTGGATTATGCATTCACTGGACAGTCTAGAGGGATGATGGGAAACTGTAGGTGTGTCTTCTATCTATTTGCATAGCAAACCTCCATCTTGGGTTACGTGTTTATTAGAAAGCTTTGAGGGATTGTGGTAATTTGTGGGTGTGTCTTCTTGCTACTTGCATATTAAGTCTCCACCTTAGATTGTGCATTTATTCGGTAGTTTTGAGGAATCATGGGAATTTTGGGGCCTGTCTTTTGGCTATTTGCATATCAAATCTCCATCTTGGATTATATGTTTATATATCCATAAACACTGAGGGATTGTGGGAATTTGTGGGCCTGTCTTTTTGACCATTTGGATAGCAAATTACTGGACTCATATGTTTACTGGGGGTCTTTGGAGGACTATGGGAATTTGAAGAGATCTTGCTATTTGCATATTGAGCCTCCATCTTAGATTGTATGTTTATTGGATAGTTGGGAGGCCCTGTGAGAGTTTATGGGCTGCTCTGGCTATGTGCATAGAAGGCCCTTGGATTGGACATTATTTTGGTTATTGGAGGGGTTGGAGGTCATAGGAATTCTAGAGAGTCTTCTGACTATATGCCCAGCAAGCCTCCATCTTGGATTATACACTTACTGGATAGTTTTGAGGAATATGAGAATTTGTGGGCTTGCCTGGATATTTGCATAGCAAGCCTCCATCTTTACTTGGATTATGTGGATATTTGGGAAAAGAATTCAGGGTTTATTTTTGTGCCTAAATCTGCATATTCTAATTGCCAAGTCAAGGCAATGCAATCTAGCTTTGGAAAGATCTACAAGTTAGGAGTGATAAGAGCTGCTTTTGTGGCTCTCCTTGGCAATCATACTTGAGGTAAACTACATTAAAATTTAATCTGGTTTGACTTAATATGGATAATAGAACAGTTAGTGTGTTTGGTGGCCTTGGTTACAGAGTTAACTTGACTCATGTCTCATTTAGTTCATTTCAGAGACGTGGTGTGTTAACACTAAGGTCAACACTTGTTTCTTCCCTGTGTGGTAAGCACAAACTTAGGGGACGAGACTGAAGGGCAAAGATGAGGCAGGTCCAATGGACCACAGTCCCTCCCCCAAGCCATAAGCCACGTAGGCTTCATATTGGGCCCTCCCCATGTGTCCCCCATCTTATGCCCAATCATAATGAGAGCTTGTTTTATTGAGTGATGACATCTTATTTATATTGTAGTCACTTTTATATTTTTTAGCAAGTGAAGATTCATGTACTTTCCCCATGATTTTGCTTATTGATTCTTCAGAACTCTTTACTTATTAGTCAACCTTGTTTACTTTCCCCAGTCCCACACCCAGGATACTCTTATGTGGTTTGTCATTTTCTTATATAGCCATTCTTTCCAACACCTTTTATGGGAGGAACTAAACTTTTAATTTAGATGTAATTAATCTGCATGTGCTTCATCTTCGTGAAGTAGGAATGATTTCCAACTCCCATCTCCCCCACCCATCGAAAACCCTGCCAGTGGGCTTCCACCCCATCCCACGCCCAAAAGGGTAGGCCGCTAGTTTCAGGTAGGGAAGCAGTTGGTCAAAGGTAGCTAGCATCCTAGCTAGCAGTGTCTGCCTGGGGAAGGGGGAAGGGGCCCAGCTCTGGTGAGCCAAAGATTAGGTTCCACCAAGTACACGGTGGCCACTCCCACTCATAGCCCCGGGCCCCGCCCTTCACCTTGGAGGCCCCGCCCTTCACCTTGGAGGCCCCGCCCAATTGGTGCATAGACCAAGCCCCACCCCGGGACGCTGGGGCCCCGCTCGCCGCAAATCAAAGAGTGACACCGTGCTTTGCTCACATTTAATTTTTATTTTGATTTTTTAATGCTGCACAACACAATATTCATTTCATTTTGTTTTTCATTTATTTCATTTTTATTTCATTTATTTCTGTTTGTTGCTGCTTTTATTTTACTTACTGAAAGAGAGAGGGAACTTTTGTGGCCTATTTTCTTTTTCTTTTTCGTCTGTAGGCCGCCTTAAGCTTTACTAAATTTGGAACATCTAAGCAAGCTGAAGGGAAGAAGGGTTTTTTTCAGAATCACTCGGGGAAGAGGAAAGGTTGCGTTGTTAATCATGCCCTATGGTGGGTGATCAACTGCTTGTACAATTACGTTTCACTCTTAATTAATTGTGCTTAAGGCTGAATTAAATTTGGGTGTTCCCTTCTTAGAGCAGCTCGTATTGGCGGAGATGCATGCGCTGGATGATGTCGCGACAATCGTTGAAGACACGGCGGATGTTCTCAGTGTCCACGGCACAGGTAAAGTGAGGGTAACAGTAGTGGCGCCCATCTCCACTAGCGGTGCTGATTCTCTGTGGGGGGAGGAAAGACTCGGTCAGCAGCCCGCTCCAGGAACCCCTCCCCCCACCGCCGAGGGTCAAGAGAGCCTGGAAGGCCTGGATGGTTCGATCTCCGGAACCAGCACTAACTGGAGGAAACCCATGAGGTAAAAAAGTAAGGGACTACAGACAAGCTCTACTCACCAGAAACTCATCTCGGATGAAGTACTTGGCCCGGGTCACGCGCGGGTCCTCTCCGGGCTCGGGAGTTGCTGCAAACAAAAACAAAACACAAATATTACTAATTATGCTAATTAGAACTAGCCTATTAATTTTGTCTGCCCTCCCCCAAACTCCTGATCTCTGCATATGAAAACCAGGGAGAGAAGTGTTTCTGGCTTCCCTCGTAGCGGGAGGGGGGTAAGAACTCTTTTTGGCCACACCTTTCGCCCGAGAGCCACCCGACCAAACCAGGGCGGAGAGAACGGTGACAATGACGTACCGTCCTCAGGAGTAGTGTAGCGAGCGAACTCTGGAAAGTAGTCCTCAATCTTCGATTTCCCAGCGAGGACCTTCTCAGCAAGCAGGTCTTGCTTGTTGAGGAAGAGGATCACAGAGATGGTGCGCAGCCATCTGAGGAGAGAGGGGCGGGGTGAGTGTGGGCAGGGGCCAGGGCCAGTGGTGCGGGGGGAGGGGCGGGGGGCAGGGCGATGCCACACACCTGTTGTTCCAGATGCTCTTGAAGAGGTTCAGAGCCTCCTGCAGGCGGTTGGTCTGGTTGTCCTCCCGAATGACCATGTTGTAGCTGCTGCTGGCCACCACGAAGATGATGGCAGTCACGTCATTGAAGCACTGGATCCACTTGCGGCGCTCGTCGCGCTGGCCTCCCACATCGAACATGCTGGAAGGGGAGAAACATCGTGGTCACCCTGGGCCCACTGCGACACGGGCCCGAGAGGTGGGACTCGACCGCCGTTCACTTACTGGAAGTTGACTTTGTCCACCTGGAACTTGGTCTCAAAGATTCCAGAGGTCAGGACGCGGCAGCGGAGCAGGTCCTAGAACAAAGAGGGGGGTCAGTGGTTCTCGCCCCTAACTGCCCAGAGAACCAGCAACACTGGAGCCACAGCCTCGAGGCCAGGGGCACATGCATACCTGGTCGCTTGGCACATAGTCGGCCTGCTTGATCACATCAATCTTGTCCAGGAAGCTTGGAAGGAAAGCAAACATGGTGGTCAGGGTGTGCGCCTAGTGTGCCCCACAAGGCAAACGGCAGACCCCCAGAAACGAGAGATAGCGGTGGTTGCCGTAAGGGTGCCCAAGACCTGCGTTCCCGGACAAACCAGACCTGGCCCTCCCTATCTACTTTGGAAGAATCTCATTGGCTAAGGAGAACCTAGTCAACAAAAGCTGTGGACACAAAGGGGCCCTTCTAGCTCTCACCACGCTGAACAGGAAGTGGACACAGAGTTCCCTTCCTATCTACTGGGTCTGGGAAATAGAACATTCCTGATATCAAACTTTTAGAAAAAAAAAAAGAAAAAAAAGAAAGAAAAGAAAAAAAAGTGTACTTGGCGGGTGTTGCTTGACTATGGACACAGTATAAAACTTCTGCAAGACTGGGATAATACAAAGTGAAAAGGTAATGTTAATACTAGTTTGGAAGGTTATTTGTGTGTTGGGGGTGCTGCAGGGGACTGACTGGGTTGGGAACTGTTTTAAAGTAATCAGAAGAGAAAATCACAAAGGAGCAGGGTCTATTTAAAGAAAGGCCCCAAAGTTTTTGGGTTCTTTTTTTTTTTTTTTTTTTTTTTTTCCGCCTTCCCCTTCCTTTTTACCAGTTCCGATAGTCTGGCTTAGAGGACGCACTGACTGGTCCAATCAATCTTACGTTACAGCACAGGCCCAGAAATAGCTCCCCAGCCACCCTGGCCTCCAGCATGTTGCTGTGGTAACAGAACCACAATTCTATAAATAGATCCTTAGCACCAAATCTTGTGAGAAGACATCTGGAGTGGGGCCAGCCAAACTGCAGCTCAACAAACACAAACCTGGCAACTTAAGAAGCCAACTCAGGCCCAGAGCCTGCCCTGGGCCATAAAGGCAGTTAAACATATTGGTGGTGGTGGGGTACTACTGTACCCTCAGACTTGAGGTGGGGGCATCTCACACAACTTTAAAGTTGTTCTCTTTTCCTTGCAAGTTTCCTTGAAACTTTGCACCGCTGGTGCACGTGGTCCTGTTTTCAGGAGTATAGTGTACCACTTTCTGCTTTAAAAGCAGTGAGGCCCCAAAGGAGCCGGCTCAATCAGTGTTAAAGAAACTGCCCCCAGCAATTCACCACAGGGCGGCTGAGCCTCCTCAGCTTGCATCTGTACTTAACTCCTGAATTGGATCCAAAATACAAACCACAAACAATTCCAGGATTTCCATTTGTTTTGTGTTTCTATAATTAGTGTTTCCAGCTTTTAGTACAAATTTTTGAGAAAAATCAGGAACTTTGTTGGAGGAGGAGTGGGGGCTGGGGCCCGTGGGGACTTCTTTTCAGTTCCTTGAAAGAACACATAACTCTGTATATTAAACCCTGACGTGACTATATATGTAGCCTGCACTGGTAGTAACCAGAGGGAGTCCCTGTGGGAGACCAGGCCTAGGAAAGGGTGCCCCTCCCCTGCCATGAAGCTGAGATGCCTCATCAGGCACCGGCCAATAAAAATGTCTCTGTGTGCTGTGTACACCCCAAAATGTTACAGTTACCATTAAGTTCAGCGTGCACACCGCTTTAATACAAGTACTTATTGCCACGCTCTAGCAGTTATATTAACTGTTTCTATGAAACCATCAGTGTGCTATCAGTGCAATGAAGAGTTTGATAGGACAAATGAATCAGACTAGAACTTTCCGACTGCTGACAGATTTGTAGCTTCCCTGCTTCTATGTTTGTGTGTGTGTGTGTGTGTGTGTGTGTGTGTGTGTCTAGGGAGGGAGTGAGAGTGACTGACAGACAGACAGACAAGAGAGCCAACAGCTACTTACTACTGGGCACAGTCAATCAGCTGGTACTCATTGGAGCGTTCATAGCAGGCGCGAACCCCCTCATCCTCCCACAGAGCCTTGGCATGCTCATAGAACTCCTGCAAGAGAACCCAGGAAAGGTTGTTGGTTGAAAGACAGGCACAAACACCATCAGGGAACCCCGCCCCTGGAACTCTGAGGCCAAAGGTCACTGTGTGAGTCCAAGTGTGAGCCCTTTCGTGAATCAATACTTGGGAAAAGGCCGGAGGTCCTGTTAAATATCCAGAAATCTGTGTAATTAATTGGCATGTTTTCATCTTTGGAGGAATCATAGTCTTAGGTGGCTGGCTGCTTCTATTATTTCTGTGGGGGTGGGGGCAAGCACAAAATGGAGTTAACCTTCTTCCCCAGAATTATGTGTGTAACAGGAATGTGTACTGTCTTGTGTTAGGAACATAGGCCAAGGCTGGCAATACTGTCCAGATACTAGAGTATCACATGTCAATAGCATCAGATGCATTTTGGGTAGGCTGCCATTTTGTCTTCCATTTGAGACTCACAGTCATAGAGCTGTGCTTCCCACTTCATTTTTTTTTTTAAATCAACAGCTACTTTAAAAAAAATATTACCTATCCATACCAATTTCCTTTGTTAAATTAGTAGCCAAAACTCATTTAAGGTACACAAATCCTCACAGAAGCCTAATAAAAAGGCAGCAATAACTATAGACAAGTCTCTTCTTCTGGCATTAAAATCTTTTTCCCCATGAAGGGTTAAATTGTAAATGCTTGACAGGGGGCAATTCTACCCTCTCTTAAAGTAGCTTTCAGGAAGCCAAGAGACCCCTGTCAAGAAGGTCAGGCTCTCAAGCAAAGGGCCGGAGAGGATGCTCTTATTTCTGCAATGTTCTATTTTGTAATTTCTGCTCGGATCTCAGAACTGGAAAGGTGCATATCTGCTCTAGACTGAGTTAACTGGACAGTTAAATGCTGGACAATTAACATGGACAGTTGTGTGTCATGTATGACATGGTTCTGTCTGTCCTCATGTGTATGAGGGAATAAGGACATTTGCCTTAGGTTAGACTCTCCCCAAAAACATTCACCATCTGGTAAATCGAGAACGTTATTGCTGAAGTGTGATGTTTCCTTGTGATGCAAATTATGCTGAGGAGTTTGTTCATCTCTTCTGGACAAAGCCCTACCGGTGTCTTTATCATCTTTTAGTATTAAGCACATGCTTGGAATCAGTTCGTGTGTTCACATGGCAGGTGTGTGTGTGGTCAAGTCTTGGCCTGGTGTAAGTTGATCCCTCCTGTTCCCACTGGGCCTTGCTACTGCTCAGGTGAGAGGGGTAGGGGAGGCCAGGGGTGGGGCGGGGCTTACAGGTGGGAAATCAAAGTTCGGCACGTTCATCACGCTCAGAATGTAGTCCACTCTGAACTGGTTCTCAGGGTTGGCCAGCTCCACAGGGGGTACCAGGTTGCTCATGGCGGCCACGATGGTCTGAAAATGGTTTAGCAAAGCAGTCAGGGGGCAGCACCATGGGAAGAAGGGATTGCTAAAAGATAGAGCAAGGAGCTAGGCACATACTTCAATGGCCTCCTTCAGGTTGTTTTTGATGTCCTGCACTTTGGTGGCCTTCTCACTACAGTGGGATTGAAAAGAAAAAAGAAAATCATATTGCATCCTGCCCAGCAGGGTGTCACCTTCATTGAGACACATCAACTAAAAAGCATAGTATTCTGTTCTCCAAGGAATTAGGGGCTCAGATATGTAGAGGCTGGAGGCCCCCAAATCAAACTAAATTCTAATTTCCCAAGCATGTTCTGAGGACAGGCCTGATTAGTGAAGTGGCATCGAGATCTTGATTGACTGTACCAGAAACTGCACCTGGTCTACCTGCTATTCCAACCACAGCCACAAGCTGCCTGAGTGGCAGTGGCTCCTACTTGATTAGCATACTGGGTGGGGTGGGGGTGGGTTAGGGCATGCCGGACTTTGGGGTTCAGCAGGTGGTAAGGGAACCCAGAGGTGACAAGGGTTTATTATGGATGCCAAGGCTTTCCATTCCTATTTATTTATTTGTAGATCTATCATTTACTTAATTGGCTGTACCTGTCCCAGAGAGATAGTGTGTGGGGGTACTTTGGCTTAACTGTGTTAATATATACCAGCCCCCAGTTATGACGAGGAGTCCTGGTCCTCACATTACTGGTGGGCATGAGGTTCATGTCTACTGGGGGGAGGAGGTGGCTAGGTGTTCTCTGGCTTATTTTAACCAGCCTACAGAATAACCCTTGTGGTCTTCCTGGGATGATTTGTATGCAGGCAATCACTGATCCCACAGGTAAAGGCCCCCAACAACTTCTTGTTACGGGGGTGGGAGGTATCCCCCAGATGGAACGCTAATTTATGGAGGTTACGGTGATTCAAGACACTGTGTCTTTTAGGAGACAGCCTATATGCCAGGCCCAGCCAGAGGGACTCATGAGCTTGTCTTCAGGGGACCACCTTGCTTGGAGCACACCTCACCTGTCCAGTCTGAGCCACGGCTTCTGCATGTTTAGTGGGGGATTAGAAGGCTGGCATGCAGGCCACTCACACGGTGGCATAGAACAGGACGTGGAGGGGAATAGGCTCTATCTTTCTAATGGGGAAACTGAGGCAGAGGACTAGAGGAAGTAGTTTAAAAGGCAGGACAGAGGTGTTAAGATGTTAACAAGATGGTAGCCTTGGAACAAAGTAGAAAATGAAGGATAGGAAGATATGGACCAGTGGCTACTAGAGCTGGGAGGGGTGGCAGGTGGGCCTCGGGTGGTGATCTGGGGGCCCTGTGCAAATACCTCCCAATAGGTAGGGTAAAGACCTGGGGGCCATGCACATGTCTGCCAACAGAGTAGGGGCCTGGGGCTCATGTGCATGTCTGCCCATGGCATGGAAGCCTACACACCAATGGGATGTGGACCTGGGGGTCATGTGATGCCCATCAATTGGATGGGGATCTGGAGTCATGTGCATGCCTGCCAATGGGATGAGGGTTGAGAGATCATGTACACGTCCCCCAATGGGATACAGACATGGGGGTTGTGTGCATGCTCACAATGTGTGTGTGGGGTGGGGTAGGGTCTGGGGGTCATGTGTGTAACTGCCAACAGGGTGCAGGCCTAGGGTTGTGTGCATGCCCTCCCAATAGGGTGGGGGTTCTGGGGGTGGGGCTCTGTGTACACCCACCAATGGGTTGCAGACCTGGGGGTCACGTGCATGTTTTCCAATGGGGTAGGGGTCTGGGGGGTTATGTGCACACCCGCTAATGGGTTACAAATCTGGGGGTCATGTGCATGTTTTCCAGTGGGGTGGGGGCTCTGTGCACACCCGCTAATGGGTTACAAATCTGGGGGTCATGTGCATGTTTTCCAATGGGGTGGGGGCTCTGTGCACACCCGACAATGGGTTGTAGACCTGGGGGTCTTGTGCGTGTTTTCCAATGGGGTAGGGGTCTGGGGGGCTATGTGCGTGTTTTCCAATGGGGTAGGGGTCTGGGGGGTTATGTGCACACCCGCTAATGGGTTACAAATCTGGGGGTCACGTGCATGTTTTCCAGTGGGGTGGGGGCTCTGTGCACACCCGCTAATGGGTTACAAATCTGGGGGTCATGTGCATGTTTTCCAGTGGGGTGGGGGCTCTGTGCACACCCGCTAATGGGTTACAAATCTGGGGGTCATGTGCATGTTTTCCAATGGGGTGGGGGCTCTGTGCACACCCGACAATGGGTTGTAGACCTGGGGGTCTTGTGCGTGTTTTCCAATGGGGTAGGGGTCTGGGGGGCTATGTGCGTGTTTTCCAATGGGGTAGGGGTCTGGGGGGTTATGTGCACACCCGCTAATGGGTTACAAATCTGGGGGTCATGTGCATGTTTTCCAGTGGGGTGGGGGCTCTGTGCACACCCGCTAATGGGTTACAAATCTGGGGGTCATGTGCATGTTTTCCAGTGGGATGGGGGCTCTGTGCACACCCGCTAATGGGTTACAAATCTGGGGGTCACGTGCATGTTTTCTAATGGAGTGGGGGCTCTGCGCACACCCGCCAACGCCAGTGGGTTGTACATCTGGGGGTCTTGGGCATGTTTTCTAATGGGGTGGGGGCTCTGTGCACACCCAACAATGGGTTGTAGACCTGGGGGTCTTGTGCGTGTTTTCCAATGGGGTAGGGGTCTGGGGGGTTATGTGCACACCCGCTAATGGGTTACAAATCTGGGGGTCATGTGCATGTTTTCTAATGGGGTGGGGGCTCTGTGCACACCCACCAACACCAATGGGTTGTACATCTGGGGGTCTTGGGCATGTTTTCCAATGGGGTAGGGGTCTGGGGGGCTCTGTGCACACCCACTAATGGGTTACAAATCTGGGGGTCATGTGCACGTTTTCCAATGGGGTGGAGGTTCTGGGGGGGTCATGTGCATACCTGCCGATGGGGTGCAGACCTGCCTGGGGGTCATGTGCATGTTTGCCAATGGGGTGGAGGTTCTGGGGGGGGTTATGTGCATACCTGCCGATGGGGTGCAGACCTGCCTGGGGGTCATGTGCATGTTTGCCAATGGGGTGGGGGTTCTGGGGGGTTCTGTGCATACCTGCTAATGGGGTATAGACCTGGGGGTCATGTGCATGCCTGCCAATGGTGTGGGGGTGTTGGGGGGGTCACACACATACCCACCAATAGAGTGGGTATATTGGGATCCTTGTATGCCCACCAATAGAACCACACCCAAAGTTATAACAGCTGATATTTAAATAGGGAGGGCTCTTTCCACACAGGTTTGTGTATTTCGGGAGTGGGCCCTGTGTTCTGAATGATCTCACCATACACTTTCCTTGGGGTCCATCTCTTAAGTGGCCCCTAGACACTGCTCTTCCACAGTAGGTGAGGGCCTACAAGGTTTAGAGGCTGGGGAAGCTCTCCTCAACAAGAGGGGAGGGCTTGGGGGCTAAGGTACCAGGATTTTGACATTGGGAGAATCAGCCCCACCCCGGCAGGAAGAGGGCAAGCTGTCCCTCTCTCTCTACATTGCTAATTAAATCAAACCCACCACCCAGAGCAGGAAAAGGAGGCAAGAGGAAACCCCAAGGGCCCATGGTTACTGCAGAGAGGAGGGGCTGTCTAGGGCTAGGGGCGGGGCAAACACTCAGGATGTGGGTGTTGTACACACCTGAAGGCTGCCTGGGGCCCTGGGGCTCTTAAAGCTCTACCACCCAGTATTTAGAGACAGGGCGTTCCCATCCCTCAGAGGGACTGGTTTTGTTAGGGTGGGAGAGGGGCGGCGCACACTTGAAGTTCAGTTCTTGGTGTTAGGCTCTGGACTAGCTGTATAGATGTCAGAGAAGAGAAGGATGTGTTTGATGCCCCAGAACTCTAGAGTTCACAGAGGAACATCCCCTGCCCCAGGGCAAATCTATTCCCAGGTTTTTGTTTGTTTTTTTTAAAGGGGGGCTTCCTGCCTTTGGTACTGAGTCCCAGATGTCTGGTTTTAAGGCCCCACAACAGAAAAATGAGGACATCTGGGTGTTAACTACTCCAGCCGACACACAGGTAGAAGGAAGCATTTCCCCTGGGAGGATTCCTCATCCACTTTGATATTTTGTTCTAAGTAGTAGTATGATAATTGGAAAGCTTCCAGTCTTAAAATACAGATATTCTGAGAACGTGTTCAGTATTCATCTACGTATGTGAATAGGTGTGGGAGGGTATCCAGTATAAAACAGCTAAAATAGAAAATCTAAAATCTAATTCGGGTGTGTAGTACTAAAACAAAACCTCTCCATTGAAGAGATTACTATGTAGAGGGAGCCGTCATGCCGGGGGCTGGCAGGCTTATCCTCATTTGTAATGCCGCTTAATGAATTTAACGTTGATTGTGAAAGTCAGAGAAAATTCCTTAGATGTCTCTGAACGACTTAACAGAGAGGCAAGGCATGTGCTGGTTCCAGTGTTCTAACTAACTTGAAAGTTGGGGCTGGAGGTATCTATAGGACCCTTTCCCCCCACCCCCACCCCCACCCCAAAAGTGTAAGGTAGATTAGTGGGGTTAGCATTTTTAGTAGGTCCCGCCCCCTCTCCTGTTAAGTGGCATGGGGGAGGCTATGTGGTCCACCTCCCCTTCTATACCCTATCTTTGTGCTTGTGAGGGAAAGACAGACAAAAGAGCAGACAGAAGACAGACTCAAGATACAGGGATTGCTGAAACATGCAGAGAATTTTTATTTATCAGGAATGTTAATACTTATTTTTACTTGTAGAGTAGAGTCATAGGAGGAAAGACGTGCAGGTAAGGTATTAGTAGGGTTGAAGAGTTTAGCACAACACACGATAAAGAGTAGGCTCTCTCAGTAGGGGCTTGCCAACTTTCCCAGATGCCAACTTTTGGTACAGCACATTATCAATATATCGATGCCTTTTTTTCTGATTGCTGTTCTACTGCACTGTTGCCAATTAAGGATTTCATTCCATCCTTCTGTTTTCACTTATGCCTAAAGGTTTAGGTAATAGGTAGGGACCCATCCCCCCTCCCCCTCCCCCAGACAACAGAATAGTATTCTTATTAGTTTCCTAAGACCGGGCAATTTCAGCATGCAGATTGGGGTAAACTGGGATAGGACATAGCGAAGAAGATGGAGGACTGCAGCCATCATCTAGTAGGGGTAATATATTCTAAAAGAAACAGATGAACAAACATGTGTCAGTCGCTCTGTTCCCGACCCCATGTCCTTTGACCCTCCCATGCCCGGTCTCAGAAGCCATTTCTTTTCCATGTCCTAGGCTAGAAGCTGCTCTAATGAATTGACATGAGAAAACAGCCACGCCATCCTGCATGCTGAGTGAGCGAATGGAGCTGGATAGAGGCCTGGCATGCGTGTGCGTGTGTATGCAGGCACGAGATGGTTGTGGGGATGAGGAAGCAAAATAATAAACAATGGTAATGAGTGGGGTGCCGTCACAAATGCTCTTGCTCATTGGTTAGTGTAAAGTGCCTTGCATTAAAATTTTAAAAATAATTTTTAAGGCCAGGGGTGTCAAGACAGTTATCAATGGCCTGCCGCATCGAGTACCACACGGCATTAGGCATATTTTCCCCCCACGATAAACTAGGCAGTAATGCACATTTTTAATTGGGAAAATAAATTATTTTTCCACAGAAGTCTGAATTTTTAAAGCCAGATTGACCACTATGTGGATGGAATTCGGTAGTTTTGAAATGCAAGTAGTTGGCTTAAATGGAGAACTGGGGGAAGTAAAGATCGTATGGAAAGCACTGATTCTCAAAAATCTTAAATTTTCCCCCAGCTGCATCTAGTTATCCTTTGGGCCCGAAATATTTCTGTTTTGCACTTTACTTGTTTACACGTCATTTGCAAATGCACACCAAGATGGCTGATGGCCCTGAGATGATTTCTAGTTTGTCCCCCAGTCTGTGTCCTCAGTTCCCCACTATGGTCTTCATGTTTGCTTTGTTTGTTAGAAGAGTTTTCTGTTTTTGGATGTGCCTACCCATCGCTGTTGCTCCTTGCAGCCTGCGGGTCCTCTTCGCCGCCCCTTGTAAAGAGAGATTGAAAGCTCACCTATCTGCAAGGCACCATAATTCACACACACCCCACACAGCCTCTGCACCTCTAACCAGGCAGGTCAGGGCAGCCTGCCGGTCCTCAGCACCATCCACCCAGTTAAGTCTTTGCTCGCTTTTTTCTGGCTAACTGGGAATGTCTACTGAGACTCTAGGCCTTCCTTGCTGCATTAGAAGGGCCCTCAGGAGACTCAGGCTGGAGACTGGAGGGACAGATAATTATTTTCCTGCTTTCACTAAATGCACATGCACCAGGGAGCAGGGGCACCGGCTTCTCACGTAACTCTTGAGAACAGGGCAGTCAGTCTTCTCCGTGTCCTTTCCAGGCCCTCAAAAGCACAAATGGGACATTCCTGTTCCTGATTTCCTGGTGCAGATGACCAGGAAATAACTTTTCTGTAGTGGTGGGAGTTATGCATGGGACATTTGACACTGCTTTTTTGATCAATTAGCTCAAGCAATGTTAATTATTTTTTTTCAGACTTCAGGAAATGAGCTCTGAGTTATGAAAATCTACATTTGCCCTCAGTATTTCTGAAGGTCAAATAAATATTATGTTATACTTTTTTGAAAAATGTAGTGGTGGGCGGGGCCCAGATAGTTAAGGAACCTTTAAAGGCTCAGAAGGCCCCGGGCCAAGGGTCAGGTTACCATATAGGAATTTCTCAAGCTAGAACAGCATTTACTGCAATACCACAGAGCTAGAACCTTCGAGGCTTAGTTGGACCAGGTCAAAATAAGGAATCCAGCCCCCCATGGAGGCCCTGAATATCACTTTCACAGGCTAAATTTAACATCTTGGGGATCCATAAAGAAGGCAAACTGGGAATGTTTCTTCCTCGTTCAGAGAGAAAACGGAAAGAAGACACTCTGGTTTGGAACTGTCCACTACATCAACACTTAGGGAGAACTGCTTGCTTACTTGTTTGTTTAAATAACATTTTAGGGAATTTTGTAAAGTAATAAATCCTCAAGGATGACTTTGCGTCCATCTGACTCAGGTGAAACAATGGCTGAGGCATCTTTAAAAATGCAAGCCTTGTCCTTTTAAGGGGCATGGCCAGATTATTTTTGCTTAACTAGCCTCATATTGAAGAACCCTTCACACCTGGGGTGGGGAGTTTTCAGATTCGTATTGTTGACTGACAGGTGCCAATCTCCTTGCTCAGGCTTTCTGAGAGAGGCATAGAATTGGTTCCTGATAATAGGTGACAATGACGTCATAGGGACATAGTAGTAACTGAGTCAGTCCTAAAAATCGGTGAGCTGGACCCCTCCCTTTCCGCATATTAAATAATCTTTGAATTTTGGGCTGTGATTTAGGGAGCACATCAACCCCAACCCTTCACATGGGTGATGTCATCTTTTTAAAAGCCCGACTTGGTCAATCTAATGAATTCTAGAAGTTTCCACGAAGAACTGCTGTTCGCTTTTGTTTCCCCGGCATTTAATGCACAGCAGAGGAGAGAAGCAAGGCCCCCTCCCCAGGGGTAGTTAACATACAACCAAGGGGCAGACTTTCAACTGAATCAGGGCAAAGAAAGGGGACTGCTGACCAGCTAGTTATTGCAAACTAGTGTCTGGGAGGGCTTCTAGCGCTTAACCAGGGAAAGCAGAGCCCTGAGAACAATGGGGGAGGGAGGGGAGTAAGAGGAAAGGCAAATTTCCTAATTTATAGTTTCCTCAGTTTGCATTCTCCATGGGAGGCAGAATTCCATATTTGCCACGACCCTTTCTCTTTTTAAGAAAAAAATCTCTGTTCTCATTGCAGTATTGTATCGCCATATCGTGTTAAACCAGGAAGGTCATTTCAAAGGCAAAACACCCCCTGGATTGCCAGAAGTACCTAACTCCCTGTCTTTCCATCATTTTCAGGCTTTCTTTTCAATTGTTTAGGTAGGAGTATTGATCTTTTTCTCTTTCTTTTTTTTTTTTAATTAGAGAAATAATTATTTGCCTCTCACATGAATTCTAAAGCAGAGAGGGACTCAGAAGCTTAAACCTTTGTTGGCATGGGCCCTGGAGTCCCGAGTTTTCAGTGAAAATGTAACTGAAATGATATTTTCCTGTTGGTACAAAACCCCGTATCAGCCCAACTCCAGTGAAACCCAAAGGGTGGTGGTGGGTGGGAACCTCCTGTGCTGGCCAGCTCTGGCAGGACACGGGGTGGCCAAGACCCCGTCGGCCATGTTGGAGCCGCACTGCAGCAGGCGGGCCTGCGGCAGAGGACCTGGCTCAGAGACGCTGTCACCCGGCCAAGTGCTGTTCACTGTCCTCTGCAACCAGGCACCATTTTCCAGCGCGAGGGGCCACCGGTGCTTTTACTGTTACTCCTATTTGTTGCACCAAAGGTTGAGAAGTGGGTGGCGGTGCACCCATCAGCTCTTTCCTGGGCTGTCTAATATGCAAATTAGAAAAAAATAATTAGTGGCAATTAGCAGCTGTGCTTCCTAGAGGTTAGTGTACACACTCCTTCCAAAGTCCTGCCATCTCCTACAGGCCAGGTACATGCCACTCCTGCTCAGTGCCCTGCATGGATTTGACACTTACTCTCCGTTAAACCCATTAACATGCAGGATCCTCATCTGCTTCACAATGGTGCTTTTGCCAGACTCTCCAGCACCTGAGAAAGGAAAGTGAGGCTTGGGTTAAGAACCAGGATTCGACACACTTCACCATGATGATGATGTGGCCTTGGGAAGCAGCAGGAGCAGGACACAACACTCACAGATACCAACCGTAGTCTTCCTTCACGTGACAACGCAGTGAAAAACCAAAGCCACGTCCAACGAAGTGTCTTTCTGAGGTATCTCACCATAGAGCAACAAGCAGGAGTTTAAGGGCTCTGCTGTTCTTACAAAGCTTTTTTTTTTTTGGGGGGGGGTGAGGTTTTAAAAACCATAAGGTGATGAGGGGATGACGTAATCACCATCGAAGGGGTGAAAATTAAGTTAAAACTGTAAACTTAATGTTGAAATGTGGTCAAAGGTATACAGAAAAAAATGCAGCAGCCACCTAATTTCCTGTTTGTTGGAAGTTCTATGGTTAAAACACCCAGGAATGGCAGACAATGCCTAGACACTGCAGTCTCCCCCCTTCACGTCCCACTGCAGCAACACCTTCCAACACCTAGATGCAGCTACTCGCTAGCATGCTTCAAGTCCACCCCTAAAACCTCAGGGTTACATTGTAGTCACTTATTCACTCCCTTTCCCTGAAAAAGGAATCTTTCTAAAGATACATTTTTCTCTGGATACAACTACCATGTTGCAGAGGGAAATGGAAGACCATCAATTATCTGTCAGCAGCAGGGTGGGGGGAGAGCAAACAAAAACAAAAAAAACACATTATCAAACATGGTACTTGAGACCATCAACATGAAACATCAACAGTTGAATTATAGGACCCCCTCCCCACCCTCCCACCCATTGCCATTAAGTTAGAGGGAGGACAGCTATTCTGCAAATCTACTCTCAACTAAGCATTTCCTATGCTAATGGCTTCCCCCCTCCTCCCAGAAAAATCTGAATGTTAAAAAAACACAACAAAACCTTTCTCTTTTTAATTACATTGTTTTTGCTCCTGTGCCTAGACAGTAATCATTCCCCCCTCCCACCATCCTTTACCTTCCCACAAGGCTATAATCAATACCTATAAGTTAAAACTGGTTTCCACAGAAGCATTGATTTCAAATCTAAAGCCATCCTAATGAGCTAAATTCTCATAAATTAAATACAAAAGGCGATACTGGAAGGTTTCCACGAAGGGAGCACACAGTGCTAATCATTAGCCTCAGGACTCTAACCTCAGAAGTGTGGACATTGGTGACTCCTGTGTTTCATAGACAGAACTAGATCTGTGCCTCAGTTTACTTGTTTGTTAGAATAGAAAACTGGGCTAAAAATAACTGTCAGGGTTTTTTTGTGGTTCTGTAATTTAATTAATTTACATGCTATATGTTAAAATGGGTTAAAGAAACGGGGGTTGGGGGCTTTAGGTTTCCTTTGTGTGGAATTATTCATTTCAAGGAAAAAAAAATGTTGCCTATGGCCAGGGCAACAATTTCTGTGCCAGAGGTCATCAATTAATTGTGGCACAATGCAGCCATGTAGACTAGAGACCCGAAAAGAGTCAGGGTGGGCTCAGAACCACAGTCTCAAATAAGTGGGGACATTCGAAGTCTCTGTAAACACATACAAAAAAAAGGTGTTAGAAATTTAATGTATCAGTAATCACACTGGACTTAAGTCAGCATTCATATTAAGGAAGAACGCACCCTACAGAAGATTCTAGAAGTTCCCAGGTGTGTACTTTGAAATCAAACTGTATACATTTTAACATTTACAGCATAATTATGTTTTTACAAGTTCTAGATTCCACATATATATCTTCTAATTACTGAAACTGCAAACACACCACCACCAAAGAGATTATTTTCACTTATTACTAATTTTTCTGCTTTTCTGCATACAGCCCAAGAAGAACAAAGACTTGACCCCATCCAAAAAGATCAAACCAAACGCCACCACAGAGTAAAACAGCCTTCAACATTTTATTTTTGATCAACTATTTGTTGAAAAGTGACTGTGTTCCTAGCAAATTTACAAATTTATTCAGCTAGCTAAAGTCCTAAGAAGTAGAAAGCTTCCACTCTAATGTTGTGTAATGTCTTCGTGGTCACTTCAGTTTTGCATGTGGGTCTGTGGGTCTGTAGCCCCCCTACCCCAGCACCATAAAAGAAAAAAAGGAGAGGCAATCTTTTAGGTTTGGGATTCCCCTCTCCTTTCTTTCCTTTTTTGCCAAGGGAAAGCCTTAGTGAAAAAAAGAGAAGAAAAACCAAACAACCAAATGTCATTTGACAAACAACTAATTAATGTCTTTTCATCAGCTTCCACCCTGAGAGTCTTCTCAGAGCGCTCAGTCCCCCCCCCACCTTGAAAAGGACAAAAATTTTAAAAACGCCATTTCGAAACCAAGAAGCCATTTACAGACAAATGTCATTTTCCAGTTTTATCTTATTTCTGAGTCTTTTAAAGACAGGCTTTTATTACTTTTTTCTTTTTTTTTTTTTTTTTACTTGTGTTTTCACTCTCGAAGAGGCCGACTAACAGGAAAATGTGTGTGTGTGTGTGTGTATGTGTGTGGGCGCGTGCGTGTGTTAATTGTTTGTTGCACTGGTGGGGGCTCAGCTGAAGCTGCTACCATTTAATGGTCTTCTTTGCTTTTCAAAAAGCCTGCAAGTATAGAAGGGGGGGGAAGGTCAAACTGTAAAATGACGTGTCATTTGGCTTCAACTGAGCACTTTTACGTACAATTTTTTTTAATTTAATTTTTATTTTTTGATCTTATTTTATTTGATCTTCCTTCTCTTCCTTCCACGGCCTGGCCAGGCCCAGGACACGTCTGCTGTGCGCGCAGTCGGTCCTGCCCGAATCGCCCCGAGTCGCGCCCAGAGTCCTCCACGCTCCCTCCTCCCTGGCCCCCCCACTTCGGCGCCACGACTCGCCTGCGCCCCCTCCCCCCCTCTGCACCACCTTTACCGCCCTGTCCTTTCCGAGGGGCTGATGTCACTCGCCCCCCCACCCTGGAGGCTACTTCCCTCGCCTGAGCCTCCCTGGCCAAGGCCCCTGAGTCTCCCCCTGTTGCCCTTGTCTCTCTAACTGGACCCCTCCCAACAAATCGCACACCCCAGTGAGGCGGGTCCCCCTCCTGGGGCCCGCCAGCCCGTTTCCTGTCCCTAGCCCTACTCTGTCGCAGTCAGAGGGGCCTGGGAGTCTCCCCTCCCCCCTCCCGACAAGCACCCTGGCCCCTGGCACCATGTAGGCCTCGAACAGACTAGGAGCTGGAAGGAAGGGGGGGGATGGACGCTAAGGGGACGAGACTGAGCCAGGGGGACCCACGCCCAGTTTGGAGCCCCCACCCGGCCGAATTTGCCCCAGGGGTCCCCCTGACGGCCTCGCCCCCCGCACGCACCAGGGCCAAGCAGGGCCAAAGGGCCTGGGAGCTAGCGCCAGGGCGAGGAGCAGGCTCGGCGCGCGCGGCCTTGCGGGGCACCCCGCAGGGCTACCGGGCCGGGCCGGCGCCCCCCGCCCCGCCCTTACCAAGGAGAAGCAGGCGGTGTGTTGCCCGGTAGACCTGCTTGTCCTTCTGCAGCTGCTTCTCGATCTTTTTGTTGGCCTCGCGCTGCGCCTTCTCCTCGTTGCGCTGGTCCTCGGTCTTACTGTTGCCGAGGCAGCCCATGGCGGCAACGGGGCGCGGCCGGGCTGCGGGGACGGGGCGGGCGGCCTCGGGCGGGCCGGGAAAGCGGGGAATAGAGGGAGGGTGGCGGCTCGGACTAAGGCAAGCGCGCGGCTCTCCGCCCCTCGCTCCGGGGCCGAGGCGGAGCAGAGCAGGAGCCGCGGGAGCTGCTGCCGCCGACGCCGCCGCCGCCGTTCTTATTGCCTCGGCCCGGGCCCGCCGCCCCGACCCAAAAGCGCCACCACGGCGGGCGGGGGAGCGGGGGGAGGCGGAGGCGAAGGCGGCTAGGGGGGTGGAAAGAGGAGGAGGAGGAGGAGGGCCGCGGCTGGGAGGGCGGGCGCGGGCGCAGGGAGGTGGTGCCCGGAGGCCGGGCAGGGGTCCCTGCGCCCACTTCTAGCCCGGGCCCGTGGACACGGCGGGGTCGCCTCCTCGCCCCGCCCGCGGTTGGGGCCGGGGCCTGGCCGCTGGCGGGGGGAGAGGAGGCGGCCCCGCGGTGGTGACGACCCCTCGCACGATGCCAGCGCTCCACCCCCCCGGGCCGGGCGGCCCCCGATCCCCCTCCTCCTGCAGCAGGGCGGGCGGGCGCCGCCAAGGGGCCGGGGTGGGCGGAAAGGGAGGGAGCGCGGGCCCGGACTTAGGAAAATTTCGAAAAGGAGAGAGAGGAGAGAGAGAGAGACACTGAGAGAGCCTGAGAGCAGGGAAATGTGCAGAAAAGCAAGGAGAGCACGAAGCAAGAGGACGAGAGCAACTGAAAAGGAAAAATGTGTCCACACACAAGCACTAATAAAGATCCCACAATACACGGCAATGGTGGTGGAGGTGGTGGTGGTGGTGGTGGTGGTGGTGGTGGTGGTGGTGGTAGATGTGGATGTGGATGTGGATGGCGATGGTGGGGGGGTGGGGGGGCCTGACTAGATGAGCCGCTCGGCGCGCCCCCGGCGCCCCGAGCCCCTGGCCTGGGAGCGCCCACGGCCTCTGCGCTTGCCACGGCCACTCAGGAAGGAGAAGAAGGCGCAGCCCAGGAACACTCGGAAGCAGCAGGTCGCCCCGAACACGAAGCCGCAGCCCCGGCCCTTCTCCGTGCGGCGCTGCAGCAGGAAGTTGAGCACCCACGAGGGGCTGCGCACGGAGAACACCAGGAACACCACGAGGGGCATGTGCGCGCTCAGCGCTCCGGCTTTGTCGGGCCCAGGCCTCCACACGATGCCTCCGACACGAGGAGGAGCGTAGTAGGCGTCGTCTTCATCTCCCGAGTCAGTGTCCCATTGGGCCCAGGCTCTACTCGCGCCCCCGACGGCGGCGCCCCCTCCGCGCCCGGCGGCGCCCTCCGTGGCGGCCCCGTCTGTGGCGCCTGCGGCGGCAGCGGCGCCGGCGGCGACCCCGGGGCCGCGGGCCTCTGCCCGGGCTTCTGGCACATTCTTCTTCTTCTTCTTCAGCATCTTCTCCAACTTCTTCCTCTCCTTCTCTCTCTTCTTCTCCTCTTTTTTCCTCTGCTCCAGCCACTTCTTCTCCAGCTTCCTGCGCTCTTTTTCGGTGAGCAACTTTTCGCGCGGCACATCGCGCCCGGCGTTCCCGAGGACCTTGCCGGACTTGGGGAGCTTCCCGGGGTCCCCGTTCCTCTGAGGGGCCAGCGGCTCGGCCAGCACCGCAGCCGCCACGGCAGCTTCGGCAGCCACTTCGGCGGCAGCCGCGGCCGTCTTCCTCTCGCTCTCGGCCACTCGGGCTTTGAGCTTCAGGGCCATCTTCAGCATGGTGACCCGGCCACCTCGGGGAGCTTGGCTCGCGCCTGGCCCGGGCGGTCTGCTTGCCCCCCGCGTCGGGCTTCCCGGCTCCTGTGCGCCCCGTGTCGGGGGCTCGTGGTGGTCTCCGCTGTGCTCTTCTGGGGCCACCGAAGTGCGGCTTTCTCGGGCTTCCGAGGGGGGCTGCTGGACAGGCTGCCTAAGAGTTAGCGTCAAAAAGGATGAGCAAACACAAAAAGGGGAGAGCGAGAACAAATGCAAAAGCACCCGACAGCAGCGAGGAACCACAAAGCACTAAGAAATGCCCAACAACTCAAAAAGGAAAAAAAAAAAAAAAGCAAGCAAGAAAGGAGAAAATAACACAGAGAAAGAAGAGTGCAAAGAGTTTGCTGTTACCCTTAGGCGCTCCTTGGGTTAGGTCTTGGGGACGCCAATGGAGAAGAGAAAAGAGAAAAGAGAGAGAATTGGAGGGTGCCCTGGAGGAGCGGGGCAGGGTAGCGGCGCTAGGCGCCCCTGCCCTGTCCCGGCTCTTGCCCGGTGCTCCTGCCCGTGCCCGGGCACCTCGCACTTGGGCGGGAAACCCCCGCGCTCCCCGACTTACATGTGAGTGAGGCGCACTCACACGCAAGGCAGTGCCTGCCTCTCTGCCCGCCGCCGCGCCCCAAAGCCGGGCCAGGGGTTCGCTCCAGCCGGTGCCGCAGCCCCGCGCCCGAGAGCAGGGAGCTAGCAGGACCAGCCACCTGACGCAGCCCGCTCCGCGGTGCCGACGCGACTGAGCGTCCCCGCCGCGGAGCGGCTTTTTCTAACCCGCCTGATGACGCCCCAGCCACTTCAGAGGACGAACCCATAAGCAATGGCCCCTATAAAGCGAAGGGGAAGCACGAAAAATCGGACCACCGGGGACGCGCCCAAATGGGCTGCGCCACGGGCGGGGGGTAAGGGGCCCATACGGCGGTGCCTCTGGTTAGGGTAGGGGGAGCTGGGAGCGATCTGGAGGGGGGTACGGGCGAGCCCAAGTTGGTGGGCACCCGACCCCGCCTCCAGAACCTGCCTCCCAATTTTCCGTATAGTGGTGTAGCCCTGGGCAGCGTGCAAACTATGCGACGACGGCGCCGGCGCTTACCCACGCTGTGCGCGCCTCCTTACCTCGGCTTTCCAGCTAGCGCACGCGGGCACGGCGGCCCACCCCTCCCACCCGGCGGCGCGTGCCCGGGGAGATGGGTGACGGCGAGCTCATTACCCCCGAAACCCCATAAGGGGGTTCGGATCTCCTCACGAGCAATATTATATACATATATACAGATATATACAAGACTGGCATGGCTAGAAGAAGCAGGCGAATCGACACCCCGGGAGAAGAGCCATGGCCCTCGTGGATAGCTGTTCCTCACAGGGAGTCCTCCTAGGTGGGAGAGGCAACGGCCTTGCTCGCGCGCCATGCGGGACTCTAGAATCAAGGGGAGAAAGTACTTTACTGAACACGAACTTTTTGGAGAAATGGTTCAAAACCCACTAGTATCGGGGCCCTGCTCCCTGGCTCCCCGCACTAGGACATGGTAGAGAGCACCGGCTAAGCGAAAGGGCAGGGACATAAAGTTTTTGAACCATCTTTCTCGGGCGGGCATGAGTTTCTGCCACCGGGGTCTACTTGGATACAATTCATTCATTCATTCAATTACTGGCCACAACCACCTTGTGCCCAGGTGAGTGGACGGAGCAAAGGGTCAGCCTAAGACATAGCGCCTTCCCTGAATGGGACAAGGCAACAGCAGATCCAGAGCTGCCGGGTAATCACAAACTTTCTTTCAAGGCTGCCTTCCTTTCACTTTTGAACACTGCGCAAAACTTGGGATGCCTGGGAGAAGGGAACAGAAACTCTACCTCTGCATGCAAACACACCCCAGGGACCTCGAGGGGGAAAGGGTGAGTGGCCTCAATAAATTGTGTGGATGGCTCTATCTTTGAAAATAGGAGGACACTGTTGACCACTCAACAGTTTTCGGGTCCTCCTTCCTGCAAAGTCTGCCCAACTCAAGGTCAGAAAAGGTGTGCCACAGAAAGCTACAGCACACTGTTTTTCTTGGTCCCTGTCCGTATATCTCTACCTCCATAGACACTTTTTTTTTCTTTAATGGATTTGGAAGAACTACAGAACGTGATTGAAAGCAACCAAGGATCTGCTGGAATTAAGAGCAGGAAGTTCAACCTAACAAATGGGCCTTCGCTGGCTGCCTCGGGCCTAATCTCTCAAAAGTTACTTCTTATCCACAGCTGATTGTGGCCTCTCTTCAATACAACATACACTTAAAAAAAAATACGCAAAACTCAAAGCAACTACTGTCCCAGAGTGACTTTTCTTCTTCTTCTTTTTTTTTTTTAATCTAACCAGAGGGGATGAAAAATATTTAACTGCTATCTGGTTGTGCCTGAGTGAAACTGAGCTGTCAACTCTCAGCCTGCTCTGTAAGTGGCGACCTGAAGCCAGCGGCTCCCTTCTGCTTCTTCACACAGTCAACAAAAACACCTTCACTGAATTTGATTCATCTGTCATTTGTGAAATTAAACAGAAGAGAGAGGACCTGGCCAGAAATTTCTGTTCCGCTCCAGTTGTTCAAAAGCCTCTTCCTTCCTGCTTCCAGTATGCTGAGGCACAGATACATTGTATTTAAAAGGTAAGAGGTGACTAGGAGCCAGCACAACCTCCATGCTTACACAGGGACAACACAATCATACAGTGAGTATAATCAAGAGTCTCTGGGCCTTCTCCTAGTAGATAAATATCACACCCAATCTTTAAAAAGAGTGAACTGTCTGATGGCACACAGTGGCACATGCTGAAGGCAAGGCACAATTGGGACCATTGTCCGAGAAACATGTAACACAAGGTCAAGGTTTTCTCCAACTCCTAACTTAGCCATTCTTGGGGGGGAAAAACTGTTAAGTTTTGCCTATATCTTGTTATGACTAACCAGGAATCCACAAACAAAGCATTTACTTTGTAAATAAATGGCAGCAGGTGGAATCAAGGGTTTACAGGTAAGCAAAGGACACTAAGAGCTCTCTGAAACACAAGCTGGTTTGTGGTCTGTTCTGCTTTCTGTTTTCACTTGACACAAAGTGAAAGAAGAGATTCTGTTTAATTGGTAGGCTGACACCATCTGTGGTTTCGGCCTAGCATCCACCTCCCCAAGCCCTCAATGCTATGGATATGTTTTGTTTTTCAAAAGTCTTCCAGAGTTGGATCTCACCATGCAGAACTTACGAGTTGCCAATTGATTTTAATAGATTGCCCTGCAGTTTTCAGTACTTTAGTTGATGCTCTGAAAGTAAAGCAGGTGAATTAACATAATTCCTGGAACACTGTGCACTAGAAGGTGCTTCAGTGTTGTCATTAGGTTCAAGGACACATGGACGTTACAAAAACCTTAACACTCCAGAGTGAGGCCATAAAATACGCTGGCAGAGAGGATACAGGCTCCTCCCTGGCTCGTGCCAAAGACAGAAAGTTGAGATAATACCACATTCCTAACCTAAAACACTGGGTCAGCTGACTTACAGCTGACCACCTGCCTTACAGAATAGGTTTAGCATCATTTCTTTCCAATAGCTCTCTCTCTCTCTCTCTCTCTCTTTTCTTATTTCCTTTCCCCTTCATAATGGCTGGACTTGGGGGTTTTACGTCTGCAGCCTTGCAAGCTTTGTATTTATAGATGGGAGTTTGTGTTCCTATCTCCCTCTCTGAGTAAGGATGCCTCATTTGCTTTCAGAAGCATTGCTATAGGTTAGAATCTTTGGAATATTATTATTACTTAATGATGTAACTGAGTTGTTGGACCTTTCATTAGTTCTCCTGGGCCTTTCATTACTTGGGGTCATTGTAAGCTACTTTCCAAGAGCCTAAAGAAAACACAATTATAATATTATTTTAATAGCCCAGGAAACAATAACTAGGCTTCCACTGAAACAGAAACCTTAGCTGTAAGGCTTTAATAATAGTACTTAGTGATGCATTCTGTCTTCAAAGCACATTCTGCACTTTAATTAGCCAGATGACTGGAACTGTTGTTGCAGATAAACGTTACTTGAGGCTTCAGCCATATTGGAGATGAAAGCAGGTATTGTAAAAAGCTCCTCTAGTCCTGGCTAATCTCCATAAGAAGGCTCTAATACTTACAACTGCAGAGTTCTTAAACATCCAATGCCATTACCACCTATGTCATTTTTTCCCCTTTTCTTGTCATATCCACTGGTTAGTATTTCAACTACAAAGTAACTCCAAGCTTGCATTCTATATTAAACATGATAGTTAAATGTCATTTCATAAGTTCTAAGTCAACTACTAAAGAATGAACTAACGACATGAGCCTTTGAAATTTCCCTATTTAATATCCATCAGCTAATCCTCAGATAATGTAACCTTAACTCACTCTAACTCAAGCAAAATGAAGAGGTGCACTGGCCAGTGTGTTGGGACCCAATTTCTTGAACCTTTGGTTTTGAGATGGCAGTGTATGTTTAAAACCATAACTCAGAATAAGAGGAAAACTGAGACCTTTTGTAGCCTTTGTTGACTTTCTGTGACCCAGATAGGCAAGTGCCACCTGTAAGAGGAACTTCATGGTCTCCACCACAGAAGCCTGATTCCTAAGGCCAGCAGTGCCTTCTCACAACCTCTCTATAATCTGTAAAATAGGGCACCAGAAGGGGATTATGGGAGCTCTCTTCCCTTTACTTAGCTCTAAACAGTGCATTGATTCTCCATGGTAGAACAATTTAGACAGCAAGAGAAAAAAGAAAAAAGGTCCCTAAGAAAGATCTCAGCAACATAATCGTAAGCCATCGAACTAACAGTGAAGTGCAAGAAGAAGAGAATGTCAGCCCCATTTATCAGAGGCACACCACCATCAACAGGACACACAGGCACCAGACCAGCAGAGAGCAACGATTACATGAAAGAATATCAAAGAATTCTCCCAGCTAACAGCAGGAAAGCTAATTTTCCTAAAACAAAGCATCCTTCACTTCCTTCGGGCAGTTGTGAGCTGGAGGGGGAGGAGCTGCAGGAAATCTAAGGTAATGGGAGAAGTTCTAATCTACAATGTTTAACCTGGCCTTGAAGATGGAAACTCACTGGGGGTGGGAATGGTACAGGAGACTAGTTAGACACAGACTAGTTTCCATCTGACCTCATACTAGTTGACAAGACTCTTAGGTGAGAAAAACAAAGGCTATAATCCCAGAAACTATAATCCCAAAACTATAATCCCAGAAACTATAATCCCAAACTATAATCCCAGAAACTATAATCCCAGAAACTATAACCCCAGAACTCAGAAAATTGAGGAAAGAGGAACTCTTTGAATTGGAGGCCAGTCTGGGCTATAGAGAAATACCATGTCTCAACAAAATATGCCAAAAATACCCTCTCCCAAATTTATACAGTTTTCTGAGTGGGCAACAGATATTTTGTAGTAGAATGTGACTTTGTGGGCATATGTTTACATCTTTGGTTTTTACTGACCAAAATGTATTTTCAAATAGTGCGATGATTCAACTAGTTTTACTATGGGACAGCTGAGATTCTTACGTGAGTCGGGGTCCTTCACTTTCCACAGTTTTCTCTTCATCTGCTGTTAGGAAACCCCAAATTAAGTTATCCGTGTGACATAACTAATCACACGTTTAATTCACCTACAGGTGTACCCACCTTTTCTTCCTTTAGTGGTTGCTCACACATGTTGAAGTTGGAAAATGTATAATTATTATTTGGCTCCACCCATTTCCTCCAGGGCATAAAATGCACAATCCCTCCATCGAGGAAGGCTGTTCAGTCCTGTCAGGCCTGTGCAGAAGTCCTAAGTCCTGCCTGTCCCTGGCTTTAGTCTCAACTACATTCTCAGATTACAACTCCTTTTGTGCTAATTACACCCCCAAATTGAAAGAATGTCACTGACTTTACAAAGAACACAAAGCACACTGGTTTTAAAAACTAAATATAGTCACTTTCTTTCAGAGCTTCAGGTGGTTTCTGATGCTTGTATTAGCTGTAGATGCCAATGTATTCACTAAGACCCAGGCTGAAAGACTGGTTCCTATATGGGAGGAGGGAGGTTATATATTAAAAATGTGTGTAGCTTGTGGAAAACATTTACATAAAATGATAAGTGAATTAAAATTTGCTCAGGATAGTTTTAATCTCATGGGAAGAAATGGAAGCCCCAACTATTGAAAGACGTGCCCATGCTGTGCAGGTGAAAGTACAAATGAAAGGAAGAAAAATATTAACTTCTTCTGGAAGCCTACAGCTGCAGCTGCAAGGAGCGAGAGACAGGTGCACCTGTAGCTCCTGCTCTTCACTGTGCAAGAAATGGCCTTGTAAGATAGAGGTGGTGGCTCACACCTGAAATCCTAGCACTCTAGAATTTGCCACAGGAGGCAGGATTATTGCCATGAGTGAAACGCCAGCCTAAACCACAGAGTGAGACTCTATCTCCAAAAAATAAAAAATAAAAATAGAAAGACTTATAGAAGATAGAATTAATAAGGGAATATTGTCTGTATCAGGCAAACAAATAAAGCATCCCAAGAAATCCCCTAAGGGTTAGTAGGAGAATACTGCCAACATGAAATGGTTTATTTTTCCTAAGGATCAGTAAATTGCTAGCTAATGCTGAAAGAATGCTACAGCTGTGACCTGTAGCTTGGCTACTAGCTGAAGTGACAGGTGTAACCCATCGCACTCCCAGACTGGCTGAAATTGCAAGGCTAACTCAGATCTTTTCCCCCTAATTAACTGATGCCAACATTACATCCAGCCAGGAAAGAGCCTCTCTCTACAGGCACAGCAGGCCATGTGTTCTCAGACTTCAACATTTCAACAACAATGTCAGCCTTGGGGGAAAGTAGAGCTGAGGTTCCCTAATCACAGACCCAGAAATCAAAGAGGGCCCTGCCCTGTTGAGGAAGGCAGGAGGGAACAGCCTCCCTGGTGCTCAGCTGAGGGAGCTCAGCACTCTGGGAAACACATCACCAGAACTGGTATTATTGAAGGAGGTGGCACAAAGCTAGCCACCTGATGGTGAACTCTAAAACACTAATCAGGCCTATTTTTCATCTTAGTGTTAGGTTGCAGTGACCTAACACTAAGAAATCAAGCCTGGGAAAGTATCCCTTCAGCTAGAGGAGGCCAGTACCTTGTGAGAAAGCAGCAGTCACCTGATGGTCTTAACGACAGAAGAGTAGGGTAGGTGGGACCTTAGAGCAAGCCCTGGGATTTTGGTATGATGACAACTGCTGGTGAGAGGGAGACCCTGACATGTTAAAGAGGAGCCGAAGCCAAGGGCAAGAAGATGAGTAGGTTTGATGAGTCAAGACAGGCCTGCTTTGGCCCTTTTTGCTCAGAGTGAAGGCCCTGGACTGCCTTTGGTCAAGATGGTTGAGCCATATAGTGAGGGTGATTGAAAACTCAGCTGAGATCTAGAGACATTCAGTCCCCTTGTTGAATAGACAAACTGTATACTTCTGGCAATTTATAGAGCACACCAGTGTCTACAAACCTACCTGACCCTTAACTAAAGCTATTTAATCCAAGCATGTAGAAAGTTCCTGGAACACTTAAAGTTAATTGTCACCTTGCAAAGATGATGTTCTTAAATTATCTTCACAGTTAAATTTCTATCGATGAGGTAGATTAAAAGTAAAAACCAAAAAGAAAAAAAAAATGTAGATGAGTATGATCCCCTAGCAAGCTTAATACTATAATTCACAACTATACCTTCATAGGTCACCTGCTTTCTCTGTTCTTAAATTTATTAAATATCACTCCCTCAACTTTGTAAAACTTTCATGCCCTCTAAATTGATTGAGAGGTACAGATGACAGAGAGAGAAAGAGAGAGAGAGAGAGAGAGAGAGAGAGAGAGAGAGAGAGAGAGAGAAAAGCTTTGGTGGTGAGAGGCTTCAACAAATATTTCATTTCTAAAGTGGATACAAAAGAGGCTATGACAAGAAAAAAATAAATACCTGTCTCTTCTAAAATGAGAAGAGTAAGAAAGTATACCTGGGTAGAGGGCAGAAAGGATGGAAGGAAGGAAAGAAGGAAGAAAGGAAGGAAGGGAGGGAGGAAGGGGAAGGGAAAAGGAAAGAGAAGCAAGCGAGCTAGCAACAGCCTGTAAGCCCCTGGGATATTCATGGAGTCTTGCTTAGCCTTTGTCCCAGGACCTGCCAGTTCTGGCACAGCTTCCAGCACCATTTGCTTGCTTTCAGCAACAAGACACTGATTTCAGAGACTCGTTATTAGAATCCTGAGGTCTCTCTTTCACTGGACGACTAAAAACCTAGGTCATCAATTCTTGACCTTTTTGTTTTTCCTACTCAAAACTTGGTTAACTGCTAAAAGCACATGCTATGAGGAATGAGACTGTTAAAAATAAAAGGTCAAAGCTGGACCTGGGCTCTGCCTGGATTGTACCCCAAAGGGAAAACAAAGAAGATGGATTGGGAGTAGTATCTGGGGGTGATGTCTCCATTGACCTTTGGCTGAGGTGTTCGCAAACACAGCTAGACTCAACTACAAAGGGACCTTTCCTCTCCCACCTGCCTAGCTTTTTACTGCCCTGAGGAAACAGGAAGGGAATGCCAGCATGGACCGGCTAAATTGTCTATGTAGATGAGAGAAAGAGAGAGAATTGATTATCTCATCTCAGTTTTGGTGTCTGTGAGATAAAAAAAAAAAGGGGGGGGAAGGGGGATAAATTTGTACCAAACTAAAAATCATAGAGATTTTTCTTTTGTGATTAAAAACCCTTCTCATTGTTACTTTTATTTTTTATTTTTTTATTTTTTTCATGAACTGGATCAAGCTGGTTGTTACCTAAGACAAAGCAAGGCTGAACGGCTTTTGCTTCCTCTAAATCTAAGATGGCTGCAGGCACTACACAGACAGCCCTTGACTCTCATGTTGCTGCTGCTGCTGCTGCTGCTGTTGCTGCTGCTACTGGGAGCCTAGCCGATCCACTCTCCCTGCCCACCTGCCTGTAGGGAGCAGGCTGCTTTCTCATCCCCACCTTCTTTCTCTCTGCAGCAGTCTTCAAATGGCTACTCAGAAAAGGCAAGAGACTCCCACCTCTGGTTTATGTGTAAGCTCCCTTCCTTGGCTACCTTGGTGGTCAGAGATCTGTTTCCTAAAAATTAAGTCTCCTTACAGCATGCGGGGTGTGTGGGGGTGACATCGGGGCAGGTGGTGGCTGATCATCGCAAATATACAGGCAGACTGATTTCGTCTGGGGAAGACATCCAGATGACTTTTCATAATTTATCTTCCAGCCAGATTGATAGGATGTATTGGTGTCAAAAGACAAAAACTCAAGTCAGAAAGGTCACTGGAACAGGACAGGAGTGGACAATGAAGGGTACAGGGATGGCAGCAGGTGCTACATATTTCTGGCAAGGAGAACCTGGTGCTTTTTGTTTTTTGTTTTTACGTTGTGCCAAACGAGTCAAAATTCACTAGAGCAGAGCTACACAGATGAAAGGAAGGACAGCTTCAAGCTTGTACTATCCACAGCAGTTTGCTGCTCCTGCAGCTAGGATACGGGCAGCAGCCCTTCTTCAGCCCAGCACTCTATAAAATGTAAATGAAGAACCATCTGATCTCTGACAGCATTACTTCTGACATGAGGAATGAGACCGGTCTTTCAGACATCATTAGAATCCCATGACCTCTGTGTTTCGAAAAAACCTCCATGCTTTCCTTTTCCAAAGTATCTGCTTATTGCTAAAAAAAAAAAAAAAAAAAAAAAAAAAGGGAGGGGGGCAAAATTCTAATTCTTTCCTTATTCTGACACTGAAAATGCCAACTCTCTCACAGGGCGTTTTGTTTTATTTTGTTTTTTGACCCCTGAGATGGGTACACTCCGTATCTCAGCTATCTGGGTTTTTTTGTTGTTGTATTCCTTCCTCCGAGTAACAATCATTCTAAACTGAAATATCTAAGCAGGCAGAGTGATCAATTAGGAGACTTGTACTCCTTATCTTTCTCCTGGCTCTCTAAATACTGTTTTACAAGTAGAAAGGAGGGGGGAAAAAACAAAACAAAATAGGGTCTATTTATTATATTCTTCAAGTGTTTTCCCGAACTTAGGTCCTCTGAAATCCGAGAGATTGCCATTCCTGCATCTCGGTGGCAGGCAGAATCACCCTGCATGCTGTGGAGAACAAATTCCCTGCTTGGACTTGCCTCAGCTGGGGCTGGGAGGGGGGAGCACAGTTGTTTTCTTTGTCCCTGCAGTGCCCCTTACCACCCCAAGGTTCCCTCCTCCCGGAGGATGCTGCATACATATGTGGCATTCTGCTTGTTAAGCCTCTGGGCGCAGAAAACAAAGTGGTTTTATGTGTGAGTGCTGGTAATTCACCTACCACAAAGCCCTAAGTCCTTGCCGGTTCATTGTCAGCTGCCGGCTAATGATCAGCAAAATCGCCAGTGTATGTTACAAGTGTGTCAACTGAGTGAGGGGAGTAAGGGGCCCTGGCAGAAAGGAAAAAAAAAAATCACAGATTGTCTGGAAGACGTGGCTGTACAGTGTGGTCCTGGAGTTAGGGGGGAGATGAGGCACAGCGTTTAGTTTTAGATTCAAGGCCGGGGGTCCCTCTCAGAAGCGACATCACTCTAGCAGACATTGTGTGTGTGATGATTACAAAAAGGCAGCTGAAATGAGTGGCTCAGACCCTGTCTTCTGCTCTCTGCCTCACAAGCAGACTCTATTTCATCTTGCGTGCTACAACCGAGCCCTAGAGCAAGGGGATAGAGAGGCAGGGCAAAAAAATGCACCTTGTATGTCTTCATGTGTGTGTGTGCATGAGTGTGCCTGCTGCCTGCCTGCTTTCATCCCCACGGCTCTCATAGCTAACCTTGGATGTGTGCATTTTCCTTTTTTTTTTTTTCCTCTCTCTTACTTTCCTATTCCCAGAAGCCAAGGCTCTTTCCATCTCTAAGAAAGCATTTAGAATTCACTTTTATTTCTTTTCTGGACATGCCAGAGTGCTTTTGGGAGCTTCAAGCAAGCCAAGTAAGTGTTTGCTTGAGATCAGAGGAGGATTAGAGATAAGCCGAGGTGGGAAGGAAAATGAGGACCTTCCTGGTTCTTGCTTGACATGAACATGGGCTCAGCATCTAAGCCTCCATCTCCTCCCCAACCCATAGCATGGCCTCTGCCTGCAGAGATGCCTATCTCTGGGCCTGCTGGCTCTGTGAATCTCCAGTTCTAAGACCCTTGAATGTCCACTGGAATGGTATATCTGACCTAGCATAATTTTCAACAGAGGTGTGTGTCAGACCACTTGAAAAGCCTCCCAACCACTGGAGCTAAGCAGCAGCCAGGACTGGCCTGAGGGCTAAAATCCCATCTGGCCCCACAGAGAGAAAGGGACTCATCTTTGCCCTTTGGGTTATTTTACAATCCCCCTGGTCGAATAGAACAAGATGGTGAGGACTTGGCTGGGGAGGAGGGGGGTGTTCATGGACCGTAGGGAGGGGCTGAAATTCCCTCATCCAGAGCGGCTGTCACTCAGAGGTGACAGCTGCATGCTCCCTGCACCCCAGAAGCCCCTGTCCCTTTCAGATCTTCTCCCTCCCCTACTCTGTAAAAAACTGAACACATCTTGTTCTTTCATCATAATTAAAGAGCTGTCAGGGAAATGGCATGGCTGATTTTTTTTTGCTGCTGCTATAGTGAACCTCCTCACGACTCCTTCCCTTTCTCTCATTTGCTAAAGTGGTCCTTTCTCTGCCTGAAATCAGCCCCTTTGGGGATGGAAATTTTAGCTGGAAGCAGAGAGTAAAATCTAAGCAAAATTCTAAGCAAAATTCTAACCTTGACAGGGTGAGAGAAAAATCTCTGTTTTGAGCCAGGCTGTGTCTGCAGCAAGGTAGCTACGAAGCCGTTTTTCATGGTGGGGAATGGTGGTTGCGGCCATCTCTGGCTTTGCATACCAGTCATCGTCAGGATCCACAATTTAACAAAACTCAGACTCCAATTCTCCCTGTTGGCTTAGCTAAGGGGCAAGAGGAAGCTATTTAGAAGGAAGTGCAGAAGTTTGATCAGGGAAGATAAAATCCAAAAGCCTTTAAAGCTTGAAGGGAAAGCATGAGAGTGAGCGCACTATTGTTGCCGGCTTTCCTGCCGCAGGCTTGCAATAAAGCTGTAACTTACACGCATAATTAATCACCTTGTTCTAGGCTGAGTGTCACCCAGCTGCAGGGAGGGTCATTTCTATGTGTTGTAGATACTGAGCTACTGAAGGGTCTTTCTGCAATAATGCCTCATCTTGTGACGTGTTATTCTCATTCTATTAAGCATCACAGAGCTTCAATGTAAGGCACATTATAGAGAGGTAATAATTTTAAAAAGAAACAAAAACCAAACAAACAAAAACCAGAAGAACCTTACCCCTACGGGATGCTGAGTTCTCTCTGGCATTAAAATCTGACATATATTTAAACACACATTATGGATGGGATTCATAATATTCATCCTAGGCTTCAACTACTTACACTTTAAAATCGGGAGCTTTCAAAATTAGCTAATTTCTGTTTCCTAAATATCGTACATCTTGGAAAGGCCCCTTTTAGGTTACACTAGGGAGCTTAATTGGCAGGCTTCCGGGTTTCTAGAGGGTATACTTGTATCCAGCAAGTCAAAATGGCAATCCTCAGCTGAGCCAGTGCTTATTAATGCACCAGGCTGGGCAACTCCAGGCTAAGGTGTGCAATCAACCTGTGCCACTAAGCAGCAAGTTCTCCCCTGGTCATAACCACATAGCTGGAAGGCTGTTCGTGCAGTGTGGCAACAGCAAGGTTGTTTGTTCTGTGGCTTCTTTACTGGCCCAGTCTTCTCCTTTCTTGTTCTCTTCTCCATGCCTGGCACTTTCTATTTCTTGTTTAAAGAAAACAAAGTGACCAGACTACCAATGCTGTTGCCCTAGAGGTATGATGGTCTCCACATCCTGGGATCACAGGAGAGGAAGCCAGTTTGTTGTAATGGAGGCTGCTAGTTTGCTCACAGCACTAAGCAGAGGGAATGGGAGTAAGTAAAACAGGTGATGATGGCCCAAATTGCCCTCCTTGTTCTCCTCACTGCCCCTGTCTTAGTGCTAGGGACTTCATTACTAAAAATGTGACTCTTTCAGCATTTTGGCCTCACAGAACTCTTTATTACAATGCAAATGTCCCTTAAGTGTAACCTTATAAGCCTTTGGCAGCTAATGGGATTAACTGAACAGAACACAGCCACCTGCAGGCCTGTAAGGAGGCCTGGGCCAAATCCCCAGCTCTCAAATTCATGGTGAGCTCATCCCTGCACATCCAGAACTAGAGACTAAGCATCCCTGTTCTTATTCTTTTTGAAGGGTGGCTATTGTAAAGGAGAAATCAAAGTTTAGCATTCTATAAAAATTAATTTAATTTTGTTTATTATTTAAAAACTGAAGAATTCCTTCAGTTCAGTCATCCACAAAACCAAAACAAAACAAAAAAACCCCAACTGTATATAAATACATGTATGTTTTCAAGATGCATATAAATGTATATGTAACCTACCCAGGCTGAACTTTAGAGATGTACAGATTAGGATATACTATTCCAAGGGAAATATGTAGATAACCTACAAGTGTTTATAAAAGAAAAGCTGGAAATAAATTCTAGATTACTTTTTCATTTTACATAATTAATGACAGTATTTGACTGCAGACTTTCTATCTGTTTTAGGGAACAGGAAAAAGAGGACTGAAGTCCAGGCTCTAAGATGGAGGGCAGGCCAGGATCTAAAATGGTGGATCAGAGCTAAGATGGAGGGGAAGCCAAGATCTAAAATGGTGGATCAGAGCTGAGATGGAGGGCAGGCTAGGATCTAAAATGGTGGATCAGAGCTAAGATGGAGGGGAAGCAAAGATCTAAAATGGTGGATCAGAGCTGAGATGGAGGGCAGGCTAGGATCTAAAATGGTGGATCAGAGCTAAGATGGAGGGGAAGCCAAGATCTAAAATGGTGGATCAGAGCTGAGATGGAGGGCAGGCTAGGATCTAAAATGGTGAATCAGAGCTGAGATGAGGGGAAGCCAAGATCTAAAATGGTGGATCAGAGGTGAGATGGAGGGCAGGCTAGGATCTAAAATGGTGGATCAGAGCTAAGATGGAGGGCAGGCTAGGATCTAAAATGGTGGATCAGAGCTAAGATGGAGGGCAAGCTAGGATCTAAAATGGTGGATCAGAGCTAAGATGGAGGGCAAACCAAGATCTAAAATGGTGGATCAGAGTTAAGATGGAGGGCAGGCAAGGACAGAAGATGGCAGAGTAGAATTAAAAATGGAGGGCACAAGGTTGTGACCAGAGGGGATCTCTAGAGTACAACCATATCTCTAACTAAAACCATAACAATTTCCCCAACCTACTAGCTAAACAGCAGTACTAACACATGTGGAATATTTGAAGGTTGAGTGGAAGAATTTTGAGCCTACTCCCTGAGAGAATTTCAGCCCTGGAAGGTATACTTTGGTCCATACCAAGTAGAAATTTAAAGTGAAAGCTGGCTAAAGGTGGTAGCACATCTGACCTGGCACCTTGTAGACCTAAGCCTAACACTTCAGAATGGCTGTGACTTTCTGGCCTTTACCTCTGACCAAAAGGTTCTTCTGGTTCTGTGACAGTTAGTTATCAACACAGAGATCCACCCTACAGAAGCTTCAATCACAGCTGTTCACAAAGAAATCCTCAGCCTCAGGTTGGCATGAAATACAAATGGTTGGCTGTGCTCGATGTAGATGTTCATTTTCGACCCAAGAAGACAAATTCTTCTGGGTTGGTTAATTATCAGAACAGCGTCATGCAGTGTTCGTTCTGACTTAAGTCAGCTGGCTTGGGTTCAAGCTCTCTTGAACGGCCACTAAAACCCATCTTTGGATGAGGTTTTCATTTGTGAGCTGCTGTATCTCCTCTCATAGAGTGCCTACATAGAATCTGCCTACCACTGTCCACTTCCTGTGTCTGCTTTCAGTCCCAAGACCATCAGGAGAGCAACCATGTCTTAGACCTTTGGCTTCCCCACAGGGAAGGGCACACATCAAGCTTTCAGTATCTCTATTGAGTAGACTGAATGAATGAATGAATAAAAATGCCCAAATCAAGGCAGACTCACCAGCCCGGGAAGGACTCATCCTCTTGAGAGGTGTGGTAGACAGGTAGGCAGCTACTGCATGCATAGTGAGGCTACTAGGTGAGCAGAAAGGAAACAACATTTGACACACAAGTTGATCACAGCCTAGGGGACAACTTATCAGTGAGGGAAAATGGGCTCATGAGTATAGCAATCCAGATAGTTTCCCATGTTCTTTGCCAAGGTGAACATAATCTACATATGAGTAAACCTAAGTTCTGCCAATGGTCAAAAATGTGAAAAACTAACTTGTGACAACTGTTTTCACTTGGAACCATGCTAAAGTGACTTCTCTTCCTAAATCGGGCGGGTCACTTTTTATGCTAAATTTCCATTCAATACTTTCCAAAAATCTTTCTTTTTCCTTCCTAAAGAACCAGTATGACACCCCCCAACTCCAGTGATTCCAAAATGTCACAGAAGGCTCATTGTATGAGCATACTTGTGGTGAGGTCCTTCTCTTGGCTATTAGAACAGCAATTGTGTGCTACCCCTAACTCCACGCCATTTTGCTAAGTCTCAAAGCAATACAAATTCAGCTCAAATCAATTAGCAACACATTTCTAACTCTTGGCACTTCTTCGGGGTGGGAGGGGAGGTGTCAATTTTTTTTTTTCCTGGTGGGGGAACCAGCAGGGTTAGTCTGGGAGCCCCTTCCTCTCTGTGGTTGTGCTTCAATCAAAAGACTCAAATGTGGAAGAACAGGGCTATAGCACAAGCAACTGGGACAAAATTTGAGTAGGTTTTTTTGTGGGGTTTTTTGTTGTTGTTGTTGTTGTTTTTTAATTTGACCTAGTGAATAAAGCACAGGACACAGAGAGGCAGCTGATAGAATATTTTCCTCACTATAGCCAGGAAGCTGACACTGTGTACTCTTGACTTACGTGCCCTGACCCCAGAGCTAAGCCATCAATCTTGTCCCATGTCTCCTCTGGCTTGACGTACCCCTTCTCTTCCCCCTTACTCTTCCTTACTGGATAGAATTATCTTCCTCTCAACTAAAGGTACCCCAGGAGAATAAACGTTGTTTTTCAAAGCAGGGTGGTGAAGTGGAAGAAAGGAAGGAAGGGAGGAAGGAAGGGGGAAAAAAAGATAGAAAACAATGCCTATATGGGACCTGGCTGGAGCCAAATTCTTGAGGACATTAACCTGCAAAACTCTCAGGATTTCCTTGATTTCTGAAATGTACACTTAATGCACAAAGTGCTCACTTTTAACCTTAGGATTGTCCTGGCTTTGTTCTGGATAATTACTGAATCAAAAGACTCACAAAGATAGGGTGGGTTGTTTTTTGTTTTGTTTTTCTGCTTCTGACAAAAAGGTCCATGGTGTGCCAGACTGCTTTAAACAAAACAGAACAAAACCACCAAGCAGGTGATGCATGTGCAAACACTTGGGAAATCGGGTTGTGGAGGGAGGGGTAATTCTAGCTTCAAAATTAAACAAAATCATATGGATTCAGGTAAGGGACTTTGAAGAAAGCAAATGGGATCTGCTGGGAAAGAGAAGTCAGTGGTCAGACCTCAGAGGGCCCTGCTGGCTCCATCCAGGACCAACCATCAACCTTTTGGTTGCTGCTTTCCTAAGTGGGTTCTGAAGTCTGGCCACTGAGCTGAACCATCCACTCTCTCCTCCTCCTTTAAGTCCGCCAGCTCTCTGGTGGGTTCAACCCCAGCTCCCTATCAGTTGTCCATCCCTGCTTGGGAAGCTACCGTTACCTGAAACCTGATCTCCTCCAAGACTAGAAGTTTCCACAGGGCAGGGACTTTGTCTGGAGTTTAGCTAAACTTGGCAAAGGCAGTACTCCTATTTTCTTTCTTCTATCCCTTGCTTCAACATTGGTTTTCTTATTTCATCTCTGCACCTTTCTCCTCTCTCCCTCTGGACCCCTCTCTCCTTTCCTTCCCACTCCTCTAACAATAAAATAAACCAGCTAAGGGGGTTGATCTTAGCTTACAACTGGTTCTCAAGGACCCTGGGATTTCAACAGCTCAGAAAAGAGAGAAAGAGAATTGAGGAGGGGAGTGGAATCCAGATTCCTTTCCCCCTTCTCTACCCAAGTGAAAAGGCTAAATTAAGTTAAGGGTCAATGGAGAGGTGACAGAATGTGGGAACTGGATTCTATGTGTGCTTGGGATAGGAGAAGCCAAATTAAAACAAGACAAAACAAAACAAAACAACAACAAACTGAAAATCATGGTTAATAAATACTTAACTAGCTACACATCTGGTGAGGAGCCAGAGTTAAGAAAATCAGAGCAGGATAAGGGGAAGGGCTGGGGGCTGTGTGTGTAATCTTATAAAGTCATTTCAACAATAAATATAACTCCTAAAAGAAAAGGGGCCAGGCTAAGTGTTCGGTGTGGCTTTTCAGTCCTGTGGGAAGTGAAAGTGGACATTTTGTCTCCAAGAGATATTAGGGGCACTGAGAGGGTGTGGTCCCTGATAAGAGGAATATTCCTGTGTTTGGAGTGGGGGCTGAGGAAGAAACAAGTCAAATGCAAAACTTATGTCCCCCCTCCAAAGCACAGAATGTCTCCAATAGCATTCAAACTAAGCTCCCAGGGGCCCAAGACAAGATGATAACCCACCCCAAGGATACCCTTGAAATGTGGGGTTTTTTTCTGTTTGGGTTTTCTACATTCAATCTAGAGAGTTCTATCAGTTCCCACATTTGCAAGCAGACACAGCTATTCTGAGCTCTTTGCTGACCTCTGGTGGGTAGGTTCACTGTTGCTGGGTTAGGCTGCTCACCTGTACCCACTTCTCCTGTAACACCTGTGGGGAGTGTGACTAGCTCACTGCCAACCTTTGAGGTCACATATCAGAAACCCTGAAATAGGGGGTAAAGAACCAAGAAAAGCCTTTTAAAATCTCCAGAAAAAAAACCAAAACAAAACAAAAACTGAAAGACAAACAAAACAAAACGTGGGCGAGAGGGAGGGTGCTATAGCGAAGTTTGAAAAGAAAAATTTGAATAGCAGAGTAGGGGAAATGTTTGCCTGAACTAATATATATTTTTTAACTTTGTTCCTCTGACTGTTACATTTTAGAAGAGGAGGAGGAGGCATATCAGAAAGGAATTCTGAGGCTGGCCTTAGTGGAAGAGGGGTAAGTTCCCAGCCAACTTTGTGGCCCTGCCTGGGAAGTCCATGTGGCCTTCCTCAGTGGCTATGGAGAAGACAGGATAGTAGGACCTGGGTAAGTACAAAGACACTGTCCTTGGAACCAAGGGACCTAGTCCTGCATTGTTCTACAGTGTCCAAAATGTCCTCTCCTCCAGGGAGGCTCTTTGGATTTCTCCTAGAAGCCTTATGTCTCTGTCTCTCTCACAGTTCTCAGCTGGGTGAAAGAGGATAAACTTCTGAACTCTGCTGCTAAGTGGCTTCCAGGTATGGGGACCTGGAAACGATTAGGCACTAAGATGTTTTTCCTACACTAGCTGCCATTTTGGTGAGGGTACATTGAAAGGTGTGTGTGTGTATTTGTGTGTGTGTGTGTGTGAGAGAGAGAGAGAGAGAGAGAGAGAGAGAGAGAGAGAGAGAGAGATGAGTGGGGGAAGGAGAGGGTCCTGACAAATGTCTTCTACCTAAAACTTTTAAGAGAATTAAAATATTCTAAAATGAGAAACACACCCCTCTTCTTCTCCCAAAGAGACAAAAGAATGCACCCAGGGTCTCAGAACTTCCCCTGGCAGAAGGAGGGGCTGCTGTGCTACTCAAGAGCTCAGAGCCTGGGAACTGGAAGCTGCCACGTTGCCCCCTATTGTATTTTATCTTTCTGACCTGCTAAGATCTACAAAGCCCCCCAAGTGGGGTTACTTGTCACCAGATATTAATTGCTGAACTGAAACCTCAAAAATACATATATTCTTAGGCCAGGGGAGGGTCTGAGTCCCTGGAAAGGCAGCTGAAGGGAGGGGGTCCACAGTGCTGGCTGCAGCAGGCGCAGGCGCAAATTTTCTGTGGCCAGGCTCTCTCTATTGTAAAATCGGAGCGCCATCTGCCAGCCAGTTCTGAATAGCTTGCTTTGTTAAGTTTTTTCTACTCCCTAACCCTAAATAGTGGGCTTTCTCCTTTCTTTCCTTTAAAAGTTACGTGTATTTTAAAAATTCTGGCTCAGAAATGTCCTCCCTATGCAAAAAGATCCTACTTTTCAAAACAATCTGCAAATGAAAAGAAAAAGAAAAAAAGAAAGAGAGAGAGAGAATGGGAAGAGAGCAAACAGGTAAAATTACTCAGAAGCTTGTTTTCTTCTGAGCTGGGATGCAAATGAGCGGGATCCCCTTCCTCTACCTAAGGCAGCCATGCTGGTCACACCCCTTCCTTCCTGAAGACCCCTCCTGGCTGGGAGGCGCCTCCACAGGTGAGGCAGGAGTGCAATGCAGTGTGAAGGTGTTTGCTTCCTGTCACCCTGAGTCTTGGGGTGAGCCTCAGCTACAGCAATTTTGTCTGCTAAACAAGTGGAGTTTCTGCCCCTACCTTCTGTGGATGTTCCTGCCCTAAAACCCCACCCTCTGAATAATTGAAATATACTGAGGTGGACGTGGGGAGACACGGAAAGTTTCGGCTTCCTCTTAAACAACTCGTCAAATCTGCTCCCTCCTTGACCATGGCAGAACCTCAGGTAAACTTGAAGCCTTGTCAGTACTTCAAGGCCCCATTGTTAGTCTTTTATGGGCATTACTTGGAAAGTACATGGAAACCTAAAATCAAATGCTATAATCAACCAAGATCCCTGGAAAACCCCCATGCTTAAGCCAGTGCTCTCTCCATTATGCTAGGACCTTCTTGGAAAGTTGGGGCCTCTCTGTCCACCCCTCCCCCACTCAGACTGTCCTCTCCACTCAGTCAACACATGGAAGATGACAACATGGAGTCTCATTGGGAACATTTCCAGATTTCCCCACTAGAAAGTGGGGTCCCTCCTAAGTGTCAGTCTCAAATCCTCAGTTGCATATCTGTTTGGCAAAACAAAATGACCTTCTAGTGGCTAAAAGGAAAGAAACCAAAGTCACACGAACGCTAAAGTATAAATAGCCCGGAGCTTTCTGGCTACCCAAGTTTAAAAAAAATTTTCCCCCTAACGTCTGGCATTGGATTTTGGGTTCTGCCTTGAGTCTTCTAAGCATTTCCTTGGAAAGATGTTGTACTTGGTCCCAGGCAAAATCTCAAAATCAACATTCTGAGGTTTTTTTTTTTTTTTTTTTTTTTTTTTCCCTGAGTAATTTCTAGGATTGGGCAGTAAGAAGTTTTCCTAGTTAGGGGCACTTCGCTTAATGGAACCTGGAACACTCAGGCAAGACTGCAAGAAGCTTTCACTTCAAATGCTTCTTCCTACCTCACACAGCCAGCATCTAACCGCTCAAACCTAGTCTGTTTTTACTGATTCACCGTATCTTTACCCTCACAGCTAATTTGAGGGATGATAATCTTAAGTTCTTTAAGAGGAAAAAAAGAAAAAAGTTCTCTAAGAGGGGGAACATAATAGAAAGTCTTTGTTTGGGGCAAGGGCATGAAACCCTGGATTCATCCCCAGAAGCCAAAGGAGAGTGAAGGAAGGTGCAAGTTGGTGAGTTGGGCTTAAAGTAACAACTGAGCCTCGTTCTGATGGATAGAAATGGGGATAAATGCTGCCTTTAGGTGGGGTCAAATCCACACTTTTATCAAAGCCCCAACTACAATACTTTTGACCAGAAAATGTCTTTGGTCAGCTCCTTCTATTGGCACCACTGGCTCCATTCTGAAGAGCTTCTTCAGTGGACTGACTCTGTTTTCCCTATTACCGCAAAGGTGTCAGGCCTCCTTTCCATGAGGAGATGGATGTCTTTGGAGTCCATATCCTTTTCTGGTGGTGTATATTGTCTAAGTCAAGGCTCTTTCAGTATCTGTGTGCATATGGAAGGGGCAGGAGCCCCCCCTTGATGTCCGTATGTCCCTTCTACAATAACAGAGTTTACTAGTGCATATGAGGCAGGGAACACAGGCCAACATGATGCCAATTAATGCAACCTAACAAACCCAAGGTGCAATCATTAAGGGTTAAAAATCTATGTGTGCCCCTGATACTGGCTGCCCACTGATTACTTCAATATTGACTTATCAGAGCCCTAGACCAATACATTGTTTATTTGCCTGAAATATTTTTCTCTTCTCTCCAACTTAGGGTCATCTGGGGGTCACTCTCGGAAATCTGTGGGACTTGCTTCTACCCAAAAATGCACACCACCAAGATTCGTGTGCACACTGCTGACTGGTTAGTAGAAGGGGCAACTTTTCCTCAAAAGACTCATCTGGAGGTGACAAGTTAGATCGTGTGCGACATCTATCTTTTCCCGGGACGACAGATGAATGATGTCTGGGCAGCAGCTCTCACGTGGTGGTGACTAGAGATTTGGGTTGCCGCACTTATGCGTGGGGAGGCGGTGACGGTGGCGGCAGAAGGATGTTGTGCACTGGTAACAGTGGGGGGGGTGTGCGTGTGTGTGATGACAGTGGTGGTAGTAGCAGGGGGTTTTGTGTGTGTCTAATGTGTGCTGATGGCTGTTGTTGTTTTTAGTAGTAGTAGTTGGTGTGTATGTGAGTGTGTATGTATGTGTGTATGTGCATGTGTGCATGTATGTGTGCGTATGTGTGTGTGCATGTGTATGTGTGCATGAGTGTATATGTGTGTGTGCATGTGTATGTGTGCATGTATGTGTGTGTACATATGCATGTATGTGTGTGAGTGTGTATGTGTGTATGTGTGCATGTATGTGTATGTGAGTGTGTATGTATGTATGTGTGTATGTGTGCATGTGTATGTGTGCATGTGAGTGTATATGTATGTGGTCATGTGTATGTGTGCATGTATGTGTGTTTACATATGCATGTATGGGTGTATATGTGCATGTATGTGTATGTGTGCATGTGTGTATGTGTGCATTGTGTGTATGTGTGCATGTGTGTATATGTATGTGTATGTGTGCATGTGTGTATGTATGTGTATGTGTGCATGTATGTGTGCATGTATGTGCGTGTATGTGAGTGTGTATGTATGTGTGCATGTGAGTGTATATGTGCGTGTGCATGTATGTGTGCATGTGTGTGTATGTGTGTACATATGCATGTATGTGTGTATATGTGCATGTATGTGTGTATGTATGTGTGCATATATGTATGTATGTGTATGTGTGCATGTATGTGTGTATATGTGCGTGTATGTGAGTGTGTATGTATGTTTGCATGTGTATGTGTGCATGTGAGTGTATATGTATGTGTGCATGTGCATGTGTGCATGTATATGTGTGTATGTGTGTGTGCATGTATGTGTATGTATGTATGTGTGTATGTATGTGTGTATGTATGTGTATGTATATGTGCATGTATATGTGTGCATGTATATGTGTGCACGTGTGTGTATGTGTGTGTACATATGCATGTATGTGTGTATATGTGCATGTATGTATGTGTGAGTGTGTATATGGGCATGTGTATGTGTGCATGTATGTGTGTGTATGTGTTGATAGTAGCGGGGCATCTGTGTGTGATGGTGAGGGTAAAAGGATGTTGGGCTGTTAGCAGTGAGGTGTGTGTACATGTATAGCGACAGCAGGCGGTGGTCATAGTAGGGGGTTGTGGATGTGTAGAAAGTGTGCTGATGTCTGCTGTTTTTAGTAGTAGCGGTTGTGTGTGTGTGTAGTGGGGCATCTGTGTGTGATGGTGATGGTAGTAGGATGTTGTGCTGGTAGTGGTAGGGTGTGTGTATGTGTGTGTTTTTGTGTTTGTGTGTGCTCGTGTGCATGTGGTGGGGCATGTGTGTGTGGTGGGGCATGTGTGTGTATGATATCAGATGCTGGGAACATCCTACAGTGCATAAAAGAGGTCCCAGACCCTGACAGGAGCTAGCTTGAAGACCCTCTGTTAATAGATCCCCTTTAAATATTCCTAAAATCTTATCACACAGCTAAAAACAAGAAGCCACCACTTAAAATATGAATAATGTGCTCTGACTAAACTTCGGGGGCCCCTGTGGGTCTCATCTTTGGGGTGGGGGGCAGCAAAAACGTAAAGCAGGACCCTTACTACCTCTCTGGCTTTCCCTGTTGTCTCTCGCTGAAATGTAGAACCCTTTTTTCTGCCTTATACTGTCTCACCATCTAGTGGCCACCTGAAATATCAACCCGTGTTTACTGTCTCCGGGCTTTTCTAAAGCCCACCGCTGAAAAACTCTTATGTGAGGGGACAGGGGGCAGGAGGCCCCTGCATGACACATGTGACTTTAGTGATAAGCTTCTTAAGTATAAACGAGGCCCAGTAGAGCCATTCAGAGTGCAACTGCAAAAGGAATTAAGACGTACACTTCCCACACACGCTAAAAGACAACAATAGCACCAACAGAGAACAAATTAAAGGATTAATTACAAATCAACTTTTCCTTTCCTAAGAAGAAGCCCTTTGAGCTTTGGTCCTAGCCTTTGGACACTCAGGGATGGCCACAGGTTGAAGATGGTGCTGTTTGAGAGAATGAGTTTGAAGGCTCCCAGGCACCTATGTTTTTCCCCAGTGACACCGTCTACTCTTGACACTTTATCCTTTAGGGAATGAGGGGGAATTGTTTTTTGTTTTGCTTGGTGCTGATGAGACCAGTAAGCTGCTTTGGAAGCTGGGGTTCAGGCCTGAGGGATGGGTCTCAGAAGCATGGGGGCCTCAACTTGGCTGCCAGGTAAGCTACAGGACACTGCCCTTATTTCCTTTGCAGCTCCGGTGTCCTGGACTCATCTCGGTGCCTAGCTTCAGGTTTTGTGTGTCATTGTGACCATTGCTGTTGACATTTGTTTGAAGAAAATCCAGTCTTACCTGGACTTACCTGGGTGCAGGTTACCTGTAAGAATGTCATTATAGTTGTTTACATTAGTGACCAGTTTGACAAGAGGCAAACTGGTCACGTAGGAGAGAGGAGAGAGGTAGTGAGAACTTCTGACAGAAGGGACAGTCAAAGAGCCAGCAACTGAGAAGAGAGGCTCCCGCTGGCCATGCTGGGGTCCTGTCAGAGGTCACATTCCCTTAGCGGTGGCAGCGAGAAAGCTCGGCGTGACACCCAGAGAAGGTAGCTGCAGAAGCTTTTCTCTTCCCGTTATCAAAGAATAATTAGATGAAGTTGCAAGTACTTGCTCTGTGACCCCCAACAAGATGTGTGTTAACAGGGTCAGAAACACCGCCCAACACTCACATTAAATTTTAAATCAGATAATAATTTATATTGTTTTTATACCTCTCTCCTCATCCCAAGTTAAATCATTAAACTTTAGTAAGGTCCATTGTTTGAGCTTGGTGGGTGGGACCCTTCAGGTCAAAGTATTCCTGAGCTCTCACAAGTCCATCTGTAATGCAATTTGGGATTTTTACCTCTAAGTACAACAGAAGCACACTTCCTTAGTTTTCGTTCCTCTGTCACAGATCACTTGCCTGCTGTTCCTCCTTGATTACAGCTTCTGGTGTGGCACATGCAAAATACTTCAATAACTCTAACTTCAAAGGTGTGTGTCTTATGTCAGAGACCAAAGCATTCTGTGTCCCCTCAAGCCTGTGATGGTTGGCAATAATTGAAAAGTTAACATTGGGGGGGGTGGGGGTGGGCGGAGGTCCTTACCTCTTCTCGTGGTCCTTTCCTCTTCCACTGCCACCGGCTGGTCTGCCTCATCCACGATCTGGTTGTTGGAAGGGAAACTAAAAACACTTTGTTTTGCAGGTAAAATGGCCACAGTCAGACCCCCGAGCTAAGTAACGATACTGAACTAACGTATACATAGGTAGCTAAGAACAGGAAGGGGAGAAGAGGGATAAGCAAGATGACAGATGATATTTGTTCAGGATGGGGAGGAAAAAAAAAGTGACCTCTCAGGCTTTTTCTTCTTCTGCCAAATTACCATATAATATCAAATTTGGCAAGGTGTCATTTGTCTATTGCTTAAGTTCGCTTGTGTTTACAAACCCTGTACAAAGAGTGAACTATGAAAGGTAGAAGCCGGAAGCATAGGATGCCCAGGGCTTAAGAGTCTCTTATGGAGAATATCCAAGAAGTAAAACCTCACTTGGAATAAGGAAAGAGAAAAAAAAAAGTTATAAACTCAACCTTTGGGAAATCTCACATGTGAAACACTAGACCATAGCCAATAAAAAGCTTCATCCAGGATCTGGCTTTCCTCTTAGGGAATTAAGAAGGAAAAAAAAAAGTCCTCATCTTTGACTCTTCTGGCAGCTTGCATCCGAGACTGCCCACAAGTATCCTAAAGCTGCCCAAAGGCTCCAAAGATTGTTCTGAAATTCCAAAAGGAAAGCCAGATCCGTCTTCGATCATGGGTCAGGGGTCCATAGGTCAGCGCAGGAATGTGCTGGGGACAAATGATACATTGCATTCAGGGTACTAAAGAACTCAAGGTAGGTGTTGCTGGGATGCCCAGATGATGACTGCAACTGCCCAGGGCTTACTCTCGCCTCTCTTTGGCCCTGTTGTTTCTGTTTGGAAAACTTCTACTACTCTTTCTGTGAAGTTTTATTTTAAAATAGGTAAGAAAACATACTAATTTTAATTTCATTAAATCCATGGGAGGAGGAAAGGGTTTAGAAAAAAAAAGTTCAGAAAACTAATTTCTGTTTGCTATTTGTGCCATCTCCTGGAAGACAAAGAGGCATTTGAAAAGCTATCATTTTTGTAAGAAGGGGATGAGCACATTTTATTTGAAGGGATAATTGATTCTAAAAAAGAAAGGGGTATGCTTAGAGTTGAGAGTTTCAATTTTAATCAGTTAGGCTATCTTCTCTTTAAATTTTTTAAAATATAACTTTCCTGCATCAAAAGAAAACAATAAATGCTTTTCACAACTATGCATGAATACTTGTTGAGTGAAAAAGAATGGGACTCAGCTGTGCACTAAAAATAAGGATTTCATTAGAAAGACCAAGAAGAGAAAAATTATTTGGGGCTTTGTAATCCTTTAGCCAGAAATCTCTATACTCTAGCATTGCCCATTCAGGAATGTGTACAAAAAAACAATTGCATTGTCATTACTAATTATCATTAATTATGCATAATTAATTATCATTTATATCAATTATTGATTATTACTAATTAACTAATAATGATTGCTGTTGTTGTTGTTACTAGTGTTGATGTTACAAGCTTGAGCTCTGCTAAAGAAAACTATTGGGAGATTTTTTTATTTTTTTTCAGAAGAGGTACCAAGGAAAACCTACATTATTGAAAAAAAAAAAAAAAAAAAACTTGTTATAGTGTGTGTGTGGGGGGGGGGGGGATGAAGTGAAGCAAATGTGGATATGAAGCCTCACAGCACTGGTTTCCCCCAAATGGGCAGCTTGTTGGCTTGGTAGACATTCACAGTCAGTGATCTGTCAGGGGCTGGCTAGAATTCAGAAAGCAGGAGATTCGTAGACACCTGTCATTTCACAAGGGATTTTAAGATCACAGAGAACACTCACAACAATCATGCTATCAGCTTTGAGAAAGCAATATGGAATGTTTCTCATGGGCTTGGTGAGCGCTACTACCTCAGATTTGGAAGCCTGGGTCCTTCACATACTTACCTCGCAAACCTTGAGGAAGAAAAACAAAAGTCTCTAGCATTTAATTTCTGTGGTTTGAGTGGATATGCTTATGAAATGGAGTGTTGAAGTTCTTTCATTGCCCAGAACTGCTTCAAAGGATTGATGCGAATAGACAAAATATTTTTTTTTAAATGCAAAATGCAATTAGAACATGTCACCATTATCATCAGTGGCCACTGACAACGTTGAGAGCGTTGAGGTTTTGCCCCCGATTTCAAGTCAGGAAGGGACGTTCATACCACATTCTCAAGGTAGAGCATGTCAGCCAGTTAAAAATAACATTCCCCATTTAGAAAAGAAAAATGTTTCTGAGAGAAATTAAAAACCTTTAAAGGGCCTCTGAAAAACATGGATGTTACTGGGAGGCAGGATGCAGAGCTCTCTCTCCGTGAAAATCTGGGTGGGGGGGGGCAGGCAATAAGCTATGCCCTTCCCACTGCACCAAACAGTTCAGCAGAGACATTTTGAATTTAGAAAAAAAAAAAAAAAAAAAAAAAATGGCTGCATTAAAAAAAAAAAAAAAAAAAAAAAAAGCTTCGCACGATGAGATGCAGTGCAGTACTGTACCACTTGGCAGCCAAATAAATTACTATATAATTAATTGTGATGTGCTATAGAAATACGGTGTCATTATAGTGGTCATATTACACATAGTAATTTACCTAAACAATTATAATAAAGGCAGGAGATACTAAAAAATTCTGATCCAGTAGCCTCCTTGAGGTTTTAAACCAAGAAAAATACTCAAATGAAGCTTTGAGAAGGAGAAAATAAAAAGAAGAAAAGGCTAACCCACAGAATTATTTTAAGGTAACAGAAACATAGAAACAGTCTGTGATTAATTATGCTAAAAAGCCTCAGCTTTCTAGACATTATAGAATTTTTGTTAAATTATTATCTTTCTACTTTCCTATCTATCATCTATCTTTCAAAATATTCCCAGCCGTACAATGTTTGGGCAATAGAAACAGAGTATGCACACAGAAAAATCCTTTTTTTTTTTTTTTTTAAAAGCAACCAGATGAATCTGCGTATGACAGATGTTAAAGGATGGTCATTTGATCTGCATTTTCAGGGGGTCAGAAGGCAAAGATATCTTGTTTACCATAATAGGGCTAGACAGTTAGTAAAAAGTCTCATAAATTTAAGTAAATCCTTTCCTACTATTTCTCCCTCTCCCCAATCAGTAACAAGGACCCAGATACAATCCTTCTCTTGTTGCTTCAGCAAAATGGAAACCAGCACGGTGAGAAACTGCAGCTTGCTTTGACAGACAGCTCTGCTGCAGTCTCACGAAGCAGGGATGGCCATCTTAAAAGCTCAGGCAAGGCCCAGGCCAAGGCTGAGCAGCCTGCCTTCTGGGTAATGCTGCATCCAAAAGAGTATCGTGGCTGACATCCAGAAAGGGCAGGCAGGCCAGTACCAGGGTACCCCAACAAATGTGCTTTTGTTTTGGTTAATTACCCCCTCTAGAAAAACAAACAAACAAACAAATAATCTAAGGGAAATAAGGAAATCATCTACTATTCTAAAAGAAGCTGGCCCCAAACATGGAGTTTGTGGCAGAGAGCTGCATTAATGGACAGCATAAGACTCCAGCTCCTCTCTTCATTGGGGGGGGGGGGGGGCTAGAAAGAAGACCCAAGCAGTGGTGCCTGAGACTGCTTTAATGAAAGCTTTGATTCTAAAATGAGACAACCGAGGCCACAGAATGGAAGGGCTACGTCTGCTCTGCCAGCCTGCATTCAGATGTGCAGCGTCACTTGGGCCTTCTATCTGCAGACATTTGTGGCCGTACCCTTCCAGCCCCAACTCACAGGTCAGCTTCCCAGAGTATGGAAATGGGCCTGCAGTGAAACCAGAGCCTTGTCACGGAAGGTACTACGCTGTTCATGTAGCAGGGACGTTTGAAATTTACAGCTACTTCCCTTTTCTATGTGTTTGATTCCGTGATAGCAGTATTTCCCCAGGTAGGCATAAATAAAATGACCATCCTTCTAAAATCATGGTACGTGGGAGGCACATCACAACAGCACAGTCATGTCATCAATGTCTTTAATAAACACGATCACAAATTATCAAATGTCCAACAGACAGACGTAGCACAGCCCCAGAAACTGTGATCCTGAGATCCCTTGACAGGTCTTAGAGAATAAAATAAATTAATTGTGGAGAATTCACTCCTGAAGATTTTATTTAAGCCATAGATCCAGACCATTGTTAATTGCTGTTTTGATTAATCTGGCAAAAATGAATGAATGCCTCAGGTTGGAGAAAAGTATGAGGGGTGAGGGGCTCTGGCTGTGGAATGAGGGGAGGGGCCTTAGGGGAGGGAGAAGACATGGAGAGCTGGGGAGTGGGTTGAACAGAGGAGGGGGGGAAGATGGGGACCTCCAGAGGTGCCCATCTGGCTGCTGTAACATTTCTCTCATCCTAAAATCTTTATTTTTTTTTTCATCCCAAACTGATTTACTGAAGATCTTACCTTCGATCTTCCTTCCCCCAGCTAAAGCTGCTTGAAAAAAACTCATATGCAAAGATTTACATAGTTCACAAGTAATATTTCCAGCTCCCCATGCATTGTCCACGCATTCAGTATGCACTGAGTATTTATTTTTTTATTTTAATTATATAATTAAAATACAAAGGGGAAGTTGCTCTCTCAACACAATTCCCAACCTTCCTAAGCCTGGCCCCTCCTACCACAGGCTGTAAAAATGTAAGTGATTGGCTTACCTAGGGCTCTTCGCTAAGAAGAAAATTATTTTTTATATGTATATATTTTTTTTTATTTATTTAAACCCAGCCACGCCCACCCCCTAGGAAACCAACCCAGTGTTTTGAATGTGGCCTTGCCAACAGAGCTAACTATACCCCCCCCTTCTGTCTACCTCTCTCCTCCCCCCAAGGTGGGCCTAGTATGTGTGTGTGTATGTGCAGAATACAAAATACAGACGTTGCGAACAACCCCAAAGCCCCAGATACCTGAGTGTCTGGTTTTTCAGCCGTTAAGGCAGGAGGGTTTGACGTGAGGGTTTGAAGTGAGGAAATGCTTAACGCAAAGGGAAAAAGAGAGAGAAACACACAGGGAAAAAGGTTATGGAGGCCCGCGGCTGCGGCCCCACTCCCCCCAGCCAACAGCCCAGCCGATTACCCAGGATGCCCCGCCACCTTTTTTTTTTTTACTGCGCGTTTTCCCTCTGCTCGCTGCAGAGAGTCCGCGCACAGGTTTTTACAGAGTGTGCCAATACGGAAAGTTTTGCTCGCGCCATGGCGCAAATCACAAGACAGCCCATATCAGACTACGAATACACAATCGGCGGGTACACTGAAGGTGCCAGGGATGGAAACTGGGACACACTGAGCATGTCATGCACAGGCGGACACAGAAAATGGACACCAACACACACCAACAACAAGCTGTCTGAGTCGAAGCAGCCGTGCCAGGCGAGGCGGGGGCGCGCACCCGGATGGCCCTAGCCCACCGCGGTCACGAACATTTAAGCCGGGGGAGCCCCGAAGGGCCCACCCCAGCCGTTCCGGGCTCACCTCACGCCCCCGCCTGTCCAGCCTATTACGATCGCTGGCGCTGGCGCTGGCCTCCTGACAGTAACGACCCTCAGTGTTGCTCGGCACCACTTTTCTCCCTGGAGGGCATATACTTCGGCCACCCGAACCCTCGAAAAATCCCCTTTTTCCCCCCCACTCCCAGGGCATAGTTGGGGTCCCTCCCTGGAACTTCTAACAGGGTATCAGGACCCCCTCCGCCCACGGACAAGGCCCAAGCCCCACCGGAAGGCCCTGCCACCCCCTCCCCGGGTGCCCGGGAGGCCCTACTGCCCAGGGGCAGAAACTGCGTAGTTACCTAGAAGCAGCAGGCGGTGGGTACACATGTAGTCCATCTTCTCCTCCTCCAGTTGCTTGTCGATGAGCTTGCTGCGTTTCTTGTCTGCGCGCTTCTGCTCTCGCATCTCAATGGCTTCTTTGCGCATCTGTTTGCGCCTTTTCTCCATGAGCTCCTGGGCCCTCCGGGGGCTGAGGGATCGTGAGCGGGTCTCAGAGAGACCGAAGCAGCTTCCGAAGGTTCTGGCGAAGAACTTGCGGACTGGGTTGCACCCGACCGAGTGGCTCCTCCGGGGCTGGCCGGGGCGGCGGTTGCGCCGCAGAAGCCACTGGAAGCAGCCGGTGGCCCCTTCTTCCGACTCATCGCTAGAGGAGTCGATCTCGCAGATGACGGACGATGCCCCCTCGTACCTGCAGCAGCTTCGGCCACGTTCGTACTTGTCAGGCCAGGCAGGCGGCCGCGGAGCAGGCCGCGGAGTAGGCGGCTCAGCAACCTGGATCTCTGGGCTGGGGGGTCTAAGATGGGCTCGGCTTGGGGCAGCAGAGGCTGACCGGCCGGCAATGACTGCCCGGGCGGCAGAGGCTGCGCGGGCGGCGGCAGCTGCGCGGGCAGGAAGGCATGCCTGGGCGGCGGGAGTAGCAGAGAGTGACCTGGCTCCCCAGACCAGAGGACCTGCATAGGCTGCCCTAGCGGCAGCTGCCCTAGCGGAGGCTGCCCTAGCAGAGGCTGCCCTAGCGGAGGCTGGCATCGCTGGGGCGCCAGGGACTGCCCCGGCGGCCGGATGGGCTCTGGCAGTGGGGATGGGTCGGGGAGCGGGCTCCGGAGGGGCGACGGGGGCAGCCCGGGCGGCAGGCTCCGCCGGGATGGCAGAGACTGCCGCGGCCGCGGGCTCCACCTGGGTGACGGAGGCTGCCCCGGAGGCAGGCTCGGCCGTGGTGGCAGGGACTGCCTCGGAGGCTGGCTCCGCGGCGGCTGGCTCTCCGGCTCCTTCGGGCTCGGCAGGGGTGGCTGGGGCGACGGCCGGGGCTGCACCTCCGTCAGGCTCTGCTCGGATGGCAGGGGCTGCTCCGACTTCTTCAGGTTCGTTCGGGAGATCCGCGGGTGCCGCTGGGGCTGGAGGAGCTCCTCCGGCGTCAGGCTCGGTAGCGACGGCTTGGGCGGCTGGGGCTGGCCCGGCATCCATGGCTCCTGGCTGCGTGGATCCTCCGTCCCCTGGCTCCGGAGAGGGGACTTTTCCTTCCACCACAGCTGCGGTGGTAAGGCTTCCTTCCATCTCGGCTGCTTCTCGCTCAACTGGGGGTCTCTCTGCGCGCTCGCTCTTATCTGGGGCTCCAGAGACTTCGATGGGCGGGCCATCACTTGCGATTGGGGCGTCGTCCATATTGACAGCGGTGTCGTCGCCGACCCCAATGGAGGCTCTGCCAATCTCCAGCAGGGGTCTGGAGATCTCCAACGGGGGGGTGTCGCAGGCGAAGTTGGGCGCAGCTCTGACAGCCTCGCTGAACGGTCTGCCAATGGCGCCTTGGACCCAAAGGGGAGGCGCGTTCTCGGCGGGAGCGAGGCAGAGCGTACTCGGGACCGCGGCTGTCGGGAACTCGCCGCCAGGGCGGATTGGCGGGATGACTCGCGGGAGCCCCGGGGGTGGGCTATCGCTCCCAGATCCTTCTCCGTCCAACCCGTACGGCACGGATTCTTCAGGTGGAGGGCTGTAGTCGTCTCGGAGGCCAGCGTTTTCAGATCTGAGGTTCCCGGGCTCCGCGGCAAAACCTCCGGCCGCCCCTTCCTCCGGACCTCCTGGAGCAAGGTCCGGGACGTGCATGGGAGGCTGGGGCCAGTATCCCCGGGCAGGCTCATTGAACTCAAATGGCATAGCTTCTTCCGGTGGGGGGCTATAGGCTCCCAGGCTCGGGTTGGGACCACCGGGGGTCCCGGGCTCCAAAAGCGCTGGATTGAAGTCTTGGGGGCCCGATGGGGTCCCAGATGTTCCAGGCTGCCCCAGGGTGGGCCAGAAATCTCCGAGGCTGGGCTGTTGGGTGTCGAATGGCATGGCTTCCTCCGGAGGTGGGCTGTAGTCTCCACCCACTCGGACTTCCTCGAAGGCCTGAGGGAGGCTCTGGAGGTCAGATCTGGAGACCTCAGGGGGTCCAGAGACCTCAAGGCCAGCCTCGTCGGGGATGGGCTCATTGTTGGACGGTTCGGTCTCCATTTCTTCGGCTGGGCCAGGCCCAGCACCGGCGGCAGCTGCCCCTGCGGCCTCCAGAGGTTCCTGCTCGGGCTGCTCCCCGACCTCAGGGGGGATATCGTGTTGTCCTGACATATTACTGCCGTGGAGGCGGTTGCACACGCCCATAACACGGTGGCGGTTTTTCAAAATAAGTTTGGGGCTCCGTAAGACGGAGCACCCAGCCAAACTAGGGTGAAAAAAATTATTTTAAAAAAAATTAAAAGTTTTAGCTGGAAAGTTCTCCAGCCTCAGTTTCCAAATTTTGAAAGGATAGGTGCTCAGGGCCTAGAATCCAAGACCGCGGCAGAAGCAACTCATTTCTTGCTGGTGGAACCTGGTACTTTCCTAGTTCCGCTTATCCCTTCAGGCTCCGGTCAGCTGGGCATGCGCGGGCCTTTCCTGCTCCCTCTTCTTACTTTGTCCAACTTTAGCTCCGCCTTCTTGGCATCCCGGAGCGTGCCGATTCGTCTCGAAAATCGTGAGAAAAACTCTTTCTCTGCCGCCAGAGGACGCCGGTCTCAGTCTGAGGTGGCTTGGGGAGCTGGCTGCCAGCTCTGACAGCTCCCGGCTTTGGGTAAGGGGGCTGGTGCACGCAGGCCTCTCAGGAACGTTCGCCTCCTTCCTCTTCTCTCCCGGACTGACTCTGAGTCTCTCTTCCTCGCTTTTTCCCTGGCCAGAGAGAGCGCGCGAGCTCTCCTGCGTTGCTGGGACACGTGACGCAAGACGTGGGCATTGGTCTGTTAGAGTACAGGCTCTGAAATCCTCCCTCCCCATCTGAATCTTCTCGAGGGGAGGAGGGACTGCAGGAGGGCTTTATCACCCCAGATTAGCCCAGTGCGCGGCGAACCCCTTATCCGAAGACCCCAGACTCCGGCAATCATTCGGCTTTTATTCAGTTCCAAGTCGGGGAAAAGGGAGCCTTTAAGATACAAGGAAAGGGATAGAGGAACACAGACGAAAATGCGACAGGTGGTCGTGAGCCCACCGGAAGGGTCGCGAGGGGGCGGGGGGGGCGAGGGGGCGAGGGGGCGAAGGGGCGAGGGTCTGCCGAACGCAAACACGCAATTTGGTTTTTTGTTATTTTTTTTTTGTTTTATTGTTTTTTTTTTTTTTTTTTTTTTTTTTTTTTTTTTTTTTTTTTTTTACAATGCTCGGGGGTCGTTTTTTTTTAAAATTGTCGCCTCTTGGATGTTTTTCTCGGCAGTTTACGGGGGACGGCTCCAGCAAATCCCTTTTCTGTGCCCCGTCCTCACTCTACTTAGAGGGTCTCGGCGGTGGCCTAGCGTGACGCAGTTAGCATTCGCCCTGTTTAGGTAGTGACGCAGTAAAATTTAAGGTCTCGGAGAGCACTGCGGAAAAACATGCGAAGCCCCCTTAGGCGGTCCCCACGGTTGCCGCTGCCGCGCAGACGAGGGAGGGAGCCCGGGACTTACCGGAAGACCCCTACGTAGCTGGGGGGTCTTCACCCCCCGCCCCCCCCGGGGAAGGGCGTAAGGGGGTTGGGGATGCGGGTGACGGCTCCTTTAGGGTGATCTGAAAGACTAGAAAAGCCGATACGTACTTAGCCCACCGACCCCATCGTGCCGCGGCGGCAACGGCTGCCGAGACCCGCGACCTCCGGACGCTGGCGACCGCCGCCGTTTCAGCAATCAGTTCCCCTAAGCCCCTCTCGCCCCCTTTTCCCTCGGTCGTGAGCACCCGAGAGCGGCTGCTTATACTCTGAGCTGCAACAGTCCAGCCAGGCAGCCTTCAGCGCGGCCACAAAGCCCGCGGCCGGGAAGCCAGGCTGGGAGCCCCTTGCGGAGCCACGGGGGGGGGCTCAGGGCTGTAGGAGATAAACAGCCGCATTGCCCGGTGGGCTCCGGAAATGTATCACAAAATACCCTAGGTCTGGGCTACGCAGGGGCATTACGGGGTTTTAGTTTTTCTGGGGTTTCTGTTTTGTTTCCTTTGCCGCTTTCAGAGCCTAGAACCGCGGCACGCGTGCACGCGCACTCACACTGCTGTCATTTTGCCCGCAGGCGACGGCCGCGAGGCATTGTCTTTGGCTGCAGTGCAGCTAGGCAGTGAGGCAGGTGGTTGTCTGGCCTGCAGGACCCTGAGGGGAGAGAAGGTGGAGGCACATGGGGTCGGCTGCGGCAATCATGCACCAAGCAGATGGCTGTATTGCAAGACACATGCGCGTGTACCGCGGCAAGCACTGATTTTCTGAAGTCTAACATGTCCCTCTCCCACTGCAGGCTCAGCACACGGCAGCCCCCTGTCCGGCAGCGTCCACGTGGTCGCCCAGAGTAAAAGAAAGCACACAAAGCGGACCCCTAGCGAACGCCTGGGACCTCCCGAAGGCGTGTCACCTCGGCTCTACGGCGCGACGCGCTTCATGCCGGACACTTTGAACTTTGGTCCGAAGTTTGGCCAACTACACCCACGCAAAATGGCGAAAACAATTTGAACACAAACTGAATGGTCCAACTGGGTCTCAACCACCATCCCACTCCCCTCCGACCCCAGTTTCAGGTCAGCTATTGGGCTGGGGTCACGCCAATCAAGGATGCCTGGCGAATGAGCAGGGGGCTTCAGACCGGAAACCGGATATGGGTGGGAGGTCCATTAGGGGGCGCCGCGTTGGAACGCCCAAAGAGGTGTGCTTTCTGGGTCGGTGGGAAGCAGTTGGCGGGCGGGTTTATGGCGGCCAGGCCTAGAAGGCCACGGTAAGCCGCGTGTGCCTTCTGGGGTCAATCTTTTTTCTGCCCTAAATCGCCAGGGCCAGGTGGGAAAGTCGGGGGTTGCCATGAACCATCCCTTGGGTTCATGATGGCGGTAGGCTAACCCCCTTCACAGAGAAGGCTACCGCTGAAACACCGCGGAGAGAGGCTTTTCTAGGGCCTGGAGGTGGTGAGCCAGGCCCATGGAGAGAGAGCTTACTGCTCCGATGCAGACGAGCAGTACAAGATGGACAGAGTTCATTTCCCAGGGATGCTGAACCCTGCACAAGGTGGAAGGTCAGTAGACGCCGAGGTTGGAAACCCAAGAAGACCGCCACGCGGATTCCTGGGCTCTCCAGGCCTCGCACACCCATCCCCAAAGCACCATTCATCAAAAAAATGGGCTCAGGCTCTCTTTGTTCAGACATTCTAGCATCTGTGGGAATCCTTTGTTCCATGTTCTTTCTTATATCATGCTTCTCTGGCAGGGAGAAACATCCAGAGCATGCCAATCTCCTTGCGAAAGAGCAGAACGGCATGGAAATGGAAAAAAAAAAAAAAAAAAAAGAAGGCCTCTAATAGGAGGGGTTGCAAAGACCAGATGGAGAAAATGGCGCCTCGAATGGGTCTCCATAGAAAGATGTCTTGACTATGAATAGAAGGGGCGGAGCAGGGCGGGCACACCTTCACCTATCTGGAACAAAGAGGCCCACAAAAGGAAGAGTAGGGCCTGGCCGCGTTAACGATCGGACACCTTTGCTTCTGTGGAAGCAGTGGGAAGAAGGGGGGAAAATGGATGTGCTTTCTGAGGAGTCCATGGAGCATCCGGGCTATTTTGGCAGGAAGTGAAGAAGAGGAAATGGATTAGATGGTGAAAGGTGTGTTTTTCTTCCTCCTTTGCGGATGAAGATTTGCGTCCAGTTTTTAGAAAAGGCAGAACCAATATGGAGGGTGGTTCCGATAGAGGGAACAAAGAAAGGGTTGTTCACAATGAAGCTGCAGTTGCGGAAGCCCCTAAAGGAGAGACCCAGACACCAAAAAAAAAAAAAAAAAAAAAAGATGGGTTCCAGAGGCCTCCTGGGAGCTCCTGTGTTAGACGGGTTACAAAAGGCGGAAGAGCCAAAGACTAGGACCTGGTTGTTAGACACCAGGAATTGCACAGAGAAGTCAGGGAGGGGCCGGTGTGAAGGTAGATTTTTTTATTTCAGACATGACAGATTTGAAAGGAAGATGGACGGTTTGGGGGAGATTTTTACAACCTATTTCTGGGAAGGAAAGGTCTGAAGTTTAAGAGAAGAGTAAAAAGCAAAAAATTAAATTGGCAAATCAACCTTCCTAGGATTTGAAATTACTTAATCACATAAAATTTCTCCAGTGGAGGGATATATCTGGTGAGGACAGTTGAAGAGAAAAAGGAAGGTAGCAGATGGAGAGGTGGAAGCAGCCCCTGCCTGCATTATGGCTTCTCAGCCTGTACGCTGGTGGCTTGGGCTGGGTAATCTTTTTTGCTGTGGTGACTGTCCTGTGTATGGCAAGATAGGATATGGCTTCCCTGACCTGTGTCTACTGGATGCAAGTAACATCCCTTTGGTTGTAATAATACAAATGCTCTCATGTTTTGTCCAAATAGCCTCTGGGGTATAAAAAAAAAAAAAAAATCATCCCCATTTGAAAAAGCTAAGAAAGAGTCCTTATGTTGACTAAAAATTTCTTTAAAGGTAAATTCATACTAGGAGAACCAGAGCCCCATACTTAACCCTGACTATCCCTCTGCCCCCTGTGCTCTCGTTTTCTATAGTGACTGAGCAAGTCAGTTGGATGGATATGGAGCGAAGTGCTGAGGCTCTGCTGTACAGCAGCAGCAAAGCTCACGAGGGCCCTGCAGAGGAGTCAGAGTTTTAGAAGCCGATCAGCATAAAAGATAACTGGATGGCCTGGCCAAAGAACTTGGGGAGCCCAGAATGGTAAGAGCTTGAGGTGATCAAGCATGCAGGTTGACTGGGAGTCACCCTGATGGGTTGGACTGTTTAGTGAGCCTGTTTGGATTGTGGATCTTGCTAGCTTAACACATGTCTGATGTGGATTCGAAGGGTTGTGTTGAGCGTTGCTGAGTACCGTGTCTGGAGCCTCACCCTGCTAGGAGTGAGGTTTCTAAATGTCCAGATATAACCGTACACTAGCAAAAGCTTTTTATTCCTCGCCTCTTATTTATGTGTGTGCTTAAGTTTGTGTGTGTGCTTGTGTGCATGTATGTATTCTCAAGCATGTGTACATCCATGTGGAGGTCAGAAGACAACTTACAGGAGCTGATTCCACCGTGTGGGTTCAATGAATCAAGTACCTTTGCCAGCTTATCCCACTCACCAGCTCACTAGCAAAGGATATTAACTGTTTTTCCTATTCTAGTCGACTTTGTAATAGGGGAGGAGGTAAATGTTTAGAGGTATGAGTAAGAACAGGGAAGGCAAGTCGGCTCTAAGGCATGAAGCGACGGAAGAGGAAGTCAAGGCAGTCAGGCAAATGCCCAAAGAAGGCTAAATAGGTGTGAAGGACAAAAGCTAAGCTTGAGGTCTTGACCCCATTCTCATGAGTAATGTGTAAGAGCAAAACGCGATAGGGAGATGGTATGTCATTTGGGGAACAGGATTTGTTGTGTAAGAAAGGAATGCTAAGCATCACTACGTTTCCACTGGCCGCTGCTTTTCTGAGGAAAGCCAGCCTATGCTCAGAGCAGTTGGTCCAAATGACCAAGCAAGAAATATCAGGTGTCCTTTGGAAGTAACAGCAACTGGAAAGGAGTTAGCTGCTGACTCCCACAGTTTCACTGTCACCTGAAAAGGCATGGTCCCACTTTTGTAAGATCCGGGTTCCTAGTGGTTGTTTTCTAATCAACAATTGTGTTTGTACCTTTTTTTTTTTTTTAACTGCCAAAAGTCCAAGGACTATGCAGATATCAAGTAGCTGCTTCTCAACTTGATTTATCCTTGTAACCACAAAAGAGAAAGCCAAGTAGAAAAGGCCCCTTGGGAGGAAGAGAGGGTAGAGAGAGCAAGAGGAACTGAACAGAAGCCAGGAAAAGCAAGACCATTGGCAGTAAGGTTCTTTTTGGTTTGTGGTTTGGGGGAAGGGGCGGCCTGGTGGGAATCCTCTGCACGTAGTTCATATGTGTGCTATTATTTTGCAAGCAAAGGAAACAGAGAAAGAGAAGATAGAATAAGAATTCAGGCAACCACTAAGTCTCTCAGCCTCCCAGTGACAAAGGTTTTCTGAATGCTTCCCTGAGTGGCAATAAGACTTTGAAGCTGTTCAATTAATTACTGTTCAATTAAGACTGCTGCAGCCATCGCCCCCCTCCCTGCCGCCATCTCTGCCAGCCTTGGCCAGTGGAGGCAGCAGCAGCTTACTGCTGTCTGCAGAAGGGGCTTATGTGTGGCCTGCATCAGGCAAATGCTAATTAAAGGAAAGATACCCCAACAGATAGAGCAAGATATTGGACTGGGGACTGATGCAGGTCTCATGTTAGGGGGTGAAATGATGTTTATGAATACAGCTGGGCAGCTCTGGATGAAAAGCCCTAAGAATTCAGGCCCCTCACTCAGGCTTGTTAGCAGTGCTCCATCTCAATGGCTTCTTTGTAGCGGGGTCACCAGATTGTGCCTTAGCTGACCATGCTCCTGCCACTTGTGCCTGCATACACTGTGCTGTGGTTTTCCTGTGCAGAACAGCTGAGGATGCTACAGAGTCCACTGTGAGAGAAGTGCCCATTGCAGATGAGAGAGACAGTACCAGGGAAGCTTGCTAGCAGGGGTGGGGGTGGAAGGAATGGGATGTGGGATCCCGGAAGGTGGGTTTGGTTTTAGTGGAAAGGCTATTTAAGATTTCTGGAACTCAGGGTGGAAATTCCAGGCACCCTGGGGGCTTCTGGGGCCTGAATGCTATTTGAATTTAAGGGGAATGGTGTATTTCACCTTCTCATACAACCTCAATTATCGAAAGCAAATTTTCCTAACGAAGTCTAATTGGAACAGCAACATAAGCCAGGACAGTCAGACAGCTCTTGCCTGGAGGGAGGAGAAACCTATCAACTTTGGGTTTGTGCGCCTATTTTTTTCAAGTCTGAGAGTGGGAGCCGTAGAGGCTGGCCTTTCTTGAGTCAAAACCCAATGCTTAGGTTTTAAACTGGTAAGTAAGCTTACAAATTTGAGGTATCTGTATGAGAACTCCATTTTGTAGATGAAGTTGAAATTCTGGGGACTGTCAGGGAACAGTGACTTCAAGGGGTGACTAATCTGAAAGCCTCATTAGCGGCCATCTTTGGTTATTAAAAACACTCCTAACACTGAGGTGACGCCTGCTTCTTGTACCTGGTTTTAACCCCTTTCAGCTTGCCATAGTTGATTGTGCCCTCAACTTTTTTCTTTCTTATCTCGTAAATGCTTTTGTATACCCATAAAATTTGCTGGCTGGCTTCGCCCCCTCCCCCTTTCCTTCTTGAAGCTCCTGCCTGGCTGCTTCACATCTAGTTCTTTTATTCTCTGTAATCCCACCCTTTCTGTTCTCCTTGCATTTAAATTACTGCTTCTAAACACCCTGTTTTCTTACTGCCCTCTTTAACCATGGGGCAGCCACATCCTCTTGCTGATATATAACATGCTCACCCTAAAATAGGCCCTTAGGAAAAAACATACAGGCTGTAGCCACACTTGAGGCTGGGGAAGCAGCCTCTCCCCTCCCCCTCCTGGTCTCCTCGGGTGTCCTGTCTCTGCTGGCAGAGCCCTATCAACAGGTGATGTGGCTCTGCATTGCAGGCTCTTGGACTAAGCTGTTTACTGGGAGGGGAGGGGAAGGGAGGGGAGCGGAGCAGAGAGGGGACTGCCACAGGGGGAGAGGACTCCCTGTCAGGGAGATTTTGAGAAAAACAAACACTAGTAATATTTAACCAAAATTTTAAATGGCTGAAAGGGGTTAAAGCATAAAACAAATGTGATATGTGATGGTAAGTCATTTAATTTGCAAAGCCAATTTTGTCAAGAAGTATTTGCTTTGTTTGCCCCAGGCAATGGAACGAAATTTGGTGTGTGTGTGAGAGAGAGAGAGAGAGAGAGAAAATTTATCTATTACCAGACCTTGCAACGTATAAAATGATAAATACAAGTACTAAAATTGTGTGGAGACAGGGACCACTAAATAAATGGCAGGAGAAAAGCACCTGGGAGGGAGTGATAATTAATAGAAAAGTGAAAGACTTGGTTTATCCCAGCTATCTCTAAGCCTCCAAGCCACGACGTAACTACGGTTGGCTATTTCTCATTGCTGTTACCTCTCAATGGGTACGGGGCTCTGAAAGGTTTGTTTTAGACACTGAGCACAGGGGAAGAATGTAGGAAAAACAACCCCACCGCTCCCAGCATTGCTGGGTGCTCTTAGGAATGGCCCCCCCACTCCTCCCCAAGGACAGGACACGGTGACAGGACATGTGGCACACCTGCCCTCTTAGGTCATTGTGCCACGAGCTGAAAAGCAGATTTAACAAACTAATATCAGACCAACACAAAACAAATTTCTTCACAGTTGGTGCTTTTTATTTAATCAACATTTGAGACTGAGGAATTTCGTTAGGGCACAGTCCTTAAACTATAAGATCATTTTCAGATAGTGCATTTTAGAAGAAACTGAGGCAGAGAGGTGTGAGGGAAGCCTGAAGCCATTCAACAGGGTGGGTAGAGGCAGCCTGGGCTAACCCCATTTCTTTTGCCTTTTGTCTATGGTTCTGTTGCCCTGTCGGGTTTGGGAAATAGGCTAATTAGTGCCAAAACCCACAGCAGGACCTTCCATCCCCCACTGTGGAGCATGGGATTAAAGGTGCAATTTGAGTCTCCCATCTTGTTACTGCGTGTTATGTTAGAGGGAGCTGACATCACTGGCCTCTGTGACTTGGGCCAATATCCTGCTTCCCCCCAGACTGTGGTCTCTGCTCAGTTTCCTCCAGAGCTTCCTCTTTCAGGGAGAAATTAAGTAAATCATACATTTTTATTTTTTAAAAAAACTTTATTCTTACCAATATCGATGTTTCAAATTCTTGTTAACGGAACACAGCTGCTAAAATGGAGGCTAAAGAGTCAAAGGTTGTAAGCAATTCCAGAACAGAAAAGGCGCCAGCCACATAAACAAACAAACACACTTAAAAGTCAGTTCTAGAATTTACTTCCTCCATCTCATCTTCCATTTAAGTTCTGTTGATTAAACATATACATCTGGGCTTTGCCACATAATTTAAAATAAGAGCGCCCCTCCCCCCAGAAGGAAGGGAAGTTTTTCCATTAAGCAGATGATTAATGCATTGAAGAGTCCTAAATCTTGTAGCGCACAGTTTTAACTAGCTTTGCCTCCCCAGCCCCCACCCCAGCCCCCAGGCTTTGGTTTTTCCAGGGTTCATCTCCCTCAGCCAATCTACCTATGTTAAAGGGCAAGCCAGCCAATTCAAATGCTAACCCCAGCTTAGCAGGGTGAGACAAAGGGCCAGTTGGGAATGTTTGAGGACCTTCTAGAAAAGTCCCAGTAAAAGGAAAGTAGCTGAACCCCAGTGAGTGAGAGAAATCTGTTTCGCAGAAACTGGGCATTGGAAAACATGTTTAGCAGAACCTCGTGGGGCTGGTGGGTGTTTCCCCAAAGGTGGTACACCTCCATCCGCCCTCTGAGCTTTTTCACCTGGAGTCAGAGTAGCATTAGGAAGGGGGAGGTGTGAGGGGGAGGGAGCTCTGAGCCGCAAAAGCGGCTGCTGTGACTCAGGTAGACCGTGGAAGATTACTGAGAGACAGCAAAACAGCAAAACTCGCGTTCCTATTTGGTTACCCCATGTATGAGCCTTGCTCACCACTCACTCAGACTTGTTGGGGTTTTTGTTTGTTTGTTTGGTTTGGTTTGGTTATTTTTTTTTTTTTACTTTTTTTTTTTTTTTTTGCACCGTCCCCTCCCCTAGGGGAGGGGGCGGTAAAGCCTGGAACTGTAAACCAAGCTGGCCTTGAGCTCACAGATACCCCTGCCTTTGCTGTAATTAAAGGCATTGTGCTACCACTCCTGGCTGTAGGCTTCTTTTTAAAAAAGCGACGTAGGGGAGGGGGGGCTATAGGGACTGAAGACTGAAGACCTTTTAAATTTTTTATTCATCTCAGCAACAAGGCAGCGTTCTAATTTAGCTAATGATAAACCTAACTGCCGAAAATGCGTCACTCAGATGACATGCTGAACGGCAGGACATCTCCACCTGTTAACTAGAAACCTGTTGCTTGGTAAACTCAGGCTATTGATGCGTCACTAGACAAAATGGTATCTAACATCAGGAAAACGTCACCATCATCTGTATGTTGCTGAGAATTTTAACTACGCAGTTAGGCAATTTCACGCCTTCAGCCCCAAAGTCCCGCCTCCTTTCCGACGGCCGCCGCGTCCTCTTTTACCCATTGCCAACAAATTGCTTCCCGATGTTGACCAACGACGCAATTAGCCGCAGTGCGCACAGCCCACCCTTACTGAACTTCTGGAGGCTACGGCGCCACCCCAGGGAAGAGGGTAGGTCCTGGAAGGAGACTACGTAATGCGTTCCTTCTAGCACCATTCTCCTCTTAGGCGCGCAGGATCCCAGCTGTCTTTCATTTCAAGCCCTGAAAATGCTTTTCTTAACCAGATTTCCTAAATCATCCCATCAAAATAACTCAGGCCGCCGCAAGACCAGACATACGTACTTAAAAAAAAAAAAAAAGCTATTTCCAATAGGTGCGTTTTACTTATAATCAGCCTTTCTACGCAGAGCTGGAGGGGAAAGCATTCCAAGGTGTGCTACGTGCTTGCTGCGCTTTTTGGGCCAGATCACTGGTGATCTCCCCTCGGGTTACGGATTCCGAATACAGCCCCACCCAAGCTGAAGATGGCCAAAATGGCTGCAACGTGTCCTTCCTGTCCTCTCTCAGTCCTAAGCGCAGGATCCGACATCTTCCCAGCTTAGGAAGTGTCACGATCTTTGGAGACGCCCTGGAAGGTGTCCAAGTGATAGCCACGACCCCCTTACTCAGCCTATGCCTTGATCTGCTTTACCATTTTGCCCAAGACCACTTAGTAGAGCTCTCATGCCTGCTGTCCTGCCTCTAGGGACTAGGCGCACGGTCCCCTAGCTCTCCAGACAAGTCGGATTCTCCTAACCAGCTGCGCCAAAAGGTTGGCGATACTCCTATGTGACCTTGTCAGTGCTGCCAACCCGGGTAACCCAGAAAGGCACCCCTAAAGGCTCCTGTACCTGCACTGCGTGCCCTCCAGGCACTATTTATTATCAAGAGACCCCTATCTATGCGAGAAGGTTGGCCTTAGGGCGCACGGGAGAGGCGCGCGCGCTCCTTTTCACGATCTCTGGCCTCCGCGAACCTCCAGAGGTGAGCGGTGTTTGCCAAGACTGCTTGCACGGCGTGGGGGGCACTGGCTGCAGGGTCCTGCGGCCCCAAATTGGCCATGCCGGGGCCCGATTTCCAGGCTCCCGGGCGGGCTGAGCGCACGTGCGACTTAGGTTCTGGAGTTCTTCCCCAATGCCAGCACGCTTGCTTTCCGCGCTTTGCAACAGTGTATCTACGGCGGAGCGGCTCTCAGATCGCCAAAGTTGGCACGCGCACCTCTCTCCGTGTAGGAGCCCAGTGGCCCCTAGCTAGACCAACTAGACCGCTGAAGACTGACCTTTCTAGGAGGTGGGGGACGTAGAAAACAAGCGACTTACTTACCATTGCCGTTTGGGTGTGCGGCTCCAAGCTTGGGGCGCGCTCAGATTTCAGTATCACGCACCAGGTGCCAGCCGGGGGACCTCAGGTTGTCTCCAGCGAGGCGCCAGAAAAGCCTCGCCGTCCAACAAACCTTTGGTCTCTCAAGGGCCCCTCGGTGCCCTGGAGAGATTTGAAGAACCCACTTTCCTTTTCTGGGGTTCGTTTGGGGCTGGTTAGTGGACACCGCTCCCTTCCCACCTTACCCCCCAACCTGTCTTTTTCCTCCCAACGCACTGTCTCAGGCTGCCCAGTTTGGTAAGGGTAACTAACCTTTATCCATGAAAACTAGGAGAATCTGGACGGAGTCACCCATTAGTGACGCCGGATGGGGATGGGCCCCTTTCTGGGAGGGGACTCGGGGGACTGGTCGCGGCGGCGGCGGCGGCGGGCTGGCCTCCTGGTCTTGCAGCGACGGGGCTGCCTCGCCTCCTCGCGCTCCTCTGACTCCTCGGGGTCCCGAGGATCCTCGTCTAAGGGCTCTAAGGGCTCGCGCTGGGGCTCCTCCCCCTCGCTTGCGCTGTCAGGCTCCTGAGTGGTGGGCTGCGCACGGCTTGTGGAGGCGTCGGCGCTCTGCAACTTCAGAGCGTGCAGACGCTGGGTGAGAGACTGGTTGAAGGTGGCGCCCCGGGGACCGCGCTCGTCTTCGGGCTCGGTCTCAGGCTCGGACTCAAAATCGGTGTCGGTCTCCGTCTCCGTCTCGGTCTCGGTCTCGGTCTCGGACTCAGTCTCGGAGTCGGTCTCCGACTCGGTCTCGGTCTCGGTCTCGGGCTCGGTCTCCGACTCGGTCTCGGGCTCGGTCTCCGACTCGGTCTCGGTCTCGGTCTCGTAGTCGTCCCGGTCGAAGTCTAGGCACTCGGGGCGGGCCAACGCAGGCCGGGGCACCTCGTGCTCGTGATCAGACTCAGATTCAGGGGACTCGGGGAGTACCTGTGGGATGGCAACGGCGGCAGGGGCGGAGCGGTGGTGGGCGTTAAGGAAGCTCCGGCGCTGGGCGGCACGCTGCTGGGCGCGGGCGTTGGAAGTGGCTAGGGCGCGGAGGAGAGCGATGGAGCAGGAGAGCCAGAGGAGCGCGGTGGCTGCCCGGCGGCCAATGGGCGGGCACAGGTCGTTGTAATTATGGCGAGCTCGGCGCCACTGCTGAGCCCGGGACCTGCGATCCATTCTCCTAGGTGCTCAGCGAGAAGCCGACTCACCCTCTGGCTCTGCAGAGAGTGGCCCCGCTGCGCAAGGACAGCTGGAGCCGAAAAGGATGAACCTTATGAAGTGAGAAGCTGGGTCCGGAGACCCCAGTCTCACCTCAGGGCGAAAAGAAGGGATGCGCTTACCTTCCGGCCACCGCGAACTTTCTAAAGCTCCGCGCCTCAGCTTCCGTCTGTAAGTAAAAGAAAGGGATAGGTAAAGGAGAGAGAAGGGTTGCCTCCTCCAGGCGCCTCTCGCTAAGTCTTAGACTGTGCAGTCTAAGACTCGGAGAGGTGCCTCCGCCGGTCCTCTCTTCTGGGAGAGGATAGAGGAGACTGAGGAGAGATGGGGCAGGGTGGCCCTATAAAGTTGCGCGGACTTCTGCTGGGCATGTGCAGTAGGGAGGTGGGGGGATGGCGCATAGACTGGCGCAGACCCTAGTGGGCCGGCAGGTGGCAGACGGGAACCTTGTTTGAGAAGATTTCGCCAAAGCATCGAGTGGGGGGGCGAGCGCTGGCGGTTGGCGAGGTCTAGCGAGCGAAGCGAGTAAGAAAGCTACAGGTTAGCGGACTTGGGAGGGCAAGTATAGATTTCCGTAGGGGTCTGTCCCACTCCTCAACTTTCTCTCCATGAGCAAGCCATCAAACGAATGGAAGCCAACCAGAACGCAAATTTGCAAAAAATCGGGAGAATGAGGGTCCGTACATGAATGCGTATTAATGACCTAGCACCAGGCATGCCCCAAGAGCTTGATGGTTTGAGGATTGGAACCTCAAGTAGCCATTAATCATGACAAAGGTGGTTATTTTTGTCATGGCTGTTAAAGTAACTGTAATTAGAGCAGCTTCCAAAAAAGTATGCACTCCGTTGACAGACAAGCTCCCCTCCCCAAGAAAGATCCCCTTAGCTGTCGAGGTAGGGGTTTGCAAACCGATGGTTAGCACACGGAAGACCACGGGAAGCTGAGAGTATACAAGAGAAGGCCCTACAAGCCGTCCTCTCCGTGTGGCTTTTTAGGGTAGTCGTTGAGTACGGACTCTGATACATTTCAGCTGAGGGGGTTCAGCCAGCACACTTGTGTCCGCGGCACATGCGGAGCTCTGTTCTAGGTGCTGAAGACAGCAATGAGCCCGAGCGGGTCTTGAATTAGAGAAAGGGTGTTGAGGGGTTAATATACCTTAACCAGAGCATCAGCTCATTCTTCTAGCATCGGCTCAAATTCTACATGAGAAAAACAGGTGCATCAACCAGAACATCATGGCTAGGGGGCGGCCAGAGACCACTAGATCGTGGTATTGGATTCTGAAGGCTAAGGTAAATAGGCGTGATCCTGAGCCCTGGAAAACGGGATGGACTAGGTAGGTCCAGGAGGGGATGGATTCTGTCGGGTGGGAAGTTCTCAGGTTCCACCTGGGTGTGAGCAGCGCTCCTGGGGGGTCGGGTGGGGGCTTCGTTTACCTTGCCTTGCTTGTTAAATACAGAGTGCTGTGCTTTTTTGTGTGTTCTCTTTTGGGTTTTGGTTAGTCTGTTTCGCCATAGAGACCAGCAGAGCTGTGTTCCTGGGTGCATGAAGTCCCAGTAGGGTTGTTTTACATGGGAGGCATGTCACAAGTTGGTCTTTTTTTTTTTTTTTTTTTTTTTCTTGCGTCCATGTGAAGAAGCTCAAAAGAAGAGGTGATGCTGCCTTTCCAAACTGCTTCCCAATGGAAGCAGTTCTTTCCTGGAGGTGAATTCTCAGCCATGTCTTGAAGCCAGTGCTGGCCATGGCTCACTTATGCTGCATGGAAGCTTCCAGGTGTAGAGTCAAGGACTTAGGAAGGTCCCCACCACTGCTGGGTAGTCTTTGTGCTGTAACTGTTCATGTGTAGCCTTGAAATGCTGACTGCACTGACAGAGTGGGGTTGGATTAACAAAGCCCATAAGCAGGCATGTGGCAGTAGTCTAGGTATGCCCTGCTAACTCTTAGGGTACTGCTGTGGCCCGGGAGACCTTGCTCAGGTCGCCTTTCCTCCCTGACTAATGGAGGTTTCTGAGGGGATCTGACCACTTCCATATACTTACCTTATTTTTTTCAATTAGCACAACTCTGCTGGCAGCATATGGAGCACAAAGACATTGGTCAAGCCAGTTTTCGGGCACATTCAGACAGAAATCAGGACCATGTGGGTGCTGGTAAATGCCCTTTTGATGAAAACTGATGCCAGCTGTCTGCAGTGAGGTGGATTATGGTTTTTTAGTGTATGTAGGAAAGTGCTTCATTTTTCAGGTGGAGTGCTTTATGCTTCTAACAGAGATGGCAGCCCAGAGCTGATGTGCTGATACGGCTACACTGAGATTGCCTGCATTATTAAAAAATATGCATTACATAATACACATTTTTGGACTAGGATTCTGCATTAGCAATGCTCTTTCTTTGCAGGATGCATTTTAATCAGCCAGCAGCCATTTAAGAAAGCATGCATTTTGAAGCCCCAGTCATGTATAGTTACAAATTCATTTCAGCATGTGTTCAGCACAGGCTCCAGGAGGAGCAGAGGTTGCACTGAAAGACAGTTCCATCTTGCACTTAGTGCTGAGGTTGAGCAAATGGATCTGCACAGAAAATGCTCTTTAAAATGCATTATGTGCATGACTTTAAAAAGTGCTTGCTGTAGAGTGAATTTCAAAAGGGACCAAGTGGGTGATGAACAACCTCAGTTGTTGTTATCAGGCTAAGGAACAAGGGGCTCTCTGTCTGCTGGTAAATAAAGCATAGTCATATATTATCTTAGGGCTCTGCCAGGAGGAGGCTCCTAGACCAGTTGGACTGTTCTGTGAAAGAGGCTTTACGAGTGAATTTATATACCTCCAGAGGGCAAGATTAGAACCTATGGGTGCTGTTTCAAAATAGGCTTCAACTTGAGGAATATTCTAGCAATCAGGCCTCTGAAGTGGAGTGAACTCTTCATCAGAAACTATGCTCGGTCGAAGGACAGATGACCACACACTGGAGAGGTTTCCATGGCGCTGGCCAGAGCTGGAACTGAAGGACGACTACAGCCCTCTTTAGATGCCGTTTCTCCAGGCTGTAGGAGAGGAGGTAAGGGGCTTCAAGCCTTCCACTTTGCTTCTGTTTCAGAAGACTTTGAAGGTGCTGCCTCCATGGCAGGAAGGAGTGTTACTTAAGTGGCAGTCTTGAGACAACCCAGGTAACTGCAAATGCACCCAGTGGCCTGTTTTGGAGCCCCTATAAGCCAGTAGGCCTCTGAGGTTCTTTGCTCTACAACACTTACTTTCTGGAGCAAAGGCATTAGTCAGGTCCATCTATTAATTACATTGGCCTTCTTTGCCTCCCCTCCTGGAGCTGTCTCGGAAATTACAAATGAAATTGGCTATTTAGCAATCACGAATTGAGTCACTTTTATGACCAAGACACTATTCCTGGCATTGTGGGGAGATCGAAGTAAATGAGGATGAACAATTTCTGCCATCCAACAACACACAGATCAGTGTGAGATGCCCCCTAATATTAACAACAGATTACCAGTGGGCACAGAGTAATGAATTCCACCTTAGCAGATGAGCAGGGGAGGTAGGCTGAAACCAGGGTTGGAATCACAGGTAAAATTCTTCTAGTTTCTGAGGCCAATGCTAATTGTTGTTGTCTTTTAAAACCTAGTCCAACTTTGAGAATTTTAGGGTTTTGTTTTTTGATTTGGTTTGGTTTGGGTTTTGGTTTGTTTGTTTTTCAAACTCATGAGAAGATTGCTTCCATTCTACCTGTTCCGTGTGCAAAGGAATATGCTGGTTGCTCTGGGCAACGTAAGTCTGTACAAGGCTTGCAAGCTGTTGTCAGGTCCTGCAGTTACTGGCATATTTTCTAAGATGAGATGGGTTCTGCTCTGCTCAGCCAGCAGGCATGATCACTCTTGAGCATGTTGTTTTGGACAGCCACTGGAAAGGACTATTTTTGGAGATGGAGAGCTTTTCAAACTTTCCTTTGGTGAGAACTGAATTGAGGGACTTTGAAGTGCTGCCCACCCCTCACTGTGGCAATCAGCCAGAAAGGCTTAACCCCACTGGGGATTTGGTACAGGCCCCTCCCTCCTGTTCTCTAAGGGGACTAGGCACAATGCGGGAACATTTGGTTCATCTCTCCAGGGTGCTATTTTGCTGTTACTTGGACTGCACTGATCTCAATTGGCTCTCACCAGTAGAAATGGTCAAAACTCCAAGCTCCTGATTTTGTGATTTAGGGGGGAAAGGCCAGCTAAAGCTAAAAGCAAACAATAGGGGAAAAACATCCTTAGGACGTGTCTGGATTCGGTCCTGACCATCTTTGGGTTTATCTGTGCTGTACCTATTGGGAGGAAGATGGAGTCAGAGCCAAATCCAACAACCTTGAGAAGTCATAGCAGTTGCCTTTCCTTGCCTTCAATTCTGTGCAGAGCAACACACGCATGCACACACACACAGCACAGTTTCTTCTGTTTTTCCCTCTTCTCAGAATGAGTGATTTCTATACTCAGGAGCCAGAGAACTGCCCAGTAGATCCTCCCCTCACATAGAGCTCAATGCATAGGCCATCCTGAAAAGGCTGTGTCTTTGTTTGGGCTTTGGCCCTGGAGTTTGGACTTCCTGGGTACTGAGCCTTGTTTCGTAGGTCAGAAGTAGGATTTGCCCACTCCCTAGCCTGGAATTAAAGTATTAGCTGAGACATGAGAATGTCACTTAAGCAGATGCTTCTGATCTTGGATGTCCTCTGCCCCAGCTTCTACCTGGAGCTGATGTCTTGGGGTAGAAACACTGCGGGTTGCTCTGGACCTGACTGTCCAAAAGGCCTTGGCCCCCAGCTATGCTTTTGTCCGACTTTCCTGAGTACCTCCCTCCCCACCTCCAGCCACCATGGACAGAGAGCTTCCTTGCCTGAGGTTCTGACTCATCCTTCAGACCCGGGGGAGGAGAAGCCCTTAGTGGTGTCATGGTTCAGGCTTATGCTCATAGAATCCTTTCAGCTTGAGCTCTTCAAACTATGATTAGACCAATTTAATGTGTCTAGTCACTGAGGCTGCAGTAGATTGGGACTCTTTCTATATGTGCAAAGTAAAGTGGAGAATTGAGACAATTATCTTCAAGCAAACGAGCCAGGACTCTGTAATCAGCCTGTCCTGATAACTGGGCAAAATTGGCCTCATGCACAGAGCTTTGCTTTGAGATAAAGAGGATTCTGAGATACTTATTATTTTTCACTTGGCTTTGTTTTTCAAAGGCGGTCTGGACATGACATCCTCCTCTATGCAGTGGTTGGGCTGTGCCCACCCCCATGGGTTCAGTACACGACCCAGAAGTTGCTCTTGCCCTTTCGGTGGACACCTTCCCCCTGTCCATCTTCTGCTTCCCTTTCTCTGCACCACCCTGAGAGGTTGAACCACATTACTGGCCTACAGTGCTAAGATGATTTGGTCCCTCATGGGACCCATGAAGACTTTGCATGGCACACAATGAAGCTCAGAGGACTGAAGTGGAGAGCTTCGGTCCAGAAATGAAAACAGTGGTCCCAATCCTCACTATTGTGTTTAATAAACCATTAGTTGTGGGGTTTTCCTCATGTAGGCAATTGTTTCCCTCCCGGCCCATCCATCATCTGTGATGGAAGGAGGCCTGGATGGGGGTGGAGCTGGATGAATGCTTCAAGTCATGTACTCTCCAGTGGGTTCTCAGGGATGGGAAGGCCATGTGGTAGCCACTGGGTGCCCACAGAAAGGTGTGACAGCAGGGGGAAGGTGTGTCTGCACAGCCTCCCCTTAACATGCATAATTAGAGACCAGCATGGGTCTCTAACCTCAGCTAGGGTTGGGATTTGACTGTCATGCTCTAGAAATGAATGGCTTGAGATGGACCTTGGGAAATTGGAGTAGGAAAAGCTGTTTCCCCTCTGTGTCAGGAAATCTCCATCTTGTCCCCTTGACATTTTCTGGTCTCTCTCTTATTAAAAAAGAAAGCAAGAAGGAATAGAGAAAGATAACGTTCTCATCCGTCTGTCCTGGGGCTAAGAGGATTTTGAAAGAAGTTTCCGCCCTTCAAGTGTTGACTCATCCTGTGGTCTGCACTTTTCTTACTGTGATGTGCTTTGTTCCTGTTGAGTTTCTAAGCTGTGCCGTCTTCCTGATGGGCCCTTCGTTGGTTTACAGCCTGGTCTACAGCCTGGTCCCCATTGTTTTAGGCTGAGTTTTAAGACCTGCCAGAGCCTGTGCCTTCCTCCCGCACCCTTCTCCCTAGCTCGCTGATAGTTTTGCCTGTTTACTTTCCTATATGGATTTAAAAACCATTTTTATCAAGTTCTGTAATGACCTTGGTGATACTTTGCCTGGAGCTGCATTTGGTCTATAAATTAAATGAGGAGGCTCTGTGGCTCTTCTGCATTTACTCTTAAGCCTGGAGTCTCGTCTCTTCATTTATTCAAGTCTTTCCCATATTAAGGGTTTGTATTTTCTTTATATAATTTGAATGTAAAATGTGGCGTTTGACACTTGGAGAGATGGCATACATAGTTTTCTCAGTCGTTTGATACTCCTGTTGCTTTGTGAATGGGCTGTCTGCTTTTCATTAGGTTTTCAGGCTGTTTATAACGTGTTTATGGGGTGATATTGATTGCTGTAAATTTTCCTCATATTCTTCCTACTTGTAAAGTTGACTGGTTGATGAGGCCCCCAGTGGCTTCTGGGCTTCGTGGGGCTTGGCTCCTTCCGAGTGCCCTGCACTGGTTTGCAGGGGAGTGAGGAAGACGAAGGCAGTACATCGAGTTCTCATGCTGAAGCTGATTTAGGGGAGGTGATAACCTTAACTGAGGCTGTGTCATCCTCCTACCTTCCAGTTCGTTTGTTTGTTTTTCAGGAGGACAGAAGATGATTATTAGAAGTTTTGTGTGGTGGGGGTGTTTGTTTTCAGATATTTTAAAAATAAATAGGAAAAAAACTTTTAAATTAAACTGAATCCTGTCACTCCCCAAATAATTTAAAATAGAGTCGGTATTAGGACACAAGGCAAGCCATAACAAGTATAGGAAAATAAAGAGAATTCCTTGTGTGCTCAGAGTGTCAAACTATAATTTAGCAGGAGAAACTATAAAACATTCACAAACTCAGGGGACCAAACTGCACACTTCTGACTGATAGACAGGTAAATGAGGGGACCAAAGAGGAAATGAAGACAGTCTTAGAAGCAAGTGGAAATAAAAACACAACAAACCCAGTCACCGCCTCACAGTAAAGCAGTTTTAAGGGAATTTACATCTCTAAGTGCTTCAGTGAGAGTAAAGACCAGCTTAATCTGACTGCAGTCCCCAGAACCCATGAGGTCAAGAGAAAGAACTTAGCTTCCCCAAGTTGCTCTCTGACTTCTATACGTAGATTTGTATGTATGTATGCATACATACACATCCACACACGCATACTCACATATGAGAGTCTGCACACTAAATAAATGTTTAAAAAAATACAGAATTCTAAATAAACACCATACTGATAGACCTTGGGGCCTTAGGTAAACATGAACAGTTAAAAACCAAGATGAGTAACCAAAAGAGACAATTATATCAGGGCAGAAATCAGCAAAATGGAAATGTTTAAAATGCAAGGAATCAATGAAACAAAGAGCTGGTTCTTTGAAAAGATGAGTAAGATTGTCAAGCCTTTAACCAAATTAACCAAAAGAAAGGGATAGAAGACCCAGTTAATAAAATTAGACTGGAAAGTTACATTACAGCAGAAGCGAGGAAGTCAGCAAAATGCCCTTTACTCAGCTAGAAAATTTAAAGAGATTGGTTTTGAATTTTCTTTTTTAATTAAAAAAGAAATTTTTAATTTCTAGTGCATGTGATTGGCCAATATTAAACCCAAATGAGGTAAATAATTTAGACAAATCTATAGCAAGTAGTGGTACAGTAATAAAAATAATTGCTTGGATGAAAAAAAGTCTAGGCCTAGATGGATTCAGTGGTGAATTTTATCCTTCCTTTACACAAGAACTAAGGACCAATACTTCTCAAACTCTTCCATAAAACAGAAAAGGAAGGAACATTAGTCTTAAGAAACCAGCATTCTCCAGAGGCCAAGCCAGACATGGACATACACACAGGCAAATTATAGACCAATTTTACACTGGCATGAAAATGCCTGACAAAGTACTTGTAAGGACCAGTGAGGTGGCTCAGTAGGCAAGCCTGCTGCCTGAAGCCGCCACCGCCACCGCCACCGCCACCGCCATAGATTGGAAGCACAGGACTGAATCCTAGAAGTTGCTCTGTGAGCCTTCCTTCCACAGCCCCACCCCACAGTACCACATGGACACATTTTTTTAAAATGTTAAAGCAAAGGCAAGAAAACATAAAAAAGATACCTTATCACAATTAAATAGACATCATTCCAGGGAAGCAGGGATAGTGGATAGTTCAACATACACATTTCTGTACTTGGGTTACATCACAGAAATGTACTTAGAAGATTCAAAAGATACAAAAAGGCTTTTTACATACTCCCAACATCCATTTATAATAAAAGTCCTGAAGAAACTTGGGCTAGAAGAAGCCATTCTTAGCATAGCCAACATTATACTAAGTGGGGAAAATTCTAGGATTTCCATTAAAATCTAGCACAAAACAGGGTTACCCACTGTTTCTGTTCTTTCTTGGTGTAGTATGTAAAGTCTTACAAGAACAGTGAGACCAGAGGAACAAACAAAAGCATCACTGATAGGAAAGGAAGATGGTTGTTAAGTATTCCTTGCAGGTAACTTAACCCACCAGAAAACTCAAGAGCAGCCAACACTGTTAGCACAGCATCAGGACACAAAGTCGCAAAACGTAAGTATCCTGTGCCTAACAGCGAACAAAACAAAACCCTTTGTAATGGGCTTTTTTTTTTTAAAGGTAATTTTTGTTTTTTAAGGAACTGTTTTTCATAATACCACACAATTCCTTTGACATTTTATTATCTGAAATCTCAAAAGTCCAGGAACTTCCAGCTGAGTGTCTTCCTGAGCTTTAGAGTTCAGGTCTTTAGTAAAATCTGAGCTTCTTTTACTCTAAAATTATTTTCATTTTCTGCTTCTGGATACTTCCAGTTCAGCATTTCTCAACCAGTTGGTTGTGATCCCTTTAGGGGTCAAATGACCCTTTCACTGGGGTCACTGAAGACCATCAGAAAGCACAGATATTTACAATATAATTCATAACAGTGGCAAAATTACAGTTATGAAGAAGTAGCAATGAAAATAATTTTATGGTTGGAGGTCACCACAAGAAGAACTGTGTTAAAGGGCAGCACTAGGAAGGTTAAAAAACACTCCTAGTCAGTTGAATACCATTTAGTTAGGGTACTGGTTTTTGGGTTTTTTGTTGTTTTGTTTTGTCTCTAATGTCTTCACCCTTCATTTATGGCTCACCATGTTTTCAGCAAGTATATGAGAGAAGGGCAGAGCTTTTTCTCTCTAGTCATTTTTTCCCCCGAGAGTGGTTGGTGTTAATGATGGGAATGATGGGAATGATGGTGATGGTGCTGATAAAAGGGCTGATATTGATGTGGGAAAGGTGAAAAGAATAAAGGGAAGGAGGTCAGTATTCTCAAGAGAAAGAGCCCAACAGTCAGATGCAGCCCAGCCGGGTTGTGTTTATGTGAAATGCAATTCTAATCTTCTTTCATTTTTGTTGTTGTTTTGAGACAGAACAGGCTGTGGAATACAGAGGACCCAGTATGAGCTTGGGTGGTCTTAAGCTAGAGCAGACCCTGCCTCCCCACTCTGGGCATCTTGCAGTGGGTATCATGCCACAGAGGGGCATATTGTAAGGAGCTAAAGAGACCACAAGGAACTTCTATTTTCAGAGCACACAGCACAGGAAGCCACCTTATACTTGGACTTGTCTGGGGATGCTTTCTTGGGAATGTACCCTGTGCACTTGAGCTGAGACTGAAGGCTGTTCGTGTGGTGGCAGGGGGCGGGTGCAGGCAAGCAGCAGAGCTGTGGGGCGGGGATGAGTCTGGGAGGGAAGGCAGTGTTGAGTGGTGTGCAGTGGTAGGAAGCCCTCACCCTGGTGACCAGGAGGTGCCTAATCAAGTTTGTTTCAAAGCTCTTATCTGGTATCAAGATTGAGAGGTAAAATGAAAACCAGAGTTGGCTGTGGCCAAGAGAGTTGTGTCTAGAAATATATGAAATGGGCGTTGACAACAGTGCCCTTGGTGACTTAATCAGGTCAGCCACAAAGATTGGGAACAACATGGCAGTGCCAAGAGAGATGATGTTGGTATCCTTCATTGAGCAGGAGAACCAGGGAGGCCTGCTGGTTGTGTGATAGCAGGGCATCCCAAGTTCCCACATGCCAAGCACTCTTCTTCATTAACATGTGGGGTTGAAGTACTGTTGGGCCCCACAAGAAGAGACATCATATGATACAAAGATGTCTAAATATGGCCCTTGGTGGAGACAACTGTGAAGTAGAAGAAACCTAGTGCCAAGGAGGCCACCTTAAGAGGTGCTCAAGCTGGGAGGGAGCAGAGAGATCCAGTCTTAGCCCTCTTCAGTGTACAATGAAGGACACAGGCTGGGACAGGGCCCGGGGGGGGGGGTTGGTGGTGGTAGCTATGAGTCTTGGCGAAGCCAGCTTGTAGGCTTGGTCTTTGTAGCCTGAACTCTGTCTCAAATGTTAATGCACCAAATAAAGAGTCTTCAAGTGGAGATGGGAGGAGAGTCCAGGGCTCAGATGCCAAACCCTCTTGATAGCAGATCTATTTTTTGTCCACAACCAGATGGACGGTTGACAGTTTCACATTCCTTTCTGATCACTTTAGAACTGACATTCCACTGGCTCCTTGTTGAAGAAAGCAGGAGCTAGCAGTGTCCTGGAGGCTAGAAATAGAACCATACCATGCCCCATAGTCAAGCCTGGCCATGTCTACACAGTGGCCGGGAAGGCTTGGCCAAAGAGAAAGCTGATGTAGTTTGGTGACATACCTTTTCAGCTGCTTATTTAAAAATCTGCCCAGCTCCAAAGGCACCAGTTATTACTAAAGCCAGGCACCAGACAGTGGAGTTGAGGTGCAAGGAAGGCGAGCCTGCTTTTTCTCAAAGTGTCTGCCCCCTGAACCCATAGCAAGCTAGAAGCTCCACCAAGCATATGCGGTTGTCTAAATGATATGTACTATCCAATAACTCCACAATAACACACAGAGCTAAGGCTTAAGTCATTGTGCCCAGAGTCTCTGTGTGTGGGAGAGGGCTGGGATTGTTTTCCTCGCCTGTGGGCTGGCATGTGACCTTGGTTTAATCACTCTTGCTCATCAGAGAAGGTGAAAGTCAGCAACCTGTATTTCAGAGCATGATGGTCAGGGTTTAGCTGGTAGGTTCTGAGGAAGGAGGGGGAATCGCTGCTGTGCTCCAGGCTGCATTTCCATTTTCTTTTCTCTAGTCTTGGAGGTGATTGGACTGGTATAGGAATAAGGCTGTTTACAAGCCATGGTGGTGACCCCTGAAAAACTCTTAATAGCACTCCTATCATGGGCACACACCCTTCCTCCTTTAATGCCACTGAAGCCTGGAGGAGACCTCCTCTTCTAATTCCGGATCTAGACAGTTGAAGCTGGGAATGGCCACAATTTAAAGAATGCACTCCAGTCTAGAAGTCAAGGTCCCTGCCCCCAGCCCCACCTGATGCCTCTCCCCTGACGTTGTTGAGTTAGTCACAGTGTAAGGAGAGCTAGCGTGTAGATGCCATGTGACACGATGGAGTGGATGGTGGCGATTATAGACTGTAATGTTACCTTAGCACTCTTAAGAAAATTCTCTCTCCCACAGCTTTACTTTCAGCCTTCGGTTTTTTCTTTTGTTAACATTCATTTGTATGGGGTACACACATGAATAGAGCTCTCAGGACAGTTTGTAGACTCTGGGAATGAAGCCTAGATTATGAAGCTTTTTAGCAGCAAGCACCCATACTAGCTGAACTATCTCACCAGCCCCCTCCTGACTTTTAAGAGTGTGTGAGCAGTTTAGTCTACATGGGGTCGGAGGTTGGGAGGGGACTGGGGGCCGGATTCTAGTTCTAGTAAGTTGAATGTCAACCAGAAAAAATGACTTGGACCTATTTTCTTTCCTTGGCATTTGCCTCTTAATAATACATGGACAGAAGTCATCATCTTGAGGGACTTGGCTGTGACATTTGATGTCACTGGACATGTTTACATTGCAGAGGAAGCAGCTTTGTCATAAAGAGCTTGACCTGTGCCCTCAGGCTCCAGCGAGCTGGTTCCCAGACTATTGTGGGCCAGGGTTGGCTCTGCTTCTGGACAGAGTCTCTGTACATGAGTCTTAGTGTTTCTAGAATCATACTAAGTCCATCCAGGTAGAGGTGAGGCCAGCAGGCCCAGATTTTGCCCATGACAGCCATCCATATATTCACCTTTCTGCTGCCTGGCACCCTTTTCTCTCCTGGACCCCTTTAAGATGGGTCCAGAAAGCATGCAGCTATTTCTTGGACAACAGTGACATTCCATATTCTCAGTTTGTCATCATTGCCCTTTCTTGGTTCTTTGGATAAGTTGAAGCCACCTTCTTTCTCCCCCAGAGAACAAATAGGCAACACTCAAGCAGCTTTCCATCTGCCCCCACCCCTGCTCCGTGTACATGTGCCATTCAGCTGGAACGGACGCTGCCTTGGGCCTCGGGAGTTCTCAGCAGCTACTTTGCATTTGGAGCTCCTTGAAAAGCCTCCATATTGGTCATTGGCAATTTCTGTCTTTGCTCAGACCAACTCAACACGTCTTCAGTAGCAAGTACCCAGGCAGATTCTGCTGTGCCCTTTTTGGAAGAATGCATGGTGGGGACATTTGGAGTCCACATTATGACAGTTGTCACCGTCTGTGTGGAAAGATTTTGTCCCAGCCAGCTGCTAGGCCTCTTTTATTATATTAATAGCAGGGCTGTGGGGCCCACTGGGATTGGAAGCCAAGGAGAAGAGGACAGCTGTGGCGGACATCACACCATGCTCTAGGCATGTGCTCCCATGTCACAGGCACACAGATGGCCCACACCTTGTCCTGCCGCTCAAAACGCCCCCAGTGCCCTGCCTGACTTTTCCTTATAGGGACAGGAATGGGCTTGTGTGGGCCATCCATGGGATGAAGGAGCCAAATTAAGACAGCCTGACTGGAAAAGGGTTTGAATGGCCTGAGCTGTGGGTCAGCAAGCAAGTGTGCTAGGAGCCAGACATGTGGAGCCAAGGAAGGCAGCAGTATCCCAACAACTGAGAGTACTGGATCTTACGTGGCAAGGGTAGGCAGGTGGTTTTAAGTATCACAGGCCAAATGGCAGCTCAGTTGGCAGCAGGGTGGAGGGAGGGGGTTTGGAGGACACATTTGCTGTGCCTAAATATGGGCAGGATTAGGGACCGATGCCCAGCCTAGGGAGAGGGGTCATGAGAATAATGAATAAGCAGGAGGTGTTAGTGAAAGGTGAGGAGTATGAACTGGGGCAGGGGTCAGACAGAACTGTGGAATCTCTGAAAACAGGCTAGAGTGGAAAGCCCCAGTTCATAGGGCCAGTGCAGAGAGAAAGCCTGTGGGTCAGGCCCTGTTCTGGTGTCAAGAAAAATGAGTGCCAAACTCAGTGCCCTGCTTTCTTCCCTAAGGCTCTTAGACAAAGGGCTGAGTGGGTCCAGAGTTAAATACACCAAGCTCTGGGCCTTAGGAAGGAGTGCCAAACAGTAGCCCTGGTGATGAGTAGCAAATTTTAACTCCCACCATTGTATGATAGTAGCTAAAAGCCACCCTCCAGTCCTAGTCCTATCTGGGTACATGATACTGTCACCACACATTTTCTTCAATTTTTTTTTCTTTGTCTGAACAGCAATAGCTTGTTTTCACTAGTGTTCAGATACTAGGTTTTACCAAAATCTTAAGATGTTTAACTTAAGACATAAAGGCACCTCTGGTCTTCTGGGTCCACATGTCCACAGATGTCCCTGGGCAAGGGGTGGCCACCCCCTGTTGGTCAGCTGTGGCGCCTGCTGCCACCTACCCATGTCACTCATCTTGAAGAGGGAGCTGGCTTTTGTAGGCATTTGCCCTTTGCCTTTTCTGAAGTGTAGTGCAGCTGTTCTTGTCCCAGGAATTCGGAGCCATCGGAGCTGAGCTATTGGAGCTGTTGGCTGGGCCTCCCCCCCACCTTTGACTTTGCTATGACATTGGTCTAGGAAGCATAGGCTTGTTCATGAACTCAAGCTGGGTCTACAGAAGGGAAGGCCAGGGAAAGAAACAGTGAACTTCTATCGGGGCTTGGGATAGGCTTAACAAGCCAGCATGGCCACCTAGTTCCCTCTTTGTGGTCCCTTAGTAACCTGGCCTGTACCACAGAGTTAGGCAGTTACCATGGCAGCATCTGTGCTCTCTGTCCCTGGGCCTCCCTCCACACCATCTGGGTAGGACCTAGCCTAGCATAGAATTCACCAAGGAGGCCTCTCTCAGCATGCAAGCAGACAGGAAGAAGGGACTGAGAATGGAGAAGGGGGCTTGAGTTGGCATCAGGTGGCCCCTGCCTTCATCTCTACCCTGATCCCTCTTGTCTTTCCTCCATTTCCTTAACTGTACATATTTCTCCCTAGCTCACTCTTGCTTCTTGGAAAAAAAAATGATAGTGTCATCAGATTGAGGCTTGGATGGTCTCTCTCTGCTGAAGCTTGGGGTGTAAGTCCTGTTGACTTCAAGGGTGGCAGTGTGTTACCTGCCTACTGCTCTAAGCTCAGTTTTGGTAATTCAGAAGCCCTTGTTCTTATTGACCTGTTTGTTGTGTGTGAGGTGTAGAGTCCTAGGCCTCAGGGGACCATATGTTCCTTTAATTGACTTATCTTTGTGGCAACCTAAAGAGAAGCTTCACTATAAGTGAGATCCTGACTCGCCCAGGGCCACATGGCTGGGAAGTATCAGAGCCCATGTAGGAAGTCAGTTGACCTCCAGAACCCATTTTCCAGCACTGCCATCTGGTACTGGTTGGAAACTAACAGGCCTTCAAGGAGGCCAGGATGACACTTGGCTGAGGTGGTATTGAGGCCATCAGGAACCTGCCCTGCAGCAGACCTGGAGCTTGCTGAGCTTCGAGATAGAGAGACAGCTGGTGGGTGGGCCATAGGTTGTGGTGAGCTGGCTGGTAGCTATCAGGAATCATGAAGAGGGAAGCAGATTACTCCTCACTTGGGTTGGAGTCTACACTTAAAAGCACTGAGGGTTGTCTATTTGGAGGAATGGCAGGGAGATGATTTAGTTCAGGTGAGGCCTACCTGGCCCTTGCAGTGGCCATGGTACATGCAGGAGGCAAATGGTTCTTACTCATAGGTATGTGAGCAGAAGCATAAGGTTGGATTGGAGTGACCACTGAAGTGGTCAAATTGGAGATAGGCTTTCTCTGAGCCCTCTCTAACAGTATAAAGAGGAAGGACCCTCATATTATACTTGTGGAATCTTCAGCTCTTTGGGGGCTCAGCCTATACCCAGAGCTGGGTCTTTGTAGCCTTCTGAACAGATAAGACCCTAGGATGAAACAGCCTTGGACAGCCACCCCAAGTGGCAGCAAGATCCCAAAACAACCTCTTTTCCATAAGCAGCAATGGGCTGGATTGGGTGCCACACAAGATCTTGAAGGAAACACCTAGTGAAGAGTTACCCTCAAGGACGATGGGGTACACTTCTGGTAGCTTTCTCTTGGCACCTCTGAGGTTACCAGCTTTCCTTCTTGGAAGGCTGGAGAGTTGAGTGTACCACCTGGCATTTCTTTGTTGTCTGCAAGTAGGAAAAGGGGACTTGTATGGTCAACAACTGGCGCCACATCTCCAGTCCAGGAGGTAGATGGCGGGCTGGTGGATATTCTCCAGGTCAGATTCTGCATTGAGAACAGATGCGCAGAGGGGAGTCATGAAGGGATCGCCTTGTAATCCTGCTGGGATCCTCCACTAAAGCTGTGCTCTTCCTCTGCAGGCTCCAGAGGGGACACAGTATCCCAGCCCTTCACCACTAGATGGTACATCTGTGGTGATGCTGATGCACAGAAGAGCCCTTTTTCTGAGAGCCAGTTGGTGTAGGGTTCTTGAGACCTTTCCGTCCTGAGCAGCTCTTAGGCTTGGCACCATCCCCAGCTATTCAGCCATGTCACCTGTGGGTGTCTGGGTGTGATTGGGATGGAGATAGGTGTCTATCAAGTGTGCAGTTCCGTGAGCAGTTCTGTGATGGGGCCAAATTGGTTCTTTGGTTTCTCGTCTTTGCTTTGCTGGTCCAGCTGGAGGACCATGGCTCTGTCCTCCTCCTTTGCTCAAACAAAGGCTTTCAGAAAGGCTTCGTCTTTTCTTACCTAAGGAATCAAATCTCTAGACTTTGATTTCTTGTCCTCAGAGCTTGCCTAGCTGAGGGCTATGAAGAAGTGGATTCTGGGAAGATGATTTGTCTAGGGTCATGGACACAGGCCTTGGAAGATGACTTCTAAGCCTATTTCATTAATGACCTGTATTCCCTCATTAGAAAAGGTTTCGTATTTCCAAAAACATGGCTCTTAAGTCTCACATGGTCAGACAGTAGCCCAAAGATTGCCCATAAATATGTCTTATGATGGCTGTTTAGCCACTAAGACAGAGACATTAAGTTGAAGAGCTTTATAACTATGACCTTAGGAGGCTGTATGTGTCTGTTTTGTTTATGTTAACATTCTCTGCCCCATTTTTCTCCACTCTAAGCATCTTTGGCGCTTTCAGCACTGTGTCACCTTTGAAGCCTTATCATTGCTGTGTGTGACATGGGGCCTCGCGAATGCTCTTCTACTTGAGAGCACAACATTTGGTCCTGAAGGAAAGGTTTGCTAAGCAGGAGAACTTGAGGGAAGCTCTGGCTTCTGAGGTAAGAACTGATTTTCACCTTACACAGACCCAGCACCCATGGGGCCTTTGAGTTGGAAGGCAGGTCTTGCTAGAACCAAGGGCCAGCAAGGTGGCTCCTTCTTAGGGCCTTGGAATCTACAGGGCTTCTTGGAAAGGTTTTGATTGGGCCACCACCCAAACTCACCTAGAACAAGAGGGTTTACTGTACCAGATCCTTGCTATACCATGGCCCCCTTTGTGCTACTGCATGTCTGTGAGCTCACTGGATGCAGTGGCCATAAACAAATCTATCCATGAGACTAATGCCCTCTCCTGCCCCTTTCCCGCAGCACTCAGAGAGTGGCCTTCAGAGCACTCACTAACCTGTGCCGCATTTACCAATTCCAGGCTGCTTCCCAAGCACCACAGCCAGTTGAGGTAGGCTGGGAAGTTTCTGCTATACTTAAAAGAGATAACCAACAGCATCAAGACACAGCAGAAGAGGTCCAGGCCTTTGGCAGAGGAGGGCTGTTCTTCCCTTGTGTTTATGACTGGGAGGAACTAGCCTTCTCTCTGCTTAGGAGTGGGCCAGCAGCATCCTCTGTTTAGCGCCAGCATGGACTCCAGCAGAGTGTTTGACACACAGAGCTCATCCTCAAGTTCCCCTCCCCCATTTATAGCTGGTAGAGATAAAAAGTGCCAGAGATAGGAAGAGATCTGGAAGCCTTTTGAGTACAAGCAGTTGGGAAGTGGGCTTAGACAGCTGGACACCTGTTATCCAGAAACTGCCATGATGATCAAGGTCATGGGTTACTGATTACAAGAGACTCCCTAGGGTCTCAGGGTTGGGGAGACAGAAGCAAAACTGGGAGAGCCCAAGAGGGGATCTCTGTCCCTGTGCAAAGAGAAGAACATGTGTGGAAGATGACAAAAGGACCTTTCTGGAGGGCCCCCCCTCAATCCTGTTGTGCTCGCTTCAGAGGGTTGGGTGGAGGCTCTCCTGAAGGTGTCTACAGAACACCATACTGTAAGTAGGCCCTTGTTCTGGAAGATGGATGCTATCTTTGGCCTGATCCCTTGTGGCAGCCCGTGCTAGGCTATCCTTTCCCCAGTTGGTGCCCATGCTATGGCCAGGGCCAAGGTAGCAGAGACCTGACCCTACTATCTGCTCTAGGCTGACAGTGTCGTGCTTCCCTGGTCTTGTACCACCTTGTATAGGGTCTTCCTACCGTCCTGCATCCTTCTCTGGGAAACCTACCCCCACCCACTCCCCTTTTGCTTCCCGGGACCAGACCTTCCTTGATGTGGGTGGTTTATTTTACTTTTGTATACCCCCCCCCCCTTTCTTCTTTTCTGCAGGACTAGGATTCAACTCAGGTCTACGTGAGATACTGATCTACACTGGCAGCCCCCTTTTTATTTTATATTGAGACAAGATCTCACTGAGTTACCCACCCTGGCCTCAAACTTGGAATCCTCATGCCTTACATTCCTGGGTAAACACTATTACAGGCATGAACCTCTGTGCCCAGTATGGAGTTGTTTGTTTGTTTTTGTTAACCACCTCTGTAAGACTGAGCTGGGGTGGAGGCGGGGACCCAAGTACCCAGTTTTATGAGTTATTAATGCCCTGCCTCTCCCATGTATGGTGCATATCTGCCTAATAAATTTGTGTAGAAAGATTGATGGATGTCATTCTTGTCTGTGCTCTCACACTGCCCAGCTCTGCCTCTAGGCTAAAAAGTGACTGCGTGGTCCTTTTCACTCTATTCACTTTCTCAGTTTGCTTCTAGCACAGACTTTGCTTGATCTTATTTCTTAATGTCTGTTCCCATTAATTAGATTAGACTCAATTGCAATGGGGCTGAAGTATCTTTCATTTAGAATACAGTAAACCCTGAAGGGAAGGATGGGTCTGTAGCTGAGAGGATGGATGGATGGATGGATGGGTGGGTGGGTGGGTGGGTGGGTGGGTAGATGGATGGATGGGGAAAAATTGGAGATTCGGGCACAAATAGAGCAAGATAACTTTAGTGCTAAAGAGTGAGTGGCTGTGAAACTCAACTGGGGGATTATTTGTCAGCTATCATGTGAGCAGAAGCCAGGGTAAGATCCTCAGGCCTGCTATTTCTGCTTTCCCAGCACTCTTTTGCACTTAGCTTCCCCTCCTTCTCATGTCACCTGTCCCTCATCTTCCCACCCTTTTCCTCGTCTGAATTCACACAAGGAGCTAAGACTCCCCTGGCTGTGTTTCTAGTCGGGGAGGGTGGTTGGAGTCAGGAACTGTGAAAATGGCCACAGGAAAGATGATCTGGGAGAAAGCGAACCAACACAGGGCAGCTACCCTGACCAAGAATCCTGTGGGGTCCTTACCCCTAGTCATATGTACCCTAGACACCTTTCCCCCTGGCCACTGCTCACATGAGGTTGGATTGGGGTAGTGGGGGCCTCTTGGTCACCATAGGAAGTGAATCCATCTTGACTTGCATTCTCTAGAGAGCAGAAGCCGCCACCACCACCATGAAAACCATGAAAATCAGAAGCTTTCTAGACCCTGTCCCAGATCCTATTGGGGTCAATGTATTCCAGAGGGAGATCATGGGGTCTATCAGCTGCACTGATTTTTACCTTATTTATAAATTAATTGAAAGGAAACAAATTGAAATACATTTAATGTGTGGTCTGTTGCCCTCCTCCAACTCCACCTAACCTGCTGTCTAGGACAGCTAAAGTATAAGAATCTAGCAAAGGCCCTGGTTGTGTGAGGGTGTTTATCTTCATTCAGAAACAGATGGGCAGAAAATGACTCAGTAGGTATGCACACAGGTGGCCATGGCTCTCCCTATTCTAATAGATATGTACCCAGTTGCTCCTGGAAGCAATGACAGTACCTAGATTTTGATGAAAATGCCATTTGCCAACCAAAGGAACCAGCTTCCTGGAGGAAGGAAATGGGTGGTTTTTACTAATTGCAGATGTAGCACTCAAAGTCGAAGCTGGTTGGGCCAAAGTCCAACAGTTGTCCAGGATTATATCCCAGTATTTAAATGTCTGAAAGCTACTGTGAGGCTGAGCTGGTAGAGGTGACTGGTGTCCTCCTAACCACCTACATTCCATCCCTAGTAAATTCCCATGTAAAAAGAGAATCAACCTCCACACACACAAAATACTAATAGTTCAAAAAAATTAAATACCCATGAGTCATTAAGGGGTATTCATTAAACCATTGAATAGGCTAAATAAGGGAGGGCAACAGGTAAATCAAAGTTATTCATGTTGGTGCCATTTCCAGACAGCGACTAAATACTTGGTGGTGGTACTTGGTGACCAATGAGAGACTAAAGGCCCTTGAGCCCTGTAGAGGAGAGGCCAGGGCCTCAGTGGACAGCACAGCCTGGCATTCCTGGGGGCCCCTTTTGTACAGCATGTACCCTCAACATGAAGAGACACTAAATCAACCAATGTGACCAAGACCCAAACATCAGACAACCATCACCGAAGAGCATCCAACAAAGGATGCAAACAGCCAAGCGAGAGAAAGCAAGTATTCTGGAGAGGACCAAGTGTACTTCAGTATAAATGGGACCAGGCAGGGCGTTAGGTGAAATGAGCCTGTGGTGCACTGAAAAGCAGACCTCCAGGTGGGTGCCTGGCAAGATGAGGAAGAAGAACAGGCCATGGCAGCTCTTGTAAATCAGAATCATTGACGATCTACAGCTCCACATGTGTAAACCCTCCAGAGCTTAGACAGGCCAGCCAAATAGGTGTCACCCCTTTCAAGTGAGATGGGCATGACAGAAAATAATAAACTGTTGATTGGTCCTCCAGGAGCAAGAACCCCCACGCGCCATGGTAAGAGTCAGATGCAGAGGTGAAAACCCCACCCAGCACAGGCGCATTCAGGATGAAGCAGGGGTAGCCACTACACTGCCGTGTGTGTGTGTGTGTGTGTGTGTGTGTGTGGTCTGCACAGGTAGCAACATCTTTATGCACACCTGTGATGTGGCACCAGCTGGGCCCTTAGTAGGCATCTGTGTGTGGTTGAGGTAAGACTAATGCCTTGGTGTGGTGCCATGGGGAGGGAGGCAGTACGAGCCCCCAATGGGCAATAAAGGAGCAGTGTCATGGTCCAGGAACCATAGCGTACAGTAGGCAAGTCAAAAAAGCTCTCTGATATGTCTGGACTCTGGGACTGGGAGGCTTCATGCACACATATGTTTTAGTTAAAGGCCTTGGTTGCCTCTTAACAGGAGAACCTATAGGTTCAGAAGGTCAGCCAGGGGCCACCCAGCAGAGCCTGTCCCATCCGAGGACTGTGGTCTGAACCTGAGCATTGGCAGTGTTTTCCACAAGCTGAAGAAAACCTAGAGCACTTGGCAGAAGGAGCTCAAGGAAGCTCTGTTCGCCCCAAATTCCTCCCTGTACTGCCCTGAAAATTCTCCACCTTCTTGAAAGGCAGTATGTTAGTGTAATCTGAGGTGATTCTGGGCTAACGCCACCCTCTGAGAGAGCAAATGTACCCAAGTATGAATCGTTGGCACCCACCTACAAATGGAGCCAATTGTGGCCTGTGCCTTCACACCTAGGGAACATCTGTGCCCACAGGTGAGCCAAAGGGGAGGAGGAGCCTATTGCCGAGGACCAGAGGGTTCAAGGCAGGGAGAAGGTGGGAGTGAGCTGACCTCCTCCAGGACAGGGTCCTAGGAATTCGGGAAGAGAAAGAGAGAAGCCAGGGCTACATTAACATCCCTGTTCCTGTATGGTGAGTCACTCTACTCAGCTAGGGCAATCAGCCCACAGGACATATGCCACCCATTGCCTGCCATTCCTGTTCTGGGAGCTCAAGGTACAGCAAGGACAAGGTAATGGGTCTGTTGGAGATTTTATATCCTGTGAGTCCTGGCAGAGCAGGTAGAAGGGCCTTCTTAGAGTCATGTGGGTGGGGGAAGAGCCGTGTGGGTGGGAGCAAGCAGTAGAACAGGAGAAGAAGGCCTTGACCCCACAGAGCTATCTTCACCCCAAGACTGGATTTTCACCATGCAGTGATAGGGTGAGACCATGGCATGTTTCTCAGAGTCAAGGGACATGACTCAATCTACAATCTGGAACATTCTTTGTAGACTGCTAATTGAAGCCAAAGTAGAAACCAGAGGACTCAGCAGGGACTGGTGGAATTGTCCTGGAGAGGTGTCAATACTTACAGCCACGGGAGGAGGTGACAGGGAGAGAGTAGAATGAGTCCCACAGCATTGGTGGCTGAGCCCCAGTGGTTTGGGGATGTGAGGAAGAGCAGATGCTGTGTTCCAGTTGTGATGTGTAGTCCAAGAGAGAAGTCTTCAAGGTAACGTGACTGGGAGGGATGTCCTACAGCCATCAAGAGGTCAAGGCCCTAGTACGATTCCTGATGCCCAACATGTATCCCTGGCCTGGAGAACAGTGTGACACCCTCAGCTGTAGCCCCCACCCACAGCAGCCTAATGCCCTTTCTGCATGTATCCCTGGCCTGGAGAACAGTGTGACACCCTCAGCTGTAGCCCCCACCCACAGCAGCCTAATGCCCTTTCTGCTTGGGTGGCTCCCTAGAACAAATGCTCGCTTGGTTTTCACTATAAATCACATCTCACATAATGGCTGAGGATGTTCTCTGGGAAGGGCTGGAGTGGGCACTGTGGTCACTGGAGCAGGGGTGCTGACTCATGGCTTCTCTCCCACACTGACTGGCTGGCAGCAAAGGACCCAGTGGGCCATCAGGCAGGTAGTTTAATTGATGACTCTCCCAAACCCACTAATGAGAGATGTTCATTTCAGTCCCTAAAGTGGGTAGGGTTGGGGTGGGGGTTGTGTAAACTCCAGGTGAGTATGAAAGACTGAGATGCTGAAAAAATTTAAAATATGTCACACTTTTAGGAGTGAAAACACCCACCCCCAATATCTACTGATTCTGGGCAGTCATGTGAGGTGGTTTCACTACAACTGTGAACAAATTTAGGGACCCAGCCCTCTGGGTGCTACCAGATAAATGGAGAGATCAGCATTGGCCAGAGAATCACAGAGGTGTCAGCAAAGGAGACCTGGCCATGGGGGAGACCCTGAAGAGCCCCAGGTACTCAAGGACAGAGGGAAAACGAGGGGCAGGGACAGGAGACAGGCCTTGTAGGTCTTATGGGAGCATGGTTCAAGGGGGATGCTGACGTCTTAGGAGAGTTAGGGCGTCATTATGCTATGGACAAGGAAACAGAGGTCAGTGAGAGCAAAGGCCTATTGAGATCACTCTTCAGGTTTGCCCTTAGGGACCAGGAAAGAAATGGTTTCTTTCCATGGGAACCTGACAGAAAAATGGGTGTTAGGTCAGAAGGCCTCCTAGAGCCACCCAAGGGTGCAATGGGGTATGTATGGAAATAGAGGCAGACTGGGAAAGAGGCCAGAAAGATAGGCATCCAGGGCCGCTCTGTTTTCAGCAGCAGCTGAAACCATGGGTTACTTGGGGAAAATCCAATAAAATCAGCCTGTGACTCACCTCTCCCATCCCCTGACTCTGCCGGGATCTCTAACAGGTCTCACAAATTTGTCTTCTTTTTTTTTTCCCACCCCCTGTTTTAAAATATGTGAAGTTCAAAAGACAACAACGTTTACATGGAAACAAACAACAAAGAACCTCAACCCCACCCCCACCCCAAATCTTAGCCTACAGGACTGAAGCAGGCTTTCTTTACTTCTGTTTTCCAAAAGAGTTCAATTAAAACCAAACCTCAAACAAAGAAAAACTGTCACTGAGCTGCCTGGGATGAGAGCCTTAAAAAAAAAAAAAAAAAAAAAAAACCCAGGCTCTCTCCTCCATCCCAGCCCCCTGGCCACACCAACCCCCTAAGAAAGCACAAAGCCTGGTACCCAAGGGATCTAACCGGATGAAAAATGTTCTTAGGTCCCCCCCAATCTCTACCGCCCCACCCCAACACACACACATATCCTAGGATAAGGACTGTCCCAGGCATTAGTCTAGCACTTTTCCACTTTGCAAGCCTGGAAACTGAGGCTCAGGGAAGACAATTTACATAAAGCTCTTGGCCCCTAATTTTCCATATTGAAATGCAAAGAGTAGCTGGGGTGTGGTGGCACACACACACACACACACACACACACACACACACTCTTAATCCCAGCCCTTGTGAAGCAGAGGCACTGCAGAATTCTGAGCTCAAGGCCAGCCTCGTCTACTTAGTGAGATCAGTCTAAAAGAATTAAAAAGAGTGAGAGGAAAGAAAAAAACAAAACAAACAAACAAAAAAAAAACCCAACAGCAACAAAACCAAAAGAGCCTTAAAATTTGTAACTTAGACCCTTTTTTGGCTCTTGGGTAATTTTGTTCTTCACCCCAGAGAACATGAGGCAATATCTAGAGACAGTTTTAGTTGTCACAGTTGGGGTTGAGTATATATTCCTGGTTCCCTGGGGCAGAGGTTAAGGAGAGTATTCAACATCTTGCAAATAGGACAGACACCCCCAAAAAACTACCCAGCCAAAATCATCAATGCTGCTGAGGATGAAGTCACGGACTCCCTTCTTCCCCCCTCCTCCCCGAAACATCCTCACCCTCAACCCTGGATTTCAGGAGAATAAATACAAGCCCATGCCGTAGAGAGAGCTAGAAAGATAAGCACCAAGATGTCTACATTTGTTTATCTCCTTCTGTAAGGACCAGGGTGATTTTTTATGTCTCTTTCTCATGTTTTTCTGTACAGTTTGAATTTTTTAAGAGAGAATGTTCATGTATCATTTTTATAATCAGAAAAAAGAGGCTGTTTTCATTTTGTAAAAATAAAAAAGGGCTTCAGGACTTATCGATTCTGACCCAGCCCCCTCACTAACTAGCTGTTGGGAACAGCTATCTGGAAAATATGTGCATCTGGAAGGCAGGCACAGCGTCCTTCTCAGTTTATAGTATAAGAATATAAAGTAACGTTGTCCTGGGAAAGCTCTATGAGCTCAGAGAAGAAAAATTGTTAGGAATCCTGAGATATTGCTTGCTCTCTCTCTTTCTCTCACTCTCTCATGCATTTCACCCCTGGGATTGTGTGTATGTTTTTGTAGCATAGAAATCAAGGAGAGCCAATCTTACAATACAGTAAGAGCCAATCTGTACCTGACTAGCTACCTGGCTAGCGACAGACACAGGACATACTCAACATCCTTCCTGCTCTCGGCATGTGTAGAGTAGATATTCCCACTGCACCAAGGCAGCTATCAGTTCCTGCATGATTTTGATTTGTATCTCAAAGTTGGGTTAGGGCTGGAGTTTATACCAGAGAGCCACTGACTGTTTGGGTGAGATCATTCTTAATTGTAGAGCCCATTCCTGGGCTTTGTAAGATGCTTAGCAGTGTCTTTGGCCTCTTCCCATTAGATGTCAATAGCTCTTCCCAACCCCCACCCCAGCAAGTAGTGAGAAACCTAAAATGTCTCCAGATAAGGGCAAATGTCCTGTGGAGGCACCCAAGGTCACAGCTAGTACAGACCCCTTGGCTCCAGCCTGCCTGGTGTTGTAGGAAAAGAAAAAAAGACTTCATAAAGATGACATCCCCCACGTCATCAAGACCCTGCTGGCTGCATTCCTGAGTCATTGTCCATGTTTTTCTGTCTTTAAAAAATCTTCCATTTGTGTCTGCCCCCACTCCAAGAGCCCTGTGCCCAAATGTGAGCCCCCTGGTGGTCTGGGAACCCCTGGAGTTTTCCTGTTAAGCCCCATCAAGGCCTGGGGCTCTGGTTTTTGTTTTGGGGCTTGTTGGGAGGGAAGGAGGTTGTTGGTTTGGTTTGTTTTTGTTTTTGTTTTTTTGTTTTATTTTTTGTTTTTTGTTTTCTGCAAACAATGGCAGGGCCAACAGGAACCACAGGAAAGAACCCCTGAACACAGAGAAAGAAACCCCTTGTTTTCTGGGATTGCATATAACCACCAACTAATTTCAAGAAGACCAGGAAAGATGCTGTTTGGCCACTTTTCACGACAGAGACTAAATCGGAACAAGAAGATGAACTTTAAATTGAGTAAGATAAAACCAGTTTGGGAAATTCAATATCTCACCTCCTTTCCTGTCTTTTTAAAAATCCATAATTCATACAGAACCCAGTCAGGGGGTGTACAGCTCAAATTGAATTATCCCCCCCAACTCCCCCTTCCACAGGCTGAGGCCAGAAGAAACATTTTCTTGACGTGGAGAAAATAAAAACCAATTTTTCTGAGCCTGTATCTCCCTCTCTCAACTTCCTTGCCACAGCCCCTCCAGTCCTCTCCATAGGGGCGTGATAAACACGAACTAAACGACCTCCTAAAGCATATGCTGATTACAGCGCTAGAAATGAGACCCTGATGCTGTCCATAGAAGCTCAGGCGATGAATATCCAGGTTTTTTTCATCACAGAGCTGCTGGTAAGAACAGCAGCCTTGAAACAAGGAAACCATGACCAAGGGCTGGCTCAATAGCTCTATCCGCCCCTCCTCCACACAAAGGAGTCACGACGCAGGCCAGAGGGGGGAAGAAAAAAAACAAAAAGGAAAAAAAAAAAAAAGAAAGAAAGCCTTCAGAGGGTAGTGAGTGACAGCAGCCTCTGTTACTGCATTGTTGAAGCAAGGACTAAAGCAATGTTTGTAGTGTCTATCGAGAGGAGAAAAGCACACATAGGCAGTGGCTGTTTGTACCTTGTTGTGTGTCCAAGCAGAAGGACAATGAAAGTAAGCTGCAAGGACGACTCCATGACTTCCCTTTGCATATGTTGATTTGTGTGTGTGTGTGTGTGTTGTGTACAAGTGCATGCAGGCACATGTACATATGTGTATTCAAGCACGTGGCCGCCTGTGGAGGCTAATGTCTGTGTCTTCCTCAGTTGCCTTCCACCTTAATTTTTGAGAGGGTCTGTCTTTCAATCTGAAGCTCACAGATAGATTGGCTGGCCAGCAAGTTTCCTCCTCCAAGGTTCAGGGATTAGAGAACGCACCGTTGTACCTGGATCCCTTTCTTTCCTAACGTAGGTGCTGGGGGGGGTGCCTAAGCTCAGGTCCTCATGCTTCCTAAAAAGCACCTAACTGACTGAACCTTCTCCCCTGTCCCCTCCTGTGTTGAGTTTTGAACCAGACATAAAATCCTCAAAACAAAGTCAAAATATAAAATTTAATTTCTTGAAAAACAAAACAAGGTAACTGAAACCACTCGGCACTAATTTGTTATGATAACTACGTCACAGCATAGCATAGGCGTGATGGATTCCTGAGACACAAACTCAAGCAAGAGTCTTTGTCTCCTGGGAAACCTGGGCCTGCTGTCAGCTCCCAGTGTGCTGTACTGTTGTTGTTGTTTTGAAAGGACCCTTTGCTTTGCTAATGCTCTGTGATGCTTTGGGGGGTCTTCCGAAGAAGGAGGTGTCACTACCCTCAAGTAAGCCACCAAAACATATTCCAAAGCTCCTGTTCCCTCAACCCCCTGCTTCTTAATGAGAAATGGAGAAGGTTTAGGTAACTGGAGGGTTGTTATGCTAATAAGCACATTACGAATTATTACTATGGAGAATTCCCTATTTGCAGCAAGTGACTCAGATTTTTTCCATTCACAATGGTAGTGTCAAATTTCCTTTTCAAACCATGTGTTTAAATAAAGAGAGAACAAAACAAGATGAAGGAAATATTAAATAGGTCTGCAATGGCTGAAATTCAGGGTGTGCGGCTCGGCTCTCATCACCCCCATTTTTCCTAGTAAATGTTCATTGCTTTCAATGTCCTGTCCTTTCAAACTCTCTGAATCAATATGATCAACGGAAGAGAGAAAATAATGTGCGTTTTCAGTAAGCTTTCAGTGACCCACCAAGCAACAAATCAGATGTGGGGAAACAGCCTCCCCCAAGTACAAGATGCTCTGTGCTCACTCTGTCCACCTCTGAACAGCGGGGATGACCTTCACTTGCTATTCCATTTTAAAGTCTATTTTGTGTTCCGTTCTAGAATGTATTGTCCATTCTGTCATGTCAATTATGCCTTAAGTACTGGGCATCCAAAACTGAGCAGGGAGGCCTTGATGAGCTCTGGGGTTTGGCTAGATCCACACTTGCCTGAAATCCTTTCTCAGGGATGTCAGAGAGACCATGGGGATGGGTGAGGAATGGGTGAGAGCCCTCTCCCTAAAGCTCTGTGGTCCAAGAGCCAGTTAACACATGAGAGGGTGATGTCACTTTGTGGGTACCTCGATGCAAAATGGTCTCTAAAACACCCTGCAGAAGCACATAGGAGGTTTCTCCTAACGGGAAAAGAGAGCACCAGAGAGTATTTGCAGAGTCAGTGTCACTGGAGACTGGTCTTCCAGTCACACCTTTAACTTAACAAATACTCTTAAGCGGCTATGAGGTGGTCCCCTTGTGAGGCCTTTTCTATAGGCATCTGTCTGCTTGTTCATTTTCCTCTACTGGAATGCTTGTCTGATCTTTCTTTCCAACAAGTATCTTAGCTGTAGACCATGAACTGAGAAAGTCAACTCTGGGGAGGCACAGTTATTGGCTGGTCCATGATCCTTCTAGGATAAAAATGGGGCATCCTTTTGAGCTTTAAAGATAATCTTGACAATTGTGCTGATAGATGCAAGTAGACTTGGGTCCAGGGAGCCTCCAACACCTGCCTGTTGCCTAATGCAGGGACTCCAAACCTGTGCTCTGGGATTTAGAGGGTGTTCTAAATGGGTCCCTCCCCATTCTTGGAAGGTTCTCCTTCCTAGAGCCATGGTCACAAAGACAGAGGCCAATAGGAACAGGTCTCTGATACAGATTTGAGTCCAGAAGCAGGATCACCTTTAAGACATGATGTGAAGAGTAAAACAACTACAGTTGCCTAAAGGCACAGATGCAGCAAGCCAGGAGTCACGGAGAGTTGAGCGCACCCTGCACCATTGCTAATTCTGAATACATGTTCTGTAGAGAAAGGCCAGGGCATACCCAAACTGTAGGGCATTTCAGCACCTCAGCTCCAAGGCGAGAGGGTAGATCTACAAAAGAAGATAGGAAGAGGCTCATAATAGTGAGGCTTTGCCTTTACGGTCCAGGCTCTAGCCCAAGCTTGCATAGGGAGTGGCTTTGTCTCTACTTTCAGGGGCATCACAGACCTTGCCTCTTAGATGCAGATGGGTACTCCCTCAAGAAGATGTTGGCAGATTCCACCTTCTCCATTTCAGCTGCTACTCCTCAGCCATCCTGATGGCTACCTCCAGCCTGTCCTGCAGCATGCCCTGGAATCTAGCATGAACTCCTGTCCTCTCCCTGTCTCTCTTTTTTGTCTGTCATTACCTACGATGCATTAAGTCAAACCAAGAGAAATTTTGGTTCTTGATAAAAACAGTTACGTATTTTTTTTTTTATGTCCTGTTTTTACCTGATGAGTTCTGCCAGCATGGGTCTTTCTCTGAGTCCCCCTTGAACCAGTGCCTGCCACCAAGCAGGCATTAAACACATGTGGTATTGAGTAAGTGGACAAAGGGCATGCTGACTCCCTGGACCACCTGTCCCAGAGACAGGATGGGCTCTGGGTAGACACCAGGCCTGAAGATGCTGTACTTGCCCAGATTTTCTTCCCCAGCCTGCCCCCAGGCATAAGAACAACTGTCAGCTCATTTGTTTGGCTAGATCCACACTTGCCTGAAATCCTTTCTCAGGGATGTCAGAGAGACCATGGGGATGGGTGAGGAATGGGTGAGAGCCCTCTCCCTAAAGCTCTGTGGTCCAAGAGATCACTGGTTTGCTGGTGATGAACACTGGGGGTGGGGGGAAGAGGTCTGCAGGGGCTGCAAAGCCATTCCCCCACCCCAAGTCACTTCCTTCAACACTCAGTGGGAACAAGAAACTGTTACCAGCCATCCCCATGAAGGAAGCAGGCGTGGGTGGAGGGTTGGGGGGCTGGTTCAGCCCAGTTGGCTGTGTTAAGAGGGATGACCATTTTATACACCAGTGTCTAATGAAGGTTGCAGGGGAATGTGAATGGAGCTGATGAGAACATAATTACCCAAGCTCAGGCCTTGGAAGCTAAACTGCTTGTGCTAATGGAAATGAGGCTTAGGGAGGGTGGCCAGGAGGAGGGCTGCTTCCATTTGCCTGAATTTGAAGTTTCTGGACTCAGAAACAACGGGGGTGGGGCAGGGATCAGCTCAGGAGCCATCTCAGCCTGTTTTCTGAGTCATCTCTTCCCTTCCTTCTTTAATCTTAAGTGAGGAGTTGGGAAGGATGTAAACCTAGTCATGTATGCTGCAGCTTTCTGCCATAAGAAACCAGGGGGTATGAATTAAAGGGAAGCAGGTCCAAAGCACCTCTTTTCTCTAATCAAGTACTGCTACTTCAGCTCAAAAGGGAGCTTGGTGAAGGAGGTGGCTCAGGAAGGGGCCGGCAGAAGATGGCCGAAGCAAATGCTCTGGAGGGCATGGCCAGGCTCTTCTCCCAAAGCCTGCTGCTGGGCAGGGACATTTCACTAACTAGACATCTGTGCCCAGAGCTTTTCAATGGTGACAGCCTTCTTGGATGCATTCACCTTTTGTTTCTGGCTACCTGGTTTTCCACTGTGGTAAAGCTGCAGAGGGGGATGAAGCCATGAGCCTGGAGTCTAGGGAATTCCATCCATCTAGCCCCTGGCTCTCTCTCCATTTTCTGGAAGCTGGAACAATTGTGGAATATAAGGACTAGACACAGTGACACAGCCAGTATAGCTAGGGGCTACTGGAACAGGATGGGCAATAAACTCAGGTGTTTTCTGCAGAGCGCTAACATGTTGCAAATGAGCCTGAGACCTGGGGAGAGAAAAGCCCAAAACCTGTGGCTTGCTTCTTTCCAGAGGTCAGGTTTAGCCTTGAATCTACAAATCACCACTGTAATGCAGTGCTAGCTGTGGTGGTTTAGCATACCTGATAGATGAATTTTGAAAAATACAGTTTCCCAGGCCTTACCCCAGACTTGCTAGAGTTAAGCCTCCTAGAGCAGGGCTGGGCAGCTGTGTTCTTATTAACTTACCCCTTCTCCTAACCAGCCCTAGAGAAACTGGCCTGAGGATAATTCCAAAATGGAATCTTGACTCAGATGTCAGATGAGAATTGTCGTGGATGGTGAGGACTGGCTTGATTTGCATGAAGGTAGAGGCCCGAAGTTTTCCTCCACCCTGAGACTTGCTCTCCAAACAACTTGAGGCTGTAATTATACATGCAAAGTGAAAGAGAAGTACCTGGAGAATTCAAGTCAGAAGAAGCTCGTTCCTCTGAAATACCTAGATAATGAAAGAAAAAAAAATATTCATTGCATAAAGTGCTCATTAATTCTCTCCTCTGTGGGGGCAATACAGCTTGAAAGCAGGCGCTTTGATTAATCCAAGCTATATTAATTCCACAGTGCTTTTTTTTTTCTCCCTCTGCCTAGATCTTCATATTTCTTTCCTTAAAAAAAAATCATAAATAAACTTGTCCTTTTGCAAAAATGCATTTCCAATCTGGCTGGGCAGGACGACCCTTGCAGTTGGTAGAATCAATTTGGATGCACCTTTCCTTTTTTTTTGTTTTTAAGTATGCATTTTGAAATCAGATACATTCTTTCCAGTTCACTGGAAATGCTAATTTTTTTTTTTTTCTCCTTCATCACATTTCAAAGTTGCATTCTCTGTGGCTAAGGAGTCAGACCTTGCACAATAGCACTTCAGAAGGGCCAGGTAGAGCTTGGCCCCAATCAGAAGGCAAGCTTGGGAAATGGTTAATTTCAAAGACCAGCATCTGATTGGGGAAAAGGAATCTATAGAATTATTTATTTCCTTTAAAAACAATCTTAAAAATTCAAAACCCTCTTAAGAAGAACAGGAGTCTAATCCTGACCAGTTGATTTTCAAGACCTCTTAATGAGGTTTCAGCCTATCTGTTCCTCACTCATCTGTGCATCATGGAGCCGGGGTCTGTCTCCTTTCCTTTTTTTATTCTTCTGAGTTTTCTCTCTTAGTACAGTGGAATGTCTGTTGCCTGCAGTTTTTCTGCTTTGGATTGTCTATTCTCCAAACCTCAGGTTAGCTTCCCGACAGGCAGCCATAGCTCTCCGAGAAATGACTGGTACCACATGGAAGATTCCTACCGGTTTTGGCAAAGCCTTCCACCGACTTGGGAATCTTATCACAAAGCAGCATTTTTGTGACCTCGTGGCCGGACCTGAGAGAGTTCTCACAATCTTGGTTGGGATCAGCACTAAACGCTCTTGTCATGCTTGGTTTTACAGACCTCATGAAGGAGCTTGCAGCTAATAGGGGGGAGGGATCATCACAAACTATTTTAGAGTGCATCTGGAGCATTCTTCCCCATTCAAATGATACCCTATAATATTATTTTGATGATGTTAAAGAAATGGCTGGGTAGATTTGGGATTGTGGAGACTGATGCACAAAATAAAAACAATGAATAGGGAACAATGCTACTTTTTTATTTTAAAACATCAAAAAGAAACTACCTTCTCAGATCAAAGCTCATAAAAAAATGATTACTTGGATTCCCCAAGAGTAATGTGGAGAGCAATGGGCAAGTGTCATGAATGCAGGAGTGACAGTGTGGCCCTTCTCCAGTCCAGCATCATCCTAAGACTTAGTTGGATAATCTTGGTTGTCAATTTGACACACCTAGGCAAAGGTAACCTCATTTGATGAACTGCCTTTATTAGATTGTCCTGTGGACCTATTTGTGAGGACATTTTCTTGTTTCCTAATTGCTAAAGGAGGGCCTAGCTCACTGTGAGTGGCACCATCCCTAGGCAGGTTGAGTCTGGGTTATATAAGAGAGGTAACTGAACAAGATGAGAGAGAGAGAGAGAGAGAGAGAGAGAGAGAGAGAAGGAAAGAAAGAAAGAGAGAGAGAGAGAGAGAGAGAGAGAGAGAGAGGAAGGAAGGAAGGAAGGAAGGAAGGAAGGAAGGAAGGAAGGAAGGAAGGAAGGCAGCCTGGCAAACCAGTAAACATTGTCCCTCCATGTCCTCTGTTTCAGTTCCAATCTCCAGGTTTCTGCCTTAGTGTCCACCTATGAAGGACTACAGCCTGTAAGTCAAACAAACCCTTTCCTCTTCCAGTTTTGGTTTTGGTCCATGGTTTATCACAGCAGCAGAAAGCAAACTGGGACAGAGTCATATGAGCAAGGTCCTACTCCACTCAGAGCCATGACTCTGGGTCCATCAGCCCTGTGAAAGGCTGGTTATTTGTCTCTTCTTGACTCTTTCAGGGGTGTCTAGGACCAGGACTATCAGAGCAGGAAGGTACCCAGCCTGGAGTGTGTGTGTGTGTGTGTGTGTGTGTGTGTGTGTGTGTGGTGTCTTAGAGTGCTTTATCATTTAGACCTGCTGGGAGCATACTGCACATCCAGTGTGGCTCCCACCGTGAAGACTACTGTAACCCACCTGACTAAAAAAACAGAAGCAAGTCAGTAAACGGCTCAGCAGTGAATCCATGAAAGCCAAAACTGATGGGCCTATTTTATATCCACCACCACCCCCCGAAAACTAACCCCTCCAAGAAACGGAGACTCCACTTGCCTGCTGCTTGTCAGTGGGACCTGGCACTAGTTTTATCGGTTGCATGTAATTTGGGTCCTCGAGAATGAAGCCCAGACCACATCCTTCTGCTATACAGGGGACCTCAGTTGTGGTGGTTTGGATGAAAAATGGCTTTCACAGACTTATAGGGAATGGTACTATGAGAAGGTGAGGCCTTGTTGAAGAACACGTGTCACTGGGGATGGACTTTTTTTTTTAACAGTTCTTTTTTTTTCTTTTTTCTTTTTTTTTAAGATTTACTTATTTTATGTATGTGAGTGATCTGTTTTCATGCATACCAGAAGAGAGAATCAGATCCCAGTATATATGGTTGTAAGCCACCTTATGATTGCTGGAAATTGAACTCAGGAACTCTGGAAGAGCAGCCAGTGCTCTTAACCACTAAGCCATCTCTCTAGCCCCCAGGGATGGACTTTGAGGTTTCAGAAGCTTAATCTAGGCCTAAGGTCTCTCTCTCTTCCTGCTGTCTGATGATCCAGATGTAGAACTCCTAGCTCCTTCTCCAGCACTGTGTCTGTTTGTGCAGCCATGATGTTAACAGACTAACCTTCTAAAACTGTAAGCCAGCACCAATTAAATGTTTTCCTTTGTAGCAGTTTCCATGGCCACGGTGTCTCTTCACAGCAACAGAACACTGACTAAGAAACCAGATAGCATAAGGTACAGAGCAAGACTGGCTTCGAAAATCTCAGCAATAAGGACAAGAGGTTAGGAGTTGACTTGTAAGTTAACCAGAGGCAGTTCCCAGCCCTGTGCCTTCCCTGATAGAAAACAGCAGCCCTCCCTTTTCCCCTAGCTTCATGATGAGGGATGGCATTCATGAAAAACCTGCCTCACAGGGCATCCTGGGATGTAGCAGCAGTGGGCAGTGCTAGGAATGATGAGAGAATCCAGTGATAAGAATGTTGGGTCCCGGGGCCTGCACACTGTTACCCATGGCCCAAGTCCCATCTTTTGGCAAAGAATAATCTTTACATTTTTCAACGGCTGCAAAGAAAAAAAATTAAAAGGAGAACATTTTCCTTGATATGAAAATCTATCTATCTATCTATCTATCTATCTATCTATCTATCTATCTATCATTTGTAGACCTGAGTGTAAAATATTTGCTAGCAAGGCCTTAGAGAAAGTTTAATAAGTTCTGGGTGAAATCTATGGATCAATATTAAGAGATTTTGTGAGATAGGCAGGTTTAGGGTCTTTCCATATGTTCTCTCAATACAGGGCTATCAGAACAGACCCCCGAAAATATAAAACATCAAAGACAAGTTATCTTCTAAAGGTCCAAACTAGACAGTTTACATTCTATCATCTGATCAGAATGCTACAAATGTCTCCAATTTCCCCCTTGTCATGGTTCTATCCATACTCATGGGCTGAACTCTCTTGAGTGACTGGGAATCTGCTAGCTTTGTTTTAGTTGGGGTTCTCTAGAGTTAGAGAACTTATAGAATTAATTTCTCTCTAAACACACACACACATACACACACACACACACACACATATGAAAGAGAGAAAGAGAATACATACTTTCAGGCTGTGGTCCAGCTAATCCAACAATGGCTGACTGTGAGCAGAAAGTCCAAGAATCCAGTCATTTCCCAGTCCACAAGGCTGGATGCCTCAGCTGATCTTCAGTATACCCAGGCATCCTAAAAAGAAGGTTTTAATGCCAGTGATGACATGAACTAGTTAGCAAGTCAAGAACAAGCAGGCAAATAACAAAAGCTTCCTTCTACCATGTCCTTACATAGGCTTCAAGAGAAGGTTAGGTGACCCAGGTTAGGTCTGGATTAAAGGTATATCTTACTACCTCAAGATCTGAATGAAAATGTGTCTTTCTGCCCTCAAAGATTCCGATTAGAAGTGGATCCTCCTATTTCAAATTAAACAAAAATCCCTCACAACTGTACCCTTCATTTTTGGATTTTAGTTCCAGATGTTTTCAAGTTGACAACCAAAAATAACCATCGCAGGTTCATTTCTGTTTCCTGCTGAGCCTCTTCACTGATGTTTACACCAGTGATAGTTGAGCAAGGAATATGAAGATACACGCATTTCTTCTAAACTTACTTTTATGTATTTTAGGGCATTCTGTCTTCTCTGGTTGCGATAGAATTCATAGCAAAACAGAGACAAAATTTAGAGGGTGTGGCTCATTAATGGGCTGCTAGCCACCCTTGACTCCGAGGTGGCTAGGACAACCCACAAAGGCTTCCCCAGCTCATTTGCCCATGTTTTGTAGGTCAGTTCAGAAAAGACACCTCTTTCCCACCGTCAGACAAAAGCAACTTAGAGAGGAAGGTTTGTTCTGGCTCGTGTCTGTGGGTATAGTCCACCATAGTGGAAAGGTGTGGTGGGAAAAGCTTGAGGCAGCTGGTCACATTGGTCCACTGTAAAGGAAGCAAAGAGAGATGGGTGGTGGTACTCAGATCTCTTTCTCAGCTCAGGGGATAGTTCTGCCCCCACTCAGGGCGAGTCTTCTCCTCCCATTTAAACCTCTCTGAAAACAACTTGACAGAAACAGTCAGGGATCTTGTCTCCTGGATCTTCAGGCTCTTCCCAAAGTCTCAGTCACTATTTACCAATACACATCCACACATCCCTCATCAAAATGACATACAAACACATCACCTTTAAATCAGAACATTTGTTTCTGGTCCTAAAGTCTCAAGTGCATCCTATAATGGGGGGGAAAAGCATTTAGTTCAACTCCAAAAGTTCCCAAAGTCTTAACAGTGTCAAAATTTTCAAAAGTTATGAGTAGGGACTCTCCTGAGGGCCAGGGACTCTCTCATATTGTAAGTCCCTGTAAATCAAAAACATACCAAATGAATATACATTTATTTCTTCTAAGCTTACTTTTATGTATTTTCTGGCATAGTCTCTTCACTGCTTGCAATAGAAACCATGGGGAAATGGAGACTAAATGAAGCTGGTGTGGCCATTTTATATATTATAGTTTACATGGCAAGGAAGAGGAGGAGGGGGACACAGCAAGAAAAGACTGGGTCAAATCGACACTGGAAGCCAGCTGGGCAAACAACAAATCTTACGGCTCCACACACTGCATTTAAGGTTCTTAGTGGCATTGTTTAATGCACCAACAGCTTTGTTTTTGAGCAAGGAGCCTCTTCCCCAGCACTTCCAGCACAGGATCTCCTCTTCCAGTGAACTTGAATTTGTAGGAGTTGGAATATTAGATGAGTTTCAGGGTATCTTTACTATTTTTCCCAGTGCTGAGTCCAGCTTTCTCTTTACTGGGAATAACCTCTTTCACAGTCCCAAATTTCTCTGTTGCACCTTGTCTACAGCTTTGAACTCATGCTCTTTTTGCTCTTTTGCTTGTCAAACAGTCCAGTCTCCGGGCTTGCTAATCAGCCTGCTCTCTCCACTGCAAATGTGGATAAGGGAAGCGAGCAGTAACTATGCCATAGCCTGAATGCTGTTCTGTCTTGAAGTTTTCTTCATCAAACAAATTCACCCATCACTTTTGAATTCATCCATGCTCAAAGTTCTCAGAACACAGAAAGCGGGCAGTCAGTTGCTTTGCCAGAGTTTTAACACAAACAGCCTCCAGACCTGGTATCAGTGGAGTCCTTTCTTGTTCCTCTCTGAAGCCTCCTGGGCCTCTACTGTGTCTGTATGTATCTCAGTGTTCTCGTCTTCTAGACTCTCATCAGACAGTCCAGGGCACTCAGTCTGCAGTGTGTTGGGGCTTCTCTAGCCTGCAGCTCTAAGTGCTTCTACAAACCGGTTCTGAAGGCTGACCCCACAGCTTTATCCCAGCAACAGGTCCCCTTCCCGGTACCAGTTTTCTGTATTAGTTATTGAATCAACCAGGGTCCTCCGGAGTGTGCCTGAGCTTGCTTGAGCATGCACATGAGGGAGAGAGAGAGAGAAAGAAAGAGAGAAAGAGTCCGTGGGTGTGCATGAGTCTCTGTGTGTGTGTTTGTGAGAGAGAGATAAAGAGGGGGAGTGAGAGAAAGAAGGAGAGAGAGAGATAGTGAGAGAGAGGGGAGAAAGAATTAATTTATGAAGTCAGCTTCTGTTGGAACAGTAGCAACACCTGTCTCATGCCTCAGAGGCTGACAGGGTGAGACCCTGGAGGCTGTTTGGTCCACGAGGCTGGCTGCTTCAGCAACCCCAATGTAGCACCAAAACCCTTGAGATTGCTTAGTCAGCTGCTGGTCTTTACTCAAGGACATTAAGCTTGCAAATGCTCGTTCTGGTACCAGTGAAGGGATCAGTAGCAGCAACAAAGGGGAATAAAGTCACTGGCAAAAGGGAGGGCCGAAGGAGTAAAAGATGCTTTCCCTTCCTTCCGCCACACCCTTTTCAGTCTGGGCTGCTACCCAAAGGTGTTGGGTTTGGGGCAGGTCTTCCCACACCAGTCAAGGTGAGAAGGACAATTCTTCAGGTGATTCTAATTTGTGGCAAGTTGACATTAAAACAATCATCACAGTGATTGTTCTATTGCTGTGACAGAGTGTGCCCGATGAAAGCAACCAAGGGAAGGCCCCACGGCTTGAAGGGCTACCTTTGTCCATCGTGGGAGGAAGAAATGGGATGGGGGCATGAGGTGGGGGTTTACAGTGCACTCACAGGTTTCATTTTTTTTCCTTTTTTTTCATTCTGAGAACCTGACTGTACAATGGAACAATGCTACCCACATTAGTGAGTGGGTTTTCTCTTACTTAAACACTTTCCTGAAAACACATCCAAAAGGTTTTTTTTTTTTTTAATCTCTTAGGTAATTCTAAATCCTGTCAAATTGATAATCAAGATTAGTTACTGAGTACAGTGAAGATTCTCCTAACACTCAGCTCAGCTTTTTGGTGATTTTTTTTTTTTTTTAAATAGTGTCTGAAAAATACCGGCGAGATAGCTCAGTCTGCAGAATGCTTGCTTGCGATGGGTGGGTCTTAGCATCCTTCTTTGCTGGTATGACAAGATGTTCTGACAAAGGCAACTGAAAGGAGAGAGGTTTCACCCTGACATCCTGGTGCTGGGGAGGAAGAGACAGGAGTCCATGTGGAGTCTGCATTAGCCTACCCTAATCAGTGAGCCCAGGAACCACTGAGAATTGCCTTCAAAAAAAAAAAAAAAAAGCAAATAGCATCCAAAGGTGACCTCTGGACACAACATGCATACCCATAACCCCTCCCCTGTCCCCCCTCCCCCCAACACAAGAGCTTAAAAGTTCTATCGATGATAGTAAGAAGTCTGTTTATTGGGGACCCTCCATGTCAGTATTATTTCAGTGGCTGGTTTCTTCCTCAGGCAGGAATGTCACCACTCAAGTCATGGCACTGTGAGTGATAACACTGCGATTGGAACCCAAGCACAGGAACACCGAAGCCTTTCCTTTAACAGCTCACGCTGCTGTCTCCTTAGCAAGTGGGGGGCATGGCCCTTGACACAAAAGTATTTCCAGAGTTCAAATAAACTCCCTCAGAAGTCCTAAGCCTCCAGACCAGGAAGACTTCGGGAGACAGAGTACCTACGGACAGCACTGTGTGGCTAGCATATTCCTGACACCTTGGAAACACTCAATAAGAACCTGCTTAATGAATAAGGCTGGCCCTGGGGAGCTGAGCAAGGAGCTTGCCTTCCATCTCAGGGCCAGGCCTGGCGCCCATGCATCATTCATCACTTCCCTTCCCAGGCGTGGGCTGGAATACTGAATCGGTTGGGATGGGGAGGGCTCACAGATATGCCCCGGGGGGACTAGTTGGCAAGGACTGCTTATCCACACATTGGGGGCTGGGGGTGAGGAGGTAGAGTTCCCAGAAGCAAATAACTTGTCCAAGGTCACAAACCTAGCTCCCCTGAGCCCTGATGAGAAGCTGTCCATCTTGGGAAAAAAAAAAGTAGTCTGTATGAATAATTACCCAAACCACTGGCTCCAGGGTGATTATACACCTGATCACCTTGACGGGATGGAGCCCATCCTTCATCCTGCATCCGCCTCTGTAGAGCTCCCTGTGACAACAGTGGTACCCAAGCCAGGGAGACTCTCGACAGTTTGTAATACACGGAAAGGAAGCCTTCAGACACAAGTGTGAACAGGCTACAGATGTAGCTTGCCTGGGACCCAGCTCTCCCTACCCCCAAAGCTTGGGGTGCATGCACCCTACTTCTGCTCATCTGCTCGTGGGGGGGGATGTGTGACGCTCCCACGGCTTTCAAGCCACCCACGTACAAATGGAGAGGCTGGGAATATGAGGAACATTTCTGCTGCCCAAAAGCTCACCCCATGGTACCTATCATGTCTCTCTTGACACAAGAAATTTTATTAATGGCTTGCTAATAGCTCATTCTGTTTTGAACTTCACAGATAGCTCTAAGAGAAGACACAGAAGGTGCCACTAATAGATTATCAGTGACCTCAACTAATTTATTTACTCGTTAAGCCAGGCTGACCTAAAATGATATAAGTCCATTTCATCAGGGCGTGGCCAGGGTGCAAACTCTAAAGGTAGAATCCTCTAAGTTAGTTTTAAAGTATCTTGGCTGGGAAGATGACTCAGGGGGTAAGGTGTTAAATGTGCAATCATAAGGACCCTGGGAACCATTAGGATCCTTGTGAAAAGCTGGGCATGGTGGAGTGCATCTGCAGTTCCAGCCTGCGGGAGGTTAAGGCAGGAGGCCCTGTAGAGCTGGCTGATCAACCAGCCTAGGAAAACAGATGAATGCTAGGTAGTTTCTACCTTTTATTTGTCTCAAAGAATGAGGTGGAAAGCCACAGAGGAAGACACCTGGTTTCAGCTCTTTGTCTCCACACACTCATGTGTGTTCATATCCATACAACCCAACACATGGACCCCCCTCCACTGAACAATTGTACCTATGTGCCTGTGTCTTGAGGCAGTCTTCCAAACATTTCTTCTTTGCACAGAAGTTACATTCATGTTCAGATCTTTCTAAGCAAGACCAAGAACCCTACCTTTCTTGATGAATATGGGGTAGCTCCCACCGCAAAGAATGACTCTTTCCATAATTCACCCAAATAGGAACCTTATTGCCTGCTATTCTGATGAGCTGGGATCTGTGATTTCCTGTCCTGCTGGTCCAGGAGCCTCCCCTGGCAGAGCCCCCTAGGTGATATATGACTACACTTTATTTACCGGCAGACAGACAGAGCCCCTTGTTCCTTAGCCTGGTAACAAGCTGAGGTCGTTCATCACTGGCTTGCTCCTTTTTGAAATTCACCGAGCAGCAGGCGTCTCTTTAAACTCATGCACGTAATGCATTTTAAAGAGCGTTTTCTGCACAGATCCATTTGTGCGACCTCGGCTTGGAGCACAAGATGGAATGGTGTTTTAGCAAGCACTTCCCTCTGCCCATTTGGAATGCACACCGTGACATGAAAATGTGGCCGGGCCCCATCACTCGGGAAGGGGGACTGTTATTCAACAAGGGCACTGGGTGACAAGTCAGAACAAGACCTCAGGTGTGTGTCCATGGAGGGCCCTGACACTACAAGGCAGGGCTCCTGTCCTTCAGGCAGGGCACTAAGGTGAATAATCAGAGAACAAGCCGACGGCAGGCTGGAATGTGTGCTGAAAGGTTCTTTAGGAACTTTGTTTTGGAAGATGGTGGCCAAGTATTGTCTTGCTGCTTCAGTCTGAGGTGTTAGATGAAAGATCTGCAGGATGCCTTGGAGGGAGATGGAGGCTGGGAGGAAGGGTTGGGTCTCTAGAGGCAGAGGGGATGGAAAGCCTGTTCCTGACTGGGGAAATACATGGCGATGAGAACACTTTGGTGTGGAGAAAGTAGCTGACAGGTGGACATGAGCAATTACTGGGCAGAGGAGTGGACCTGGATGTCCTAAAAGCCCTCAGGCTTCCTCTCCCCCAAGTCAATCAGGATTTCCCACTGTCTTTGGTTTTTCCCTCTTCTCCTTCTTCCAAAGCCTTTGGGGGTGACCATCAAGTAGAGCTTGATGCTTCCTGCCCACATCCTCAGCATTTGTCTAACTCACTCTTGGGGTACAGACACTGACTCCCCTCTTGCCCTACCTTATCACCCTCGTAGGCTCTGTAGAGATCTCCTGCACCTCCACACTCTCCTGCTGCTCTGCCCCATACTCTTGTCTGCTCTAGTCTGATCTTTGTATAGCAGCTAGATCAGCATTTTTGAGTGTGTGCATCTCTGTGCTTGGGAGCACATTTGCATATATGCTCGTGTGCACTTGGGCATTGGAAGACAAACTTAGGTGTTGACTTTTAGGTAGTTTCCATCTTTTATTTGAGACAGGATCTTTCATGGGCCTGAAACTTCAGCAATTAGGGCTGGGGTAGCTGACTATCTGGCTGTGTTTACCTCCTATCTCTCCATTGATGAGATTACAGATACGTGCCACCACACCTGAATTTTTTTTTTTTTTTTTTTTGCATATATGAGTGTGCACAAGTGAATGTTCATGAATGTGTAGGTAGGTTTAGGTGCACACGCACATGAGTGTGCATGCGTGTGGAGGCCACAGGTTGATGTCACCTTCCTTGATTGCCCTCTACTTTATTTAAGGCAGAGTGCCTTGCTTGAACTTACAGCTCGCCAATTCTGGCTAGTCTAGTTAGGCGTCATTCCCCAGCATCTTCCGTCTTTACCTCCTAAATGCTGGGGTTAGGGGCAGCCACCATGCCTGCTCATGTTTCTGTGAGTCCTGGGGCTCTAAACCAGAGTCGTGGCGCAGATGAGCCAAACACCTTATGCACAGAAGCATCCCTCCAGCTGGGCCTGGACTTGTTTCAAGTGTGGAACCTGAGGAGTTCAACTAGGTTCTCCTGCCTGTTGAGACAAGCCCTTGACAGACTCTGTCAGCTCTCCAGTCTGAGACGTTGTTTTTGAGTTACTCTATGTCCCCTCTCTAGCTAAACCTTGCTCTTGGGATGGAGACTAATAATACTCGTGAAGGCCCTCAGCACTCAATGTGACCCTCTTTTCTCCATAAGCATGCTTCTTGCAGTCAGGGCTACCGCCCTCTGCCCGCCTTGACGACGCTCTCCATTTCTGTCTTCACTGTGTCTGGGCACTGCCGTAATTTTATACTTGTGTGCGAACAGATTTCTAATGCCCGTCTGCTGCCAGGCTGTGTAGCGGGGATGCACTGACATGGGTCACTTTTGCTCATGGCTGCATGTACAACACTTGAGCAAATGGCTCTTGAGCAAACGGCTGTATGGGGTCTGGAAGTAGCCTAGGAGTTTTGGTTTTGTTTTTTAACATTGGTTTTATTTATTTATTTTGTGTGTGTTGGGGTGGAAAGTGTGTGCCATAGAGCACACATGGAGGTCAGAGGGTAATTTGTAGGAGCCGGTTCTCTCTTTCCACCACGTAATTTTAGGGGATCAAAGTCAGGTCATCAGACTTAGCTGCAGACTCCTTTAACCACTGAACCCTCTCATCGCCTGGCCTGGGAGTTTGGATGCTGAGGTTGGACCATAGCACTACTAAAAGCTGCTGATTGTCACCAAGGAGGGGGGACAGTAGAGGTGTTGAAAGAAGATTCTTTCAACAAACAAGGGATTCTTCAAGAAACAAGGGAGACTAGGTAAGATGAAAAACAGGTGGGAGTAGCAGAGACCATGGCAATCCTGCTGGCAAGATCAAGTTTGGGAGAAGGAAGGAAGGGAGGAATGAAGGGATGAAGGGAGCGAGGGAGGAAGAGAATGAAAGAATGAGTCGTGGCCACAAGGAAAGACTTAGGATTGAGGCCACACTTCTTGAATGGACACCCACATCCCCCAAGTGTTGCTGCTTTTCATCTTCATAGGCCAGGCTCATCCCAGCTCATTCCAGCTGCTGGGGGTGCCTCTGTTCTTCTTGGTGGGATCTAGTAGGACCTGTGCCTCATTAGGTAGGAGCCCCAGTGACCCCAGAGGAGCAGTCAGCTTCTCTAAATGAGTCAAAGATCTTGGCAGGGGGCAGAAGGGTGGAGGCTCCAAACTCAGGGCACAAGACCCTTCCTCTGTGAGGCAAGAGCAGGCATAGGAATCATGGTCTTGGGCCTCTGGAGTGGAGGGCCAGCTGGGAACTCTTGCATCTTATCCATGGATGGTGGGACCATGTGAGCTGAGAGCAAGCTGAACCCATTTGGGGCCACCAAGATGAATTCTGAGAAAAGTCAAGTTAGACGCCAGACCCTGTCATGGAACTTCCCATAGCGAAGAAAACTCTGAGTGGCGGGGTGAAGCGCGTGAGTTTCTGTTCCAGTTTGACAATTTTTAGGTTCGTAGTCACTGCGAGAACTAAACCGTTTAAATGCATGAGGTGGGAGCTGCCCTCCAGCCTTCAACATGCACCATCTTATTCCGTTCTCGAAGGATAAAATGAGCCTGCCTCGGAGATGCTAGCTGCTTTCATTTTGCTGATGAGGGGCTGGAAGGACTTCAGCACTTAAGTATCTAACCCCATGTGGGCTGGCTTGAAACCTGAATGATTTATTAACTGCTATAATAGAGCAGAACCTCACACCCCCAGTCTTGCCATCATGTAAGGCTGGATTGTCCTATGTGGTGGGGCATCTCTGGCCTCTGCTCATGAGACGGCAGTGGTACCTGTGGTTGAGAATCACTGTTTTTAGACTTCTCTTTGCAAGAGGGACTGTGATGACCCAAAAGAAGAGAGACTGGTCCATGTTCCTCTCTGCATACCCTCATCCCTACTGTGAGTCTGAACAGCCCACATGCTCTGATCACATGCTGTCTTATTGGCTTCCGGCAATTTTCTTTGGATAATCTGTCACTGTTGACTCCCCGGAAGGTAGAGCTGGTGTTGCCACCTCTCTGATGCTCTCTGCAATTTTCAGTGAAGCCTGATCACACAGAAGGCCCTCATAGTGGCTTCTTGGATAACTGAGTGTAATGGACCATGTTTTAGAAAGATGTCCAAGGCCCCATGGGCTCCTTCTGTAGGACACCTACTTTGTTTACTCTGGAAATATCTACTAACAAGATTCTGATTGCCAGGCCCTGAATGAGGAAGGGATAGCTCTTCTGGGTCACAATATAGGCTCCTGAGCATTGCAAAGTGCCAATGTACCCCTACGGGCAACCTCAGGCAAGATGTAGGTGAGGTTGTGGTGGGTGTGTCCCTGGCTGGAGACCCATTTATAGTTTCATGAAGAAGAACTTGGGACCAGACAGAAGATGAGGCCCTAGGTGAGATGAGGTCTCAGGTCCTTTCCCACTGACATTCCAGCCACTTGAACAACCTCTGGCATGATTGGCACGGTTCAGGTTCCCTGAAGGCCAGGGTTGGAGAACCCAGCCTGGTGCCCTGGTCTTACCTGCTAGTCCTCCTCCACCCTCTTTGCTTCTACTTCCTGCTCTGACACAGTGGTGGGTGGGGTCAGAGGGGCTCAGGAGAAAACCACCAGGAGCACATTTGCATTCGTCAATAAGGTCACAGGACCAGATCCACAACACACTTCTCTAGATAACCCTAAAGTTCCCCCACACAGGTAGAGGAAGGGAGGGATTGATTTCCGATACCACCCAAATCACCGCTCAATAAACAGACAGAGCTTCCAGCCACAGGCTGCCAGCCTCCTCGGTGGTACGCTTCGTGCTCTCAGCTTGCCTTTTCCTGCAGGCTGCTTAGTTAAATCTGCAACCCTCAAATTTGTTCCGGTGCCTCACAAAAACTGGAGCAGATCTTGCTTGAGAATGAACTTCCACTCTCTCCAGCAAAGCTTTCCTATAGAACAGGGTTTCGAACTGGAATTATCTTAATTTCAAACTTGCTGGATTTTTGCAAGTTATCGCTAGCTCAAACCCTGGCCCCCTTTCCTAAAGGACCTGTAATGTATTTCATGGAGGTGCCTGCTCCATCTGCATATAATCTACAGTTGTTCATGGAGAAGGATCTAGAAGGACTTTGGGATGCTCATGATCACTTATTTAACACAATCTTCCCAATTGTCTGTACTGGGCAGTTTTGAAGTATTGCTGACTGGGGTTTTCATTCAAACCCAGGCTGTCAGAGAGCAGTGAGAATCTTGTTCTTAAAGTTCAAAGCTCCTGCCTTCATTTTAGTCAAAGTGTGTGTGCTTCAGGGATCAAGAAAGTTATAGCAGGGTATGGAAAGAGCCTCCTGGCTTCCTGGGTGGAAAGGTCCAGAGGCAATGGAGCAGACATTCCTGGGGACTGTGTCTGCAGCATTGATGCTTCTGACAATCCTATGGGGAGCCCAGGGAGTTGTGTGACCATCTTAGGTTCCAAATGGAGCCAAGACCAGCAGTGAGAAGGCCCCGAAGAGTGCCCTTCCGCTTGGTTCTGTCTACCTGAAGGCACTTCTGCCACGCTGCCAACACTTGGAGGCTCTGAGAAGCTCCAGCATTTCCAGGACAGGGGTAGGCATCCCAGGACCTATCAGGTGCTTCTGCTTTGCTGGGGTCCTGAGACCATAATCAAGCCCACATTGCATCTTCAGCTCTCTTCCCTGGATTTGGTTGGTCAGACTGAGTTTCCAGTAAAAGTACGTATGTATTCCTGATTGTTCTGAGAATGTTGGGCTTTCTCAGGTCAAAGGAGTCAGCTTGTCAAAGAACCCTGAGTGGGTCCAAAGCACATCCTTCCACTGCAGCCAAGTACAGTCCTCAAAAATCATTGTCTATTGGTTATAAGGGGTCAGGCTCCCTTGGCCAGTAGGACCCAGGTAAAGGCCTGTTCTTGAGCTCCTGCCACCCCCCCCCACCTCCCACACCATTTCAGACTATGTGTTGTTTCTTGGAGTAGCTTGTCATGGCCGAGCTGTTTGCTACGAGTCCGCTGCCTGCTGTTTCGCTGTTAGCATGCATCCTTCAACTTCATTACTTTAATGATCACTTTCTGAAGACCACCAGTTTGCATAATATTCGTATTCAACAGGAAGGCACACCTGACAAGCCCTGCTGTCCCCAGGGTGGCAATCGGAGACTCTGCTAATAGACTCAGCGAATGGGCTCTGCTCTGCAGAGGGAATTAGATTTTCTTCTCATTTGCCGAGTCATCCATTGTAGGCGTTCTTTTGGAGTTGCCGGGGAAGTCAGAACTTTGAGACTCTTTGCGGGGTGCTTTCAGCAGATGAGTAACATCTGCCCTCTGTGAAGGTGGCCCCTTGTTTTCTGGTTTCTGGAAAACTTTCAGGTGTAGGCATCTGTTTATGGATAGTCTATATGCCTAAGGCTTTTTTTTAATTTTTTTTTTTTTTTTTTTTTTTTTACTGTTCTATACTTTAAATTAAGAAGCTGGCTGTGAAACTTGGCTTTTAAAGGTCCCTTAATTTTTAAAACCAATCACTAATATGGTAGACCATTTTGCAGAATTCTTATTTTAAAAGGTGGTATGTTGCCAAATCAATTCAGCTTCTCACTATGAAATATTAAGCAGGAGTCTATAGACTTCTTAATGCCTGAGTCTTTTTTTCCAATCAAACTGCGCAGTACCTTACCACCACCTGAAAAAGTACACAAAATACCACGATTTGATTATTGTTTCCTAGAGGGATTGTAAAACAGGCTCTCTCACTCTCTCTTTCTCTGTGTCTCTGTCTCTGTCTCTCTCTCTGTGTCCCCTCTCTCTCATTTTCTCTCTTTCTCATCATCTTGAGATTTTGGTTTTACCATGCTTTGCTACATCTGAGCTGTCTTTTGAAGCCACCTAGGGAGTCAACTCCTCAGACATGGAAAAGCCTGCGGTTTTGAGAGGCAAATTTGTTTGTCTTACTTACTCCATGGAAGAGAAGGTTGACAGTGTTCGGAGGCCAGGCTGTCTTCCTCGAGTTACACGGGTACCAGCTGCAGCTATTTTAGTGACACGCCTTCCCCACCACAGGCAGGTGTCTACCTTGCGTACTTTCTTGAGGTGCTTTGGGGAAAGTGGCTGTTCTACAGGCCTCACCAGCCTTTTCATACCTCTACAAGTCTCACCTTGCTTAGCTGCCACGTCTCAGTCAGTCTTATGTTATGCTCATTCTCTGAGAGACTTCGGCGGAGAATGAATGCCCCTCGCTAGGGGGCTGGGTAAACAAATGATAGTGCTATGCAGCCATTAAAAAGAATGAGGCAGCTTTATATATACTGATATGGAATAAGCCTTAAGATATATTGCTGAGGAAAGGAAGCAAAGAACGGAACACTGTGTATGAGATGTGCTGCTGCTATTTGTTTAAGAAAGAGATATGTGTACATACACATGCCTTTACATGCAAAGTGTTGTATTTGGAGGTTCACAGAAAAAGCCAGCCATGGCGCTTCCCTCGAGGGAGGGAGGAAGTGACTTCTCACGGCTAACCCTTTTGGACTGATTGAGTTATTTTTTAACTATGCGCATGCATTATCTATTTAATATAATAAATGAGCCAAATATTAGAAATCTATTAGAGAGTTTGCAGTTTAAATAAATCCAATGGAAAAATTAATACTTTTCTAAGCACGGGCCCGTTTCTCTTCTCTCCCCTAACCCCCCTCCCCTCTCAGCTTTAAATAAGAGATAAACTGTGAAGGAAAGTATTTCTAGTTTGATTTCTAGAATCAATTCTGACCCAAGACTATGAGGAAAAAAGTATATGTAATTCTTAACAGTCTAGAATGAACAAAGTCAAACCAAGCCAATCATAATACGTCTCCTTGGATTCTCAGCCCAGGACCCAATGCAGGTTGAGACATAGGGGCAGAAAGAAGACAACAATGGTGAACTGGGGTGGGAGCCAGGTCTGGCTGGTGACTGTCCTTTCTCCAGAAGCCCACATGGGTCTACTGTGATGCTCTGAATATCACTAGGAATCCCAACGGTTCGGCAAACAATTGATCAGTTCTGACAAGTGAATCAGGATGGTTAACCTATTCAACTCAGGCTCTGTTTGCATGTTAGGTCAAGGGCAGGAAAAGAAAGAGCCAACTGTCCCCAGGTCACTTACTGGCCAAGGTAACCAACCACCCTGCAGTCCTCAGGGTGGATGGATGACTGGTGCACAGGCTGGACCTGATAGCCCTGAGGCATGCTGCCAATGCCTCCATGTGCTTTCCATGACAATGAATTTGCAAATGAACGGTAATGGGGATTTCTAAAGTGTGTTTTGCTTCCTTATGGGACCAACTCTGAGTGACTGAAAGGCCCACAGTGCCCATCCAGTGTGTCATTCAGACTGTTATCAGCTGTTAGTGTGACAGAGTCCCTGATCATGATGGCTTCTTCGTTAAAAGAACAACAGTGGTAGAAATACTTCTCTTGAGTAATGAGAAAGGGTTTTGTCCATTTGTGCACCCAGAGGGTCAGCAAACAGTGGCCACTGAGCCTCAAGCAAGCCTCCAGCTTTTGTAGGTAAAGCTGTCTGTGTGATGGTCACAGAGGCCGCCATGCCACCTGGCAAAAATAGGGTTGGAGAGACCAGTACATGAGGTCACACATATTTACTGTGCCCTTCTAGGAACAGATCTCCAGTACCCAGTCCCCAGAGTGGGACAGGGATGTGAAAAGATACTCATGTCACCAGGAAAGCACTTTATGTTAATGGGGACACATACATTTAGTGGGGACACGCACATCTCCGAGAGCCCAGCCATGGGACTGGGAAACAGCATTGAAAAAAAATAACTCCCACATCTCAGTGTTCTCTGATTTCCTCTGGTTTCCTTCAAGCACAGGGGTCTTCGTGCTGTTTTACACAGGAAGGCAGAGATAAAAATGTATGCTTGGCTCTCAGCATTTCACAGTGTGACCACTGCTGTACTGAAGCTTCTAGAATGGCTAAGGGAACTTCTAAGGCAGACTCTGGAAATATACAGTCACTCTAGGTGGTCCCTGAGCTCACAGTGTCAAGAGCTAGGGATCTGTCGGGAGGGGTGCCACAGTGGGCTTTGGAGACCACAGAGCAGGCTTTGAGACTTCTTGTCTTTGTGTTGGGGGAAGGTGGGTGGTTATGAAGACATTAATGTGGATTTGTGTGGTGTGTAGAAGTGTGTGTGTGTGTGTGTGTGTGTACAGATAGGTGTGTGGTGTTATGTGTGTACAGGTGTGTATGTGTGCAGGTGTGTGTGCAGGTGTGTATGTATTGCATGTAGGTGTGTATCTGTGTGTTCGCTTGTGCACACACGGGAGTGTGTATGCATGGACATGGAGGTCAGAAATCAACCTCAGATGCCACTCCACAGATCCATTCACCTTGTTTTTTTGAGACAAGGTCTCAGTGGCCTGGTACCTGCAAAGTAGGCTAGGCTAGCTAGTCAGAGAGCCCAGTGGGCCCATCCGTATCCACCTGCCAGCACTGTGATTACACAGTGCACTACCATGCCTGGCTTTTTACCTTCCTGTTTTGAACCTTTCACTGAAGGTCTGTGAAGGCATTTTTACCTCCTGTGTTCACTCTGCTCCCATCAGAGATGGGGAACAGAACAAGCCCAGGAAGTCCCCAGACTCTAGCCCTTTCTTTCAGTTTTCTCTGGTGACCCCTGGCTTCAATGCCTGCCCTGTACTGTCACCCTCCTCATGCCCGCTGCCTGCCTGAAGCTGGGTGTGTGTGATGGTGCTTTGCAAGATGAAATGTGCCGCACGCTTGCTCTACTCTTCCCACTGTGATCAAGTGGGCTCTGTTCCAGATGGGAGCTTTTTTCCATCCCAATAGGAATGCCTTGGTGGGGAGGCAGGGACCAAGTCAGACCTCCCTAGTGCTTCCCTTAATAGGGCCCTCTGTAAGAGGAGTTGTTGAGTGAACCATTAAATCACAAACGATCTGGAAAAAGCCATTGAGTGCAAACTCTTCTATTTTAAAGACAAAAAATTGAGGCCCTGAGTGGGAGAAACATGAAGGACTCATCTAACAGTCTGCCTTTCATCTATTCATGTATCTATCTATCTATCTATCTATCTATCTATCTATCTATCTATCCATCCATCCATCTACCCACCCATCCATCCATCTACCCATCTACCCACCCATCCATCCACCCATCCATCCATCACCCATCTACCCACCTACCCACCCATTCATCTTTCACACACTTACCCACCCATCCACCTATCCATATATCCATCTACCCATCTACCCAACCACCCATCTATCCATCTATCTACCCATCCATCCATCCATCCATCCATCCATCCATCCATCCATCCATAAATCCATCCACTCATCCATCCATCTACTCATCTACCTACTCATCCACCCACCCACCCATCCTTCTATCCACCCATCCACCTATCCATCCATCCATCCATCCATCCATCCACCCATCTGCCCATCCATCTACTCACCCACCCATTCATCCATTATCCATCCATCCATCCATCCATCCATCCATCCATTTGTTCAAACACTGTGCTTGAGAATAGACCTTCCAGGAGACCTTACAGAAAGCATACTAAACTGATGGAAAAACATTGCAAATAAAGAGACAACTATAGCTAGAGATGACAGAAGGAAGAAGAATAGTAAAGGAATTTGAAGTTTAGGGACAAGATGGCCGACCAGGCAGGTCAGTGAAGCTGAGTATGAAGGGAGATGAAGAAATTGAAGGGTGGGTATTCTGGGAAGAGGTGTGGAGGGAGCCAAGTGGCAGAGCAACCCAAGTATCCAGGTCCTCTGGCTTCCAAGCAACCTCCCCTCTGTGGATTATTTTGGTGGAGCCTATGAGGCAGAAGGAGGGGAATGGAGCATAATTCTGGGGTGGAGAGTTGGCATGGGATGAAGCAGGTGGCTGGCTGTCAGGTCATGCTGCAGAAAGCTTGGAAAAGAGATGTTTCAAGGCCGTGTAATGAGAAACAGAGCCTGAGTGTCAGGACTACTCAGGGGCAGAGTGCAATACTTCTTCATTCCTCTGTAGTTCACTTGCCCTAGGATGATTTGAGGACTTGAGATAGCCATGGAGGTGACAGAGTTTCAAAGGGTCGGGGAAGGATGATCATGTTTTCAGGCAGTTCCATACAGAGCCACCAATCAACCAGTGGAGGGGAGGACTGTCGAGAAGATAGAGGCCTAAGGACTTTTGGGTCCATCTCGGGCTTTTACAAATGGGGAAATGGTTTCTGTGTGTCAAGGTGGTTGAGACAGAGTCTGAAGCTTCTTGTTTTCAACTTTAGTCTGTTCTGTGATCAGCAGTAATTACCAAGTACATTGGAGGCTGTTGTTCCTGTCTTCCCCATGGTGTGGCAAGAAAGCAGAGATACCCATTGGCCATGTGTCCTTGAAGCCCATGTAGTTGACAACAGGGGCTTGGAGCAGCAGGGAGGAGCAGTGGCTGAGTGCTGCCTTGTATGATATTAGGGATGGCATAATGGCTCATAGTTAGTAGGTACAAATGTATGGGGGTGTCACAAAAGTGTGAACCTCAGGGATCTGCAAATCAGGGAGGACTGGAAGAGATGAAGTGTCCAGCTTGGGCCTGGCACACAGTCGGTACCCACTAGATAAGCTCAGTGTCCCCACCCCTTCCGAAGGAACATTACATTAAGTAATTGCTTTAGTGGCCAAGTTATATATTACCGAGAATGAACCTGGCTCCGACTTATCATTCACTTTTACTGTTTTGCCTAGAGAGGTTTCCGTGGCAGCTCAGAAAGCCAGAAATGAATAAGGAGAGAGGTGACATTAAAGGCAGGCTGTTAGCAGAAGTGAAAATTAAACAACTCAGCCAAAATCGAAGCCTGGTGCTGCCTTGCCTGCACCAATGTGGAGATTAATTGCTCCCTACTGGGGCTCCGTCCAAGTGCCAGGAGGCTGCAGAAATCTCTGCTCACCTTAACTTTTAACTCAACCCCATAACTTAAGGAATGAAGCTAGATAGTCTAGAGAGGACCATAGGGCTTGGCAAGGTGTGCTTATTTGACCATTGTTACTGTGGCTAAAGTTGAGGCCTTGTCCTAAGGGTCATCCTTAAGCTGGTGAAACATTTCGTATTACTGGGACACACTTTAAGGAGCTCTAAGTAACTGGAGAGGCTCCACCCCTATGCAGGAAGAAGAGAGGGGAGCCATGACAGGCTGAACTGCTGGTGTCTGGGGGTCCTCTAGTATCTTCCTGGAGTGATCAATGCACTTGCAGCATTTCAACCACTTCTCTTGCTTCTTGAGTTCTTGCTATGACCTAATGAAGAAGAGCCATTGAGTAGAGGACTCTTAAATCCAGAGAGCTCAGATCAGAAAGAAGCCCAGGCTTCAGACAGTGTTGGCCTTTGAGTTCATTCTCCTGTGAAGAATGTCCTGGAGTAGAGAGCTGTCCATCACAGGACTAAACCAGGCTGAGCTCCAAACGGCAAGGGAAGGGTTGATTTTTCTGGTCAAGAAAAGAGTAAGGTCTGTTTGGTATTCACTGTTGAGGAGGCAGGAAAAAGCAAAAACTCTTTTTTTTTTTTTTTTGATGTTTCTTTCCCAAGATTAACAAAAAGGCTTTGTGGTGCCCCTGGGGAGCTGAGGGCTCGGCTCTCTCCTGAGTCACCATACTTGCCCTCAGTGACTCACTTCCTGGGAGTTAGGGAGAGCTTGATTGTGAAGCAATTTATTTAAAGAATTGCTAGGCTCTGTTGCTTCCCACTGGACTCCAGCATTTGTCCCCTGGTTCATAGCAAAAGACAAGCCGGCCATCCGCACCCTCTAACAGAGGCTCCATTTAAGTGTGTTTCTCTGCAACACTGAGGCATTGCATAGAAGGTCCCTGCGCAGCCACAAGAGGCGGGTAGAACAGAGAATCTCTGTGAAGCCATGAAAGAAACATCTGCCCAGGACCAGGGGTGGCCATGGGATGTCTGGGGCCCTAAACAGACCTCATACTTCATCTCCTATAATTAGTGAGTTTCTTACAAGTGCCCTGAGTCAAGCATACAGGGCCTACTTGGGCCTAAATATAGTCTAATAAGGTAATCCTTTTCATTTCGCTGCCATCTAATCAATATGGGAAAAAAAGCATATTTATAACCAGCAATTAGGCTTTCAGTGCTTCCCTTCACAACAACAGCCCCTAAAACTCTACCCTCAAATCTGGGCTGTCCAGGCTCTGCAAGTCAAGTCTTTCCGGATACAGGGACAGTCACACTGCACAGCCATGGCACAAAAGCCCACTTGGAACGGACTTTAAATTCACAACACGTATAGTAAGATGCATTTCGGTATTAACTGGCAGGGCTATTAAGTGGAGGCAGCTCAGAAAGGGGGGAGCTATTGTGTGTGGGGGGTGTTGGTATACATATTGTGTTATCAAGCAATATAATCAAGCAAAGTAAATGGACACATTACGATCGGCTTTTTACCCCCCACTTGTCAGGAGTCATAACTGTATGAAGCATTTTCCGCCTCGATCAATTGGAAAATCAATACCTTGGTATTTGTCCAGAGCATCTCTTATAGGAAGAAATGAGAGGAAATGCCTGGGAAATGTTCAGGAAATCATTTAGCCCTCAGAAGGTCGCATCCGAGAGCCATCATTATTCTCCCCAGTGAGGGTGCTCAAATTGGTGCTTCCTCTTGAACAGTGGCTAGTTGGGATGGTGAATGGATAGTTGATTCTACTAAACAAACCATCCTTTTGCTAAGGAGGAGAGGGATATCAGCCCTGTTAATGAGGCTTGCGTCCTGGGTGATGCTGGGTGTTGGGTCTGCTTTGTGTGTGGGAGAGACAGCTCATCAGCTTGATCCTCGTGACTTTGGTTCCCCAAGACTGGAAACTTCCAGCAATGATCTCAGTGCAGCCTTTACCAACATCACACGTGAAGCTGCCGCTGACCAGCACCTTGGCCATGTATATGGAGACAGGGGCTAACATCTCATGTCTTCCTCACTCTCTACCTTAGTTTCTTTCAGAAGGGATCTCTCTCCCTCTTTCTCTCTCTCTCCCTCTCTGAAACTTGAGCTCATCAATTCATCCGGAATGGATGGCCAGGAGCCCCAGGGATCCTGACTCTACTCTCTAAGCGCTGGGATTATAAGCAAAATCATGGCCAGCATTCTTCATGGGTGCCAGAAATTCATACAAAGGTCCTGTGCTTGCATGGTGGGCTCTTTACCTTCTGAGGAGTTTTCCCAGGCCTTGGCTTGTTATTTTTAACATGGAAAATATACAGCAAATATACAGCAAAATAGTAGTATAGAGGCCCAAATCTCCCTAGCCACCTTCCCATGGTCCCTACATGGGAGGAAACAACAGACATTTTCAGTGCTCCTGTAAAAATCTCTCAGTGATGCAGATTATTCTAGAAGCATAAAAACAATTCTGTAATCACACCTAAAATATTAACAATTCTCTCAGATCCACAGACAGAAGCTGTGTCCAGACATTCTAACTGACTCACAATTTTCAAAGAGTCTGTTGAATTCAGGCTCCAGGGAATGGTCTGCTAGTTGCCAAGAGTTACTGGTTCTAAATTTCTTAATCTTTGGATACTCCTCTAGCCTGTAATTTATCGGTTGAAGGAATGTGAGCAGATGAAGGATTTTGGTCTGGATTTTACTAGTTTTAGCTCATGGGTTCATTTAAAATGGCAGTGCACATCTGTAATCCTAGAATTTAGGAAGCTGAGGCAGGGACATATTGAGTTCAAGGGCAGCTTGGGCTGTATATAGCAAGAACCTATCTCAAAAGCAAAACAAAAGAGAAACAAAAATGGTGATGGTCTGGACCTCTTCTGTCTTTTTATTAGTGAAAAGGCTCCTGTAAAGACAAACTACCCCTCCCAAGAATTCAGTTTCTAATATTGATATTTTTATTACTTATTTATTTTATTTATTGACGAGGTCTTACTATGGATCCCCTGACAGTTCTGAAACTCACTATGTGGACCAGGCTGTTCTTGAACTCACAGAAATCAGCCTGTCTCTACCTCCTGAAAGTTGGAATTAAAGGTATTTGCCACCACACCCAGCTAGGTCTTATTTTTAAAGAGCAAGGCTGATCCTTGACTTGTAGGCTCTCCTGTCTCTTGCCCAAGGACTTTTCAACATGCCCATCTACTCTTCTTACCATTCCCTGTAAACCCATCAACTTTTGCTACCTAGGAACTGTGTGTGTGTCTTCATATGTATGTGGGTGTGTTTGAGTCCATCTCTGTTTGTCTGTATGTGTCTCAGGGATCTACCTCTGTTTCCCATCACGGTCATTAGAAGTGAATGCTGCCAGGCCCAGTTTTTTGTTTTTTGTTTTTTTTTTTTTTTTTTTGGTGGTGGTGGTGGTGGTGCTGTTTTGTTTTGTTTTGTTTTGTTTTAATGTGGATTCTTGGGATTGAATTTGGATACATATACAAATATTTCACAGCTGAGCTATCTCCACAGCCACTGGCATTTTTTTTTTCCTTCAGGCTCTGGCCTTGCCTTGTTTTTAATCTCACCACTAGGAGCCCCATGGGGTACCATGCTCACTGCAGAGAGCAAGCCTGCCTCCTCCTCACCTTTCTGTGGACAGACTGCTTCCTGCTTTCTCCCGATCGTCTTTAACAAATTGGGTCTTGTTATTTAACCAATTTGCTAATACATCAAATGGCTGTAATGAATTTCTGGGCTATAATAAGAGTGTCTTATAAAAGCAATAAAGAAAAAAAATTAACAAGCCCAGGGCCCCACCCTCCTCAAAGCCCAGCCACCTTCTTGACCCAGAGGCTGTTCTGTCTCCTGCTTGCCACTAGCTGCTGGAGGTGGACATTTGCTCACATCCTTCATCCGCATCTCAGCTGTGTTTTGTGGCCGCCCTCGGAGCCATAGGGCAGCATGTGGGTTTCTCCTTCGTCAGCTGTGTCATCTGATTGATTCATTCTCTGTATCTGCAGTGGTGAAAAGCAATTGCCTAGGTCTGGTGCGGATGCTGTGATTTCTTGTCTGTCTTAGATGTGTCAGTATTTCCTGAGCTTTAGGCCCTGCCTCCTGCTTTCTGCAGGGGAAAGCTCAATACTCCATCTGCCCACCGCCACATGAATTTTGACTGATTTTGAGGTAGACATATTGGGGGTGTCTTTGAACATAAGCCATGGCTCCTGTGCCTCCCTCCCTCCCTCTTCTCTTTCTTTTTCTTTTCTTTTTTTAAGTAATTTTTTATTCAGTTTTATCTCATGTGCATTGGTATGTAGGTGCCAGATCCTCTGGAACTGGAGTTACAGACAGCTGTGAGCTGCCGTGTGGGTGCTGGGAATTGAACCCATGTCCTTTGGAAGAATAGACAGTGTTCTTAACAGCTGAACTATCTCTCCAGCCCTCTTTTAATTTTTTAATGTGTGTGTGTGTGTATGTGTGTGTGTGTGTGTGTGTGTATGTAGACCAGCGGTTGACACTGGGCATTTTTCTGGATAGTTCTCTATATGCTGACGCGGGGTCTCCCACTTGAACCTCAAGCTTACATATTTGGCTAGGCTAGCTAGTTAGCTTGCTCCAGTAATTTCTGTTTCTATCTCCTGAATGCTAGGATTACCGATTAGCTGCCAAGATTGTCTGCCACTTCCATGGGTTCTGGAGATCTGGACTCTGATCCTCATACTTGTGAGGCAAGCATGTCACCGACTGAGCCATCTCCCCAAACCTCATCAGTTCCTTTGAGTCGGAGAAATGCTACAATGAGGAACAATAGACTTCCAGAGTGATGTTCTGTGATGTCCAGGACACCTTATTTCAGGGGATAATTGATCACTCTTTCCACAGTCCAAGAACAGAGTCAATCATTTCTGTCCATCCAACCAGGCTTGCCTGGAGAGAAACATTGGCCTGATTGCACCCTAAATACAAATGAAGGGGAAAGGAGCAGAAAGAATGGTGTTCCACCCCGGGACACTCAGATCCCCCACACATCCCATCCCATCATGTCTGGCAATCCTATTAGGCTAGTGCAGCCAGATACCGTGTGGATCCCCTTGATTCAGGTGAAGGTAAGACTGGTTGTGCCGGTTCCCACCAGGCTACCGCTGGTAGTTACAGCACAGGCCATAGATTCTAACCCTGTAGTCTTTTCACTGGAGTTTCTCCCTTGGCACATAAAGACCAAGTTAAACATAAAATTCCCTGTCACTCCTCGTATGGTACAGTGTGGGTGATGGGCTCTACGGTCATTTCTGCCCTCACTCTCTGTTTGCTTGACATCTCTTCCACCTCTTCTTCTCCTTTGCCCACATCTCCCTCTTCTCTCTTGCCTTCCTAGGCTTTCAGGGTCTCTCTCATCTTCATCCCCCTCTTTCTTCCTCCCTCTCCTTCTTCTCCTTTTCCTCTGCTCTCACCATTCTCCTCCTTTCTTCTTTTTCTTTCTCTTTCTCACACAGTAGTAAAGCTCGTGTGTGTGAGTGTGTGTGTGCCTCATGCACATGCATGCACAGGTACCTGCTCCTGCCCTTTCTTGCCTTTTTCTGTAAAATTCGCTCTGATTCTTGCTTCTGCTTTTGGATCTCTTCTTGGACAGCCATGATCTTACCTTTAAGTATGAGCACAAAGCTTCTTTATCTCTTATGGCCTTGCCCAACCCTCATCTGCCATCTACCACAGCAGAGAGACCCTCATCTGGGTTTGCCACTTGCACATCAACCTGCTTGAACCCTAGGATTAAACAATGTAAACTGTATGGCTGATAGCTGGAAGCATCTTAAATGCCACTTTGCAGACACAGGATGGTTACCCAGACTAGCTAGCTGCTGGGTTTTCTGAAGCAGCCCTGCTCATCCTTCGGCCTTTAAAACAACAAAAATGCCCTCCCCTGACAGTCAGATCATACCCAGCATCTTAGTCAATCCATATAATTTGGAAGAAACATTAAGAGAACATAGACTCAATGATCTTTAGAAAAAACAACAAGACAAAGAGAAAATGGCTCCTGCCTTTACAGATTACCCACACGCAACCTCAAGGGCAGAGACACCTTTAAATCTTAGTAAGTGGTTATATCTCTCCAGCTTTGCCAAGAAGCCCATGCCAAATTGTTAACTGGCAAGTACTGCAGGTGTCCAAGTGCTCCCCACTCCAGGGGCTGCAGGCGAGGCAGGCAGTGGTGGACTCAGGATGTTCCAAGTGGCATTTTAGCCCTCCTTTCCTGCCAACCTTCCTTCCAACATTTCTCCATTTCATCTTCTTCTAATCAGCCAGATGAGCTCGGTGAAGAAATATAGTGACCAGGCTCCAAGGTCTCTGTCTAATTAAAAAGTGCTTGCGTCGGAGAGAATTTTAATTCCTAAGCATTATTCTGATGGGGTGAAGGGGGTGGGTAAGACTTTCAATAGATGATTTAAAATCCAGAGATTTAGTAAGATACTAAATAAAAAAAGGGGGGGGTGGCTGATTTGCAAATAAGATTTGCGAATGTTGTTTTTGAAATAAAGAACCCTGAATTTGGGTTTAGGAAGCAGAGCTAATTCATCCAACAGTAAACCCTGTTCTGTGTGTTCGTGCAGACATGCAAATGTGCTATGTGCATGTGTGTGCCTGCACGCACAGACTCATTTGTAAGGCCAGAGGTCAACATCCGGTTTCTTCTTCAGGTACTCTCCACCTCAATTTTAGAGACTGGGTCTCTTATTGAATTCAGGACTCACTGATTTGGCTAGACTTGCTGGTCAGTGAGCCCCAGGGATTTTCCTGAGTGCTAGGATTACAAGCACGAGCCATTACCCAGATTTCCTTTCCTTCCTTCATTTGTTCCTTTTTTTCCTCCCCCCAACCCCCTCTTAAATAAGAACATGGAAATCTGAATTCAGGTCCTCCCGATTTCATGGGAAGTACTTCATTGGCTTAGCCATCTCTCCAGGCCCCTCGTTTCCCATGTTCTTCTAGGGGTTTACCCTCCCCACTTAGTCAGAATGTAACCATCCACTCAAACTAAGGCTGAGGAACGTGGGAGATGGGGGAGGTAGGGATGGTGTGCACATCCTTCCTCTACCTCCTGCATCTCCTGCATTACCAAGGATTCTGTTGCATATAAATCCATTTCCCTTTTTTGTCTTTTTTTTTTTTTTTTTTCCTGAGGCCTGGGAACCTTCAGTTGTTCACTGGCATTTGTGGGAAAGGCCCTACCTTCTGAACTCTGAGAATTTAGGGTTCTGCTCTGGCATCCACACCATCTTTCTGGACAATGGGCTCTACAGGAAGACTTGGACAGGGGGAGCCTCAGTGTTCTAGTTTATACAGAAATCCCCCTTGGGTCTTTGGGGCCCTTTGCTTTTCCATGTATATTCTGCCGTTTTCTAACACAGTGGAATGAGGACCTGGAACTCTGTAACACCCTACAGGGGTGCTCAGTACTGTCTTTGAATGCCTGAACCCCACATGTACCCCAGTCTTGGGTAGTGTTCAGAAAAGCAGTGGCAATGTTTCTACAGCTTTGGAGAAACATATTGGAAATGTTCACTAGATAAACAATCATCCCAGGAATTCCTTTTCCCTTAGGTATTTGTACAAAGAGATAAACATGTCTAGAGACGCCCTGTTTCAAAAATGTGTTGTGGAAGATTTATTGATATCAGCCACAAGCTAAGGATATAGTATCATCAAAATGGTTTATAAGATAAAAAGCACTTACTGCGAAGTCTGGTGACTGGAGTTCAATCCCCAGAAGGAGAAGGATCAACTTCTGTAAGTTGAGCTTTGACCTCCACATTCATGCTAGATACACACACACACACACACACACACACACATAAATATATGTGTATGTATAAACCAAACAAAGAATGACTTGCTGAGCTATACTACAGAATGGAACAAAATCATCATGGTAAGTGACAGAAACCAGGTATAAAAACATGCATGTCACAAGGATTCATGGAGATGACCTAGTACATGCAAAACAAGCCTGTGTTAATAGAGGTTAGAACAGCAACTCATAGGGGTTGATGTTGGGTAATGGACTTAAGAAGAGGAATGAGGGGCATGGGGAGATGACTCCAGAATTAAGAGCACTTGCTGCTCCTGCAGAGGACCTAGTTCAGTTCCCAGCACCCACACCATGGCTGACAACCATCTGAAGCTCCAGTTCTCAGGCATCTGACACTCTTTTTGAACTCTGCAGATTCCAGGCTCACACATGACACACACACACAGCCACAACACTTACACAGGGAAAAATAAATGTCATTTTTTTCGGAGAGAGAGAGATGAATGAGGGAAATTTCCAGAATAAAGGAAATGTTCTGTGTCTTGTCTTGAGAAAACTTCTTCAGATGTGTTTGGCCTGGGGGATGTGTTTGGCCCAGAGAGATGGCTCAGTCAATAAAGTGCCTGCCACAAAAGCATGAACATCTGCGTCTGATCCCCAGCACATGTAAAAAACAAAGCACAGGAATAAATGAACACCAGGGCTGAGGAGGCAGGAAGGCCCCCAAAACTTGCTGGCCAACCAGTCCAGTCAGAGAGCTTCAAGGCCTTTCCAACAAATACTGTGAACAATGTTCTCAGGTCTCCGAAGAAACTCCTAAACACAAAACCTGGGTCCCAACCTCATGTCACATCAGTCAAGTAACTGACAGTGGATTATAGTCATGGAATCAAGAGCCCACCTGTAAATGCCTTTTAGGAAATAACATTCTAGGGGTGTGGCTCAGTTGGCAGACTGCTCGCTTAGCATGCATAAATCCTGGGCTCCAAGCCCTAGTGACACACAAACTGTGTGTTGATGGCACACACACCTGTAATCCCAGCTCCCTTGGTAAGAGAACGAGAGGCTCAAGGTCATTTTCAGATACATAGTGAGTTCGAGGCCACTCTGGAATACACGAAAGCCTGCCTTAAAAAGAAAAAAAAATAGAAAAAGAAAAACTGTATCACCTCAAGTTGGAACAAGGATTTTCTTTTCAGGAGAGAAAGTTGATAAATTCAATTTTATAGAGAAATAAATAAATTAGCAACAAACCCTTTCTGCTCCTAAAAAGCCACTGTTGAGCTCAGAGAAAGGAAAGCCACAGGCAAGGAGAAAATATTTTCAAAACACATATCTGATAAAGGACTTTCATCCAGAATATGCACCGTCACAGCCTGAATTCCCAGCATTGAGGGAGCTGAGGCAAGAAGATTAGGAGTTTGAAGCCAGCCATGCCCATATGGTGAGCCCCTATCCAAAGAAAAGGAAAGGGCCCAAATCTCCCAAAGCTCAATAAAAACAGCTTAATTTAAAAAAGTTAAAAGATTTTAATAGATAATAACAAAGATTATAAGGCAACAAGAATATTGTGAAGAGATATTAACTTCACTAGTCATTAGGGAAGTAAAATTGAGGTGCTTCTTTTATTTTTATTTTACTTGCTGCCATTCTGTGTGAGGTGTGTGCATGCGTGGTAGTGTGCAGGTCATAGGACAACTTTGGGGAGTTGGTTGTTTCTGTCTTCTGTAGGATCCAGGAGCAGAGCTCAGGGGCTGAGGCTTACATGGCAAACACCTTTACTCACAGACTCATAGCACTGACCTAGGAAATACACAATGACACTTACAAGAGTAGCCAAAATTAAAACAGCTAGACAAACGTCAACCCTGATAGTCCCAAGTTTGTGAAAAAGAGAGTAACAAGAATTCTTGCTTATTGTCTGTAGGAATGCAAAATGGCAGACCTACACTGAAACAGAGTTGACAGTTCCTTTAAAAGAAATATACATATATATTAGTATATCTATAGTATGGACTATTACTCAGCAATAAAAATGGAGTGATCTATGAACATGGGCAGCAGTAGACATACTGTATGATGCTATTATTGTGACAGTAGGAAAGAAGTTACAGCAAAAGTTACTTGGAATTGGGAGGGAGAGATTGGTGTCAAAGGGCCAGGAAACTTTGGACAGGATGGAAATCATCCATATCTAACTGAGGATAAAAAGAGAAGCAACAGTCTGGGATGCAGGCGAGAAAGGAGCTCCCACTGTGGACTCTGGCTGAGAGTTCTGACCTCTGAGATGCAAGAGTCCAGCATGAATAGCATTTGCTGTGCCAGTTGTCAGCACAGAGGTGAAATCTCTTCTGCATGCAGAGACATACTGAAACTGCAAGGCCCCAGACTTAATGTATGGATATATATGCACAGTATATATATTGTATAGATATATTATAGATTATAATATATATTATATTGGCTTCAAAGGTCCAGGTAACTTTGGGCATCTCTTTTGCCTAACCAACACTATATATATATATATATATATATATATATATATATATATATTAATATATATATATTAATGTGTAAAAGTTCAAGTGTATGTGACCTAGTATAGGTCCTCATTAGTTCCTCCAGACATTCCCTGGGAATCTCAAATAAAACTGTTAACTTGTGTACAGGACAGATCTCCTGCATTCCTGAATCCCATGATCTAGACCTTATCTTGGCTGGCACCCTTGTGAACCACCCTGCAATCTCAGGGTATAGCTGAGGGAAAGAGAATATCTTTAGGCCCCACCAAAGTCCCATATATGAGTACTGTAAGGACCAAGAAGTGTGACTTTCTCAGAGAGGACCACACCAAGGCTCTCAACTCACTCTTTCTTTCTCTCCCAATGCCTTTCTGTCTCTCAGTTCTTATGCTTGACATCTATATTAAGGACTGGGAGTGATAGCTCATGCCTTCAATATCAGCACTGGGAAGGCAGAGGGAGGCAGATTTCTGTGAGTTCCAGGACAGCTAGGGCTACAATAACAACACACAAACCTAAGAAACAACAACCCCCCAAACAAACAAACAAACAAACCCTATATTAAGCTATCCTTAATAAGTCTCACCTTTACTTAACACTGCCTAGTCCTGAAATGTTTTTCTGTGTGGAAGTCAAGAACCTGGTTTTACTTGAGTCAAGTTGCCGAGAGGACTCAAGGAACTCCTCAGGCTGTAGGAACCTGTGGGAAGCTGGGTCTTCTGTCGCTGGTGCCACTGACATTAGCTGTGGTAGTGGTTACTGGGCTGTGTGGAACTGTTCTCCTAACAAGGAGGAATTTTGCTACCTGCAAGCCGAAGCTGAAAAACCAACACCCCAGGCCCTGCCCTGAGTAGCTTCAGAAGCCCTTGAGCCTCTGGCATCTCTCTCTGTTTCCTTCTAAGACAGCCCCTGGGAGATTTGCCTGGGCTCTCTCCTGAGTGATGTCTTTGCATTTTATTGCCTCTTTGATCACTCAGGTCCCATGTGGATGAAGTCAGTGTTGCTCAAGAAAACTTTCTGCTCTTTGCTTTTGCCTTTTTTTTTTTCTTGAAGGACCTCAAGTAACACCTTGGAAGCTGGGCATTCAATGGTCCCTGGACACTTTATGCTGCAGGGCAACCGCCATCTCTTGAGACCTATGAAACTCTTCGTCCAGGTTTGGTTACTGGAGTTGCAATGGAAGCTCCCTTTTCTATGGGAGAGTTCTTCTTTCAAGTCTGCTCTTTGTTTTTGGCACCTGACTTAGGTCTTAATATTCTCCTGTCAGGAACTGCCAAAACCAACAGGCACCTTGAAAGCTCTTTCTCGAGGATGTGTTTACCAAAGGTGGTGAAATGTAAAGCCGTCCTCTGTAGGTCACTCACGATATGGTCTGTGCTTTCTGAAGCAACCTTTGATGTTAGAGAGCTTGAGACTTACAGGAGATCAAGAAGTGAAGAGAGGAAGCTCTAAAAACCAAGTGCTTTATAAAACAGTTCACCGTGGTGCCAGTTGCTCCACATACATGCCCCAAAACATGCCCCTTTGCTGGTGTGTTCTAAGGATAGTCCTATATGGCCAGGTGAATTAACTGAGCACTTTAGAGATTAACAAATGCAGAGATGTGGAAACTGGGAGGTCAAGAGATCATTTGTTTATCCTCAGTCCTATTGCATGGGTTGATAGATAGGAAGATCTCTTCAAAGTCAACAAGACAAAAAGGCCAGCTAAGCTGGTCTGGAAGAGACAGAACTGATCTTCAGACGCTGGTGCTGAATTCCCCGTCCAGCCTGCAGTTCCCACTGCATGACCCTCCAACCCAGCCAGCCATTAAACTCTCTCTAGCACAAAGGGCTCATTCTAGGGGGGTTCTGAGACCTCAGCCCATCATTCAGAATAGCAGCCCTCATTGGCCAGAGACTTCTGAGTGATTGCCTGTCAGATAAACTAGCTTTTACTGTAATGGTGACATTCCTGCCACCCATTCATCTTGCTGCATCTCTATGGGCATGGATACCAGTGTCCTTCAGCATAATACATCTTAGGGCTTCATCGTCCTAATGGCCAATAGGTCTTCCTTTATGAATAACGTCAGGAGAGGCAAGAAGGCTTCCAGGAGGATATGATGATTTTGCAGTTAATACAGTGAGTGGAGCACAAAGGCAGTGGTGAACTCTAGGCCACATAGTTATATAAATATGCAGCTAATCAGTCCCAGACCCAGTCCTTATAGACACAGTCTTCCACAGCCTCTTGGATAAACTTCTTTATGATTGCAGGCAAGCATCCATTTGGATGAACAGCCAAATGCACTCTTATGGGTGACTAGCATGCTAGAGAACAATCCAGGAGATAAATGAGCACTGATGGTGGTAAGGCCAAGCTGGGAGGCATTACAGATGAAGGAATTGCAGATCTTCCATGAACTTCTCTGCTTTAGGTCAGTGCAAGTGCATGTGGAAATGGCTTCTTGCCTCCCCTTGGTGGCTCATCCATTCTTCTAGTAGTTTCTAGGAGTGTCAGTTAGTTATGGCACCTCCAAGACTTCCACTAGCATATGTAGGGACTCTGGCATAACTGATGGACAACTCCCAACTGTATTAGCAAAAAGCTCAAACACAGAGAAATTGAAAGAGTTGACAGTATGCATCCCTACTTCTCTAGTGACCTTTATTCTCTCTCTCTCTCTCTTTCTCTCTCTCTCTCTCTCTCTCTCTCTCTCTGTGTGTGTGTGTATGTATGAACCCTATGAGCCACCATCTCTAGACATTCCTTCTTGTTACCACAAGCAGTATCAGGACACCCAAAAGTGAACACCTAAAGTGAGTGGATATCTCAGTGAGCAAAGCACTTGTCATACAAGCAGGAGAACCTGAATTTGAATCCCCCAAAACCATGAAAAGCTGGACATGGTCACCCCAGCACTCTCATGTTGAGATAGGAGGTGGCAACAAGAGAATCCTGGGGAGCTGGAGGGTCATCTTGCCCAATGTATGCAGCTGTGAACAAGAGACTTCACTTCAAACAAAGCAGAAGGTGAGGACGGACTCACAAAGTTGTCCTCTGACCTCTGCACATGGGCTGTGTGTGGCTTGCATGTGCCCACACTCACACACACTACTGAGAAAGGAAGAAAAATAAGAAAATTAACTTCAATTCCCTGGTATCCTCAAGGGCCAGCTACACACCCCAATGTTCCCAGTTGTTCCAAAACTGCTGATTGCAGATATTAGTATTATTATTTTTTTGAATCACAATCCAATCAAGGTTCTGCTGCATTTGATTGTCTTGCCCGACTCTTCTCTGAAGGGCCATTGAGAACATCCTGGACAGCTTGAGAGATACCCGTCCTCCCTCCCCAGAATCCAAGGACAGAGCAGGAAAGGAGAAACACGAGCACACGGCTCTGTCTGAGGAAGGGTATCAAGTCAAAGTGCAGGCAGTGGCCCCTGGGTACTTTGCAGTCTGTGCCAAGGGCCTGCAAAGCTCAAGTCACCTATATGCTAATGGCCAGGATCCTGAGACTGGAAAGGGTGCCACCCCATCTGGGTTCTGCTTCACTGGATCTGGAGCCAGTTCCCTTCCATGAATGAAGGAAAAGGGAATTGAGTTTCTTTTTCCTCTTGCCTCTGAGAGACATCTTGGATTAGGCTCTCTCTTTCTCGCTCTCTGAAAAACAACAACAACAACAACAACAACAAAAACCCAACCCTACATGCAGACGCATCTCTCATCACTCCCAGATAAGCCAAGATCCCTGCTCAGCCCCGTGGATGCTGTGAGAAGGTATCTACACATCACAGTGAGGTCTTGAGATTGACAGGCCTTGAGCCTGTGGATTAACTGTTCCTGCCTGCATTAAGCCTCTGCTATTTATTGAGGGGAGGGTCAAGCTGCACTAGGCAGGAGTCACCACGGGAAGCTACAGGAGTAGACCGGGGTTCTAGGGAAGGGGTCTGTAACAGAAGGCTTGCCTGCTTGTCTCTCAAGAGGACATAGAGCATTTGGGTAGGAAGCAGGGAGCCGTGAGGAGCAAAGAACACACAGGAAGTACAGCTGCCCCTTCCACAAAGGTGGCACATGTCAGGCACAGTGTGAGCCTCCACCTCTTCTCCTGTCTTCCCTGAAGCCAACCCCACAAATGAGACCTGCAGAGCCCTTTGGAGACTCTAGCCTTTCTGTTGATCTCATAGGGTCCTCCCACCCCTCACATGTTGCCAACCTGGAAGCCATCAAGGCTTTGCTTGGCATTCAGATACCAGGAGGCTCAGACTGGTGTGCAGAAGCCTTTAGTCAAAGGATGACAGAACCCCAGTCTACATGATCACAGCCCCTCTCTTCCACAGATGAAGAGCTTCAGTTCAAAGCTCACCTGCGTGGAGCTAGGCACAGAGCAAGGCTGCCTCCTGCGCCTCCGAGATGCTTTTCTACCTGACACCACTCCCTTTTGAATTCACCATGCAGTTCTGTCTCTCTGCAGGCCTCTGATTGTGCAGGGCTTCGACACGATGTAGGCAGTGTCAACATAAAACCACAGCTCTCACTTCAAAGGGAATAAGAGATAATTTATTCCGGAGCCAATACAAGTGGCCACGACCCTGGAACACACATTCTGTTTATCTCCAAATGCTATGTTCCAACATGGCAACAGTTTTGTAAAGGTTCTTCTTCTTCTTCTTCTTTTAAATAGTAACAGAACAAAGAAACTCATAAATTGAAGCATACTTCAAATACATTGGAGTATGTACCAGCTAGGCAGGTTACAGCAAACAGCAGATGCCTCATCTATAGGCCTCAGATGCTCTCCCATGACATTCTCAGCTTTGAGCTGATAGAAGCTGGGGTCTGTTTGTATATCCTCAAAGGATTTATATAATAGTCACAAGGTAGAGAGCGAGTGGTTATTTGGAGGCTAAGATAGCTTAAGATAGGTTTCCGATCCATGTCGTTCTAGCTCTCCACAATTGACAGAAGTTCCAATCAGTCAATCAGCTCTGTAGACTGTTCAACCCTGGTGTGGTATTTTCTCTCTGGGAATCTCAGTTTATATCACACTTATAAACACACAAGTTCGCAAAGGGCTTTTTGGTGAGTGGCATCAATCAACCCCGTGGCAGAGAAGAGCCAAGTACAGTAAGAGTCAAAAGTGACATTGGCTGAGTTTCTCTTACAAACTACCGCTTCGTTCACCCCAGACCTTACCATGAGCCAGAGGCTCAGAGACCTTTCTACATGGTCCTGCCTCCACCCCAGCCTCAGGCCCTCAACCTTGTTTAAACGTCTGCTTGTCCAGGCCGCCTGACAGCACCTACCAGTGACAAATTCTTTAGCTGATACTAAACTGATCATGGAGCAGCCTTGGGCTGTTTTCTTTAATTGATAGCAGCGGGCCCCTGGAGTTGGGCCTCACAGGGCATGTTAGCACTGTGCCAATGGGAAGGGACAAATTCAATTTCAAGAGAATTATGCCATCCATTTCGTTAGGGCAGACCAATAGCCCAGAATTCAGAAACACTACTGATTCAATTGTGTTCCTTCACACTCAACAGCTTCTGACCCGAGGCTCTGGCCAGTCTAGCCAGTCTTCAGGCTGCTGGTGCAGATCTCCAGCCACATTTTCTGTTCTCTTCCCCATCAGTTGAGTCAACTTGGCCCTGATGTTCTAGGGGCTCACTGGTTGGGAGCAAAAAGGACTCCTTTGAGCAGGAAGCCCAGCCTGTCTTGGTAATGATGTATACTTTTCACCGTCAGAATTCACAGAAAGGTTAGCAGGGTTAAGACAACTGATTGATGAGTGATTTGTCCACACAGGACACAAAGTTGCTGGAGCCCTGATGGAGATGAACCAGAATCTCAACTGGTCACCATGAAACAATTAGTTGCCTTTTCTTCTTTGGCAAAAAGAGGGCACATGGTGGGAGCAGAGAGCGTACTGGGGTGCAATCCACCCTCTTTTTGAGGCAGACTCTTTGCCTCCCTAGAACTTGGTAAGTAGGCAGGACTAGCTGCCCATGTGCCTCAGGGACTCAGGAACTCAAGGACTTTCTACTTCTCCACCTCCCTAGCACTGATGTCACTAACACACAAGGCTTTAAAAAACAAAACAAAACAAACAAACAAACAAACAACAAAAAAAAAACCCAAAAAACCCCAAGGATTCTGGAGATTGAATTCAGGCCCTTATGCTTGTATGGCAAACAAATGAACTCCTCAGCCTCTTTGTTATCCTACAAAGATATATCTCTCTATCTGTCTAGCTATCCCATAGGTCTATCTATCTATACACTATCTATTATCTATTTATATATCTGTTGTCTATCTATCTATCTATCTATCTATCTATCATCTATTTATCAATCTATCATCTATTTATCATCAGTCTTTTTATTATCACTATATTTATCATCTATCGGTAATCTCTATCATCTATCTATCTATCTATCTATCTACCTACCTCTCACTTTCCAAGTATCTATCACATTCTTATCACTGTTTCTCTGATACCCCCTTTTTTTTCTTTCTTTTTCTTACTTTTGAATTTTGCCAGGAGGAAGAGCCTGAAGCAAGTCTGAGAAAATGCTATGTTTGAAGTGTGGTGTGCTAGCAAGCTAGAAATGTGGGTCAATCAGTGGATGGAGGTGGCAGAAATTACAGGCTGATTCTTCTGGCCCTGAGAACAAAGGCACAGCTCTTGAGTGTGATGAGAACATGAGTCTCTCCTGGGATGAACCATCACCTGATGGATCTCTGAGGGGGAGGAGATAATGTTCTGAGCTTTCAAAGCTCTGCTGAGCACCCCCCCTCCCACACCCCATATGCCTTCTGAGGTCTGAGCCTCTGGCCAAGCCGTTCCTACCTGAGAGGAGCTACCTAATGCTCTGTTCCACCAGGACCATCCTCCATCAACCAGTGAGTCACAGCACATGACCCCCAAGTGGCTCCTAGCAAGCTGTTAGGGGCTATACATGCTACCAGAACTCTGGACTCCCCTCTCTCCCAGTCCTAATAATCTCCTGGGGATGAATTCAGAAGAAACACATAAAGCATAGCACAGGAGATAGGCAGGGTTTCTTATAGAGTAAAGCAGAGCACCCTCAGGGAGTGAGAGGGGACAAATGGCCAGAGACCACCGTGTCTACCTACATGTTAGGGAGGCTTCGTGCGACTTCTAAAGTTTCTAGATCACAGCCTGAGGGACATTTTTCCTGTCCAGATGATTGACATGTCCCTTGGATTTTGATTCTTAAAGGAGGGGTCAATGATGTCTGGGTTCTTTGTCAGAAAACCTTCAACTAGATAGCAATCTTTTAAAGTTTCAAAGCAGACACTAAGACTCATAACCAAACCCTCGGCAGAGTGCAGGGAATCATATGAAAAAAGGGGAGTTAGTATGATATGGAAAGGATAGGAGCTCTACAAGGAACAAATATATCCGGCACAGGGTCTTTTCTGAGACTGACACTCAACCAAGGACCATCTATGGATATAACCTAGAACTTCTGCTCAGATGTGGCCCGTGGTAGCTCAGTAACCAAATAGTTTTCCAAAGTAAGGGGAACAAGAACTATTTCTAACAGGATCTCAAGGTCAGGCTCCTTGACTCCCCTCCCCCTCCCCACGGGAGGAGCAGTCCAGGGAGGAGCAGTCCTGTTAGGTCACAGAGGAGGACTCTACAGCCAGCCCTGAAGATACCTGATAAAACAGGGTCAAATGAAAGGGGAGGAGGTCCTTCACTATCAGCGGACTTGGAAAGGGGCAGGGAGGAGACCAGGGAGGGAGTGTGGGGTTGGGGAGGGAATGAGGGAGTGGGATACAGCGGGGACACAGAGTTAACAAAATGTAACTAAAAAGAAAAATAAAGTTTAAACATTAAAACTTCAGCTGGGTGGTGGTGGCACAAGCTTCAATCTCTGAGTTCAAGGTCACCCAGCTGAAGTTTTAATGTGTAGCCAGCAGAACACTGCTGTGAAACTCTGTCTTGAAAAACCAAGTAAATAAAGCAAAATAAAATTTTAGAAAAGGTTTGTTTACTTACCTAGAGAGAGAAAGAGAGAGAGAGAGAGAGAGAGAGAGAGAGAGAGAGAGAGAGAGTACATGTGCATACAGGTGTCTACGAGGCTAAAAGAGGTCATTAAAAACCCTGGCACTGATGGTAACAAATGAGCTACTACCTGGATGCTGGGACTTGCACCCTGATCCTCAGCAAGAACAGTCAGTGATCTTAATTGCTGAACCATCTCTCTAGCCCCAAGTTTAAATTTTTAAAATTTATTATTATTATTATTATTATTATTATTATTAATATTATTATTGTTGTTGTGTGTCAGGGAGAGAGAGGAGAGAGAGACAAAGATAGAGAAGTAGAGAAATAGAGAGGCAGAGAGAGAGATAGGAGAATGATATGCATATCTTGACATTTATGTGGAGTCCAATCTTTCTGCCAGCCTTTAGTGGGTTTCTAAGTTGAACTCAGGTCCCCAGGCGTACAGGGCCAGTGCATTTTACCTACTGAGTCATCTTATCAGCTCTCTTATGGGATTTAGCTAGCAGACTGTTAATGACCTCCTGGGTAGTTTGGATGCCATGCTTCCCTCCAGGGTAGGAGATATGATTCAGTTCCCCTTCAGTTGATCAAAGAGAGAGGGGGGGCACTTTGCTTTTGGTGCTTGGTTTTACATGCTGCTGCCTACAAATGAGGAGTCTACCTCCCATGGCCTTCATGCTTGCTGATATCTAACCAGCTCCCTAATGCAGGTGATTTCACTGTCCACTTAGTCTTTACATTGTCTTAATTTGCTTTGATGGGGAATATCTCACTCACTCAGTGTGTAACCCCAGTATATTATTGGTTAGGCTGAAAACTTAAAATGGGGTTGACCTATACTCACCTAGGAGATGAAATACACAAAGATCCTGGTGTGCAGATGACCAAGAGTAACAATGGGCTGCTACCAAAGCAAGTCCCAACCCTCAGTTGTTCAGTCTGCTCCAACAGCTCCCTAGCCCACCTGTCATATGCACTGTCCTCATCAAGACCCAACTCTCAACACACATCATACCTTCTTCATCATTCTACCCTTTCACTTTTACCAGAGACACTTGTACCCTTTGGAACAGACTCCTGTCCGTAGTGGGCCACAGGCTGGCTGTTGGGTACAGGGTCCCTTGGGAGTTGAAGTTGAATGGTTTCAGGGAACGAGGCAGGCCCTTAGGCCAATAAAATGGCCAAGGCATTTTGGCTAGCGGAGGAAGAAATGGCTCGCTCTATTTGTCTTCAATTGCCAGGACAGAGGAAATCAAAGCAAAGCACAGGGAAATTGGTGCTCTGCAGAGAGCCTGCAGGAGGCCTGCGATTTGGCTGGCAGTGAACACCGCTTGCTCAGAGGATTGCTACAAGAAGGGGCTTCTTACAGGCGGAGGTGCTGTTATCCTGGCTCACGGGGGTGACCTGTTCTTCTGGTCTCAAAATGGGGACATTAAACTGATCCCTCTGCCACCTCAGGAGCTAACAGAAAATGAATTTCTTCCCCTCAGGACTGAGGGTATAATGGAAGGGCCTTTTTTGTCTGATGCATTCAGAGGGTTTAAATTTGGAATCGTGCTTTGAGTTGAAATTTTGAATCCCAATGGAAGTTGCACAAAGCCCCCTCCCTCATTCACAAAATGAACCCCCCAGCCCCCTCCAACTCAAGGAGTGCTCTTTCTGAGCAGGCCCTGCTTCTCCGAACGTGGCTTCAGCAGTTATTCATTTTAAATGGCGTCTCTGTCTAACCATCAGGAGAGTTCTCAAAAAACATGACTCCCCCAAAGGACCGAGCAGCAAGAGGCATGAAGCGCTCCATTTTTTATCAGATCTGCAGTAAATGCATTATTTTTTTCTAAGTTGTTTTCAAATTGTACCAGATTCTCCTTTTCCAGTTGGGCGAGGGGGAGAAAGAGAGCAGCATCTCTTGGGCCCCCAGTGCAGAGACAGTGTCTCATATGCCGTCGGCATGCAGGGGTGACATATGGCTTCAGCTTCCTCATTGGCGGACACACTGTCTGAATTAGAGGCAAGACTGAGTTATGGTGCTTTTAAGAGGAGAGATTCCATTAGGGCTGGTCTCCCACAGCAAAGTCTCTGGAGAGTCCCCCTGGGACAGAAATGCTTGTCAGATTAAGCGCTGGGCTGAGTTGGTCTTATGTGAAAACAGCATATTACTTTAAATCGTTGATAAATTTCCTTTTCAGATTTTATGTGAGTTAATTACTTTGCCCAGAGGAATTATTTGTAGGATGGAGGGGAGTTAATAACTGCCCAGTGGCTGGTTCTGATGTCTTGAGTGGATGAATATATTTGAGGGCAGCTCCTTCTCCTGACAGCCATCGCCTTGTCCTGGGGAGATGGATGCCAGATCGTGGGCTCCAGCTCTATCCACATGATCTTAATACAGCAGACAGAGAATGAAGGAGAGTTGGTGATAGTCTTGAATGACACATCCTTCCAGTAAGTTCAAGTAAGTGGGCAGTGGTACAGTGGCCTTATCTGCCAAGAGCAGATCCCCTTGCCAGCCTAGAAGTTCAGTGTGGGAGGCCAGTTGAGATACATTCTCTAGACAATATCTGCCGTTGGCTCCATAAGGATTATGGGAAGGGAGCAGGAATAAATGGTCCATGCTTACTGCCTAAGCCCATCCAGGACTGTTAAAAATAAAAAGATTGGGTTGGAGAGATGGTTTGATGTATAAGACTGTTTGCTATAAAAGCAAAAAGACCTGAGTTCAAACCCCAGCACCCATGTCAAAGCCTGGCACGGCTGTTCATGCCTGTATTCCTAGCACTGAGAAGGCTGAGGTAGGTAGACCTTGGGAGCTCAATGGCCAGCGAGCTAGTCAAGAGGGAAGGCTCTCTGGTGCTTTCTCTCTTTCTCTCTTCCCAAAAAAAGAAATACAAACTTTGGCCTTGGCAAGTAGTTCAACAATAGAGCGCTTTCCCAGCATATGGGAAGCCTGGGGTTTGACTCCAAGCACCCTGACAGCAAAAGCAAAAATCAGAAGCAAAAAGCTTAGCTCATGCCCCTTTATGACAGCGGGGCAGCAGGTTCCCACTGTCTGCCACAGGCTGCCTCCACCATTGCCATCAGCAGTGCGTGCGTTCTGGACTTGAAGATCCTGTGGCTAAGGAGACGCATTGATCGCAAAGGGAAACAGAAGCAGAGGAGTCCAGCGTGAAATCTCAGCACTAATCCATCATTTCAATCTAGTTAGAGAGACAGTAACCCTGTCATGACAGTGATTGCTTCTGCTGCCAGATGCTCTGGGAGGAGGCTTCAGTCATGGAAGGATATGCCCACCAGGAGACCAAGACATCCAGCATGCCTTTCAGGCTAGCTTGCCCTCCAACTCAGGAAAGAGGTTGTGTGTTTTCAAGTGACTCAGGAGGAGGCCGTTACAGCCTCTTTGAGACCAACAGTGAGAAAAAAGAGATACAAGGGGAAAGAGAGGCAGGAACAAAAGACAATCAACCAGATCCCAAACAGCCTTCCAGAATCGTTTCGTGATTAGAGTTCTGGTACTCAAAGGCAAGCGACTAGCACTGGTAACAGGATGTCCCTTGACTCGAAGGTGTGCCCAAGCCACACAAGCAGCAGAGGATAGCTACATCGCTGCCCAACACAACGTCAAACCTGCTTAAAACATCATGACATTCTTTTAGGGTGTTCAAGATTTGTAGATGGCAGTACGGTCAAAAGGTTGCCCGTGCTTGGTAAGATGTGTCCATCATCAACTTGGACTCAAAGGGTTGCCTATTTCTGTACACTGGGTAGGATTTGTGGGATGAGAGGCCCAGGGCAGAGTTCTAGCCAGGTTTTCTGGGGTCTAACTAATGACAAAGAGTTAAGAACTGTGGTTTAGACATCCTGATGCTTAGGGGTGCTTGGTGACCCCTAGGTAGTCACTCATTCCTGAGAAGCAAGCCCCACTGGCTGAGTAATGGGGAAGGTGGGTGCAATCTGAGGGCAGAGGTCAGCTAGCATTAGCTTGCATGGTTCCCAGTGCTGAGGTCACATGGGCAACCAACCTGGAAATGGTGTTTATCAGAGACACTCACCAGTCTTTTGACTATTTCAGGCCAAAGGAGTCTGAGGAACCAGTTGGTGTGTTTTGTTACATTTTTATTATTTAGGGATCCCTCACCCCCTTCACTGTGCACTATTGATAGTAACTATTCAGAGAAACATGGAGGGAAGAGAAAGTACATCCTGCCTTGCTACTCTCTTCTCCTGTCTTAAGGGATCCACTTTAAAACAATTATATTCATATAAATATAATTTTTTTATTTTTGGCAAAGCCAGAAATACTTAAGGCTGACATGAGGAAGGCTGTCTCTCTGTTTTAGTCCTTTATCCCAGGCAGCACTGACTTTTCCCGGAATGAGGAGCAAGAGCATCCAGCAAAATCCTGTTTGGGTTGACTTTGATGTTCAGTGTCTAGATGAAACTTTCAACATCTTTTACATTCGCAAACCATCCCTAAGAGCTTTTCTCTTCTAAAGGAAATTACTTGGAACAAATATGACATCGATTTTCCATCTCCCTTGATTAGTCTCATTCGGTCTGATTTTTATTATTTAAAGCTTACCGACAACGAGAATATACAGTTAGCAATGGTTCTAATTAAATTTTGTGACCTTTAAGAAAGCTAAGGAGGTCCTGGGCCTGCGACGTTTGAAACTGCCAAAGAACAGGCCAGGATTTATGGCTCTCACATGATGCTTGGACAAACAGCGCCCATTCTGCTCCTGGGATGAAGGCAGGATGAAGGAGGGGTGGGGAGGGATCCACGGGAGGAAGAGGGGAAACAGCGGTGCTGCTGTGGAGGTGCTGGAGACGTTGGAGTGGAGCCTGTGTGGTCACTTTGATCAACAGATGGTCAAAGAAGGAACATTGGAGTCAAGTAACTTGGGCTTTTGACTAGGTCCTTTAACAACAGTGGGCTGTGGGGGGATGATGAGGTCATGGGTACATATAGGACGCACAGAGAGCCTTTCATCCCAGGACTCAGAGGGAGGGTATGATGAAGGTGGTCTTCACGGTGTGGACAGTGAGGTACTTGCTGAAGGGGTGATTTGTTAGCCTGAGAGATTGGGAGGCATATGCATTTTTTCCGAGCCTGTTTTCCATAAGGCTTTGGAAAGTACTGACTGACCAGAGACAGATAGATAAATATGTGGTCTGTTGAGGGGCCGATTTTTCCTGAGTCAGGCATGCATTTCAGTTAAGCTGAGACCCCGACAGAGAGTAAACATGAGCCAACACAAATTCAAAAGGCTTTCCTCTGTGGGCAGACCTTTCCTAACGTCTGGAAGGAGGATCAGGTGATGCACATTAAAGCCTGCAGTGTACCCCTGGCCCCCTCCAAAAAACGCCCACAGAGTTAAATATGTTTAGGGTGGACCAAAATTCCCATCAACATACCCACCTTGGACACAGACGTCCCTATTAGGATGTAAGAAACATTTACAAAAATGTAAATGGAAAACAGACAGGGTTTCTGATGGATGTCTCTTTTATTTTTCTTTGGTGTGATTCATGAGGAGAGAGGCTGGTAGCTTTAGAGGGCTGAAGCTGGGGCCAAGGCAAAGAATCCAGAGGAGTCCAGCTTATACAGCAACCCTGTGATATCTGAAACAGAAACATTGTAGGAGGCAGGGGCTCCTGAATCAAAACAGGCCCTCTGGCAAGCTCTCCCAGGGACCACAAGCGAAATGCAAGTCATGGACCTCAAACAGAAATCAAGACAAGAATCAGAATCGAGGAAAATGTCCGATGGACAGAAGCTAAGATAATTCCCGACAATGCTTAGCCACACTCATGCTGTGGACCAAACTCTCATAGGAAAGGGCCGTCTTTGGAGGGCCCTGCGGCTTCTTCCCTGGGCTCTTTGTTTCTAAGGGAAAGGCTCTAGGCCTGGAAAGGATTCTGTTATTTTTCAGAATTCTTCTCATGTTGAAAAACCCATCAGGGAGCTTTCTGGCTGCTGCTGACCCCTTGAGTTTGGGAAAGACAGGTGTCTATCCACCCCAAGCCGACAATAATGGCTGCTGCTTTCCAAGGGTAGGGGAGTTAAGTGGCTTGCTGAAGTGCTCCCCCCCACTGTACCCCTGCTGCCTCCAGGATGTGCTGGGGCCACCATCAGACACTCAGTTCTTAGGAAGATCAGGATCTCCTTCCCCTGGGTGGTTCTTACCCAACACCCACCATCTTGAGGAACTCACTCTCACCGGCACCAACCTGGGAGATCTTAGACACAGCAACCCCTTGTCTCTCCATCTGCACAGTGGGTAAAAAGGATGAGGGTGAGTGATCAGAGACAAAGGGGATGTTCTCTTAGCCATGTCTGTCCCAGGGTCCATCTACCTCACCCACAGTTCCCAGGTCAGGCAGGAAATCTGTCCCAGCCCTCAGTGTTAGTTTAGCAGATACTATGCACTTCATCTGGGGCTGTCTACCAGGAATTAACCACAACACAGACACCCACACACTGTTGGTGGTTCCCCCTCATGGGTCCTTCCCAGATGGCCAGGCTGGCTTGCTTCTGTTGCTGAAAGCTGGCAGAGAGCTCCTGAATGGTTGGTGCCTTCTCCTCACAGCTAGAGCATCCTGGAGGTGCCCTCTGAGGGCCCAGTTCCCTTGGGTATTGGGATAGGCAGTGCCGGGCAATGCCACTGAGGCCCCGAGCTGACCAGGGCATGCCAACACCACAGTCTTTCGAGTAGATGGGTGCCTGTGGCGTCTGACTGCTGGTAAGGCAAACCGCGCAATGGGGAAGGTGGCTTTCACTGAAGACAGCAATTTAATTGTTCGATCCCAACAACTTGGAAATCACTTTGTGAGCTGACGGATGATTTGTGCTTTGTATTAGCTCCTGGAAGGGCCTGCTGATAAGCTCAGTTGTTTCTCCCGCCTCCCACTTTGCCACATACACTTGCCTACATGTTGACATGAGCCTTCAGAGAATCCCTGTGCTTGACTTGGCTTCCTGTGTCCAGAATTCCCAGTTAAGTCTTTAGAATGACAGCAGGAGAACCCCTTCGCACCCTAGCTTTTTTTCCCCCTCCTCAGACAGGGTTTCTCTGTGTAGACGAGGTTGGCCTCTGACTCACAGAGATCTGCCTGCCTCTGCCTCTACCTCTGACTCCCAAGTGCTGGGCTTAAAGACATGTGCCTAACAGCCCAGCCTGTGCCACTCTTAAGGTAATAAACATGTGAAGTTTTTCTGCAGGAGACAAAGGCCACACTGAGAATATTCTGAGACTGACCTCCCCCACTCTCAGTTGCTGCCGTGGGATAGGCAGATGCCGCATCCAGACCACAAAGGTTTACCTGACAGCCGTTTCGGGAAGATAGCCCCTTAACTGAAGACAGAGAACAAGGAGGAAGATCAACACAGAAACCCGCAGTTTCTGTCTGGGCCCTAGAGAGGGATGAATGCCTGATGGTGGAACAGGCTGCCCTGAGCCCCAATGAGGCTCCCTGCCTGAGAAAGACCATGGGTATAAAGGACACCCCATGAAATCTCAGTCTCTCTGAAGGTCAAGGCTGTGTTTTGTGGGCCAAGGACATTTATAGAGCTGTAAAAGGAATCATTTTTGCTAATGCCATGAAATTATATTCGAAGTTGAATAACAGTGGCCCCCGGTAGGTGCCGAAGTAATTTTCTTGAAGTGTGAAGTCTGGCTTTTAGAGAAGTTGGAGGCGGCCCTGGTGGATGCTGACCACTGGTCCCTTTTTCTATGCAGTTTTAGTCATGGGAGTTGTGACTTTGTGTGACCCTCTAAAAAATCACCTAGGAGGGGTAAATGAAGCAAGCCTCAGGCGAACACCTAATTGGAATAGGGCGAGTGGGAGGGACACTTGGCAAAAAACCATCTATGCGTCTATTCAGACCCCAGGTTGGGTACTCTATGCACTGCCAGGCCTTGTCTTAGTCAATGAGGGACATAAACAAAGAGGACAGTTCTGATGGACAGGAGCCCATGGTGTGATGGAGAGATGTGCCCACAGGAGGGTCATTCCATGCCAGGTGGCAACGAAGGTGTTTCTCAAGTGCTCATCTTCTGCGCAGCGTGGTTCTCAGAAATTGTGTGCAGACTGGCTCATTTGTGCACCTTACTTTCTCTAAGAGGAAGTTAGACAGAGCGTGCCCATTTTACACAAGGGGAGAGCACACTTGACAGTGTCTGGGTCCGCGTGCTTTTACCCCACCCTGTATTCTGCCAGCTGGATATGGTCATTCACAGGTGGTTGATGCAGCTCTGGGTTACCCTACTGTGGGCCCCTAGACCTTGCAGTATGTTAGACCCCAGAAGAGTGAGTATATGTCCAGATTCTGCCAGGGAAGCTTTCATTGGGACCACGGCTCTACCTTCCTGGCTGTTCCCAAGCCCTAGAAGTACACGCAAGCCCTCTTCAACCTCAACAACCTGCTTCTCTTCCACTTTGGAGATAAGAAGCCATGGTGGAGGACAGATGGTCTCTTCCTTTCACCCCAGGTTGACGCCAGGACCCTTCCTATTTCCTGTTTATGTTCCTTTCCAGTTCTTGACCTGGCCAATGTGTCTTCATGGCAGAGACCAGGATGAGCCTTGAGCCTTGAGCTCCATCATACTTTCAGCCCTGCTGACCCAGTGCAGACTTCTCACAGGTCCCACTGCCCCGAAGGATAGAGGCAAGCTTTTCCCCACTCCCCTTCCTAGATTCGGTACCTCACCCCTCTCCCTCCCAGACACCACCTTCTCTGGTTTTTCTTCACCGTGTATGTGGAGCTCTGGGACCCAGTTTCTACTGCTTAGGAATGCTCTAATCACAGCCAGTCTCAGAACTCTCCTCCCCTCAGCAATCAGTGTGACATTCACCTGAGTGTCCTTTTTTCCCCCCACAAACCCTTACTGCCATCATGGTCCTACTGCAGAGTCCAAGAGCTATTGGGTATTTCTCTTTCTTCAGTCATGTCCAGGCTGCTGCATGTCGTAGCTTCTTTCTGGAATACCTCCAGGTTCCCTCTTGTTACCTACAGCCCCCAAACAGGTCCCTGTCCCCACCTGCCTATAAGTCTAATTTTCTATTCATGTGGATCCCAGCAAATCTCATGCCTGCCTATGTCACCCTTTTAATGAGCCTCCAATGGCAGTATCAGCTCTGACTGGATGAATCCAAACCCCCAGCATGGCTACACACCCTTGGTAAACTGATCTCCTGTGTTCCTGAAAACACCCAGATGTCACTTGTTCCTGGAATATGCATTCCCCCAGGTTGCTCACCTTGAGAGATTCTTAATCACCCTGCCTCACCTCCAACCTGTCACAGTTCTGTGGAAAAGTTGGCCCTAGACATTGTGCCCTTCTTCAGACATTCTGTATGCCCCCTTGCCTGGGGCCCAGTGCAGACAGGGATTACTGGATCCCTCCTTAGGTTTCCTATGTTCAGGTCAAAGTCTAGAACCCAGCAGACTCTGCAAGTCTGGCAGTGGATGGGCTGAAGACACCTTCCCATGGTCTTCATTGGTCATGCAGGAATAAATCTCAGCTAGCCCCACTGATTGTGAATCCCAGGTAGGAAGAGTCTGGAATCAAGATTCATGAGGTCTCTTCCCTCTCCTCTCCCCCCCTCCTTTTTTTTTTTTTTTTGGTAGAATGCCCTTTGATGTAAATGTAATTGATTGGTCATCAAAGTTTTTTTTTTTTTTTTTTTTTTTTAAATGATGTCTTTGGGGTCTAGGAAGGTCACAGACATGATACTGCAAAATTGCTGTGGGCCAGCCAGGAAGGGGGAAGGGACAGGCAGAGGAGAGGACACGCTGGGGAGGGAAGAGGTTTCTGCAGCGAGGGAGAGAGAGAGAGCGAGACAGAGAGAGAGAGAGAGAGCAAGAGAGAGGACACTGACTAAGACAAGGGGCAATGGCGGACACTCTGCCTTCATTCCATCCCACCCATTCAGAGAACCAGGAAGACCCTTGGCTCCCAGAGAAGAGCTTCCAAGATGTTGCCAGCCAGCAACTGGTTCCTTAAAAGGCAAGAACATCATGTAACCCAGGTTCGGCACCAGCACTTTTGTTTTTGTGTTTTTTCAACGTGGCAGTGCAAATTGCTGTTCTTGGGTTGGCAAGTTAAGCTAAGACGTGTTATGCTAGACATTCTAGGAGAGAAAGCAATTGGTTCTCTGAATTTGATTACTTGTTTGAAAATACTTTACTCAATAGAGAAATTGTGAGCGATTGAACTGTTTTGCAAATCACATATATTTTTTTAAATGCATCTAGGGAGTGCCCGTTAAACGGAAAACCTTGTGGCTGAGTGCTCAGGAAAGTGAAAAATTGCTCCCTGTGTAGAGTTTGGAAAAATTGAGGGTGTTTTTTCTTCTTACTATTGCTTTTGCTCAAGGCAGAACTACACCCGCCCATTCAGGGATGTCAGCTGCTCTTCCTCAGATTCAGGAAAGCCTTTCTTCCCCTCTCTTCCCCCGGCACCTCCAGGAATGGTTCTACAGGCTGCACTATGACCCAGATGGCCATGTCCATTCTACATGTGCTGCTGTCTTTCTCCAAGGTCCACCTCCTGACAGTAGACTGCAGCCACAGACTGGATCCTCTGTCTATCACTATCTGTCACATGATGTTGGGTGGACATTGCCACATGTCCAGAGCTAGAGCTGAAGGATGTATTTGGCGGAAGAGACACAGAACACACATTGCCTTCCAACAGAGTGCTAGTTTTCAGCTGTCATAAGGAGTGATTGATGGGGCCTCCTTGGTATCTTGCACACAGTAGGGACACAGTAAATGCTTGTGGGCTTAAACCAGTGACTTTGGCAATGTATGTTTCTTAAAAAAAAAAAAATTGGCATCCCAGACATAACTTACCACTAGTACTTTCTGATTCCAACAAAACATTTGTAAACCTGAAGACAGTTTGTCCCTGAAATTAATTAGAGCAAAGGATAAGTACAAGCCATTGGGTTCTTTCTCCCATTGCACCATTTTTACAAGACAGGCAGAATAAACTCTGACCTCCCAAAGCTGCCACTGCCCCTCCCCCAAGAGTTCTGGACAGTGAGGAAGAGCCCCCTGGCTCTGGCCCTCACTTGAGGACCACTAAAAGCAGCTCCAGGGGACAGGCCTTCCTCTGTCTAGTCAGGCTCTCTTCAGGCTCTAAGATTCTGCAGAATCTAGGAAGGACATTTTGTGAAAAAAAAAAAAAAAGGAAAAGGAAAAAAGAGCCAGTGGCGTTCTGAAAAAAGGAATGCTCATTTAAAAGGCTGTGCTGTGTTTTAAAAGCCTAAGTGGAACTCCTAATCACACAGGAAACAGATCTGTTCTGATTTATTGCTATAGCCAGATGAAATTTGATCTTCCCGAAAGCTTTTCTGGAACACAACCTTTAGTTAATAAACGTGGGCCAACACCGAGAGTTGGTTCTGTAGAGCCAACTGGCTCTATCTCCATCGCCCATCAGAAGCCATCGGAGGCCAGGGCTTGCCCCAGAATGCAAAAATGTGGGAACCCCAGGGCCCAGATCATTATAGCTCCTGCCTCCATGTTTATGAGGGAAGGAAAGACTTGTGTGTGGCTTTCTCCCATCTGTACTCAAGCAGACATTACTAATCCATCCAAGCTCTCTTCCCCCAGGAGACCCTTTGACAGCCTTGGGGTCAGCCCCAACTCCTGCTGCCTCTGAGTTGTCCTCAGGATGAAACTCATCTTCCCATCTTGCCTCAGCCTTTGAGGCTCCTGCCATCATCTGTGGTGTAGCTTTCAGGCCCACACCACAGGTGGGGTTAGAGAGGCACACGCTCCAGAGCCCGAGTCCATCCCTTCTGAACTAGCCATTTTGAGAAGTAGCATCAGGCTAGATTCTTAACTCTCCGATAAGGGACGCTTCTAAATGAGAACTTAATCGGCTGACCCGCCTCTCAATTCCTACCGACCAACAGACATGTCTCTCGCTTAAAGAGTTAGGGAGTAAAATCAGAAAGCTTTAGGAAGATGTTTTCCAAACTTCTAATTTAATAGACAATAAAAGCAAAGGGGGGAAAGGTCTAAATCAAAATTTCATATGTGAATTTCACACAAGGCTCCTCCTACATAGTGAACAGGAGGACGTGTGTGTGTGTGTGCGCGCGTGCGTGTGTGCGTGCAAACGCAAACACTGCACCAGCTGCCAATATGTGTTTGTGGACACTACTGTCCATCCCTAAGGCCAGGCACCTCTCTGTTTTCTTGCCCTTCAGATCTTGTTGCCCGGTTCACAGCTGGCCACAGGCAGCCCCTGAATGATCCCTCTAGGCATAAAGCCACCTACGCGGCTGAAAAGCTTGTGCTTTTAGAAGTCTGGGAAGCAGGGGTAGCACCCCAAAATAGCATTGGAGCAGCTTGGGTGACACTGGATTGTTCTCTCCCTTGGCTTGGAAAGCCATGCTTCTCCACACATTTGGGAACCTATCAATATTAAAAGGAAGGGAACTCTGAGGGACCTTCCAATGCCAAAGGAAACAATGCCATTTTTTTTTTTTTTTTTTTTTTAGCATTTTCAGCATAAAAAGACAATCTCTTAAAATCATTACCTGGCGCCTCGCCTGTAAGGGAGGACAGGGTGGAGAACTGCCTTCACCTGCCTGCCATACATCAAATTGATTTAGTGGGCAACAAACGTCAAGAGAGATTACAAAGACAGCTATTGCTCAAAGAAATTAAAAAAAAAAAAAGTGACCCTCCTTCAACAGTGTCATCTGGGGCCAGCTTACGGCTCTGAGACAGTTTTTCTGGGGTGGTTTTTCATCCCCAGGCTCTGCAGATATCAGTACTTTCTTAAGGAGTATATTAGTAGAGGCTTGACTTCCCTGGATACCTGGCTCTGTGGGGGGGGGGGGGTGTCTGTGTGTGTGCAAGGACCCACTGTAGACCTCAAGCTTGGCAGGGGTTTGACCTATCTATCCCTCCTTTGTTTCTTCAAGTCACTATCATCGTCAAATATTCTTCATGGTGTAGATTGTCCCCCCCAACAAGCACCAAGCAGTGTGGTGTCACCAAGTGGAGAAAAGCCTTTTTTTTTCCCCTCCTATTGTTGAGGTTGAGGAGGACAACCACAGTCCTGGCAGTCTCCTTCAGCTGCTTACCCCGCCTCCCCATGCACCACCATAAAGGTGCACCAGCCAAGAACCCCATGGAGCCATCCCATGCTCTGTGACGACATAATTTGCCATTTTGTGCGTGTGTGTGCGTTCGTGAGTATGTGTGTCCTTGCACGTGGAGGTGGAAGTCAGTGTTTCTCAGGACTGTTTCTGATGACGGTGTCTCTCAGTGGCCTGCAGCTTAAAGGGCTCTGCTGGCTGGCAGGCAAGCCACAGGGATACACCTAGTGCTAGAATTACAAGCAGGTGGCACCATATTTGGTATTTTATGTGAGCTTTGGGAACCATACTGAGGTTTTGTGCTTTGGGGGCAAGCACTTTATCAATGGAACCACCCTCAGTCCTAGTTTCCACTACTTAATTACAGTGAGAGGAGTTTAGACAATGTCCGTGGTGTCCAGACAGAGAAACTGAGATATTTGGCTGTTGCTGGAGCCCCTTCTTTTCCCAAGGACACTAAGTAGCAGAGGCTGATGAATAAATATGACCTTTGTGCTTGGCTCCCTATTTAAGTGTGTATTGGCCCATTTGTCATTACTGTTCTGAATTACCTGAGGGTGTGTAACTTTCTAAACAAAGATGTTTGTTTGGCTCATAGTTCTGGAAATGCAAGGTCTACAATGTAAGGCTGCATCTGATGATAGGTTTTTTGCTGGCAGCATTCTGAGGTACCACAGGGCCTAGGAAAGCAAGGTAGGGAATGTGCGTGTGTGTGTGTGTGTGTGTTAATCCCCAGAATTTAGTCATGAGGCTCTGCTCTAATTAATCCATGATCAATTGCTTCCCTCTCAACACTAAGTCAGACGAACTGTCCCCTACACTTCACAACTGTAATTACATTGCAAAACAGGAACCCTGAGATTTCAAACCGTAGCAGAGCTTTTCCTGCTGTAGTTAAGCTTTAAGTCATCTGGTTTCCACTTCATCCTCTGCTAAACTTCACACGCACTGGAGCCATGGCTAAATTCCTACTCAGCTCATTACAGTGCCCAACTCCAAAGTAGAGACTCATTTTCCGTCATTTGCTAGCTTTTAGGACTACCTACAAGGCTATCTATCATCTGCAGAGTTCCAGACATGATCCTTTGAGATCAAGAACACTGAAGAGCAAGTCATTATCCTGAGTTGGTGTGTGTGTGTGTGTGTGTGTGTGTGTGTGCCAGCTAAAGTCACTTCAGGAAGAAAGGTCAGGGAAAGGCTTTTCTCACAGTCTTCCTATAGGTCTTCAGAACCCAGGATCCAGGAAGGATGGAACCTAATAAAAAAATTTGTATCCATCCAAATACTAGTAAGAAGATGCTGAATAAACAACTGGAGAAAGCCAGGAAGCTGGTGTGAAAAAATAATGGAGAGGGGAAAATATCAAGGAATAGACCTTCCCATAGGAACAATGCACAAGGGAAGCTGAGCTGTTTCCTTGTTTATGATGCTGGACTGCTGGCACAGTGGCAGGGACAGCAGAACCACTTGAAGACTAGAAAGCCATGGTCTCCTCAGGGATCTAGTCTGAACAGCCTGGTGCTGGAAGTCAAACCCCAGTCCCTGTCCCAAGAGCACCATTCTTTTTTCTTGAAGATGTGACATAGGACCGAGTCTGACTCAGCTTTGGCGTAGCTATTTTTTCAGCTTATACTTGGTCTCTCCTTTTGTCTGTTGAGACCTTATGCCTAACAGTTATCTTTGCACCTACATAGCCAAGCTCCCTTCCATGTTCCAGTCTTCCCATTTATCCAACCATCCATCATTTCTTGATCCAGCCACTCTTCCTTTTTCCCTCTACCTTCTTTGTTTCTTCTATTTATCCATAATCCATATATCCATGCTTGCATCTGTCTACCCATGCAGTCATTCATCCATCTACCACCCAACTGCTCACCTTTCTGTCTTCTCATCTACCCACATCTCGACTTGCCCCTTCCTCTTGTCCATCCATAGGATGACCTATATCTCAGATCATCAGAAATGCCCACTGTTCTTTCTCATTCCCAGAGCTGTTTTAATCCTTAGACCCATGCATGACACTCCTGACTAATGACCACTATTTGCCAGGCAAAGAATGTGATGGTAGAGAACTGGCTTAATGACTTGTAAGAAGGATTTGAACCTGGTGCCCATCCTGTCACACTATACTCTCCTCAGTCTACATCTTCTTTGTCTGGGGTGAGACCCAAGGTCTGCAGTTGGGCCAGAGAAATGACATTTGGCTGTAGTAGCTGGTTCTCATGGAGATAGACATTAAGTGTGGACACAGGCTAGCCAACCCTTCCCCTGAAGGTCAGTCCCTGAAAACTGCAGTGGCTTCCTTGGTGCTCTTTGTAAATACAGAATGTGTATCTTGTCCCCAGCTAACCTGTCAAGCCAGGGACTCAGATATGGCAGCCTCCCAGATTTTTCCAACAGTGCTGGAATATGCTTCAAAGAGGGGGCATGAGCTTGCCTCCCGGTCCTCCACACAACCTTGCAGATTGCCCACCACCCACCAGTGCCTCTATGGACACCCCCCTTCTATCCAGGTGCATCTGTCTCCCCTGTGTTGTGGAGGTGATGTTTAAATCATCACCACCTTCTCGGGGTTACTTTGGTAAGTCAGAAGCCCAGGCCCACACTTCTATGACTGCTGAGCCCAGCACTTTCTGCCTGCAAGCCATTGCCCAGGACCCTGGATTCATGAACTGCAGTTTGCCTTGGCTGCTGGGCGGAGGCGGGACGGCCATCAGTTATCCTTAATAACTGGGCAGATGACAGGACAGCGTTGCCCTCGGCATTCTTAATAGCGCAGAGTGGTCACTCGCTCTTTTTAGAAGAGCAGTTCCACCAACTCCATTACCGAAATGGCTCTTGCCTTCCGTGCCCTGTCCAAGATGCTTCTGTGGCATTGTTTTATTGCTTCTCTGAAAAGTGTCTACTAATTAAGGTGAAAGCCGGATACAAAGGGTTGGGGCTGCGGTCCAGAAGACCAGTCCTCCACTCAGCTGGCTCCAGGGGTCTTTTGGGGGCCTTTCAACTGCTGAATCCTCCCTAGCTGGGGGTTCCTGTCTCCTTTGAGACCTTTGAGCCTGGACCTGTCCCCCCAGAATCAGGACACTTGCCAGTCAGGGTAGAGCAGGGAGGAAAGACCTCACTGCCTGGGAATAGTCCCAGCACCCTGGTCTGTGCAGAGTGGCTGGAGGGACGGTGGATGGGACAGAGTTCTCTCTAGCAAAAGGTCTTAGGAACATCCTGTGTCATGGCTTCAGGAATCTGCCAAAGGCAGTCATGGAACTCGAAGCGCCGGGAAAACAATCTAGGAAACAGGATGTGCACAAACCTCAGTCCTAGGAAGAGAGGCCAGGCAGGGTTCAGTGGAGCAGAATGGATAGCTATTATGATGGAGGCAGGGGAGGGTGAGTCAGGAGATATTAGAACAAGCCTTTAAAAGCTAAATTAAAGAAGAAGGAAAGGAAGATAGAGAATTAGAGACAGAAAAACAGGAAGAAACAAAGAGACAGAAAACATAACCAAAATTTGTGAACCGTTTTGGGAAGCAAGGAGGACCCCCAGAACATGGGGAACATGGAAACAGGGGGAATGGAAAACAATGCCTAGACCCAGGTCGAGGCTCAGAAACCTGGAACCCACATTAACCAGTGCTATCTGCTATAGTGGGTAAGGGGCTTGAGGATGACAGGGCATAGAGGACAGGAAGGCCCCAAGTACCAGTCCCTTTCCCAAGCCATTTCCTGACCTCAGTAGAAATACTGAAGCCCCTACCAAGCTGTGCAGAGAAGCCCAAGGAATATCTATCAAGCCTCATCAATGCCTGAGTGTGGGTTCTCGATGACCCCCTGACCAGAGAGGGAGGCATCCAGACACATTGAAGAGATATAAAGGTCTCAGCTGAGAAATTCTGCCAGGCCACTGGGGGTATCAACCCACCACCTATGCCTGGGGCTGCAAGCCCAGATTTAGAGTGTCTATAGATGTAAACCTCCCAGACAGATGGACCTGGGGCCTCATCTAAACTTCTCTCTAGGAAGACCTATGACAGTGGCTTCTCAGCATCACTCCCCAGCTCTGCCTACTGGACATCTGCCTATTACATGGCCTCCATTGGCCTCACACAAAGAAGGATTTAATGGTTGTCTTAATCCTGAATTAAGAGCTAGGTATCTGTGTGTCAGAAGGGATGGATTTCAGTCCCCACTACTATGGCTTTGACTGCATACACAGCTGAGGGAGGAGAGACATTTAGGGTCCCTGGATTCTACCTGCAAGTCAGCTTATCCAGGAAAGAATGATTTCACTTTTATTTTATTTTACTTTTACCCCAAATAAGAATTATCCTTGAGAGCTCCACAAGGATAACAACAGAACCAAAATATCTGGGCACAGGGGTCTTTTCTACTCCAACCAAGGACCATTCATGGATATAACCTAGAACCCCTGCTCGGATGTAGCCCATGGCAGCTCAGTATCAAAGTGGGTTCCCCAGTAAGGGGAACAGGGACTGTCTCTGACATGAACTTAGTGGCTGGCTCTTTGACCGCCTCCCCCTGATGGGGGAGCAGCCTTGCCAGGTCACAGAGGAGGACAATGCAGCCAGTTCTGATGAGACCGGATAAGCTAGGGTTAGATGGAAAGGGAGGAGGACCTCTCCTATCAGTGGACTTGGAGAGGGGCATAGGAAGAGAAGAAGGAGGGAGAGTGGGATTGGGAGGGGAGGAGGTAGGGGGCTACAGCTGGTATACAAAGTGAATAAACTATAATTAATATTAAAAATTAAAAAGGGAATTATCCTTGAAAAATCTACCCAGTTTCCTACCCTGATCTGCTGAATCCAGTGAGCTGCATGGTTCTCCAGAAACTTAGGTGTGTGAGCACCAATGTTGTCTTGTGCCCTGGGTAGTCAAGAGTTCTTAGCCTTTCTGGGTTTCCCAGGAGGATGAACCTCAACTATTTGGTACTATCTGATCCAGTACCTGATGAAAAATGTCTCTTTTGATCTATCTGCCTTTCAGACCAAGGGTGGCTTCCCTAAATGGATCCTTGGCTGTTCTTTCTTGGCCTTGCTGGGAGATGACCATTGATACAGCTAACTGAGGCCTTCAGGACAACCTCAGATGCCATCCTCAGAAACACAATTTACCACCTCCAAGAGAGAATCTCTTGTTGATTCAGAACTCACCAAATAGGCTGAGCTAGCTGGATCTGGAGCCCCAGAGCTCTGCTTTCTCACATCTGGGATTGTAAAGACACAACCACACTCATAGTTTCTCTGTGTATTATGAGGTTGGGGTTGGAACTTAGGCCCTCATGCTTGTAAGACACGTATTTGGACCATATCCCCAGGCTGTGGTATATATCCTAACCTATGGCTTCCTTTTTCGTTTTATTGATGTTGGCTTGCAAAGCACAGTTTTCAGCTTGATGAATAATGTGGCAATATTTTTTTTGTGTATGCATGATTAATGCTTTTGGAATCTTCAGCAAAAGAGTGGTGAATTTTTACAAACCAAGAAGTGAAATGTTGCCTCCCTCCTGCGTGGGGTTACCCCATATACCCCCACTTGCTCCTTTCCCAATCTCTGGTCAACTGTCAGCCTGACTTGTCACAGCATAGCTTATCTCTACCTATTTTTAATCAGTCATTCTGTTTTGTTTTGATTTGAGAGACAGAGACTAGAATAAAGCAAGCAGTATTTGTTTTATTTCCAATTGCATGGTTAGAAAGAACACGATTTTAAAATGGGCTTTCTGGAGGGATAAATAATATGTTACTTCCTCCCAAATATTTTGACATTATGTTAATAGACTTTTGTTTGTTACCGTCTCTTTGTCTGATGATTTATTTTGTGTTGTGTTGTGTGTTTTGTAGAGGAGCAATTTTGGAGCTTCAAATGGAGTGTATGATGCGGTAATGATGTTAACTGAAGGCTGGGTAACAGTGCAGGCATCAGGATAACTTTTTATTGAAGCAAAATTTGCATGAAAAATTTACAGATAAGTGTACAGTTTTATGAGTTTTGAGTTATGCAAATAGTCACATAACCACAACTGTAATCAAGATAGATAACCTTCCTATTTGCCAGAAGGTCTCTTCATGCCTCTCCCAGTTCATGCCTACCAGATCAGGCTGTTCTAATTGTGGCCGCCATACATCAATCTTTCCTGATCTTGAACTGAATATATGTGTAATCATAGAATAGGCCCTCATTTGCACAATGCATTTTTTGAGATTTGCCTGTATTATTTAACAGACTTGATGAGTGTTCTTTTTGTGCTAGATAAACCTCAGTACGAATATATATGATTTATTCATCTTCTGTTAACAGGCATTAGATTGTGCCTGCTCTCTGCACACACGCTCGTTCTTGCTTCTCTCAAATAAACAGCTCATCCTGGAGCTGTTTCATAACAGGAACTAGATGTTTAACTCCCTAAGAACCTTTTCCCAAGTGGCTGAATGTTCTCATGTGAAGAGTTCCAGTTCCAGCTGATATTTGGAAAGCTAGCCATTCACAGGTGTGAAGTGGGATCTCATTGTCTGGACTATTTGAATTTCCCTGAAGGCAAACAACACTGAAGGATTTCAAATGCACTTGTCTGCTTGCGTGTCTTCTTTTGAGAAGAGTCTATTCAACTCTTCTTCTCTTATTTGTGGCTGGCTATTGAACTGTAGGGTTCTTTAAATATTCTGCATAAAAGTTTCTTGTCAGGTATGAGAGTTACAAACCTAATCTGTGGCTGGCATTCTTCATTTATTCCTGTTGACGTTCCTTGAGCACAAGTTTAGAACTTGGTGTCTGACCTTTCAATGTTCCCTTTCTGTGACTAACATACTTGGGGTCCTCATTAGAAAAACTTTAACCTACATCAAGTTCAAGACAGTCTCCTATTTGCTTTACCATTGTAGTTTTTCCCATGTTGGGTCAATGAGACAGCAATCTTAAACTGACATTTGTGTGTCAACATGAAAGGCAAGTAACTAGCTATTTTATTTTATCTTTGATTTTAGAGAAAGGGTTTTTACACGTAGCCCTGGCCATCCATCCTGGAGCTCGCTCTGTAGACCAGGCTGCCTCAAACTCACAGATATACACCTGCCTTTCCCTCCCAAGTGCTCCCAGCTATAACCGGTAATTTTACAAAATACATTTTCCTAGGGTTTTTTTTTTTCTGCCTTATTTGCTCAAAAAACTTTCTTTCAGGGGGTTGGGGATTGGATTTAGCTCAGTGGCAGAGCAATTGCCTAGCAAGTGCAAGGCTCTGGATTCGGTCCTCAGGTCTGGGGAAAAAAAAAAAAGGACAAAAAAAATTCTTTTCTCATCTATTCAGCATGATATCTTTGTGAAAAAATGGGTTGGCTGCATAGAAGAAAGCTGCCCGTGGCTTCGCCATCCTAGGCCACTGATCTGCTTCTGTGATTGTCAACACCACCCCTATTGATGACCATGCCCAGTGAGTTTCTGAACCTGGTAGTCTGATTTAAAGTAACCTCAGTAGAGGCAGAGAAACTGGGAGCCTGAGGCTAGCCTGGGCTACAGGGTGAGACCCTGTTTCAAAGAGCAAAAGCAAAATAGAATAAAAACCACAGCCCTCCCCGCAAACTAAACAAAACCCCCAAGAGAGTTCACCTGGAGAGAACCCATATCTTACCAGCATTGGGCACAGAGCATGCACTTTAGTGTCTCCTGCCAAAGCATTCTGCATTTCCACACTCAGATCTTGTATATCCTTAAGTATTTTGTCTTTGATGCTGGTATAAACAAAATTTTTTTCAAAATTTCATTTCCTGTTATTTTCTACTAGAATTAAAGTAAGTCAATTTTGTACTTTTACTTTGTGTATCAAGAGCTTGTTAATCTAGGGAACATTAACTTGGTTACTGATAAAGGATGGGGTCACTCTTGGGTACCCTGGAGAGAGTTCCATGTAGATTGTCACAGGAGCTATAGATACAGGGAGTTTTAGCCTTTCTCTTTTTTTCTTAAGGCTTTTTAAACTATGTGTGTGTTGCTGTATATAGGTACTTGAATGTAAATGTTGGTGCCTGTGGAGGCTATGAAGATGGTGTTGGACCCTGTGGAGTTGGAGTCATGGGTAGGCATCCCATGGAGGTGCTTGGGCCTGAACTTCGGTTCTTTGCAAGAGCATGTTCTTAACCTCAGAGTCATCTCTTTATCCTTGAGCCTTTCTTTCCAATATATATGCTTTTAATTTTTCTTGTCTTACATTAGCTAGAATTTCAGCACAGCTATGAATGGGAATGATGCATGAAGAGATCTTTGATTTGGTCCTAGTCTTAGGATAAAAGACTCCAGTGTTTGAACAACAGATTTGATATGTAGAATTTTTATTGTCTCTTATCAGATTGAAGATGTTGTTTTCCCATCGAATTTTGCTAAGAGTTTGGTCATTAATGCACACTTGAAGCCAAGAGTGATAGATCAAGCCTGACACTTTTTCTGTCCCTTTTGAAATGGTCATATGGTTTTGCCCATTCACTCTATTCAAAGGTAGCTTGGGGGTGTAGTCCAGTTAATGAGTGTTTGCCTGGCATGTGCAAAGCTCTGGGTTTGATTCTCAGTGCCTGCAGGTGTGCTGGTGGAACCTATAATCCTAGTAGGAGGATCAAAAACTCAAGGCCATTCTCACATAGTAAGTCTGAGACCTGTCTGGGCTACATGAAACCTGTCTCTAAATAAACACAGTTTTGTTCTTATGGTAAATCAGATCCACTAACTTTAGAGTGCTATTTGTGAAGTCCTCAAGGAGAAAACAATAGCATTGTATTATAACTGTATATTTCTCTCGATTCAATTTACTAAGGTTGTGCTAGGAATTTTCATGAGAGCAATTGTTTTTCACTTTTCTTACCATGTCCAGTTTTGGTAGCTAGAGTATACTGATTTTCCAAAATGATCTAGAAATCTAATCGTTGTTCTCTGAGTAAATTTGTATTAGAGTTTTATCTTTTGTTCTTTATGTTTTTTATAATACTCACCAGAAAAACACTTTGGATCTAGAATTCTCTTGTGAGTAGATTCAATAGCAAATTCAATGGCTTAAATACATTTTGAATATCTTCTTTAGTGTTGGCAAGTTGTGCATGCCAAAGACTTTGCTACTCCATTTAAATAGTTGAGTTTATTGGCATAGAATGTCTCATTATTCTCTTATCTTTTTGGCACCTACAGGATCTGTAGTAATGTCTCCCCTTTAATTTCTGATACTGGCAACTTGTTGTTTTCTCTATTTTTTTCTTGCGCACTCCTGCCAGAAATTCTAAGAGAGAATTATGGTGATGTACTTGCCATATAATAAATACCACATGCATAAAATATACGATCTGATAAATGTTGATTGTTTTCATTTTATTCTGTTGCTGTGATAAAACACCCTGACCAAAACAAACAAACAAGAACAATAACAAAAAGCCTTGAGAAGCAAATGTCTATTTGGCTTATACTTCCAGGTCAACAGTCCATCACTGAGGGAAGTGTTCAAGCATGAGCTTGACACAGAAACCATGGAGGAACACTGCTTTTTGTTTTTCTCTTTGGTGGCTCACAGGCTCATGCTTAGCTATCTTTCTTATACATCCCATCATGACCTTCCTATGGATGGTGCTACCCTTGGTTGATCTTCTTGCAACAACGAACAATCAAAACAGTGCCCCACAGACATTTCAATAGGTCAATCTGATCTAGGCAATTTCTCAATCTAGGTTTTCCTCTCAGATGACTCTAAGCTATATCAAATTGACAGTTACAACTAACTACAATACTGATATACTGTAAATGCTGACAAATGAGAAGCTAATACCACAATCATGATAATGAGCATTGCTATTTCCCAGAAAACCTTACTACGTATCACTAGGGTTTCATCCTTCCTCCTACCATTCCTTTATATCTATTGATTTGTTCTCTGGAAGTATAGATTTTTACTTTCTACAAATTTATATGGACAAAATAATATAGTGTATATTTTATGATCTTCACCTTTCTTCTTTCAAGAAGCCTACTGACTTTGATAATTCACCCATATTGTTACATGTATTGTGAATGGTTTCTTAGTAGTATCATATTGTAAAGAAATATCAAAGTTTGTGACTAGAGAGATCAATGAATAATAGCACTCTTCTTCCAGAGGGCCTGGGTTCAAGTCCCAGAACCCACATGGTGGCTCATAACCATCTGTGTATGACTCCAGTTCCAGGAGATTCAATATCTTTATCAGCATCTTCAGGCCTCATGCATGCATGTGGCACACAGACATACATACAGGTAAATTACACATAAAATAAAAATAATAAAATTCAAAAGAAGATATACCATCATTTGCTTCTTCATTATCTTATGATAGGGGTTTTGACGGTCTCCAGGTTTTTTTTTTTATCCCCAAACAAATAAAGCTGTTATTTGTATGTAAAAACTTATATGGCTATGTTTTCACATCTCTTGGACAAATATTAATGTTTTGCAGTAGATTCCCTGGATTTACCCACAGTGGGTTTTTGCTTAACTTTTATCAGATTTTTAAAAATGTACCTGAGTTTATGAACTTGGAGTACATACTCCTTGTGTGTCCAGTGCTCCTGGAGGCCAAAAAGGGTGTGAGATTCCTTAGAACCAGAGTTAGGGATGGTTTTGAACTGCCACGTGCTTCTGAGAAATGAACTCAGGTCCTCTGCAAAAACAGCAAATGCTCTTAACTGCTAAGCCATCTCTCCAGCCCCTTGTTTAACTTAAACAACCACAAACTTACTTCCCACTGTTTCCAAAGTAATTAGTTTCATATTCTCATGAACAATGGTGTGAGAGTTTCAGTGTTTCCATATTGTCAACAATTGATGGTTAAAAGTGCCATTTTAATAGGTGTGTGATGGTGTCATGTTGTAGTTTTAATTTTACAACTGCCTACCAATGAATAATAACATCAAGAAGCTTTTCATCTGTTTATCTGACATCTATTCATGCTTTCAAGTGGCCTACTCAAATATTTAAGCTAAGTTAAAACATTCTGTTGTTTCATTATTAATAAAAGGTAAGAGGCCTTTATAGTGTGAATAAAAAACACTTTCTTGGGTTTGAAAGCTGCCTTAGCAGATAGGAGCACTTGCCGTTCTTACAGAGGACCGATTGTTGGGAACTACACCATGTAACAGCAGCTACAGGGAACCAGTGTATGTACATGCATGCAGCAAACATACATAACAAGCAAATCTGGGTTTTTTTGTTTTGTTTTTGTTGTTTTAGTGCTTTCTCAGTTGTCTGTTTCTCCAATATTTTCTCACAGATTAAGGACTGTTTTAATCTTCTCTTAAATATTTTTTTAATTGTATTATGTATTCAATTCGTCTTAGTCCAACTTCCTCCAACTCCCCTACTTAGTGCAGCATCCTTCCAACTTTAGGTCCTCTTTTAAAGAATGTTTTAGAACACACTGAGGGCACTCAGTGTTGCCCATATGCCCTTGCCTGTGGGGTATGGGTAACTTAGCAGTGGTCACCTCTCAGAGATAATAACACTCCCTCCTGTAGCAGCTGCCAACTGTCAGTAACTCCCCAGCTGGGGGTGGAGCCTTGGAAACCTCTCTCCCTCCGTGCTGGAATTTAAAAATTTTACTTTTATTATTTTAAAGTGTGTGTGTGCGTCTTTGTGTGGATATATGCATGCTGGTACAGATGTCCATAGAGACCAGAGGCCTCAGGTTCCTCAGGCGCTGGAATTATAGGTGATGGCGAGCAAGCCACCATGCGATTTCTGAGAACCAAACTTGCGTCCTCTGTGAGAGCAGCAAATGCCCTTCACCTCAGAGTCATTGCTACAGCTCCATGTTTGGGCTTATGCAAGTGACCACAGTTGCCATGAGTTTGTGTGCCTAGCACCCATGTCATCGTGGGTGACAAAGGACTGCATTTAACAGTATTCCTCTCCATCCTCCAGCTCTTGCACCTTCTCCACTTCTTTCATGTGGCTCCCTGAGTCTTGGGGTCAAGGATCAAGGGTTGAGGGATTCTTTGGCTGAGTACTCTCAATTGATAATTTTCAACAATTTGACCAGGTCTGAGTTCCTGCATTGACCACTACCCACTGCAATAAGAAGAGTCTCTAGAGACCCAAGGTTGAGAGATGCGCAGATCTATGAATGGAGACATAAATATGTAGAAGGCAGTTCGACAACATGACCGTTTAGCAAAATAATATCAAAAAGTTCTTCCCTAAGGCCCATGACCTCCCTAGCCATGGTTTTGAGCTGTGTTTACAATACCAAGCATGAATTCCCTCTGGTGGAGCTGGCCTCAGATCCAAACAAGAGAACAACTTGGTTACTATCAAGAACAGTCTTGGCACGATTACACCAGCGAAGACATATAGCTGGCAGGTTGGTTTTGTCACACGGAGGGTTTGCTGCTGGGTGAGACCATCTCTGTTTTTCTCCCCCAGCGGCATGGAGAGCATCTTGAAGCACTGTGGAAGCTAGCCACCAGGGAGAGAGCTTCAATGCCAGTTGAAGTTTGTTTCTCTGTGTTCTACAACCAAAGAGCGCAGCGTCTTCAGCAGTATGTTCTTACCGTCTACTTACAATAGGCAGCCAAAAGCAATGGCAGCAGTCTGTATTGATTTGGGTGCCTTTGGGGCTTCCCAGACCGATAATGTAGAGTGAGCTGTGTTGTTCCTCGCAGTGAGAGTTTTCTTTAAAAATCCACTCTCCTTTGGGAGCAACATTGTTCACCCATGAGAGGGCCCTTGCCCAAGGAACTCTTGTTGTACTTTTAAGTAGCTTAGACAATTCTGAGATTACAGAACGCTTCTTCATATGCCCTTAATTTTGGTTACCTTACCCTCTATCATTGTTTTCCCATTCAGCCCCTGCTTCTTTCTTTGCTTTAACCATTAGCTCCCAGCATTCTCTGGCTGTTCTTTCACACTACATATGTTCTACTCTCCCATTCCTAGATTTTTCGCTCGGGTTCCCAGATCATAGTTTTCTGTGGGACTCTTTCATGCACACTCTACGCAGACTAAGATTTCTCCTGCCCCTTCAGTTTTCTCTCTCCATCGCTCCACAACCCTCCACAAGAGCCTTCTGCACAGAGTGCTCCCCCATCCCCCCCTACCCCCGCTTTCTCTTCACCTGTAGTCTACTGTCCTCCTTAAACTCATCTAAGCTCACTCATTTCTGATTTCCTGGCTTCTACATGTACTCCAGCTTAAACATGCATAATGAGATTTGAAGCCAGTACCTACATGTGTGAAGAGGGTTTGTGTGGGGTTTGTGTTTGGGTCATCTTGTTTGGTATAAATTTTTTTTTCTGGTTCCATGCATTTACTTGCAAATTTCATGATTTTTATTTTTCCTTTCATCTGAGTGATCCATTTGCAGTTGAGTTTTGAGTGGAGCAAGAACTAAAGATCTACCTTCGTATTTCTACATGTTGACATCCAGGTTTCCAGCACCGTTTGCTGAATATGTCAACTTCTCTCCAATGTGTATTTTCTGGCATCTTTGTCAAAGATGGGGTGATTGTCTCTATCTGAAGTTGTGTTTAGGACCCCCTTCTTTCTCATCACTATGTGAGCCTGGCTTCATATGGGTGTCATGCTGTCCTCAGCACTATGGTGCTGTAGTAGAGCTTGAAGACAGGCTTTTAGATTCCTCCCTCAGTACTCCTGTTCAGGCTCTCTCTGGCTGTTCTTGGTCTTTTGTGTTTCCAGAGAGATTTTGAGATCCTCCCACTCCTGCTGTCTGTGAAGAAAGACCCTGGCATTTAGAGTGGGATGGTTGCAAATCTGAGGATTGCTTTATGGGAGGGTTACTATTTTTCACAATGTTAAATCTTCCAATCCACAAGCATGGGAGATCTTTCCACCTCCTAGGATTTTCCTCAGTTTCTTTATTCACCATCTAACTGTTTTCATCGTAGAGTTCTTTGGTTAGATTGTGTGTGTGTGTGTGTGTGTGTGTGTGTGTGTGTGTGTGCTGTGAGAGAGATTATTTCTCTAATTTCCATTTCATTTTGTTTTTCATTGGTATACAGAAAGGGCATTGACTTTTACAGAAATGTTTGTATCCTGCCACTTTGCTTCAAGTATATAACAGCTCTAAAAGCTTTTTCAGTGAACTCCTCAGGTTTTCTTTTGTGTGGAGTTATATAATCTGAAATTACAGAATACTTGAGTTCTTCTTTTTCCTGTTTGTGTCCACCCCCCTTTTTTCCCCTATTGGTATTCCTTTCACGTCCTTCTCTTATTTTATTGCTCTAAGATTTTAAGCATGATATTGAACAGGAGTGAGAGGGTGGACAGACTTGTCTGTTCCTTAATTAGAATGCTTTGAGGTTTTCTTCATTAAAGATGGTGTTGGGTACAGGTTTGTCATATATAGCCTTTATTAGGTTTTGCTATGGTCCTTTTGTGTCTAGCCTCTCATGCCCCTTATCAAGGAGGGGCACTGGGTTTTGTCAAAGGCCTTTTCTGTATCTAAGGATATGATCATATTATTTCTACCTCTGAGTCTGTTTATAGGATAGATAACAATGATTGAGTTGATGTATGTTGTATCAATCTTGCATCTCTAGAATAAAGCCACCTTAGTCCTTATGAATGATCTTTTTTTATGTGATTTTGAATTTGGTTTGTTTGTATTTTATTTAGAATTGTTGTGTTTTTGTTCACCAGGGAGATCAGTCTGCAGTCTTCTCTTTTGCCTGTGGTATCTTTATCTGGTTTGGGTATCAGGGTGATACCAGCTTCATAAAAAGAGTTTGGATGTCTTTTCCAGTTTCATCTTGTAGAATAATTTAAGTCTTACTAGCATCTGTTCTTCTCTGAAGCCTGATAGAGTTCTACAGTGAACCAATGGGGTCCTGTAATCTCTTTACAGGAGAGACTATTGCTTCTTCAATCTCATTGCTGGTTACAGATCTGTGTATGTATTTATTTTTTTCTTGGTTTAATTTTGGTATGTTGCATGCATTTATATATTTATCCATTTCTTTTAGGTTTTCCAGTTTAGTATAATAGAGAATTTTGGTGGTTTAGTATGTTGTTTATTGTTGATTATGTTTTTTTACTCGTTGTTGTTTTGTTTGAGACAGTATCACACTATGTGATCCTGACTAGCCTGACACTTGCTATGTTGACCATCTTGCCTCAAACTTATCAGAGATCCACCTCCCTCTGCCTCCTGAATGCTGGGATTCAAGGTGCACTTACCATTCCTAGCTTGGAACATAGGTTTTTAAGGTACATACTTAAGATCTTCTTCTTCTTCTTCTTCTTCTTCTTCTTCTTCTTCTTCTTCTTCTTCTTCTTCTTCTTCTTCTTCTTCTCTCCTTCTTTCTTCTACTCCTCCTTCTTCTATCTGTATTTTTAAAATATCTGTAACATTTTTTTAATTTCATGGCATCTGTTATAATGCTTTCATTTTCTTCTCTAACTATTAATTTGGACCTTCCTTCTTTATTTCATTTAAGCTGACTAAGGATTTATTAAACTTACTTATCTTTTCAAAGAATCAACTCTTTGTTTCATTGACTCTTTGTATTGTTGTTGTTCATTTGTTTATACTTCACTAATTTTAGCCCTGATTTTTTGTTATATCTTGTCAGTTAGTGTGTATGTGTGTGTTTAAAGAATAGTATTATTTACCTAAAATTACCTATATATTTATTTTTTAATTATTTCTTTTATTTTGACATTATAATTAAATCATCTTCCCTTTTCCTTTACTTTCTTCAAATCCTCCTCTATATGCTTCCTTGTTCTCTTCCAAATTCAGAACATAGCAACACCATATGGTCAGCCCTAAAATCATATACATAGAGTAACATTATACAAACTCAGCAGGTTGTATTTATGTATTTAAGACCACACACAAACACACACACACCAATGAAAAAGATGCCATCTACAATTTGGAGGTGTTGTTTGTTCTTGTTTTCCCAAGTACATTCAAGTCCTTCATCAAGATATTAATTTGATCCAAAATCCAGAAGGAACTAGAGAGATGTGCTATAGACTCTTTTTTTTTAAACTTTTATTAATTATACTTTATTCACTTTGTATCCCCCCCACAAACCCTTCCCTCCTCCCCTCCTAATCTCACCTTTCTTCCCTCTTCTTTACACAGCCCCTCCCCAAGTCCACTGATAGGGGAGGTCCCCCTCTCCTTCCTTCTGATCTTAGTCTATCAGATCTCAACAGGAGTGGCTGCACTGAACTGCTTTGGGCTACATCTGTGCAGGGGTTCTAGGTTATCTCCATGCATGCTACTTGGTTGGAGTATGAGTCTCTGGAAAGATCCCTGTGTTCAAATTTTCTGGTTCTGTTGCTCCCCTTGTGGAGTTCTGTCTTCTTCAGATCTTACTATTTCCCACTTCTTTCATAAGATTCCATGCACCCTGCCCAACAGTTGGCCATAAGTCTCAGCATCTGCTTTGGTAGTCTGCAGGGCAGAGCCTTTCAGAGGACTTCTGTGGCAGGTTCCTAACTTGTTTCCTGTTTTCTTCTTCTTCTGACGTCCATTCTTTTTGCTTTTCGGGATGGGGATTGAGCATTTTAGTCAGGGTCCTCCCTCTTGATTAGTTTCTTTAGATGTACGGATGTTAGTAGGTTTATCCTATATTATATGTTTATATGAATGAGTATATACCGTGTGTGTCTTTATACTTCTGGGACAGGATGATTCTTTCCAGTTCCCACCATTTACCTGCAAATCTCCTTAGATGCTGAAAAAGCATTTGACAAAATCCAACATCCATTCATGATTAAAGTATTGTAGAGATCAGGGATACAAGGCACATATCTAAACATAGTAAAGGCAATATACAACAAGCCTATAGCCAACATCAAAATAAATAGAAAGAAACTTAAAGCAATCCCACTGAAATCAGGGACAAGGCAAGGCTGCCCACTCTCTCCATATCTCTTCAACATAGTTCTGGAAGTCCTTGCTAGAGCAATAAGACAGTTGAAGGAGATCAAGGGGATACAAATTGGAAAGGAAGAAGTCAAATTATCACTATTTGCAGATGATATGATAGTATACCTGAGTGACCCCCCAAAGTTCTACTAGGGAACTCCTACAGCTGATAAATACCTTCAGCAAAGTGGCTGGATACAAAATTAACTAAAAAAAAAATATCAGTAGCCCTCCTGTATACGAAAGACAAAAGGGCTGAGAAAGAAATTAGGGAAACAACACGCTTCACAATAGCCACAAATGATATAAAGTGCTGTAGACTCTTAAAAGACCACAGACGCCAGCCCAGATTACTATACTCAGGAAAACTTTCAGTCACCATATATGGAGAAAATAAGATATTCTATGATAAATTCCAAATTAAATAATATTTTTCTACAAATATAGCTCTACATAGAAAGCTAAAAGGAAAATCCCAAGCTAAGGAAATTAACTTCATCTACGAAAACACAGAAAAAGAATAATCTCACAGCAGTAAAACCGAAAGAATGGAAGCACACATGAACACCCATCACCACCACCACCAACAACAACAAAATTACAGAAATTAACAATCATTGACATCTCTCAATATCAATGGTCTCAATTTTCCAGTAAAAAAGACATAGACTAAGAGAATGGATATGAAAACAGGATCTATTCTTCTGCTGAAGACAAAAAACACACCTCAGCATCAAGTATAGACATTACCTCAGGGTAAAGGGTTGGAAAAAGTTACTCCATATTCCAGACAAGTAGAATGAAGAAGCACACTGCTGTAGTTATTTTACTATCTAACAAAATAGACTTCAAACCAAAATTAATCAAAATAGATGAGGAAGGACACTTCATACTCATCAATGGAAAAATCTAAAAAGGTGACATTTCCATTCTTAGCAACTATACCCCAAACATGACAGCACTTACTTTTATAAAAGAAATGCTATTACAGCTTAAATTACATACTGATCCTCACACACTGATTGTGGAAAACGTCAATAAACCACTCTCATCAATGGACGGATCATCCAAACAAAAACTGGACAGAAAAATTCTGGAACTAAGCAACCAAAAGGACCTAACAGATATCTGCACAAAATTTTTCATCCAAATATAAAAAAAAAGAATACTTTTTTTCTTAGCATCTCATGGAACTTTTTCCAAAACTGATCACATACTCAGACACAAAGCAAGTCTCAACAGATACAAGGATATTGAAATAATTCCCTGCATTCTATCAGACCATCACAGACTAAAAGTGGATATCAACATCAGAAACAAAAGAAAGCTTACAAGCTCAAGGAAACAAAAGAATTCTCTACTGAATTTCAAAAAAATAGGTCAAGACAGAAATAAACAAAGAAATTAAGGACTTTCTAGAACTCTATGAAAATGAGTACATAACATACCCAGACTTATGGAATACAATAAAAGTGGTACTAAAAGAAAAATTCATAGCGTTAAGTGCCTACATGAAAAAAGGAGAGATCTCATACTAGCAACTTAACAACACACCCAAGCTCTAGAACAAAAAGAAGTAAGTACACTCCAGTGGAGTAGATGGCAAGAAAAATCAAACCAAGGACTTAAGTCAATAAAATAGAAACAAAGAAAACAACACAATGATTCAATGGAACAGAGAGTTGGTTTTTGTTTTGTTTTGTTTTTTGAGAAAATTAATAAGAGGGATAAACTTTCATCCAAATCAACTAAAAGTCAGAGAGAATATCTAAATTAACAAAATCAGAAACTAAAAAGGGGAACATAACAAGAGACACTGAGGAAATCTGAAAGGATCCTTAGGTCATACTTTAAAAACCTATAGTCCGCAAAATTGGAAAATCTCAAAGAAATGAGTAATTTTGTCTATAGGTACCACTTACCAAGGTAAATCAAGATCAAACAAACTAATTTAATAGACCTATAACCCCTAGTGAAATAGAAGCAGTCATTAAAAGTCTCCCAACCAAAAAAAGCCCAGGGCCAGATGGTTTTAGCACAAAACTGAATCTAAGAACACATTATAAAGATCAGCCACCATGATCAAGTAGGCTTCCTCCCAGAGATGTAGGAATGGTTCAACAAATGAAAATGAATAAATGTAATCCATAATGAAAATAAGCAGAAAGAAAAAAACATCACACAATCATCTCATTAGATGCTCAAAAAGCCTTTGACAAACTCCAACACTCCTTCATAATAACAGTCCTGGAAAGATCAAGGATACAAGGGACATATCTAAACACAATAAAGGCAATATATGGCAAGTTTATAACCAACATCAAGTTAAATTGAGCGAAATTCAAAGCAATTTCACTGAAGTCAGGAACAAAATAAAGGTTCCTATTCTCTCCATATCTATTCAATAGAGATGTTTTAGCTAAAGCAATAAGACAACTGAAAGAGATCAAGGGGATGCAAATTGAAAAAGAAGAACTCAAAGTATGGTTATTTGCAGATGATAGGGTAGTATACATGAATGACTCTAAAAAATCTACCATGGAACTCCTACAGTTGATGAACACCTTCAGCAAACTGGCTGGATACTAGACTAAGTTAAGAAAATCAGTAGCCCTCCTATAGACAAATGGCAACTAGACTAAGCAAGAACTCAAAGAAACACCTTCACAATAGCCACAAATAATATAAAATATCTTGGTGTAACTCTAACCAACCAAGTGGAAGGCTTGTATGATAAAATTTCAAGTCTTTAAAGAAATAAATTGAAGATATCAAAAGATGGAAAGATCTCCTATGCTCATGAATTGGTGGGATTAACATAGTAAAAATAGCCATCTTACCAAAATCAATTTACAGATTTAATGCAATTCCCATCAAAATACCAACACAATTATTTACAGACTATGAAAGGACAATTCTCAGCTTCATGTGGAAAAACAAAAAACCCAGGATAGCTAAAACAATCCTGAACAAAATAAGCTCTGACAGAGGTATCACCATTCTGGTTTCAAGGTGTACTGCAGAGCTATAGTAACAAAACCCACATGGTATTGGCACAAAAACAGTGATCAATGGAATCAAATCGAAGACCCCAGACAAATCCATACACCTATGGACACCTGATTTATGACAAAGAAGCCAAAAATAAACAACAGAAAAATAAAGCATCATCAACAAAAGGTGATAATCAAACTGGATATCTGAATGTAGAAGAATGAAAATAGATCGATATCTGTCACCTTGCACAAAACTCAAGTCCAAGTGGTTCAAAGACCTCAACATGAAACTGCATATAATAAATCTAACAGAAGAGACAGTAGAAACTAGCCTTGAACTCATTGGCACAGGAAACACTTTCTGAATGGATCTCGGATAGTACAGGCACTGAGATCCACAATCAATCAATGGGACCTCATGAAACTGTAAAAAGGACACTGTCATTCAATCAGAGCAGCAGCCTACAGAATGAGAAAAAAAATGTTTTTTTGCCAGTTACATGTCTGACAAAAGGATAAAATCCAAAATATATAAAAAACTAAAGAAACTAGATATCAAAAACAAATAATCCAATTTAAAAACAGGGTACAGATCTAAAGAGATAATTCTCAATAGAGGAAATTCAAATGGCTGAAAAGGACTTAAAGAAATGTTCAGCATCCTTAGCCACCAGAGAAATGCAAATCAGAACTACTTTGAGATTCCATCTTACACCTGTCAGAATGGCTAAGATCAAAAACACAAGTGACAACTCATGCTGGTGAGGATGTGGATCAAGGAGAACACTTCTCCATTGCTGGTGGGAGTGTAAACTTGTACAGCCCCTAAGGAAATCAGTGTGATGGGTGCTAGGGAAACTGAGACTCAGTCTACCTCAAGACCCAGCTACAGCACTCTTGGGCATATACCCAACGGACACTTCATCCTACACAAGAACACTTTCTCAACCCTGTTCATTGCGTCTTTATTCATAATAGCCAGAAACTTGAAACAACCTAGATGTCCCTCAACAGAAGAATGGACAAAGAAAATGTGGCACATTTACAAAATGAAGTATTACTCAGCTGTTGCAAAACAAACAAACAAACAAACGTCATCATGAAATGTGCAGGTAAATGGATGCAATCAAAAATAAATAAATAAATAAATAAATAAATAAATAAATAAATAATCCTGAGGGAGGTAACCAAGATCCAGAAAGATAAAAATGGTATGCATTTACTTATAAGTGGATAGTAGCTGTTAAGTAAAATATCAAGCTACAGTCTGTAACCCCAAGGAGGTTAGGTAAAAAGGAGGGCTTCAAGGGAATCCATGAATCTCCCTAGGAAGAGGAAATAAAATAGATTTTTGTGGGTGAACTTAGGGTGGGAAGGAGCAGATGTGTGGGAGGGGTGGAGGAAGAGTGTGGGGAGAAACAACTAAAATTGGGGGGCATTGGAGAAACAGTGTAAAAACCTAGCTCAGTGAAAACTTCCTAGAATCTATCAGGGTGCCCTTAACATAGACCCTTAGCAATGGAGAATATATAGTACCTTCCTGCACCATCTTTTGTAGCCAGGGAAGACTTCCAGTGGAAGGACTGGCCACATTTGGTGGAGCTGTTGATCGAGGGGGTTCAGTGGGGAGCCCTAAACAATCCAGGCCGATGTTAGGACAGAGGGTTGCTCTCCAAACACTGACAGCCGGACCCCATTGCTGAGGACAACATCTACACAGCTCATTGAACATACAGAGGTTGAAATGTTGCCTGCATGGAGCCTTGACCTCTAGGTTTTAGTCTCTTTGGTGCAGGAAGGTACTACACAGGTTACAGAAAAAAAAAATCTGGACACCAACCCAGCTACAAAACCTTTAACCTACAATCTGTTCCATCTACAAGATGTGCTGGGGCAATAGTGGCACAGAATTTGTGGGAGCGGCCAGCCAATGTCTGCTTTAACTTGAGACACACACCGAAAGAATAGAGAGAGAGAGTCCGTGTCTGACACTGCCTGCATGGCCAGAAACTGAAGATTGAATAGCCTAAAGAACTAGGGTAGAACCAAACACTACTGGCCAAAACAAACAAGGAAACAAACGAACAACCATAAAAGCAAACAAATAAAAACCAATGAAATGATTCCTAATGATATTCTGCTATACCCATACATCTGTGTCTTCTCTAGTTGTCATCAGAGAGGCTTAGCCTGCCAGTGTATAGGAACAGGTGCAGAGACACAGGTAGACATTATGTACAGAGACTGTACATTGGAAGTCTCCATTGGGGTCCCCTTTGGAGTTCTAGGAACCCCAAGGAAGAGGGGGTGGAATGATTGTCAGAGGGGATGTAGAACACCAGGAGATCACGGACTGTCAAATCAGCTAAGCAGGGCTTATAGAGCGAAGAGGCAAGCGCGGGGCCCTCATGAGTCTGCAATAGGTCCCCTGCATGTATGTCATGGCTGTTAGCTTGGTATTTTCATGAGATTCTTCACAGGTAGACCACTAACAAGCAGGTGTACCTCTGGCTCTTTTGCCTGTTCTTGGGACTCTTTTTCAACTATTGGGTTACCTTGTCCACCCTCAATATGAGGGCTTTTTTCCTTATCCTTTGTATTTTGTTTTGTCCTGTTTGATTGTTTTTTCTTGGAGGCCTGCTCCTTTCTGAAGCAAAACAGAGGTGTAGTGGATCTGGGGGAGGGTAGGGGGAGGACCTGGGAGGAGTAGAGAAGAGAAATTGTGATTAGGATTATTGTATGAGGGAAGAACCTATTTTCAATTTAAAGAGATATTAATTTGAGATCCCACATCTATACATGTAGGTTTATTATATATCAATATAATATAATATATTATATATCAATATATATCAATATATACCATATATATAGTGCTGAGAATACATATAAATATATATATATATATATGTATGTATATAGCACTATATACTTTGCTCTTAGAACTGCCTCCATGGTGTTCCATAGACTTTGTTGCATTGTGTTTTCATTTTCATTCAATCTAGAAATTATTCTATTTCCTACTCAGATTTCTTCTGTGACCCATTTGTCTTCCAGTCCTGTGTTGTCTAGTTTCCAAGAGTTTGTGTATTTTCTGTAGTTTCAAATGATGTTGACAGCTGGCCTTATTCAATGATGGTCTGATAGAACATAGCATGTTATTTAAATTTTCCTGTATTTGCTTTGTATTGTAACATGTGATCAATGTTTGAGGAAGTTCCATTGGCTATGGAGAAGACTATGTACTCTCCAGTGTTTGGTTGGAGTGCTTTGTATGTGTATGTTAGGTCCATTTGATTTATGATAGTCTTCAACTTTGATGTTTCTGTTTTAGTTTTGTCCAGATGACCTGTCTATTGGTGAGAGTTGGGTATTAAATCCATTATCACTATTGGAATTAATCTTTCATTTTGGACCTAGTAGTATTTGTTGGGTACACCCAAATGAGATTCAAAATTGTAAAAATCTTCTTTCCTCTCAAGAGCATGTAATGACTTTCTTATTTTTCTGACTACTTTTGGTTTGAACTCTACTTTGTCGGGTGTCTGAATAGCTGTTTGTTTCCTAGTTCTATTTGGAATCCCTTTCCCAGTCTTTGACCCTAAGGCCATCATTGAGATTGAGGACTGTTTCTTGGATAGATTCTGTTTTCTAATTCAATCTGCTTGTCTGTGCCTTTTTTGTTGGAGAATTGAGATAATCAATATTCAGAGTCATTATTGACATGAGTGTATTAATTCTTGTCATTTTGATGATTTTGTGGTGTTTTCTTAAAGATCATAAATCAACTATCCAGATATTGTTGGGATCCTCTGGGTGAACTCTTGGATGTGTTCTTCTCCTCAGAATGAAGCACTCAGCATCCTCTGTAGAGCTGGGGCTTAGTGGTCATCAATCCCTTTCATTTTCTTTTTCTGTCTGTCTGTCTCTCTCCCTTTTTCTTTTTTCTCTCTTTCTTATCATAGAAAGCTTTTGTATTTCCTTCAATTTTGATAGTTTTTCTGGGTTTAGTAGTCTGGGTTGATAGTTGTGGGTCTTCAAAACTGGAATGAATCTCTCTAGTCTTTTCTAGCTCTAAAGTCTTTGTTGAATAATCATTTGTTGTGATTGGTCTGCCTTTATAAGTAATTTGACCTTTTTTCTGCTTTCAATAGTCTTTCTTTATTCTGCTTTTTTCTTAATGTTTTAACTATATTTCATGTAAGTTTTGTTGCTGTTGTGGTTATTTATTTATTTGGTTGGTTGGTTCTATTTGGTCTTCTGTAGGCTTCCTGTACTTGGATGTACATCTTTTAGAAATTTTTCTCTCATAATTTTAGTTTGGCTTCTTCTCAGCAAGTCTCTCTTTGTTGAATTTTTTTTCAGTATCTTGGGTTGACTCATACATTTCTTTAAGCACTTTGCTTTTGTTCTCTTGTGTATTCATGTCTCCTTTGAGTTGTTCGGATATAGTTACAATTATTCTTTTGAATTCTTTGTCTGGAACTTCTTACAGGTCATTTTCGTTAAGGTTCATTATTATGGGATTAGTAATTTGTGGAAGAGAAATGTCTTGTTTTTGTATTTATTTCTGCTCTAGAATTTGCATATCTAGGGCTAATTTGTTGGTTACATTTTCTTTTCTTTCTTTTTTTTTTGGTGTTTGTTCAAGTCATATTTCTTTCTCAGTTGAAGCATTCTCCTGAATATTTCAAACATATCTGCTGAAAGAATATCCAGGAGGGAACTATCTCCATAGTAGGGTTGAGATGCCATTGTCTGGTATTTAGGGCTACAGGCTCTATCCTATGTTTTCTGCATGTAACCTACTGTCTTGTACCTGAGGCAGCTTGTCAAGGAGCCTGGAGTATGCTTCCCTGGGAGCATGAGCTGGTGGTTCTGTGCCTCCAGACCATGAAGGGCAGCTGTGGAGTCTCTGGTATCTAACTTAAACTTTTGTTGACATTATCTTTTCATCACTTGTCTTATTCTTTTCAACATTTAAATTTTTAATAAAAAAAATCATCATTAGATAGCAATACCTTGTAGTTTAAATTTACTTTTCTATGAATTTTTGAGCATTTTTCAAATGCTTATCAGTCAGCAAGGCAGAAAAAAAGCAAGAAAGAATCAGTGTAGGACCATCAAGTTCTATGAGTGCATACTTGCTGGCCCATGTTGCCAAGCCTAATGACCCGAATAAAATCTCCAGTACTGGTATAATGGAAGAAGAGAATCAACTCTCACAGTTTGTCCTCTGGCCTCCCTATGCATGCCATGGCATGTGTTCCCACACAAATACAAACATGTACACAACATAACCAGATACAAAGGAAATAATCACCATATGTGTTTGCTGAGTGCTGTGAAATACAAATGCTATAGGGCGACTGACTAAATTATGTTGACCACCACATCTATCATTACGCATACTTATTGTTTGATCGTGGTGGAGACATTAGAAATGTAGCTTTTAGCAAGTTTGAAAAGAATGTATTATTAGCCATAATCATCATGCTCTAAGATGGGCCACTAGAACCAATCCTTCCTATCTTCTGAAACCTTGTATCATTGACTGACATCTCTCCTTCATTGTCCATACCACACCATCCTCTGGAGTTCACCATGCTACCCCATACCTCTGGGAGATTGACTTTAATTTTTGTTTGTTTACTTATTTCACATTTTTGTTTATTTTGTGTATATGAGCCATGGTGCATGTTTAGAGGTCAGAAGACAGCTTGCAGGAGCCTCTCCTTCCATCACACGGGTTCTGAAGATTAGACTCAGATCATTCAACATAAATAAATACTATATATGCCCCAGATGTTAGTGTATTCAATTTAAAAAATAAGCAGTACTGGACATAACTAACTATATAGTCCTACACATAATAACAGCGGTTAACTTCAGCATCACATGCTCATCAATAGAGCATCACTTTCAAAATTAATGTTGAAGAAAATTTTTAACCAAGGCAAATGGAAATAGTGTTTTAATTTTCCATTGGTTAAAATGGAATTAAGGTGTTTTTAAATACTTAACACTGGGATTCTAAAATAGATTTTTTCTAAAGTCAACCAGCTAATTGCTAAAGTAAGGCATTTTATCTATAATTATTTTAGTGTATGTGGCATAACAGTAATTTCAAATATAAAAGGTGTTTTTATACTTAGAGCAATCAGCCTTTTCTCTAATGTCTGGAAATAGAAGTAATTCATTATGAGTTTCTACAGGAATTTTTAAATAGAGAAAATATGTTGAATGTAAAATATGAACTGCCCCTCCAATCCTCAGTTTTACTTTGGTAGAATTTAGTGTGTGTTTATCACCTATCACTTGTTTGTAAGGGTGCTTATTCTGTATGAATATTGTTTCATGTTTCTAGAGGAAATTGTAGTTAAGCATTTCATCGTCTCCAGTCTGCAAAAGAAGCACAATTCTATTGCTTTGTCTAGCTTATAACCATTAAATCATTACTTTTACATATATTGCTGTCACTTTTGCTTTCTTTAAAGACTTGGTAAATGATGTTTTATGAAGTCAAAAAATCCGTATATTTTTTATTTGGACCTAAACTTGTACAGTCCCATTGTGTGTGTCATTTCTAATTATAAATATAAAATTAAATTTCATTTTTAATTGGAAAAATTCAATAAAAGGATATTCATTTAGAAAAATAAAACAAAACCTAAAATACTAGCCCTCATTTTATAAGGCCAGTATTATATGAATACCAAACTATATTAAAATACAACAACAAAAAGAAAACTATCAGTTTCCTTTATGAATTAGAATACAAAGATCTTCAATAAATATTATCAAACTGAATTAAACATTTCATTCAAACAGTTACGTTCCATGATCAGGTTGGCATTGTCCTATGAATGCCAGGATAGTTCAGCATGCGCAAATCAACAGATATAATACAGCACACAAATAGAATCAAGAACAGAAAGACTTTTGATAAAACTCAATGTTTCTTCACGATAAGCCCGTGTTTTAAAAACAAACAAAAAAAACAAACAACAACAAACAACCTGACACTAGGTAGGACAATAGTGGCTCACAGCTTGAATCCCAGCACTTGGGAAACAGAGACAGGTGCATCTCTGCGACTTGTCTACATAGTGAGTTCCAGGGCAGCCAGAGCTACCTAGTGAGAACCTGTCTCAACAAAACAAAACATCCCTCTTCAAACAAAACGAGGAATAGCTAGAGCAAGACCTTAGGCCTCAATAGGTGGCTTCATGCCTGTGTGCATATAGGGAGCACTAACTGGACTCAGGGTTATTTACAGCAAAAAACAAAAAGAAACAAATAAACAAACAAAAACAAAAACTACCAAGAGGACATGAAGTTAGAAGGGAAATGAGTTGGGGAGCTGTTGTGATGGATGAAGGTAATGGTGGATGGGTATGATCAATATACATTGTGTAAGTATAGGAAGCTTCCAAAGAAAAAAAGCATTATTAAAAAAAAATTGAAAATGCAGCCTGGTGCTGGCTTATGCCTTTAATCCCATCTCAGGAGGCAGAGGCAGGCCAATCTCTGAGATCAAGGCCAGCTTGGTCTACAGATCGAGTTCCAGGACAGCCAGGGCTACACAGAAAAACCCTGTCTAGAAAACAAAAATAAAAATAAGGAGGAGGAGGAGGAACAAGAGAAGGAGGCTCAGATCTTCGGCACTTAGAGGCTATGTACAACAGATCTGTAGACAACATTGTACTAAATGAGGGGATTGAAAGCCTCTCCTCTAAAATCAGGAATGAAACATGGTCGGCCACGCTGTCTTCACTTAATTGATGTAAGTAAAAGCAAGAGAAAGAGGCAGAGTTACGTATAGGAAGGGTGCAAATAGCCCCTTTTTGCAGAAGATGGAATCCCATGGAAATGAATGTCCAAAAAAATGCTTAGATCTGACAAGGACTTTAAGCAAAGTTCTAGGATAAAAGATCAAGGTGACAAAATCAGTAGCTTTTTATATACCAAAAACAATCATGCTGAGAAGGAAGTCAGAAAAATAATCACATCCATAATGGCCTAAAAGAACAACAACAAAACAAACCTGGGAGTAAAGCCATCCAAAGTATGAAAAGACCTGTATAATGAAATGTAGGAAACACTGAAAATAAGAGGAGACTGAAAAAAGATGCTTAGAAAATGCAGAGAACTCCCACGTTCACAGATTGGCAGAACTGATACTGTGAACATGATTGTGTTCAAATGCACTCCCCATCGAATTTCCAAAGACGGTTTTCAAAGAATTAGAAAATAAATCTTAAAATATATATGGAAGCATGAAAGACCCTAAACATCTCGAACAGTTCTGAGCAAAAAAAAAAAAAAAAGAGTAATTCTGGAGAAATGATTCAATGCCTAATTTCCAAGCATACTACGGAGCCGTCTGTCTCCCACACGGACCTGTAAACCTGTGGACTAGAAGAGACAACAAAGAATTAGACCATTAGGCCTCAGCCATCAGACTCTCAAGAAAGATGCTACACAAACACTTGGAGAAAAATAAACACAGTCTCTTCAACAAATGGCACAGAAGAACCAGATATCCATCTGTAGATGAAACTACATCCCCATTGCTCGTGCATCAAAACTCAACTCAAAATGGATGAAAGGTGATGGCTCAGTGGTTGCAAGCACTTAACTGCTTTTGCAGAGGAGCAAGGCTCAGTTCTCAGGACCCACATCAGGTGGCTCACAGCTGTCTGTAACGTCAGTTTCAGGGGATCCAGTGCCTTCTTCCAACCCCAGGGACAACTGCACACCTGTAGTATATACACATATATATGCGTAGGCAAACACTCATACAATAAAAAATAATAAATTGATTTTTTTTTAAGATTTGGAAATGTGAAGCTACTAGAGGAAATTAGGGGGGAGGCTGTGAAGGTGCACCCACAGCCTTGTAATTATATCAAGATGAAAAGCGACTGCAGCAAAGCTACAGGTGCCGCAGTGAAGAGACAAGCTACAGAATGGGAGGAGCCTTTGGCTTTCACCTGACAGTGAACTAACATACAGAGTATGATTTTTGAAAGCTTACAGAAAACAAAGCCAACTAAAGAGTATGTAATACTACTGATACTGTTACGTGGGTAAATGAGTAAAAGATGTCTCAAAAGAAGAAATGGAAAATTGGCAGTGAGGACGAGAAGAAAATGTACAGCATCCTTAGCTACCACAGAGAGTCTCTCTCTCCATGCCAGAATGATGCCACCCAGTGAAGAAAAAGTCACAGGTGCTGGTGAGGGTGCATGGGCAGGGGGAGGGGTAGGATGGTGATGGTGGGAATGTAAATTAGTCCAGCCACCAGGAAGATCAGTATGTAGGCGCTTCAGACACACAAATCACATATAGAATTGCCTGATGATCCATGTATATCACTTCTAGATACAAACAAATCAAAGTTAGCATCCATCATAGACGCCAGCACATCTGTGCATATTGAGGGACCAGCCACAACAGCAAGCTTACAGCATCAGAGTAGGTGCCCATCAATAGATAAAGGACAAAGAGTTATGGTATGGTGGTTAGTTTTTAATATTTTTTTAATTATTTTATTTTATGTGCATTAGTGTGTCAGATCCCTTGGAATTAGGATTACAGACAGTTGTGAGCTGCCATGTGGATGCTGGGGATTGAACCTGGGTCCTTTAGAAGAGCAGACAGTCCTCTTAACCACTGAGCCATCTCTCCAACCCCTAGTTTTTAATTTATTCTATCTATTTACTTATCTATTTGTTTGTTTGTTTGACCCAAGCCTAGATATATCTGAGAGAAGAGAATCTCAGTTAAGGAATTGCCCATAACAGAGTAGCCTGTGGGCATCTGTAAGGCATTTCCTTGGTTGTTAATTGATGTGGAAAAGCCCCGCCCACTGAGGGTGACACCATTCCTAGGCAGGTGGGCTTGAGCTGTCTAAGTAAAGCAGCTGAGTAAGCCATTGGGAGCAACCTAGTAAGCAGCAGCCCTCTGTGCTTCAGCTCCTGCCTGCAGGCTTCTTTGATGGTAGATTGTAACCTGTAAGTGGAAATAAACCCTTTCCTCTCCAGGTTTCTAGTGAGCAGTGTTTTTAAGACAGCACCAGAGAAGCAAACATAACAACAGAGTAATAGTCTTTTTAAGACAAAATTATGTCATTTTTATGAAAACAATGCAACTGGAGATTACTATGGTAAATAAAACAAGCCATACCCAGAAGGAATTGTTATTGATTTCTTTCTCTCTCTTTCTCTTCTCTCTCTCTCTCTCTCTCTCTCTCTCTCTCTCTCTCTCGCTCGCTCGCTCGCTCTGTGTGTGTGTGTGTGTGTGTGTGTGTGCCTGCTAGCATGTGAACATGCACTGGAAGTCAGAAGAAAATTTTCAGAAGTCAGTTCTTTCCTTCCATCTTGTTGAGGCATGTCCATCTTATTTCTGTTGCTGTACTGTGTTCTCCAGCCTAACTAACCTGGGAGTCTGGCTTTTTACTCAGGTTTGGGGACTGAACTCAGGTCATAACACTTGAGCCATCTCCCAGGCCCCTAGTTCATTTTTGAAAGATACAAAGATAGGAGGGGCTGTTGGTATAATGTTCTTATGGAATGTATACAATTTATTCTGTTCATCCAAATGTTGATTCCTCTACCCCACTATCTGGTTTCAATTCATATATTGCATTGTGATGGTCTCAAGTTTTTGTAAACATGCCACCATTTGTTCTCTGTATTGTCAGTAAAATAACCAGCCAAAGCTGAGCAATGGAGAGAATAGGGTGGGACATCCTGGTCCAGTGGGGAGGAGAAAGGAAGCTAGTGGGAGGGGTAGGAGATCAATAGGAGGGATCTTAGAACCATGGTGAAAGACGAACAGGACCTAAGATATAACTAAAAGCAAGTATAATGGGTGAAATCTGAATGGTAGGAAACTATGCGGACTTGGAGCTTTAGGATGGAGTAATTATTGTCCAGCATTGTGCTCCAGGTTAATTAAATAAATCCTAGTCTCTGTGTGGTATATAGCTGGTTTAGGAATAACCACTGCTTAACTAAAAGATAAATCAATAATAAATATTAATAACCCACAACAAGGGGCATTTCTGGGAAGAGCAAGGGACCAATAGGAGGGGAGTGAAAGAGGGCAACAGGGATAGGTATGAGGAAGGTTCATTGCACATATGCCTGGAATATCACAACAAACTTATTTTGTACAGTTAACCTCGTTTACGGTAACTGTAAGAGGAGAGAACAAAAACAAAGTTATTCTGGTGTCCTGTAGTTTAGGGAAACCATCATTTCCATTTCTCTGGGGTGGGTGTCCAAGGATTTGACTTTGGGGTAATTTGTATGACTAGTTTTTAAGAAGCCATAGGCTTCTTGGTACCATTTACACCTTGACATTTGGTCCAGTCAGCTTCCCTACCTCCTACTGGCATTTGGTGTCTCCGTTTTTTATTTTGGTATCTGATAGGTATCCAGAGGGCTCACTGTTGCATTCTCTCTCTGTCTGTCCCTCTTTCTCTCTCACTCTCTTATTCGCTCTTTTTCTTTTTTTTGTTTTTTTTTGTTGTTGTTTGTTTGTTTTTGTTTTGTTTTGTTTTGTTTGTTTTGGGTTTCCAAGACATGGTTTCCCTGTGTCCCTGTGTAGCCCTGGCTATCCTGAAACTGGCCCTGTACACCAGGCTGGCCTCAGAGATCTGCCTGCCTCTGTCTCCTGAGTGCTGAGAATAAGGGCTTGCACCATCACCACCTGGTAAGTTACATTTAAGTTGTGTTTTCTTAAAGACAAAGACGTCAGCAGCTTTCCACAGGCTAAGTCTTTGTCTTTTGCCCATACCCTGATTGAACTGTTTTAAAGTATAATCAGTACTCATCCTTTGGAGAACATACAGTTTAAAAGATTTCCCCATGGTCTGTACCTTTCACCCTCCTAAACTGTATTTCTTTAATGTGCATTGGTGTTTTGCCTGCATGTATGACTGTGTGAGGCAGCCAGATCCCCTGAAACTTGAGTCACACACAGTTGCCAGCTGCCATGTGGGTGCTGAGAGTTGAACCTGGGTCCTTTGTCAGAGCACCCAGTGATGTTAACCATGGAGCCATCTCTCCAGCCCCACTACTTAGAAATTTTCACTAGTCTCAATTTACCAATTTATCTTTGCAACAGTTTGCTTTGGGTGTCAAGTCTCAGAACTCTGACCAGCCTTAAATTGTGGAGATATTTTCTTTTTTAACCTTTAAATGATAGTTATTTGTGTCTGTGTGTCCCTACATAAGTGCATGTTTGTAGGCCAGAGATGGGCTTGCAAGAATTGGTTCTTTCTTTACCCCATTTGAGTACCAGGGACGGAACTCAGTTCCTACGGCTTGGCAGCAAACACCTTTACCTGCTGAGCCATCTAGCCAGCCCACCACTGTATGTTTTGTAGAAGTTTTAAGCTTTATGTTTTATGTCTCCATATTGAATTACTTTTGGTTAAAAAAAAATAGGTAAGATGTTTTTCTCTTTTCTAAATTAAAAAAATATTTATTTATTTGTTTGTTTGTTTGTTTGTTTATATTTTTGGGGCAGGAGCATGCTTGTTAAGGTGTGTGCAGATAGCATTCAGGGGTCAGTTCCCTCCTTCCACCACGTAGGTCCTGGGGATCAAACCTAGGTCATCAGGCTTGCTGGCAAGCACCTTTACCTACAGAGACATCTTGCTGGTCCTAGATATTTGTATTCTTGTGTGTGGATGCCCTCTTGCTTCAGCTCCATTTGTTGGGAAGTTTGTACTTATACTCTAGGGAGCAGTTTCTGTGCTTTTGTTTAAAAAGAATCAGTTGTTGGCATACCTAGTTCCATCTGCTTCATTCCACTGATCTCTGTGCTTTTCCTCTCCAGAGACCACACTGTCAACCACGGCAGCTACAGCGTAAGCCTGAGCATCCGGCAGTTCATTCCTTTTCTCTATCCAGCTTCACTAAGCCTGGCACTTTTGTGTATATTTAAGAATATGCAAGTTTGTGCCTATCAAGTCTCTCCAGGATTTTAAATAGGAATTATATTAAACCTAAAGACCACACGCTGTAAGCGCAGCTCAGTGGCAGCCTGTGTGTTCCCTACAGGGAGCTTCCTAGTTGAGTCCCGAGAATGAACAACATCAAATCAAATAAACCTAAAGATTAAATCAAGGTCATTTGACATCCTTACTGTATTAATATCTTTGCTCTATCCATGAATACTGTAGACATCTCTATTCAGTTAGGTCTTTCTATTTTTTATTTCTTAGATTTACTGTACTTTTAGTGTGTGTGTGTGTGGTGGGGGAGTGGGTACAGATGCCACTCAGGCTGGAAGAAAGCGTGAGATCCCTTGAAGTGTAGTGACAGGCAGTTGGGAGCTGTATGATGTCGGTGTTAGGGTTGCACTCAGGCTCTCTTGAAGGGCAGAATGTGTCCTGACCACTGAGCTGTCCATCCACCCCCATAGTTAAGTCTCTGGTTTCTTCCTCAGCACAATTCTAGTGTGGACATCCGACATGTACCTTGCTAACTAGGTGCTTTGTTTTGTTTTCTTCTCGTTTCTTTTTCTTGCTTCACTGCAATACCTAAAATTTTCAGTGTCTGTGAAATAACAGTGGGGAAGCAGGAAATACTGTCTTATTCTTTCTTTTCTTTTCTTTTCTTTTTTTTCAGGTAGGGTCTCACTTTGTATCTTTGGCTGGCCTAGTACTTATTGTGTAGACCAGGCTGGCCACAAACTCACGGAGATCTGCCTGCCTCTACCTCCCTAGTGCTAGGATTAAAAATGTCTACTGCCAGGCCTGCCTTACTTATCCTAGTCTTAAATGTTAAAAAGAAAAGCATTCCAGACATTACCATGAACCAATGGCGGGGTAAGTTAAATGAGAAATGTCCCCCATAGGCTCAGGGGTTTGAACATTTGATTTCCATGCTGTGGAATGATTTGGGAAGGTTTGAGAGGTAGCCTTTCGTGAAGGATGCCACTGGGGGCAGACTTTAGGAGAACATAGCTTTTTGTCAGTTTTAACTTATTCTGTCTGCTTTGAGTTTGTTTTTGGAGATAAGCTCTCGGCGTTCTGCTCCGGCCCCCGTGCCTGATGCTTGCAGCCATGACTTCCAGCTCTGGTAGACTCTGACACGTCTGGAACCATAGGTCCCTTTGGTGGTGGTATTTTATCACAGCAATGGGAAGTAACTAACAGAAATGATAGGCACTCACAAGTTTGTAGTTGCCTTCTCCCGCATAAAGACAATTTCCTTTTAGTCCTAGTTTGGGGAGGGCTGTGTTTTCGTATTGTGAATGCATGCTGAATTTTGACAAAGACTATTCCTGACATGCTGAGATAATGTGGTCTTCCGCCTTAGTGTCTAAATTCTAACTTCAATTTGATTGAGTTGATTGATTTTTTTTTTACAATTAAGCCACTTCTCTTGAATTGCCAGAAAAAAGTTCACCTAATCATGAGGTGTTATGTTTGATATAAAGAATACACACATATATATATGTATGCACATGTGCATATATTTTAAAGAACATATACATATGTATTTACATATGTATTTTTACTCCATAGTTTGTTTGCCTTGGTTTTTTTTTTTTTTTTTTGGTCCCACCATGAGCTACCATTTTGTAGTTTAATGTTCTTAGCATAGATTGCTCTGGCTTTGGTTAAGGTAACACAGGCTTCATAAGATAATTTTGGAAGTTCACTTTCATCCTTTATTTCCTGGAGTTTTGGTAGCACTTTTCCCCTTCAAACGGATGGTGAAATTTACCATAAGCTACCTGGTCTGTGGATTTTATTTGTGATAATTTTTAAAGGGTTTTTTTTTTTTTTGAAAGCTTATATGTATGCATGTGTGTTCATGTGAGGACATGTGCATGTGACCTCAGGTGTTAGAGAAAGCCAGAGGCATCAGGTCTACCCTGGAACTAGAGTTCATTTGATTGTGCCGGGCTGGAGAATAGAACCCAACTCTCTCCTGCCGTGTTAATGTTTTAAAGCACAATTCAGTTTCAGTGTATGTAGTCATCACTGAGATGTCCACATAACACATCACACCTTGACTTGACCTTTCCCACTTTGTGCTTTAAGTTATTAATCTGTAATGACAGACTCTCCCTAGTTCAGACGAGGATAATTTATTTCTTGTCTGTTTTTCTCCATGAGCAATCTGGCCAGAGGTTTTTTGTTGTTGTTGTTTTTGGTTTTTGTTTTTCAGTTTTATTCACATGGTCACAAATTCAGCTCCTGCTGAAGAGTCTTCTATACTCCTGAACTCTGGGTTAAATTACATTCCTAGTTTTATAAAGATCAGTTGACTTAAATTTTTCACACCTGACTAATAGAGGCATTGAAAGCCTAACATTAGTTTTTTAAGGTCAGCGATATCCCCAACCTTAAGTCATTTTAATTTTTATTCTGTTCAGTATTTTATTGTTTCTCTTGTAGTTTCTTTTCTTTCCTTTTGTCTTTCTTGCTTTTTTTTTTTTTTTTTTTTTTTTTAAACTCATGAGCCATTTAAGTGCGTTTTAGTTTTCATTTTGGGGCATTTCCTCATGTCATCACTTACTAACTTCTAGGTTTCTTGTGTGTAGATGATGGAGAACAAATGCCACTCTCTGGAGCTGACAGTGTGGCTTGAGCCTTGAGTCTTTACTTACATGTTTCTTGGTTTACGGTTATGAAGGGAAAGACAGTGAAGCAATCCTGCACTTGCCTATTTCTCTTCCCCAAACCACCAGAGTTTGCTTGCTGGATCTTGAGGTTCTATGGTTTTTATTTTGTGCTTAAATAATTGAGGTGTTTGGTCATCGCCAGGAAGTGTTTCTTTTGTTATGCTAACGCTAGCTTTCTCATCCTGCAGGAGCCTCTCATCTTCAATACCCAGATCAAAGCCTGGTTCCCTGTGGTCACTGTCAGTGCTGTTCCCTTCCACGCCATCTGCTCACTTCTAACCCTTTAAGTTCACAGTCCTTGGACTTCAGAGACAGCTCACCGGTAAAAGAGCTTGTCACAAAAGCATCAAGATCTGAGTTTGAGTCTCTAGAATCTTTATAGAACTGGACACAGTAGTGAATGTCTGTTAATGTTAGAACTCCTACAGCGAGACGGGAGATGGAGACAGAAGCCTCAAAAGGAACCCAAAGCCAAGCTCAAGGACTGGCTATGTGAGTCTACACAGAGACTAATACTAAAGGATCCTGTCACAAACAAGGTGGAAGTCAGGACAGATAGATACCAAGGTTATCTTCTGATCTCCACAGGGGCGCTGTGGTAAAGACGCAGTCACTCGTGCACACAAATGTCTCTCATACAAAAGTGTGCAACCCAATATATGTGCCTCTCTCTGTGTGTCACACACAGACACAGATAAAATAAAGTAGGTCTCTTGGAAAAACTAAGAGTGGGGCATTGTTTTCTTTTTTCAAAAAAAAAAAACAAAAAAAACAAAAAACGAAACAAAACAAAAAGAAGCCATTGATTTTTTGAGGTGGTGGTTGACAAGGACAGACATGTGTGTGGAGGCTGGAGGACTAACCTGTAGGAGTTGGGTCTCTCCTCCCATCACGCAAAGTCTCAAGGATTGAATGCAGGCCTTAGAGCCACCTTGATGGTCCAGCCTCTCATTATTAACTGTTGTGTTTGGACCGTTCACATGTTATTCTGGTCTTCTTTGTTTTTCATTTCCTCCTTCCTTCTTTTCTGGCTAGAGACAGTTGCTAGGCCAGAGCGCAGGGAATGTGGACATAAACAGAGTTCAAGAATTTCTTTGGAGCTTGAAGAAGGGCCAAGGCAGTAGGAACACATCAGTCAGAGGTTGAGGTTGTGCTTCCAACAGCTGCTTAGAGCTGTGCGACCTGCTGGGTACTTCTTGGGGACAGGTGGCACACACCTACAGTGCAGGCCGAGGATTTCAGCTTAAGCAATTAGTTGTTTTGTCAGGGAAACTGCAGCGACAGGTAAAACTGTGAGCTGTTCCTGTACTTGGCACCTCAGCTGCTCTTGACCGCTGCCTTTACTGTGGGTTTTAGTCATTGCTACCCACTTCCACCCACCTGAGCATGCTTTAGAAGACCCTAGTGCAGGACCCTAGGTAATCTAGTCTCCGCCTTGGTCCCCACAAGAATTACAAGAAGGCACCACCTCACCCAGCTTTATACAAGGGGAGGAGGGGGAATCTAAACTCAGTTCCTCCTACCACTGAGTTTTCTCTACAGTCCACATCACTACTGTTATTAACAAGTGAAATGTAACAGCTTTGTCCTTCCAGTGGAGAAAGGGTGGCATGGTCTTCACTGTCAGCCCTTGATTTTGGCTTCTCAGCTCTGTGCCTGAAATTTTCTACTCACTAAAGATAGGTAGGTAGATAGATAGATAGATAGATAGATAGATAGATAGATAGATAGATAGATAGATAGATAATTTTTGGTTGTGATGACCCTCTGGGGTCTCAATGATATCTTTCACCATATTTGAAGGAATTTGGCTATTTTTCTTCAAACCTGTTTTTATTCATTTCTGTTCAAACCCGGGCCTCAAATTGTGTGTTCAGCTGATTGGAATCAGCTGGCTGATCATGGGAGCTCATTCCTTCTCTCTCCTAACTGTCTTCCTTTACATCTACTGACCTTTTCATTTCGTCGTCTCTACTTTGAAAGGACATTTGATGATCGTTCATTTAACAAGCTGCACTTCCCAGCTCTGGAGCATCTGTTTAGACTTGAGTTTTTAAATTCTCTGAAACTGTGGCCAAACACACGCGTGAAAGCCGCCGCCGCCACCGGAACCTGTTGCTGGGTACAGCTGCTCAGCGTTGCGTACATTCGCACGGCCCTGCTACCTCCCACCATCTGCCCACAGATTCTTTTTCATCTTGCAAACCTGAATCTGTGCCCAGTTTTAAGTGTTTGAAAAGCTTAACTCCTATCTCCTGGGAGCCCCATTCTTCCATCTCTGTGAACCTGACTGCGTGACTAAGCAGCCTCAGAAACGTGTCTGCCCCCGCAGCTGCCTGCTCCCCCTGGCACAGCTCAGCATCCTTGAGCTGTCTTCAGGAGGAGCTGCAGCCCCCTTCCTTTGAAAAAGGACAGCACAGATTGCAGTCAGGAGGTTATCACATTGTTGTTTTTTTCTTCAAAAGAACATGAAGTTGAGCAGGGAGGTGAGAGGAGGGATGGGTCTGAGAGGAATTTGGGATGGATACGATCAAAACACATTGTGTATGGTTCGTGAAGGATCAATAAAAGCATTTAGTTTGGAGTACACATTATGAAAGAAAATGTAAAGCTAATTGTTTTTCTGGTTCTAATGCTGGTGAGGATTTTGTTGTTTTGGTTTGGTTTTAGTGGTGGATAAGGGCATAAAAACATATTTGATGACAAAAGTATGAGATCCAATGTGAAACTCCACAGCGTCCTTTCCAAACATCACAGAGTTGTATAGTCTTTGGTCCTGGTTAATTTGTGTGTGTGTGTGTGTGTGTGTGTGTGTGTGTGTGTGTGTGTGTGTTTTAAATGGGCAATGTTTCTTTTATGATAAAGATTGATATAAAAATTTAAATAATTTAATTAAGTTGTGTGTGTCAAACACAATTGTGCGACTGTGCTTACTTGAGTCTGTGTGAGCAGAGGCCAGAGGTCAACATCAGGAATCTTCCTCAATTACCCTCCACGTTTAATTTTGAGTCAGGGTCTGTCCCTGAACCCAGAGCTCATCTATTTGGCTAGGCTGGCTGCACGTAGAGCCCTGGGATCTGAGTCAGTTTTCTCAGGGCTGAGTCAGAATCGTGGGCTGCTAGTGTGGGTGCCCTGACTCTGAGATCAGCTGCCTCCTCACACAGCAAGGGCCTTGGCCACCAAGCAGCTTCCTGGCCTGCAACTCCTTTTGAAGGCTGACTCTCCTCGCGCTGGCTCACACATACCACATTCTCTTTGATATTTAATTAAACAAGTAAGTTGGAGGTTGGAGAGATGTCTCAACAGTTAAGAATATTCACTGTCCTTGCAGAGGATCCTAAGTTCAGATCTGAGCACCCACCTCAGGCAGATCTCAGCCCCCTGTAACTCCATTTCCAGGGGGACCACATACCCTCATCTGGCCTCTGTGAGCATCTGCCTTAACACACACAGACACGTACACACGTGCACATGCATGAGAATCTCAGAAGCAGAGAGTGACAAATAATTAAAATAAATCCAAAAACCGTTTTTAATTTTCTTCCATTGACAGACAGTTAAACGCCGTTGGCTTTGGGGCTCTTGCCATGAGCTCTGTGTGACACCGACTTAAAAATCTGTGTTTCAAGTATTCATTTCTAAAATACAGAAGCACAGCCAGCTTTACCTTGTAGCCTTTCATTCTGCACTCTCACTAAAATAATTTAGCATTCCCTGGCTTTTTTCTTTTTCTTTTCATGTGGCCACCAATAGATTCCTAGTGGGTCTTTGTTTTTGTTTTTGCGGACAATCAGGTCAACTACCGATGAGCAGAGGTTATCTCCTTCTTGCCCACTCTTTCCTATTTCTTTTTCATGCTCTATTGCACTTCCCGGGGCCTTCAATTTTCTCCCTCTCCGTTCTGTCGCATCTCTCTTTAAGTCCACTGACCCTTTCTTTTGTCATTTCCGCTATGAACATTCAATGAATATTTCACTTGAGGAGGCTGTCGCCGAGGTGAGGCGGCACATCACACACGCTGGACAAAGTCTATCTACCCATGTCCCCCCGCTCTGCCGCGTCCGTGCTCTACTCTCGTTGGACCTGATAATGCTTTTCATTTTCCCGAGTTGTGGGAGAACACACCTATGAAACTCACCACCCTCGCCCGCTGACGTGCAAAGTTCTGTGACCTTCGGCGCGCTCACGTGGCCATGTTACCCCGCCACCACCATCTGTCCACCCACCATCTTTTGCGCCTTGCAGCTCTGAGGCACAGCCATGCTGTACGGCCACCGTGGCCCTGTGTCTGCTGTTGGAGGGACAGAGACCGAGGCTTTCACCGCTAAGTGTGATGTGAGCTATGACTTTCCCAGCTGCCCTTCAGCAGGCAGAAAGGCTCCGTGACTGGGCACCCTCTTTTCACAGTTTACTGAGATATTTCCATCACAGCAGACATCGAATCTCCTGTGTTCTTTCCCTTGGCCCTATTGGAGTGACCATAAATTTTTTTCTTATTTAGTAGGCTGACTTGGCGAATGGCATTGATCTGTTCTCTAAACTGCTTTACTCTCCCAGGATAAATAGCATTGGCTCTCTGCGAATTCTTTCCTGTGTATTACTTTGCTGTTTTGTTGGTGGTTTTCACATTATCGGTACATGAGGCAGAAGGTGATCTTTCATTTTCTTCTGTTTTCTTTCTAAGAATTGCTTACTAGCAGTTTGTGGATGCTTGCGTGGTGATACATGCGCGTGCGCACCACAGGGATGGGCATGGAGGCGTTTCTCTTCCTCCCACCTTTATGTGCCCCGGGTACCAGGTTTGGGCGCCTTTTCCTGCTAAGACGGTCCTGTCGGCCCAGGTTCCCAGCTGTCCTTTCCTGCCCTGTCTTCGGCTTTGGTAACAGAGTGATTTAATACTGGCCTTGTAAATGAGTTAAAATCTGTTCAGGCTGCTTCGTGTTGGAAGAACACAGATAGAATTGCTGTTGTGTCCTCCAGAACAGAACTTTTCATTTATGACTGACCTTTCAAACACTGAAACCAAAATCGTGGCTAGGTTGCTTTCACTGGCGAAGCCCACCAAACCTTCACAACGGGTTTCCAGCACCGTTTCATGCAAACGCTGCCTTTCCGTTGATATGTCTTTTTGGAATCTTTGTTAAAGTCCAGATGCCTGTAGTTATGTGACCATACAACCTGGTCCTCTCTGGTCCGTTGATCGGTGGCTCTGTTTTTGTGTCAGTCAATGCTATGGCGCTGTAGTGTAGCTGGAAATCAGGCCTGTTTGATACCTCAGTCAGCGCACTTTTGCACAGGATTGCTTTGGTGAACTGGGGTCTGCTGTGTTTCCGTATGCATTTTTAAGACAGCTTTGTTTCTGTGCAGAATGTCACTGGGCTTTTGATTGCATCGCATGAATCTGTAGATTGGTTTTGGTGGGGCAGCTGTTTCACAGTTATTTATTCTTTCCAACTGTAGCATGGGTCTCTCCATCTTCTACTGTGTTTCTCATCTCCTTCAGTGTTTTAACGTTTCAGTATAGATATCTTTCACATCTTTGGTTCGGTTCATTCCAAGGGATTGTTTGTTTTGTTTTATGGTGGTTATAAACAGAATTGTTTCACTGGTCTCTTTGTCAGTAGGCTTGTCATCACCATATAGAAAACTAGTGATGATCAGTTCTAAAGGTGGAACCCTTAGGGTCCCTTATGTACACAGTCCCATCAACCGCAAATAGAACCGTTTGATTTCTTCCCCTTCCTACCTGTACCCTTTTGCTTTCCTTCTCTTGTCCCATTGGGCTAAGTAAGCCCTTCTAGCACAAAACTGAATAAGAGTAGAGAAAGTGGACAGCCCTGTCTTGCTCCTGATTTTAGTGAAAATGCTCTAAGATTTCCCCATTAATATAATGCTGACAATAGATTTGCCATATACGGCCTTTATTATACTCAGCAATGATCCTTCTATTCCAAGTTTCTTATGGACTTTTAATATGAAAGGTTATTTGATTTTGTCAAAAATCTTTTCTGCTTCTATGGAGATGACCAAGTGATTTCTGTCCTTGAGTCCATTTATGTAGTTAATGAAATGTATTGATTTACATATATTGACCCATCCTTGCATCTCTGTAACAAAGCCAAATTGATTGTGGTAAATGAACTTTTTGGTGGCTTCTTGACTTCAGTTGACATGCATTTTGTTGAGAAATTTTCCATCTACTGTGTTCATTAGGGAACCTGGTCTGTGATTTTCTTTGCTGTTGGTATGTCTTAGTTTGCTTTTGGTATCAGGCTAACGCAGCTCCACACAGAGAGCACAGCCGTGCTCCTTCTTCTCCTGCCCCTGGAAAAATTCAAGGAGCCTCAGTGTCAGCTCTGCTTTCAAAGTCTGATAAAATCCACCAGTGAACCCATCTGCACCTGGACTTTTTTAGTTACCATTTCAATTTGGCTGCTTGTTATCAATTTGTTTAAATTGTTTAGCTCCTTTTGGTTTACCTTTGCTAACGTATGTATCTAGAAATTAATCCATTTCTTTTAGAGTTTCTAATTTAGTGGAATATATATTTTTTTAAGACAAGACCTAATGATGTTTTGAATTTCATCAGTATCTGTTGTAATGGCTCCCTTTCTGTTTCCTATTTTATTAATGTGGGTCTTTTCTTTCTTTCTCTTAGTTGGTTTGGCTAAGAGTTTGTTAATCTTGTTTTTCTTTTAAAAGAACTAACTTTTTTCCCACTGAGACTTCATATTTTCTTTTGAATTTCTACTTCAATAATGTCTACCCAGATCCTACTGATTTCTTTCTTTCTAGTGACTTTGGGCTTTTGTTTCTGCTTCTTTTGCAAGAGCTTCTAAGGTATGTCATCAAGTATTTACTTGCAATCACTCTGACTTCTCTCTCTCTCTCTTATTTTTAAAGAAAAGATTTTAACTTTGAAATAGTTTTTATTTATGTGGCTGTATGTATATGTGAGCAAAGGCTGCCTGTGTCTGGGTGTAGAAAGAGACCGGGCAGGGTCATCAGATCCCCTGGAGATGGAGTTACAGATGATAGTGAGCTGCCAGGTGTGTGTGCTGGGAACTGAACTCAAGTTCTCTGCAAGAGCAGTACTTGCTCTTACCTTCTTCTTCTTCTTCTTCTTCTTCTTCTTCTTCTTCTTCTTCTTCTTCTTCCATCATATAGTATCATCTGTGATTTCCTTTTACAGTGTCTAGAGGTTACCATTGTAGAGGTCCCTTTATTTTTTTGGTTAGATGTATTCCTAAATATTTAAATTTTTGGAGTTATTTTTTAATAATTTATTTATTTTTATTTTATTTGCATTGGTGTGGGATCCCCTGGAACTGTTACAGACAGTTGTGAATTGCCATGTGGGTGCTAGGTTTGAACCCAGGTCCTCTGGAGGAGCAGCTGGTGCTCTTAACCACTGAGCCATCTCCCCAGCTTGGAGTCATTTTGAATAGAATAATTTTCCTAATTTCTTTTCTGAGTGTGTATTGTTGGTATATGTGAAGGCATATGCAGGGTACAAAGTTGTATCTTGAAATTTTACTGTAAAAGTGTGTGTTGATTAACACATTAAAGAAACCTCAGAAGGAGCACCAAAATTTGCCAATATTGCCTTAAGAAATGACAAAGAATAACCTCTTCTTGAAGTAGTTTGACCAATATTGAGCCCAAATTTGAATTTTCCATATCTCTCCCTGTGTATTCCATCTAGCTGTAGTTTGTTGTTATTGGCCTTTCTGTCGCCTGTCTGTCGTATGTGTTTGATCTGTCCCTGTTGCCTGTCCTGTTGTGCCTCTCCCTAATAAAGGGCTTTGCCGAAGAGCACAGAGGACACAGTAGAGGAAAGGTCAAGGGATTCTTCATCAAAATCCTCAATAGGGAAGGTGTTATTTATCTGATGCTAACAAACACAAATGTCACTCAAAAATCTCAAACAAATGTCATCAGCCTAAATGGATGTATTGCTTCCAACATTTATGGGATATTTGTTTCATGTAAGTTTACACACATGCCTATGTACATTATTCTGGGTTGTGGCATCAACGAGTACATACTTTAAGATTAAAGCTGTGCATTCAGCTTAGATTGTAAAAACTGGATTGCATAGGAAATTCAAGGCACAGCAAGTTTCATTACACTGTTCTTTTAAAGGTAGATCAAACTTAAACAGGTAAGATAGCAGGTTATATATAATCTTAGCTTATCTCCAGGCATATTATTAACTTAGTGGATTTCTGACGTTAGGTTTGTTTGTATTGTGTATTGTATTTATTGATCTATGTATGTTGAACCGGCCTTTCCCTTCTCAATGAAGCCCAGTTGGTTGTAATGTCTAATATTCTTAATGTGTTTAATTCAGTTTGCAAGTATTTTGTTGAAACTTTTTGCATCTTTATTCATCAAAGAAATTGGTTAGTAGTTTCCTTTGTTCTTGTGTGTTTCCTTGGTTTTGATGTGAGAATAATACTCTGCCTGATAGGATGAGATTAATAATGTTCCTTTGCTCTCTCTTTTGTGAAACAAGAAGAATTTGGTGTGAGATCTCCCTTGAAAGTTTGATAGAATTCAGCAGTGAGGCTGGGCAGTGGTGGCTCACACCTTCAATCCAGCGCTCAAGAAACAGAGGCAGGCAGAGCTCTGAGTTCTAGACCAGTCTGGTCTACAGAGCAAGTTCCAGGACAGCCAGAGCTATGCAGGGAAACCCTGTCTCAAACAGACAAACAAACAAACAGGAAGAAAAGAAATTAGTGAATGCATCTTATCCTGGGATTTTCTGAGGCATACTTTTGATGACAGCTTTGATCACATTGCTTGTAATGAGTCTTGTAGAGTTATGTATATCTTCTGGGCTTAATTTGGTAAATTATATGAGTTTAGAAAGTCTTCTATTGCTTCTGAGTTATCCAACTTTTTAGAGTTTAAGTTTTTATAGTAATCTCTAATAACGTTTTGTATTTCATTGGAGTCTTTTCTTCCTCTCTCTTTTTGTCAGATAGCTTGGTTAAAGGGTTTGTCAATGTTATTGACTTTTTTAAAAAACCCAACCTTTTGTTTGGCTGATTTTGTATATTGCTCTTTTAATCTCTGTTTAGTTTTTCCCCTGATCTTTTGTTTAATATTAATAATCCATTATTATTATTATTATTTTACTATCTACAGTGTTTGTGATTGGGTGCTTGTTTTCTACATCCTTGAGGTGCATCATTAGGCTGTTTACTGGATATCTGTAAGGTTGTATTTTTTTTTTTAAATATGAGCACTTACCACTGTAAATTTTCCTCTTAGGACTGCCTTGGCTTCATCTCCAACATTCTAATAGAATGTGTTTTCATTATCATGTGTCTCTAGCAATTGTAAATTTCCTCTTTACTTCCCGGATGACTCACTATTTAGTCAAATATGTGATACTTACTCTCCAGGTATTTTAACGGTGTCTCCAATTTCTCATTGTTAATTTCTAGTTTTATTTCATTATGGTCTAATAAAACACAAATAATTATCTTAATTTTTTTTAATTTGTTTTGTATTTGTTGAGACTTAATTTGTGTCCTATGATATGATCAGTCTTGGAAAAGTTTCTATGTGATGCTGAGAAAAATGTATATTCCCTGTCTATTGTGTGGAATATTCTATATGCATCTATTAAATTTATTTGTAGTATACTTAAACTCTAAAGTTCCTTTTTTTTTTTAGAGTGAAAACACATCTAAATATTAGAGTGGAGTATTGAAATCCTCACCATCATTGTGTCAGACCCATATGGTTTTTCACCCCTTTTACTTATGCTATCAGGAGCTCCAGTATTCGATACATGAATGTTCACAATTGTTATATCTCTTATATAAATTGCTCATTTTATTAATACATAGTATTCCTTTTTATCTCTTCTAATTGGTATTGATCTGAAGTCTACTTTGTCTGATACAAAGACAGCTATTTCTGCTTGTATTTTCTTTTCATATGGTAGTTTGTTTTCCATCCTTTGCTCTTATATTTTTAAATATCTTACAAATTTTTAATATCTTGGTAGCTAAGTATGTTTCTTGGTGATAATTTATAGTTAGTTCCTGTAGTTTAATCCAATTCATTTAGCTGTATCTTTTTAGTGGTGAGATGAGGCCAGTTGCATTTAAGTGTGTTTTAAAAAGGAGTTTGCTATTTCATATAAATGTGTTAGGTGACATTCTGTTTTACTGGCTTATTGATATTTTTCTTTTATATTTAGTTTTGAGCATTTGCTGAATTGATGTATTAAATATGGTTGTTTTTTTCCCCTAAATCTAGTTTGTTTACCTGCTTTTTACATAAGATTTATACTTTCATAATCACACGAAAAAGTCTCTATTTCTTTTTCCTCCCTAAAAAGCATTCAATTAAAATTTTTCTGCACTGCTGGCATGGTTGTCACTGGTCATATTAATTTGTGTTTGTCTTGAAGTAGCTCTATTTCCTCGTTGATTTTGAAAGACAGCTTTGCAGGCTACCGAATTCTTGACTACAGCTGTTTACTTGAAGAGCTCAGAGTATTTCTTACCACATCCTTTCAAATTTATGATTGCTGATGATAACTCTTGGGTAATTCTGCTCTTGTTTGTGACTTTACCCTTTTTCCATGCTGTTTTTAAAATTATATAAAATTATATTAAAATTATATAAAATTAGTTTGTATTTTTGATATGCTGATTATAATGTGTCAGGGAGAGTTTCTTACTTGGTCATGTCTGTGTTCTGTGTGTTTCCCTTGTTTGGATATCTGCTTTTTTTCTGTAAACTTCTTAGATTTTCTGCCATCACTGGACTAGTCTGTTTATTCCATTTGGTTTTACTTCTATTTGTTCTTCTTCTATACCACAAATTCTTTGCTTTGGCCTCTTGAATGCATCCCAGACTTCTTAGAAATGTTTTTCATGCCTTTTCCCCCTTTATATATGTCTGTCTGATTTATTTCAACAGTGTCCTCCATCCCTGAAATCCATTCTTCTGCATGGTCTTCCTCATCATTAATGTGTTTTTTTTTATTTGATTGACCATCTCTTTCATTTCAGATATTTCTGTTTGGTTGTTTTCAATATTTCAATTGTTTACTCTCTGGTCCCCTGGAGCTAAAGGTATGGTCCTCTGAATTCTTGCCTTTTTGGTTATAAGCCTTGGCCTTTAATGGCTGAGCCATCTCTCCAACCTTGTCCTCTGATTTCCTAAAGAAATCATTTACAACTATAAACTTTACAACTATAAACTTTATCAGTAGATTTTGGTATGTGTTTTCATTATCATTCAATGCTAAGGAAATTTTTTTTCCTTTTGACTTCTTCAAAGATCCATTCATTGTTCCATAGTGTGTTGTTTAAACCTATGAGTCTGTGTACATTCTGTTGACTTACAGTCTCATTCCACTGTGACCAGGAAAAAAGAAAGAATTATTTCAGTTTTTCTATATTTGTTCAGATTTGCATCTATTTTAGAGGAAGTTCCATGGGCTACTGAGGGAAAAAAGTATATTCTGCAGTATTTGCATGGAATATTCTATAAATGTCTGTTAAATCCATTTGGTCAATGATTTATTTCAGACATGTCTATTTTTTTGTTGGGATCATCTATTGATTATTGATATTAAAGTCACCACTGCTGCTGTACTGGGTTAATCTGTGAATCTGTAGCTGGCAATATTTATTTTATGAAGTTGGAGGTACTTGTGTTGGGGCATATGTGTTTAGAATAGTAATGTCTTCTTGGTAGGTTGATTGTTCTCTTAATAAATATGAAATTACTCTAATTTTTCCCATCAGTTTTGGTGTGAAGTCAGATATTACGATAGTGATGGCTGCTTGTTTCCTAGGTCTATTTCCTTAGAATGTCTTTTCCATCCCTCCACTCCAAGGTAGTATCTGTCCTTTGTGGTGAGATATAATTTGTGAAGACAACAAAATGATGACTCCTGTGTTTTTATCCAGTTTACTGGTCTGTGTCTTTTGATTGGAGAGTTGAGACCACTGACATTATTGTTGAATTCACTGAATTGTTGTTGAAAGTTGTGCAATGATTCCTGTCATTTTGTTTATTTTATAATGATTGGATTTCTTTCACTATTCTAGCATGTTTTTTTTCTTTCTTATGGCCTTCTTCATGGGTAAATTAATTTTGCTCTTTAGTCTGTAGGATTCTTTCACATTTCCTCTGTTGAACTGGCTTAGTGGTCATAAATTCTTTTGTTCTATCTTTACCATAGAAAGTCCTTGTTTTTCCTCCAAGTATGACAGATAGTTTTGCTGGATATAGTAGCCATGGTTGACAGTTGTCATGTTCCAGAGTTTTAAATACAACAGTCCAGGACCTTCAGGCTTTCAAAGTTTTTAGTTGTGTAATCTGGTGTGACGCCATGGATTCTCTTTTGCCACTTTGAACATACTATTTTTCTCTATATTTAGTGTTTGAAGTGGCTAATCTTGGTTGTCAATTTGACTACATCTAGAAGCAACTAAAACCCAAGTTGCTAGGCACTCCAACCTATGAGGGTTTTTCTTAATCGGATTATTTGAGGTAGGAAGACCCACAATAAATCTGGGGCCACACCTTCTAGTGGCAGCTCACATGAAAGCACACAGAAGAAGAGAGCTTTTGCTTGTTGCCTGTTCTCTCTTCCACTTGCAAATTTGTCTATCCTGTTGCTTCAAACTTGTCTTCAGGCTTCCCAAGAAGACTGAAAATCTGCAGCTCTCTGGGAATCCTCCAAGGCCTCCAGCACCAGATTGGGACTGTAAGACATCCAGCCTTGTGGACTGGACAAGTACAGGATTCTCAGCCTTTCCATTGAAAGACAGCAATTGTTGAGCTACCTGTCACATCCTGTAGCCAGTCTAATACATTTCATTCTTTCTATCAATTCTATTTTTTAGACAATGTTTTAATTATATAATATGCAGAGAGAAGATCTTTTCTGGTCTTGTCTGTTTAGCGTCCTAAATGCTTTCTATATCTGAATTGGCATCTTATTTCCTAGTTCTGGGAAATTTTCTTTTGATTCCTTTGAAGATATTTTCTATACCTTTATAACAAGATTCTTCTCCATTTTTTTTTCATGCCTATAACTCATGCAGTTTATCTTCTCAGAGTTTCTGATATATTTTGGAAACCTCACCAGTCATTCCTGTTTTGTTCTTTACTCTGTTGGACTGTTCTTGTCCCCCATCTAGTCTTCAGACCTGGATATCCTGCCTTCTCCTGGATCTCTTCTATTACTGAACTAACACCACCCTCCCAACACACACACACACACCAGTGGAGTTTTCCACTGGGATTACCATATTTTGTTTCTAGACTCTGAAGTGGGTTTGCTTCATTATTTCCATCTCTTTGTTAAATTTGCTTCCCATATCTGCCGCCCCCCCCCCTTATTTTATTCAGCTGCTTAGTTCTGTATTTGAACATCCTTATGATCTGAGTTCTCTATCTGGAATTTAATTATGTTGTCTTGGCTTCTTGTGCTTCTTAAGCTAATGCGTTGGGATTTATGTATTTGATGTTACTTCTTTGCTTGGCTTAACTTGTATCAGCTACATGCTTTCAGTTGCAGCCTCTGCAATGTCATAATGGGATTTGAAGGTGGTAATTCAGAAAATAATTCCTCAGTCCAGGACCCCTAAGGAGCTAGTGTAGTAAGTTGTATAATATTCCCTGAGTAGGGTGTTAACTGGAGGGCAACCACAGCTGTTTGGTAGTGTCACTATGTAATTGTCATAATAGCTAGTTAATGACAGTGGCCCCTTAGACATTAAAAAGAAAAATGGCTGGAATATATGCTGGGAGTGGTGGGGCACACCTTTCATCTCAGCGCTCAGAAGGTGGATCTCTGTGAGGTAAAGGCCAGCCTGGTCTATATGGTGAGTTCCAGGAGAGCCAGGGCTATTCAGAGAGGAAAAAAAAAAAATTGACTGGAGGACAAAACAACCAAGGAAGTAAAGAGTATACCCAGATTTTAGTTAATCTTAACTAAAGTTACTCTTTAACTTTAGTGGGAGTAGGAGGGGGTGGGGTAAGAAAAAAAAAGGATTAGATCAACCTTGAAGAAGAGAGTGGATAAAGTGCCTAAGCAGGAACTGGGGTACTGTTAGGGTCCACAGGTTCGGGGGATTGTTAAGCTATGTGAGGTTATAACTACGAAGTAAAAGGAGGAGCTAGAGAACGCGAACACCGCGAACAGTTGTGAGCATTGGCTCCTCCTCTAGAGGACTCAGGTTCAGCTCTCCACAGCCACGTGGTGCCTCACAGCCATCTGGAGGGATCTGACACCCTCTTTTGACTCCTGCAGGAACGAAGCACACATGTGGCCCACAGACATACTTACAGGCAAAATGCCCATAGACATAGAATAAAATACTAAAATTTAAACTATTTTAAAGAAGTAAAAGGAGGAAATACAGAGAAGAGGAAGAAGAAAGGGAGTAGGAAAAAGATGAGGAGTGTGTGAGCTGAAGAAAACAATAGAGAACCTAGCAGACCAGGTGTGTGTGTGTGTGCGCGTGTACATGTAGAAACATGAGCACAGTCCTGAAGTAACACAGCAAGGCGTAAACAGAAGCAAACCATCACAAGACATTCATGTGAGATAATAAAAAATAAGAGGTAAAGGCACATTTGCAGAGTGAATCACTGCCACCGCTCTGCTGAGTTTAAAGATGAAGTTCTCAAATCCCTCCTGTTCTAGAAGGTTCCATGTAGTGCTGTGTGGCAGGGGAAACAAGACCCATTGCTCTCTCCCACCCATGCTCTTTGGGGGGCCTCCGAGTCTCTGAAAGCTGCAGGTCTGTTTCCCAGGTGCTTTCTGACCCTGAGCCATCCTCTGGGCCCTTGGCATCCTCCAGCCCTGTGGCATTCTCTGGGCCTTCTGCTTTCCTGGGTGGTGAAATGTTCCCTGGCCCCCTGGTGTTCTCCTGTCACTCAGCTTTCTCTGGTCTCTGGCCCCCTGTTGTTTAATTTTTAAGTACTTTATGTATTCTGAGTATCGATCCCTGTCAGAATTGTCCCTGGCAGAGATCTTCCCTCCGTGGCTGTCTCTTCACTCTGGTAATTGTTTCCTTGCTGTGGGGAGCTTTTTAGTTTGATAAAGCCCATTTGTCAATTCCTGCTATTATTCCCTAAGCTGTTGGAGCCCATTCAGAAAGTAGTCATCTATCCTGTGTCTAGAGGTGTTTGCCTACAGTGGTTTCAAGTTTACATTAAAGTCTGTACTGCATTTTGAACTGACTTTGGTACAGAGTGAGAGCGGGGGTTCTCTTTAGTTCTTCTGCATGCAGATACCCAGTTTTTCTAGATCACGTGCTGAAGAAGACCACCTTCTCTCCAGTGATTCTGGCCCTTTTCTAAGTAGCCGGTGCCTGTAGTGACAAGTTGGTAGGTAAGGCATTCGCTGTGCAAGCATGAGGGCACAACTTTGATGCTCATGCATGGAGACGTGTGCATAAAACCCCAATGCTGGCACACAGAGAAAGAAGGACTCTGCAAGGCTCTCTGGCCAGCCAGCCTTGCCTGATGAACTCCAGGTCCCAGCAAGACCTGTCTCAACACAGGTTGGGTGGCTCTTGAGGAACAACACCCAAAGTAGACTTCTGACCTCCACAGGCATGTGGACCTATAAACCCCTGTGCGTGCAGAAGTAGGTACACACCTACACACACTCACCCACAATATACACATACACACAGGCACATACATACATGCGCACACACACATTTACACACAAAAGAATCAGAAAGCTATCACTATGAGGGTTCATTTCTAGGTCCTCTATTCTATTCTTTTGATCTGTGTGTTTGTTTTTGTGACGGCCCCATGCTCTCTTTGTTACTGCAGCTAGATATTATAATTTGAGATGAGGCATTGCAATGTTTCCATTGCTGGTCTTTTGTTCAGAATTGCTTTGTCAAATTCTGCATCTTTTGTGGTTCATTTAACTTAAGGTTTGTTTTTCTAGTTCTGGGAAGAATATCTTTAGAATAATGGTGGATATATTATTGAGCCTATAGATCCTTTGTGTTCATATAGTCATTTTCACAGTGTTAACATTTTTATATTATTATTATAATTTCCTTTTGATGTGTTTGGCTGTTTTATTCTGTATGCCACATATGTGCCCAGTGTCTATGGAGGCCCGAAGTGGGCGTCAGTTTTCCTGGATTTATTTCCAGTCTCTTTCTGAAATTTTGTTTAATGTAGGATCTTAAAACTATACATTTTCTTTTTAGAACTATCTTCAGTGGCTCCCAAGTTATGGTAAGCTGTGCTTTTACTTTCATTTAATTCTTCACCAATCATTCAGAAGTAAGTTGTTTGGTCTCCATGTTTATATTGTTTTGGTAGTTACTTTTACTATTGACTTTTGATTGTATTCCATTATGGTTTGGTAAAATACAAGAAAATACTTTTTGTTGCTGTATGGTTGGTTGGCTTTTTTTTTTTTTTTTTTTTTTTTTTTTTGCACTTATTAAGATTTTCTTTATGGACTAAACTGTGAGGAGTATTTTGGAGAATTTTCTAGGTACTCCTCAGAAGAATTCACCTTTTGTGGCTGGTCAGGGGAATAGTCTGTAGACAGAAGACATCATTCGAGTCCATTTGGTCTGGGATGATGTTGTTGCTTATTTTGTCTGAGCGATCAGTCTTTTAATAAGATCAGGAGAGTGAAATCACTCACTATGATTATGTCTGCACAACCTCCCCCTGTATGTCCAGAAGTGTTTCTTTTATGAAATCAAGTGCTCTGTTACAGCCATACCACCCTGAATGTGCCCCATCTTGTCTGAAATTGTGTAGGCCGCCACTCAGTGTACATATACTCACAACCTCAAGGACTGTCCCCTTCATAACTCTACAGTGGCCTTCGTTTTGTTTTGTTTTGTTTTCCCCCTGGCCCCCGATTCTCTGTCCCTGTCCTCACTCACATCCCAGCCAGCATTTTACCCCTCTTCACTGTTCCCACGGCACCTCCCCAGTTTCTTCCTTGGCTCCTGTCTGTGGCTTATGGCTCCCGTCTCTCTGCAGCTTGCACTTTCTGCTAAGTAGAGCTCCATCTGTGTGTGAATGAATCTAAGTCACATAGATTTCCTAGGTCCACGGTGATTCCTGGGGCTATCAATCACTTAGCCAGGGAAAGTGGAGAGGCCTTTGGAGCTTGGAGACAAGAGACATGCAGGGCTCTTTTTACTTCCTAACCAAGATATTTGGCTGCCATCCCTCTTTCAAAATAAGTCCCCTGTCTGTTACCAATGAGCAAGACTGGATGGTGAGGGCACCCTTTTCTGGGTTCTTCTTGCTGAATGGCTCAGGGCTCTCCTGTGTCAAGCTTTTTTACAGGTGTTCATGATTCCCTTTGGTTTTTGCTCACAGCCTCATGAGGGGAGCTTCTCTCCCTCCCCCCCCCCTACGGCTTTGCTTAGCACCTTATGCTAAGGGGCCGGGTTTTTTTGTTTGTTTGTTTTTTAATGTACCTAAAGTTCAGCATTTCTGGACCTCAGGTGGCCTCTGTCTACTGGTCTTTGTTTTTTGTCCACTGCTCCTATTTCTCCCTGCAGCCGCACACCTGATGTTTTGTTTCTGCTCTGTGGCAGCCTGGGGAAGTGCTAGCCATGTCACAGCTCCCATTTTCCCTCTTTGCATCCATTCAGGAATGGTTTTGCTTTTGCTGGGTATAGAATCCTGAGTGCACAGTTTCATAACAAGTGTTTTTTGACAACTGTCTCAGATAAGGAACCTGACATTCTTCCTGCTGGATTGGCAGGATTTGCCTCTACCTGCTTTTAAGATCTGCCTTTGCCTTGGTTTTTTTTTTTTTTGGTTTCCTGCGATGCATCAGTATATTGGTTTCTTTGAATTTCTAAGCTGCTTGAACCTGCATGCTAACTCCTTGTACCAAATTTGTGGAAGCTCAGCAGGTGAAAGTGAGTACTGCAAACTGAAAAAAGAGCCAACAGATTTCTGCCGATTGTCCCCCTAGCTCCACAAGTGTACTATGGCACCTACACACACACACACAGACACAGACACACACATTAAATAAATAAATAAATGTAATAGGTTTGTTATTTTTGAGATTATAATATAATTGCATAATTTTTCACTCCTCTTTTCTCCCTCCATAACCTTTTTATACCTTTTGCTTTCATGGCCTCTTTTTTCAATAATTGGTGTGTTTGTGTGTGTGTGTGTGTGTGTGTGTGTGTGTGTGTGTTCCTATACCTAAGTACATAAATATAACCTACTCAGTATGTATAATGTTAGTTGTATGTATGTTTTCAGGGCTGACTATTTGGTTTGGGATAAACAATTGGAGTGTTCTTCCCTGGAAAAACTTTTTTTTTTTTTTTTTAAGCTCTCAGTACTTCAACACGGTTCCCTAAGCATGAGCTGAACAAGGACCACACCAAAAGACAAGCTAACATAAGCAAGGACTCGATCCTACATTTAAAAAGGTTTTAAAGAAAAAAAAAAAAAAACTGGACTGGAGAGATGGCTTAGCAGTTAAGAACCTGAGTTCAGCTGCCCACAGCTGGTCACAGGCGGCTCACAACAGCCTGGAACTCCAGCCCAAAGGATACAATACCTCTGGCCTCTTAGAAACTTGTACTCCCGTGCACTACATACTCAAGGAGCAACACAATTAAAAATTAAAAAAATAAATTTGAGAAAAAAAGTAAAAAAAAAAATTATTTATTTATTTATTTTTGCATCGATCTCTGTTTTTTCATTGAGTTGAGGAACAAGCATTGGATACTCCACTACTGTACCCAAAGCCCCAGGGTCACATATCTGAAACCCTTTGTTTCCCTCTCAGTTCTCAGACAGAGCCCTTTCTTTTTCTCCTGAGTGGACTTGCTGACACTGTACTGGATCTTCTTCATTCTGCCCTGACCCTAGTCTGTTTCGTTGTTTCAGATCCCCGCTTCTCTCAACTCTAGAACTTCGATTTAACTGTTTTCTAATTACCCTTTGATTTTTTTGGTAATAATTTTCCATTTACCAAATTTTGCAAAATGAATACAGTTCATTTCCACCCATCCTCCACCTCGCCAGTTTCTCTCTGATGCTAATGCCCTTGTCAGGGTACAGCGTGATATGCCTGTCAAAGCTAGGGATGGCTTGATGACCTTGATGGCCTTTCTGCATTGAGAAGAGCCAGACCCCAGACACTGCAGCGATTGCGCCGACTCGCACGTCCACACCACTTATTGTTGTCATTGGCCCTGGGGGCCACAGCACATTCGGTGGCTCTCTTTTATAGCTTTTCTTTGTTAACTCTAATTTTTTTCCCCATTTCTATCAAGATTCCTAGTGTTAGCTCAGTAGAGATTGCATAGATAGCTGATTTTCAGTCTCTGCTAATTGCAACATCCAAATCATCTCATGGCTAACATCTGGCAACCACTTCGTCATGTTGTTGTTGCTGCTGCTGCTGCTGCTTTGTATTTTGTGTTTGTGTTTTGTCTTGCTCTGTTTTGTCAGTTGCCTTTCTTCTTGAAAATTGGTCAGGTTTCCCTGAGTAATGTTAAGTTTTTATCCTGGATGTTTGTCTTTGCTGTGCAGACAAACACAGCAATGTTAAAAATGTGGGTTTTGCCTTCTTGCTCCCTCCCACTCTTCTGTTTTCCTCCTCTTCACCCTCCTGCCCCTTCTTCCCATTTTCTTGTTCCTTCTCCTTTTGTCCTCAACCCTTTTTTCTCCTCCAATGCCTCCTGCCGTTCCTCTTCTTTTCCTTATATCTAGCAAGCTGTCGAGCCACACTGCAAGCTCCTGGAATGGTCCTGTGGGTGGTGGCTCCAGCTCTTCAGAGTTTGGCTGTTTGGCTGTGTCCCTCAGAGGCTAGCCTGGGCTTGGGTGATGGTGAGTGTCACCACTCAGACCTTTGACCTTCAAGTGCTTTGGCAGCCTGACTTCAACTCCCTTGCATCCTGGGCAAGAACAGTGGAAAGCTGCTGGAGCCCAGCCATTCTGTGCCAAGGACCAGAGCATCTCCAGGGACAAAGCTCAGGCAGCATATGTGGATCAGTTACTCTTCCTGTGGCTGTGACAAGAGAAACTTAAAAGCCAAGGGGTTTGTTTGGGTTTATAGTTTAAGGGGAAACTGCCTATCATGACAAGAAGGCATGGTGGCCAGAGCTGAGGCACCTGCCGCCAGGGAGCCCACTTTCTTCTTTTTATGCAGTCTAGGACCACAGCCCATGAGATGATGTCACCCACATTCAGGATGGGTCTTCCCTCCCCAGTCAGACCTCCCTGGAAACATCCTCTTAGAGGCACCCAGAAATGTGTTTCCATGGTGACTCCACGTCCAGTCAAGCCAACAACGAAGACTGATCATCGCGTTTCATTTCTTTCTGTCAGCCCAGTAGCATTCTTAGGCAGTTGGCTTCTGTATTTGTTGAGAGTTCACATTTGTTTCTGGCTTTCCAGCCCCTGCGGTGCCTCTTGAGAGGTGCAAATGCCTACTATTTTCTCCAGTTACAAGAGAGAGGGCTGAGTTGGGAATGGTGGAATCAGTGGGGCAAAATCATATCGCCAGGATATGGAGGATTTTCGAGGTGTACAGAATAGTGTTTGGGCTCCATAAATGTGCACTGAGTAGAACTTGCATTTATACCGGTGGCTCCTGTGTGTGAAAATGGGTTCCAGGAACATGGAACATGTAAGTGGAGACAGCCTCTGATGAGGTCCAGCCTGAGCCCTTCACAGGTGCTCACAAATCCTTGATGGGTTCTACAGTTCTCAGAGTACAAACTCATCTCCCTCTGAAGCCCACCTCCCCACCTCTCCTCACAGTTTTTCAACTATGCTATGGAGGCCTCTGTGTTGTCCTGCCAGCCTGTCACACCCTTTCTTGTCTGCACACACATTTCTCTCTGTCTGGATGGATTTTCTTCATCTTCTCCTCCATTTAAACTTGCATCACTGTCCCTGAGTAAGGGGAGCAGGGGCTATCTCCAACACGAACTTGGTTGCTTGCTCTTTGATCACTTCCCCCTGGTGATGTGGCCTTCCTAGGCCACAGAGGAAGAGGATCCAAGTAGTCCTGATGAGACTTGATAAGCCAGGGTCAGATGGCAGAAGAAGAGGACTCCCTATCAGCAGACTAAGGAAAAGGGAGAGGGGAAGAGGGGGAGGTAGGGTGAGACCAGGAGGAGATGAGGGAGGGGCTACAATATAAAGCGAATAAATTATAAAAAATAAAAGTTAAAAAAAGTTAAATTAAAAAAATAAATAAACTTGCATCCCTGTGCTCTCAGCTTAATTAGCTGGCCTTTAAAAAATAATTAGGTGTCTGTGTATGTGATGGGCACACATGCCCTGGTGACCTTGTGGAGGTCAGAGGACAACTTTGTGCCATCCATTATCTCCTTCCACCTTTACGTGTACTCCGGGAATCAAAGTTGGCTTTGCTGGCCTTCGCAGCAAGTTACCTTTGCCTACTGAGCCAACTTGCCAATCCATCAGCTGTCTAGTCTTTAAATGATATCTCCAAAATGTCCTCATCATATCACCTACTAAGGTTTTAGGGAGGCTGTTACAGTGTTCAGTGTCTTTATTTGTGTGACAATTTGATGAGTACCCATCACCCCAGCTAGGGTGTGAACCATCATGAAGCTGGAAATTATCTTTTCAACATTGTCTCTTGGCATCTGACACTGGAGAGGAATAGGATGCATGCTTGTTGATTGAATGAACAAAAATGCATTGAAAGGTAAGGAGAAAGATGATGTAGCCCTCTCTTCTGTCTCCACATTTGCCAGCTATTTATTTATAGAGTAGGAGGAAATGGGACCATGACATCTCCCAACCACAGAAGGATATGATGCCTTCCTTTGGGGGTCTCAAGGAACCATGTATGGCTGTCTTGTCTGGAGTTCCCAGGCCCAAGAGAAGGCTGGCTGGAGGAAGCAGAGTAGAGGGACAGATGTGTGTCATCAACTGGGAAGTGAAGAAGCTGAGACCCAGGCACTGGGCTCTGTCCCTTGGAATCTGGGCTTTTCCCTTCCCACTACAGTTATGTATCTCTGGGCAAGAACATTTAAGCATTTTGTCAACATAGATGCCTAACATATGGAGAAGGAAGCCACAATAATGCTCAGCCATGCCAGGAGGGAGCCCTCGAGATGTCCTTCCTGGTTCAGATTGGGGCCTTGCCTGAAAGGGTGCCCTGTCTAGCTCAGCTACTGTAGGTGGAGAACAGAAAAGGGTGTGTCCTATGTTAGGAGACACCCCAACAGATGCCACACAAATGAAAGTCTTGGGGAAACTTCAAGTCTTGAAGCAACCGAAATGACAAGGTTGGTCAGAATTCTGCTGGCCTCAAAGCCTTAAAGCTCATTCACAGACTAGCCGACCTCCCTGACACAGGAGCCCAGAGACTATACATGTTTTTAAGACCTTATTTATTCTTTGTATATGTGCCTTCATGTCTGTGACATGTTCAGGTATGTGTGCACATGTGCATGTATGCATGTGGAAACCAGAGATCCACCTCAGATTTTGTGTCCTGGAGGCTGTCTTGCTTTTTTGAGACAGGATCTCTCACTGGCCCAGGGCTTGTTGTTTAGGGGGGAGGTGTCCAAGAATTCCTCCTGTCTTTACCCCTCAGCACTAGGATTGCAAGCTCTTGCTACCTCACCTGGCTTTTTATATGGGAGTTCTGGGGATTGAACTCAGGTCTTCATGATTGTGTAGCAAGTACTTTTTTCCCCAGCCCCCACAGAAATAGATCGTTTTTTTTGTGGCAAAATATACACAACATAACATTTACCATTTCACTCAGTTTTAAATGTGTGAGTTTTTGAGAAGATTCAGACTGTATGACCATCCCTACCACTCACCTCCAGAACTCCACCGATTCTGTTAAACTAAAACTCTATTCCCATGAAACTAACTCTTCCCCCTTCCTTCCTTCCCTCAGCCCAGTAACCACCCACCAAGCTTTACCTTTGAATCTAGTAGTCTGGGGACCCCCGGGTAAGTGGGATGGGAACTGGCTAATTTCATTTGGCAGAATGGCCTTAAGGTTCATCCAGGTTGTTGCTTGGGTCCGGGTTGCCCTCTTCTCTCGAGCCCACTTACCACACATTGTATGGGCTTGTGTTTATCCCCTCCTCTACCCATGCCTGCTCTAGTTGCTTCTGTGTTCGGCCATAGTGAAAGATGCAGCTACCATGATGGCCTAAACCCCCCTCTCTCTCTGAGACCTTACCTTCACTTCTCTGAAGATGTTCTCAGAAGAGAACTGCTGTGTCATGGATAATTGCACTCGAACTTTTAGAAGAGCGGCAGGCTGTTTCCCTAGCGCTCATGCCATGCGACATACCAGCCCTGCGTGACGGCTCCAATTTCCCTCCAGCCTCATCAACATTCATTATCTTCTGGGTTCCTTGCATAGCAGCCACCCTAATGGGTGTGAGGTTGTATCTCACTGTAATTTTGTCTTGCATTTTTCTAACCATTAGTCACGTTGAACATCTTTTCATGTGCTCATTAGCCGATTGTGTATCTTCTTAGGAAAAATGTCTATTCAACTCCTTTGCCTATTTTTGAATTAGGCTGTTTTCTGTTGTTGCTGTTTGGTGGAGGCTTTGTTGTTGCCTTCGCTTTCTTTTGAGATGGCCTGGCCCCAGCTCACGACTCTCCCACCTTGGTCTCCAAAGTAGCTTGAATTACAGGTGCCTGTCATTGTGCCCATCTAAATTAGGCTGTCTCGCTTTGGGAGAATGAGCTGGGGGAGAGGAGCCAGGGCTTTGTGTATGCTAGACAACGGTCTACAACATAATTTTGAATTATAGTTGTTTATGTGTTCTGGGTCAGTCCTTTATTAGGTAGGTAATTTACAAATATTTTCTCTTTTTCACTGTTGATAATGTTTGTTTTGTGTATGTCTGTATGTAGGTTACTCTTGTATACCTTTGGGGAGGTGCATTTCTGTATGGAGGACAAAAGCAGACATTGGGCATGGTTCTCTGTTGCTTTTCATATTTGGGGCAGGGCAGGGTCTCGCACAGAGCCCAGAACTCACTGGTTGAGTAGCATGAGCAGGCCATCAAGCTCCTGAGATTCATCTGTCTCAGGCTCCAGAGGCTGGTCTTGCCTGTATGCTTGGCTGGACCCATATTTGTATGTGGAGCTGAGGATGGGAGTCTGGTCCTCATGCTGCCTTCATGATTGACCCACGGACCCAGGCATCATAGTCCTTTCTAATGCAAAACACTTTAGAGTTTTCACCAAGCCCAGTGTGTGTGTGTGTGTGTGTGTGTGTGTGTGTGTGTGTGTTTCCTTCCGTTGCCAGTGCTACTGAGGTCACGTCCTAGACATAACCAGCACATACAATGACATGCAGCTTTTGCAGAGCTTATGTGCTTTACAGATACAGAAAACAAGGCTCAGAGCCCAGGGCAATAGGCAGAGAAACCTGGGTACTTGCTCACTGGTGAGTGCCTTGGGAAGGCCATTTCTGGACACACACAGTCTGGTGCACAGAACCCACCTTCTACATTCAGCTTTTGGCACCCTACCCCGTGGAGGGTGGGACAGACATCAGGGCATATTGATGACAACAGAGATCTTGCAGTGCGTGGGCTGTGCTGGGTTAGATGCCCTCACTCTGCAACTAGACACCAGTGAATGATCTGTGGGCCTTGGGCATCTGTAGGTGCTGGACAAGATCACAGCATATAGCCAATGGCATGGCTGGCTAGCAAGCAGCAAAAACTGCCGGCGACATATTAGCTGTTCTTGTGACAGCTCATCGTACCCTCTGGTTGGAATAATACCAGCCTCTAAGGTGAGCCCTGGGGCTTTCATTCCCACCCGACAGGCCCCCTGAACACCACACACAGCTCTCTCCAGCCTTTAGCAGAGCCGTTTTGGCTTCTCTTGACAGCTGTTTCTAAGGCCCAGGCTGGGAAGATGCTCCCAAGAAAAGGGTCTGAGGTTCAGGGTATTTACATGAATGTGCTGTTTAATAAACGTTAGTGATTAAGAATATAGCTCTGTGCCATTGCTACACTGAACGGCATGCTGGACTTGGCATGGGCAGGAATTTTGCAGAGATTCATCCAGCTCATGACAAGAAGGAAGGCATGACAAACAAGGAAAGGTGTGTGTGGGTGGATTGAAGGTTCACCCCACCCCCTAGAGCCGGACAGGGCCCAGCCAACAGGAACAGAGCTTTCTGGCTGCAGGCAGCATTTGTTCTGACTGAGGATTGGAAATTAGAATCAGGCTTCTGAATCTTTTAAGATTGGGGGTTTGATTTTTTTTTCCTGACTGCATCATCCTCCCTGGATTGATCTCAGAAACGCTCAGCAGCAGAGCAAGGCCCCGAGAGAGCCAAAATGGCCTTTGGATTAGACAGATACAAACAAGTCATCTGCTCAAAGGAGTGTTAGTTTTTCCCTCCCTCCCTTCCGAGCCCTGTAGCACTGGCTGCACCCCAAACCCTGTGCCTCTGGTATAGAGTCAGTTCTGGGCTTTGGGGGACCAACCTGGAGACAGGCCCTTCTTCATCTGAACTCTGTGTAGGAGCTTCACAGCAAGGCCTGTACCTAGGCCCAGTGTGGAGGCGGGGTGTGGGGTGAGCCAGCTGCAGGGCTTGTCTTCCAAGAGCTCACAGGACGACAGCACCCCACATGTGCGTGGGGCTGCTACTTTTCCAAGGGCTTTTAAATGCATTATCTTGTAGGCTCATTTGAGGCAAGGACTCAGAACATACTGGAAAAACAACTAATTTAGTGAGTCCTGAATGGAGAGGAAGCTGAATGCAGCATGTATTTTTGCTGAATCTCAAACCAAAAAAACCTTTTGTTAAAGAACAAACAAACAAAAATGCTGAACGCTAATTCACCAGGGAACACAGTCTGAACTGGAGCTCCAGGCAGAGAATCACAGCAGAAAATTCAACAGGCATTTACGGGGCAGTGAGGAGCCTGCTGGAATTACAAGCCAGCTCCTGAGTGAAAGCTTTTGGGGGCACAGAAGCATGTCCTTGCAGCAGGGCACAACCTTCCCGGAAGCCCTCCAACTCATAGGAGATGCTGGCAGGAGGAGCTTGGGAAGAGAGGTTCTAGGTGTGGGGCTCTGAGCAGAGAGGCAAGAAGGGGCAAGTTTCAGTGGGGAAGGGGATGTGCCAGAAAAGGTCATCTTGGAAAAAGCCTGGATGCAAAGGTTTGGGGACAGGTGTCTGATGTCACCAGCCTCTGATAGAATCGCAGTTAGAATTAATTTGCAGTGAGAGAGTGGTGTCCTCTAATTATCCATTGGTCCCCTAACCCCCAACATCCCCTGAACAAATAACTTCCACTTGGTCCGCCCTCCCCTTCTTGTTTGTTAGTTGTTTTGTTTTGTTTGAGACGGGGTTTCTCTGTGTAGTCCTGGCTGTCCTGGAACTTGCTTTGTAGACCAGACTGGCCTTGAACTCACAGAGCTCTGCCTGCTTCTGTCTCTGAGTGCTAGAATTAGAGGCGTGCACCATCACCACCCAGCAACTCAGTTCCCTTCTTTAAAAAAAAAATAAAACATGTTTGTATGTGTTCGTGTGTGTGGATTTGCATGTTTACACCTATGTGTGTGTGGGGGAGGCAGTAAAGATATGTGTGTGCTTGTTTGTGTTCACATATAGAAACCAGAGGTTGACATTTGGTGTCCTTCCTCAATTGCATCTTACCTTAATTTGTTAGACTGGTCTCCTACTGATTTTCTGACCAGCTGACCAATAAGCTTCAAAATCTTCATGTCTCTACTTCCTGAGCACTGGGATTAAGACACATACTGCAGTGATGGCTTTTATATGGGTGCCATCCATCTAAACTCGGGTCCTCACCCTTGCATGGCAAACACTGGCTGAGCTATCTCCCCTAGCCTCTATCTTTTCCATCTCAATGAGCCTCAGAGGCCAACTTAGCCCTCCCAAGGGTCAGGTGAGCATGGACTACTTCCTAAAATACCTGTCATGTCTTGTAAGGGATCATCCACCCTGCTGAAGTTCCTTTGAGTAGCCCTGGGCCTTCTAAGATCCAAGTAGCAGCAGGTTATTTGCAAAGAAGCTGGATCTGGCACCAACTGTCCCTTGTTTCTTCCTTCCAGTTTGGATCTAGCTTTGAATGGATCTGTCCTCTGGAGATACTGTGTTGGAGATTGACATTCAGTGCATCCATGCTTGGAGGTGGTGCTATGTTGAGGTGGTGGGGTCATGAGATTGACGGCTACTTAACACAACCTAGCATCATCTAGAAACAATCTCTATGAGAGATTATCTACACTCTGGGGATATCTGTGGGTGATTGTCTTTAAGCTTAATGATAAGGGGAGTGACACAGCCCACTGTGGGCAGCATCATTCTCTACACAGGGCATCCTGAGCTGTGAAGAGCTGAGTCACTGAGCTGAACACAAGTGTGTATGCATTCATTTCTCTTTGCTCTTGACTGTGGGTGCAATGTGCCCAGTTGCTCCAAGCTCCTGCTGCCCTAACTTTCCACAGTGATGGACTGTAGCCAAGAATTTCTAAGCTAAAATAAATGCTTTCTCTCCTAAGCTGCTCTTTGTCAGGATGTTTTAGTAACAGAAACAGAACTAGACAGGACACTAACTTTATTGGTGGTTTAAGCAACTGAGGAGTTCATGTTGAATGCTACTGTGGTGAAGCCTGGTAGACAGAAGCAGTCATGAAGGACATCTCTTCTTGCTTCCTGGCTAGCAGGAGGTAAGCAGCTCCCACCAGCTCTCTTATATCTGTTATAAATCAATGCAATGGATTGAACCCTCTGAAACCATAAGCCAAAATGAGCTTTTTCCGTTTTCACTGATTCCCTCAGGTATTTTGTCACAGTGAAAGAGAAGCTGATTAACACCTCTTCGCTGGCACAGAGAGAACTGACTTTGGGAAAGTGGCTTCTTGTGTTTCTGGGACCTGAATGGGGATACTTTCATGGTTGTTGACTATTTCCATCTCATACTTCTCACTCCTTCAGGCTACAGCATGGAGACAAGCTGGCTTTGTCCTGCAAGGCAGTGGTCCTGCTGAGGTGCTCAGGCCTATGGCTATGAGTACAATTTAGGCACTGGTGACTGGGGACAGAGGAGCGGCCAGAGAAGGTGAGCTTGGGGAGGGCCCCCCTATCTGTAAAAGTCACGCCTTCCAGCACCACCCCTGTGCTTCTAAGCCACTTCAGGCCATTTACACTGCTCCCTAAAAGGACAAGGTATGTACCTCCATGTTCCCTTAGCATTGGAAGCACAAGCTCCCTGTGGTAATTCAGACAGGAAGTCTTTTTTTTTTTTTTTCCGTGCTCTCTGAGTCCAGAAGCTAGGCAGCTCCCAGCCTGGAAGGTGAAGGCTCTGCTCCCTCCTTGAGCAGGTCAGAGTGCCACTGTGACAATGGTGGTGATGACCACAGCCTAGCTCACTCAGAATGCTTCTTCAGTGGTCCTCAGAACTGGATCACTCCACTGTCTCACAGTTCAGGACACCCTGCCTAGGAAACGGTCCCACCAACAGTAGGCTCTGTCTTTTCACAGCGTTGAACTTAAGTAAGACAACCCCCTACAGACATTCAACAGGCCAATTCAGTGGAGATAATCCCTCAGTGAGACACTTTCCCCAGGTGACTGTAGGCTGTGTCAGGTTGACAACTGAAGCCCACCACCATCATGATGATGTTGGAGGCCCAGCTGGCTCTGCATGTCTTCCTCATCCACACTGGGCACACCACATTTCTTCTGTGCTGTTCTGCAGAGCCTAGGCTGACGTGACTCTAAGGGTGTCCATCCGCCCAGTAGTTGTCTTGTGACCCTCTGACTCCTAATGCTGGGGTTCCAGCAGAGCTTGGGGAAACAGTTGTGCCTTTAAGCCCTTTGGTCTTGGGGAAAGCAGAGCCTTTGGCTCACCCCCGGAAGCCCTAACACTGAGCATGCCATCCAGGCCCTGGACCTGCAGCTGGTCTCCAGCTGGTCCCTAGTCCTGTGGCTGCCTTTGTGCCCACACAAGGGAGAGTCAGTTCCCCTGCTGCTCTATGACCCTGCTTCCTGTGTCCACATGGGCACAGCTCCCTGGCATGGGGTGGGGGGAGTGATGGTGCCAGCTGCCTCAGAGAAGGAGCCAGACCACCTCGGTGACCCCTACCTCCTCTGGGCTGTCTCCAGGGGAAGCTGGTGAGAGCTGCCTACTGCAAGGAAATAAGTGAGCTAATGACCCATGAAGGCTCCTGCCCTCCAGCACGACCATGGCTCCCCCTGCACAGAAGCCCATAGCTTCCCACTCATTTGGCCACTGCCCACAATGGCTATTAACTGTCAAAACAAGCCTTCCCATATAAGGCTGAGACCTAGGAGTTGGCTTCTGACTTTTCAGGCCCACCTGGGGCTATGTACACAGTAGGTGATTGATAAATGTTTGCATGGTATCAGACCCAGAAACAAGACACCTTCTTTCCACGCTAGAGAGACCTGGAGTCTTGGGGCGCCTAGGCTGAGGTTGTCAGTGGACTTAGAACATTCCAGTGTGCATAGTCTGCAAACTTGACTCGCCACCCCTTCCAGAAGGTGTAGGATGCCCCCTCCCTACTCCCTGGGGCCTGGCCCTGATCTCTCAGGCGGTCACACAGGGATGTACTGTGTTGAAAGACAAACTGGGGAGTAAACTTATCTTCAGATACTACAAGTCCTGCCTCCTCTGCCATACCGAAAGCCCAGGCGTGGTGTCCAGACCCTGAACTCTGGCTGGGCTCTTGGGACTCACAAGCGCTTTCCAAACCAGGTCCTTTGTGGCCTAGGACTTCTCCAGGAGGAACAGGGAGGTTCATGTTCAGGGCGGAGGAGAGCAAGGTCCACCCCAACATGAATACAGCCTCTAGAAGCCATCCCACAAGTGTGGAGACAGGCCAGAGGACTGCTGTCCTCTGCCCCAGAGCTCATGACTCTGGGCTGTAAAACCGGTTCAACTAGCCATCTCAGGACCAGAAGAAGGAGGTGGAGGGCTGCTGGCTGGAGTAGCTCTGCACTCAGCCTCAGCCAGACTCTGGGCTGGTTGGAAGATAGAGTCAGGAAAAACCAGCAGAGGCAAGGGTATGTTGTGACCACATTTAATACAACTCCAATGACTTGGAGGGGCTGTGAGGCTCTTCCAGCTTCACAGCACAGGGTCACACCTACCCAGGTTGGCTGGACATCCCAGAGAGCCCTGGCTAGAGCAGGGGCCTGGATCAGGAGGTAACTCACCACACAGGTGACCTGAGGTGTTTCTGAAGACCAGGGTGGAGGACAAGGGACAGAGTTTGCAGATGCTGACCTAGGGGATCTGTGGCAACCTTCCCCAGACCCTACCAGACCCCTAAGCTGTCTTCTGAGAAGAGAACAACTCACTCCCATCGCCAGTGGGCACACAAAGGGAAGAGCAAAGGTCATCTGAAGATCTAATCTTTCAGTTGCTATAAATCAGTCAGTGCAAAGTGAGGTAAGGGACCCTGTGTCACCAGGTGGGAAGAGGCCCTCACACGAGCCTGCGTCTCTTGGAGTCACGCCCTATGTTGTCGCCCGCCTGGGCATCTCCCTCACAGTCCAGCGGGGACACCAGGTTCAGCAGCGGGTCCTCAGAGGCACGGCCAAAAAGTGCTAGTAGGAGAGCTACACCAAAGCCTGTGGCTCGCTCACCCTGCAGACAGAAGGTGGAGAGCACAGGCTAAGGAGCACCTCTGCACAGAGGGGCCTCTTCAGGCCTCCAGTATCTCCCTTCTCCACACAGAGCTCCCAGGACACACCCAGACTTCAGGTGTCTTGAGCCTTACTGAAGATGTCCTCACATGTTCAGGGCCAACAGAAGAAACTGGGTAGCGGGCACAGCCTACTTAATAGCTACAGATCAGGGTGGAGATAGTCTGGGCCTCCTATTATGCATAGGCTAGGCTGGCTGGGAGGGCAGCACACAGCAGCTACTCTGTTCCCAGGGATGAGGAGACCAGAGGTCAGGGGCAGCACAGCTGGCTGGAGGCTGGGCCACAGATAATCTGACATATAACACAACCTTTCTGATGAGCTAAGCAGCTCCTCTGAGCCAGAGGAGATCTGTGGGGACAGGACAAGAGGGAGGGAATAGCCCAGCTCATGGGGAGGAAATGATGATGTGTCTGGCAGGCATGGGCCAGCTGCCTGGCCTTGAGGAGCTTCCCTGAGGCACTCACAGCATGTACTGGAGCTGCAATGTCCAGGTGGACCCAGACCCCAGGCCAGTCAAATCCGATGTGTGAAGCAATGAAGAGGCCAGCACAGGAGCTGGGGCTGTTGTCTCGGTCCTGAGGATAAGAGCACATAGGGTGACATACCATTTGCAGCAGGGGAAGGGTCTGGATGGTTCTGTCTAACCCACCCTTCACCTCAGCTATAGCCATAGAGGCATCTGCTGACCCAGAGGCTGAAGAGGGCTCTAACCTGGAACAAGGCATCTTTCTCCCCCTAGGACAAGGGACCTGAAGGGGCAAATGAGTCAGATCCTGGTGCGGGGTCTGTTCACCGGGCATGTTCAGTGAGAGTGTCCTGAACAAAGTGACACCAGACATCTGAGCTGCCCCTGGTGCTCGGGAGCAGAGGTCTTCTTGCTCACACACTCCCCATGGCTATGGTCACTAGTGCAGGCAGCCCCACACCTACCGCCACTGAGTTCTTCATGTCAGCCACAGCTGAGGTGAACTCGCTGAAGTGCAGCTCAGGGCAGTAGACCAGTGGGTGGACCAGGTCCCCGCACTTCTGGCCAGCCTTTACGCAGGCAGCCTCCCACTCGGCGCTGTTGGTGAGTACCGCTGCATGGTACTTCCCTGTGGCAATGCCCTAGGCAAAAGACACAAGGGAAGCAACCAGTACCAGGGAAGACGGCAGAAAAACTCAAAAGGCAGCAGTGGAGCAGCAGGCAGACAGGAAAATATGCCAAGGAAGAGGTGGAAAGGAGGGCCGAGAAAGGAACCATGAGCAAGCATCAGAGCAAGGGTTCTGGTTCAACAGTATGAGATGTGCTGCCTTCCTCCAAAATGACAGCCACTCGCTTTCACCTGCCAAAAGGGGTCAGGCTTATGGGGGCTGCAGTGAAGGGGTCAAGTGTGACGCTCACCTGTGCCCCAGTCAGCGTGGCCATGTCCACAATGATGTCAGCCCCCAGGTCCTTGCAGGCATAGGACACCCCATCTGCCAGCACCAGCCTGCCCTCCGCATCCGTGTTGTTGATTTCTACAGTCCTGGGTGAGGTACAGAGCCCCAGGCAGGAATGCAGTGTTGGGTGACCCCTCTGGTACAGGGGGGCCCAGTCCCCAGTAGCTCCTCTATCTATCTCATGACACATGCCCTCCCCAGGAGTATGAGACACCTCATCCCTTAGGAGGTATCACAGATGAGGGAAGGGACCGAGGGAGAGGGCACTGACATGGAGGGCAGGGTGGAATTCTACCCACCATTAGGATCAGGCTGACCTAGTCTGGCTCTGGGAAGAAGCCACAGGTCTAAACAACAATGCAAGAGATAAGAGAGAGCCAGCCTTACTTTCCTGAATACAGAAGATGAATGTCATCAGGCCTGGTGGCACTGGGCCCCACTGCATTCTCAGCCAAGCAGAACACAGCGTGGAGGTTATCTTTGAAACCCTGAGAGGAGAAGCAGGTGAGAGGTCCCATTATAGACTGGAAGCTTTGGAGAGGATGAAAGAGGGAGAGCCAGTGCCCTCAGACCTGCAGACAGCAGGAGACAGACAGATTGGGGCCCTGAGGAAGTGAAGCTCAGGTCTGAAGGCACAAATTCGGGAAGTCTCTACTAGAAGGGGAAAAGCCCTGCACAGAGTCCAAACCGTACAGCAGATCTCACTACACAGCATCCGAAAACCTTAAATGTGAAGCAATCCTCCTGCCTCAGCCTCCTGATCACCATTCTTACCAAATTACTACTGAGGAATTTGCAGACGGTGACTTCAGTTGCACAGTTCCTCCTGCAGGTAACAATCCCAGGCCCAATGGCAAGAAACAACCTTTCCATCTCTGTATTACTTCATTTTGACCCCTACAGCGTGGCTGTGGGGACTCACAGATCCCATGGGCTGAGTCACCGCCATTGCTCTTTATCCTGTGGCTCTCACTGAGGCACATTCCTTTTCAAGAGGATGGAGGGCCATGTCAGCACCAACTGGACATCTGAATTAACCAGGGGAAGCAGGCTCTCTGTCTGTCTGTCTGTCTGTCTGTTTGTCTCTCTCTCTCTCTCTCTCTCTCTCTCTCTCTGCATATTTCCACAGCAGGGGGCTTTCCTTAAGTGGCTGGCTGTGACCTCCTGGAGGTCCAATACCCTTCATGATCAACAGTGGGTACCCTGCTGAGCATTTCCTTGCCAGCATGTCTTAGATGCAAAGGAACAACAGGACTATGAGACTTCTCCACACACATCCAGCCATGGCTTCCTTCAGAGAAGCTTCAGCAAGCACCCTAAACAAGGTCTTCTTACCAAACAACCCCTGATAAGCCCCTGCCACTGCCAGGGGAGTGGAGTCCTGGAGGGAGGAGGGTCAAGCAGAGTCTGAAGGAGAAAAGGCAGAACTCGTGCCCTCACCTGCTTGATGGCAGCTCTGAAGGCTCCCAGGATGGCTGCAGCACCCCCACAGTCTCGCTTCATCCCTGGCATAGTGGTCTGTAGTGACACAAAACAGAGGGTATAAGCCACATGAACACAGAGAGCGGAGCCTCCAATGTTCCACCCTGCATGGCACACCAGGGCCCTGACTCCCACAGGGCTACCTGAGTACCCCTACAATTCATGAAACTGACTAGCCAAAGACGGTGTTCTACCAAAGCAAGAGGAAGTAATGTTCAGAAATGGTGGTGATGTACCTTTTCTCTATACAGAGTTTGGGGGCAATGGAGCAATAGATAATATGATGGAGGCCAACAAGCTACCAGTGGCCAGACTCACCATGACTGGGTTTTCCCACAGAGCCCCGGACACCATGCCAGCTTGGGAGTGTATACTCAGGCCTCTACCCTCTTTACTACCCAAACTCCATAGAAATCGAGGCTATTGTGGGGTCACCCAGGCAGCACCTCAAGAGGCTTGGCCAGGCAACTGAGTGGCAATCAGACCTATTGGTTCTTCCTCAGATATAGGACCCTAGAGGTGATGTTTTTGCCAATAAGCCATTTTGCTTGTGTTCTACACTCACAAGTTCCTGTGGTCTACTCTGAGGAGGGAAAGACACAGTAACCCTAGGCCCATGCTATCCCATCCTCCCTGAAACACTAGCTGGCAGCCAACCTGTGTGTGGCTCTCTCTGGTTTCTACGATTGAGTCCAACTACAGTCAGACACACAGTCTGCTGATTCCCTCACCTTTGGTTTCTCCAACTCCAGCCACAGCGAGGCTACAGCCTCCATAGCGTCCTGTTCAATTCTGCAAGAAGGAGCCCTGTACCCAAGCCTTTCCGAAGCTTTGACTTCTTTCCAGCCCCTGTCACAGATGCTCATACCATCCTGGTCCGTCTTCCATCTACTCCTACAGAGACCGCTTGAAGCCTCTTTCACTGGTCTTTCCTTGCCCACCCCTGTAATTTTTTTTTTTTTATTTATTTCATTTATTTTTTTTCTGGGGAGGCCCAGCTCTGTGTCTGTCCCTCTCCCTACCCAGCAGTTCCTATCTGACTGCACAGAGCGTGCCTGGGCCATCCCTTACGCCACTGCCATCCAGCTATCAGCAGGGGGCATCTCTGCCCTACCACATTCAGCTGAAGACCCCTGCCACCAATGTAAATGTCATCTCCTGTGAACTACTTATGTTGGAACACATTTACGTTATATAGGCTTCCAAACTGCCAAATGGACAGGCTTATATTTTAAATAACAACAGGTCCTCAGAAATACAAATTCTGGCATGAAATGTACAGTGATTTTTGGAGTCCCTGTTGTATCACGAGCTTGAATTTTAGCTCAAAGTATTTTTGAACATAGACAGGGCCGCTTTTATAGTTATGTCAGGTGAAAACAATCCATCTTGAATACTGAAAAGAAGCCGTGTTTCTGACCTAGCCAGAGAGAAAGCACAGGCCTGCTGACATGAAGAAACGGGGCCCCAGACCCAGCAGCAAACATTTCAAAATGACCCACCCAGGAAATGTCTGTGACAGCTGTTCATGGAACACAGTGTGTCCTTGCACAGGTGTCACCTCCCAAGCAAACTGCCAAGCTCAGCTGCTTACGTGAGGCCTCCTGACTCCCCTGTGTTACAAAGGAAAAGGTTCTCAATGCTGAGGTACCATCTGCCCTTGTCACGCTGACACATGCACAGAAGCCACAGGTAGTGAAAGTGTCAGGGCCCTGGTCTATTGGAGAATACGGTCTCACAGTGAACTAGGTCACTGGCTTCCTGTTCATATACTCCAGGAAAATCAAGTCAGGATGACCTCACTTGAAAAAGCCCCTCCATGAAGCAGTAATGTTAAGTTTGATAATTTTAAGTTTAAAAACTCTCCTAGGGCTGGAGAGAGGCTGAGAACACTTTCTGAGCGGACTGAGTTCAGTTCCCAGTGCTGTCTCACAAAACACACACACAAAAAAAATAAAAAATAACAATAATATTTAATAATAATAATAATATTTAAAATAATACTTAAAAGTAATAATAATTTTTAAAAAGATAAGAATCTCACTGGAGTGCGAGTCACTGTCCTTATTCCATGGCGACACACCTCTGCTGCCTCTTCCAGGTCAGTCGGAGCACAGGGCAGTCATGAGAGTGACAGGCCCAGGCAGCCACTGCCTGAGGCAGCAGCAAGAGACAGTTCCCATCTAAGGCATCTGACACAGTAACAAGAGCGCAGGCCTCACTGGGACAGCACAGGGCAGCACTCATCACAGGCTAACGAGCTCGCCGGGACAAGGCGAAACTTCAAGAAACTTGTGTATGTCATCTGACAGCCTCCCCACGCTCAAGGACTTCTCTGATGAGCTAACGGTGACATAAAAGACTGTGAAGTTTCTGGTGTCAGAAAGGTAAACCAAATGCACTGCTCATGCATAGCCCTGTGTGCTGACAGCCTCCAAAAGATCCACCCACCATGTACAAAACAGACATCTGACACTCTAGACAGCTCACTTACTGCTCTGGGATCCATGTCAGAATAATCATTCAAACACCACATCTGGAGCTTGGGTAGAATATCAAAGAATGGTTACGGGGCACGACTCCTTCCTGTTGTCATTCTGAAACGTGTGGGGCCAGACTGTCTAGATGCACCCCAGGGAGAAGATGTGGCCCAGGCTCTCAGCACAGGCGGCACAGTATCTCTTCTGATAAGCTCTCTCGAAGGAGAGATTGATAAATGTACAATGCCACACTTGGAACTGTTTCTCATTGTGAAAATTACATTATCTTCATGAAGCTTTACTATTCATGGTGCACTGTCTTCAAATGGATCCCAGTTTTAATTCTAATCTCCTACACAGGACCCACCAGGCAATAATCAGCATTACCACCCAAACTCACTTAGGATCGGTACTTTGAGAGAGGGCTGAGAGGGCAGGGAGACCGTCTGAGGCCTCCCAGGACCTGCTGCTCCACCAAGGCTGAGCTGCCACCCAACTCTCTGCGAGCAGAGCTGAGATGGGCTGCACAAAACCAGCAGCTTTGCTGGTGCCAGCCAGCTCACTCGCCGAGAGGTCCATACTGTTGGTTCGCTCTTGAGGTACCACGTGTGCCACCCTCCTTGCTAGGCTGGGTTTTATGTCCGGCCCTAGAGTGGAGCTGTGGAAGCGCCTGCACGTTAGCTCCTGAAACCTCACTGTCTTGCCCTGCCTGGTACTCAGTAAGACTCAGAAAGTGCCCTGGTTCACCCTGAAGTGGGGTGAGATGTTCTCAAGGGTATGGGGCAAGAGGGTTGGTTAAGAAGAACCAGCATGCCCAATGTGGTCATCGCGTCTACTACATGTTTGCAAGTCAGTTTGAGCACAGGAGGACTAGCTGTCAAGTTCTAGAAGGATGGCTTGGAGCCCTGTGCTCTGGCTGCATTTTCAGTCCTCTGGAGTCCCTGGCTTCTTTGAAACTGTACAGCAGAGGCTGAGTGGGAGGACCTCTGGCTCACTGCTCCTCCTGAGTGACAGGAGTTACAGCTTTTATCACAGGGATCTGGTCTGGAAAGCCACGATCCATGCTCTGACTCATCAACATGACCACATCAAGGATAAGCTGGGCTCTGCCTCCCACACAAGGTAAGAGCAAAAGGGCAGCGCTCAGGCCTGGTATGCTAGATGCCAGGGACGTGGCCTGCGTGGGATTTTTCAGCAGCAATAAAGCAGCTATCCTGCTTCTATATGACGGTGGAAACCAAACATTCCTCCCCCAAACCTTCAGTTCCTTGAAGTTTAAACAACTGCTGTAGTTACTATTGCTTTACCCATATCAACAAGGTCGTCTCCACTCAGTGGACTATGGCTTTATGATTTAAACACCCTCTTCTTTGTGGGTGGAGTAAAAAGGCCACTGACCCTGGTAGGCAGGCTCCGCTGATGCTTTGCAAATGCTACAAAGGGCAAGGCTGCTGGGGTAGCTGCAGAGGGGGCCATCTATGCTCCGGGTACAGCATGGAGCCCCAGGGAAAGGACAGCGTGACCAGCCCCAACACCTACTATTCTTTTGTTCTCTGTAAACCTTTGTTCGTGGTGTTAGAGACATTTTGATGCACACATAGGTGATGGCTGTGGGTCTCAGAGACTTCAGAGATGGCCAGCATTGCAAGTTCTACAATGTGAGCTTGGATTTTTTTTTTCTTTTTTTCCCAGAAACCTCTGGCATCATTTTTCTGGGGTGACAGAAACCCCCAGCGTTACAGGAACAGTGGTCTGGGGTTCCGAGTAGGGCAGACGAACAACCCTGGTTCCCCTGTGTGTCCAACACATGTGCAGAAGGTTGGATAAAGTCAGATTCATAGGATGAGGAACCCAGATAAACATCCTGGATGCTGTAGTCCATTAGCAATTAGCAGAGCCTAAGATGAACGATGCTTTGTGAGTCTTTTCCATATTAAAATACATTAATGCTATCTGAAGTGTTAATATGCTGCTGCTCTCTTTATTTGGATGGGAATATTTTTCTTTTCAAAAAATTTCAGCTGGCAAGATAATATGTGTGGAATTCAATAAAAGAGAATGTTTGCTATTGGGTTTATTTTTAAAGTTGTATTATTAGTTCCATTTCCTGAGTAGTCCTGGAAATAATTGTGTTGGATAGAAGAGGAGGGATTTTAAATAAAACAGTCGCCCACTCCTGATACTAAATGCACCAGATACTCAAACTTGCCAGTCTGAATTGTACCCCAAAATCCACATCTCACCTTCCCTTTGATGCTGAGGCCACCAGTGTCATAGACGATGCCCTTTCCCACCCAGGCAATGGTCTGTGTGGCCCCATCAGGGGTGTGACTGAGGACGGCCAGAGCAGGTGGGTGGAGGGCAGCTTTGCCAACGCCATAGATTCCTGTGTAGAGAAAAAGAAGAGGCTGAGGAGAAGGGTCCACCAGTAGGGACTTCCACACACCCTGTAGACTCCGGTGCTGGCGCCATACTTCTTCTGCAGAGCAACCCTGAATGAATCTCCCTTCCCCCTCCTGCTTGGATCCAGTGTGGAATGGTAGAGTACGGATCTGTTCTAACATCTAAGACTGCAAAATATTGTTAGGCCAGAAAACTCGCTGAGGGAAATATATATGTATGTATATACACTTGTATGTATGTATTATATCATGACCAGGAGGAAAAGAACAGGACTATAGAGTGAAATGATTCTCATATGATGCTTCAAGGTTTCTGCCGCCCACATTGGTGCCCTACTCTGAGCTCTGAGCCTTCCTCCTCCAGCTTTTGCACCAATACTTCCCTTCATCCCTCTTTGCTTCAATACTCCGTCTTCCCAAAAAAAAAAAAGAAGGCCTGCTTGAGCACAGAGGCTATGTCTCAAGGTGCCCACCCAAACACTAGCCACCATGAGGAAAGCAAAAAAAAAATGGCTGACAAACTCCTAGTCCTCCTACCTACTGCCACCTCCTCAGAGAAACTTCCCAACATTAACTCAATGTGTCACTGATTAACGTGGGGGCTGGCACAGCTATGGCAGCTGGCCCCAGGAACACTGACAGGCACTCCCATCCTGCCACCCTCTTTCCCTTAGTTGGGGTGGCCGTAGGGTCTCCTCTGTAACAAGGCTCAGCAGAAGTGACAAGGCCTCCTGAAGACTAGGTGAACATCCTGCTTGCTCATGCTTCCCAACTTTGTCCCCAGGCACCTTGCTCTCAGGTAGACATTGCCCGTTGGAGAGGACCCCAATGAGGAGACAGTCTGACCAGCAGTGCCTCCCCAGCCCCAAGGCCAGGCAGCAGCCAGCAAGAGCTTCTTCCTGGGGTCTTCACATTGCTACGGCAGGAGAAAACAAAGTCGGCAGAGGGACGTGACCAAGGGTATTGCTCCTGAGCCCAGGTCCTTGGAAGGAACTTGTTTCAAAGTCACTGACAACTGTGACAGTGACTTTTGCCTGCTCAGTCTAAAAGCACCTCAAGATAGCCCAGCTTCCCCTCAAGTTTCTAGGTATGAGAGATCAGGGAAGGAGGGAGCTTTCAGAGAGACTTGTAGCCCAAGATAGCCCCCATTACATGACTGTCACAGGAAATATGTTCTATGTGGAGAACACTGTTCACTGGGACGCCAAAAATGGCCATGAACTCATGTATTCGAGGAAAAGAAAGCTCCACTGAGCTGGCTCTGAACAGGGGTGTGTGTGGAAGGCAGGAGAAGATGGAAGATGAGAGGACATGGGTCTAGTAGCTCCCAGGATCAGCCTCAGAACCTGGAAGGCTGCCCCTACCTCCCCCAGGGATGCACTGCCTCCCAGGCTCTAGTCGTGGGCTGGACCCAGGCTGATTCAATTCCCTTCAGGTTCCCAGCAGGATGAAACTGGGGACCCTGTGCCAAATGGCCCCATTGCTAAACCTACCCCTCAGGTTCCCACAGCCTCCCTTGGAGGGTGAGGGCTGTGGGAGGGCAGCTCTACGCACCTCCAAATCCTTTGGTCTTCAGCTGTTCATCCCGGATGATGGTGGGGGTGATCCCCAGCTCCTTTCCAACTTGGCTAATCTCCTGGACACATTCATGGAAAAAACAACAGCAGGAGATACGTGAAGAAGGCTGGACTCAAGAAGAGGCTGGGCTTCACGCCAAAGATGAGTCTATCCATGGGTGGGTGGTGGGAAAAGGAACCACCTTGGAGGCCAGTGGCTGTGCCTCTTATGATTAACCCGGGGGAAGGGAGAGGAAGGCTGGCCCAGCACACTCAGCTTCCTGCAGCTGGTGGTCTTGGTCCTACAGAGGTCCTCAGTGAGGTCCCATCCTACCCATGCCCTCAGCCGAGGATGCTGGCTTTCTGGGGGCAAGGCGGACTGTTGGTATAATGCTCTTTTAGAATTTGATGAAAAGTTTTGGGATTTCCAGGCCACAGTAGGCACAGACAACCTTAAGGCTTCCTTGCCCTCTCCCTGTGATCTAGTGACCGTCTCACTCCAGTCTGGCCCCTCTTCTAGCAGGATAAGGCCACAAACCTCAAGGAAGATGTCTGTGTTCATCTCATTGCATGGTGTGTCCACGATGCGGGCAGCTAGCCGCACACCTTCTGTGGCATTGGTTAAACACTAGGAGAAAAGAAAAAGTTCATCACTGGGGCCATGGGTAGGGTGGGAAGGGATGTCCTCTTCCAAGCCAGCTCCCCATCAGAAACATAATACTCTACGGGAATGCTTTGGGCTATGGAAGGAAGGCATGGAAGGAGGAGGTAGGAGCAGAAGCTTTGGGGATCCCATTACACACCACCCTGGGATATTGAGAAGATGCTTTCCATGACACCCCTGGAGGCAGAGGTCTACTACCCTTGTCTTCCTTGTCACTGAATGCCCTCCTGGGCCATGGCTATGAAAGGAATAGGACCAAGTTCTGCGGTAGAGAATACATGAGTCTCAAAGGACCCAGGAGAGGACAGGAACTTGTGACCACAGACCCTACCAGACACCTAGCCACATGCCAAAAACAACCCAGAAACAGCCCAATAGTGTCTGTCGATGCTAGGTGTATCCAGAGGAGGGTGGTCCCGTGCCTCCTCAGAGCCAGCCCAGCTCTAGACCCCTACCTGCCCACCTTTCTCTGCCATAGGGCCTTCCTCCTAGCTGACTTGAGTATCCCTCTACCTCCATCTAATCCCATCATATACCCAAAACCTCAGAAGCCAGGGATAGCTGGCGACGTCAGTGCCTCTGTGCTGGCCGCAAGAAACAGATATTAAGGGGCGTGCGGGGGCGCAGGGCAGCAGCTTGAAGTTCATCATCACCTCCCCCAGACTTGTATGTCAGGAGGGCAGGCACAGGTCGATTCTGCCAGCCGGCCACCGCCCCCGCTGTCTGATCATCACAAGAGCCACTGCCTGTCCCAGGTAATTAAACCTCGAAGGCTCCGAGTGGAGACCTGGGAGCTGACAGCTCAAATATGAGCTGTGCTTCTGAGGCCCCTGCCACCTGACAACAGTCAGTGGCCTGCGTGGGATGTGTGTTGGGCCGAGAGGACTGGCCTCAAGGGAGGTAGCTGTAATCCTGCAGACCCTCCACAGGCACGGAGTTGAGTGAGGGAAGAGAATATGAGCCTTTCTTCCCACCTGACAAGAGAGACAACATCCATTCCCTTCTGTGCCCGTTTGTGTAAGGCCTGCTACATGTCAGACATCGTGACAGACCCTCAGATGACTGGGAGCAGTGTCAGTAGAGACAAGGATGAAGCAACTAGTTAAAGTCTACAGGACCTGGGGCTCTAGGAAAGAGGGTCTTGGGGGTGCCCGGGTGAGGAAAAAGGAGGAGGTAGCACTGCACCACAGAGTGCCCAGACATGAGCACACCTGGCTAGTTGAGGGATGCAGGGAGTCCGCTGTGGGAGGGTAGAAGGCTGGGCAGAAGGGTCGAGAGTGTCCGAGGCTAGCAGGCTGCGGGAAGAAGGCTGGGATCTGGTAGGAAGTGAACCTGAAGCTCAGAGGGACTCCCTATAGACAGGGACAGACATGGCCGGACTTCAGTGTCGATTGCCAGATGAAGTCCACAGGTAGCTGAAACCTACCAGAGTGGTGGCACTGTGGCCAGAGAAGCCAGGAAGAGAAAGCAAGAGGCTGAAGGCTAGTCGGGTCAAAGGGCATGCTTCAAGGAGAAGTGGCTACATTGTGGCCTTCGGAAACAAAGAAGGCGCCAAAACCAGGCTTGGATGTGTTAGTTGAGAAAGGGGGTTAAAAGAAGCAAAGCAACTAGACTGTTTTCAAGAACACAGAGAGCTGAGGTGGGGGCCTGCTTGCTTTTTCACTTTATCAGGGAGACAGAGGACAGAGGCCCCAAGGAGGGGGCTTGCTTAGGGCTCAAGTGACAGCACTTCTGAGACCAAAGTGGACGGACAAGCTGGTCTCTGGGTGTTGGGTGGAGTGAGGTCAAAGCAATGGGGTTGGGGACAGGGAAGGCAGCCTCACTCAGGTGCCTCCCTTGACAGACAGGCTGGCAACGGTTTCCAGCCTGCAAGGGTTTCCTCTGAGGCTTCAGCGACACAACACACTTAAAAGTGCTACCCACCCAAGGGTACAACAGTGCAGAATAAAATCACAACTGTACCAGGCACAAAGCAGGCACTCAACAAACTCTAATGGAACAAACGGGGACCTGAAAACACAACACAAAAGACCCTCCTGGAGGGGGCCCGCTGCTCTTTCCAGACACCCACTTGCAAGGTGGACATTTCCACGGGGCCATTGTCCTGTCCCACCAGGAAGAACTCCACCACGACCGTCCTCTTCTCCGTGTGCCGGGATGCCCCTGAGCGGTGTGTGAAGAGTGGGAAGGCTCGCGCCAGGGCACAGGCAGAGGCAAAAACCTCAGGCTGTTCACAAACCATCTGTAGTGAGAGAGAAACAGGATGGAACTGAGGCTACAAAGGGATGCCCCGAGGTCCGTCCCAACACCAGCCCTACAGCGGACAAATCGAGAGAGTTCCGTGCCCCACAGTAACCTGAGGCTGCGTGAGAAATATGTCTGCCACCAGATGTTGTCCGCTCTTTCCCAGACAGACGAGCAGGGCACAGACATAAGCCCAGGCCTCAATAAATCTAAGCTGGCATCTCTGATTTGTCACGCAAACTGATCTGGCGTAAATCACTCGGTGGTTGAAGAGTTAGAACGGGAGGTCACACGGGACAGCAAGCTCTGCTTGAGGTGGGCCATGGGCTCTCTGGGTACACTGAACGGCCTAGCACTCACCAGGATGCACCGGTGGGTTCCAGGAGGCAGGCAGGTTCTCACAAGCCTGGTGATGAAGTGGGCGGCAGAAGGGCTGTTATGCCGGCTCACTCTGGAAGGCAGTGCTGCCACTGCGGCGCAGTTCAGGTAGAGGGGACAGCTGTCCGTGGGGTTGGGGTTGAGCGTGGCCAGAGCTGCCTGCCAGAGCTAGATTAGAAAGGAGACATGAGACAGGCCCGGCTTCAAAACGTGTGTTGTGTGTCGGGAGATGCCTTGATGGCCACACCTGCTAGTCTAAGACTTCCCAAGCACCACCAGGCAAGCTGTGTGTCTCTCTGGCACCCTTCCACCCTCGTGGGACTGCGCCTCGGGCTGGCAAGGCCTGTCTGGGGACCCTCTGCTTCAAACATTTGGAAGCCCGGCTCCTGGGCCTTGGCCAATTTCCATGGAATCGGGTCTCAAGGCCAGAGACCACGCGGGAAGCTGCCATTGGGCTCTCTGGAAGGCCAGGCCCGGCGGTGCGGGTGCAGGTGGCTGGGCCCAGGCAGGCCGGCGACACAGGCCAGGCCTCGCTGCAGCCAGGGCCTCCGGGACAGAAGACCAGGCCTGTCGCCGGCTAGCGCCCTGGGCCCGGCGGGGCGCGCGGGCGAGGCGGAGCCTGTGTCCCAAGGCCTGGGCTTGGCGGGTGCATGGCGGCCGCGGCCCGCTCACCTCCTCGGTGACCCGGGGCTGCAGCTTCCCACGGATGTGGCTCCAGGGCACGCGGTGCAGGTGTTGCAGCTGGCCCAGCAGCAGCAGAGGCCGGCTCTGGGGGTCCGCGTCCCCGGCGCTCGCCTGGAACTGCAACCCCACGCTCGCCATCTTCGCCCCGGCGCCCCCGGCCGGGTCGCCCAGCACCCTGCGCCCTGCTCCGGCGGGGCTCGGCGCCGCCCCGGCCCGCCCGGCCTCGCCGCCCCGCCTTCCCCGCCGCCGCCGGGCCGCGCCGCCCTGCAGGGCCCACCCGGGGCGCGAGGGGGCGCCGGCGGAGGCGGGGCGCGGGCCGCACTGCGCCTTCCGGGCCACCGTTGGGGGCGAGTGGCGCGCGAGTCCCTGGAACTGCTCCAGCTCAGGCTCCTACCCAGGCCCGCTTCCAGTAGTTAGCCGGATACGATGAAGCCCCATTTGCGAGGGGCTGCCGCGGCTACTGGGTCGGACAGTTGGGCATTCCTGATCCCCTCTTATTCAGCGTAGGCCGTCTCCTCGGCCAAACACTTGCCAGAAAGGTCACTATGCAGCCACTGGAGCAAGCTGCCCCTGCAGCGGGCACTTTGTCACCTGTGTTGGGGAGGAAAAGCTTAGTGTGGGGGAGGTTATAGGAAGTCATTTGAAAGAAGCCAGAGGCTACCCCTGCCCAGGTTTTGACAGCGTCATGCCTCAGGCTGGCACCCCTGAGTGACGTCCAGTCTTATAAGTCACTCTTAATCTGAATTTCTTCTATATCATTAGACTTTAAAATTAGCAAAGCAAGATGGCTCAGCGGGAAAAGGCGCATCATTGCAGAGCTTGAGGACCAGGGTTCTAGCCCTGGATCTTGAAGGAGCAAACCAACCTCCATAAGGTATCTTCCATTGAAGAGGCACTCACTCACACCCCCGTAACCACCCTTCCTACGGAGAGAGAGAAGTAAAAAATGCGTAGCAAAGCCAGTTTCATAGCATTGCATTCTATACCTCTGACCCCGCAGGAACCAGCAAGCCATCCATGACACCCACTCCCTCACCTCTGCGGTAGCAACACCTAGGCCAGAGCAGGCCAGTATGGAAGGGGCATCACAAACTAGGAGTTGAATGAGCAGAGGGAATTCCTTTGAAACACGGGCTCCCCTGACACAGAAGTCAACGCTAATCGGACCTTATTTTCTTGAAAAGGAGTTTTTACAGCAACTGAATGTTTTCACACATTTGTAAAGGGTACTAAGTGTTCCTCAAAGATCTATTCTGATTTTCTGGTGTTTGCAAATACAGTGCGAGGCACACGGCGCTCAGGAGGCGGCCAAGACAACGTGCAATCTTCCTAGAGGATGGCAGGTTCAGGCGGATCCCGATGGGTGAAATAGGACTTCCAGAGGCCAGTGCTCAGCAGGATGTTCCCTGCAGGAATGACTCAGGGAGGTGGGGGTGGGGTGGTGGACATGATGACAGAGAGTGCAGCCTAGGTAAAGAGCAGGAGCTGGTGCTGGAGGTGGGCAGGGAATCTGCGCCAAGAGATTCAAGAAGCATTTCAGAGGGCTTGGGGGTAAAGTATTGGCCATACAGGCTTGAGGGTCTGAGTTTGAATCCTGGGCACTCTTGTAATGGGGGAGGCAGGGACAGGAGGATGCTGGGGTTCACTGACCAGCCAGTCTTACACAGCTGGTTAACTTCAGGTTCAGTGAGAGACGCTGCCTCAAAAAACAAGGTGGGGCCTTTCAGATGGCTTCACGGACAAAAGCTGTTGCCAAGCCCGAGTTCAACTCCCAGTTCCCTCATAAGAAGGAGCAGACCAACTCTGTTAGGTAGTTCTTTGGCTCCCCGTTAGCACTGTGTCGCATCCAAGCATACACACAAACTATATATATACATATATATATACATATATATATGTATATATATATATATGTAACTGTAAAAACATGCCAAAAAACCAAGATGGAGGTTCATTAAGTCAAGACACACAAGGTCAACCGTCTACATGTGTACACATGTTCATGTGCCCACACACATTTGAACACATACACAGGTGTAACACCACACACACACACACACACACACACACACACACACAGAGTTTCAGACAATAGTGGCCTGGCTCACAGAATCCTCCCCTATTTTTAAACGAACCCCAAGGCTCATCCTGCCACTAGGCAAGTGCTTAGCCATGAATGACATCCCTAGATCTCTGTGTGAACCACAAAGATGGATGAGAAGAAGCTTTGGTTCAGCTAATACTTATTGAACACTTACTACACGCACAGCAAGGGGGAACGCTAGATGCTCCGTATAAGCAAGGATTCCCATTTCCTGGTTTTGTGCCATGCCAGAAGAGAAGAAATCCAAAACAAACTGGACATTTCCTTTTGGATGCCTCTTGATTTCCTCAAGACAAAAACATGTGACAGGTAAGAGAAAAGTCTCAGGAAACTTCTTTCCCTCTCAGACAGTAACATAAATAAGACAGGGCACTTGTCTACAGACATTTTTATGAAGGTATTAATCCACAGCTCAGGATACACCTCACTGTCCAGGAAAAATTAAAAAAAAAAAAAAGAAAGTTTAAAGCAAACGGCTAGATCTTGCAACCCAAGCAGTGACTTAGCGATTGTGAGGAGCTGGAACCAATTCCACACACAGAGGGTTGTTGCTGCAGCTCAGAAACATCAGAAAAGTTCAAAGGCTTCTGGAAGAAACCAGAGCAAAGTTTTCAGGAGTTGTTAGGTCTCTGGGAGACAGTTCTAATACCTGATGTGTCCCCTGAGGCAGATTCCACTCACTGATCCACAAGTTTCCTCAATGCTAGCATATCTGGCATGAGAAGGCAGACATCATGGCTTCCGGCACCTTCATTTCCCTGTCATGTTTATTTTGGTGCTAGGGACTGAACCCCAGGTGCTCATCCTGCCAGGCAAGTGCTTAGCCATGAATCACATCCCTAGATCTCTCTCCATTTTCCATTTTATGTCACTAGGCTGGTCTTAAGCTCACCTCTAGCCTAGGCTGCCCTTGACCTTGCAATCGTCCTTCCTCAGTCTCCTCAGACCAACATAACATTTACCTAGCAAACATGAGGTGTGCACAGCTCTAGCACATGAAAGCTGCTTAAATGTGTGGGTGGAAGGAGTCACATGGACGAAAGATCTAGATACCTAGTCACTGGGACTGATGCAAGGGAGACTCTGTGGGTTAGGACAGACTTCTGACCTGGGTCGGGAGGGATGAGTTGAAGTGTGCCGGCTGTGTGATCCTGCCCAGGGAACTAACTGTTCACAGAGTGCCCTGGTGTGGTGAAGGGCACAGTCCACTTAGGGCATCTGAACTCAGGTGACCAGACCCAGCATGTACCTGAAATACACATTCAGCCACAGTCTGTACCCTGTTCCCAAATGCACACCAGTCAGGCCTGGGTCAGAGCTCAGGTGAAAGGATGGCAGGTTCATTGCCGGTTGACAGGGATCTACAGTGTTGTGAGGCCAGCTCGGGCCCCACTCTGTGACACTTTGCTGAAGCCACCAACCTAGAAGTGAGCCCAGGCCACTAAAAACCAGGACATGTCCAGGACCTCTGTGAGCACTGCCCCAGGCTGTGATGGCTGTGTCTCACCTCTCCACACCACGTCCTGGGTTCCCTAAGATAAGAAGATGCCTTGGCTGCATTCTGTAACCAGTATACAGGATGGTTCACCTCTGCTCACACCAGACTACCCCAGAGGAAGAGGAGCTTGCTGCTGTGCAAAACACATTTTCCTAGAACATTAAAATGAATGAACAAACAAACAGCTTCGCTAGCTATGAAAAGTTGAAAAACTGGTATAATGAGAACACTTCTGTGCCCTTTGGCAAGACTGTGTATGTTTATAATCTATCCATATTCATGCATACACATGTGTGGGCATCTATTTCTTTGCATTGTTTAAAGCAAATTGCATATGCTTCTCCCTATGCAGAGTCTGTCTTGGGAATGAACATTGGTTGGATCACATCATGCCCGCAGCAGCCCATGAGACCCACTGGAGATTCAGATAACACTATCCTCTCAGGGTCTCCACTGAGACTTCCTCGTTGTCCTCAGACATCCTCTGTGGCTGTTCCCTTTAGCAGCCAGAATCCAAGCCAGGATCAGGTGTTCCATTTGCCTGTCAGGTTCCCTAGTCTCCTTGGATCCAAAATAATCCCTGCCTTTCTCTCACAAAACGTGGACATGTCACATAAAAGGCCTTGAAGTTTGTATTTGCCTGCTACCTCACAATCGGATTTGGGCTAAAGGTGTTTGGCAAAAATCTATATTATTCCACTGTCCCTCAGGAGGTACAGGATCTAAGTGTTGCTTACTTTTGGTTTTTGAGTGGAGTCTGAGGGGGGTCTTTTCCTGGTAAAAGTACAGGTCCTCTTTATAAACAATAAAATTAAAAGCAATGTCCACTGTACAGTCCAAATTCTGCCATTCATAACCACTATTTCTGTCACTTTTATTATATATATATATAATAAAATATATATATATTTAAATATATATATATTTAAAACAGCCCAAGATGTTCTTGAAAGCACCTCAAGTTGACCTTGAACTTTTGATCCTCTTGCATGTACCTCCTGAGTACTAGGATTGCAGGTGTGTGCCATGATCAGCTGGGAATAAACTCAGGGTTGCATGAATGCTGGACAAGCACTCTACCAACTGGGCCACATTCCCAGTCCCTGCTTCCCTCATGGACTAGCTGCACAATAGCAAAGGGCTCAGGCTTGCACTGTTGGTCTTGTTTTCTCAGAAGGGAGTAAAGAAACTGCCCGTTGCCATTTTGTTAATTTGGTGTTCTGAACCCTGATGCCAGAACAGACATTTGTTTTCACCTACAGAAAAGGGATCCTTTCTCTTTTCCTAATGGGGAAACTGAGCCCCCTGCCAGGGCTGGAGGGACACTTTGAGGCTATTGGGATGCCCTGGTGTTCAGTGTCAACCCAACTGTAATATGGTACTAGGTACAAATAATGGCCCCATGGTTCCAACCTCTAGGCTGTGATTTCCAGCTATTTCTGAGTAGCGGCTTCCTTCTTGCTCCCCAGGACTGGGCTACAACTAGTAGAAATCCAATACAGAACAAAAAGGCAGAACTTCTGCCTCCAAGGGGAATATAACCGAGCATGAGGCCCTGGAGGCCCAGTGCTCTGGCTTCAGGTTCTTATGAACACTCACAGGTAGTGCCTGTCTTTCAGTATGGCCGCTCAGGCCAGGAGCAGCTCCCTTGGAGGGGTTCATATGTCCTAACACATTCTAACACTTTTAATATTGTTGTTTTGGTTTGACTTTTGTTTGTTGGTTTTGTTGTTGTTTCATCTACAATTGTAAGATGACTAGCTCACTCTGTTCCTTCTTGTCCAAAAATCCAGAAAGGTATGGTTTCTTGGGTGGTATTGGGACCAGTTGGTTAAATAAAGGCACACTGGATCCCATATTGCTGCTTGCCATGGGATCCTTGTTTCTGGTCCTTTTGTTGGGCTGAGATGGGCCAACACAGGACCTCATGGGCTTGTAGACTCCATCCGGATCCCTCCATAAGCTTCCTCCTACTCCCTCATCGATGCTCGTTTGTTTTTCCCCACTACAAACGGAACCAGGCTTCTGCCGTTTCTCTTCTCTTTATGCTTGCAGCATGCCCACTGACATGTCAGGGACTCAGTTCATTTCTGCATAGCTCATCTGCGACAGACACTTAGGTTCATGTTTGTGTTTAGGTGGTGGCTTGCTCTTCTTGCTTCTTTTTGTATTTTCTTTTCTGAACACATGAAACATTTATCTAGCTCAAAAAAATCCTAGCTGCAAAAAAGGGAGGCTGAAAAAGGGCTTGTTCCTGTCCCTGCTTTCTATTTATCCCTCACAAATCACCTCTTTACCCCACAGGTAGCCATTTCTACTAGCTTCTGGTTTATCTTGTCTGCCTCTTCTTTGAGAAAAATATACTACTACCTCCATGCATCTCACACAAAAGACCCCACACAATCTGTTGCACTTTGCTTGAAAAGCACATGTCGTACAATCTCATCTCTATGACTGTCCTCACTCTCTGCCATCATCAGGGCAAGAGAGAGTGTGTTAATAAAAATGTACTAGCAGAACCATTTATTAACAAGCTGAACCCGGTCCTTTGGACACCGGATCTTGGGACTCCTGGAGAAGATAAGGGGCTGAGCTAGTCCCTGAATTAGCCTCCAAGCTCAAGGAAGCAATAACCCTCATGTCTCGGGAGCTAAATTCCTATTTACCTCCACATACCAGCACAATTATTTTTGTAGTTGCAAAAGTTTTCAAGGGCATTTTGAAGACCTGGAGCCTTGGGACTGGAGAGGGTGCAGGAAGGAAGAGAGAAATGATTAACAACAGGCACAGCCCCATATTCCCTTAAGCAAACTCAACCTGTGAACATGTAGACTTACAGAAAAGCAAAATGGGGGTGAATGTTTATTCTGATCAAATCTTTTCCTGAGGAAAAACCTTCCCTGGCAGGATCCTGTTAGAAGGCGGATTTCTCCAGTGTACTGAGATGACTCATTGCAACCTGCGTCACATTTACTTCCCAAACACCCTTGTGTTTATTACACGTCTATCTGTGCTATCCAACGCAGACCTTTCAAAAAGAATCATAAATCTGTTGTTGAGGATTTGGACAACTGAGTGGTGTGAGAAAAGGGTGGGGGAGGCAAAAAGCTAATCTAAAATTCTTAGGTTTTGTTGTCTTGGAATGGTGAGCAATGAGAAGCAAATTCAATATTTTCTTCTTGCTGAATCTGGAAGGTCCCTTATTTCAGGCTTGTTCAAAGTTATAGATGGAAAATTCTGGGTCTTTATTTAAGCTGATTCATAGTTACAGATGGGACATTCTGGAAGGGTCTTTATTTAAGGCTGGTTCATAGTTATGGATGGAAAGGTCTAGAAGGTCTCTTATTTCAGGCTGGTTTGATTATGAATGCCTCACTTACATTACAGTGCAGGGTGAAATGCTAGGTCTCAGCCATTTATACAACTTGAGTGACATTCCAGCCCAAGCAGAGAAAAAAAGCATTTTACTCAGGCTCATGATTTTTCCAACATCTTCATAATATAGTAACACTTGAAAACGTCACCTGTGAGAACCCTATGAAGGCATCTAGAAGCTGCCTTCTCCCTGTGCCAGGTACGCTCAGCAGCGTGCTGTAGGGCACTGTTTTTAAACCAGGATTTATTACATTAAACTCAGCAGCACATGAAACTTGGACGGTACTGAGTCTTCAAGTGAGAGGCTGCCTCCCATCTCCAGGGCTCTCAGGACTCTAGAAAAGATAGGAGCAGGATGCTGTGGCCCACACTTCCCAGGGTTGACTGGAAATCTAAGGGGAAGCCATGATGGGATCAGTAATTGCCGGGGATTCAGGAAGTCTGGGTCCCTGCTCGGCTGGTTTGTCTGTACCATCAAGTGGGGGCTTGGGCAACTCAGAGTTGTACAAACAGAAAACATATGCCTCCATAAGGCAGATACGAGGGCTGGAGTTCTGTGTAAATCTAATTATTAGCATGAACCAAAGGTACTGTCACTGTTTAACTCATCCGACCTTTTAAATGGATAACCAACCTTGAGGCTTAATTGGATTTAAAAAAAAAAAACAAAAACAAAAAAAATCAATTTCTAGCCATCGCATAGTGTTGAAATGAAGTGCCGCATTCTCAGGCAATTGTAAAATCTGGTCTTCCAGGGACTATTTTTTATTATTTACAACTTTAAAATGACATTACCCGTCTCGGAGAGCGTTTCACGCACGCATACACCTTTTGTAAACAACCACAGGCTCACATGTGCGTGCACCCGATGGCGTCACCATACAATCATTATTTTTCTGTTCGGCAGCAGGCTGATTCATCAGCAGCAATCTCTTCACACCAATTACACAAAAAACTGAACTGGGGATAATGGCTCACCACTGTCTGCAAATCTCTCTTAGCTGCAGCCTGGTCTCATCTTTGTAATAATAATAAGAAAAAAAAACCCTTGAGGAAGCTTTTTACCAAATCACATCTTGACCATTAAATCTTTCTTGAAGAAGGTCATTTAATTTTATGGAAAGAAATGAACAATTAAAATGGAATAAGCAGAAAGGAGTGCTGGTCTAGAAATTAGGAAGCTGACAATTCCAGTTCTAACCTGCCTTACACCTGGGCATGGGTCTCAGTTTCCCCATCTGGAGAAAGGGAAGGCTTGGTGGTTTTCTTTGTCTCCCTCCCACAGAGGATAAAAGAGAGAAATACTGTGATACCCTAGGTCAGAATGCCAAGGCAGAAAACAGACATTTGGTTCCCTCAGCACTTCCTGGGAAAATGAGACCAAATGATACACACCAGGGCACTTGGCCTCTATCACATCTGTAAATGAGAAATAGTGACTACTAATGGTGGAATTTGGATGATTAGCTTAAAGCAATTATAGAATTATAGTTGACAAACAGAAAATGCTAAACCCAGTGGTCTGTTTTAACGAAGCCTGATTTGAATGTGCATTATCAAATGAAGCCTTGTTTAAATAGCCCATTTTCGCCAGATTATGGAATGAAAGTGGAGGACCACACAATTATCTCAGCATTCAGGATAGTCCAGGGAGCTCATTTGCACAATTGGACAAATGATTATTTTCTTTTGCCTCAATTGACCAGATAATTGTACATGAGTCTCTGCCATTTGGCTCTGTGGAATGTCCCTTGATGTGGTACGAAAACCCAGCCTAGAAGGGTTTAGTCTGTCTGAGGGTGGTATGGTGTGGGGAACAGGACGCACACAGCCGGCGTCCCCCAGTCTAATTCTAGTCCCAGATAGGAAGCACTTCTACCTGAGCTGTCTACATGTCCAATGCCCTCATTAGCTTCTTCTGACACCCATCAACTCACAGGATCTGCTTTCCTTCAGTTTCAAAACAACTAAACAAAACCATCAGACAAAAGGTTAAAGGTGCTGTGTGGGTGGTCAAGAGAACTCCAAAAAACCCAGAGGTTTCAAAGAGCTGGTAAACACAGAAATACACACCCAGGAGCCGCACTCACAGGCACTGAGAGGCACATCAGATGGACCGCCTCCTGTGTAACTAATCATGGATGCTGCTGTCCCTCCTTCATCCAACTACTAGCGGCCCATCGTGAAAAGGTCTCTTCACATGGATCCCATGTGGACGAGATAGAAGGGACCCTGATGATCCAAGTGAGGAGGCTCACAGCTGGCGTGCTCTGCTATGACACTCACACACATCTGGGTAGATGGACAAGCTGGCTATGACTTCCCAGTGGCAAATGAGGAAGGCTGATCTTACCATATATACGATGTTCACAATTAGCAGGGTTTCACATCCCAGCCTGTCCTCCAACAGTCAAGATAAGAATCAAAGGCGACACGCACCTCAACTGCCCACGAACTCTGATTCAGTGCCCAAATCTCAAAGCGCTCTGCTTAGTGGCACTGTTCAGCCGTATGTGCTTTTATGTGACCATTCTAAGCCCAGATCACCACAGACTCCATTGCAAAGATGACTAGGTGCAGCTGTGCATACATGGTAGCAGCTGTCTGCCTGTAGTCCCAATGCTTGGGAGGTAAAGATGAGCTCACAAGTTGAAGGGCAACCTGGGCTACACAGACCCCATCTTAAAAAAAAAAAAAAAGTATGTGTATATATCAATTCATAGGCCTTCCCATCTCAAGCCATGTCAGTATAGTAGTCAAGGACTGAATGTCACTACCACTAGACTCAGCTCTCTAGCCTTATGAGAGTGACTTCTGGGCTAGCTAACGGTTGATAAGAAGAAAGGGACCATATTTTCTAGTACGAGAACAAGAGGGCAGGACACAAAAGACTGCACCTTCTGTGGGGAGCACTCAAGTCTGTCAGAACCCACTGGCTATGACAGCCACCCCAGACTCTGACCCTCCATCGTGTCCCCAAGGCCACCTCACCTCACCCCACGAATGCATGTACACAAATATCAATATTCTGCTCCGGACTTGAGGAGGACCTGGGCATTCCTAGCAAACACTGTCCCTAAAGTTTGCTGTCCACACTGTAGGAAGACATTTACTAATGGCAGGTTCTGGAGCCTGCACATTGCAAACCACTTTGGGCACATTCTGAAGACTGCCAACCATGCCCTTGTGCTCACATAAAGCATGTTTTCATAAAGAAAAATAATTATCTGTCTTTTATGTGGTTTCCTTTTTTGTATATTGGATTGCAAATTGATTGGTCCCTTTGCGGGCCTCCATTAGATAGACAAATCGGCGTTCAGACACTGAGGCAGAGGCCTCAGGCACAAAATAAATAGCCATGGCCCCAAAGATCCCAGACATGGCTAAAACAAACACATTTGAAGAAAATATGACCCCCATCATTAAAATTAATACTAGGAATGCGGGATTGCTCTTCAATCTGTGAGAGTGCTTTCTTATACAAAAAGTTTCCAGTAAGAGTAAATTAGTTTTTTTTTAAAAAAAAAAAAAGGAGAAAAAAAAAAGTCATTTTGGATAGAAGTGCTTCACTAATTGCTTTATTTAAGCATACAAGGAAAAAGTCTTATCTGACCAATTAGGTTGAAGGGTTTTATTACCTTTAAGAAGCCATTAGCTGGGATGAAACACTGCAAGCACTTGTGTCAAAACAAATAAATAATGCTCTCTCAATTAGCAGAGAAAGTGGTACATCCGTTAACTTAGACACACACTGCTTCACACAGTGGCCCAGCCAGTACCCCAATGCTCCCCACCCTCAACAAACAGAATGACAGACAGCAATGTTCAGCTAGGAGCCCTGAAGGACCAACACTTCCTCCTCTCCCCTTCCATCCCACTCTACAAGAGCCACCAGAACAGGAGAGGGAATTAGTGTCCAGGGGCTGGGCTTCTTCCCCAGGGCACTTCCCCGGTATCGGGAGAGACTAGCCTGCATGATTGTCACCTCCAAGGCCAGACTGAAGGGCACGATGAGTGCACAGACAGTGGCTGTCAGCAGGTAGAAGAGTCCTTTTCCAAAAGAAATTACCCTGAGGTACCTACCAGGACATGGGTACTAACTTCTCTTTTGCCCTCAAAGGCTTCAGATCTTCTATTTCCCCTTCCCCCCGGGACAGGCTCAACAGAAAAGGGCAGTGGGGACTCCAAAGAGCTAGTGTTCAAGGCTCTGGAACCAGCTATAGGCCAACCTGCCCATGGCCCCTCAAGATGACCATCAAGAGTAGCTGAGCTCAGACCAGCAACACACTGCCTTCAGGCAGAAGGAAAAAGTCCCTCTCCCCACAGGTCCTTGGGACAATTCCTAACCACAATTGTTAGGTTACCCAAGTGGGTTGGGGGAAAACCAACCCAAAAATCCTATTCAGGGAAATAAATAAAAATAAATAGTGATCCTTTCTTAAAAGGTCACTTTTCTTCAAGGTGTTCACAATTATTCAGCATGGCCTCCATAGACTGCTTGAAGCAGGACCTCCGATTTGAGCAGCCTACCCAGGAGCGGCTTACCTAACCTCAGGATAGAAGAGGAGGCTGTAAACCCTTCCTTCAATTCTGAAGTGCTGACTCCTCTTTCCCAACCACCTGTACTAATGTTGCCAAAGAATCCCGTAAACCTCTGAATCCCACCATTCCACAGCCCAGGAAGGGCAGCTGAGCTCGTGATGGGTCTTTATGACTCCATTTCCAGATATGAGCTGGGGTTTCAAGATACCCTTCAGTGAATTCTAGAGAGGCATTTCATATGCCTGGTCCAAATAAAAATGTAACATACTTAACAGGCCCATCCTCTTAAATAATTTAAGGGAAGCAGAGACAATTTTAAAAAGCCATCAAAAGTTACACAGAGACCACTAAAATTACAGCACTGTTGATGATAACAGAGCCAATGAGACACTCACACTCTCATCTTCAAAGCTCCATCACAGTCCATATTACTCTAGTTCTGCAGAGCACACAAGCACCATAAAGTAAACAGGTAGGAAAACAGAACCCTACTTTGGCGATCTGATATGCATGTGATATGAACATATACTTTCAAAGACAGGCATTTTTCGCGGGCACACACAGACACACAAAGCATGCATACACACAGGATTTCCCTAGTTGAGGTTCTCACTGTCCTCAGGAATATACCTGCTTTCTGGGCATTGCTAAGTGGCAGCGGAAAAGTCGATAAATCAAATCATGAGAATATTTTACTTTGAAATGGAGTGATGTTTGGTTAATAATTTGAGATCCACTAATCTTAAATGGGGTGACCCATTTAAAATGGCCTCTGTGTAAATTCACAGTTCATTAAATGGAGTCAGGTTTGGACAGGTCATTACATAGCTAGAATGTAAGTAATGGACTGAGTAAGAATGGCTGGGGACACACTAGCTCAATCTAGTTCATGACACTGTCAAGCTTTCTTGTAATGTGAGGTTGGTTCAAATGACCAACTTTCTGATTCAGGAGGTTTTGCTTAGTAACCCCTCTCAGTTTACAGTAGAAAATGCAGTGCAAAATTCTGAATGAGGAATACGTTATTTACAATTGATTTAAACGCATGAAGCTAGTTTAACTGGCCCGTCTAAATGTGTTAATTAACATCAATGATGGTTTCTTATTTTTCACACTTTGTTACTCTGATCGTTAACAGTGATGGAAAGCTAAATTAACTTAATGGGAACGGATTATAAATCCTTGAAGGACTTCTTGGTTTGTTTTCAGCTGGGAAGATGAAGAGGCATTTGCCTCTACTCATAAATTTTTGGTACCAAACTTCTTAAAAACCAAATGGTTAAAAAAAATTTTCCCAAAAATTATTTAACATGCTGCTCAGATATGAGTGCTAAAAATGAGTGCGCACATATCATGCGGAAGCTTCAGCAATGCCTGTAAACTTTCCACTCCTTTCACCTTCTAACACATGTCACATTACAGCTGCTCACAGGCCAGTCTCTTCAGCAACAGCATCAAGTTCTTAAACTCTGTACAGAGATGGGAACACACAGCAGTGCCTGTACTCCAGTCCACTGGCTAGGAGGCGTCCACACGAAGGTCCACTGCCCACTGCTGAGCCAGGGGCTGCGCTCTGAAGGCAGTGCAGTAGTGGGGCGCCAGCCAAGCCCTCACACCCAAGGAATCCATGCAGCAGCACTTTCAAAAACTTGGTGCCACTAGCGAGACTTTACACCGATGAGGACCACAATGAGGACCACGATGATGACAACCAGTACCAAGATCACAAGCATCTTCCGATTCTTCTTTTGGTGCTGCTCTGCCTACAAAAGAGGAGGGAAGGTGTCATTTCCCCACAGACCTCACAGAAGCCTTGGTTCTTCAGGATGGTCTCAAGTCTGCATTACAAGCCAGGCCTCATGGTTAGAACCTCCCTCAATGTGAATAAGCTCAACTACCAAGACCCTGTTCCACACTGGGATCGACTGTGAGGACACAGACTAAGAGACACCAAATTACACTGAGCCTGCTACTTCCTACTCTGGCTTCTCAAGAAGGTCTCTGCACCTCGGACAAATGTTCATTGTCTTTCGTGCCCATGCAGGAAAGGGTGACCAGAGCATGGAACCAGTGACCCCCCCCCCCCAAGAGGCCCTAGGGTCTCTTCCTCTGAACCTGGAAACCTCATGGTTTGAGGAAGAAATGGACAATGTGCCCATTGCTGGTCTCACAGCCACCTAAGGAATAACCCCACCCCCACCCCAGGGCTAAGGCATATAGAAGAACTTCCAAAGCCCCGTCTGCACACCTTCCCGTACATGCAGCATCCAGCGCTGCCCACCTTGTCCCTCTCCTACAGAAGGACTGTGGAGCCCCACACACATCAATGTGTGGTGGCACAGAAACACTAATGTCCTTCACATGGCTGTGGACTGACACAGACCCCCAAAGAAGAACATTCTCAGAGACTGCAGGGACTGGAGGCTGAGAGTCCTCAGGGAACCCACACCAGCATTGCTTCCTCACCTAGAAACAGGGCAGGAGACCACCTTGAGAGATGGCCAATGGGAGGAACTCCCGAGTCTCAGCTGCCTTCCCACCATGTAGACTGTTGACAGCCCCATTCCTCAGAGCAACCCCAAGAACCAAGGAGCCAATGCAAACCAAACCACACACTGGGGAACTCAAACAACTCCAGACCAAAAACAAAGTTTTAGCTTGTGTCCGATCCAGTCCCTCCTACATGGAAGTTTACCCTCTGTCTGTGTCACAACACAAAGCACATTTCCCAGTTGTGACTTAATACACTTCACAGCCGATGGGTAATTTAGCAGCAGCTCAAACCTGCTACCGAGTGAGAAGTGAGGTAGCTTTAGCTTGTGAGGGGCAGGCTGGTGCCTCTGTTACTCTAAACACCTACTAGGCAAGACTTGTCCCTATCCTGAGGTAACAGCACAGGGATCCGAAGGGTTTCTGGTCAGAGCCTGCAGGCTACCATGGTGAGATGGGGTGATTTCTGCTTTCAAAAAAAAAGTAACTGCTCATGACTTGAGGAAACACTTGTTGCATGGCTGAAGGCATAGCAGGTATCGATAACAAGAAGGTGGACAGGACTATTCTATCTATCAAGTATGGCTGGCTACTTTCCCTTCACAAGGGAACACATGAGCCCATTTCTCATAAGATTTCTAAAATGATTTCTACCAACTTCTTAAACAAACAGACAGAATGCAGCGAAACCTCACGAAAGAGGACCCTCACCAACAAGATCACAACCCCCACCTAACTACCACAAACTTCTCTGGAAGTGACTCAGTAAGGGACAATTAGACTTTTACCTGAGTTGAGAGCTCTCCATTAGCAACACATCAGACGTGAACCCCAACACCACACATTAGCAGCAGTAGGCAGACAACCTCTCAGCATACAACAAGAATGATCTAACCGACTGGTTTCTCTAAACAGGAAAGAAAACCCCAGACCCCACAGAAGAGGTGCCCAGCCTTGTTTGACCTCAAGGTGAGGTCCATCTGACACCCAAACTACAGCAAGCCCCACACCTGTTCCAGTGGAACAATGAAGTCCATTTCTGCCTCTTGCATTGAGGATGTGTGACAGAAGATGAAAACTTCCTAGGAATTCCCAAGATTTGGTAAAAGTACCTAAAGACCCAGCATTAAGAATGCTCCTACCTTGTGAAGCTGTTTCAAGCCATCCTCGGTCTTGACACAGGACTGCTCAACATTATAGTCAATTCTGTCGAGGACTGTACCCTGATAATAGGAGACAGTGCCAACAGTCAATGATAATAGCCAGGAGACTGAACTTCCAACCCCGAGACGTGTATCACAGACCTTGGGACCATCAAACCCCAAGCAGTGCCCAAATGACTGTGTCAGCTGCAGCAAGAACCAAAACCAGGTTTCTGTTTTTGATTTAGACATGCCACCTTCAGAAGTACTAGGGGTTAGAAACCTATTTCATAGAGATTGGTTCTGGACAGTGAAGGGCCATGGCTTTCCACTTCTTCCTACTTAGAAAGTTGGATCTAGCAGATAGAGAATACTAGCTAGGTTCCACCACCATGGCCAGGATGCTCCAAACACTGTCTAAAATGACAACTTGGGTCTCAAGGACAGGTTAGTAAACTGTCTGGTCTCTTGGTTCATACAAGAAGCATGGACCAGGAAAGGGGGAAATTCACTGAGAAACATGGCAACTAAGCAGTCAACTCTGATGGTACCTCAACATTCTACTTTATAATTGGTTTCATGGGACCAGGACCCAAACAAATCCCTGCTGGCAAGACAATAAAACACCCTAATCAGACTGTAACAATGAATAACCTCTCTCTCTCTCTCTCTCTCTCTCTCTCTCTCTCCAGATTAAAAAAAAATGGTATTTTCACAGGGAAACACAATAGCCCATATTACCTACAAACATACACGAGATGTGAGAAGTACATGTTTAATGGTTTAACATGACCATGGGGAGGGTTAGCAAGGACATCAGTGTGACCCTGCAGCACACACACCTGCTCTACAATCATGGCTCCCAAGTCCCTGAAGATCTCGTTGAGGTCAGAAATGGACTGCACAATCTGACGAATCTCTCGCTCCCTCTCCTCCACCATCAGTGTGTTCTGCTCTACCAGCACCAGTTGGTCATCTGTGAAACCCTGTGCAAACAAGAGTTTCCCTATTAGGAAAGCTGTGAAGGCTAGCTCAGACAACATTTAGGGAAAATAAACTCTGAAAATATTTTTCTAAAGCATTTGACAACAGATAACTTACTGTCTTGATAGGAAACAAGGACCCTAACCCCCAAACTGCATGGTGTGCAATACAGCAGCTGAAGTGGGGTGCAGAAAGAAGCCATCTGCAGCCACACTGGGCCCGGGTACCGCTTTCTGCATCTTGCATTCCGGGAAGCATATTGCAGGCCTCCCTTTGACAACTGAGGGCGGGGTGGGAGGGAGGCACAGCATGGCTGCTCCGCCTGCAGCAAGAACTATCCCGCTGATACAAGACAGCAGCTGTCCCCCATGCACTGCACAGGGGCAAGGAAGTTAGGAAAAAAAAGGAGCAGATGCCTGTCCCATCACATACCTGACCATACAGAGCAGCATCATCTCCATCATCCATTAGTGGCACTGATGTGTCAAAGAAATGCTGTGATCTTTCCTCTCGGTTCTTCATGCCTAGCAGACAGGAGCCCACTTTACTTCAATGTGTATGGCTACTGTTCTACCATTAAAAAGGCAATCTAGAGTAAAACCCAACAGCAAGGGGAGGCCCTTAAACAGGTCTAAAGAAGCCCACCTCCAGAGGGGGAGCCTTGCGTTAAAGCATTGCAACAGCATGCAAGTGTTCAGGGTATTCAGGGCAGCCACTCTCTAAATGCCCAATTCGCGGGACGCCAAGACAGACAGGACACAATCATCTGAGACTCTCTAAGCGAAACAAAAACAGTTATTCTAACTGCTGTTATAATATATTAACACACATCAGTATCTCTCTTCTGGAGCATCTCTAGTAAGCATTCTGATCAGATTCTGGAGAAATGAAGTGAAGACACATATATGCGGGTTGCTGGGGGAAAGGGAGCAGGGTTTCAGGGTAAGTGGAGTTTTATCCACTATAGTGCCAATACAGAAAAACCCAGTAAGAGGGAGAGCTGAGGCGAGATTGTTTGCACCCTGCTTTCAAGCCGCAAGGGCCATGCAGATGGCACTGTGTGGAGGAACTGGCTCTCGCATGTATCATCAGAGCCTGCAGAACCCAATGTCACATCAACAAGCCTTCTCTAAATATGCTGTGACTTTCAAAGTCTGTGGACAGCCAGAGATGAATGCTAGTCACCTGGACAAGAACTGTCTGTACCACTGCGCCAGGAGCCAGGTCTTCTCTCCTCAGCAAGGGTCCCCTAGGGAGGCAGCTTCCTCTTGCTCAAAAGGTGTGAATGTGCCTAACTAGCTGTTAACGATGAAAGGCGAGTGCTGAATGGAGAAACAGCCCCAAAGGAAGACAGAAAACACAATGTTTCTTACTCAAGAGTCCCTCAATCAGGGCCGGCAGCACTCACGTTTCAGGTAGCTGGACTGTGCATGCCGGAAGCTGGTGGACAGCTCCTGCAGGGCCTGTGCCAGGGAGGCCACCACATTCCGCAGTAGCCGCTCTTCCTGGTCGGAGCAGGCCCTTCGTGCCCGGCTGGGCAGGGCCTGCACAGCACGCTGGCACCTATGGAAGAGCTGAGAGAATAGCTCTGGCTAACATCAAAAGCCTCTCCTAGCCAAGGCCTCTGCCAGGAGGCAGCCTGCCCTGCAGGCTGGTATAGAAAGTCCAGGTTGGGGGGTGGGGTATGCATGCTCATGTGTGCATTTCGGGAGTGGAAGGGGGTGACTGGAGGTTTCATATACACACAATGAAGACCTAACTACTAACTGGACACTGCATGTCTGACTACTCCTTGACTTCCTATAGGAGGAACCCAAGACAGGTACTAGTGTGATTTTTATGCCCACTTTACAGATCAGAAGGCTGAGTCAGAGACTGAAGGAGAAACATTTCAATGCTGCTCAAGCACAAAACACGCTTTAGATACTCAATGTCCACTCTCAAAGCACAAACATCAAAGCTTAGACACCAGCCACATCACCTGAAGACTAGTTCAAGTCTTCCATTAGTGTTTCCATTAAAATGCCCATGTATCTTCTTAGAGAACTTTGTTTAGCATAAAATTGCAATGTGTGCCAGCAATCACACATTTTAACATTAAATGATCAACTCTCTTACTATGCTGAATCTAATTTTTATGTAATCTATAAACAATAGAAAAATAGTGCCTGTACTTCCAAGAAAACCACACACTAGGAAAAGCACTCATAGTGCCTGTTAGGGTTTTAGGTTGGACTGTGAAACTCTAGGACATCATGGACTGGGTTTAGGGTAGAGCAAAGGCTGGTCTGGTCTCCACCTCCCTGGGACTAGTTCGTGTCTTCACCTGTGTGATCTCCTGGGTGGTAATCTCGATGGCGTGTTCTTCCTCGCTGCTGTCATCCAGAGTAGGTCTGTTCAAATGCTTGTCATGAAGGCTGGCTAACTCTTTCATCTTCTGTTTAATCCGGCCAACATCATACTGTATCTAAACAAATAAAGTCACTAGAATTCTACTCATGCCTCGAAGCTTTCCATCTGCATTCAAGACGTTTAGCTACACCAGAATCTACATTCAGTTCAATTTGGTGGCATACTGACACACAAATAAATTTTAAATTCAAGTTACAAAAGAAAAAAAACAAAAAAGGCTGGAAAGATGGCTCAGCAGTTAAGAGCACTTGTTGCTGTTATAGAACATTGGGTTCATTTCCCAGCACCCACATGGTGGCTTACAATTATCTGTGTAACTCTAATTCCAGGGGATCCAATGTCCTTTTATGATCTCCAGCGCTGCATACTTGGTACAAAGACATACATGTAGGCAAAACACTAATATGCATAAAGTAAAATAAGCCAGTAGGTATGTCATATGCTTTTAATCCCAGCACTAGTGAGGCAGGACAGAGGCAGAGGAGGCAGTTTGAGGCCAGCCTGGTCTATAGGGCTAGTTCTAGGACAGCCTGGGCTAAAAAGAGAAACCCTGCCTGGAAAAAAACAAACAAACAAACAAACAAAATAAATAAATAAATCTAAAACAAGCAAGCACACACTCTTCCTTATTCCATAATTTGTCATTTCTTTCTCTAAGTCAGGTAGTTGCTGCTAATAGTAAGTCCAAATCATCAGCACAGACAGACAGACCCACTCGTACTTTATCATGTGGTATATATACATGAATAAACTCAAAAGTGTGTGTCTGAGGACACACTTTAACTGTAGCCAAACTGACTCATCCGACATATTCTAAACTATGTTGTTATCCAAACTTAAAAGGCAAACAAACAAACAAAACACTTAGGAACTAATGCTTAACTTACTTCATCTACTCCATCCACCCATTTTGGAGGTGACCGCTTTGTCACACCAATTGCTGCTTCTGGATCTAAGCTGATGCCTGACACCAGTGCCATGCGGTCATCAGCAAGCTACGAGTAAAAAACGGACATTGAGACATGATCAGAGGTCAATGTGGATGTGGCTCTCCCTACCCCCCCCCCCCGAGAGGCTGTGGAAGTGCAAGGGAAATGTCCATGCCTGTACTACAAGCTTACGTATGACACACTAGGGTCTGAAGCCCATTCCCATCTTTTCATGCACCAGTTCTTAACTTCTTGGACATTCTTGTGGACACAACTTTGACTTGGCTACAGAAATGTAATAAAAATGTCAGAGACCCAGTTCCTTAAGGAAAGACTTCTCAGCAACAGACCTAAGCCAGGACAGCAGGAAGCAGATCGTGAGTCTGTTGGGTGTGGCTGTGCTGGAAGCAGAACAAGTGTGACAGCAGCAGGCCTGCTGTGGAAATCATGTTGGTCCAGTTACCTCAGTCATCAGGCCATTAGCCACAAGTTAAAATATGCCAAGAACTACTTGGAAGGGTTAGCAGGACTCTGCACATGGGCCAAAGCAATCCTGCAGCAGCCACCTTCTGTACGCCAGACGCGTCTTTGCTTCAGCTGCATGTCCACTGGCAACACTTCCCTTACTTTGAAACAACAGGTAGTTTTTGTTTTTTAAATTTGCAATATATATTGCCTTTGAAATTTCTGAGAGTGGGAGGGAGGAAAAAAAGAACATAGGATTACCCTGGTTATTTATTTATTTTGCCTGGAGGTAATGAATGGATCTGAAAGGATCTAGAGGTCCTCCAAAGCACAGATTTTTAAATGTTAATTTCTAAGAAGCAAATGATACCCACAATACCATGGGCAGTGGTTTATAGACGTCCTCACATTTTGTAAATGAGCAACATCCATCTCTTCTTTCCTTGTAATCACCTACATTTATTGCTATGCATCTGACAAATTCATATTTGTTTACCTAACAATAGAGGCAAATCTAAAATTCTCACAAATGAACAGAAAACTACCACTCAAGAAAAAAAATAACCTTAAAAACTCTTCAAGTAAAAAGACCTACAACCCTGGAGAGCTCACTCCAACTCCAACTTCAGCAACCCCTGCCCCAACTTCCTCTCTCCCTCCCTCTCTCTCCTTCCCTGTCTCACTCCCTTCCTCTAAGTAGCCTGTCTCCACCTGCCCTAGCATCTAACAATGGCCACGATGGCAGAACTGGACCAAGGCCTGCGGGTTGTGTCCACATCACCATTGCCGACCTCGCCACTGCAGGCCCATGGTACTGCTATGCCTAAATTAATGGTGTGTCCTCTAGGCATGCACAGGCGACTGCAAGCCCTGGCAATTCCGCCACTTTAAGCCTTCACTAACGGGAAGTCTTATTTACTATTTTAAGCCTCACTAAAACCAGGTGAGCTGAGGAATTTACTTCAATCTATAATAGAGAATTGAAACTCAGAAAAGTTAAGCAGCTTGCCTTAAGGCACCATGCTACTGCTAATGTGACAGATTAAAACCTGGGCCAGCTGATTCCAAAATCCCCAACCTTCCCCTACAAGCTCACTGTTAGCTACCTGTGAAACACAACTGCAGTTCACTAAGGAAATAAATCAGGACAGTGGACAGAAAAACAGACAGCAAAAGAGACCCAGAGTTTCATATCTTCCTGAAGCATCTACACAGGCTAGAGAAGACTCTAGTACTGAAGTGCCGGTCTGAACAGGCATGTCCTGAGCATGTGAAAACAACCACTCCACAGCCACCAAGATTGCCCTCCTGGGAAGTGTACTGACCAAAGGCAAATCTCTTGCTTAGCCACAGCTCTGGCCTGTTATAAAAATGCAGATCTCAATAGACTCACTGCTACAAGAGGGTGGAACCTGCACTCAACTGCAGAAAAACCACAAAAAGCACAAGTTTCAATTGACAAAGTACTACTAATGAGCCATAGACCTTAATCTCCAATCTACATACATATCTCTGTTTCTATCTCTGTGTTTTGAAAAAGAAAGGATTGATTTGTGAACAAATAGGCAGTGCTACTTTTACTGTTTACAAATGCATATTAAACTGGACTACGTGGGAAGATGGCATCTTTAAATTCACCTGTACTCTCAGTAGGAGTCACAACTGAACATCCAGCCAGAGTGGACTGCATTGTTTTAAGCGGCACTTTCATTTATATAAGCCATGTCCCCATCCAATGGACATCCAAACTAAGGTCAGGCACCCTCTCATGCGTCCTAGGGAAACTGACAAACTAGGAGACTTCAAGAAGGACAGGTGCCAGACTGTGCAGCCACTACTGCTTCCCCATGCTGCACTAGGACTGCAGGCTTGCATGTGGCCAATTATCTGTCCCTGAGAGAGTCTGCGGCCATAGCTCATCATGACAGAAACCCTGTCCTACTGAGAAGAAACATTCCATGTCTCTTATCGGTAAAGGTTTGTAATGTGTATCACAGTTTGTACTACTGAAAAAGAACATGTATTTTGAGAAGGGAAAACAATTGAAGATAACGTCAACTATTTGAAATGGGAACAAACAGGAACATGAAAATGTATCTTGCGGGCAAAATAAATAATCCCCCTTTCAACTTCCCAAACCTCCCTCCTCTACCAAACATGCTGTGTTGAGCACACTGGTCTCCAAGCCGCCACTCTTCCCACAAAACCCACACTAGCCATGCTTCTCTCCATTCATCCTTGCCTGATTTTAACTCTCCCTACTCCCCAAACCCAACATGAATTGTCTTTTCTTAAATAAACTTGCATTTCTGAAGTTAAAAAATATTTTTTTTTAAATAAGAAAAAGTGCTACACAGGCTGCACATTAGAGAATTGAAAATTTAAAATTCTTGTGTCCTTCACTTGGGGCTGTCCAAGAACCATGGTTGACTGACCTACCTCTGGGCCCTGTTCCTATATAAACGCTGAATCCCCTGGCAGTGCTCAAAGCAGTGTCCAGACTTCTCTGCAGGGTGTCTATCTTTCTGCTCCACTTCAGACACCTGACCTATAGAAGAAACATATATGCACTCTTCCTAAAATATCTCACTGTTCCACTCTTACAAATCCCCAATTGCACATATGGGCTAATTCAGTGAGATTGAGGGACAGTACAGTACAGAGGTCTAAGCCAAGTTCAACAGTAGAACAAGAGCAGCTCTGACAAGCAACTGGACTGCACAAGCACTCAACATTCAACTATCCAGAAGGGATGCTACAAACCACAGCCTGGCAACTCTTGGAATGGGCCTGTGTATCCTGAAGTCAAAGCATGAGAACAGACAACATGGCCTACAAAATCTCTAGGTTCAAGAGGAATGGACAAAAGAATCAAGGTGTCACAAACCATCTTAATCTGAGATTAAAAATAATGCTTTATTTTCATTATGAAATTACTGAAAACACTTTCTAAATGGAACACAAAACAGAACACATACCTTGAGAGTCACACACTGTCTTGATAATGACAATCTTGCTAATTCACTGACTTTCCTAAATATATACAAGCTAGGAAAAAAAAAAAAAAAAAGAGTAGCAGCAACTCCTGCCCATCAGCACAGCACTGAGCGCTTTTGCCACTGAAGACACAATCCTTCCTGAGGGCTTGCTCCTTCCTTCAGTGAATGCTGAAACCCTTGGGCATGGAGATCTGCTCAAAGCCACAAGGGCTGGACCACAGATTTAGGTGGTTTGGGATCCTGATATTTATACCTTCTAATTTTTAAAAAGCTCCCATCTTCTGGAAGATTCCAGGCACAGAAGACAGAGGAGAAAGCAGATACCACCCCAGCAACATGGATAGAGAATGCTCTCCTCCTCAGCCAAACTCTGGCGCATATTTCCTGAGCAATGTCTCCAGGGTCCTCAGCTTGAGTGGCTAACCTGTATGCCTGCAGGGCTACCTGTATGGAGTAGGGGGCTCTCAGATCCATGGCTTCATGCCAGGATGCCCAAGTGCAGATGTTAATACTCCCAGAAGAAACTACCTTGAAGCCTGACCTCCCCCAGGAAGCAAGCTCTGGACACCTTTCCCAACAACATCCCTAGCTCCTCATTCAGCACCTGGCACTTCACAGTAATGAACACACAATTATAATTAGCTGAATGAGTCAACAGTAAATGGGTGGAATGAATGGATGAGGTAAATAAAGTATGTCGAATATAATTCTGGAAGCTACACTTCATGAAGAACATAATGGTGCTGGAGAAGGGAGGGAAGTGAGGCGTGCTGAGCCAAGAGCCCCAGTAAAAAGACTGCTCCATATACAACAACACACCCACTTCCTCCAGGGACATGCTAGAAGAGGCTAATAGAAATGCAAATAGAGATCAAATATTGCAGTGCACATCTGTGACCCCAGGACCTGGGCTGCTGAGGAAACAGGACTGCCAAGGGCTGGAGACCAGCCCCAGCTACATGATGTTACCCTAACTCAAAAACCCCAAAGAAACACAAAATGGACTGCAAGCTCCTTTCATACAATGCTAGTCTCTAGAACCTGCCCAGAGGAGGGGAAAAGACTGGAGACAAGATCCCCATGAGTGTGACCCTGAGGTGTTACAACCATTTACCTGCCCTCCCACAACCACACCTTTGTCCTCCGTCCTCTAGGGTGTTCCAAGCTGCAATATACTCAGTGAGGAGGCACACCTTGACATACTGCTCTGGTACCATATTCTGTGTGTCTATCTGGGTCTAGTTGTCAGGCCTTAACCTCGCAGGAGTTTCACTAGCAAACCCATCTACATCTGCTGTGCCCCAAGAAATCCATTCCCTAGCTTCGCTTTTCCTTGGCCCAAGGCTAAAGGCACTGGCACTGAGAACCCTGCATGGGGACAGGATGGCCTAGCCTCCACACCTACAGAGGCACTGAGCTTCAGGCTGTTAATGGAGTTCCGTGTATCTTTTCTTAACACCCAAATATGGATCATTCTTCATAAAACAAACAAAAAAAAAGGAGACTAGGAGTCTATCACCATTTGTACCCAGTATCCTTCCCAGCTGATTATGGATCAGGAAGCTTATTCAGCCTAAGCCCTCACAGGTGGGATTCTTATGCAATCATGAGGATTAAAGAGTTCTGCCTTTTGCTCCGAAGGACAAATGCTTGAGTGGTGCAGTCTGCTGGCATCACCAACTGTAAGTTTAGGCTCTTCCAATGTACAGCTAGAGCATACCCAGGAATAGGCACCTGCAGATTTGTAAAAGGAAGTGATCCGGATCTCCTGATCTGCCTTCCCGTGCAAACTTACATATTAAAATAAAATGGCCTGGTCTCTGTTACTGTGTAAAAGGTCAACCCTCAGAAAAGCCCTCACTGTCCCTTCATCACTGAGTCAAAAAGCGCCACTAATTCAGTCAGCAGTAGTGTCACTTCCCTGTCCCCGTCCCTTTAGGCAGGGCTACTAAAAATCAAGTGACAAGATACATACTCTCTTCCCCTTACTGGTGAGATGCTAAGACATGAAAACCAAACATATGCTGTTGGGAAGGGGCAGAAGTGGGCCTCTGTAGCAGCAGCCCAAACACGGAGCATCCCTCACTTCAACTGGAGCACCAGGGACTAGTGAGGTGGCAGCAGCACTCACAGCTCCATTGCTACCTGTCTGAGGCTTCCATCAGATGGCCTATACCTTTGTCTCGGCAATCAGGAGTCCAAGGTCATCATCCTTGTAAGCAGGTAGCTTGCTTCCTGCTCAAGCAGCTCTAACACGTGGCTGCTTCCAAACTGAGAATTTTCCCAAATAGGAACCATGGCTCCTAAACATCTTTAAGTCACTTCACATGGTGTGAGCAAAGCATGAAATCAATGCACTTCACGGAATAATTTAATCAACTCTAAATGCATGCCAGGGCTCGTGTCATATATGTGACTGCAGGGAAACAGTTATTTCATACACTAAAATCACCCAATACGCAGAAATACCCAAAGCACAGTACCTCATCCAGCTCCTGTGGTTGCGGTGTTGCCATCGGGCCATCCAGGCAGGAAGAGAAGAGGAAAGGCATGGGCAGACAGACACACAAGGCCATCAGGTGAGGAGAATGTATAAAGCTACTCAAGTTGACTACAAAACCCAATACTTATAAAGTTGTCTTGGATTCTTTTTTTTTTTTTCGTATAAAAAGCCACATCAACCTGTGTTTTTATTTACTGCAGTTCTTTTGGTAAAGGAGATAGTAATCAATAGGTGTAAAAATTAAAACACATTATAGATAAGCAAAAACATGCTTGCTTTGTTTCACTACAATACAGTGGTAATCTTTTTCATAAATATCAATTATTACTTGCAATATCACTTCTGAATCTCCTTAAAGATAAAATAAATGCTAAAATGTTACTATCATATAAATGCATTTTTAACATGCCAATCAGCTCAGCCAGTGTAACAAAATTAAAATAAAAACAATCCACAAAAGTGTTTACCAAGGACTGCATTTAAATAATACTGCAGCAACTCTACCGAAGGACCACACTAATTAAATCATGTGGCCATGGCTTTGTCCCCGGTGATGGAGACACGGGTGGAAGAGAGAGAAACGTTCCTGCATTAGCCCGGTATGTGTTGTGATTAGGCACAGCTATGTAGAGTGCTACACAGTACTATAAACTAAAGGGACAAACCAGTGTGAAAAGCTGGCATTGGACAATCAAGGGTTAATTTCAGTTGAAAATTAAAGATTCTTTTTTAGATCAACATGGAACTCTATCTTCTGAGGAGACAGTTACTAATGACAGATAATCTAAACAACAAGGTTCTTTTTTTCTACAGTATTGATCATGGAAATAATTAGTTGTGAATTTCAATAATCAACTGTGTTGATTTTTTGTTTAGCAGTAAATTTAAAAAAATAATTAACATAATATTCTTATTTAAAGGTTAGTAATACAAATGAAGCTTGACTATTGATACCAAAATATCACATAATGCTAGCAATAAACAAAACAACAAAATCTACACACACAGCAATCACACAATGCCCCGGATAGAAATATACGGAGAGAGCCTCTGCACTCCTGCACTTCCCCCGCTGGTGCGAAGATGCATCACACAGGCATGCTGTTGTGGTAGAGGCTGAGGAGACTAAGTCATGGAAATATCTCCTGTTATCTCATCTCACTTTGCTTTAAAAAGAAAACAAAACACGTATTTTTTAAAAAGCTTAGCAGGTCCAGAAAGAGAGCATGGATGTCTTTTATCAATACACCAGATGCAAGATAATCCTGCAGTGGAGCTGGAGCCTAGACCCCTGTGCGGGCACTCCCGGAGCTTCATCTTCAAGAGCAGTATTGCGAGCCACTGTCCAAGCAGCCTTCACGCGAGCCTGTGCCGCTGGGTTATTAGCTGGCCACACACACCCTCTTCTTTTCTTTCCTACAATTACTAAGCACTAAGAGGTGAAATTACAATCATGAGATCCTAGGAATAAAAGCAACACTTAGAAATACTCACAACTATACTTCACAACATCACAGTAACAGTATTAGCTGATGGCAAGGAAGGGGCAGCCCAGGTGCACCAAGCTGCTCCCCATCCCACCCTCCAGCCTCTGTTTTTATTAATCATTCCTGGAATTACTTGCACATCAGGACTGCATCAGAACACTACCTTTTCAAAGACCACCCTCATTTTATTTCTTAAAAAGCAGATTTTCAAAACTCCTACCACAAAATTACCAGACAATTTAGTCAAGACCTGAGTTAAAACATGAGAATTACCATCAGAAAAGACCATAATGTAGTCCAATGATAACACCTCCCTGTCACCACCTTCTAACCCTTTATATTGTCTAAACCAAGGCTGTGACCTGCCCATGGCATGCAACCAAGCAAACACTGAAAAACCCCAAACTGCATTTGGAGTTTATAGTCTAGAAAACGAGAGTCCTACATAAAACTGAGAAGTAGAGGCCCATCTGTGTTTGCTCAGAGGTCTGGAGGAGCTGAGCAGCACGAGCTAGGAGCACAGGTCTGTGCTATGCTGATGTTTATTTTATTCCTGTTCCTGCCAAAATTGACAGTTTGCTTCACTTTCATCCAACAAAGCACCCTCATTCCCAGGTCAACCTTCCTGCTCAAATGGAATCTTTACACACAGAAAAGCAAATACATCTAAAGAGAAATATACAATGATTTCATACTTGGAGCCTTCAGACAGAGACATGACTTTCCAGCAGACTGAGGCCCTTCGATGAACAAGTTAAAACTGACTGTGAATGGCTGTAAAAAGAAATAAAAAAACCAGGCTAGCCTACTGCAAGAGAAAAAAAAATGTAATTAAACTAAGTCCTTCCACAGGCCCTGAGGAGCAGCCAGGGCCAGTGTGGCCAGGGCCTTACCCACAATCTCACATTCATGAGGTAGGTGACCGGGGTCAGTTCCCAACTCCTCCACCCATTATTCTGCTCATATGAACCATGAGCACCAGCTTCATCCAGGACAACACAAGGTTACACATGGAAAAGGCTCAGCCTTGCCAGGCACCCAGTAAGCACTTAATAAATCTTCACTAATATTACAGTCAAGACAGAGTAAGGACCTCAGGTTCCTCATAACTGTGGTTAATCCTTAGGTTTCTCCCACCCCTAAACACACATTTTATTAAAAATAATGTGCTAGTTTCAAACTAATCTAAGAGCAATTAACTCCAGTTTCCATTTATAGATTGTGCATGCTTTTACAGCGAAGTATAGATCAGGCCGTCAACACTAACCAACTGCTCCCACCCCTGGTTCAGATTCATCTCAAGAGGCAAGAAAACAAGAACAACAAATATTTAAACCAACTCAGCCTCTCCCTTTCATTCATTCCAAGATTAAAAAAAAAAAGTTAAATATATATATTATATATATATAATATATAAAATTTAACTTCATAAATCCACTTAGGTTCCTGAAGCCAACTGCTTGTAATTGCCTACATGAGATACTGACTGTACTTGGCAGACACGATGTCAAGAAAGTTACGTTTGCACAGGCTTGGTGCTACTTCTCAGTATTTTTCATCAGTAACCTTGAGCTGACAGCCATAACACTGTTGTTGACTATGGATTTCTCCTTTTCAATTTAAAAGTAAGGTTGTGTGCTCTGGTCAGGAGAAAGAAGTATTAAAACAGAACTGCAGAGAAAACTGTTGAATTGATGGGGCCACCAGAGATCGCCTCACTCAAAATCCTCAATTTAGCAACGAGACAAAAGATGTCCAAAAAGATTACATCCACAGCAGAGCAGGGCTTAGACTAAATTCCCAGACTTACATCCATCACTCTCCCTTTATCATATGCTGCCCGAGGGATAATGTGATGGATGCCCAAACCTAAGGCAGACACAACTCCTGAAAATTACCAACAAGTGCCTTTGGCTTACACATAAAATTCCAACCCCAGTCTGTTTTTCACAATTAACTATACTAATATGAACACAAAAGCATAAATTAGTAGAATCTTGTACCCATTTTGTACTGAATTTTTAAAAGAACACAGAAAAGACAGCCCTCATTTACAGGGAAGAAACTTAACCTATACGTCTGAGCCGGGATGACTGAACCTAGAAAAACCCTCCAGAGAGCAAGGCAGCAGTTGGGTCCACATGCAGGAAGAATTAGTGTCCTCTGCCGCAGACACCAGGGACAGACCACGGTGGAGTGGGAGACAGGAAAATTGCTGGCATTGATAAAGGAAAAGACATTTCAGAAGTAAAAAAATGTGACAGCTGCTGGAATGTACTACCCATCACAGAAGTATCCAGCAGGGAAACATGAGGGTTCCAAAAAAAGGGACATTGGGTCAAGACCTTGAGGTCCACCTGGCCCTTGGGACTTTCTGAAGCTTGTTTGGCTGCTCCACGTCCTCAAATCCGTCCCTGTTTGTGACAGGTCTACCTGCACCGAGCTGTAAGTCTACATGTATGCATCGCCTCTTACAGCAATAATCACCAGTAAACTTGTAGCTTTTTCTTCAAAGCATTAGTATAAAAAATATGGGCTTAATGTTTTAAATGTTAAGGCTTCCACTGTGGTTTGTTTTGACTTGTGTGAGAGACGTACATTCGCACGGCACTCTGCAATCATTTCTGTAGTGCTCTCCTCAAATAAGAATGGGAAACTCAATATTAAATTTATAAATAAAATCTATTATTTTACATATTTTCTTTTAATTACACACAAGGCAATAAACACACCAAAATCAATGTCTAGTTTCCCCTTCTAATTAGAAATCTAAAACCCCAGGTAATGATTTTTTAAAATTAAATTCTCGGGTTTGGTTACTTCCTTTTTAATTATCTAAGTTTAAATATGCATTTACAAATTACCTCTTTTGTCTTATTTGACTAAGACAAATTTTTATTTGTAATTTTTTCAAGATGAAAAATGTGCTGAAAAAATGTAAAGTGGTAAAATGTTCCTGACATAAAAATGCATCACTAGATTTAAGAACTAAAAAGGGCTTGCCTTCCTGCTTCCTCAATTTTGAAAGCAAAATATATGAAAAAGTGTCATTTCAGTATTAAATGTTTCCATAGGTTTCTAGTAAAATAAACAAATTTATTTATTATTAGTTGAATAATCTAATATCACCTAATGTTGTCAATATTCAAAGTTGACTGATAAAGGTTTGATTTACTACATGGTTTTGAAATTTGCCAGCCAAAAATATGGTTTCAAATTTGTTCCGAGCTAGAAGCAATGCATGAACGATGCTGTAGTTTTTAAAAATTGTCTTAAGCATATTTTTTCTTCAAAATATTTATAATTTATAATGCTTTTTTGACTTCCAAAAGAGTCATAAAAAATTGTGATCTCTACTCTGTTAATATCATGTTATTCTTGACTATTTTGTGTGCAGAAATAATTTGTGAAAAAAAAACTTATAAACAAACTAAAAAATAACACCTTGTCCTAAACACAGTGAATCACAGCACGGTGTTTGCTTTTTAATGAACACAATTAAAATGTAGAAATGTAAAACTGCATTTTTGCATTTTAAATTCTAATCTAGGCAAACTATTTTTGTTGGAGTGCAAAATTCTGCCCCCCCCCCCTTTTTTTGGAGGAGGTTAGTTCGAACTGATCACACAGGCATTTCCACGGACCTGACTTCTTTCAGTTATCTAAAAAAAATTCCGGAGGTACTGGCTAATACAACCTTTCAATATTTCCAATAGTCTGACATATGAAAATATTTTTAACGTTCTTGACTTCAACATGAATTTTTGTTAAATTTATAAATCACTTTAAAAAAACTGTATGAATTTTCTAAATATGTCTGTATATTTCTTGACATTATCTGCTTTTCCAAACCAAATACTATAGCTAAGCATTTCAAATTACTTTATTCCACATATATAGACATACAAAAATATATTCAAATAATCTAATTTAGAGAAACATTTAAAAAGCAGCTGGATTCAGCAACATTTTTTTTTTCAAAAGCTGCCTGTCCAAGACACTGTATTTTTTAAACTCTCTACATTAATGGTTAAAATTTTTCTCTCATGGTACTCAAAGGTTCAGGTTGCTTTGAACTTTACAGAATTAAATTTTTAAAAAACAAAGAATATGTTTTTATCACTTAAAACTGTGACCCTAGAAGCTTTAGCATGGGTTTAGTTCTGGGGTTTTTTTGTTTGTTTTTTTTTCCTCCCCATGATGTAGCATAAAATCATCATAAAGAACAGGCGACTCTTATTTAACATAACTGAAGACCCACCACATTGTATTCATTCTCTCTCCATTCACTATTTCTCCATTTATTTCTGGAGACTCTTTTCAAAAGCTGTGTTAGAATGAACCCGTTTCCATGCTAAGATTTTTTTTCCTACTTATTTCTATGCAATATTATTTTTTCAGTTTACAAATGTAAAAATCCTTCAAATACAAATGTAAACAAAAGCCCCACCACACCCCGAGCTAGTTTTCTATGTCTTGTGACCAAAGTTTACATCCTGCATCCTTTTATTCCTAAAACTGTTCCCACGGCTTAAAATCCCTTTTCTGTGAATAATATGGCCATTTTCCATGGTGACTTAAAAAGGGGCAACTGCATTGACAACACACTGCCATCACGACACAGAGCTCAATTTTTCATCAGCATTTCAATAAATGACAAAAGAAAAAAATTAAAACGCAATACAGTGTCTAAATGGTGGGAAAGGTGCAGGGTTTCACAATCGTATTTTAAATACAATCCCCTATGGTCCTGGCATCGATGACTGTCCATGCCCCATGTTTTAAGGCTGCTTCTGTTCAAACCTTCCCTTTCAATTAAAGGTATTCTTACAAAGCTAACAATATTCATCTGCTTGGGCCATTGAGACCTGCCCCCTATCTGAGAGGGCAGTAAACTCAGTCTCAAGAAGTCAAAGCCTCCATTAAAAACAAACCACATACAGCAATCTTTCTGGAACATTGCTTTGAGAAAGAACAACAACAAGCCCTCTACTGCTACACGAAGTAAAGTTCTGGTCAATAAAATCAAAACCAATATGCTATTTTGAGGGGTTAATTTTCACGTCCCCATCATGTTTTTAAAAAAAGGTTCGAATGGAGGGGACAGCATAATTTCCTGTGTGGGAAATGGAAAACGAAGAGCCTAGCACCTTGCAGTATCACCAACACAAGCCCTCGGGAAAAACAGCAAAAAAATTATTCTTAGAGTGCATGGCCACACGGAGGACTTGGAGCCATTGGAAGAAAAATGGTGGGAAAAGAAAATAGGCTCACTCACACGCACACACACAGCACAACACAACACAACTCCTTCCTGTGGGGGGGTGGGAGGTTAGCTTGCTCAGCAAGGATTTGAGTCAGCTAACCAACCACCTGGCCCACAGAACCAAAGTGAGGCCATTGCAGGGGGGTGGGGAAAGGAGGAGAGCTTCAAACAAAACAGAACAAAACAAAAAAAGGTTCGAGAAAGGCCTAGGTTCCAAGTCCTCGTGTTAAAACATATGTAAATTGAAAATGCCTGTCGTGCTGTGACGACGGAGGGTGGGGGAGGAGAGCTAGGAGGCCCATAAAGTGAGAAGAGTCAAGTAAGATAGGGCAGGGCTTGATACTGTGGTCCCCATTGGGGGGGGTTGGCCAGGGGGGATGGTCCCCTGGCCAAGGATTCCCTTCCACCTGTATCACTACTAGTCGTCTTCGTCTTGTTGTTGTTGTTCTTCCCTCTTTTTTTTTTTTTTTCTTTTTTTCCTTTTAGACAGAGACAGACAAGAGACAGACAGACAGGCAGGCAGAGCCACAGGGCACACGGTGTGTGTGTCTGGAGAGGCCGCCAGGAGACTCACCGCAGCAATGCTACGTGAATGCAGAGGGCTGGAGGTGGTGTGACTACTCACTTGCTCGGCTAACAGCTGCCGGTTTTGGATGGAATTATTCCGCAACAACAAGAAAGCGTCGGTTAAACGCCTGGTGGCCATTTCTCACCCTTTGTGACCCCCCTTTCAGGGTCCCCCGCCCTCTTATATTCCTGATTTTTCACCCTTTCTCTTGGTCTGGCCTAGCCGGTTCCCCCTTGCATAGAAACCTCTCCTGGCCTTAGGCCAAAAAGACACAATTTTGTGCTCCGCCAAAGCGCAAAGACCCCTCCCCAAATAACGTACCTAGGCTTTCCAATTGTCTGGCTCCCCCTACCCAAGGCCTGGCTCAGATCTCTAAGCACTTGAATCCCCCCAATCCTTGTACTGAAATCTAACGTCCTGGAGACCCCTCCCCAATCCAACGTTGGATCCACAAGCGTCTAACTAGCCAATCCGGTTAGGGAATGGAAAAGACCCCTACCCACTCATTTCCTAAGACCTCCCCTAAGCTTTCTGGCGCTCTAACCCTAACTTAGCGCTTGCGTGTCAGGCATGTGGCTCTAACTCCGAAATTTGGTTAACTCTCCTCACAAAAGGCCTGCTCCAAACACAAAAGAGGCCGGAGCCCAGAACTACAAGAGAGTGTCTGCAGCTCCCTCCGAGTCGACAGAGCGTCCTAGGGCTCAGCTTGACCTGACCCCTTTCTTTCCTGTGTGGCTTTGTTCTCCACTGCCATCAGGCTGCAGGCCTCCACGAGGACCTCACGGCCTGCCTCCCCGGCTTTTTTACTCCTCTTCGCCGACACCCTCCATCCCGGGATACGGCTGCAACCCAGCCCCCAGGGCCGTTTCCGTGCAGTGGTCCCGGGCTCAGGCGTTCCCCCGTCCTCTTCCTGTCCGTCACTCGCGGGTGCCCCCATACGACTTGCATGAGCTTTGCTTGCAACGTTCCGGAAGCGGGAGCTCCCCTGTTGCCCTGCCCCTCCCCCCAGCTCCGCCCTCTCTGGGGTATTTCCCGGGGTGTCCTGTTTCCCTTTTCCTAAGTGTGTTCAGGCTCTGGGGCGGGCGTCCTGACCCAAAAAAAGCTTCAAAAACTTGGCCTTGGAGCTGAAAACCACGACTGGGGTCCAGGCAATTGTGAACTTCTGGTAGGATTGCCAAGCAGGCAGCATGTGGCTCTTGCAGAGCCTAGTCCTGCGCGGGGGTGGAGGGAAAGTGGAAGACGACTGCCTCTGCAGGCCAGGCACGCTCCACTGCAGGCGCTGGCACTGCTGAGATAGCTTTCATTTTTATTTTTTTAACTGTGAAAAATAAAAAAATAAAAAAGTATCCGAAAAACAACCTGGCCTATTTTTTTTCTTTTTTAAAAAGGAACAACAACAAGAAAAATAAGCCCTTGAGCTTTAGGCCTTGCAGTCCTCGCTGCAGGCGGTCAGGGGTCGTCGGGCACCCACCATTAGGCACCACAGTCTGCAGCAGTCAGTACAGTGTTGTACATGTCAAGTGGGAAAGTTCCCCTGTAAACTTGAAGACCCCCCTTCTCAGTCCCAGTCGCTGCAAAGGAACTTTCTGTTGTGGCTATGCCCTCGCTCTGTCGAACTGGGGCTTCGGGCTGCCTCCCGGTCTCTGGAACCCCGCATCCCTGACTTGCTACCCTGGCCTGGCTTGGGGAGGATTCGCCTACGGGCCCCCAGCGCTGCAGCTGCCACATCCCTAGAGCAGAGCGGCCTAGGAGGTCGGGTCACCAACAAGCCTGGGTGACAGACCTGCATCTGCAGCGCGGGTTCAAGGGGTGCATTGTCCGCAATGTTGGCCTCAGCTCTGAGGTCTGATTGGGACCAGTTTGGCCACACTTGGGGGTCTCCTGCGTCTCCCGGGTGCCAGCCAAGGGGAGCTTGGCACCCTGGCGAGGCAGGCGTGGGAGCTGCGTAGGGTCGGGCACGGGAGCCCTGGGTGCTTTTCCTCTTAAGGGCGCGTGTTCGTATGCAACTACACTCGCATGAAAAGTATCTTTCAAGCACACACCATGAATACATGTAAGAATCGAGGCGCCGGCGAGCAGCAGTGCTCGCTGATGCCGAGAACGACAAGGACAGGCCTCTGCTGCCGAGCTCTTGGCGGACAGCGGCGCCCACTCCCCTCAGCGGCCGAGGATCAGCGGGGGCTGCTCGGAGGACAACAAACGGCCCAGGCCCCGCTGGAGAGGTAGAAGCGTGCACTCGGCTGCTCTAAAACCACAGGCCCGGGTGCGAAAAAGCAAGGAACCCTGTGCAGACCCCGGGGGTTATTTTTTTGCAGTGAGGGAAGAGTTCCAGCAGCCCACCCCTTCGGTGAGAGCCGATCCCAGTCACGTGGCAAAGCCCCCTCCTCCACTTCCTCCTCCTCTCAGTGCACACGCCGTTAGTAAACAACCGCCAGAGCCGGTCTCCCGCAGGAACATTGGATTAGAGCTGTGGGCCTATTCTCCTCCATTCTCTAGAGCACACATCCTCCTCCCTCCTTGCAAAGCAGGGGCTTGTTTACTTCTGGCTAGAACCTGATCTCCCTCCTACGCTGGACGGCTGTGTTTTAGTCATCTTTGTACCCACTGCCATCTCATCTGGCTTTAACAAGCTCTGAATAAATGGTTTTTAAATATGTGCACGAATACTTCAGCCCTGAAATTAAGTTCCCAAATGCTCTGACCTCCATCCAGCGTCTCTAAAGCCTTTAGAGCCTTCTTTTAATGTATATATTTTAAATATATATATGTGTGTGTGTGTGTGTGCAGTTTACATAATTTTTGCAACCTGTACCCTATCCACCTCTCTGGGGTTATTGTGAAGATCAAACGCAGGCACTTTGTAAACTGACAGATCCCGGACAAATATTACATGGAATGGTAATTTGTTCGTTTTCTGCATTCAGGAAGCTTAGCAGAATAATTCTTGGTGGTGTGTTCCAGCCCATGATGAGGACCTTCCTGGTGAATCTTAAGTATTTATTGTAGGACATTTAGGAAACCAACCAAGCCTGCGTCTCTTTGAGAGAAATGAACAGTGCTCGCACATATGAATAATAGAACAAGAATCTTTTTCTCTTATTCTCAAAATAGGCACCTCAAGCAACTCCAGAGCCCAGGAACAGGAAGATGAAGAATCCAGGAGCTGAGCACAGGAGCCAGAAGGCAGCCTGGAGCAGCTGAGTCCTAGCCTCGTGGAGATGCGGGGTTCTGTTCATGAAACAGTGTTAAGAGCTGGGAAGAAGGCATGTTTCCCTGCCTGTCTGTGGTCATGTCCACATAGGCTCTGACCCACATTACGTGGGGGGGTGGGGGGGCGGGGTAATCATTATATGCCAATGTTCTTAGCTGTTCAATTTTTCTATCAAGTAGCTTCAGAAATATTTTTTAAAGCATCCCCTCTTGGCCAAGTATGTGTTATTCTGAAACTGAAATCTAGGTTGATGGTTTTCTGCTTTAAAGGCTTTCACTGTGACTCACTCTTGGCCTGGGGTAGGATTCTGAAATACTCCCCCAGCTTACAGAGCCTCCGTGTCCTGTTTCTTAGACTTCAGAGCCACTCTCTAATGTTTTGCCAATGGGTCCAAGAAGTTCCTTTTGGGAAGAAGTGTTCCATTGTCTCTTTGTCATCCTAATCAGTGCCGAGGGGAGCCATAAACAAGGACTTACACTGTGAAGTCAGGCTGCCAGAAGGAGCAGCCTCTTAAGAACAGGTTAGTGGTTTGACAAGATGGGTTTGAAGCATTGTGAGAGTCACACAGCCTTTAGGGAAGAAGTTTAAAGGATATGTGGCCGGGAAGGCCGTTAATCCCAGCTCAACACAGCGAGCAAGATGGGAATCTGTTTTTGCAGCAGTCCGGCCATCTGAAAGCACTGGTTGGGTTCCACACTCTCAGAGAGGAAGGCATAGTTATGGGAACTGAACATCCTCCAAGCACATGTTGGAGATTCTTGTTTAATGGTTTGGGAATCCAGATGTGTCTGTAATGTTTCCTCATAGGAAGGGATTTTACCTAGTCCCAATGGACACCATTGGATTTTTGACCTTTTAAAAAGGCAGGTGGTCCTTCTCTTACCCAGATGAGCAGCAAACATGCCCAAGCCTCAAGAATAGCTCACTTGCACAGATCTGCTAGGACAGGCAGACACAGGAAACAACAGCTTTGTATTCTGTCCACCTAAACTGTTCCTCACTGCCCCATGGGTTTCTGACCCCAGAAAGCATCTCAGCTCTGCCTTCAGCTCTGATGCTCATTTCAAAGCAGAGAATGGCAAAAGGCATCGGTTTTGTTTCGTGCAGACTCCATTAGCTTTCTGTCCGAGACAATTCAGTTCTATAAGCATTTCTCAAATCCTACTGGTGGCAGGGGCTAGCTGTTGGTCAAAGGGGACCCAACAGACCCAAACTCTTGCCCTCAAGTGATTTGCCTCTCCACTTCAGGTACCCAAATTCTAACTTTTCCAACAGCAGCATGACAACCACACGTCTCATCCCATTCATCCATCCTCTGCAGTCCAGCCGCTGTGACCTTTCCCTTGCAGAGCGCAAATCCGATCATGTCACTGCCTGATCGAGGCCCCGAGACAGCTCCCTCTGGCCACAACAGCCTCTTCAACCAGGCTCTGCACGAAGCAGGAGCTTCCTTGGCTGGGCTATCACTAATGTTAAGTAGAGACAGTCTCCTCTTGGTTGGCAGAAAAATTAAGCTAATGGATGGACTGGTCTCCATCTTAAGTGTTTTCTCTGCTCATTTTCTCTTAAACTGTCGGTCCCTGCTATTACATTGCTGTATTAGAATATAGTGTGGGGGTTGATATGATTTATCCCAGGAGTGTTCATTTCATCACAGTCTTTCCTGGTATCGGGCTTGCAGGGTCTCCATTCTGTCCCTCAGCAGAGAACTCCTGGGCAGGAGGGCCAGCTTCCAAAGCCCTTTCTAACTGTCCACACAGTGGAACCTGCCACCATTCCAAGGCTTCATTTAAGGGCTTCTTCTCTGCAGGTCTGGGCTCTTCCTAGTCTGCTTGGAAATCACTTCCTTCCAGACTGAGCGCTCCCTACAGTCTGGGGCAATAAGTGTCTGTGGAATGCATGGAAAGGTAGGTGGTTGGGAGGCTGGATTCCTGAATGGAAAGATGAGAGTGAATGCCTGAAAACCTCCATAAAGACAAGATACCAAGTGGCTGATGGGAACAAAGGGAATGAAAGTCCTCGATCTGCATCCAGGGTGGTTCTTCAGCCACCCTGGCTTCCTCCAGGTTGCCTAAGCATTTGGTGTCCCTTATTTCTGGGTCTTTCTAGAAACAACCTCTTTGGACAACCCAGGTCTACTCAATGTAAAGCCACCATCTTACTGTATTCAAGTTGTGGGGAGTGGACTCTCTCTCTTCAAGAGCCCACTTGGTCAACCTCAGGATACACATGACATTGAACACCCCCAGCTTTTGGCCTTCATGGCCAACCAAGGGGCCTCTTTGGAGCAGCACACAGCAGCAAAGCATATCTGCATTTCTTTTGCTGGGATGATGTTAACACATACGGCCTCAAATAAATAAGCTCCCATCATAACCATCGCCCTTGGCAGGAGCGTGAAGCTGCTGTGCCAAGATGGGGCTCATCAGTATGACTCACTCCTTGTGATATAAAGGAAATCATTGTGTTTTCCTACTGACAGGTATTGAGACAGAGCCAGCTTGTCAATTTCTAGTTTTGGGCGCTTTTGTTTTTATAACCACTGACCTGCGCTGGTAATTTGTGTGGTGTGCAAGTGCAGGGCTAGGTGCTAGCTTTCTCCCTGATGCCACTTTGTCACCAGAAGCTCCTCATTAGCTATGCAGCCATGTGTGGGTCAGTACTCTTTTGGTTGCAAATGACAGAACTCAAATCAAACTGGCTTAAGTTTAAAATCAAGTTCTGTTGGCTCAAGTAAATAAAAACCCTAGGCACAGCAGGATCTAGAGGGTGAACAGTGTGTTCATTCTCGATTCCTCTGTGTTGGTTTTCATTCTCAGGCCAGCCCTCCCCGAGAGGTGACAAATTGGTGTCTAGAAAGCTCTGTACTCGTGTCCTATAATATCACAACCCCAGCAGGAAGCAGGGCACTTGTCTTCTCGATGGTTTTAACAAAAGTCTTAACAGTTGACTCTCATTGACAAGTCCTGGGTCATATCCTTAGCCCTAAACCCTAAACCAGTAGAAAATAGTGATCAACCCCTTTTGTCAGTCTTATGCCCTCTTGAAGACTTAGACAGGTAAAGGGGCCGGGGTTAGACTCCATCAACTAGTGAGTTATAACCGAAACTGTGTTCAGGCGCAACATATTTCTGTCCTTAGTCAGTTTCCTATCCACTGTGGGGTCTACATGTTGCTGTCCTCTCTTCCCAGGCTTACTGCTGATCCTCCTTCCCCTTTAGACTATTTCTCTGGTCCAGCCTTATGTTTTATCCCATTACCTTTCATCTAGGTTCATTTCAGGAGCCATCTGCCACTGTACCATCTCCATTAACTCATCACCCTTCATTTTCTCTCTGTTGTCTGGTTCCAGCTGCACGGAGCTTCTGAACATTCTGCGGATGCAGCCTCAGCTTCTGGGTTCTCTCTAGAATGCACACTGTCTCCCCCAGTCCTGGTCCGAAGGAGTGGTCCTGTGATGCTCTTACCAGCCTTGCTGGTTCTGACAACATCTGGCATACCACCCATCAAAGATACTGTGTCTAAATGACCAAGCACCTGTCTGCCCCTCAGTCTTTTCCCACAGACTCTGCACTGATCCAGTCCTCTTTAGTCTGGGAAAATCTCAGCAATAACTAATCTAGCTAGACTCAAGGCCTTTAGCGCTGGCTCCACTGTGGGATATTTCCGAAATCATCTCCTGTAAGATCCCTCTGTCCACTGATGATGATATTTCTGCGTCATCTTCCTTCTGCCTGTAGAAGAAATGGATTCAGACTGCCTTAGTAAGCCAGAAGTGTTTCTGCCCTCCCTACCACACCCACTTCCAATCTCTCCACATTGCTGTTTCTGTCCATTTTAGATTTGATATACTCTACCATGAATGCCTGTCTCCACACCATTCTCCTCTGCAAAATTTCTAATCACCTTTCAAGTTAGAACTCTGACGTCAACAAGAAAATGCTCTCCTCCTTCATCCCCACCACAGCTAAGAATTCAGCCACTTCTCTGAGCACAAACACTGTGGTTACACATGGCTTATAGAACACAATGGACCATCTTGTATTGTGTTGTCTACTCCACTGGATTTGGAAGGAGTGGAGGATAGGCCCTGCCTGCCTTTCTCCTGAACTGTGCTTCCTCCGGGCGGTGAGCAATGGATTCTCTGAGGGCCTCCTACCTGTCAGCAAGCAACATCTCTAAGCCACAAGGAAACTCTGTGTTAATGAGAAAGTTGTAGGAACCTGGGTAGTGATTTTGTGTCTTTCACCAGTATATCTCCTCCTTCTGAAAAGCTGACTCATCCTCAGCTGGTAGTCGAAATCAATGTTCACCTCTAGGTTGGGTTGTCTGAAAAAGACACATATCACCAGCTCCATCTTTTTCTTTTCCGTCCTCAATTTCAGTTCTAAACCAAGTTCAGGGTTTCCTTTGGCCATATCAGTCCTGACATCCAGGTGTCACCAAGATGGGATGGTAAATTCACTTCATGCCTTTTGATGGAAGTAAAGGTCATTGGAGCAGGACTTGTATCAAATTACTTCTGAAAATGTATCCAGACTCCAGGTTCTGAGTGAATTCCATTCACTCTGGGCACACTGTTTTTTTCTCTGCTGCTCCTCCTCCTCCTTCTCTTCCTCCTCTTCTCCTGAAGTATGGGTGATCTCAGGAGCTAGGAATGGAAGGTACATACAGTGTGCATTTTCAGAAGGAAGGAGGGTGACTTCAACCAACTTCACCTCTGTGGATAGGATATGAATCCCAAGCTTATACTGTGTAGCGTTTTTGGAAGGGACAGCATGGGAGTTCTCTGTGTGACTTGTGCCCACTGCTGTGACAGCAGGACTGTCACTTTCTGCATTTCCTTGGTGCCCCAGGGACAACATCCAGCACTCAGTATTGGAATCTGACCCAACCAGTGGAGGAACCAATTGCTCTATTGAAATATCGAACGAACAGTTTCCATAAGCCCTGCTTGTAGTATCACAGAGGCAGTTACACTCTCCAAGAACACACAGTCTAGCTTGGGGACACAAAGCCAACAGACGGGAAACAATTAGTGGGCAATGGAGCTTGGAAAAATATGCTGAAGTGACTACACAGGCAGCAGCAGTGGGGGAAGGATGAGATGTATTTCAGCGAAATCTTTTTTGACAGAGCAGGTGAAGGAAAATCCAAATGTGAGTGATGGGAAAGGGCTTCCGGAAGGGGAGTGTGCTACCAGCAGGGACACTGGTGGAGCTGGTATAGCAGGTCTCAGAACCAATGGAAGGGTACAGATAAGCCTGGAAGCTGAAGGTGGATGTTAGTCACTGAAGTCAGCTCTTCATTGAACTCACAGAGCTGTTGAGTTCCTACTGTGTATTGACTATCATTAATGGTGCTAGGACACAGGAAGGACAGACACATCAATCCTTTGTAGTAAAGGTAACTCATTAAGGTTCAAGATGCTCAAAGGAAAGGAGAATCATTCCATTCTGTAGGGAAGTTTCTTAGGACACAGGAAATAAACAACTAAATAGGTTCAGGAACTCCCTGAAACTGACCAGATGCCAGGCTCTTCCTTCCCCAAGTGTATATAACATCAGGGTCTGTAAGGAGACACTCTCAGACATGCTTAGATGCTGAGGTGAAGCTCAGATGAACCAAGCTGCTTGGAAGAAGTTGAGGCCAGCAGAGCTGCCTGGAAGAGGTCAGACCAACAGAGCTGTCTGAAAGAAATACTCTCTGACCTATTGAGCTGCCTACAGGTTGTGCAGTGAGCTCCAGGGTCTCAGCTTTCATGCTGGGTTGACATTTGGTGATGCAGCTGACATTGAGTCATTTCTGCTCCTGTAAATCACCCCTCACACATATTCTTGTAAGTAACCCCAATAAAATCCATTGGTTCTCCAAGTTAGACTTGGGTGGTCTCCTTATTTGGTCTGTTGTGAGCTCCCTGTCTGGGGTGAGTAGATGTTTGTTAACATCCCCCAGAAATCCTGTCACCTAGCAGGTATGCACTGTGAACCTGGAAGCTAAAGGAGAGAGGCCAATGTGTGTGAGTCACCTTTGTATTGCTGTGACAAAATAGCTGAAAAGAGTCAACTTGAAGGAAGAAATGTTTATTTTCAGGGAGGTCAGGGCATGGTCATTTGGCACTGTCTTTCAGGACCTGTACAGAAGAGAACATCATGGGAGGGAGTGTGCCCTGAAGGAGACTGCTGACCTCGTGGTGGCCAGAAAGTAAACAGAGCAAGAGGAAGGACTAGACCTCAATACTCCACACAAGAGCATACCTTCAGTGACCTCACTTCTACTAGGCTTCATATCCTAGAGAGTCCAGCATCTTTCAGTAGCACCACAAAATGCAGATCAAGGTTTTGGCTTGTGGACCGTATTAAAACTTAACTTTTAATGGTTTTTATGGCTTCCTGGGAGAGAGGACATTTCTATTTTCTCCTGTGGAGCACCAGAAATCAGCCGTGTGTGAAAGGTGCAGAAACACAATCTAGGATGCCCAAGACAAATCTGTTGTTTATCCTTGTGGGAATGGAAACTTTCTGAGTGTCCAACAAAAACTAGCAAGATAAGTTAACTAATATCCGTCTCTATGGAACCCAGTGCAGCCAGCAAAATAAAGTCGATCTGTGTGTGTCTATTTGGAAGGAGCTCTGGGACAGTATTAAAAGAAGAAAACCCAGGCAGACAAGATGACTCAATCAATGCAGGCATGGTGGCACTAACCTGAGCACCTGCGTTCAACCCCCAAAACTCACGTGTTAGAAGGAGGTCAACGATTCCTGAAGGTTGACCTCTGACCTTCACATACACCCCTCCCAAGTAAATACATGTAAAAAAAAATTTTTTTTAAGAAAAAAGTTATGAAAACCCAAGATACAGAATATCATGTGAAAAAATCAGAACTGTATATTTGACTGTATATTTGTCCAACCGAGATAATAGCTGTTCCGGAGAAAAAAACCTGAGCAACATGTGCAGGCATGAGCTCAACTCAGCCTCAGTGTAAACTGCCTCCAAGGATGTGTTATATGAAGCTGGGATTTTTAAAGGTGGGTGAGGCTCAGGCTCTGGATAAAGGGGACAGTCCCACAGGCCTGCAGATGTTGGAGGTGGGGGCCTGGGAGGTGGCAGCAGAAACTGAACCACCCAAAGGCTGATATACCTATCTCTGGGGGTCATAGAGGAGCCCAAAGCTGTTTCTCACTCCATCAATCAGGGCTGCTGCAGACCTGTGATGATGGCTGGGGAATGTGTTCCCTTGGCTAATGCAACTGCATTTCTCGGAATTCTCTTCCTGGTATGATTAGAGTTCAATGGGTCACCAGGGACTCTTACAGGAGACGTGGAAGGAAGGGGAGGTAGTGGCCATTTTTGTAACTGACAAGCATTGTGTGGAGGACTTCTCCGCCTAAAAGCAACGTGCAACCCAACAACACCCGTGTCTGTGAACTGACTCCTGGCCAAGTGTGCATGCCTCAGATGTTCAGCCCACAGTCAGGGACAAAGATAACAGCTCTATCGTGCTGGTCTCTGCCCAGGTGGCTCCCCCTCCCCTCTACTTCAAATCTGCCTTCCTCCCAGTGGCCTGCGCTATGGATCTCAGGCATCCACAGCAGTCCAGAGACACATTCTTAAACAGGTTCCCTAGCCAGCTTCCAGAACCGTCCAGGCAGTCTCTATAAACCCTAGCACATTCATTATACACAGCTCTTATTTCTGCTTTCCTGGTAGACACACCCATCATGGCCCAGGCCTGGCTCCCAACTCGCAGAAGATGAACAAGAACTGAGTAGCCCTGCCTTGCAATCTCTTTCTAAGGGGAGGAACCAGAAAGCAAGCAGCCAATAATGAGACCTCTGAGAGGAATGAGTGCCAACGGAAAGCAGAGCATCCTGTTGTAGAGCAAGATAGTTCAAGAGATCTTTCTGAGCATACACAGTCAGGAGGGAAGCAGGGTGTGGCTGTGCAAAGGCCACCAGGACAGAAGGCACTTTGAGGGGGAGGCTGTGTAGTGGCATGGGCGGGGTGTCTTCGAGGAACAGGAAGGAGTCTAGAAGGCTAGAGCAGAATAGGGAGGAGGGTGCCGGGGGTGGGGGGGGAAGGGGAGGAGCTGGGAACCTGAAGCTGGCTCCGCTTTTGTTGGGCTTGGAAAGACACAGGAGGGAGCTTGGATCTTACTCTGAAAGCATGCCTGAGGGAAGGCATCTTTCAAACTGGGCCAGAAAAGCCACACAGATTTCCCTTTGAAGAGTGAGGGTAAAATAGTATCTGTCTCTGTCTTTCTCTTCCCCGGGTGTGCTGGAGAGAGAGGGTAGGAGGTGAGTTTGGGCTTCACTTAAAGACCTTCTCGCCCACCCCTGTTCGGGGCCAGGCTCCTTGTTGTCCTCTTCAGAATCCCATCTTTCCATGGGGAGCAGACTTCCTCCCACAAAGGAGCTCTTTTCAGTTAAAAGTTTTTCCCTCTGATAAAAGTACCACGTGAATCTGGGTAATTTGTGTGGCTTGCCATGTTATTTTCCTAGTACTTTCTAAACTGTGGTAACTGAGCAGGGAGGAGTCATCCTGAGTGTAGGCAGCACCATCTGTAAGGTTGGGGTCCCAGACCGAATGTCACAGCAACACCTAAATACTTTGATCTTTGAGGCAGTCTCCTGCCCTGCAATGCCTGAGGGCAAAGGAAAAACAGGGGAGAATCAATGCTGAGCAATCCTATTGGGAACAGTGTGACCATTGCAGGGTTTGGAGTCCTGCAGCCATCTTCCCAGGTCACCACCTGCCTCTTCTAGCTCCTGCTCAAGCCTCCTGGCTGATTTCTCTTTAACTGATTTAGAATATGATGGTGCATACTGATTATCAACTTGGAAGGATCTAGAATCATCGAAGAGCCAAGCCACCAGCTATATCTCTGAGATAGTTTCTAAGCTGGGGTAATGAGGAGGGAAGACCCATCCTGCCTGTGGGCAGCACCACCCTGTAGGCTACAGTCCTACAATGAGAAGGAAGCAAGCTGATGCTGGCATTCGCCTCTCTCTGCTTCTTGAATTCAAATAAAATGCCTTTCAGTGTTGTGGCTATGACTTCCCACCATGATGGTCTTGCTTGAATGCTGACTCCGATCAAGACCTTCTTCTCTTAAGTTGCTTTGGTCAGCCATTCTGTCACAGCAGTGAGAAATGTAACTAATACACAGAAATAATGCATGTACCCGACAAATACCTAAACATTGTATGGTCCAGGAAAAAGAAGCTATTTGCCCAGAGTCACACAGTAGCTTGGGAACAATGTGAACTCAAAGTCAAGCTTTGGAAAGCTGAGAGCATCCCTGAGCACATCTCAGAGAATTATCTTATTATCATTCCTTGCCCTTGCAAAAACCAGTGTCTCACTGCTTAGCTGACACTGATCTCTTTATCATCATCATCATCATCACCACCACTATCTTATCAAAATCTCTCAATGTAGCCCAGGTTAGCTTCAAACTCACGATCCTCATGCCTTAGTCTCCTCCAAGGGCCACATCCAGCTAACTAATTGTTATTATTTTTCACTTTGGGGTAAAATCACTTAGTCCTAGAGTAGTTCAAAAGTGGAGGTAGGTTGAAGGGAACGACACACTCAGTGGAAGAACTTGAGCCCACCGGGCAGACAAATGTCTGTACCCAACACGGGACAGTTGATCAACAGGTAGCCTGTGGCCACATGTAGATACTGGTTGTGCTTTCTTCTTTCTGGTTCTTTCCAGGCAGGAACCTCTGCAAAAGTACCAAAATGAAATCAGATCACCTCCCCCATCCTTGGCAGGCCACCACCAAGCCACTGAGCTTTCCCTAGCCTCATTTAGTTTATCTGCAAACAAGCTATCTAGCACTGTCCACCCCACCTCCATCCTGGACACACTGGGTGAGAACAGGGGCCAGGGAACTGGGTGAGAACTTTCCCAGGGAAAATCAGGGTATTGTTAGCAGCAGACCCCAGCTGCTGAAAAGAACAGCAAGCTCCACAATGAGCTGCAAGCACAGATTTTCTTATCTCCCCTCCGGCACCATGGAGAGCTGTGAGATTGTGTGTGCGTAATTCATTTCTGTTCTGTCCTTACTCAGAGCAAGGGCTGGGTAAATATTTGTTGAGTGAATGAAGGAATAAATGAATAGTCAACGGATGGCTGAACCTCCTGAGAGATAAAAGCAGTCCTCACTGTGAGGATAAAGCCACCGCCCAACCGAGTGTCACAGGAGGCCACCGTGGGCTCCACATCTGACATGACTGGCTTACCTGGGGACCCAGATTGTTAAGACAACAAGGGGGGTGGCATGCAGCAGGCAGTTGTCACATCTGAAAGTGTGACCTCATGAGCCGGCAGATGGAGGACACACAGGTGGGCTCAGGAAACAGTGTGCTATGATGTAAGGGGCTGCTCCTGATAGAGCAATCCAGGTGGACAGACCTTAATCTTAGGGATATTTTGAGGAATCAGGTGGATCTGGGATAACAAGAGAGTCATGAACACAATCAAATTATTTGCCACTTGGAAGCCAAGCCCCCACCCACCAAAACTGGAGTGTAATGAACGGGTCTTCTTTTGAGTTGAAGTTGGATTGCTGAAGGCCAGCATGACATGGGGGAGAGATGGAAAGTGGCCATCTTGGTGTCTCTGCTTGTTCCCCACTGGCTTCTTTGGGCCTAGCCAGCAGAGTGTTAGGCATGTGTTGATGGTGTCAGAACCAAGGATATTTTAGTTTTCAAAGTAGGAGGCCCCGGCAGACCATTTTCACAGGGGTAGGGTAATGGAGGGGCCAACCTGGAGGTGATCTCAGATCTCCTTTGCCACAGCAACTTGGTATTTTCAGATGACAGGCAAATGGGATGTGGTACAAGTTGATGAGAAACATCCCAGGATCTTGGTTTATGGTAAAAACAAACAAACAAAAAACAACACACATGTCTCTGGGAAGCTGTCTAACAGTGCCCATCCCTGTCAGGTACTATCTTTATAAATGTTCTGCACCCCTAATGAATCATTTCCGTGAACCCTCTTCTATTGTCTCATTTTCAGGTGAAAGAAGTAGCTTCAAAGAGTTCTTGTGGACATCCTGAGGTTATCCCCTCACTTCTCAGTGATGTCATTTGGAGAACTACTTGTGATACTCACAGTGGTCTTACGTAATAGCCCATACAGGTGGGAAGTCAATCAAAGCATTCAGACCCTCTTACACAGCAGCTGCTGTAGAAACATGGACAGCAAGGCACAAAGCCCCTGTCTCAAGCACACAGTAGACATGGAAGAAGTATGCTCAAAAAAAGCCTCTAGAGAAAGTGGTGTTGAGTTAGAGACCAAGAAACTTTCCAGTGAATTGAGTGTTGCAGGGAGAGGAAACAGTAAAGGAAGGGGATATAAAACAAAAAAATCTGGCAGAGGTCAGAGGGTGAGAGGCCAATAAGACCACTGATAAAGGACTTGCCCGTAGTAAGTATAAACTGACTAGTGCCAGTTCATACAGGTATGGAGATCAGAGGGCAACTTGTGGTCAGTTCTCTCCTTCCACCATGTGGGTCCCAGGCATCAATCTCAAGTTTTCAGGCTTGGCAGCAAGCACCTTTACCCACTGAGCTGCCTCTGAGAGGCCTTGACCTCTGCTTTTGAAATGCTCATAGCCCTGAGGAGGACAGAAGCAAGAACTTGGGCCTTCTCAGCTGCAGTGATCTGGGACGGACTTAGTTTTTTCAGAGCTTGGCTGGCAGGCTCCCAATCTGCTGGGAGGTCTCCTTCCCACATCCGTGTGATCGGCTGCCCACACTGCTTCTCCAGATGGAAAGACAGCAAAGCCAGAAGATTCTACAGAGCATCGGGACTTGTGTGAGCCACACATGAAGGCCAGCAAAGAAGACTCAGCAGGGACTTCTTACCTTCTCCATCCTCCTTCCTCCCATCTCCCCAACCATCTTGATGTGTATGCTGTCACTGATTGACATATTGTCAAGTGACTTTATTCTCCCCTCTACTGGAATGATGGCAGGAATATTGTGTACTCTCTTTCCACTCAATTCTGTCTTTAAGGTATACCAGGCTATACCCGGAGGAATAAAAAAGGAAGTTTAGGTAAAGAAGGAAGGGTCCAAGGCAGAAAATAGCACTGTGCCTTTGAGAACATTTTCTTCCCATGGATCCTTTGGCCAGTTTGTGCCATGGGTAAGTTTGACTATTTCTAGAGCCCAAGGGAATTCAGTGAGGGACGCCTGGGGAATAGGCAGGCCAGGAGAGTATCTCTGTAGTTCAAGATGTCCCACACCAGGGCCAGGTGGCTTTTGAAACCACAGCAGCATTCCAGCCCTTGTCTATTAGATCCCCAAAGCATAATCCACACGTTGCCATCCCAAAGGCTCCAGATGTTACAGATGTACTGTGGGGCAAAATCACCCAGCTGACAACCAGAGTGTGCTGTTGCTAGCAGCTTCCCGAAACTCTTGTTATCTCAAGGCCGGAAGCACTTCCACATTGCCGGGCCATGTCGCTCAGACCACTGACCCAAAAACTCACTATAAGGTAGTGAGGCCTATATAGTGAGCTCACTATAAGGCCTATAGTGAGTATATATATATATATATTATATATATAAAGCCTATATAGTGAGCTCACTATAAGGCCTCCTTTGATCACCTGGAAAGCTGGGGACAGCAGAAAGACTCTGGAAATATATGGCTCGGTGTCTCCCATGGATGTTGTGCAGGGGAAGAAGGTGGAGACTTCAGGAGAGAGACAGGGCTTCTGGAAGCTCCCAAAATCAGGTTCCACCAAGGACAAGTTTAGAGAAAGTCCTCTGGGAGACCACCCTGTGACTGTTCACTTGGAGAGAAGGAAAGAATTCGCAGTAACCAGAGGAGTCCTGGCCAACAAGCAGTCAAGTAAGTCAAGCCCACATGTATGCATTGGCGGCCAGGGAACTTTCCATTCTGAGAAGAAAGCTGAAACTCTGCACATTCTGACACGTGAAGGAGGGCTTTGTACCACTAGCTATGGGCACACATCCAGGGGCCTGGGATTCACCTTCTCCTGTTCTGCTGTATGATGGTTAATTTGTCAACTTGACAAAATCTAGACTCACTTGGAGGAGAATCTCAGCGAGGGGTTGTCTGGATTAGCTTGGACCATGGGCATGCCTAGAGGGGGTTGTCCTGATTTATGTTCATTGAAGTGGGAAGATCTGCCCACTGTGGGTGGCACAATTCCCTGAGTTTCAGTCTTGGACTGTATCATAAAAAGGTTAAAAGTGAGCTGAGCACAGCATGCATTCCTCCGTTTCTCTTTGCTCTTAATGTGATTTGATCCTCCTGCCTTGATTTCCCTGCAGTTGTGGACTGTTACCTGGAACCATGAGCTAAAATAAACCCTTTCTCTCATAAGTTGCTTTTGTCAGAGGACTTTAATTGTGACAAAAATGAAACCAGAGCAAAGATTGGTATGGAGAAAGGGCATGGCTCTGATAAACCTGGCCATGTGGTTTTTAAGCTCTTGGAGTTGTTGGGGGGAGGGAGGAATGACAGAGCCAGCTGCAACCAATGGGAAGAAAGCTCAGCATCAGTGTGGAGGAACTCCCTGTACTTCCTGGGACGATGTGAAGACACTTTTCTCAAGGACAGCACACAAGGTGAATGTGGCTGTCTCTCAAGAGGGCAGGGATGCATCTTAGTCTGACAACAGAGCTTATCAATGCCATAGCATTGTCTGCATGGTGCCAGGTTTTAAGGCAAAGATGGAAGATTGAGGGGATTTGTGGAGCTCAGCCAAGGCTGGGTACTGTCTGGTAGGGTTGGAGTCCTTGCAAAGAAGCTCCCAAAAGCCACTGTGTGAACCTGTGAAGGTGAAGAGACCCAGGATACTGGAGTTGCCAGGACTAGAGATGGCTGATCTTCAAAAGAGAAGTTGTGTGTGCGGTGGCAGAGCTGGGGTGGGGCTCTCTAAGTCCTGTGGAACCTAGAAGGCTATGTTACATGCCCAAGATGCTGGATATGGTGCCACAAGGGTCATGTTTCCTTGTCAGGTTTTGGTTTTGCTCACCTTCTTGTTCACCGGTAATGCCCAGATACTTCCTGCCTTAGTCAGTGTTCCATTTCTGTGAAGAAACACCACGACCACACAATTCTTATAAAAGAAAGCATTTAATTGGGGTTTGTTTACAGCTTCAGAGGTTTAGTCTATTATGATGACGTCTGGAAGCATGGTGGCACACAGACAGACATGGTACTAGAGAAGGAGCTCAGAGTTCTACACCCAGATCTACAGGCAGGAAAAGAAAGAGCCACTGAGTCTGGCTTAGGCTTTTGAAAACCTCAAAGCCTACTCACCAGTGACATACTTCTTTCAGCAAGACCACACTTCCTAATACTTTCAAATAGTGGTACTTCCTGGTGATCTCAAATTTAGATCTATGAGGCAATGGGGGCCATTCTCATTCAAACCACCACCCTTCCTTTTGGAATAGGATTTTTTTTTCCTTTGCCATTATATGGTAGGTGTATATGACCTATTTGCTTACATTTATAAGAGCTCACAGTGAAGAAACTTTGGAGTTTAAAAAAAATAGAATTGTTACTTATTGGGACTTTAAAGGTTGGACTATATTGTATATTATGAAAAAGAACCATGAAGAACTGAGGACAAGATGCGGACTTATGGCTTAAAATACTATGGTATGCCTGTGTGTCACATTGGCAAATGGTTGTTAGGTTGTGGTAGTTAGTTTTAGTTACCAACTTGACACAATCTAGAATCACCTAGGAAGAAAATCTCAGTGAAGGATTGTCTAGAGCAGGTTGGCTTATGGTCATATCTGTGGTTACAGTTAATTGCCTTAACTGAAGTGGGAAATTCTGCTCATTGTGAGTGGCACCATTCCCTGGGTTTGAGGATAAAATGAGGAACAAGTGACCTGGGCATAAACATCCATGAATTGGCTTCTGGGGTTATGTGTGCATATGATGTGACTAGAAGCTTTAATGTCCTCTTGTCTTGACATCCCTGAAATGGTGGGCTGCAACCTGGAACTGTGAGCTGACGTTAACTTTCTTCCTTATGTTACTTTTCCTCAGGGAGGTTTGCCATGGCAACAGAAACTAAACATGCTGGGAGGCCAGCAAGGTCTCCAGGAAAAGGTTCGCTGAGTCTAAAAGAGAAAAAAGTATGGCTAAGGGCAAACCTGAGTGATGGAGTGCTTGCCTTCAAAGCACAGAGACCTGAGGTCAACCCCTCCCTGGGGTAGGGAAAGGGTGGGCTGATTTACACCCATAAGCCCAGGCTGAGACAGGAGATTTGCCCCATGTTTGGGGGCTGGATACTCAGTTCCAGGCCCCCCGGGCTACGAAAGCTGCATGTGCAGAGATGCACATGTTACTCCAGCACCTAGGAGATGAAGGCAGGAGAGGAGCCTGTGCTGATCCGAGTGAGCATGACCCTCCTCAGACACATGTGTTTGATTGCTTGGGCCCAGTTGGTAGAATTTTTTAGAATCAGAGGTATTGCCTTCTTGGAGACTGTGTGTCACTGGGGTGTGTATGGGGGGCCAGGAAAGGGGGGTTGCAGTTTCAAAAGCCTCCTGACATCCCCAGTGCACTCGCAGCTTCCTGCTGCTGTAGTCTCCTCTGTCCTCCTTCAGCTACCTCTCCTCCACCATCATGGACACACTCTGGAACCCTGAGTCCCAGATGAATTCTCTCTTCTATAAGTTGTCTTGGTAACGGTATCCTGTCAGAGCAACAAAAAGTAACTAAGGTCAAGCTTAAGGTCAGCCTTGGCTAAATAGGAATTTTGAGGTCAGTCTAGGCTACTTAAAACCCTCTCTCAAGCCCACGTGTAAAAGATTCTTTCCTGGGCAGAGCCCCAGCAGCCCCCAGCCCCTGGTGTCATGCACACAAAGCAATTTCCTGTGCTCGGATTTGTGCGATGGTTGGCCTTCCTCTGAGGGCCATCTCATCTGTCATGGAGCAGTCACATGCTTCCACGCACCTCTATTCACTTTTCTCTCTCTTCTCACCTAGGTTGGAGAACCAGTCAAATAACAAATATTTCTAAGAGCCCATCATACATGTGCCAATGGGTTAGGGTTTGGGGAGGAGAACAAGCTGTCTCTAGGAAGGATGACCACCACCACCCCCCGCCCATGCTTGCCAGTCATTGCTATCAGTTGTCAAACATCTCTGCCGGAAGATCCCCCAGCCTGAGGATGCTGGTACAGGAAGCCCCAACTCCTCAGAGGCACTGCTCACCTCTCTAAAGGCAGTCATGAAAGACTTCTGGGAAGTGGTGAAGGGCCTTCCTTTCTAGGCATTTGTCCTCCGCTAAACAACAAATCAGAAAGCCTGTTCCTCCCAGGGGCCCACCAGGTCTTCCTGCTATCCAGACATTGAGGCCTCAAGAATGTCTCTGAAAGGCTGAACATGGTGATGCATGCCTTGATCCCAGCATTTGAGAGGCAGAGGCAGGCTGATCTCTGTGAGTCTACAGAGTGAGTTCCAGGTCTAAACAGAGAGACTCTGTCTCAAAAATCAACAACAATAACAACAAATATACAATAAACAAATAAAAAATAAAGCCAAATGTCTCCAGAGCTAGCCAAGTTGCCCTACCGTTACACACATTGCTCATTCTTCCTGGATCATTATTCCTTAGTGTCCAGGTCCCAACCTGATGACTGCTTCCTCAGCCATGTTCTCAGTAGTTCTCCTCAGGAGATACTGGCACCTCATCTCTTTATGTTTATCTCTTCTAAGGCGTGAGCTGGCCCGGTCTGCTTGCCTTCCTGACACCGCATTTAGCCGCTGCATAGAAGTGTCCGCAGACTGGAGGATGGATGAGGCTCTGATGGTTTTCTAGAAGGCTGGTAGTAAGCAAGCCTCTCATTCCCACTGCCCATGAAAACCAGCGTTCTGTGGAGCGCTGTGTAATACTGGTCCTAGCTCTCACCTCTTCCCTAAGGAAAGCTGCAGGGTGAACTGTGTCTCCTGTGCAAGCTTATGTCGCTGTTGAATCTGGCTTCCACACCATGCCCACACATCCACCCTGGGGGCTCCGGTGAGCAGTGTAGTCAAGCATGGGCTGTGAAGTAACTGAGAAACCATACTCTTTGGATGTGAACAGCAGAGTTGGGAATGCACACATGGCCACAGTCACCTCTGATCCAGAGGTATAAAGTCTGGGTGTGTGGCTGCATTCAAAGCCTCCCTTCTGCCTCTTCTAATCTCTGGTGGCTCTTGGCAATTTTTGACCGGTGGATGTATTACTCTAGTCTCTGTTCTGTTGTCACATGACTCTGTGTTTTAAACCCTCCTCTTTTCTCCAGTGGTCCCCCTTTATTGGATTTTGGAGCTCCCCAACTCCAGGATTATCTGAAGATCCTTAATTAACTACATCTGCGAAGAACCTATTTCCAACTAAGGTTATCATATTGTTAACTTTCCTCCTTACTATGACAAAACACCTGACAAAGCAACTTAAGAAAGGTTGGTTTCCACTCATAGTTGAAGGGTGCAGTCTCTCTCAATGAAGCAGGCTTGGCAGCAGGATGTGAGGTAGCTGGTCACATTCCACCCACCATTATGAAGCAGAGAGAGAGACAGAAAGAGAGGAGACAGAGAGACAGAGACAGAGACAAAGAGACACACAGAGAGAGAACTGATACTCTGCTTGCTTTCTCCTTTTTATCCAGTCAGGAACCCCAGCCCATGGAGGGGTGCTGGCTGTAGTCAGGGCGAGTCTTCCTGCCTCAGTTAAATCTTTCTGAAAACACTGTCATAATAAGAGTGGGCCTCCAAGGAGGTTCTTAGTGCCATCAAGTTGACAAGGGAGATGGGCCATCATAGCTGCCTGTGAGGTTCTATTGCGCTGACTTCATCCTGACTGGGATAAGCCCCTCCCTGAATGTCTGCCCATAGCTTTGGGTTTCCAGAACAGCCACACATTATTCTCTTTTCTTTCAGGGCCAGATTGAGGTGAGGTCACCTTGGAGTCCCTCACCATCAGCCCTGCTTCTACTTCATTTTTCATGTATATGTGTGTTTTTAAAATCTGTTTTATTTCCTAAACGTCTCACCAGGGCCAAGATAATGTCTTTAGGTTTTTGTAATACTCACTACTGGCTGACAGAGGATCCATTGTCCCTGGTCGGTGGCCCTGGGGGAGATGTAGGTTTCTTTCCTTCTGGGGCCTGGGGCTGGTCTCAGCTGCCCCCAAATCAGGCTTTGGCTGAGAAGTGGGCTGTGTTATGGACCCCGGGAGAGTCATAAACCTCGGGCAGGAGTGAGGCATGGTTTGAATGCTCTCATTTGAATGGGATCTGCAGCCTAGGAGAGATCAGCGTCTCCTCTACTGACAGGGTCTAGCTGACTGCAAGAAAGCTCCACAATGGGGTTTCTCTAAAGCTCTCAGTCCTGGCGGGGACACAGTGATTCTCACGCCCACCTGTGCTCTGATGCAGTTCAGGCTCTACACTCATGGGGAGCCTACAAGGGGGCACACCTGTAAAGGGAAAAAATCCCTTAATATCAGGAGAGTGGCTGGGGCTTTGGGGTACCGAAGGAATCAGGAAATGGCAAGGAGTTCAGTTCAGAAAGGTCTGGCAGGAAAGCATCTCCTGCCCTCTTCCAGAACCTCCCTAGCTCAGGCCATTTCTTCTGGGGGAATCATGACAGCTCTCATCTGCTCCCCTTGTACCTAATTCTTCATGAAGGAAGCAGGAGCCTCTGCAGGCAGGTAAGGAACCGTACAACCAATGGCCCAGCTATGGTTGGAGTGACTGCAGCCTCCATCCCATAAACAGGCTGGGTGCTACACAGATACTCAGCCTGCTGCAAGCCTTTCCCATCCTTGGGCTGGAGAAATGAATTGCTGAGTCACAAACGTCTGCCAGCTACAGTGGACATGGGCTTCTCAGAGGCCCTGCTTCAGACTAACAAAGCCCTGCCCCCGCTCCACTCCCGCTCTGACTCATAGACACCCACGCCATCCTTTACTTGTGTGGGAGAGATTTCAATCCACAAACCCTCTGTACTTTGAAAGCCACACACTATAGTGGAGATCAAAACAACTGCCTTCACCGAGGCTGGGAGGTTTGTGACAGGCGCTTTGAAGCAGACAGCTTGCCTCATGGGGAACAAGGGTGTCCAGCGATAGAGAACAGGACCAGAGCCTGGTGTCTGCAGAAGCACAATGTCTGGCACCCAGGGATGCTCAGTCATGGGAGCTAGTTAGATGGCTCAGCGGATGAAGGCTCTTGCTGCCCAGTGATGCAAGCTTGATGGCCTGAGTTCAATTTCTGAAAGTAGAAGGACAGATTGACTAAATAAAGTTGCCCCTCATACCTCCACACCCAGGCCATGGTCTGTAGCCCACTCCCATAATAATCACTAATAAACATTTTTAAACAGGGCTGGAGAGATGGATCAATGGTTAAGAGTGCTTACTGATCCTGCAGAGGACCCAAGTTAGGTTCCTAGAGCCCATGTCATATAGCTTACAACTGTGTGTAACTCTAGTTGGGATGCCTTTTTCTAAATTCTGAGAGCGCTCTCTCTCTCTCTCTCTCTCTCTCTCTCTCTCTCTTTCTCTCAAAAACAAAATAAATTAAAAAAAAATCCAAACAGTAGTGAAACCCACAGATACTCAGTCATGCTCAGACAAACCAGAGGCAGTATTCCTGAGGGTACCAGTGCAGATGGCCCTTTTGTGGGCACTGTGCATCCCAGACCTGTGTTCAGCATCCTGCATGCAAATGCAGTCTATCAGGGGGTAGACAGACCCTCCCTTGGTGAAGAGACCACGAATCTTCAGGGACTGGGCACAGGACACAGAGAGGGGTGGACCTTTGCCTGGCCTTCTAGAAGCTCCCGTTGAGTCAGAAAGACAAGCTGTCGAAAGCCCCACTGCTGATAAGGGTTAAACAGCCGCTCGATACAACGTTGGAAAAGATAGTCAAGGCAGCACCTGATTAATTGCCCGGGGAATCGCTGGCATGATAAATGTTTTAGGAACTCCGAGGAGGGAGCCATTTCTCCAAGTCAAGCAGAACCGACAGACGCCACGGGGGTAATTGTGCCCTTTTGAAGAGACCCATGGGGCTGCTGTCTGCAGGAGGTCATTGTCCCAAGGTGGAGACAGAAAAGAGCCCTTTTAATTTTTTTTTTTATTTTTAAATTTTTTTAAAATTCTTTTAAAGAAATGTCTTATGCTCAGTTGGCTACTCTTTGCTCACCTCTCCCCACACATTTTAGGAATCAAGAGCTAGCAAAAGCTCAGCATTCATTTCCTCTCTAGCTAGTTATAGCTCTAATTTGCATCTCCTCTCTAGAAAGTGGTGTTGGGATTCAGTGTTTACAGTATGGACCCAAAAAATAAAGATGCCACAGTGAGCCCTGAAAGCAGCTGGGGTATCTCTGTCTTGGAAAATGGTTCCATGTCACATTACAAAATATACCTTTCTCAAGAGAGTAGTAAGACTGACAAGTGTTTGGATTTTGCCCTAAAATATCAGGAGGTTAAAGTAGAGCTGCTTTTCTGAAGCTCTCAGGCCCTGGGTTGAATTTGCTCCGGATATCTATTGAGCAAACAGCCCTTTCATCATGGCCTGAACCATGAACCGATTCACGGATGCCCAAGGCTTTATCTCATCAAATCTCAACCTCACTGCTGAGTCTGAGGCTGTCTGACTGGCTAGAAACTCCAAGCCTGGATGGGAAGATGTCACATTTTCAGATAGTGGGGGTTGGAGGGGGTGTGGAGGGATCAACGCGGACAAATGCAAACGGCCCTTCATGGGCTGTGATGGGCAGGTGCAGCTGCCTCCCAGCCCAGTGGGGCCAGCTCCAGGCTCTCCTGTCCCTGGCAGCAGGAAAGCAGATGGCTCATGATGGATCACAGGGTTGTCATCTGAAGGGGGGGGGGGAGGGTTAGCTGAAGGGTGGTGTCACAGCTGGGGAGGGGGCTTCTGAGTTCGGAGAGGCCCGGAGAGAAGTGCAATAAGTTAGAGGCTGGATTTGCTACGTGGTTCTCTCTCTCTCTCTCTCTCTCTCTCTCCACCCTTTCTTTTGTTTCTCAAAGCTAAGAAACTAAGAAACTCAAAGCTATGAAAAATAGAACATGTGAGAAAACAAGGCCTTCAGAGCAACTAGATCATGCCACCAACAGCCAGTCCTGAGCTGAGACAGTCTTAGATGGCTACTGTGAGATTTTGCTAGGAATCCTCCCCTTGGAGTTAAGAGCCATGCTTTGGGGTCAGAACTGGTGACAGGTCGTACAGACCCACACCACTGAGCTAGAGTAGTAACGCCTATTCTCTCAGTTTCCTCCCTTGCAAACAGGGCTGCAGTAAGGATGGATACAAACAGCACACACCAAGGCTGAGAGGTGCATTTTCCTGGGCAAGCACAGGCAGGTGGGAAAGAGCAGGGGAAGCCCTTCCTACCCTGGGAGTTCTTGTTGCAATGAGCAGGGGAGGAGCCAGCATAGATCCAGGGTCCAGGGTTGCAGGAGGCTGAGGTTAGCAACAACAGGAGCTGTTGTGGAGCCCTTGGACCATGGTCAAGCCAAGGAAGTGGTAGCCATTTCCAGGAAAAATACAGTGACAAAGTCTTGGAGGCAGCAACACTCCTATGTTTATAGGACAGTCAGAGTATCAGCCAATGGGAGACAGAGCAAGAGAGGAAGGGGGTTAGGAAGTCTATTTTATTTTAAATTAAAAACAAGTTCCATATGTTGATCCCCAAGGAAGGCAGCCTTGGCACTGAAGGAGCTGGCAGTTATTTGAAGATGGGCTGTCTTGGGAGTAGGCCTTATAGAAGCTATGTCATCAAATATTTCATCATTGTTTGAGCTTTTGGGGGAAACAATATCTCATGAGCTCCCCCCCTCCCCTGGTATACAATATTACCAGGTCAGGAAGCTGGAATGAAGTGGGAGGAGACAATTCTTCCAGAGACCCTGGAGTCTCTGCCCAGGATTCTCCCTGCCACTCCTGTGACTGGGGTGTTCCCAGAAGCAAGACCAAGAGCAGCCATTCCACCACCCTTGAAGCTATCCCACTGTCACCACTGATAAGGCTGCTTTTTCCAGAGACTCTTGTCATTGTCTCTGCTACCATGATGGAGTCCAACCTTAGACTCCTGACCTCTGAAGCCCATCCAAAAGGAAGCAACCCATATAGCCTTCCAGCTGAGGTTCCTATAGGATATTGCCAGGTCCACTAGTCCTGTATACACAGAAGCATCACACAGCTCATAAAAAGATGACACAAAGCACATACTAAGTTCAGGCCAGGCATGGTGCCACATGCTCAAAAGATGTCTCAGGTCACTTCCGTGAACATAGGTCTCCCCTTCAGTGAATCAGGAAACAGGACCCGATAATGGAAGAGGATCATGACAGTTAATCTTGGTTGTCAGCTCTGGGCTTGTCTGTGAGGGAATATAAAGATGTGGCCAGTTGAAGGTGAAAGACCCATCCTAATTGTGAACACTACTATCTCGTGGGCGGGGGTCCTGGACTGGATAAAAAGGAGCAAGCAAGCTGAGAAGCAGTGTTCTTTTCCCTCTGCTTCCTGACTGCAGACACATGACCAGCTGCTTCAAGCTCCTGCCACCATGGCCTTCCCGTCATGATGGACTGAACCTTCAACTGTGAGCTGGAGTGAACCCTTCGTTCTTTAAGTTGCTTTTGTCACCTGTTTTATCACAGCAGTGAGAAAAGCAACATATTAGGGCTTGATTAAGAAAATGGGGCACTTGAACCCAGGTCTTCACCATCTCATTATCTTTTTCTAAAGTCTCACAGCCTTTAAAAATCCTAATGCTTTACAAGCTCAATGTCTCTTTAAAACACTAAAATCCCTTAACAGTAGTTCCCGTAAAATAAAAAAAATAAAAAAGAAAGAAAAACTGTACACGTTCTTATTTTAAAAGAGAAGAATCAGGGCATGGAAAGAATCTGATCAGAGCCAAATCAAACTTCAGCAGTATAAACCCAGATCCTGCAGCTCCACATCCAGTATCTGGAACTAACTCATGATTTTCTGGCTGAAAAAGGCTTAGGGAGTCCCACGCCATCAGCTCTGCTACCCACAACATACACAGCTTCTCCCAGGACTGGACTCTCTCCACTCCACACTTGCATCACACCACATCCTTGGTGGACTTCCCTCAGTATTGACATTTCCAATATCCTGGGATCTCTGTTGCAAATGAGACTACACCTTCACCAATGGGCCCTCTGACCTCTCCACACGGTGGCCAGCCCCACCTTCTATTGAGAACTCCTTCAATTCTGCAGTTTTCATGCCTTCAAAATGAGCGCCACATGGGGACTCTTACGCATTGCCAAAATAGGCTGACAGCTTGAGAAGTAGCCTTGGTCCCTCTGGACAGCAACTTCTGTACTGACCTGGAGCAAATACTTGCCTGATGTCCCAGTGAAGCACAAAAGGTTTCATTTTAGTGGTGTATATCTCTTGTCAATCACAACCATTTCTTCAGACCCAGGTGATCAGCCCACACAAATTTTAAACCCAAAACATCATACAAAGAGGTTGTATCCCAACTCTGGATCTTAGCTTCTGTATGAAGCCTCACCGGCCAGGTCTACACCAGGTGTATTTCTCTAGGCTTTAATGACTTCTAAGCTCCCACAATTATGGCCTGTTAAGATCTGAGAGGACTTTCAGCCTAAAGTTTCAAATGCTTCCAAAATCCTCCAATTTAATAGTCCAAAGGCACAGAAAGCCACATCACAGCCACACCCCACTTCCTTACTACCTCTTTCTGTGCTAATTTTTTGCTGTTTTTGTTTTTTGTTTTGTTTTTTTTTTTTTTTTGTAATTAGAAACAAAAATGAAACAACAAATAACAACAAAACCACTCTCACCAAAAGTAACTTGGTTTACATGTCCATGTCACAGCTTGTCATTGAAAGAAATCGGGGCAGGAACTCTAGTAGGGACTTGGAGAAAGAAATCACACACACACACAAACAACAACAACAACAACAACAACAACAAAACCATTGCTTTCTGGCATACTCCCAGGCTCAAATTTAGCTAGTTTTCTTACTACCTGCCTAGGGATTGTACCACCCACAGTGGGCTGGCCCTTTTCATCTACTCACCATCAAGACAACCTCTCACAGAAGGGCGCACATGCCAACCCAACTTTGGCAATTTCTCAACAGAGACTCCCTTCTCAGGTGACTCTAGGCTGTCAAGTTGACAGTTAAAGCTAAGTAGGACACCTAAGGAGTCCTAAAACATCTTGCTTTCCACCAGCACCTCTAATGCACTGTGGACATCTAGTCCATTTCCATATCTTGGCTCATTCTCATGCTAACTTGGTTTTTCCTGCTGGACTCTTGGCCTTGCTTAAAGAACTTCTAGAGATATGTCTGAGTTCCTTCCAAGAAAATGAGCCCATGGGCAGGGAGCTGGTATTCCAACCTACAGTAATAAAGAGATTACGAGTCACAGTCACCCTATTGCCTCTGAACACTGTGTTAAGTCTCCCCAGCCCATGCCACGGACTCTTGTGGAACTCAGTTTCTTACACTAAGGTCATGAAACTGAAAGTGATGTTCACACACACTCACACACACACACACACACACAAATGGCATCAGTAAAATGTTTCTAAATATGCAACAGCCAAGTTACTTCAAAATGAAATATGTCACGAAACTAAGGTGGTTTTTGCAGTGTTCACCCATATTGCACCATGCAACATCACTGAAATCTTGGTTCTGACGAACTTTATAATGTATTTTCATCACATTATCCAATGAAATCCATCAGCTCTGATTCTAGACTGCTATATAATGGAGTGGCTTGTTGGGAGTGGGTTGTATTATGTTAGAGAGAGAGAGAGAGGGAGAGAGAGAGAGAGGAGAATCAGCCTTGGATGTCATTCCTCAAGAAGTATCCATGTTGTTTTTGAGGCAGAGTCTCTCTCTCTCTCTTAGACCTAGGGATCACAGTGGTAGGCTGGCTAAACCTGTCTGTCTGTCTCGTCAGCACAATTACTAGTGCGTGCCACCACACTCAGATCTGTAAGTGAGCTAAGGGCCTGGGCTCAGGTCCTCGTGCTTTTGCAGCAAGTGTTTATAGACTGGGTTGCCTTCCTGGCCTGGTTCTCAGTGCTTCAGTTGTACATGAAAAGCTCCCTGCTCTCACAGTAACAGGACCATTTAATTACAGAAAACAAAGGCTTTTCATATTTCTTACTGGCACTCCTCAGCATGTAAATATCAAATTAGTATATATTTGGATTGTACTGTGTTAGAGTGTTTGACTTTAAGAATTGATGTTTGAGTTTCTGACTTGAGTTGCATTTTAAAAACCATTAAATGAATTCTGGCTTGGGATTAGGACAGAATTTCCAACAGTTTCTGAAATGGCCCTAAACATACATCTACCATTTTGTACTATGTATTTATGCAAAGTGGTATTCTCAGCATTGATGATTATAAAATCAAAATATTGAGCAACTCTGAAAAACATTGAAGATGCTCGACACTCTACACTATTAAGTATTCAGCCAAGATTTAATTCTTTATGTAAAAATGAGCAAGCACGTCCATCTCATTAGCATGCAAATTTGCTTTCATCTTTAATAAATGGTAAAATTATGTGTATATCAAAGAATTGTTTTTAAATTAATTTCTTTGTGATTTATATCAGTGTTTGATTTGTACACCTAATTCATATACCTATGTTCCAAAGGCTACATAAAAATTTATCAGACAATAAACAGTGTGGGGCTGGGAAGATGGCTCAGTCTCTAAGACTGCTTGCTGTGCAAGTACAAGGAAGTGAGTTTAGATTCTTAGCACCCATGTAAAAGCTAGGCATGGCTGTGTGTGCTTTATAACCCCTACATAATGAGTGCTGAGACCAGTGAATCCTGAGGTCAACCAGGTTGGCCAAAACAGTGAGCTTTAGATTCAGTGAGAGATCTTATCTCAAGATAATAAGGTAGAGAATGATAGAGGGAGACATTTCTTCTGTCCTCTGCTTGTGCATGCACACAAATGTAAGTCTGTACCACACACATATTTACATGCACACACACACATGTACAGATTGGGAAAGATTTAAGGAGCCCCTCTTTAGAAAAATGTTTTAGCAGAGATAATGGGCTTTCATAGGGCTCCTAGTTCACTGAAGGAGCCCAGGTAATGAGACAGGGTACAGGGCAGAGCCTAGTCTGATATGCTAAGAGTCCTTAGGCTTTGCAGAGAAGAGATAAAGAAAAAGAAGCACAAGATAAATTACAAAAGAGGATGTAGAGAAGGGAAGGCCAGAGAGAGGAGGCAGCAAAATTAGAGGCACAGAGGGAGAGAGTAAAAAGGGAAAGACACAAATGAGAAAGGCAAGGGTCTGACCCAGTGAGAGTTACTTCACCTCCCAGAGTCATCCCTGAGCTGGAGAGTCCTTAGGTTGGTACAAAGGGGTAACTCACCAAGTTTTCAACCAAACATGATGCTAACCAAAGGACCAGGGAGAATGCTCACAGAACACAATGAGGGCTCATGTGTGTGGTGAGGATGACTCCCACAGTGCTCAACATGACATTCTCTGTCTGTTTACCCATTGTCAACATCTATTATTTCATTTAGATTCAGTGTGTGTGTGTTAGTTTTTGTCTTAGTCACTTTCCTGTTACTATGACACTATGACAAAGCACCATGAGTAATGCAACTTATAGAAGAAATAGCTCATTGAGGGCTTATAGTTCCAGTGGTCAACTGAGACCATCATGGTAGGGAGCATGGCAGCAGACAGGCAGACGTAGTGCTGAAACAGTAGCTAAGACCTTGCATTCTGATCCACAAACATGAGGCAGAGAGCACTAACTAGATGTGGAATAGGATCACCCCGGCAACATACTCCCTAATCCTTTCTAAACAGTTCTACCAGCTGGGTAGAACCATTTGAGAAACATTCAGAAATATGAACCGATGGGTTCCATTCTTATTCAAACCACCATGGTTACTTTTTGTTCCTGTGTCAAAATACCCTGACAAAGAAACTTAAGATCAAAGAAACTTAAGGTTTATGTTGGCTCATAGTTCCAGGTCACTGTTCATTGTGGCTATGAAATCACAACAACAGGGGTCTGAAAGAGTTGACTGTGTCTCATCCACAATCAAGAAGAAGAGAGATGAATGTTTAGGTTCACTTTCCTTTTTATGATGTCTAGGATCCCAGCCCAGAGAAGAACACTACCTACAGTGGACAGATCTTCCCCACTCAACTACCATAATCAGGACAATCCCTTACTAGATCCCATCAAGCTGAAAATTGAAATTAAACATCGTGGTACGTGGGAGTGTGATGGTTAGCTTTAACTGTCATCTTGACAGAACTTTGAATAATCCGAGAAGAGAGTCTCACTGAAGGATTACTTATATCGGGTTGACTTGATAGCATATCAGTGGGGATTTGTCGTGGTGGTTAGTTGCCATCAGAAGACCCATCCCTCTGTGAACAGCACTATTTCTAGCCTGGACCCTGAACTGGGTAAAAAAACAACGCTGAGAGCTAGCAAGGAAGTAAGCCAAGAGGCCTGCATGGATTTACTTCCTTCTGGGTTTGACTGTGGATGTAGTGTGACCAGCTCTGTCAAGCCTCTGTGACTTTCTGCAAGGATGGACTGCAGTCTGAAACTGTAATCCAAATAAATCCTTTCCTCCCCTATGTTCTTTTGGTCAAGGTATTTCTTCATGGTGGTAGAGGCAAAGCTGGTACCATGAACACGGGGTTGTTGTGATCTGCCTGACCTTGTGCCTTTTATGTCTTGGACTATGTTGTGGCAGGAATGTAAAGACTTGGAGCTTTGGGCTAGAAAAGTCACTGGGTGCTCAGAGCTTAGTGAGTAATCCTCGTGGGAGCCTGAAAGGTGCTGAGAGTAACATCGAGGGTAGAGCCAGGTTATAGTTCAGGACAAGAACTTTGTTGTTAACTGGACTGGGGGATATTCATGTGATATTTTGGTTGAAAATCTGTGTGTGCAGATTAGATGGGTTAAAGAGGTAGCTCTGAGAGATCAGAGTGATGCCAAAGAGATCAGCACCACTGAGGTGAAGCCTGTGCTCTACGGGGACTATAGGGAAGTGTTTCCTCCAGGTCAAAGCACAAAAATGGATACAGCTGCCATCAAAATGGGCCAGGCTACTGAATGTCAGAGGAAGCTGGCAATATATGAGCCATCCATGTAGTGCTGGCTTTGAAGGCATGCAGTGGTCATACGTGATCTGAGACTTGCTCTCAACCTGTGGCAGTGTTGGAATTCCTGCAGAGAGGCCTTAAAGGCCATTGGTGATGGTGAGAGCTTTGGTGGCAATGAAGATCCCAGGATATGAAAGATGCTAAGGCGTTCCACCGTATAAAATTGCAGATGTAGAATGGAGCTGGCCTATGCTTACAAGAGAAGCTGTAGGTGTTGCAGACTGCAGCCTTCTGGAGCCCAGAACATTACATCATGAGCCCCAGATTCTGGTCACTGGAGGTGCAAGATTTGGTCTTTGTCACGTTTTGTTTTTTATTTGGTGTGATTATTCATTTGATATGATCTTGTTTATACTATGAGCAAGTCTATAACTTGCTCTTTGTTCCTAAAGGATTTCATAGTTAAGAGACTTTAGGCTTTTAATTTGTTAGGAGTATTGTAGACTCGGGAAATTTTTTAAAAATTTGGGCTGCATTATGAAATGAACATGAGATTGTGGGAACAAAGACTAGCAGGTCATGTGATGTGTTTGTGTGCCAGGTTGACAAGAGGTGGGTTGTAATAGTTAACTTTTTATTACTTTTGCTTTTATTGTAAAAAGATTATCTCTTATTCTTGGACAATTTCATGTATGTATACAATGTATTTTGATCATATACACTCCTGTTTCCCATCTGTTCTGGCTACTTTCATGTCAATTTGACATAAGCTAGAGGAATCTAAGAAAAGACAGCCTCAATTAAGAAAATGCGTCCATAAAACTGGACATGTGCAAGCCATTTTTAGTGATGATGTGGAGGGCCCAGACCATTATGATGGAGCCATCCCTGGGGTGGTGGCCCTGGGTACTATAAGAAAGCAGACTGAGTAAGCCATGAGGAACAAGCCAGTAAGCAGCACCCCTCCATGGCTTCTGATTCATCTCCCGCCTCCAGGTCTCTGCCCCGCTTGAGTCTTGTCCTGACTTCCTTTGATGACAAACTGTTATGTGGAAACTTAAGAAGAAGAATAAACTTTTTCCTTCCAAGTGTCATGGAGTTTTGTTACAGCGATAGTAACCCTAACTAAGACACCATCCCACTCCATTCATTACACTAATATATTCCCTTCATCCCATCCTCTTTTTTTGTAACTCTGTGAGTTTAATTAGTACTGTCTTTTGAAATGTCGACTGTCTTGTTAGCTTGAAAGTATACAGACAGGTCATAGCTGATGTGAGTACAAGAACCATATCATGTCCTGAAGACAGTAATTAGCTGCATTCCTCCCATCTTCTGGCTCTTGCATTATTTCTGACCCCTTTTCCATTATACTCTCAGAGCCTTGGGTGGGAGTTGAAATAGATGTTCCATTTAGGGATGAGCATTCAGCAGTCCCTCATTCTCAACATTTTGACCTGTTATGAGTCTCTGAATTATATGCTGGCCACTGTTGAGAGAAATTTCTCTGACCAAGGTTGAGGGCTGCACTAATTTATGTGTGTATAAACATAAATAGAAGGCAATTTGGCAATATATCCCTAGCTATGACTTATGACCTCCCCAGCCATGGGCTTTTGATCAGATCTACAGTGCAAGGTATGACTTCCACCCTATGAATTAGGCCTCAAGTTGAATTGATCTGTGAATCAGATAACCTCCAGTTTTTTATATCTGTAACACTCATGCCACTGTTACACTGATTAGGCACATCTTCCCTGGCAGTTCAGTCTTGTAGCATGCATGGTTCACTGGAGGATAAGATTGTTGATGGCTTCTCTCTTTCAACAGCATGGATAGCATCATCTGGTACTATAAAAGTTAGCCAGCAGGAAGGAAGTTTTCAGGTGAGTTCCAGCTTTATTTCTCTATAATCTGCAGCCAAAGTGTGTTGTACCTTTAGCAACAGGATCTTACCATCTAGTTTTGGTAGGCAATCAAAAGTAAAGACAATATCCTGTGTTATTTGGGGGAACTCTGAAAGCTCTCTGCCAATAATTCACAAGACAGTATCCCTCTGGTACTGAAATTTTTATTCAACAACCCATGTCTTTAATGGTAGTGGTTCATCCATGTAGAGAACCTTTGCTAAAACTTTTTTTAAGTATATATTTTAAATTACCTTAGAAAGTTGTGGGTTTTCATAAGGGTTGTTCATACGTTCCTCATCCAATCTCCTTCCTTTTCTACCATTCCATCCTTGCTTCAATGTTCAACCCCTGGATGGTTTTAGAAGATCACCTTAGCAGAAATTTAGATGCATGAGCACCCAAAAAAATTTCTCAACAGAAAGGAAAATTCCCAGTATTCCTTCCTCCTTTCCATCTTCATATTCTACTATGCTTTCATCCATTAAGGCCTCTTCTCCTTCTCCTCTCAAAAACTCTTTCTAGCTTTCTGAGTTCTTCAAATGTTCTATTTAAACACATTAATCTAAAAATTTAAAGCCAGGACCCACACATGAGAGAAAATGTATGGCATTTGTCTTTTTAAGCTTTGGTTAACTCCTGCTTTTTGATCCAATTTACTAGTCTTTGTCTTTTGATTGGGGAAACAAAACCAATTATATTCAGGGTTTTATTGAAAATTGAGTATTGATTCCTGCCATTTGGTTGAATTTTTCACTTCCTCTTTTGGTTGGTATTATTCTAACATGATTTTTTTTTTTCCTGAGGATTCATGGGCATTTTGTTTTTCTTTATTTTCTGTAAGATTCCTTCATGTATCTTTCATTCGACTGGCTTGATGGTCATAAATTTCTTTAGTCTGTTTTGATCATGGGAAGTTTTTGTTTCTCCTTCAGTTATGAGAGGTAGTTTTTACTGGGTATAGAATTCTGGGTTGGCAGTTATTATCTCTCAGAGCCTAAAATACATAAACCAAGTCTGATTCTGATGGGCCTGTCTTTGTATGTGACTTGGTACTTTTCTCTGCCAACTTGGGACCTGCTTTCTTTGTTTTGTATATTTAGTGTTTTCATTACAATACAATGAGAGAAGGATCTTTTTGGTTTTGTCTGTTTGTTGCCTCCTATATCTGCACTGGCATCTCCTTTCCAAACTCTGGACAATTTCTCTTATGACTCTTTTGAAATTATTTTCTTTACCTTTACAATGAGATTCTTCTATGTCTTCTATACTTATAACCCATAAATTTGGTCTTTTCAGAATGTTTGTATATCCTTTCCATAAGAGTTTTCCATATATCCCTCTCTCTCTCTCTAATATATATATATATTCCTGCCTTCTTATTTCATCTTTACCTTGCTGGATTGTTTCAGTTTCTCCTCCTTGTCATCAAGCTCAGATGTGTTGTCTTCTTGACCATTCTGTTATTGAGACTTTCTACAAAGTTTTAAAATATGACTCATTATAATTTTTTTTGTTTCCAGTTTTCAGATAGGTATGCTTCAGTATTTTCAGTATTTTATCTCTTTCTTAAATAATTTTTTCATGTTATCTGCCACCTTCCTTATTTTATAATTCACTGTGTGTGTGTGTGTGTTTGTCTGTGCTTGGGTTTCTGCATCTGTGTCTGTGTGTCTGTGTGACTTTGAACATACTGATGCTCATTATTTAAGTTCTCAGTCTGAGATTTTATCTAACTCATTCTCACTAGATGCCATTACTGTAGGGTTAATAATTTTTGGAGGAATCTTTGTTTTTACTGTTTCTTATGTTACTGCATTGGGACTTATGCATCTGTTGTTATTTTTTTTTTTATCAGCTATATTCTTTCAGTTGATGTATTTGCAAAGTTCAAGTGGGATTTGGATGTGATAGAATTGAGTGTTTAGTTCAGAAATAATTCCTCAGATCGGGAGCTCAAGGTGCCTGGTGTAAGCTGTGTAATATTCCCCAAGTAGGGTATTAAGTAGGAGAACAACCACAGCTGTTTGATATTACACTATGCAACTGTTGTACTAGCAAATTAATAGCAATGTTCCTTTTGACTTTAATAACTGTTGGAGAATAAATAACTAAGCATAGTATAAAGTAGATTCAGATTTTAGTTAATAAGATTAGGAGTGAGAATGAAGTAGGGTGGGCAAGGATAAAAATTAAATAATATGTGTACTTTGGAAAGAAAAAAAAAACTGAGGCAGTGTTCTGGTTTGGTTTGGTTTTCTTATCAACTTCAGAAAAGCTAGAGCTCTCTGAAAGAGGGAACCTCAATTGGGAAAATTGCCCCCATCAAATCAGCCTATGGAAAAGCCATTGGGAAAGGGACTTGATTGATGACTGAAATGAAAGGTCCCAGCCCATGATGGGTGGTGCCCATGCCTTGGAAACTGGCCCGAGTTTGCATTAGAAAGCAAACCAAGCAAACCTGGAGGAGCAAGCCAGTAAGCAGCACCCCTCCATGACTTCCACTTTTGTTTTTGTCCCCAGGCTCATGCCTTGAGTTCCTGCCTTGATTTGCCTTCATGATGTACTACAAGCTGGAAAATGAAATAAACCCTTTTCTCCTCAAGATACTTTTGCTATGGTGTTTATTACAGCAATGGAGAACAAACTATGATAGGTGAGTAAACTAGGGAGGGAGAAAGTTGTGATATTGTTGGCTCCCCAGGTTTTACAGACTATTAAATACAGGGAGAATTAAAACTAAGAAGCAAACAGAGGAAGGATGAAGATGAAAGAAGAAGGGATCAAACAAGATGTGGTTGAGGAATGTAGTAAGAATCCCTATAGTAAACTGGGTAGAGAAATAAGGCTACAGTTCTAAAACCTAACTGAGCAAGTTCAAACAAAAGCAAAGACATCAGGAGACATTTGCAAGAGTGGCTATTAAATAATAGATAAAAAGAAAGCTTAAAGAGTGAATTCCTGGCTCAGCAGCGCTGAGTTGAAGGGCGAACTTCTCAGATCTCTCTGGCTCTAGTAATAGGTTCTACATGGTACAGTGTGGCAGAGCAGAGAGTGGGACCCACTGGTCTTCTGACAGTTCCTTGTGAGACGAACTGGAAAATGAGTGATGGCTAGCTTTAATTGTCAACCTGACCTAAATTAAAATCACTGCAGAAGGGATTGTTTATATCAGCCTAGCCTGTGGACATGTTTGTGGAGGACTGTCTTGACTGTTAATTGATCTAAGAAAGCCCAGACCACTGTGGGTAGTATCATTCCCTAGGCCAGGCCCTGTACTATATATGAGAAGGCTAGCAAGCATGGGTGCAGTTGTTTCTCCCTTTGCGTTTGATTGTGGATTTAGTGTGGCCAGCTAGCTCCAGCACCTGCCCCTGACTTCACACAATGATAAACTGTAACCTGAAATTGTGAGGTGGGGGGGGGGGGAAATCTTCCTCCCTCTGGGGTCTACTCTTGGTTGTCAACTTGACTACATCAGAAATTAACTAAAGCCAAGCAGCTATGAACACCTGCGAGGAATTTTTTTTTTCCTTAACTAAATCATTTGAAAAGGGAAGACCCGTTTTCATTCAGATCTTTTGAGGTAGGAAGATATATCTTTAATCTGGGCCATACCTTCTGCAGGCAGCCTTTATAAAGCACATTGAAAAAGGAAGTTTGCTCTTTTTGTCTACTTGCTTTTGCTCTTGCTGGCAAGTGTCATTCCTTCCCTAGCATTAGAGCCTACTTCTTCAGGATTCTGGCATATACTGACGACCACCTGAGACTTTCAACTTCATTCAACAACTGCTGGATTCTTAGAACTTCTGTTGGTAGACAACCCTTGTTGAACTAGCTACAGCCTGTAAGCCATTCTAATAAATTCTCTTTGTATGTGGGTGTGTGTGTGCGCGCGTGGGTGTGTGTGTTCTGTTCTTCTAGAGAACCCTAACTAATATACTCCTCTAAGTTGCTTTTGGTCAGGGATGTCTGATCATAGCAACAAAAACAAAGCCAGGTAGTACATGTGGTGACTTCTATGTGGTATGTGTATCCCTGTGTGAGAGTGTGTGCTCCAGTGGATGTCAAGTGACCTGCTCTATTACTATCTGTCTTATTTCCTTGAGACAGGGTTTACCAGTGAACCTGGTGATGTCCAGCAGGCCCAGGAGCTTCCTGTCTCCTTCCTGCACAGTGTTAGGATTTTGTTGCGTGCATAGCCACTCACAGGTTTTTAAAATTAGATTCTAGGATTTGAGCTCAGTTCGTCATGATGGTACAGCAAGCACTCTTACCTTCGGAGCCAGCTCCCCAGCCCCCGCTCAAACCTTTTAAAACTTCTCCTCTTAAAACCATGATTTCTTTCTCTGTCATCCTCCATAACAAACTGATCTATAAAAGGGGTTAAAAGTGTTACAAATAGCTCTTCTGGTCCTTCAAAGTCAAACCTCGCTCAAGGGAGAAGTGGTTTGTTTTCTTTTTCCTTGCACATTCATGTCTGGGGTAGATGGCATCTCCAGAAGTGGATGAAAACCAGGTTCAAGTTCCTAGGCTGGCCTCTGCCCTCAGCATTCTCTGCTTTTATCTTCTTCCTCTCCTGGGCAGGATTCAGACACCAGATTTTTACCTGAGAACCAAGCCTGGCTGCAAAATTAGCTGAGTTTTTATTGTTTTTGTTGTTTGTCTGTTTTCCCTACTGTGTGAAAATGCCTGGGCAAAGTCATCTTAAGAAAAGTCAGTGTGGCTTGTGGTTTGGGGCATACAGTCTCTCAGTGAGAAAGGCACGGCAGCGAGAGAGGTCTTACTGTGTTAGTGTGAGTGTGCAGCAGACAGAGAGAGTGCTCAGGCGGTTTTATTCAGATACTTGCATTCAGGATGGATCTTCCTATTTCAGGAAGACTTCCTTTCTTGGGCCAACTCCACTCCATGTCTATAAATCTCTGTGGAATCAACCTCAGACACACCCAAAATTGTGTGTCCTAGGTGATGCTAAGTCATGTCCAAGTTTACAGTCAAGATTAACTATCATAAGCCAATCTGTCACCCTGACACATGGGCATCAACTTTAAACCATATAATTCCACCCCGGACTCCCCTAGGTTCACTGTCATTTAATAATGACTATTTCATAATACAAAATTCAAAACGTTTCCAGTCTAACTTCAAAAGTCTCAATAGTCTTTAACAGTCCTGACACAGTTTAAAAGTCCAAAACATCCTCTGAGAATCAAGGTAATCTCTTACTTGTGAACTCTTATAAAATCAATGAACAAGTGACATTGTAGGCTCTGGAAACTCCCTCATAGACACACTCAAAAGCTCATCTCCTAGGTAGTTGATTCTACACCAAGGCTAACTACTACACAGAGTATCTAACCCTGGCAGAGAGGGATGGAGCATGGCCCCTTATCATCTCTGCCTTTCCTTCTCTGCAAATGGGATCGTGGGTCTCCTCGTTGGTAGTCGCAGCCTGCCAGTCTACACTACACCAAGTGCGTGTGGGTCAGCCCTTACGGAGCAAGCCACCCTGGAGAGGTAGAATGTGCTACTCAAGACTTCCTGGTAAGTAGGCTGGCATCATTGTCTTCAGAATGTGTGGAGAGGAGGTGGTGAGCGCATGGCCTGAGTGGCATGACACATGGCCACCGCCTCTGCCTGAGGGACCACAAATACGGAAAGCCACACCAGAGTCATTGAAGAGCTCCTTCTAAAATCCATGGGGCTGCCTTCAGTAGGGTAGGTGTTCTTCAGCTCTCTGGTCCCCCAAGGAACCAGAGATTCCTGCCTCAGGATGTGAGTGAGATCACCATCACCCTTTCCCAGTCGTCCTCCTCTGACTTCCCACTTCCCTGAAAACAGAACCCAGCCTCTATTCTATAGCCACAGGCCTGACAGTGCAGCCTTCCAATCTCCATCTTCTTCTCTTCAGCCAGTGCCACTGCCTGAGACAGGGGGACTTTGCAGGAGCTCTTCTCTCCACTTCAGCCACCTCTGGGAGTAGCTTTCCTAGCCACTCATTCTTGAAACCATTGGTTTCTCTGCCTGGTTGTTTCACCCAGCTTCTATTCAGGACATGTCTGCCCAGCTCCCACCATGTACCCAGCCCTGTGCTACCATGCAGATATACGGGGTCTGCACTCTAGCTCATTTCAGGCAGTCCCCGTGTCTACCAAGGCACCTCAGATGGTGCCTTCCTCTGCCTGAAATGTTCTCTTTATTTATCTGCCTCTACCTCCTCCCATATCACGAGACCTGTGCTTGAAGCTTCTGTGCTGTACCCAGAAGAACAAGCTGGCTACATAGGAAAGGAGGATGATTGTGGTGGGGTCAGGCAGCTCCCCCAATAAGGAGTCACATGTAGGAGGCACCTGCAGATGTGGACTGAGCTCAGGAGGCATAAATCATGCCCACAGGGTTCCTGAGAAGGGCAGTCTCAGGAACAGTGTGTGCCCTCCTGACCTCTGCTGTCGCCCGGGGAGAGAAAAATATCCACAGCCTTTGCAGTCAGTCTCTTTCCCATCCCCCCCAAAGAGCAGCTAGGCTGACACTACCGGGGCCCCAGGGAGGGAGTGGGCAGGAGCTATGAACAGGCGCCAGTGAGAAAGCAGCATCCAGCAAGGCCCCCACTGTCCACCGCTCAGCGCTCAGTGGTGACTCATCCAGACTCAGGCTTGAATACTCTCTGCACATTAATGAGGCTTTAGCACAGCAGAACAGGGAGAGGGGGAAAAGCAGGCTTGGGAACATTGTGTAAGCACCTCCTGGCAAAAACCTGAGCACCCGCCGTACTCACCGAATACAGCTATCTCCACACACACATGCACACAATGGCACATTGTATTTGCTGTTCACACTCATGTACACATACTGCACTGTATATTCTCACATACAAACTCACATGCACATAGGCACACTACTTCCTGTACACACTCAAGCACACACACACACACACACACTCCCTGTACTCTCAGGGTATACCCTCATGCACACACATGCACAAGAACACGCTGCATTTGCTTTGCATTTTTGCATACAAGTTGCATTCTGTGTTCACACACATGCACAAGCATACTGTCTCTCCTGTGCACATCCACGTACATCCACATCCACTACATACATACTGCATGCTTTCATGTACACACATGCACACAAGCACCTAGTACTTGATTGCACGGGTGCACACACACACACACACTATACACAATACGCTTGCTTCCATTCCAGTTACAGCAAGAAGGAATAAGGTGTTGGAGGGAGTCTGTCTCAAAACTGTCCCTACCTCAACTATCAGTCTTAATCATAACCCACCTGGAAACTCTCACTCCCAACACAACACAACCCCCCAGCTTTTGGCTACGTCTCCATTGTGGTCTTAGGGAGACTCTTAAACCACAACCTGGTCCTATCATGTTTGAACTGGAAAGTGGGCGAAGCTGGGAATGTTAAGGCTCATGCGTTGCTGCTTCTCTGATATCCACAGATAGGATCTGGAGAGGTGACTGGATAGCTTGATGGTTAGTGTTGATTGTCACCTTGATGGAACTGAGAAATGTCCAGAATTAAGTAAAGCACATACCTGGGTAGGTGTTAGAGGATGTTTCCAGGATCATGAGGACTGAGACCCAGTGATTGGTCCAGTTCATTGATGGATGTAAACTATGAATAGACTTTTGGGAGGTGGCAACACTGGAATATAGGCCTGATCTGAGGAAAAACAGGTCCCTTCCAGGCTTTATTTTGCCATAGCCCCTTCCTGTTATGGCTCCGCTCTGCTTCCCGTTCTGTGAAATGAACACCCTCTTTCTCTACACATTCCCATCACCATGTGCTTTTTTTTTTTTTTTTCCACAAAAAGCACGGTGCTACCTCACGACAGACAGAACATCTGAAAAACCAGAGCAAAATAAATCCTTTCTCTCCTTAAGTTGTTGCGGTTGGGTATTTTGTGACTGTACTGAGAAAACCAATACAGAAAACTAGTACCCTGAGTGGAGGCGTTGCTGTGAACAGATGAGACCATGGCTTCTTAATTGTTTGGAGTACCTGTTACAGGCAGAGTTTGGGAGAATTTGAAAAATTTGGGTTGGGTCACATGATAATGGAACTTACTTCCACTCCCCAACAGAGGAATGGAATATAAGACAAAGAAACTCTCTTTGTTCTGGCGTCCTGGAGAGAACTGAGGGACCTAGGGGTTCCCATATGGCTCCTTAGGGTCACTTGAGGCTGTCTGTGGCTATGATCTCTTCAGTGATGCATTCTCACTTTAAAGGCTTTGACATAACTGGCCATGGCCATGAGCCCACGACTCTCCTAGTAACCACTCATTCTGAAGGGTAATGTCATGGCTGCAGCTTTCTATGAACCTTCAATAAGTTACACCAGTCAGGGACCCCAACTTCATCCACAGATTAATTCATGCTGAATGACCCTTAGGAGGTAAGGGTTAGTTTGAAGATGTAAGTCAATGTTCCATGTGTCCTGGAAGGGTCCATCAGGCTCTGTTCCTTCCTTTCTCCCCATTCTCTGTCTCCTGGCTACTGAGAGGTGATTGATTCTATGCTGCCATTTAGCTTCCACCATGATGTTCCTTCCTCACCAGAGGCCTAAAAACAACCGAGTCAGCCAACTGTGAACCGAAGCCTGTGAAACCATAAACCAAATACCCTTTCTCCTTTAACTTGTTTTCCTTGGCCATTTTGACGTAGCAAAGAAGAAAAGCTGAACAGCACAACACCCTACCTGAACCTAGTCAGCCTTAACACAATACAGCACAACTAACCGACTCCACTGCTAACCCTGATGCTAACACTGACCCTACTGTCCAGATCAGTGAAAGGAAACATAGAGCTGGTATGCTTCTCAAGACCTTGGCAGTTATACCACTGTCTCCCAGGACTGGCTGGGGCTACCTTATAGGCAGGGCTCCCAGACAAAGCAGGACTAGGTAGACAGCAAGCTCTTGTGTGTCTGGGCTGCCAGGAGCCTCATCTCCCTGTGCTTTTGCTTGTAAAACCTTCCCAGCCAGGGTGATTAGCAGAACGTGAGGTCCAGGCTGATTAGGAAGGGGGGTGATCGTGGTCTGGCTGCATTTCCTCTAATGGAAAGGGCAGCGTGGAGGCTGAGAGGAGGCTTCTAAGAAGGAGGGAGCAGGGATTCAGAGTTAATGTGAGGCCCTTCCACAAGAAATGAAAATTGGGCTGTCACCAAGATGCTATTAGCCTGCCTCCTCCAATCTGTTCTGTCTTTTGAGTGGGGAACAGGGGAGAGGAAACATCCAATGAGCAGACCCCCAAGCCCAACATACTTCTCCACTGAGAGCACCAGAGATGGGCATCCAGATGCAGCAGCAGCTGGCGTCGGAGCTCTCTCCCAGCCCACAGCTCTTGTCTAATCTCTACCAAGTGCATATTGTACCTGTTCTGGACTTGTCCCTGGGAGGCTGGTGTGGGCCAGGCAGGGACTCACGTGGACCAGTTCAGTTTGGGAACAGAGTTTCCTTTGGGGGTCCAGGCAGGGGCCTGCCTCTTCTAGCTCTGAGAACCGAACTGTTTTCTTTTGTTTCTTTACGGATTTCACTGCCCTCTGGCAAGAGGACTTCTGTACAGAGGCCACAGGGCTCCTACAGTTATCTAAAGTGGCCTGGGAGGACAGCTGTCCTCAGTAGTCTCTACAAGAACCTGTGCTTTGAAGTAGAGCTGGAAGGATGCTGCTGTAGCCAGTCGTGCCTGTCTGCTGCCAGCTGGACAAGTCTTCAATGACATCACTGGATTGGGAATCTAGAACTGTACTGGGGCCTGGCCTGGGAGGCCCTGGCCTCTTTCCGGCAGCTGTAAAGGATGAAAGACAGAACTGCATGGAATCTCGGGGGGCATCTCGGGACCCCCATGCCACCAGTAGAAGGCCATCAAGGTACAGCTGGCCCCACTTGAAGGAGTAAAATGCTAACAGTACTGTCACCACTACTCTTGGTCTTCTATCCAGGCACACCTTCCCGTGTCTCAGTTTCCTTTTCTGCAAAGTTGAAATGACTGCAGTACGCACTCGGGCGATGCCCAGAGACCCTGCCTATCGTTACAAAGTCCAACTGTATACAGTACTCCCTAGACTTTCTGTGAGTGTGCAGAAACTATGGCCTATGAGCTGGCATGGTGAGGCACACCTGTGATCCAAGTGCTCCGGAGAGTGAGACGAGAGGGTCTTGAGTTCAAAGTCAGCCTACACAAATAGTTTTTGTTTTTGTTGTTGTTAATGGGGGAAAATTACTACCCATCTTGAGTCTCTGAAAATTTGGCCTCTTCCAAGCTCCTTGTTGGGCAGGTAATCTTCAGCCTCAACGCTCACCACGACATCCTCTTTCCTTCATGGCTCAGCTCACATCTGTAATTATGTGTTTATGTGTGCACACCTTTAATTGTGCGCATTTCCTTTCCCTGATGGTCCACCCCCGGGGGTGGTGCCGGGACTGGCTCCCCGTGGTGCATTAGGGGGCCCAAAGCAGCAACCTGGTAGAAACTAGTAAACATTGGTTGAAAATTAACATGGGAAGATTGATGGGTTATTTTAGCTGTAGCTTAGTCACTCAGTGAGCAGGCAGGACACTGACACAGCTCTGCTCTGCTGACTGTGTCTGGCCACCCGCCAGGGGTCTGACCCCCTTGGATAAGACAGGCTTGTGTATTCTGGCTATGGGGATGGCCTCACAGCATCTGGCACAGTTCAACAGAGGAATGGAGAGCTTCAGGGAGACTTGAAGGATGGGAGGCAGGGAGCCGGAGACTCTCAGAGGCCCAGAACCTAGGAGGCCAGGAGGTCAGGAGGCCAAGAGGCTCTGGCCCATAGCTAATCACATGTGCTCCTGGGCTTCAGGTGTGGGGACAAGCTTTGGCCATGGACCACAGCTGCTCTGCCTCCAAGGGTGAACATGTGGCAGTTGGAGCTGGTCTGGACCTTAGGGACTCGGACAAGTTGTTGCTGAAGCTGCCTCTGCATGGGCCCGGGGCTCTGCCCTGGAATTCATTTCCTGCCCAGGGGTGGAAAGCTCGTCGCCATGTTCCCCTATGTGCATCTCTTTCAGTGACACCCTGAGCTGGACAAGTGGGTCTTGTACCCACTCTTAACATTCTCTTCAGTGCTCGCAGGGCTCAGGCTTTGGGGAGCACATGTACCTACCAGGGCGACTACTCTAATGCTGCCCTCATTCAGCCCAGCCCACCCCACCTCCAGTGGCCCTGGACAGGGAAGACATGTCTCAACTTGGGAACACCAGCCAGGCCTCATCTCCAGTTCCAGCCCACATGCTGGGGTTAGACAGATCCCGAAACACAATTAGTGAGTCATGTCACCTTGGTCCCACCTCCTACCAGGCCTTCCGCTCTGCTCTGTGGCTTGAGACTCCCTACAGTGGCCTTCATTTTCGTACATCCCGATAGGCAGAACTGTTTGCTTTGCTGACTCGCTCAAGGTACCACTTTTTAAACACAGCAGTTGTCGTTTAATGAAACATGAAAAAGAAAAGCCTCCACATATCCACACCCATCCACCTACCCACACACCCCCCCATCCCACCCCTGCCGGTACAAAATAAATAAACTCGAGGTACAGGGGAGCCGTACCAGGAGGAAGGTATGCCAGCCAGCCAGAAAATGCTTAAGTCGTTAATGGGAAGTAGAGGGACACAGAGGAGACCTTTGTAAATGACAGCAGCTATGGAACTTGGCTAAAGTCCAGGTGGGACCTTGGGTGGGGTGACATGTACTGCCCAAATTGAATCTCCTGGAAGGGGCATATGCCCCCTACACTCAGCATTCCAGCCCTTGAAGGGAACGAGAGATTAAGACCTTGAATGAAATATTTGCCACATATAACTTTTCTTTTCTTTTTTTTTGGTAAGGAAACCAGGAGCCCATCAAATGAAAACGAATCAGTGACAGAGTGGAGGCACACACAAGACTGCTCTCTCGACAGCGGGCAAGCCTCCATTACGCAGAGGGAAATGTCCTGGTGTTAACATTTGTGTAGGGTAGTGGTGCCTGTACCTGGCTGGCTGGGCCTAGGACGGGATTTTCTGCATAAATTAGCTGCAGCAATTAGAAGAGTGTCACACAGGCCATTATGTCTAATGGCTACAGAAGTGCAGCCTGCTGCTGTGTGTACCCAGCTGGTCACAAATGTCCACTGTCCTCACCCCTGGATTTGTATGGCTTCACTACCAGCACAAGCGGCCTAGTGATTTAGGTGTGCCCGGCATTCTCACAACAGCTAAAGAACCCCCCCCCCCAGGGACTCAAAACAAGCTTTACCAGGCTCCCTTAGGCAGAGGGCGGGGCAGACCGTGTGCCTGGCATACCTATGTGCCTTCCGATGTGAGGTGTGATGCCCAGCCCACAATCAGACATCAGCATACAGTCAGTAAGGAAAGGAAGGGGGTGCCGAGCCACTTCCTATAGAATTCTTCTGGTCCGTCAAGGTCCCCTTCAAAGGACACTGACCATGTGGTGTGCTTCTGTCCTCCCACAGGCCCACGTCATCACAGACTGAGTGTGAGCTCTGGAGTGTTCTGTGACGCACACTCACTTCTCTCTCACCTGTGGAGCACTCTCCACAGGGCCTGACAGGAGTCAGAGCACCTGTGGTTAGCATACAAGATCCACACAAGACCGGGCCTAGTAGCATAAGAAGCCCAGAAAATCAGACCTTTTGAATTTTTGTTCTTTTCAATTAAAACTCCCCCCCCCCCCCCCCCGCCACACCTTTCTGCAGGGACAGACAGGCCCAGCTCAGAATGGAGAGGGTAAATCATTGATTCCTAACTCACCGAGCACACGAGAAACAATTCCAGGAATACATACCAGGAATGGCTCACACTTGCTGAACTCACCAATTATACACGCCACACACACCAGCCCTTCTCACCTGCCCAGGCTCCTTCACAGTCCTACAGCTGGGAAGAGGCAGTTCTGCCCTCCAGCATGTAACTCCAAAGGCCAAGGTCTTAGCCATCTCTCTACTCCACTCGCTGTCAAAAACCATAACAGCAAAGCAACTGAAGGTCACAGCTGTCGCTCATGGTCCAGTGCTCCATATATCTTGACCTTACTGTCTCTTACAAGAAGGATTTATAGACTTTTCTCCCCGGCATCTGCCTCCATGAGGCTTGAGTTACCAGACACACTGTGCTCTTGCTTAGGATGGTCCCAGGCTGATTATACACAGAAAAATTGTGCCCCTCTGCAGGAACAAATTGTGCAATGGCCCCACTCAGAGCGTAGACACTTCCCGGTGAGCTGTGCCCCCTGATTGACAGCCTGGGAATTGATGCTGTGGCTAGTGGTAGCTGTGATAGGAAGAGGTCATGTGAATGGTAATGACTCCATCTCTGATAAGCCCATCATGAAGACAAGGCCCAAGTCAGTCTTGGGAAATTGATGGGCCACACATGCACTACAGTGTGACTCTCTGGACACCAGGCCGACCCCGTGCTGAATGTCTCTACATGTATGTGTGCACTGACGTGGGGAAACTGAGCTTCAGGAACTAGGTGGAGACTGGCCTGCGACCGTTTCAGGAGCTATGCCAAGCCCATAGTTTCTGGTGCTTCCAAGCTCTGGGCATCTAAAGTGAGGTTTCCCGAAGTTGCAGGGATTTCTTGGAAGAGGATTTTCCAGAATGGCCTTGAGGTCCCGGAGCTTAGTAGTGACCTCTGTGATCGATAGCCCTTGACTGGCACTGTGCAGAAAGGAAGTGGGAGGACACACAGTAGGACACATACGAACAAGGATCCATGTACCTCCCCCTTAGGGCCCACTGCCCTTCCTCCTAAGAAATTGCCTGTGCCTAACACTTAAAATAGGTGGCTCTTATACTGGGCCTCTGTAGCCTGAGGAAGCTTCCAAAGCTGATGAGCCACGGGGACTCGCAGACAGGAAGCCAGGTCTGGAAGAGCCCATCCCATTTGTCATCTTGCCTCCCTGACCAATACATGTGATCTCCCAGTGTGTGTGTGTGGCCTGGTCCTATCAGCCGTCTCCTGCAGCCCCTGTGAGTGGTTCCTAGCTTTGTTAGATTATCAGGACTTCCACATACCTCATTTTAAAGATGGGCAAGCTCTTCCATCATAAAGTGGAGTTCAAAGGGCACCCAGCCAGGGAGCAGGCCTACAGGCGGGGCTTGGCAGGCATATTCGGGTCTCAGGGTAGTAGAGAGCCCTTATCAGGAGAGTAGGGAAGCAGAGGGGCCGGTAAACTATAGAGACAAATGGGAGATGAAAGTAACCAGGCCAGGGGCAGCAAGGCTAGAGGAGAAAAAGGAAGGTGCTGCCAAGCCCTTGCCATGGCCTTCTTAGAGTGGGCGACACCAATCTTCTGAGGGCTGTAAGTGATTTTGAGTGAGACTTTTAACCTTTCTGAAACTGGTGGGGGTCATGACTGGCCATTGTGCTGGTTGATAATGGCTTTGCCGTGTTTCAGCCATTAATGCTGCTTGTAGCTGGTTGAATCGTTCACGTGGTTCACCTAACAAGTCCACAATTGGCAATTTGCTATGGCTTAAACAGGTCATATTTACTATGCAAGCTGTGATTTAAAGCAAGACACATTTTAATGCAAAAGTACCACTGGGGTCCCCAGAAGGACACCGCAAAACCAGGTGTAAAAGCACTTAGCAAACTCAGTGTGATACAGGTATTATTCAGGGAGGAATTTTCTTTGAGACAAAATCCCTAAGGTCATGGGGCTTTGTCCAGCCAAATAAACCTTCTCAAAGAAAGACTGCACCTTTTCAGGTACAGAAGTTAAGCTTTTACATATTCCCTGGGTTTATTTGTTTGCTTACTGATTTGTTGTTTTTTTTTGGGGGGGGGAGGGAGGATAAGGGGATAGACTCCTATAAACCGAATTCAAGGGAGGCAGCTGTCCAGGACATGTTTCTGCTTATCCATTTGAAGAACAAGGTGACTTCAGGCCAGATTGGGATCTTTGGATCTGTTCCCTGTGGCTTGTAGTCATGGTTGTGAAGGGCTCTGGGGCATCAAACAGGCCTTCAAAAGACAGATGGGTCTGTTCCCTGTGGCTTGTACTCACGCTTGCGAAGGGCTCTGGGGTGTCAAGCAGGCCTTCAAAAGAAAGACAGAGGAATATCACCTAGGAGACAGGAGTGCTGGATAGCAATCCACAGGGTCCTAGAGGAAGTTGGTGGATGATTTTATTCACAACAGAATGTATCAGAAATCACAGTCTGGCTTACAGACTCTCTCTTGGATGAAAGCAAATAAATACAGAAAAGGCAAAGGGCTATCAGAGTGGCCCAAGTATGTCTTTTTAATAGCCAGAGAAGGGACAGGAAGGGGGCTAGCTTGTGTTGACTGAAGATGACGCTGCCACAGAGGAGAATGGCTCTGGTTAGTCCCCTCCATTTTTGTTTTCACTTGCCATCTCAACTCATTTTTGCCAGGAGCCAGAGACAGCCCGATCATGTTCCTTCCCAGGTCTCATCTGGTGGGAGGAATCTAAGCCCAAGAAAGCAGATGAAATGGAGTCCTGAGATGCTTCTGAAGCTTACAGGATTCACAAGCCCCTCCCAAGGTTCTATAAGCAGTAACAATTGCCTGAGAGAGGAGACTCTTTGTGGAGCTGCCTGTCAGTCGAGCAGGGAGCATCAGGATGTTTGAAGCTTTGAAGGTGATCACCCAGGCTGTGGTGGGCTCCTCAGTGATGGAACTGCCCTCAGTCACCCAAGCTCCAGTGAATTCATTGGTTCACCATTCACCAAGCTGGACAGGAGTAGGATCAGTTCTTCGATTTGCCCGATCTGAAGTGAGTAGGTATTTATTCCCATCTCCCCAGGAATCATCATACAACATACTCTCATCTCTACCTCTGCAGGAAACTTGAAGCTGGCCAGAGGAGAGCGGAGCAGTCTAGATGCCAGCAGTGTCTCATCTGTACCTAGGACTTGAAGCCAGGACACAGCACCTTCAGGAAGAGCCCCACACCAACTATCTGACCACGGACCTATGTGTGCAGAATGGCCTGATCCTCCATCCTCTCTCTGACTTTGGCCCCACAGGGACCCAACATGTTTCAAGTGTAAATAAAGTTCCCTGTACACATATCTATCCAGGGAAGGGAGTCAAAACACTCCCTTCCAGGGCAAACCCACTTCTTTGCTGACTCCTGCATGACAGGGCAGCTGCCTTCCCCAGTACAGATTTAGCAAATGAAAATGGAGACTGTTCTTGCATTTGAATTCCAGATTCAAACTGTGGTGTAACTATATCCCAAGTGTTTGGTGGGATGTCCTTATACCAGGCCTCTTTGTGTTATCTGAAGTTGGGGTATGGCTAACATTTTACATTTACCCTCCTCTTTTCCCAGATGATGTGGACTCACAGGAGCTCTCCCTGGGCAGATTCTATGGCCCCCAGCTGGGCAGCCACCACTATGAGGTCCTTGTCACTGCAGGAAGACACCAGTGAGGCCCTCTTCACAGGAAATTCATACTAGGTGGATGACCAGGCTTACCACCGGCTCACACGGGTGCAGAACTGAAGCTCCGAGGGGCTCAGTTAAGAAGTTCCCTCTGAGAGTCTGGTGGAAGAGACCCAGGGGGCAACAGAATCCTGGGTAGAGCTTGTGCCCCAGGCAGGCCTTCCCGGTAGGCTGGGGCCATCTGGGCTTAGATGTAAACACCTGGCATCTGTGGAGCGGGAAACGGCCCTCCCTGGGGGATGGAGGGGTGCTGTTTCCCGCCCTCGGTGGCCATATGGCCAGCAGAGCAGGGAGCTGGGGCCTGGGGGAGCCAAGCCAGATGCCTTCTGAGGGGCGGTAGGCAGCTATGGGTTGTGCTCACTCCATCCTGGAGCCTGTTCCATTTCTGGGAAGGTGAATGCATGCATGCAAGTGGGCGTACACACATAATGGTCTGCAGCCCTCTGGCTGTTTCATCTCAAAGAACCCTCAGGTTCTGAAGGAATCTAATTAAGCTTCCTTCACCCCCATTCCCACCCCACCCCAACCCATATGCATCGTGTATGGAATTTAATTGCGCACAAAACACAGCACATCCTTGGCCAGGTGCCCATCCAGTGGCAGGGGCTGCCCTGGGTTTGATGCATGGGAGATGCTGGGATACTGGGGTCTCCTCTGAGAAGGCACTGGAGCATCAATGGGAATCTCTCCAGTAACATGAAGAAGGGGTACCCTACTCAGGGCTGAGGGGAGAGGAACCGTCTCTCTCTTGGCATCAAGAGGGGCCCTAGGAGGCCAGAAAACCCCTTTGAGCACTGCAAGACCTCAGTGTGCCTCGTGGCCCTGCTTTAGTTTCCCAGTGTGGGCAGACAGATCAATCACTGCTCCCCACCCCCAGGATTACCATAGGTCCAGTGGCTGTGGACCCTGTGTCCATGCATGTGGGCCATTCCCTGGGGTCCCAATAGTGTTCTGTGTGCTGAAGAAACTTCTCAATGTATGGACTAATGAGAGGCTAAGGGAAAGCAGTGAGGCAGAGTTGAACAGCCACCTGGGTAGAGCCAGAATTGGGGACCTGAAGCAAATGTCAACTGTGTTTTTGGGTCACCTCCTGAACAGGTGCGGGCATCCCTTTCCAGATAGGGAAGCGTGCTCAAAAGAGGGGTCAAATGACCAGGGGCTTCTCTTTCAGGGAAAAGGGAGAAAAGGGAGATGCCAGAATCCAAGATGGCTCTCCAGAGCATTTTGTTCATGTTCACACACAGCCTCTATTTTTTTCCTCCTGTGCCCCAGAGAGCTGCCCTGAGTAGGCGTCTGCAGAATGACAGTGTGAGACTTAAGTGGAGATCATAAAAGATGCTTCAGTTTCTACCCAGTGTTAGTAAAAAATAAACAAACAAGCAAAAACCTCTCTCTCAGGGAGAGCCAGCAGCAAAGCTGTGGGGGTGCGGGGGCACTTCCCTGCAGGGTCCTCTGCCAAGAGCTCACAGGGGGGATGTGTAGATGTGTGAAAGGGGCAGGCTCTTTAGGCAACAGCAAGCCTCTCTGAAGCCCCACTGCAAACTCCCAAGAGAGCCCAAGCCAGGCCTCCCCACCCCCACTCCAGCAGAGCCGCATCTGATACACAATCCACAGAAACTGGGTGCAATAATAAATATGTATCGTTTTAATTGCTAGGTTTGGGAGCGATTCATTTTGTGGAGGCAGACAATTAATACTTCTACCCAGGATTGGGAGGAAATGACGGCCAGGCACACACCTAATAGTACAGATGTCCAGAATATAGAGAGGCCCTCTCAGCACAGTAATCAAAATAAACAACTGGAGGAAATGGACTGGAGATTTGAACCAGCACTTCACAAAAGATATATGAATAGACAGTAAACATATGCTTAGAATCGTTAGTCATTTGAGAAATCCAAATTAAAACTATATTGAAATATATCTGCCTATTAGAATTGGACAAAATAATTTAAATCTGACAACACTGGGCTGACAAAGAAGTAGAACCATCCGGAACTCTCATTTGCTGCAGGTGCAAATATAAAATGGTGAAGACACTTTAGAAGACAGTTTGGCAGCTTCCTGTAAATGCACGAATCTCAGAAGCCAGCAAATCCACCCACAGGTACTTGCCAGAGATAAATGAAAGACAATGTTCATGTATAAGAGCTACACTTATTACTAACGCTTCCGGGGCTGAGGGAAAACATCTGACGATGGCAACCTACAAAGGGGGGGTTTGAGGGAAGAGTCCATCATGAAATGGAGGGCTTGCTGCCTCGACGTTGTGTCCACAGTCAGGAGGCCAAGAGAGAGAGAGAGAGAGAGACAGAGAGACAGAGACAGACAGAGACAGAGACAGAGACAGAGACAGAGAGATGACCTCCATTTCACCTTTGCATTCAGTCCAGAATCCCAGCCCAATGAGTGATGGGTCTCCCTTTTCAGTTAAAGCTCTTTGGAAATCCCCTCACTGGCCTCCCCTGAGGTGTGTCTCCTGGGTGAGTCTAAATTCCACCAACGTGACAACATTAACCAACACTCACAAAGGCTTTTAAAAGCCTCTTTTGCAACTGCCCAGTGTGGAAATTAACCGAACATTCCTTAACGGATCATGGCCCTTCCTTACAGAAGATACATACCACTATTGTCAAAAGCGCATGAGTTCTAACACACAGACGCTGTCCCTTCTATTCAGTGAACAAAGCCAGACTCAGAAGGACTGTGCTCCACGATTCCATTGCTATGTCATGCTAGAGAGGGCAAAATTATAATGATGGAAGAGAGATTAGATCTGAGAAGCCAGGAGCTGGGGTCTAGGGAGAGCTTGGGTGCAAAGGCTGGGAGAGTACTTGCAGCCGGGACTGTTTCTTATCTTGATTGTAGCAGTTGGTCAAAATCCATGGAACTATATGTCTACAAAGGGTCTATTTTAAATGACTTAGAACTTAATAAACCTGGCTTTAGAGCAATGTTTTTGGAAGAGTGCTAAGACCATCCAACAAGGAAAGGACAGCTTATTTAACAGCTGATGGATGCAGGGAGCACTGGCAAAAATCACTAAGTTGGATCCCTACTTACCTTACACCGTCTACAAGGTCAGTTCAAAGTCAAGGACCGAATGCTTACATTCTTTAACTTAGAGGCAAATCTTCATAGCCTTGCTTTGGGCCAGAGCTGCCCAAGAAAATGCCACAAGTATGAGATGGAAAAGAGGAGACAAATTAGATCACTTCAGGGTTAAAAACCTATGACCAAGTCAGGTATGGCTTACTTCTAAGATCCTAGCACTGGGAAAGCTGAGTGAGACAGGCGGATTGCACGTTTGAGAGCAGCCTAATACATGGTAAGATCATGGAGAGTGTTCTTTAAAGAATATCCACCAAACAAACAAACAAAAAACTGAAGAGAGGGTAGGCAGAGTCGGAGGAAGTGTTCACAGACACGCTGAGTCACTTGAGAGCTCCAAATTAAAACTGCACTGAGTTCTCTCCATGCAGAATCCACAGAGGCCTCCCAACCCAAAAAGAGTACCCTTCAAAATGGGCAAAGGGTCTAAATGACATCTGTCTTCTTTATGGAAGACAGATGGCTGGCCAGTATGTACATGAAGAGATGGTCTCCATTGTCCCCGGAAATCCCAGTCCAGAGTAGAATGAGCTAGAGTATGACAACCACTGGGACAGCAGTTTTCCCACCTCAGCCAGCACTATCCTAGAGACTTTTCGAGCTGGGGCGGTGGGGGGGCACCCAAAACAGGATGCTGCTTTGGTTCTTAGTCAGCCAGGCTTCACATGATTAAACGGTCATCCCTTGGCCCAGCCATCCCAGCTCAGGTACATACTCAAGAGAAATGAAATGAAAACATGTGTCCAGACAGAACCTTGTAAACAAGAGCTCTAGCAATGTTATTCCCAAAGGCTAAAAAGCAACCTTAGCTCTCAGCAGCAGACAAGGGAGTAAACAAGTAGGATCCTCCAAGCTACAGCACAGCCCCTTCCCAACCATCAGGAGGGACAGAGCACTGGCTTCCTGCCCCAACACCCTGGGCCCCTAAAACACACTCCAAGCAGAAGAAACCAGAAACAGCTGGCCAGGAACTGTGTGATCCTGAGCCAACAGAAGTACAGAGCAGAGAAGCAAAGAGATCACGGGTAGATTTGGGGTTGGTTAGGGCTGAGGCTGGGGGAAGGGAGCATGATAGCTGAAGATGATAGGATTTTTTTTTTTTTTTTTTTTTTTTTTTTTTTTGGAGGCGATGAAAATGTATTAAAGCTGACTGGTGACGGGTGCACAGATCTGCAAATATATTAAAAACCATTGACTCATGCAAGTTCAAATGGGTAAGCCGTATAGTATGTAAATTATGTGTCAGTGGAGCCTATTCCATAAAGAGGGAGGGAGGGAGGGAAGGAAGAAAGAGAAAGAGAGGGGCGAGGGGGAGGAGGAAGAGGTGTGTGGGGGGGGTGCTGGAGCAACATCCCCAGCATGGTGACACCGCTGTGTTCACAGGCGATTGTTGCTCTCTCCCAAACAAGCCCCACGCCTTCCTGCTTAAAAAAGCCATTTTTCTTTCTAAGGTTTATTTTATTGTACAGGACCAAGTAAGGCCATTTTCAAGCAAGTGTATAATGTACTTTGAGCATATTCCCCCATGCCCCCCGCCTTCTCTTTGCCCCTTCACTAGCCCCCTTTGTCTCCCCAGCTGATTTCATGTCTACTTCCATGACGTATATACATATGGGTTGTTTTTTGTTTTTTGTTTTTTTGTTTTTCTGTCTATAAACGTTAGGAGTCACAAATGAGAGAAAACATGAGATTTGTCTTTTTGGGACTGGCTTAATTTGCTTGATATGATCATCTCCAGTTGTATCTATTTTCCTGCAAATGACAGAACTTCATTCTTCTGTCATGTCTCCTGGCTGGGAAGCAAAGCATGTGTATAGACCGCATTTTCTTTCTCCATCCTTCTGTTGCTGAGTACCTACATTGGTTCCATAGCTTAGCTGTCATGTATTACTGTACAATAAACAATTTACTTTTGAGACAGGGGCTGGCTATCCCCTAGTCCAAGCTGACCTGAAACTAACCTTCCTCCTGCTAGGCCTCCCCTGCACCTCAGCACCTGGCTAGCATCCATCCTCATGGTAGTATCTTCGAGATCTTTGCTTCCTGCTTCTGGAAGATGCCCCAGAAACCAGACATATTTTTTTCTTTTTAGGAGACTGAATTTGGACCAGCCATAGACATAACAGTCCTCAGGTGGCCTCAGAGGTAGGATTTGAAATAATAGTGAAGCCACCAGAACTTTTGGCACCCAGCTGGGCTCCATTGACTGCTGGAGCTTTAGCCTGGGGTTCTGCCTAGCCTTCTAACTGCTGGCTTCCCAGGGGGCACAGCAGGCCCTGAGCTCTCAGGGCAAGAACTGGGTCATCTGCTTATTTTTCCTGCTTGACAAAGAACAGGGCCAGCTGTGAGAGCTGGAGGCCAGACTGGGGCGCAGGCGAAAAGACATCTTCATCACCACTCATGTCCTGCTGGGGGTTGGATAGAGGACCAGACTTCCTAGAGCCAGGGTGCTCAGAATAGTCCCTGGTAGGTCATCCCAAAACCTGTTGGTCAGGGAAGTTCTCAGGGCTCATCCCAAACCCTTGGATCAGAGGAGAAGAGGAAAGAGGAGACCCTTGAGGAGCTCTCTGTCTGTTAACAGACAGCAGGTCCTTGCTACCTGGGCCATCAGAGAGGGCATGTGAGAGAATCCACACAAAGAACAAAAACTGAAGCCCCAGGTTCAGAAATGGCCTCCGTCACTGCCACCACATTCCACGGATTTGGAAGAATAAAACAAGTTTAACACTTAGGAGGAAGGGCCTGCCCACAGGTGGCATGTAAGGGAGGCCAGGGGTCTGTGAGGAGACTGCCTGATGCCTGGGCTGGGGCACAGACTTTTATTTTAAATATGATTTGTTTGAATGTTTCCAAGAAATCAATTAGTAAGGTTGGTGGTAGACTTTGTTGTTTGTTTGAAGAAATGAATGAAAATGAATGAATGAATGAATGAATGAGCAGGTAGGTTGCCAAAGGCTGGGTGGTCTATTTTATACCGGGAGGATGGTTCAGTTTGTAAAGTATCAGGCATGTTAGTGCACAGCTGTAATCTCAGTGATGGGGAGGTTGAGGCAGGAGGATGCCTGGAACTTGTTGGCTGTCCAGTTTAGCTTAAGTGGTGAGCTCCAGGCCTGAGACCCTGTTTCTAAAGATGGTACCCAAGGTTGTCCTCTGGCCTACAACAAACACACACACACACACACACACACACACACACACACAGGAGTGAGAGAGTTTAAGAGAGAGAGAGAAGGGAAAGGGATAGGGAGAAGGAGAAAGGAAAAAAAAAACTTTGTCTTGTTCCCAGGAGAGCAAGATCTTTCTGAAGTAATGGCCTTCATGTGTTTGATATGCAACAGATCTTTTTTCCCTCCTTCCCTTGCCTAGGAGAAGGAGCTCCTGCGAAGATGAGCTCAGACATGGTTCTCTGCCCAACCAAATGGAAACATGGGCTTCCACTTCCAACATGTCAGCGTGCTGGCTGCAAAGGCAGACCATGGCTGCTTGGGAGAGCTGTGGACAGATCATGGAATTCCAGCTGCATCTCCAAGCCAACAAGTTTGAGTTATGAGAGGAGTGAGGGGCCCATGGAAGCTCGGAGGTCACCCACAAAGACATTTGAACATTTGTTTTCCAGCTCCAGCCTCAGTGTTCAGCTTCACAGTACACTTAATCCAACATGAAATACTGCATATTGAATCGCTTCCCTGGTGGCAGCCTGGGGGCTCTCCTGCACCCTGGAGGCACCTTCTCCCATTGTTGTGGGGGCATGTGGCTGGTGGGTGGTGCCCGTTCTTTCCTGTGTTAGCATTCTGGTCTGTGCTGGGATATCAGTGGGATTGGGAACCTGAAACATGCCCCATGCTGCCAGTGAAGCAGAAAGGCTGGCTGCAGACATGTCCCTGAGAGAGGGAGCTAATTGGCGTGGGAGGGCAGGCTGGGAGGGAGGCTTCTCAGTAGCCAGGCCGCTGAGGGTGAAGGCTCTGGGCGGCAGAAGGAGCCCCCAACTTCAACCTATTAAGTTATTACGGCTGATTGCATTCGAGGGGGCTCGGCCGCAGGCCCCTCACTGGCAGCGTTCCGGTGATTTTCTGGGAAAGGGTGGGAGGGAGGCTGAGATCATTGAGAAGCAGTCCCGCCCTGCGCCCTCTCCACAGGGGCCAGAGGAGCCTGGTGAATTATTCCGCTGACATCCTGGTATGCCCATCTGCAGTCTTTTCCAGGCTCTTGTTCTCAGTGGGCCCCTCGCACAGGGGGCTGAGCTGGGGTTCCTTACATATTGGCCCCATCTGTGGGGAAGAAGAAGGCCAAGGTGAAAGCTGGGGCTGCAGAGGGCTAGGAATCTGCACTGGCCTCTAAATGAGCTCTGCTATTTCCCCCTCAGTCAGTCCCTCCTCCATCCAGCCATGATGGAAGCAGGAGTCTGCTACAGTGGGAAAAGGACTCCTCATGTGTGTGTGGTAGTGGAGGTGGAGTGGGGGGAGGGGTACTGCCTGCCTGCTGGGAGGAGAAGGCCCCAGAATTTCTAAGTGGTGTTTTATACATAGCAACACTGTCTTTATTTAGGTTGTATGTTTATATCCAGGGCTTTATGGGTATCTCATATTACAGATTTGGCTGCTACAACTGGCCCAGAGTAATCAAGGTCTCAATAACACAGAAATTCATGGTTCTCATTTCACAGGCAGCTGGGAGATCTCTGCAGTCTTCAGAAACCCTATTCCCCTCCACTTCATTCTTCTGTAGCTAATGCAGGCAGCTTCTATTTCAACATACAAAATGGCTGCTCTGATCCCTACCATTACATCTGTATTCCAGCAGAGAAAAGGAATAAAGGAACAGTGAAGGTTCTTGCCACTTGTCTTTGAGAAAGTAGTTTAGAAATGTCTCACACCATGTTTCCCATCACTTTGGCCCAAATCTACATAACACCCCATGTAGCTGCAAGGGAAGCTGGGTCTTTATTTTGAGTAACTATATGTCTAGGTCTATCCTGTTAGTAAAGAAGGAGAAATATAGTATAGAAGATGAGGTAAAAAGCCAAGCTCCTGTCCCCTGCCTTTCCTAGGTGTGTGCTTGGACGATGAGGATCACACACACACACACACACACACACACACACACGCAAAGAGAAAGAGAGAACACTACAGTTTCCTTTTCTTGCATATATGCAAGTCTTCCTCCTCCAGGCAGACTTTGTTAATCAGTGTCAGTCACTGGCCAGCTGGCCCACTGCCTCTCCAGCCCTAGTCCTGTATCCCAGCTGCAAGGCTATTGCAGGGCTCCCAAAGCAGACTGTTTTGACCCAGGGACCCCATTCCCTCTTCATTGTCTGCCGGACTCTCCCAGCCACATCTTAGAACTTCAGATGGAGCTTACCATGGGCTAAACCTCACCTGTTGCTATTCTGGATTTGTCATGCCCTGGCTAGGACTTGGCTGAACTGCCTGAGATGTTGACTAAGAGAAGGTAAGAGAAACACCAGCGGCCCATTTGTTCCATTGAGGGTTAGGTGGTAAACCCCTTTGGCTTTGCAACCAGGCAGTCTGTTGGAAATGACTCAACTGTCATTGTAGCATAAAGCATATGTAAATGAGTAAACATGTTGGGGGGTGTGTTCCAATAAAACTTTATTGGAAAAAGCAGATGAAGGCCTGATGGAGCCAGAAAGGGTAGTATTGGCGAAACCTTTAAAAGAGCATTCTGTGCTGGAGTTGGATCAAGACCTGAGAGTGGTCACATTATGAGCAGGGCAGGGAGAAGGTGACAGAGTGCTGAACACTCAGCCCTGAAGTAGCCCTGCTTTGAGAGAGGCTTGGTTCAGGCCTCCTATCCACAGCAAAGGGGCACAGAAGGGTTGTGCTTGAGCCACACATGGCTACATGGTCCATGGTTGATGGGCAGATGTCAACCTGAGTCTGCATTTGGAATTAGGGTTCAGTTTTACCTTTTGCTTTGTCTCAAGATGAGGGCATATTTGACAGGAGTTGGCAAACAGGAGAGGCTAACAGTATGAAGCCTGGAATGACCAGCCAGAGGGGAGAGGTAGCAGGCGAGGAGGGGCAGGGGGAGATAGCTTTCCAAGACCTGCAGGGACCATTCTTCCTGCATTGATACCTTTAGGGGACTGCCTACCCTGCTGCCTTCTTTCTGCTAAGAGTTCCTATCCTGTGTTCCAAGGGCTTGTTTTCCAGAAGGAGGGGCCTTCTCTAGGCTCAGGGAGAATGTAGAATACTTGAAATTTCCACTCACACACTGCTGCCAAACGCATTAACCTTTAAGCAGAGATAATGGCTTCATCTTCAAACGACCTTATGGATTAACCCATGACAGGCTCTTTCAGAAGGACAGAGGCCTAATACAGACCTTCTGGGAACAAAAGACAAAAGACAAAAGCAAGCATACAAACTTGGCAGGGCCCTCTCATTTGTCTGGCAGAGACTCATGGGCACGTAACAACCAGTTCACAGCAGTCCTTACTCAGTAAATACCCAGACTTCCCCAAAAGGGAAAGGATGAAGCCAAGCATGCCCACTTGGCACTTGTGGCAGTGCAGTGATGGTGAGGTAGGGGCCTCTTCTCTTCAGATAAATTGGATCTTTTTGAGAGGGGAGGAAAGCTCCCATGACTGCCTTGTGCATCGCTGTCCCCGAAACAGACCCATGCTGAAGAGAATGGCATCATCCATACTCCTCCGTGGAATCAATGTAGCTTCTTAGAATAGGTTTTCTCTTGCAGCAATGGATATGGAACCTGGGGTCTCAGGCATGCCAGGCTCTTACCACTAACCTATGACTCCAGCCCACAGATTAGCATAGTAAAGGCACTGAGAAGTTTTGTTCAAAAGATACCTGCTTAACTTTGCTGAGTGACACACACACACACACACACACACACACACACACACTTCTCTGTGTTTGGGGAACGCTCATGAATCTCTGGAAGAATGGCTGGCCCATGGAGTGTGTTGGAACCAACATTCAAGCTCCATTCTCTAGTTCACCCCCATACATCCCTCCCTCCAGCTAGCTAGCAGTCATTGACTCATCAGCGCAGATTTCCGAGGCCAGATGTCGCAGGAGATGGGCAGGAAGTGGCCTTTTGCTTTTGCCCAACTTCTGGGTGGCAGGGAAGATAGCAGTACCCGTGGGGTATGAAATATAAAAGACACCTGCATGATGTTCACAAACATCAAACGCCTGATTTCTAAAGACGCTCTTTGGAAAATAATTACAGAGCAATTTAGGAAAAAAACCTTCCAAAAAGCATCAACATTTAGGCATCAGGGAGCAACCTGAAAGGGAGAGCTGGGAGGAGGGGACAGCAAGGACAGGAAGCAGGTGGGTGGGTCTTCTGTCATTCCCTCTGTAGCCAAGCTGGGGCAGGAGCTGTGCTTCCCATGCGCCTTCTCCACTCAGCCGACATCTGGAAGGAACATCCTGGGAGCCAGGCACTGGGAATCAGGGACCAGGATGAACATGAACTGGCCAACTCCCAGACAGCTGAGGGACAGGATGTCCCCCTACGACTCATAAGGAGGATTACAGCTGCCCAAAGCCATGTTCAGAGGCTGGCCCAAAGCCACAGAGTCTGCAAATGCCACAAGGGACCTGTGCCCCTCTCCCCGTCCACACAGAGCTGTCCCTGCTGAACCAGTGTGCAGACAAGTTTTAGACACGACGGATCCCATTAGGAAATTCATGACATGCCCGGGAGCTAATGATGTGGCAGAGGGCAAACTAAATGCTTGCAATGGCTGCTAAGATGGAGAAAAGGTCCAACAAGGAGAACAGAGGGGACGGTGGTAATGTGGTAACGCGGGTGGTCTCGCCTGTGACAGCGGTGTCCTTTCCCGCCTCTCACCCCAGTGCCGGCTGATTTCATCAGGGGCAGCTGGATCACTGCTAATGAGCTCCAGGCTGATGGCCAGAGTCTGTATTCCTGGCTTTCCAAAGCTGGACTCTAAGCTGCTCCAGGCAAAGCCCCTTCTCACCCAACAGACTCTCACTTTTAGAAAGCACTACAGCCTTGGCTAGTTCGACTCCTCAGGGGGCTCGAAGTCTGTTGGAACACAGCACTTGATGCAGTAAACCACTGGTCTCAGGGCTGCTGGCTGGGACCATGAGACCAGCAGGTAGGTGGTAAGAACAGCCCAGGTGACCAAACCTCTGTGTCCACACCACCCCGCTCCTTTGCCACTTGGAGAGCCTCCGGGGAACCCATGTGGGGCACTGCAATATGGTGGGCTTTACAGATGGAGTTTGCGTGAGTTCTCTGTCTGCTATAATGAATTTCAGACATAGCATCTCAGAACAGTCTTGGCCATCCAGCTTGATCTTTGCTAGCAGGCTCAGAATTGACTCTTTTACCTCTAGAGGCCAAAAGTCCTAAGATGTGGGTACGGGGGATGCGATGGAAGACAGCTGCCACAGGCCTTGGCTCACAGCCCCACTCCTAGCTGTACAGTTAGCAGATTAGGAGCTCCCAGTTTCTCTTTGTCTCTGTCTCTATCTCTCTTTGTCTCTGTCTGTCTCTGCCTATGTCTCTCTCTGTCTCTGTCTTTCTCTCTGTCTCTCTGTCTCTGTGTCTCTCTGTCTCTCCATATCTCTCTCTCCTTTCTCATTAAGACTGGTGACTACAATGGATCTATGTATACAATCCAAGCTCTCTTCTCCCACTACAGTGGCCCCTGAATTCTTTATTTTTATTTTATTTCATGTATATGAGTGTTTTGCCTGCATGTATGTCTATACAGCACCTGCATCTCTACAGAAGCCAGGAAATGACTTCAGATCTTCTGAAACTGGAGTTACAGATGGTTCTGAGGTGCCATATGGGTGTTTCCTCTGGGAGTAGCTAGTGCTTGTAACCACTGAGCCAGCTCTGTAGCCCCATAAGCCTTTGTTTTAATCCGCATATGATGCTCCCAGCAGGATGGTGGCCAACTGCTGCCCAAAACTAGTGTCATTTGTTCAGCTCATATGCATTTTTTTGAAAGTCTGCTGTTATTAAATAGGGCTGAGGATAAATATCAAGTGAAGTCTTTTGGGTTTTGTTTGTTTTGTTTTGTTTTCAAAGATAGGGTTTCACTCGATAACAGAGCCCTAGCTATCCTGGACTCACTTTGTAGACTAGGTTGGCCTCAAACACACAGAGATCTGCCTGCCTCTGCCTCCTGGGTGCTGGGATTAAAAACATGAGCCACCATGCCTGGCTTAAGTCACATCTTATGGAAGGGACAGGAGAAGAAGGTATGGGCAATGTCCTTCCAAAAAGAACCTACTGAGTGCCATGTCTGGTGACCCCTATGTGGGGCACCCAGACTGCTGGCCATCTTCATAGCTTGGTATCACCGTTATTCTAGGGTCATCAAAGACAGTATCTGTGGATGCGAGGGACATCTATGGGTACACACTGGAGCAAACTAAGAGGTTCAGGCCTTCTTGTGGGCCACCCTAGCTTTGTTGCCTTCACCCTTGGGAACGCTGATGGACGGCAGAAATGGCAGCTCTATGGATAATCTTTCTACTCCCCACCCACATAGATGTTGGTGTTCTGGCACACTAGTCACCTGTGACCACGCCTTCGCCTAGAAACCTAAGGGAAAGACCAGTGGCCTGCAGTGATTCCGTGTTTACCCCCAGACACATGCACACATTCCCATGTCCAGAGTCCTGAATGACACCTTTATGTAAAGAAAAAGGGTCCCCCATTTTTCTCCCAGGATTGTATCTCTCTCTCTCTCTCTGTCTCTCTCTCTCTCTCTCTTCCCCAAGACTTCTGAGGACTCTCCCATGCCAAGATCTTTCTGCAGATGCCAGGCAGAAAGGGATACCTGACCTGGGTCTCCAGCCATTTTACATCCATCCACTCATGAAGCATGAACTTCCTAGCTTTGTGATACCTGCTATACAGTGATGATGAGTAAAAACCAAGAGGATGGAGTGTCTGACTTTGAGTTATCTTCAGCAAAGGAAGATACCAGATGTTCATTTCTTGGTCTCCTAAAATTTTCTTTTGGCCTCAGCGAAAGCACTCAAGAACCAAACTGCCCCCAGGTGAGCTACATGGTTGGTTAAAATATGTTCTGCCAACCAGCCAGCCCCCTGAATTTCTCTAAGCATGCTAAGGCATGGAGACACTGTACCCTGAAGGCCAGAGAGCTTCCAGCACTTGCCATAGACTCCCTAACAAACAAGGAATTTGAAACTCTGACTCAGATGGTCAGGCTTAAAGGTCCATGATCTTGGGTACCTGGGACTTAATCTCTGACCTAGACCTGCAAAGCCAAACAGAGATGGTGGGTGAGGCTCTCTAGGGAGCCAGAGAGATGTTGGGAGGATGTCACCTGACAGAAAACACCACTAGAAGGATGCTACCTGCAAGAGATGCCTTTGGTACCAATTACTCCCCAGGTCAAATTCTGGGACACAAGGATGGTCACCCAGGAAGTTAGACCCTCTTCATTACCTTTATTGCAAATCTTATTTTAATACCACTTCCCCAAGAAAAATTCAAGGTGCTGATGATCCAAAGATGTCACTGTTTATTGATGAAATCATTAATAAACATTTAGGCCCATCAATGTTTGCTTTAAGCCAGGAGTTGTGGCTCATGCCTTTGCTTGGGAGGTAGAGGCACACAGCTCTCTCTGGATCTGAGGCCAGCCTGGTCTACATAATGAGTTCCAGGACAGCCAGAACTAGCCAGAACTTCACAGTGAGACCATGTCTGAAAACAACAAACAGCAAAAATATTTGCTTTAACTAAGCTTTTAGGGCACATGCTCTTTGACTTGGCATCTTCACCTTCAAGTGTTGTGAAGAAATAACCACAAAGATGAAAAACATGGAGCCCTATTGCTGTGTCCTTCAGAAATCTGAGAAAATGAGGAAAAACAACAACAACTAAGCATCATGGGGATAATTGGCTGAACAAATGACCACACATGACACATGCTACCCAGGTGGTGAAGAGATGGAGTAGGAGGGATGTTATGATGGACTGTCAAGGAAAGGCAGAAAGTGACAAGATGGACTGTTCAGAGAGGTCTCATTTTCATTGCAAATGGATAGATGGAATGACAGGTAAATAGAAAGATGATGTATAGGTAGATGGTGGGAGATGACAGATACATGATAATAGATGATAAGCAGGTGGACCATATTGATAGAAAATGGATAACAAATAGATGATGGTAGGAGATGATAGGTGATTGATAGATAGAGATATGATAGATAGGTAAAAGAGAGAGAAGATAGAAAATGATAAGTAGGTAGGTAGATAAAGATGACATATAGATGATAGAGAAATGATAGATAAAGAGAGATGATAGATAAAAGATAGATGATAGATAACAATAAGTGAATGGATAGATGATAGAGAAATAGACATAAGATGTATGATTGTCTTGGTATGCTTTCGATTGTTGTGATAAATACCAAGACTGAAATCAGCTTGGGGAAGAAAGGGTTTATTTTATCTCTCAGGAAAAGCCAAGGCAGGAACTAAAGCAGAGACTGTGAAAGAACATAGCATCTCAGCTTGTTCCCATGATTTGTTCAGCTTTCCTTCTGTTTTTTTTTTCCTTACATGAGTTTTTTTTTTTTTTAAATTGAGATATAATTACATCATATACCCCCTCCCCTTTCTTCTTTCCAACCCCTCCCATGTACCAACTCTTTTGCTCTGTTGCTCTTTTTCAAATTCATGGCCTCCTTTTATTAATTGTTGCTCTCTCTCTCTCTCTCTCTCTCTCTCTCTCTCTCTCTCTCTTTCTCTGTGTGAGTGTGTTCCTAAATATATAAATGCAACCTGCTCAGTCTGTATAATGTTACTTGTATATATACACTAGTTTGTTTGTTCTTCCCTAGGAAGGGTTATTTCTCTTGGTCTCAGCTTTTCTTAGTTGCATTTAATCCTTTGTCTAGGGTTAAGGCCTCATGAACTTTCCTCTTTTCATGTTAGCATCTCTGTCTTTCTCTATTCTTGTGATGAAACACCATGACTAAGGCAACTACAGAAGGAAGGTTTTGTCTGAGGTTGACAGTTCAAGGGTTATGAGTCCATCAACATCACGGCAGGAAACCTGGCACTAGGCAGATGCTGAGGAATCAGCTGAGAGCTCATATTTTAATACACAAACAGGAAGCAGGGATGCTGCACTGGGGATTGTGGGAGATTTTTGAAACATTAAGCCCACCACCAGTAACACCTTTTTTCCAAAAAGGCCACACCTCCTAATCCTTCCCAAACAGTCTCAATGTTTCAATTATCTGAGGCTTATATGGGACATCTCATTCAAACCACCACATTCCAGTCCCTGGTGCCCATATTATCATGCCCACATCATAGTGCAAAATGCAGTCATTGCAACTTCAAAGCTCCCCATAGTCTCTCATAGTCTCTATACTGTTTAAAAATGCAAAGTCTCTTCTGAGATTCAGAATAATCTCTTAACTGTAACTCCCTATAAAATAAACAAACAACAATAACAACAACAACAACAACAAAAAACCTATAATGGCACAGGGATTTATCCCATTCCAAAAGGGGTAAATTACCATTCCACAATGAAAAAATACTGGACCAAAGCAAGACCCAAAGCTGTAAGGGCAAACTTCAAATCCTTTAACTTCATGCCCTATGTCAAAGAGCTTCCCTTTTAGCTTTGCTAACATCTTTCTCTGGGGCTGGTTTCACTTCCTGTGTACGAGCTCCTTGGCAGGTATCCCAGGGCTCTTACACCTCTAATATCTTGGGGTCTCCAGTGCAACCTAGGCTTTACTCTCACATCTTCATGCAATGGCTTCTTAAGGCTGCTTGCCTTTTCAGGGCCTTCATACAGGGACCGCCCTGTCACACATAGCCTTGGCTTTCCTTAACTGTGATGACAAACTCCACAACCCAGTCACTCATGTATTCTTTATAACTCTAAAGCCAGAACCACTTGGACACTGCTGACAAGTTCATCTGCCTGCTTTGTATAGATTCCAGACCCTGGAATTACATTGCAATAATTCCTTTTGCAAGTGAGAAGCTTATCTGGATGGACTCTCACCCTGGGAGCATCCTTCCCTTTAACCCATTGCAGATTTGTTGTTTTTGTTTTTGTTTTTCCCTAATCTTGTATGTCTTCCAGCATAAGCCTTGATCCTAGTATTAAATTTCTCGGTGCTTTTTTTTTCTCCTCAAACTGTATAGCAGCACTATTTGGAGATGTGTCTTTGTTGGAGTAGGCGTGGCCTTGTTGGAGGAAATGTGTCACTGGGGATGGACTTTGAGGTTTCAAATGCTCAAGCCAGGCCCATTGTCGCACTCTCTTCCTGCTGCCTGGGGATCCAGATGTAGAAATCTCAGTTCCTTCTCCAGCACCATGTCTGCCAGCATGCCACCTTGTTTCTTGACAGGATGATAATAAACTAAACCTCTGAACTATAAGCCAGTCCCCAGTTAAACATTTTCCTGTGTAAAAGTTGCCTTGGTCATGGTGTCTCTTCACAACAATAGAAACCCTAAGACAAAGGGCAACCAAGGGCAATGTAATAGCCTATAATGTTGTGGAAGACTCTTAGACAACTCTGGCATACAACTCAAAAGAAGACACCCTGCTTTCTTATTACAACCCAGCTACACTGGCCTAGGAGCAGCAACCCCCACAGTAGACTGGACTCATCCACATCAATAATTAGTGAAGAAAATACCCAAAGAGACTTTATGCAGATCTTTTTGATGGAGACAATTTCCTAATTGAGGTTCCCTTTCCCCAGATGACTCTAGATAGATATGTCAGTTGATAGAAAACAAACAAACAAACAACTAGCATGATGGACCCCTTCTCAACTTGACACACAAATCACTAAAAGATACTTTCTCATGTTAATAGCAATATCACACTGCAAAACACATTCCAACTTTTAAAATTTCCAAGTCTTTAAAAATTCAGTCTTTTAAAAAAATATCCAAAGTCTAAAAGTACAAAGTCCCTTAAGTGTGGGCTCCTGTAAAAGAAAAGCTAAGTTACATACCTCTCATTTCAAAAGAGAAGAACAAGATACAATAAGATCAAAGCAAAACCAGAATTCATCTGAATCAAATCCAGTGTCCAGGATCTGAGACCCACTCATAATCTTCTGGACTTCAAAGGGATTACACAGCTCAAATTCTCTGCGTCTGTCATTCAGAGCTCACACAGTTTGTTCAGTAGGTTCAAGCTTGGCTCCATTCCATGCCTGCCACTGTCATTGGCAGTCATCCCACAGACCTGTCACCTCCAGTGTGCAGGTGTCCACTGTAATGGAGCTTCACCTTCACCAGTAGCACCTCCGACCCTCTCTCTGAGCACTGATCATGCCACAGCCTAGGAGCAGTACCACCTGCAGTTACCGGAACCTCAGTCTGTGAACCGTTCACTCCTGGGATCACCACAGCAATGAAGGCTCCCTGAACCTTTTGGCCAAGCCTTAGCTGCTCTCCGTGATCCTTTTGTGTCTTCAAAAACAAACAAGCAAACAAACAAACAAACAAACCAGTACCATGTGGGAGACTCCTAACATGACCGAATTCTGTCACAACTTTTATGTGCTGACCCTAAGGAAATACCTCCCAGGAGATTTCACCTCAATGATAGTCTCTTCTTAATCACAACTGATTTCTTACCCGCAGCTGATCAGTTCACAGATTCTTAGTTCGAAGCATCACCCCAACTGAGTCTCTCAGGCTTCCCTCTGAGCCTCATAAGCCAGGCCCCACTAAGTGCACTGCCCTCAGCATTATCTTCCAAGGTCACACAACACCCATTATGAACATGTAATGACCTTTCCAGCACAAAGTCATGAAGCCCTTCCACAATCCTCTCAAGAGCAACACGAGCAGGTTTGTCACAGTGATACCCCGTGGTCCTCGTTCTGCCTTCTGCCTCAGTTTGCTTTCTATTGTTGTGATAAGTACTGTGAACAAAAGCAACTTGAGAAGGAAAAGGTCTATGTCACCATTCAGGACACAGACCACCATGAAGTCAGGGCAAGAACTCAAGGCAGGAACTGAAGCATGAACCACAGAGGGATGCTGCCTACTGGCTTGCTCCATACAAGCTCTCAGCTATCTTTCTTTATATAACTCAGGATCACCTGCCTGCAGAGGCTCCACCCACAGCAACCTGGTGTGGGAGGCCACATCAATCATTAATCCTCCCCCCAAAAAAAATGCCCTCACAGGCTTGCCTACAGGTAGTCAACCTGATGAAACATTTTTTTCAACTGAGGTTCCCTCTTCCCAATGACCCTGACTTGGATAAAGGATGCAAAAAAGCCAACCTGCACAATGAGAGAGGGGATAGATAGATAGATAGATAGATAGATAGATAGATAGATAGATAGATAGATATAATAGGCAGGTAGATGATAGATGTATAGATGAAAAGTGATTGCCAGCTATCTATCTGGATAATACATAATAAACTATTGATAGGTGATAAGATAGATTATGAATAGATAAGGGACAGACAATAGGTTGTTATGACAGGTGGGTGACATATTAATAGATAAGTGATACATAGATGGATAGGTCTGATGGACAGGAGACACAGAAAGAGCCAAAGAAGGCCCCTGCTCTCACAGTCTAGTAGGAAGACTTCAAAGATGAAAGAGGACAACAGAGCTCAGAGCACAGGCTGGCACACCCTGAACCTCTTTCCAGAGAATGGTCTGAGTTCTGGGATGGGCTTCCCCTTGTGTAGACAGAGAAGCCATGGTCTATGTATGTAGGGCTTGTTAGAGTAGACCATCACCTTTCTATTTTCAGTTTTTAAAATGACTTAGTTATAAAATTATTATTATTACACCTGTGCATGGTGCGTGTACATGAGCATGTATGCCATAGGACAATGCAGAGGTCAGAGAACAAGGCAGAAACTGAAGCACAGACCATAAAGTGAGGCTGCCTCCTGGCTTGTGGAGTCACTTCTCTCCATTCAGCTTTCTGAGCCCTAATCTTTGCAGAGCAAGCCCTTTTCCCTGGTGAACCACCTTGTTTGCCCTTGTGCCAATCATCTTTTGGACACAGTGATGCTTATGAAGGACTGCTAACTTTACAGCTATCACACAGACAAGGCCGGGTCTATGAAGGGGACTCTAGACTGGGTGAGTTGAGGTGGGAAGACCATTCCTAACGCCCTGCTTCCTGGCAGTGCATCAGTGGAGAACAGCTGACCGACATCCCTGCTGCCGTGCCTTCACTGCCATGATGGACTATGCCCTCAAAAGGTGAGTCCAAATAAACCCTTTCTCTCTTCAGTTGCTGTGGTCAAGCATCTTATCACAGAAGTGGGAAGAGCAGCTAATACAGACAGGTTTCCATTTTGCTGAGAGGAATAAATAGCTTTGAGAATGGGGCTGTCTGGTTTCCAACCTGCCTCTGTCTGTTCAAGGCCCACAATCCATTCACAGGACTGAGTGGGGCCAAAGACTCAGTGAGCGGCAGCTAAGGTGATGTATTCATGTGTATAGTGAGGCCAAGAACATGATGTGTTCCCTGTGTGGGAATCAAGGTGCTTCCATTTGTGTTTGGGGGCAGCCAATGCTTTATGAATGATGACTGAAAGCTTGGAAAGGGGTTTGTCTCTGTGCTTCTGCTTCTGTCTCCATCTACACTGAACATACAGTGGACTGACTAGGAAGGCTTAGGGCTGGGTAGAAGCAAGGGTTCTTGTGAGATCTCAATCACACTGCAGACCTGGGGATGGATTGGGACATATCAGGTGCCATCTTCACCCTCACTCAGTAAGTCCTTACCTAGCTAGTGCTGTATAGACACTAGGCTAGCCAGCTCCCTTCTGGGATGGAGTGAACAGATGGGCCCTGGAGGTCTTTGACACTGACGGTGGCGTCCTGGACATCTTAGAGAAGGAGTGCTTGAGTGCACAACCCCATCTGAATCTTGATTACATGTCTCATTTCCTCGCTGTGTGACCCAGGGATGCGAGGTTCTCCTGGTGCTCACCATCTGAAGTGTGCTCGGGGCTGGAGGGGGTATTTCTTAAGGTGAGGGAGGATAACAAACCTCCAGGCCAATGAACAGGGGCACATGCTGCCTCCATTTCCCCTCTCTTGGAACTCTACTGTGCACACATAAAGTCCAGGTTCTGACAAGTCCTAAAAAACAGGAGGCTTTCCAGTGTGGCTTAACCCAAGATGTCTACACAGCAACGCCCTTCTACAGAAACTTTACCTCTTTTAGAAGGACTATTCCAGACCACAGCAGCTGACCCTCCACCCTGGCTCACATTGGCTTATGCTAATACTATCTGCTCATTTGCCAGCTCCCTAAGGGCAGGACCAAGAAAGGATGACCTCTTTCTTTTCAGCAGGTTCTCCAGGCCTGAACATCTCCAAGCTGGAGAAGTAAAGCAGGCTTCTCTGAGCAGGGCATGAATCAATTCTCCTTTCTGACTGTGAGGTCTATGCCAGCCTGGGGCAGATAGGAAAAGAAGAGCTCAGCTCCCCTCGGAAATGGGAGGCACATGTATATTTAATAAAGTACAAACTTTCTGCACAGATGGAGAACGAACCAATGACGTCAATACATCCACTACACGTTCATTAGGGCTGAGGACAGGCCAACAACAGCAATCAGAGCTGAGCACTGAGCAGGCTGGGAGGCTCAGCCCCAGGACTCCCACAAGCCCAGATCAACTGACTACTCATGGAGATGAGGCCGCATGGGCCCACCCATGTCTCACCCACGCGGACCATCCATGTGATTGACAGTTCCATTCCAGGAGCTTCAGTCACAGGGCAGACTGAGAAGGGCCCTCGAGTCTTCTCCCTCTGCCTTACCTTCGTGCTTTATTCCAAACTCTTCATTAGACCCCAAGGGCCCAGGGAGTCAATCACTGCTGCCTGTGTGTCTCATACTTTCCGTCCCTCCACCCTACCTCTGATCCAAACCATTCTAGCTCCACAGACCTGGGAGACCACCAAGCACTTTCCTCCTCAGGGCCATTGCCACCCTCTGCCTGGATGTCCCATTGTGCAATTTTACTTCAGAGCATTCAGACTCCCATACTGAATGATGCTTCTTTCTTATGTGCTCTCTCTCTCTCTCTCTCTCTCTCTCTCTCTCTCTCTTTCTCTCTCTTTAAATTGTGTCTCTGCATGTGAGTGCAGGTGCCCAAAGATGCCAGGGTCAATAAATTCCCCTGGAGCTGGAGTTACAGATGGCATTGAGCTGTCCAGTGTGGGTGCTGGGAACTGAATTCAGGCCCTCTGCAAGAGCAGTATGTCTCCTTAACCACTGAGCCACTTCTCCAGCCCCTACCGGTCTTTTATTTTCTGAAATTGTTTTCATTCACTTCTTTTCTCAAGCCTGGCCTGCATTGGGTTTCACTTACCACTGGCACCATGTCGTTCTGTACCAGGATCAAAGATTAATACAGGGAACACTTAGGAAGAGCTAAAAGACAGAGGGACAGATGGACAGCATAGCCCATTGCTTTTCCTCCCCTGGAGCAAAGGTGTCTTGGGGGAGGCCAGGGAAGAGGAAGTAAAAGCCGCCCTGATGACCCACCTTGTGGGGGGGGGCGGGGGGAGGATGTGCTCAGAGCCCTGGCAGAGCCAGGGTTAAGTGCTTACAGTAATGTGGGCACCACGGACAAGCACTTGAGGTCTGTTCAGTGATTCAAATAGTCACTGGGGATGTCACTCAGTTGGCAGAGCGCCTGTGTGGAATGCAGGATACATGCATAAACCTGGTATGATAGTACATGCCTAGGATCCCAGCAGGGAGGTAGAGGCAGGGACATCAGAGTTCAAGGTCATTCTCATCTATGTAACATGTTTGAGGCCAGCCTGGGATAAAAGGAGAAAATTTTTTTTTTTTTTTTTTTTCAAATTTCTCCAATAGGTGCTGTTGTTATGTCTGCCTAACAGACAGGCAGGCTGAAGCCCAGAAAGGTCAGCCATCTTATTTGAGGTCATACAGCCCAGGGCAGCTGGCTGTGTTTGAGCCTGCAGTCTACAAGGTGGCTACTCACCCCATCTCTCCCCGAGCCCAGCCTGACCACAGCCCTCCCTCCTCAGGGGCACCTTGTGACCTGCAGCCAACACAGCTTACACTTACAGTCCAGTGACTGGGAGGGAAATGTTACACAGCTCCAGAGATCTGTGAAAGCAAGCAGCCTCCAAAGCTGACCTGCACACCGGCAGCAGCTGCGGCCATCACTGTCGTCACCACTGTAGGGTTTTATGCCCTGCGAAGGTGTGAGGAGGCCCAAATGGTTTTTTTGTAAAGGTAGAAAATGAGCCTTGAGCCTGCACAGGCTGAAGCTTAGTGAGGGTGGGCAGCAAGAGGGGATGGGGTCCTGGGAGGGAGCCCCAGCCAGACGCCAGTGAGAGAAACAGCCTTCTGCAACATGATGCCCAAGCTCTTCAGCACGCCTGCCCGCCAAGCTTCAGCACCCCAAGAGTTAAGCTCTGCCTGGCCGCTCCCCCTCCCCTTTCACTGAGGTAATGAGGGAAATGTCAGCCAAAGCGATCGCTGGGAGCCCTACAGAGAAACTGCCCTATTGAGTTTTTTAAATTAAATCTATTTATAATTTATACCCTGCCTGCTTCCAAAAAGGATTTGAGGTGGTTTACGATAAACGACACATAAAATGGAAAGGCTGTGAAGTAGAAAGAGAAAAATCAAGAACTCCGTGCAGTAGGGGAGGGAGAGAGACCCCAAGTCCCAAGGTTTAGAGTCCATACTTTGGCTGCTCAGGTGAAAAGGTTGTCATTAAAAGGAGCCACAGAACATCGAGTGGTTCCAGAAATCACAGGTAGTCACCTGGCTGGCATGGAGAGAAGCAGGACACTGGCTATGGGCCAAGTCTGTCCTTGTCAATCTGTCCTCCTTGCTTCACCGTGATGGATCCCTCCCTGCCTGCCCACACTGACCACTGTTCTCAGCTCCACAGGGGACTCTGTGCTCGAGAAATAAGGCCCTATTCTTCTGGAGAGCACCCCATTTTTCCTACACTTATCTGTTGCTGGAGCAAATAGACATGCTGTCTCCTAACCCTGACTTCAGATGTGAGCTCAGGACCCAATTGTCTTAGCAAAGTAAACTTTAGGAACAAGATGGATGAGTCAGAGCTCTGCTGGCCATCGTTATTACCATCAGAGGCATTGAGGCCCCAAAAAAAACAAAAGAATAGCAGGAGGTCTGGGCTCTGCTGACATCATGGGAGCTCTTGGATCTAGCCGTATCTGAGTGAATCACTCCTCTTATATCCTAGTTAAAGGGCTAATCACAGCCCTCCTCCCAGTTCGTGCCTCTTGAGTTGGGTTCTACTGCTGTGAAAAAAGAAACAATTTGGCTGAGTCATCCTCCCATCTCTCTGCATCCCCCTTCTGTTCCTTCCTAAGATCCTGTGGTCCACCATCATCCTCTCAGGCCTCCTGGAGGCATTCCTCTTTCATCTCTTACTCCCATTGCTGCTCGCTCGGCTGCTTGATTCCCCTGCAGCACCCTTGTTCCCTTTCTACTGATGTGTGTCCGAGGTGAGCAAGTGTGTGTACAATGAGCAAGCGTGTGCAGACTCACAGCCGTTATTTTGCAACCAGCTCCTCAGCTGAGAGCTTTATACTGTCCCCCACCTCTTCGGCTCACCCCATATCTCTTTTTCCCAAAGAAGACCAGCTAGAATCACATGACCAATAATAGTCTTGTGGGAAACACGGTCATGGCCCTGTTCTGGGGCACGGGTGATAAGCTCCTTAGCAGGAGCTGGCCTCAGTTTACAGGGGAGCAGCCTAGAGAGTGCTAGAGCGAGCAGGGGCTGGCTCTTGAGGAGAGACCCATTTTCCATCTTGTTTTCTACTCTCCTAGAGGTCACACAACTGTAATCCCAGCACTTGGGTGGAGGCAGGAGGATCAGGTGTTCAAGGCCAACCTCTGCTACTTAAGGCCCTGTGTCAAAAAAAAAAAAAAAAATCCAAGATGTAACCTTACACCTGAGGGTGTAACTCATTTGGAAGATGCTTCCCAAGAAGCCCTGGGTTCAACACCCAGCACTGCATAAGCCCAGGCTAGTTAAGGCTTGTTTACAAAGCTCTGAGCAGAGATCAAAGGTTGCTTTTGTGGGAGGAAGGCAGGTGTACAGAATGGGGCGATGGGGAGGGGGTCATTTTCCTTCCCTCTCTTCCTTTCCTTCCCTCTACATCTCCTGTTCAGGTTAGCTTCTTGTTAGATTCTTTCTAGAAGCTTCTCTTCTTCTCATTCTTCTGCTGTGTCTTTAGGAGTTTCTTCTAGCAGCCTTTGCCTAAGTGGGAGGCAGCCTGTGCCAGGCTAGCCCCTGCAGAGGTGGTGAGTAGCCACTTAAGCCTTTAGTGTCAAGCTCAGTGACAGTCTGCAGAGTTGAGGTATCTCCAGGAGTCCACAGCGGACACCTCAAGTTTTCTGGGAATCTGGCAGGGCCCCAGGATTCTGAGCCAGCCCCAAAATGTGTGGAGTTGGCCTCTAGCAGGGAGTCCTGATGTCAGCCCCTCCCAGAGCTTCTGCCCCTTTCCTCTGCCAACCTCTGTGCTGTAAAGACAAACGGCTCACTGGCCACAGTCCTCCCAGTATCCCACCAAGGCCATGGGACTACAGTAATTCAGATTGCGCATTGCTGTCCCAGGAGACACTTGAAAAATAGCACCCCAAGTTGGAAGACTCCAAAGTCAGACCATACTGTTCAGCTGGAATCGGGGGCCAGTAGCTAGAGATGATTTCGCTCTGGGAAATGAGCGTAAGGTAACATCAGATCTGAGGCGCCCATTAGCCCCACATGCCCCAATGGCTGGCCTGCTTGCTCAAGGTGAAGCCAGCTCACCCACGTTATAAGGCTTTTCTATGCAGCCTGCGCCCTCTTGGCCTCTTCACCGGGCCATTTAGCTGTCTAAATCAAGATATCTCAGTCAGCAGCGGCCGGCAGGTATTCACGCATTGGGCTCCCTTGCTTCCCTTGTAATCTAAATCTAATTTATTGGCCCAGGGACACAGGGAGCAGTCCGCACACGCAGTTGATGTGCGGTAGAGAATATGACGCAGCGTGTTGTGTGTAATAAGGCTCTTTATAGAAGGCATTAACTAGGCTCTGGCTTGAAGCGCCAATGAAGCTCTGAGTAGTTCCTGCCTGCAAAATTCTACATGGCTGACCCGGGTAGTCTCTGTGGGGACAGGAGGTGCCTGGTACCACTGAGTTCTTAGAAAGCGTTACATCTGGATGGTTAGAAGATTAAGGGTTGTGAAGGCAATGGCCAGGCCTTCACATCACCATTCCTGGTTAGCTATGATGGAACTGAAGAAAACAGCTGTCCTCTACGCACTTGTCCTAGCACAGCTCTGTCCTTCCTGCTCAGGACCATTAAACGGGAGCCTCTTACCTGAAAGCGTCATAGCGACTGGTTGACCAGGAACAGATGCTTGAATTTTCTGAGGCCTCAGCTTCCATGTCAGCCCTGTGGGATGGGGCTGTGTGCTAACGAAACTCATGGAGCTCATGAGGTATCTCTCCTGTCGCTAAACTCTCCCTTGCGATCCAAGTCTGTCATTTACTCACTTGTCCATTCACAAAATAAATATCAAATCTCCTTGATCCTGGTAGATGGCTCACCACATTTCAGGGTATCCTGTAATGAAGTGGTATCTCTGGGTAAACAGCAGACACAGAGGCCATAAACAAAGGCCCACACACTAAATCCCACTGCCACAAGAGTTTATAAATAAAGTGCCCTTGGAACACAACCACGTGCCTGCTTCGGGCCACAGCAGCAGAGTTATGAAGCTGTGACAAGCATCACAGCCCACAAAGCTCAGAGAATTTACTGTCACTCTGTGTGTGGCCAGCCTGCCATGGGGTCTAGCAGCTTCAGAGATGGGCAGAGCCAGCCTGAAACCTCTTCCCCCATCTGACCCAGCTTCCTGTCCCAAGCTCCTCAAGAGTAACTGGGGACAGGGTAACAATTAGGTAAACACGAGTGGGAGGTAGTAGTGCCATGCCTGCAAACACAGACACCATGAAGAAGGGAAGGACTGAACCTCAGCAGCCTGTAACAAGCATGTGCTGGGCATTGGTCTGCCCAGAACTGTGGGCAAAACAGGCTCCCACAAGCGGCCCGAAGCAGGCACGTGATTGTGTTCCAAGGGCACTTTATTTATAAACTCTTGTGGCAGTGGGATTTGGTGTGTGGGCCTTTGTTTATGGCCTCTGTGTCTGCTGTTTACCCAGAGATACCACTTCATTACAGGATACCCTGAAATGTGGCGAGCCATCTACCAGGATCAAGGAGATTTGATATTTGTTTTGTGAATGGACAAGTGAGTAAATGACAGACTTGGATGGCAAGGAAGAGTTTAGCGACAGGAGAGATACCTCATGAGCTCCATGAGTTTCGTTAGCACTTCAAGGTAGACTATATCACCCACGTACAAGGGGAGAATGGGAAAAGGAGGTAAAGAGAGGCACAGTGTAGAAGATTCTGGCATCTGGAGTATGGAGAAGCACTACCCACCCAACCCAACCTACCTGAGAGGACTTTTCCAGAGGTGGTGTTAGTTTTAACTTTCTTCAACTTGTCATAATCTAGAGCTGCAGAAGGATGAGGCATGGATTAGGTTGGTTTATGAGCATGTCTGTGAGGTATTATCTTGATTACATTCATTGAAGTGGAAGGACCTGCCCATTGTGGGCATCACCATCCCTTACGCTGAGTATTCTAGACTATATAACAGTGGAGGAATAGAGCTGAGCACAAGCTGGCATGCATCACTCCCTGCTCTTGACTGCGGACGGGATGTGACAGCCACTTCAGATTCCTGTTGCCTTGACCTCCCTGTGATGATGGGCTGCAACTGTAAGCTGAATAAGCCCTCTCTGCTTTACATTGATTTTGTCAGGGTATTTTATCACAGCAACAGAGAACAGAACCAAGACACAGCAGGCTAGCTGGGGAGGAGCCAGTCTTCCATCTAGGAGCAGAGGTCTTGAGTTCATGAAGGTGTGACATCCCACAGCGAGGACCCCTGGCTGTCCCATGGGAACATACTGTGTTTTGCTCTCCTCATTTTTAAAGTATGAAGCAAAGGGATGAAGAGTCTGTGAAGACTACCTGAAAGAGCCAGGAAGCAAGTGAACTGTCAAGGGGACTCACAAATGGCAGCAGTAAACATAGGCAGTCTGAGGATGTGCTGAGCACAGAGTCCACAGAGGCACGTCGGCTCCTTCATCCTGAGTTCTGGCAGACCAGAATCTCCAACCCTGACCAAGGAGATGCGTCCAGGCCTTAGACAAAGGCGCTGATCTTGCCTTAGAATGATTTTCTTTTGACTAGACTAAGAAAATTTAAAGTCAACAAGGTAGCTTGTGAAAACCCAAGCGCATTTGCAGCCTGACTCACTGCTAGGACAGACCACCTGACAACAGCAACTCATCTAGGGAGGGTCTACTTGGCTCAAGGTCTCTCATGGTGGGGAGGGCACAGCAGCAGAATCTCGAGGCAGCTAGTCACCTGGCATCTACAGTCAGGACTGGATCCTGGTGCCCAGCTTGCTTTCTCCTCTCATTCAGCCCAGGACTCCAGCCCCTGAAATGAATGGTACCATCTACTCCAGAGTGGGGCCCTCCCTCTTCAGTTAAACATGTGTGGAAACATTCATTCTCATAGATTCATCTGGAGATGTGTTTTCATGACAATTCATAATCTACTCGTCGTCAGTGGAGAGAAACCATCACAGCCAGAAAATTCTGGTTATGGGGGGGGGGTGTCGTTCTGCCTCCAGGCATAAGCGTTCGATTATCTCCACACCTCACTCTGTGCTTCACATACCTGCCTGGCCCCTTAAAATAGATGCTGGAATACTGGGCGTGGCCTGAGCTAGACACTCCCTGAGAGCCCACAGACCCATGTTCACCCTTACCTTTCTTGTTCTGGAATCCATGACACTGGTGCACTTAAGACACGGAACATGTTCCCGTGTCCTAGGTTCGGAGTGTTCCGAAGGTGAGGCGCCTGTTAGCAGTCCCAGGGCACTTGTTTGGGGGTCGTTTTCATCCATTCAGGTGGGACTGGCTCTGTTTCTCTTCTATAGGCCCACAGGGTGGAAGAGCACCCCGTGTCATCCGCCCCTGTCTTCCCCAGGTACCTGGCACACCCAGGCACACCTTTCTAGCTCTAATCATCCCCCACAGACGGTCCTGCTGGTCTCAGGCTCCGGCCCATGCAGCCCTGGGTGGCACCTGCCTGGAGTTTGGCCTCTGTGGGAGCATAGCACCATGTGGTTTAAGTCATGGGAGAGGCTCAGGGCCAAACATTGTTTCCAGTCCCTGGGAGGGAATCACGGCCACCATTCAGCATTTCGCTGTGGCCACGGAAACCACTAGAAGGCAATGCTAAAGCCTTAGCCTTTGTTTTGCGGTCCTTGTTAAGTAGAAGGGAAGGCTGCCTCTAAGGAGGCTTATTCTGCACGCTTGGTCTGCCTGACAACTCGCGGGAGGTGGCTCTCTCCTTCCACCTCGTGGGACCCGGGGAACAAACTTGGGTTATTCTGGATTATAACACTTGGCAGAAAGTGTGTTTATTCGCTGAGCCGCTTCACTGACCCCCCAAACAATTCCTTACATCCTGGAAACAAGTAAAACCAGCTTTCACCCAACAGCTCCCAGGATGCCCAGAGAGGCCCTGGTTCCTACCTCTCAGAATCCAATATGCCTTTGATCAAAATGTGGCCTCAGGAGTCTCTTAGTGGTAGGCTCATTGCGATGTCCCTTCTCTACAGGGGAATTAGGGAGAACAAGTCAACCTGGCCTCTCCCAGGATGGCAGAGCTGCCTGTGGGGACAGTAGTAAATTAGATTCTCCAGCTCATGATTTCAACCACACTGGGCATAATCATCACCCAGATCCCTAGGAGAACAGCTCAGGAGCCATGAGACAGGTCCCCTGAGACCCCAGAGTCTTCATTGAGACCCTGCCCGACCTGCTGATGCTGATGGAAAGGCCCAGGGTGCCAGGCAATTAGGTGTGATGCTTAGCACCCGCCTGCCGGCCCTGGGAGCCATCTGTGAATATCACGTTCGTGAGACTCTTCAGATGGCCTTGGAGAATTGATGGAGGTAAAGACAGGCCAGCCAGGCGAGGAGGAAGATGAAACTCCAACATTAAAGAAGCCAAGAGGAGCAGCTGCTGCAATCTACAAAATAGGATGGGAATGAAGCATGAGCCCAGAGTACAGGTCCTCTGAGACATTGCAGAGAGGACATTATCCACTCTGGGCTGGCATGCATATCCCTACCTGTGGGAAAGTCTTCACAGCACATGCCAAGTGCTGCCCATGTGCTGGGCACTGGGGCTGAAGATAAGCAGACAGGCTCATGCCCTCAGCAGGCTCCAGCAGAGGGAAGAAAAAGTCCCAGCCCTGAGTTCAGGTACCTCTGTGGTAACTTCAGATTCTGGTGAGCCAAGATCTGCAGGAAGACTTCCTCAAAGATGTACGTCCCAAACACAAGATTCCCATAGAGAAGGAATCCCCAGACCGAGGAGCTGGCTTAGTCAGTCCCCGTGTAGGCAGGTACATACACACGCGCGCGCACACACACACACACACACACACACACACACACACACACACCCAGAGTCACCACAGAAGGAAACACTGCTAATCAGTTTTCTCAAGTCCATTACCCTTAGACTGGTGATCATTTAAATTCCAACTTCCCCAACTGACTTGTGCCAGCACCCCACAATGTTCTCATTCCCTTTTCTTTTTTCCTTTTCCCCCTGCATCCTACAGCTTTCCAAGGCCATCCCTGCCTTGTTTCAATCAAAATAACATAACTTTAATAGTAGCCCCCTCCCTCTCAGGCCTCTCTCAGTTTGGCAGTGAACTGTGTAGGTGATCTTTCTAGTGTGTGTCACCTCCCCGGTGAGACACACTGCGGCACTAACCCTCTTCTATGTGAACTCTTGATATCTTTTGACTTTCAAGAGAGCCTGCTTCTAGCCTTAACTGGGATATTTCAAAACTGCTGTTGGTGTAGAGGCAGTCTCCTCTGCCTTCCACGTACTAAGAGCAGTACAGGAAACACACACGCCAATAAATGTTTGTCGAGTAAGTAGACAGATAGGTGGATGGATGGATGGATGGATGGATGGATGGATGGATGAAGTGATGTATGGTAAAGTGAATAACAAACAAATGGAAGGATTGCAAGAGGTATTGATGGGTAGAGGGAGTGATAAAGGAATGGACTGGACGGGTAGAAGAAAAGACGGGGAATGAATGTATGAATAGGCAGATGGATGAATAGAAATGATAAGAGTGAATAGGCAATAGAATAGATGGAGGGGTGAGGAAATGTCAGGTCTGAAGAAGAATGGATGAGCATTAAAGAAAGCGGTTAGGACACTGCTAGTCATTTCACTATGAGAAGGTATTAGCACAGGAAGAGATGAAGAGGATGGTAAGTGAAGGAGTTCCCGAGCTATTTGAAAGGTGGATCAAGGCAGCTTCCCTATGCTGGGCACAAAAGAAACATGAGCCCGCACACAGTCCTGCCCTGGCCTGAGTCTTTGTTCTGCAAGCATCCTGACCAGGGAGCACAAACTTTGTTTCTTGAAGTAGCTGCATGCTGTCATGAGGCAGGTCCAAACAGGAGCAGAGAGAGACTCCAGCAGTCCCAGAAACTCACTCTGGGATCAGAAAGAAGCCAAAGTTCAGGGTCACCTCTCAGTCATGTCTCCACAATGGTGCCAGTACCTGTGGTAGTTGCTAGTGTTGCTTAAAAATCCTCAAAATGTAGAAATCCCAGGCCCGTGACACATTATAAAGTGTTCAATAGAACATCTAGGCAGGAAGAATGAAGCAAACATAGAAACAGGGGACTGAGACGGAGATTTTTGTAAATGCAATTAGATGGGGAAAAAAACAAAACAGGACATCCCAAACCCCAGGAGCACTGTGCCTACTTGGTGTTTGGGGATCACGGGGGTTAGAGGGAGCAGCAGGTCACCCTGTTTTTGACATCAAGCACCAGGAGCGAAACCTCGTATCACTAATTTAGAGAAAGACAAAGAAGAAAAAAAAAATGATATTTAAAGCATGATTTTTATTAAACACCCATTGCTTTCACATTATCATGAAGCGGCTTTTCTGTAGTACATGCTAGGTCCATTGTTGGAGCCCGAAATAGCCATGCACATGATGTGGACATATGCAAATGAGTGTAGCTGTCCAAAAAAAAAATTTTTTTTTTTTATTGATAAAGACATGTAAGATACAAGTCCTACTCTAAGGGAAAATAAGTTCTCTTTGGTAATTACTGTTTTCCTTTGTTGTTGCCAGAGTTGGTGCTAGTGAGAATTTGCTGTTTTGTAGCCATCGAGTTCAGTAAATGCTGCCATATATATGTGCATGGGTGTAGGGATATCCATTGCATCATGGAAAGCCCAACATTGGCCATGTCTTCTACTCATGATTTTCTCTTACACAGCAGCTATCCATCTCCTCAGTATGGAGTGGAGCCCATTGATCATCTACAGAACTTCTGGTGAGATTTTTAGCTGGCTTGGTCTTCGTTAGGTCCTGTGCAGCTGACCTCAGCAGCTGTGTATTCATGAGTCTAATGCCCATGTCATGCCCTGAAGACAACACTTCACAGCACATCCCCACATTTCTTGGCTTTTCCATTTGTCCACCCCTTTCCTAGATATTCCCTGAGGCCTAGCTGTGGTAGGGACTCTAACGTCGTCCCAGTTAGGGATGAGTGCTCACTCTCTTATTCTCAGCACAATTAGGCATCTGTCATCGACTGCCACCAACTACAAAAAAGCTTTCTAACTAAGTTGGATATACAGATTCATGAAAAGAAAGGTGTATGGAAATATGTATGCATATATGGATGGAAGGAAGGAAGGAAGGAAGAAGGGGCAGATGGATGAATGGATGAATGAGTGGATGGTAGAACAGATGGGTGATGGGAATAATGGAAGGAGGAAATGTAAAAGGATGGATTTGAAACAAACAAGGTAGGGACACTGTTAGTCATTTCGGTATGATAAGGTATCAGCATGGGAAGAGATGAAGACAGTGGTAAGTGAGGGACTTCCAGAGCTGTTTGAGAAGTGGGTCAAACAGGCTTCCAGATGCTGGGCAAAGGAGCACACACTGTTATGCCCTGGCCTGAGCCTTTGTCCTCCAGCATCTTGACCAGGGAGTAAAACCATTGTTTTACATGACAGTAGGTGCCTGCTGTCATGAGGCAGGTCCAAACAGGATCAGAGAGAGACTCAGGCAGTCCCAGCAACTCACTCTGGGATCAGAGAGAGGCCAGAGCTCGTGGTTACCTCTTAGCCATATACTCACAGTGGTGCCAATACCCGCGGTGGTTGGTAGTGTCGCTTAAAGTCTCAAAATGTAGAAATCCCAGGCCCGAGACTCATTATAAAGTGTTCAATAGAACATCTAGGCAGGAAAAATGGGTAGAAGCAGGGGCCTGAGAGGGACATTTTTGAACTCATAATTAAATGATAATACATAAAACCCAATATCTCAAACCCTGGGTGCCCAGCACATGCAGGGTGTTTTGGGATCACATGGGTTAGAGGAGCTGCACTTTCAACACCCAGCACCAGGAGAGAAAATTCACCTCCTATCGCTAATTTGGAAAAAGACAGTAAAAGTCATTTAAAGCACGGTTTCTATCAGTTGCCTATTGCCTTCACATCATCCTGGAGTGCCTTGTCTGTAGCACCTGCTACTTCCATTATTGGTGTCTGAATTAGACATGCGTAAGATTCAGACATAAACCAGTTGGTGGGCCCCCACAAAACTTCATTGATAAAAATATGTAACAGCCCAAATGGCACTCTAAGGGAGAAAGGAAGGGTTTTGTTGTTCTTGTAATTAATTTATGGTTTTTGTCTTTGTTGCTCCTGGAGGTGGCTGCATTGAAAATTTTGTTCTTTGTTGTTGTTTCATAACACACTAAGTCTGCATTCCTTTGTGGCTGCACTGGAGGATGGGAAACCCACAGGAGACCATCTTGATCCCAAAAGATTACTCTCCTGGCCCTTCATCCACCTCCTGCCAATGTCTCTTTAGCATATGTTGGGGCCTGAAGACCATAGTCAGCATATGCTGAGACCTTGGCTGGCATGGTTTTGTACAGCACATGTTCAGGTAAGCACATCTGTATTGAATTTATGATGGCCACAGCCAGTTGGAGTCCAGCAAGTCACAGGACTCCTGTCCCTTTTCTGGCTTTTACATTCTTCTTATTTTCCTTTCCTCAATGTTTCCTGAGCTTCATAGAGATGTCCCACTATGGGCTGAGAATTGAGTCTCTTGTTTTATATCTCTCCACTGGCTGCTGAGAGCTGCTTTGCTGAGAATGGGTTGAGAACAGCCCAAGGGTATTGCTATCGCCCGTAAATGTTTAGAGGGCAATTTGACACAACACCTTTTCTCAAGATAACAGCAGCAGGTTCTGCCCCAGGCCCATGACCTGGGCTTGACTATGGTTACAGTACCAGTCTTGAAATTCCCTCCTGTGGAGCAGGCCGTAAATCCAGTCTGAAATTGGTCGATTAACCCCCTAGCACTCATGCCTCTATCCCTCCACTTGTGGGCCCATCTTGTACAGCAAGTTTATATTGCAGCACATAGTCCAGAATTCTGAGTGCTCGTGAGAAAACTACAAGAAAACAGGATAAAAGTCATGTGACCTCGGTTTCTTCCAAATATGGGATTGTTCTCAAAACGTGTTTTGTGTGCCCCTCCCAGGTGTAGTAGTTAGGAGCGATTACTGCAGCTTGCACACTCCTGTTTGCTCTTCTTATTCAGAATCTTTACAGCCTGAACTTGTATGAACCTCACTCATATGGCCTCTCTTAGTCCTCAGATTATAAATTGTCTGATGCTCTAAATAAAGCTGGCTATTGCATGGAGACTCTCGTCTTTCTCATCCATAGACTCCATGTCCCTAGGTCCCACCACCTCTAGGGAGGTGATAGATACTGTAACTCCTGAAACTGGAGATGCTTGTGAACCCTCCTGCAAGTGCTGGTAATCAAACCCAGGTCCTCTGAAAAAGAGCAGTATCTTTAACCACAAGGCCATTTCTCCAGCTTCATGATCTCTCTCTGTCTTACGGCCCAAGTGTGTGGTATCTGCAACGTTTTATCGTGTAATTATGTGGCTAACAAAGGCTAACGGCGACTAACCTGTCTTGTTCTGGCAGCCTCTGCGACCTTCCTGACCAAAAACTCATAAGGAGAGCCTTGTACTGGGATCTTCATTTAATAACCCACGTCTTCTGTGAGTGACACTGTCCACCCTTGCAAAGCAATCCCACTCCAACTCCGTTTCTTTTCTTTTTCCTTTTTTGAAGCTGTATTTTGAAGTTGTCTTAGTAAATACTGAGCCTCCATAAAGCTCTTTAGTTTTGGTTAACCCACCGACTATCACCCAGCTGTCCCGCCCCCTCACTCCCCTCATATCATTTAACTTCTGGTACTCTCTCTTCCTTCACTTCACATCTTCTCTACTCTCCTTCCAATTATTCTTGTTTTAAGGTCTTCTGTGAGTCGGTAGGCCTCCAGATAGCTTTTCATGCCCCCTTCCTTTGGGTTAGGCCTACCATTCACCACCATTTCCTCCATATTCCTACACTCCTCCCTGTTTAAGCCTGTCTCTCCCATTTTTTTTTTTACCTCTCTACTTTCATTTTATACTCAATTTACTCCCCGCCCCACCCTTCCCTTAAAAACGTTCCCTCTCCCTAAAGAGCCTCTTTCTGGTTTCCTGGCTTCCACTTGTGGTCCAAGTGAAATACAAAAAGGTTGAAGCTGGAATCTGTGTAAGATAGAACCTGAACTTTTGGGCTTCTGGGAATGGCTTTCTGACCTTACACTGTTGTTTTCACCCAGGCTGCGACTTCTGGTTCCTCTGCCCTCACTTCTCCTTATGCTAAGATTGCAGAAATAGGGAACTTTAGAGTCACCAAGCATTTAACCTGAACACTTCTGAGTCGTGGTACAGAGAGAAGGCCATGAGCGAGAAACCGAAAAGGGCACAAGTCCCTCACAGAACCTTTATCCAAAACGAGATGCAGCCAAGAGGTGTCCTTCATAACACCATAAAAGAACACCTCGGCCTCCTGCCCACCGGCTGAGCCCTGCAATCAAGTAACCAAGGCTTGTTCGGCAGCCTAGTTTAGAGTCATTCATACTTGCTGGGCCAGAATTGCAGGGTGACCCCAACCTGCAAGGAGAATAGCTCCCAAATAAAAGGCACAGCCAGCCACATCTTGTCGGACTGCTCGTTTGTGGAAGGCTCCCCTGCTGCTCCCGAAGCATCCTTGGCAGTAGGGTCTTTTCTATTCTGGTCAGTTTTGTGTGAAGTCTTTCCCCACCCACCAATCCTCACCAGTTGCAGCTTTTGTATGCTCTAGCATTTTCTGTGAGGAGACCCGTTTGAACTCTCTTCCTGACAGTTGTCTATGGAATGCTAATGTTGGTTTTCTGACTGAGTAGTAATCTCTCCAAACCAGTGTCTACAGACAGGTTTTCTTCCTTCTCTCTTTCAGTCTCTTTTGTGAATGTGTCTATGTATGTTTCGTGTATGCACATGTGTATGCATGCATGTATGCGGGTGTGTGTGTGCATGCATGCATGTACATGTGTGTTCACATGGATGTGTGCTGTGGAATGCACATGGGGGCCAGGTAACAACTCTCTGATGTCAGGCCTCACTTTCCACCTTTATGTGGGCTGGGGTCAAACTCACATCTCCTCATTTGTACAGTTTGACAGGAGCCTTTACCCACGGAGCCGTCTCATTAGCCCTCAAACAAGCTTTGTAAAGGTGCGAGTTGTATCTGGACACCACTCCTGAAGAAAACAGTAACATTTTCTGGAGGGTGGGGCTGGGAGGTGGTAAGGCCACTCTGTGACTGAACCTTGGAGTCTGCCCTCATTTCCATCAAGCTGGCAGCTTCCAAAGTCATCACAGGGAAGGTAGCAGGAAGGAATGTGGGTTGGGAAGGAGGCACAGAAAATGCCAGGCTTTTTTTTTTTCCCCTTTTTCCCTGTACTGTCGGCACATCTATAACAAAATTGTAACTGTATAATGTTATGGTAGTATTTAACTGACGTGTGTACTTTGGAATGTTTATAGCCACCATAAATCAAGAGGCCGCTGCCAAACCAGGGCAGCGGCCACAGGTAGACATTCCAAGGAAAACGTATAAAATAAATAAAACAATCACACAGCACCAACGTTCCAGCCCCAGCCGGGGAATGGAAAATGAAACAGCTCTTGTCCAAATGGAGGCACCCCCAAAATGAGTTTTCTGGGAATGGAGGTTGGCTGTGGCCTCCTTGCAAGCTCGCAGTAAAGATGCCAAGTGAGAAAAAGGTTATTAAACCAGTAAGAACAAAACGGCTGACCCCGAAGAAGACCTGGCTCTGCAGCCCTGTCACTGAGCGCCTCGTGACAGCCTGCAGTTGCAAGCTGATTTTCAGTCTGTGGCTTTCTGTCCTGGAAGCTGGGTCTCAGTGGTATTTATTTCCCTATTTATGACTTCTGCCCAATTTACATTATCTAAAGAAAAGGATTTGTACTCTCCAAGGCATAAAATCCTATGGATTTACAAACTGTTCGATGCCTGCCCTCAGTAATTTTTTTTTCGGAGCTTAAACTACTTTTATATCTTGACCAGTGGCTTGTAAAATGCACATCAAAATGAATTCTGGCTAGATAAGCATCTGGCCATTAAAACTCTGGGGGCCCTTGGTCTGAAGGCAGCGGCCGTGCAATCCTCGGGACACCTGATGCTGCTCCTTAATCCTGGAGGCTGCCTAACTCACAGTGGGTAAGGCGAACCCTGAAATGGGGGCTTCTGTTTGACTTCAGGGTTTGCAAAATGCCTTTGAGCCCCTCTGCTGGCCTTGGGGCCTTCAAGGCAAAAAGTAAGAGCTTAGGTGGTGACAAGAAAACTGAAAGTTAAAAATTAACAACTGGGGATTAATGACAGCCGAGAGGACCAGGCAGTTTCTCCTCCTCTCAGAAGGTGCTTTGCTTTGAGACCCCGGAAGGAAAGGTCCAGGCTGTTTCTCCCAGCGCTCAAGAGGGTCTGTCTCTACCCATTCCACTTTCGTTAAGCTCAATTTTTCTTTGTTTGTCAACTCAAAACTGTAGACAGACTTGGGATTCTTCAGGTGTGAGGGTCTGTCTAGCAGGGTGGGGAGCTGGTGGGCCTGGTGGTTCTGGTTGGCAATCCTTCATTCAGGAAGCCAGGGCAGGAAGATTCCAATTTCATGGTCTGCCTTAGCGTGGGCCCATCTCAGCATCAAAAGCAACGAAAAAAAAAAAAGGTTAGAGTGAGAGTCTGCGTTTCAGCCCCAGTAACAAACACAATGGAGGGAGGGAGGGAAAGAAGGAGAAAAGAAAACGAGCAGGGAGTGAATTTTCTACTACTGCCTTGAGGCTCTGAAAATGGTTTTAAAATTTTAAAATAAGACAGAGCTCCTAAACCCACAAGCAAGGAGCATTTATAAAGAGCTCTGGAGAATGGAGACCCTAGGTACCTTTCAGTATTACAGTCCCTCCATGTACTGAGATTCTGAGCCTAAGACCAACTTTTAGAACAACAACAACAACAACAACAAAATCACGATGATCTCAGACTCGTAGTCTACAATTTCTATTTTGGGCTGGCACTAAAATTCAAAAGAAAAAAAAACAGACACAAACATTTGTTACATCCAACATTCTTTGGGGGAGCCTCTCATATCAAGCTTGCTTTGGGGAGTGTTTTTCCCAGGCCACTGTGGTCTTGGCAGCCTTTGGACTGTCATACTGGAGAGCAGGGATTTGATGGATGGCCCTCTCTTTGGGGTCTCCTCCAGTGAAGATCCAGCAGGATTCCTTGCCCCTCCCAGCCTTGCTGTTGGCCTCTGAGTGGGAAAGAACAGGGCTGCCTAGCATCCTGTTTCTAAATAAGACAGACAGGGATTTAGACAGTAGAATTCCAGATGTTGGTATGTGTACCGTTGTGCCACAATTATATTTTATAAAAATTACTGCAAAAACAAAAATAAATTAAAAAAAAAACTGACCCAAAGAAGCTAGATTTATTGTCCTCTCTTTGTCCTCCATCTGACTCCTCATGTGGCCTCGTCTTTCACCAGTCCTTGATGATTTATTATTACAGAGACCCAGAGGGGACACGGCCCTGCCAGTCTATAAAGGTCACAGGGTTAAGAGAGACTTTATCTGGATCAGGGGCTGCCCTCACACACCAGGGGAAAACTCTCTATGAAGTTAATCAACAATCACCCAGAGCAGGTCAGTGATCAGCATTACAGTGGAGGAGGGAGGCTGGCCTTGGGGTGATCCAGTTTCCACACCACCCACCCATTCCCAACCTAGAGATTAGTGTTTTTATAACATCTGCAATGCTGGTCCCACCCTGGGAATTCAGTCTCACTGAGCTCAGGCAGGCTTTTGTTCTTCTCCCCTGATTGGGGGAAGGGAGAGAAGGGGAGGTCTTCCTCTGGATGAGCAAACTATGACCCCAAGGGTATCCAGGTTGGAATTTGTGGCCTGTTCAGTGTAAGTTGTCACCTGGACATAAAAGGGCAAATGAAGACAAGAGGCCAACTCTAAGCCACTCCCTCCCCTCTCCATTTCTGGTCACAAGACAAGTGTTCTGAGGCTGCCTGGGATTGAAGGGGGTAACACTACTCAGCCCTAACAGCCCTAAGCGCACACTGCATCTTGATGCTATTGGAGAAGGGAGGCGCATCTGTACTGACCGTAGCCAAGACCCACACTAATTCTAACCAGCAGACAGCATAACAAAACATCCACATGCTGAAGTCAGGGTGCTCCAAGTCCCTACAGCTCCCATTTTACTTTTGTTAAAGGGACTCAGCTAGGCGCTGGGGAGCTGGCCCAGTTGGTAAATGCCACACAAGCCTGAGGACCTGTGTTTGAATCCCTAGAATCTTCACAACAAGCTGGGTGTAATCCCAGTGCTGGGGCAGCAGGGACTGGTAGATGCCTAGGGCTCAATGACCAGCTAACCTGGTCTAATTGGTGAGCATCATATTCATCAAGATGCCCTGTCTCGAAGAATAACTGAGGAAGACACCCACCTCTGACCCTACACACACATACACACACACGTACATTAATGCATAGTGGTACACTAGTGAGCATGTGTGCACACACTTATGCACACGTGCACATACACATACACACAAAGGACTCAACTTAGAAGGCCTTGTTGCCCTTGAAAAGGCTGCTCGGGGCTATGCTTTTTAAACAGATGTAGGAGGAAGCAGTATGAAAGGAAACCATTTTGACTATCACTCTTAATTCTGTCAATAAATGCCCGTAACACTGAGGTCATAGCTCAGTGTCCTAAGTCCAACCCCCCAGGACTCTCACAACATAAAATAGTAATAAGCACCCAGAAACACCAAGCCTAGCACTCTATCTTTCCTTCTGTTCCTGAAATAGAGTTGAGAATGACAGTGGAGACAAGCTCACAGTGCTATGGCAAGGGATCCAGAGGCTAGACTGGTGGGTCTCACTGGGCGATCCTACAAGGTCCAGGCCCACTCTGTGCTGGTATATGTGCCCACAAAGATTATGGCACATATACCATGAGCTCCAACTCTATCTTAGTCCTACAGAAAGGTCCTGCTTTGAAAGGACAGTTCAGCGGATGACCTTTTCATAATGGCTTTCTTCCTTTCCAGAATGTCAAGGGGATTCTTCATCTAGCAGCCCACCTTCTTTAAAGCAGAAAACCACACCTGCAGCTATGTGTCCTCCAGCCTCCCACCCTTGCTCTGATTTTTAGGAAAACTTTAACAACAACAGAAAATGGTGGAGTGACAGGATAAAAAGTTAGACATTAAGCAAAGTTGACATTATTATTGTAAAGTCACCCAGAAAGGCCCCAGGCCCCAGTGGGTCCTCAATAGCCACCACTTTCTTCTTCCTGGCCCACATGCCTAAAACAGAAGAGAGGGTAGGGCTGCAGTGAAGGGAACAGCAAATGGCAGGATCAGATGGCAAAGGCCTATATCATTTCAGCTTCTCAGAAGACTGAGGTAAAATAATAATGTTAATAATATTAATAATAAAATAAAAATCTCAAGTTCAAAGTCTGCCTGAGTTACAGAGTAAGCTCAAGTTGGTTAATGAAACCTTGAATCACTATTAGAAAGTAAACAGAGGGTTGGGCATGCAGCTCAGTGGAGTACTTGCCTAGCTTGTTCAAGGCTCTAGGCTCCATATTCAGTAACAAATAAACAAGTAAAAAAAGTTGAAACTGCTGTCTGCCTAATTATAGTCACTCCTGGAATCAGATATGGAAGTACAGGTGTATTTTTCAAAAAAGCCACTATCAAGGGGAGAAAATTGCTGTTCAAACTGCATGCAAATGCCCCCAGAGACACAATTCAGGGCAGCACCAAGTACCAAAACCAGCTAGCACTTCGTTCTCCTCAGAGGAGAAAAGTCAGGTCCCAGGGTCTTAGGGGCAAGGGAGTGGGCAGGTAGAAGTCTGCAGTGAAACGGGACTCTAATAAGGTCATGGGGTGAGCGAGGTCATGAGGATGAGCTCCCAGCTGCTACCTAAAAGACAGAGTCCTAAAGACAAGGTGGCTCTGGGGACCGAAGGGAGAGGTTGGGTTACAAATCTACTCTGTGAAAAGCTGTGGCTGCTCTTCTGAAAATGCAAATTTCAGGCTGATGGAAGGGGAGAAGGGAGCCCTACAGTGCCCTTCAGGTACACTGATGACCTCAGAGAAGAGCCCAAGTCCTTAACCAGGCCCCAGAGCCAGATGGTACTGGCCTGGCCTGAGACCTCTGAACCCCACACCAGCTCCATGTCTGAAGCCCCACCCTATATTTACGCTCCAGGTACAAGGCCTGTGTCTCTCTGTGTACATGACCTCCCCCCTTGACTTTCAATTTTTGAAGTTGTCCAGAGCTGAATACCAGGCTTACCTTACAGCCGTCAGCACCTGGACCATGCTTTTCCTGGTAAGATGAAGCAGACAGGGGATACACACAGAATCACACAGCCTTTAAAAACATGTTTGTGTTTACATATGGGATGTGTTTCTATATTTTGTGTTTATATATATCATGTTCATATATGTGTCTGTATATGTGTGCACATACATATGAATGCCCAACGCAACTGGAAAAAGGTGTTGTGTCCCCTGCTGCTGGAGTTAAACATGGCCGTGAGAGCCTGAGCAATAAGCTCCCTGCACTGCTGAGCCATCTTTCCTGCTCCTCACGTAGCTATTTAAAGTACATATATGTTCACGGTACCTAGACTCACAGGGTACTCCAGGCAAATGAGAAGTGACCCTGCCTACAGAGGAGCTGGTGGGTGGCTAGCATGGAGGCATGAGGGACAAGCGAGCTCCAACCTAAGTAGGAGGCCTCTGTGCAAGGGTGGCTGATGAACCTCTCAGAGTCAGGATGCTGGCTTTGAGCTCTCTGGCTTGCCTTGCCTGCTGCCCTGTCAGTGCCTGGAGGGTGACAGTCACTCAGGCCTGAGTGGGCATTGCAACTCACCGCAAATCACAGCTGACCCTAGGTGGCCCTCCTGCCACCCACTTCACTCCCTCACCAATGTCACTGGGTCTCCCAAGACCACTCTCCTCACCCTTCCTGTCTGCCTCAGATGTATCCTTGGTACCTGGCATGCCAGTGCAGGCTCAGCTAGACCTTAGAGAGAGCTGGAACAGAAAAAAGAAGGATGAGCCATAAGCATCTTGCCCACACTTCCCTAGTGATAGCCTGGCTATCATTCAACAGCGCATGCTGTGTCTCCAGGCTCAACGTTGGGAACATTCCTGGAGGGGAGGGAAAGGAGCTGGTCCACATCGCAACTGAGAGAGGGATACTACACTGACCGCCTCTGCTAGGGGCAGGTCAGACTGCAAGAGGAGCACGAAGGTCAAGCACACTCACAGGAACGAGTGGCTGACGCAAGGGTGGACCAGGAGGGATGCTTGGAAACTTCCAACCTAGGTGTGGACTACTGTCCATCACGGGGTCCTTGGGATTGGAGGAAAGTCCAGGAGGGTAACCCACAGAAAGCAATTGACACTCTGCCCCCTTGAGAGCCATTAAGGTGCTCTGCCTTCCAGCTGGGCTGACCAGAAGAGCAGGGAACAGGGGCACTGTTTCAGAGTTCAAACAGCTGCACACAGGTGAGTGGAGGCCGCAGTTCTAGGCTCACCTTGGCCTTTTGGTATTCTTGGATGTACATCTAGTGGGTGGTTTTGGGGTTTTGCTTTTTGTTTTGTTTGCTTTTTGTTTTGTTTTGTGGGGGTTTTTTGACACAAGGTTTCACTATGTAGCCAAGTCTCACCTAGAGCTTGCTATGTTGCCCAGGCTAGCCTTAAAGTAGTGTAGCCATCTTCCTGCCCTAAGCACCCAAGTGGTGGGATTGCCAGCACATGCCACCATGCCTGGCTTCTAACAGTCTCCTTAGGGCCTTTGCTAATTTCATCATTTTTATCTCTGAGGTTGTGTCTATGACTAGTTTTCTTCAGATTTTAAGTCATACACGGTCCATCCTTTTTTTTTTTTAATTTTTCCTACAGAGAGATTTACTAAAATGGCTTAAAACTGATAGGAGCTGGTAGCCAACACTGGCAGCCTGTGCTGCGTTGGAGAGGCTGAAAACCTGGTAGCTACTCTGTCCTTGAGGCTGAAACATGGTCCAACTTTCAACATGTCTGGAGATTTTTTTGATGGATGGTCAACTTCATGTCAGAAAGGGGCCTCTTGTTGGTTCCTACTGAATGTCTCAATGATAGATCAGTGAGAGCTCTTCATCACTGCTAATTTGACCTTAAGTGCCTCCTCTCCCTGTGCTAGTCCAGGGAGCCAATTAGCTCTTCAGTCGCTGTTGCCATGGCTACCTGAAATTCTTTCTGCACACATGTATCTTAGTGCTGATATTCAGTTTCTAGACTTCTGTCATTTTGCACTGTCCCCATTTAGTATAATTTATTTCAGTTCTAGCATGATCTCCCCCCCCCCCCAGTTTTCATGTGTACCTCTTCAACATACCAGAACTGCAATGTTTTGTCTTATGGCTCCCACTCCACCCGCTCCAGGCAGCAGCCCTGAAGGCGTCCCTGTCTTGTTTCTCTGTACTCAGAAGCCTGGGCTGCAGAATGTCCAATATTTGACAGTTATTTAGCAAATCTTGTCTGGTTTCCTAGTTATTGTAATTGGACCCTGTTATTTGCCAAGTTAATCTGTCATAAATTAAAATCATGTCATGTTTAAAATTCTTGCTATGAACCTTATTGTTCTTAGTGGAAGAGCCTCACTTTCCCTAAGGTTCTAACCCAGCTGTTCCTCCTTCCCTCCCTCTTCTCTCTCTCTCTCTCTCTCTCTCTCTCTCTCTCTGTCTCTCTGTCTCTGTCTCTCTCTCACCACCTGTGTGGACTTTGTACCCAGTGCTTTCTCCATCTAGAAAGCTCTTCCTGCTCTCTCTGCCGCAGGGGCTCTTGTTCTTCAGCTCCAAGTCAATTGCCCTTTCTTCAGGGGAAGTTTTCTAAGCTGTGGCTCTGTCTGTAAGAAGCCATTCCTCTGATGAGCATGTATCAGTACTTTTCCATCGGGCAGAACTGGTTTTTACTCATTGCCCTTGGGGGCACAAAACTACCTTTCTTACTGACTTTCTCCTTCAACTGCCAGGGTGCCAGGCCCAGGATGGGTTTTCAGAGTGGGTTTAGTGAAGAAAGGAGGATCAACTAGGAGGCCCCTGACCTGTCCCTGTCTGTCCCTGTTCCCCATTCTCCTTCTCTTAGGTTAAACCATGTGCATCTTCTTGGCCCACATTCTCTCAAAATCAACCTTCTTTCCACCCTGTGGAGGGAATCATTGAACACTAAGACTGGGTGTGTCACCCTCTTGATCACACAGCCCTTACAAGAGTTCCGATCACAGCTAGAAAACTGTGGAGGGTGAAAGCTTCTTACCCAACCTCACTCACAACCACCTGGAAGATGCTCTGGAGGCTGCAGACCCTGTCCTCTGCTCAGGTGCTCTCTGCATGGCAGAGCACAGACACACCTCTCAGATGCATGGACCCTCCAAAGCCATTGTTGTTTCAAGCTCTGGCTGCCTCACTACCCTCGGGCCCCTCCCACCCCATGAGTCTGGGCTGAGATGGCCTTCCATTGGCAGGGTTTTTAGATGGTTACCTCTGTGACTTGGTCCTCAAAGAGCGAAGCTGCTTCAGTTTGGGTCACAGAGCTAGTGACTAAATATGGAGGCAACAGTAAAAGGCTCTGAGCACTGGCCATTCAAAACTAGTTTAAGGCAGGTGCACAATGCATACAGGCTGTGGCTGCAGCAGTTGGCCGAGTTGCATTGTGTGACTCCACTGAGTTCTGAACACATGAAACTTGCTTCTACTTTGCATGCCACCACGAAACAAAACGCCAAAGAACCCTGCCTGGAGTCTTGGCTCAGATTCGAGACTATCGTGTGTTATGGACTACAGTGTTTTAAGCTACAAGGCCTTCTGTTATAGAAATAGACCAGTTTAATGACAGAAAGTGCAGATATTTTTCTACGGTCCCTTCTCAGCATAAATATTAAACCAGTCTGTCTTTTAATGAGATTGTTAGAATGTGCCCTTAAAATATTGCTGTTTGAGTTGCTATTTGAGGGGTTTGTAAAAATCAATGTGTGTGTGTGTGTGTGTGTGTGTGTGTGTATTTGGCCTGCACGTATGTCTGCGTACTACATGCATGCAGTGTTTTCAGAAACCAGAGGAGGGTGTCAGTCCTGGGTTATAAAGAGTTATAACTGTCATGTGAGTGCTGGAGATTGAACCTAGGTCCTGTGCAAGAGCCGCTCCGGCCCCTGACTGGAGTTTCTTTTGTTTTGCTTTGTTATCATTATTGTTTAAACAACTCCAGTTGGAATTGGGAAGAATTTTCAAAACTGTCTAAAGTGACACTAAATATACATGTGCTATTTTGTGCTCTGTATCCACTCCATGCAGCATAGTCAAGGCTGAAGATTACAAAATCGAAATGTCAGTCAGCTCTGAAAGCCACTGAAGATTTTCTACATCCTGCAGCATACATAGTCAGCAAAGGTTTGGGTTTTGTTTCTTTTGTTTTATTTTTATGTAAAAGCGGGCAAGCAAGGCTCAGTTACAGAGGGCTTGCTGAGAATGCACACAAACTGGGGGTTGTGTCGCTTGACCGTGTGTGAGCCCAGTTGAAACTGAAACCCCATTTGAGACCCGCTACAACCTGAGATAGGATCTGGGTTTATGCCAAGACAGGCTTCAGTCTCTGGTAAAAAAGGAAGGAAGAAAGAAAGAAAGAAAGAAAGAAAGGAAGGAAGGAAGGAAGGAAGGAAGGAAGGAAGGAAGGAAGGAAGGGAAAAAGAAAAGGATCAGACCTAAGTTCCCATTTCCCAGATTAGCTCAGCATAAAACCGTAGAAAATGGACAGCCAATCAGAGGCTACTTAACCCACCCTGGAATTCCCCTTCAGCACCTGTAAAAGAAGCCTGCAAGCTCATATTGGGGTCTTTCACCATCTTGCTTTGCATAGGCAAGGACCCCAGTGCACTGGACTTCTGCAGAATAAAACGCTCTTTGCTGTTTGCACACTATTTGAGTCTGGGGTGTTTTCTTCAGTGAGTTCTGGACCCTAACCCCAGTACTCAGGAGAAAGAGGCAGGAGGTCTCTTCTCAGTTTGTAGCTAGCTGGGACACACACACACACACACACACACACACAAACACACACACAAAGGAAGGAGGGAAAAACCATCTGCTAAAGTCAGTGTGGTCCACAGCAGTGTCTGAACAGGCTCCTCAGGCCAGAATGTCTCTTATTCTGAGAGAAGGCAGACATTGGGGGTGGGGAAACCACTGCAGTATCTCTGTACCAGGGAGAAGCATCCGGCCTTCAGCAATAGGGAAAGGAGTGGGGGCAGCTGAAGTGGATCACTCAGGAAGCAGGGTAGGATAGGGCTGACATCACCAACTCTACCCTGGGCACAGTCCCTTGAAGCAGATAATGAGGCAGACGCTTGAGTGGTTTGCAGATTCTGGCCGAGTCCCCAGTGCCTCCTGACCAGCCAAGGGCTCCTCCACCAGAGCCTGTGTGGGTGGCTGTTGTAGGTATCAGTGCCCACAACAGCTGCTGTCCACATCAGGCTTCAGGAGAGCTGCCCAGTGGGTACCATGGGGACCAGAGGCAGAGGCAGATTTTTACCTGAATGATGGCAACAACTGGCCACATGGCCGAGACTCGAGCCCCAGCCTCCCCCTTTTTTTTCTCATCTTGGATAAACTCCACATAGGTGACACCAGAGCGATTACCCGGCTGTCATTGGAGGCACAGTGACATATAATAAGCCACTCAAACCATAAGTCAACATTTATCTGCAGGGAGCCACCTTCTGCACATTCTCTGGAATGAGACTGTCCTGGAAGCTTTTCTACTTGAACGGTTTGCATCGGTGCAGCCCAGGGTCGGCTTTGTTCTTCCTCCTGCCAGGCCTTGTGTTTGCAAAGATTGTGTCGTCCAAACCGCCTCCATTAAGCGATAATTAATTTGTTTCCCAATTGTTCAATTAATCAAAGACATAAACAACGGCCGGCCTGAGCTTTTAATCAGTGCGTGTGCTGGGGAGGCAAGAGCTGGTATTTACTCGGCATCTGCCAAAGGGCCCTTGAATTGCATCTCGTCCTCACACAACCCACTGAAAAGGGATGAGGAGGGACAGAGAGGTCTGTCTCCTTATCCAAGGTCGCTCAGCAGCCAGAAGCAAAGCTCAGACTAGTTCCTGTGTTCACCTGATGCTAAAGTGACCCCAGTACCCTCCTTGCATTGCTACCCTTGGGTGATGTAATTCTAACCCAAAGCAAAACTCAAACCGCTGCAAATGTCTCCTGGCTGGTCAAGACTTTGTTGGTAAAGGACCAGCTTGAACTGAATCAGGAGAAGCAGGCATAGAGGCTGGGTGGCTCAGGTAAGTAGAGTCCACAACAGGCAAGCCCAGGCATATTGGATCCAGGCTGTTAGAATACTTGGTCCTCCAGGCCAGCATTTCTGGACCCTGACCACTTCACTTCCCAACTCCCATCTCCTTTAGCCCAGTCTCCTCCACTGAATGCAGATGTGTATGCGCAGCTGTCTCTTCAACAGCTCAGTGCATCTTTTCTCCAGTGGGACCACAGCAGAATTCTGACATCCCATCCCCAGACCTGCTTCTTCTACTGCCCCCAACCCTGGATGTCACACCATGGCCATTCACCCAAAACATATCTATCTCCTATCTCCTATGCATGTCCAGTTCTTCCTCAAATCATGCCTGCCTGGCTCTAGACAACAGACACGGTGTTCCCCTACCCTTAATTTGCTGATGCCTTACCTCTTCCCACAGGACACATCCCCTGATCCACTGAGACTGTGTCAGTATCTCGCTGGTTCCAGATTCTCTTCCATCCTCAGAACTTTATCTCTATTTAGTGGATAAGAGAAAGCTATCCAAAGAAGGCAGAGCCATTCACCCTTGTCCTAGCCTCATTTCTGTTGCTGTGATAAAATATTCTGGCAAAAAGAACTCAAATGGAAAAGGGTTGGTTTTAGCCTACAATTCCAGGCTATAGTCTATCACTGTGGGGAAGTCAAGGCAGGGACTTGAAGCAGCTAGCCACATCCACAGCCAGGAGAGGAGAGAAGTGAATGCATGCTTAGCACTCAACTCACTTTCTCGACTCTTTTACAGCCCAGGACCCAAATCCAGGGAATAGTACCACCCACAGTGGGCTGAGCTCTCCTGCACCAATTAATAATGGAAATCCACCACAGACATGCCGCAGGCCAACCTGATCTAGGCAAGCCCTCCTCAAGACCCTCTTTCCAAGTGATTCCACATTGTTACTAACCACCAGGTCTTCTACAGGATTTATACAGCACCTAAGGTGAAACCCTCCATCCCATGGCCCCAGCCATGTGGGATTTGGTCTTTTGCTCACCTTAGGGCATTTTTCTTAGGGCACTTCCCACTGTGATTTACAGCCTGTGGTCACAGTGACCTTTCTGCTTCTCCCATCTGCCTCAGACCCTTTGCACTGACTATCCCTCTCTTAACATTTCCCTTGTGGTCCCTTCTTACCACTCATGTTTCAGCTCAGATGTCACTACCTTCAAGAGCTGTCCCTGACTACACGTTCTTAAATTGTAGTCCTTCGAATCTGCTTCCTAGCTCTCGGCTCTGATTACTTCCCCTGAGCCTTGGTCACAGCAGAGAATATTTTATTAGTGAGCTGGGTCTGCCTTCCTTGATTAGAACAGAACCTGTAGCAGCCATGAGCCTGACTGTGCAACCTGCCTCTGTAGCCCTCACTCAAGGACACTACCCTGGAGCTATGCATACACCTGTGCAAATGGCTTGCTTGTGTGGTTTTGCTGCAGGCGGTGGGAATTTTGACTCCTTCTAGCTGTGTCTGGGGATCTGATCGACTATGTTGCCCGTGGTAGAATGTTCTGGAAAATCAGCATCTGGGGTTCAAGTGAAAGGTGTATCACATCAGATATGGCTCGCCCTGTGTGAAGCTGAAGGAGGTTTCGGGGGGTCTAGTCGGTGGATGCCGTGATCAAAAACACATTTCAGCCTCCGAATCTAATGGGACTAAGTACCTCTGAAGCCAGCACCAAAGGAAAGGCATGCGGTGGGAGAATTAGGCCTCGTTAGCCACGGTCCTCTCAGTAATGAGGCAGCTGTGCAGCAGCTCCTTATCCTGCTGTAGTCATGACTCCCAGGCACACACAGAGAAGGAGGGGGAGGCAGTATGGCTCTCAACCTCTGCTGTCAAAGCACAGCCTGTTAGGACCCCTGGCTCCAGGTTCCACCTCCAGATCAAATGCCCCCTCCCTCCACAAAAGCCCCAAGGTCCCCAAAAGAGAGGTGTTTTCTCCCTTTCAAAGCTCGTAGGCCCCTCCCCACAAGGACAAAATCCCTTTTCACTCAGAATCTAGTTATCTGTACTGGGAGCTGGTCTTGTATAAGACTAGAAGTTCCCCCAAGGTCTCTTTAGAGATCTGCTAACTTCTGAGTACTGTTCCCTGGAATGGAAATCTCCATCTTGTCACTGCTGTCAGGTGGCTGCTTGCTTGAATATACAGATGACAAATAAATGGGTGGGTAAATGGGAAAATGGATGGATTGATACAAATGGGTGAATGGATGACTACATAGAGGGGAAAAGTGAACAGATGGGTGGATAAAGGGTAAATGGACATATAGGTAAAGGGTGGGTGAAGTAGCAGGTGGATGAGTGACTGAGCAGGTGGGTAAATGAATACAACTGTGGATAGATGGATACAGGTGGGCGGATGGATACACAGGAGGGCAGATGGATATATGGGTTGGTAGGTAGATGGGAGCACGGATGATGGATAGATAAATATGCAGATGAGGATGAATGAATAAATGGGAATGAAAGGATGGAGGTGAATAGATATGGAAATGGATAGATATAGGGTGACTAGGTAGATGGATAGAGTTGGCTGGACAAGTGTTTGTATGGATAGCTGAGTAGATGGAAGGCAGTTAGTTCACTGTCATTTTGTAAAGTTATTCTTGATAATAGGTTAATAAATGTCAGACTGTGTCAGTATATCTCAGACTGAGTTCCAGAAAACCCTCATCCCATAATTTTACCAGAGATGTATTTTTAAATACTCCTACATGAGTTTGAGAAGCAGGGCACACTCCAACCTGCTCAAGGAGGGCTCATCAGCATGTTGGCCCTGAGATTTCTTACAGTGACAACTGCATTCTGCTCAACATGCGTAGTCCATCGTTGTGGTCGCTCAGCAGAGTGTCCCTCATCAGAGAGCTTACATGTGGGTGAGCATCCCCAGCAAGCGGATAAGCGATGGAGACTCAGCAAGTATGGGGCTGGGCAGCAAAAAGTCTGCTAAATGGGGAGTAAACAGGACCCTGGGAGGCGCCGGCTAGGCCTCCCAAGCTGAGGAACTGGGGGAGGGGACATTGTCTCGCTTTCCTGGGCCTTTCATGGCCCAAGACTGAGTCATCCTACTCTATCTTCCCTTTGTTACCCTGGCAAGCATTCAGATGATTTTAGCTGTGGCGGTGATCACAATTCGGCAATGATAAATACTGCCTCTTCTCCTCGGAACAAGAGGTCTGGAGGAATCTGATCATTTTTCCTGTAGAAGTCATCTTGCATTTCAAAGCAGAGGCTCTCCAACCTTTTCAACAGCTTCAGAACACAAAAACTTAAGAAGAAAAGATGCAGAGGGAAGAAGCCTGCTGGGCTGCCCCACCCCCACGACCATTCAGGGAAGAGGGCAGGCTGCACAGACCCTCTTAGGGGCTCTTCAGGCTCCCTCCACCACCCACCACACCCGCCTCCCTCCTCCCCTGGCCACCTCCCTCCAGCCCTGGGGATCCTGTGCAGTTTCTCAGATGCCCCTATTATCCTGCTAAGGACACCCCCTTCCTCCACAGAGTCCTGTGGCTTCCTCTGGTGGTTGCACAGCCACCCTTGAGCTCTGCCCACACTGGTGAATATTTACATTTAGTTTTTACATTTGTCTAACATTTTCCCTTGGTTGGTTAGGCCTTATGGTGGCTGGAGCCGTACCTAAAGCCCTCCTCTGTCCATGGCACAGGGCCTGGCACACCAGATGTGCACAACTGGTATCTTTCCAGGTGTGACAAGAGAGCATGATCTCCCAAACAGCACCTCTTCTCTCTGGAAAGCCACTCTGCAGGACACCCAATGACTGAATGAAGCTGCTGGGGAGACCATCTGCCTTCTCTCCCATCCATGAAATTGTAGGAGCTGATTACGATCTCAGAAAGAATCTATCTTTACCTTGGAGGGATGACTAGGTGGTCACCAGTTCCAAGGCTCCCCCAAAGTATCCTTGCCCCCGGATCAGATCGCAGGACAGTCCAGACCTGTCATCTTACCCTGGGAAAAGAAAGGCCAGGCCAAGTGGAGCCCTCAGGTCTGTGACTGCAAATGTTTCCACCCTGTGGTCCACGTGTGCCCCCATTCCTCTTCTGCTTACTTACGCACTGTCCCAACTGCCTACAGGGCGAAAGCATGCTCAGAGGCCATGCTCTGTAGTTAGGGTTAGCTGGAGCCAGGACAACATTGCCTCCTTGAACTTGAAAGCCTCAGGGTCCCCACCAGCTCCTTAATTGGGGCAATATTCCAACAGTCTCTTTTCTGCTTAGCTCTCACTCTCACAGGAGCCATTTTTAGCTTCCAAAGTTGGGAAGACTTAACATAAAAGACCTTCAGAAAGAGCCTTCCAGAGTCCCAGGCCCCACCCCCACCCCCAGGCAGAGCTGCAGGAGGAACTGGCATCCTGAGGGTCCCTCCTTTCTCCTCTTCTCCCTTCACCATCTCCACAATACACACTGTCAGTTTACAACACTTGTATGCCCTGGATATTGAGCCTGTGGCCTCAGCTGTGAACCCTAGCTCACACTGCTTCAATTCTCAGGATAAGCTAACACTTTTATAACCTAAGGGCTTCCACACATCTTCCAAAACTGAGCTGCAACTTCGCAGCAGCTCTGCTGCTCAGAGCGGGACTGGATTCCATTCTGCAGTTTCTGCTTCTAGGGCCCACAATATATACATTTTTTTCCTTTGACAGACAAGAATCAGAAGCAGAGACCTCAGCATAAGACACAAGAACCCCTCTGCTTTTTGAGTAAGACCTATAGCCACATCACTTCCTTCCCCTCTCTTCCTCCCCTCTGGATCCTTCCTGAAGGCTGCATGGCACACATAAACCCTGGAGGAATCCCACCTTCCACCTTGAAAGGCACAGGCTATAGGCCACACAGGCCTGGTATCTCAGCCATGGACCTCCTCCACAGATACCTCACGGAACTTATTTTGCAATTCCAAACTCCGTTAAGATACAGTCGATCGATTGCTCAGTAAAAAACTCCCGCAACAGCAAAATTGGCCAGCACATTCTAGAAGGATTAATCACCTACTCCCTCCAAGACATACAGTTAATCAAAAGGTGTGCGAACTACCTCCCCTTCTGCCCTTCAGTGACAGCCCCGCCTCAGGGGAGCCTCTCCTAGGCCTGCCCAGTCCCCACACTTGCCCCTCCCCATGGACAGTCTTGTGTCCTCAGGTGTTTGTGTCTGTTTCTAGGGAGTCTGTGTGGCAGGTGACAGGGTTCTGAGCTTGGAGAACCTAAGGCAATGTCTTCAAGCCAACACAGGCCACACAAGGTTGGAAAACTCAAGCTCATTGCTGTGTGTAATGGCTGACACCTGTCACTGCAGCACTCCTAAGGGTTGCTGAAAGTTCAAGGCCAGAGTAAGACTATCAGGAAGGAAGGAAGGGAGGGAGGGAGGGAGGGAGGAAGGAAGGAAGTTAATTTAAGCCCATATAAAAACCACATCAAATACAAACAGAGAAAGTGAGGTTTCCTCCATTTTCTCTCTCTGAACCTGTTTTCGCAGCCATTAAATGGGGTTGTGATGTCCTGTATCACAGTGGCACCAGGAGCTGATATAAATAAACCCAATACAGGGCCCAGTTCTTCAGGACAAGTGTGGATATATGCTGTTACCATCATTGTCAAGGTAGACAGGCACACCACATGGGCAAGACTGGTCCATGTGTGTGCATGTGTGGGGTGCATGTACACACATATACACGCACATACACACACAGTGCATGAGAGTGTGTGGAGGCCAGATGTTGATTCTGGCTTCCTTCCTTGGTCACTCTAGCTCTTGTTTTGAGACAGTCTCTCACTGAATTCAGAGCTCACTGGAGGCTATCCAGTATATGCCAAGGAACCTCCTGTCTCTACCTCTTGTGCTCTGGAGTTTTATATATTCACCATCACACCCGGCTTCCTTCATGGCTGCTGAAGATCCAAACTCAGATCATCATGATGGTACAGCAAGCACATTGTTCATGGAGCCATCTCCTCAGCCAGAATGAAATTCATCTTGCTGGCGCATTCTACCATGGCCCTTGTTTTTAGAGGATCAGCAGTGAAGAAACACCTGCGGCTCAGGCAGACAGGCCACAGCTCACTTTCCACTTACGCCAAATGTTTTCCACCACAAAGAGACTAAGATCAAGTGAGAAGAGGCACCAGCTATGTAGCTGTCCCTGTCAACCAGTGAGCATCTGATGGCCTTAACGAACCCGAGGCTCCCCACAACATAGCAAGCCCAGGGCTACACAGCACTCATAGAAAGACTAGGATAGGCGAGTCTCTAAAGACAGAGCACAGACCAGAAGATATTTCAAGTAGGGAGAGGGTGGTAGTGGGTCAAGGATGATGGCTAAATCATACGGGGTTTCACTAAGCATGGCGGTACACACCTGCAATCCCAGAACCTGAGAGGCTGTGGCAGAGAGAACCACAAGTTCCAAATCAGCCTAGTCTACCTAGGGAAAGCTTTCTCAAAACAGTAATGCAGTTTCTTTTGAAGATAAAAATAAGAGTGTTCTAGAATGGACAGGGTGATGGTTACACACTGAGCACAATAAAAAAAAAAAAAAAAAAAACCCACCGAATTTTTTCACTTTAACTGCCTATTACATGGCTTGCATATCAGCAAGGGGTGGAGGATGAGGAAAAGAGATGGCTGAGGGGAGGGCAAAGAAGAGGGAGGTGGGGGAGAGGAGAGGAAGAAAGAGAAGAAGAGAGAAGTTCATGCCAGGCACCTGGTTCATGTCTGCCTTGTCTATCTTGCAAGCCCTATGTTATGTCCTCAACCCCATTCTTACCATCAGCTCTGGGGTCTCTGAATTGGTGAGCTCAATTACTCCTACCCCAAATCCCATAGGGTCCCTTTCTAAAAGTGTGAGCAGACAAGATGTTTCCAGATTGAATCAACAACCTAAGACTGCATTCCCAATGGATAGCTTCTAAAACACATCTCTCTCTCCCTCCCCCTCCTCCTCCTTTCCTCCTCTCTCTGTCTCTGTCTCTGTCTCTCTGTCTCTGTCTCTGTCTCTCTCTCTCTCACACACGCACACTCCTCAGCTTACCTCACCTGGCCAATATCCACAGATGAGCAGTTTCAGGCTGATGGTCTGGGTGAGCCATTTTCTGAGACCATGTTAATTTGCCTTTCATACAGTGGTCACAACGAGTCACTATCTTCAAAACCACCCACTTTCACCAATAGTTCAGCTCTGAAAAGGTCAGATCCAATTTTCCTTTCCACTGATGTCTAGACACAATGACCAGGGCAGTATCTGTCTCTATGGGGAAGAATGCATTTGAAGCATTGTGTTTCACTGTTTTGCTTTTTGACAGGCCGGTAAGCCATGAATGAGGAAAACTGTTCTTTGATCGTGGCCCTAGAGATCTTCAATAGAGCCTAAACGTTTACACTTTGTTAGTGTGAATTTGGAGGCAAGGTTGATTAGTGATGGGGGCTTAGCCAGCCAAAGTCAGGCTTGTAGCCTTCCTAGAGAGGCTTATTAACCTCCCAGAGATAAAGATTCTGTTTGGGTGAAACTTCCTGCAGTCTACCCAAGACACACAGGACACGATTAGCACATGAAAATGTCAGTCATCATCCGGACACTGGCTTGAATTCACTGGTGGGTAAAATGCTAGGCACCAGCGTGCAGAGAGTGTGCTCTTTATAGACTATCCTTGGGGGGGTGGGGGGGCAGCGAACTGCATTTGATCCTGTTAGAAGCCCAGTCTCTGCAGCAAACAGCAGGGACATAGAGCCCCCAGTAGTTCTGGTGCTTGGGAGGGTGGAAAAGGCTGGCTGAGCTCTCTCTGTTTCAGGAGAGCAGGGCTTGCTCCAATCCAAAGCTCTAGGAGAAGCTAGAGAATAGGTCTCTCAGGCCACCTGGGGCCCAGCCAGAAGGCTCAGGGTGTGGTAGCCACAGACCACAGAGGAACTAATTAACATTCCCAAGATAGCACATGAATACTGAATAGCTTTTTAAAGGACTGATAAGAGTTGGGAAGCGTTTCTCAGAAATCATCTGTTTACCCCCTCCTTCTGAGCTCTCCCCTGTCTCCCAGGCTTGAATATACCTTCACTAATTTCATGAAGGTTTTGAAGAAACCTACTGTACTTCAAGCTATATAGGAAGAGGGAAAACTCCAAAGAGCAGGATGCAGTTTGGGCCTCAGGGGCTTCTGCAGCTCTGGAGGGGAAGCAAACTTGGGTAATAAGCCAGACATGCAAAGGTCCGTGCAGCCCAGAGACTGTCTACTTTGGGAGTGACAGAGCTATGGAATCTATGGAGATGAGTATAAAGACAGAACCACTAAAAAAATAAAATAAAAATAAAAACCCTCCATAGGAGGTTAAGCTGTGGTCTGGGGCACAGACTGTAATTCAATATCCAAGGTCCACTGTGGCTCATAGAGCAAGAGAAAAAGGCTCAGCCAGAAAGAGTGGAAAATTAAGAAGTGAGGAATGGATGTAGGAACAGCGCCATGACAGGAGCAAAGAGGTGGATTGCTAGGCTTCCTCTTCACAGGCTGTTCACAGCTTCTCACCACAGGCTGCATTCCCGTGCATGGATTCTAATTCACATTGTAGGATACCTTGCTAGCTCAGACTATTGTTGGCATGTGTGTTATCCTGGAACTAGAGTTACAAGTGGTTATGAGCTAGTATATGGGTGCTGGGAATCAAACCTGGGTCCTCTGGAAGAGCAACCAGTGAGTGCTTTTAACTGCTGAGCCATCTCTCTTGGCCCCACATGGAAGTTCTTAAAGGTAACTCGGGGCTGGAGATGCAGCTCAATGGGTAGAGTGTTAGCCTAACAGGAAGCCCTGGTTCAGTCTCAAGCGTCTCATAAACCAGGTGTGATGGTGCGTGCCTATTATCCCAGCACCTGGAAAGTGAGGCTGGCAGATCAGAAGTTCAAGGTCATTCTCGAGTTCCAGATGAGCCCCTGGGAAGCAGCTGCTGTTCTCTCTACCTGCAGACTCCGAGCCTTCCCCGGCATCTCTTCCCCGTTGGACTTCTTGGAGAGGCAGCTTCTGTACCGCAGTGTTGGCAGAAGGGGAACAAACTCACTATTTAAAAAGATTAAAATCCTCAGCCATTGGGTTGAAATGAAACTCTTGACTCTGCCAACAACTTCCAAGTCAAGATTAAAGGCTGCTCTTAAGACTTAAAGGCACGGCCTGGATGGCTTTGGGCTGTGGCCTGCTCCAGCAGGGTTATCAGTCTCCACCACTCTCCACACGGGTTATAATAATAATACCCTCTGTGTGCTCAGGCCTCTGACCAGGTGGGTGGGAATAAGCTATTTCCACCCCCAATTCACTAAGATAGACCAGTTAACCCAGTAGACCATGGGTAAAGATGTTTCGTTGTCTGTGAATTAATTGCTAGTGAGGAGTGCCAGAAGCTAATGCATGTTTTTGGTGAGAGGGTATGCCCAGAAATCTTGATGTCCGTTCGGATGGGTTATCACTGTTTATATCATTTCAGTGAGCTTAAGAGCCAGCTGGACTGTCCTCTGGGGTTAATGGACATTTTGGAAGAGGGGTGAATGCAGCTTTGGCAGGGGGAAGATGCTGGAGCCACTCGTTTCTACCCAGGGGAGCCTGAGAAAAACTGTCCCCACTTGTCCGCAGGCCTGCTGGACCACTGCTCCATCCTTTCTGAAAGAGAACCTGTTTCCCTATTAGCAGAGCCTGGTTCTTTTGTGAAACTCCTAAGACAGTTTTCTACCCTGGTTAGGCCACATATACTCAGATCTTCCTCTATGGAGAGGTTGGTGTCAGGGTCACATCGATCCAGCAGCCTGACATTACCACGATTTCTCCACCGCAGGGTGAGACAGCGCACAGATCCCTCTCCTGGATGAATTAGCCACTCCTCACGGTAAGGTATGCAGGACTGTGCAAATAAACTCACAGTGGCTTCTGTATGTTTTCCCCTCCTCCACCTATTTTCCCTTTCTCTTTGGTTGCACAGCATCCCTGAGAAATGATTAATACGATGTTTCATTTAAGTACAGAACAATCTAGATGTTGAATAGGAGTACCAGCCCCAGATGCAAGAAAGCTTGAAATTAACGGGCCACAGCCACAGAAAGTAGAAGATTGATTTCATTTTCTTATCTTATGCTCCCTTTTTATGTCTTTCCCGAGGTTAAAGGGAGATTAATTAATCCAGGCGCCATCTTTCTGCTGGCAATTTTATATTATGTTTGACTACTTAATAGAAATCGGAGTCATAGCCAGGCGACGCCGAAAGCGTGTCCCAGAGGACCAGAGAGAAGTCAGTGTGTCATGGTGGCAAGCTTCATGACTACTGTCAGAGCTGGGAGGCAGAAAGTAAAGTACACTCCAACAGGCCTTCACTCATTCACCCATTCGTCTATTCCCCAGACATTTCCTGACCACCTCCACAGAGCCAGGCTGAGGTCTCTTTTCGCACTGTCTTCTCCTTGAGAGAACTTCAGGATGCCCCCGCTTGTGTTTTTTAGGGTGATTTGGAACCAAAGTAAAATTCAGTAAATATTTATTGAACAGCAGCCATATGCTCAGTACCATGCTGGCTGTGGGGGGAATACCAAAGGGGTTCAGCCACAGTTACTGTCACTGAAGACCTTGCATCTAATTGAGAAGAGGAGATATATGCCTGCAATTCAAGGCAATTATGGTAATGGTGTGCATTTAAACACTGTGTGCCTGTTTACCCACGTTTTTGTATGACTCTCTCCGACACTGTTGGAATCTCTCAACAGCTCAGGGAGGGAAGATATGGGGCTAAGATGAGACTTGCTTTGCAAATGATGAACCCAGGCTCGGTGGGTTGGGACATGTTCCCTCTGCCAGGAGGGCAGCCAGGGCCTCCAATGCCCAGTCTGTGGTATGTTTCCATGAGCCAGCTGTGCAAATCAAAGGCCCAAAGGTTAGGGGGTGGGAGTATGAGACAAGGGTCTCCCAGAGCTGCCCAGTTGGGAGCTGATTCTGCAAGAGCCCTGTAATGTCAGTCTTGGTGGAAGACTCACCTAAGACTTCCAGCAAGGGTCCCTGTCACTGGCACTGGAGGAGGGTCCCTGGCCCCGACCTATTCCTATGTGAACTCAGAGCAACCCAGTAGGAGAGGACCCAGCATTGAATCCACTGCTCCCCCCCCCCCCCAAGGCCACACAGCCCTCAGCCAACTCAGAACCTGTATATTTACACTGGGGCAAGGAGGGTTTTAGGGCCCCTCGTCTCCGACTGCACTGTGGTTAAGGCCCTGAGCAAAGGATGTGAATCACTCAGATCTCCAAAGAGAAGCCTCCCAGGCTCAGCCACCCTCGCACAGCTTCTCCTCTGTCCTCTTGTTCCAAGCTCAAAGGACAGATGACATCATTTCTCCTCAAGCCCATTAGAGACACAGATCGATGGCAAGAAATAAAGTTTAGATTTTTCAAAACTCTTTGCAGCAGATGGTCTCGGGAGACCAATTGCAGGCAAAAAGATGACAAGATTCCTAATTAAATATAATTAAATAAGCATTAAGAAGGAGGCTGCAGTGCCTTCCCATATCAACCACAGTGCCAGAGGGCCAAACCAAGGATGTCATCCCTTGGGAAAAGCCATGCAAGCCCTCGGTGACTAAACCAGGAGAAAGGAGCAGGATTAAGAATTCAGCCAGGCTGCAGGGAAGTAGGACCAGAGAAATGATGAAGAAGAACAGGCCCCCACAAAAATGCCAATGGGAGGGGGCATCCAAAAGGACCCCCACTTGTATGCTCTTTTACACCCCTGTGCCTCTTTTCTTCCTGTAGACCAGTGTCTCAGAACAAAAACTCAAAACAAAGCACACATACTGCATTTAATAATTGTTTAACACTTTCTTAAAGCAAAAGCAAAACCTACAAAGTAAAAAAAAAAAAAAAAAAAAAAAAGCCAACCCACTGCAGCTTTACTCATCTATTTAATGAAACCCAGGGTATCTGAAATAGTATTCCAAAACACAGTCTATATGAAATGTTGACTAAGTAGATGTCATTTTCCACTTAACTGTTAATTTATTTATCTACCGTAAGTCTGGACTCTGGTGCTTATAGACTGACAGCTCCTTTCCATATGGACCATCTATGCTTTCTGTGCCCAGGAAGTAACTAACACACTGGCTGACCAGAGCTAACCCAAAAGCCAGATTTAAGAAGAGAGTCTGGAGGCTGAGGGTCTAGCTCAGTGTACAACACTCACCAAACTGCACAAGGCTAAAGACACTGTGCCTCTTGGTGTCATTAGTGCCCAGGAAATACGCCATTCATATCAGGCAGTTCATCCAAAAAGAAGAATGGCTCTCCAGAGCTCCTAGCCTTTATGTCTTCCCTTTCAAACCCCCTTCATTAGAACAAACTGAGGGACTGGGGGACTGGTGTGTGGGGACCCACCCCTAGCCAAGGCATATGGTCATTTGATGGTTTCTGGGGGAGGAGAGGCCATTTTTCTTTAGCAATGCAGCTGCCGGTAAGTTGTCCATACCCCAGTAATGACAACATGGGAGTACCCTCTCCCATGCTCATGAAAACATCCCGGATTCAGCTCAGCAGGTCACAGGAAGGGGAGAAGAGTAAACCTGAGGGCCAGTTGTTAACTAAAAGAGAGTGTGCAGAGGGCACCAGGGCACTGGCTTAGGGGGGTGTGTGTGTGAATATGACCAAAATATCCATGCAAAAGACAAATCGTATAAAACAACCAAAGTAGCAGAGTGGAGGTGAGGGGGCTGTCTGAGTGCTACAATAGTGCTCTGGGAACAAAGGCCAGCTCGGCCGGACTCCCCCAGCTCGGCCCTAAAGCAATCAGTGGCTCCCAAGATTAAAATTCACCCACGGCCAAATTCTGTTATAAACAGTTGCACTCCACCTGGAGCCTGGAAGCCGGCAGATGCAGCCCCTCTCCTGGGCATACAATGATGGAAACCCCTCCTCGCTCCCACGCCCCCAGCCTTTAAATCAGCCTCGATTCCGTCCTGACACCGAGTTAAGGCACGTTTACGGAGCCTCTGTAGGGCTCTCTAAATTTTGTGGCCGTGGCTCATTCTCACCCAGCAATCCAAATAAAAATAGCGCTATTGATCACGAGGCCATCGATAACGTCAGCCTCGAAGGTGCACGTGTGCATCTTTAATTGCCTCGTCCCTTTTATGTTTTCAGATATTACCATACATGCCAGTGGCCTCTGACTGCGGCCGAGAGAGACCTGTGCCAGGCGTGCAGGCAGCCGGACTTCCATGTGGGGCCCTGGGTTAAAAACCTGTCATGAAATGCCATGCAATTATGCGTAATTTCTCATTGTCACCCCCACCCCCACCCCAGCCCTTCCCCTCCGAGCGATTAAGCTTCGTTTGCTGAAACAGAGAAGCGGAGTGGCACTGCCCGATAAATTAATCAAGAAATAAGAAATGAAGGCCGCGGTGGAGCTGGGTGTTTGCACATCACACATGTGGAGCTCCAGATGTTGAGACTTAATTTTTACCGCTATAAAAACCGAGAAAGAGGAAACTAGAGGCTGTTCCGGCTGACAGCCAGCCCTCCCTGCGGCACAGAGATGGCCCTGCTGCTTCTGGAATCTTCCTCCCTCCCCTCCGGGCCTGTGTAGTTAGAGAAAGGCTCCCCATCAGGGTCTCTAGCACAAGCTTTTCTGGGGTCCTGCGACTGTGTGCAATGTGAAGTGAAGTGATTGGCTCTGCAATTCGATAAGAAAGCTGCAAAATCAAAATTAATGCATGCTTCATTAAACACCTGCCAAAAGCGGCAAAGCCGCCTCTTCGGAATGCAGCCTTCCTGATAGAGGAATCATAACGTTTCTTACTTTTCAGAAGACAGGCACGGGCATCCGGAAGCTGCCTATTGGTTACAGGGTAAATTACAGGTAATTGAGACTATGATAAATTACCCAGAGCCAGATAATTTTAAAAGAGAAATCATTAAACTTCTTTCAAATATCTGCACTGAAAACAAATTTTCGTTAGAGTGTGGGTGTGTTTTAATTTGTTTGATGTGTTCGGGAATGTCAGGAGCTAAGGAGGGGCATGGAACTAGCTTAAGTTTGCATCCTCCAGAGACCCATCGGGATTTGATTGAGTTGATAGAGTGCTTGTCTAGCATTCATGAGGCCCTGAGTTCAATCCCCAGCAATGCACAAACCAGGCATGGTAGCCCACACCTGTAATCCCAGCAACAGAATGTGGAGACAGGAGGATCAGAAGTTCAAGGTCCTCTTTTCCACATAGCCATTGAGAGGCCATCCTGGGCTACTTGAAAACCTAGCTTTTAAAATAAAAGGGGGCGGGGCTCCAGGGTGGGGACCTGCTCCTTATACAGGTAGCACAAGGAGCTCCCAACACTTGGCATGGTTTGAAATTCCAAAAGAGCACTGATTATAAGGTCTATAAACTCCAAAGGAGTCAATACCAAGTCTCTAGAAGTCTTGGTATGCTCCAAGGTCAGTGTGGTCATGTGTCCTGCACCTTCCCCCACAATTGAGCTGAACTCTTTATTTCCATGCCTGCACACAGCCGAGGTCACAAGCTGGAAACGACACCGGCCTAGGCACTGACACTGTGCTAGAAACTGACTGTTTTTTGCAGGCCCCTCCAATGGCCACCTGAGTAGGGGCCACGGTGACACATTCGAATGAAGACGGGCGTGCACACGAGGTCCACAACCAGCAATATGCCTTGGAAGGATCCTGGCAGCTCATTTTTCCTACCTGCTGTATGCCATCCTACCTGCTGTATGCCGTGCTGTGGTAGCATGAGAAGTGACTGTTCCTGTGTCTGGGGCCTGGAAGACAGAAGGTCTGCTGGGCACCCCACAGTGTCCAGGAAGCCCCGCTGTGCTGACTGATTAAGTCCTAAGCAGCAGTAGCATTGTGTGGAGAAACCCTGCTGCAGAGAATATCCAGAACAGCTTGCCTTCTGCAGGGTCTTCCTCACAACTCAGGGAGGGCTGAGCACCCTGGCAAACTGTGGAAAAACAGCATGCTCAGATCTTGGGGCAGAGAAACACTGAGGGTTCTCCCAAGGGAGAGAAAATTAAGGTTTAGATACCTGTTGGAACTGGGTGTGTTTGTGACCACATCTGACTCCGATTGTAACTTGAAAGATGAAAGTGATTTCTGTTAATCATCCTTCTTTAAGGACCAGGCCTGACCCTTCTCCCCACCCCTCCAAAATGGCTACCCCAAAACCCTCACTTCTGTCACAGAGGTTTCGTGTACATTTTTCTTTTAAGGAGACTTGGTTCTGTCTGGGGAGGCCTTTAGACTATTCCTTCACATAAAATTACATCAGAAGACACTAATGGCAGCTCGGACCGAAAGGGATGAAGCCATGCACCATGGGACCCTCTCATTTGCATTGTAATCGCCTGACCATCCTGGGAGGCGCCGGGATGGGAGATGTTCTCCAAGTGGCCCTGGGCTCTGTCACTGCAGGGCTGTGACAGCATCTGGATTTTTGAATTAAGTGGTGACCTTGTAAGTATTGGTTTGGAGCCTTGTGATGGAGGCTGTGACAATGGGCATTGCAACACCTACGCTATCAGATGTAATTTGGGGGCCATGGGTGAAATTGCCTTGTGCTAGCTCAGGTTTGAGATTAGCTCACTGCAGAACAATGACTAATTTGTGTCTTCCTGTGAGCAGAGGGGACATTAGCCCTATCTTCCAGGAGATGAACCAAAAAGGTTAGATGAGGCTTGCCCTGATCCTCTGGGAAACGCTCCTGGCATGGGAATTAGAACCCTGTTGTTGTAAGCACCAAGTGAGAGCTAAAAGCTTCATCCACATGAAAAATTGCAGCCTGAAAAATCCCTCTGTGCTCAGACTGGAGAGAGAGACAAGACCAGGGACTGCAATGAAAACAGGAGGGGGAGGGGCTGCCGCCAGCACCGCCTGAGCCAGCAGAGCACACCAAAGCCTAGCGACAAGCCTAGCTGCACTCTGGGCTTCTTCCCTAATTCCAAATGCCCGATTTGCAAAGATGAGCTGTGGAGAGGCATGCTGAGAGGCAAAACAGCTCAGCCAGTGTCCCCCAGTCCTCAGCTACAATATGCATGGAAGACCTAACCTGGCCATTTCTGCAGGGTGGAGGGCAGAGCACTGAAAAAAAAACAATGACTCTCACTGGCCTTCATACCTTACCAGGAAACGCTGTACAATTAGCCTTTCTTTTCCTTCACTTAAAAGTTGAACTGAAATTAATTTTATTTTCATATGAGTCAGTTATAAAAGAAAGCCATAGCGTAGTGGGTGATTTCTTCTTGATTAGGGAGGGGGGCTGTTGATAAAACTTATGCTCACGATGGGTAGAGGCCTGGGTCTGGTGCTCCTTGAGGATTGCAGCTGCCTTGTGATGGGTTTTTCAGGCAAGGAATTGGCATCTTGGTATGGAAGCTTCCTGGATCACAGCCAACAGAGGAGAGGTGGCTAGGGAAGCTGGGGCCACAGATGAGGGACAGGGCGATATATGCAGCAGCTGGTGGTTCTTCCTGCCCAGAATTAATTCTGTCTTTTCTCAATAGTCCCTCAGTATTACTCGAAGTTACTTGTCCAAGTCCGTGCAAGGACAAATGCAGCCACTTCCCCTCTTCCCCAGACACGACCAGCCTGGTCACTTATTCTCATCTTAGTCCCTGCTCCAGGGTAGAAGAGGCTCTTCAGGAAGGGGTGGCAAAGCCAGTGGGATGTCAGCCTGGTGCTTTTGATGCTCACTGTCAGCACCCTGCTCGATGTCAACCAAGAAGAGCTGAGAACAGAACCTGTCCAGAGGAATCCAAACCTGGGGAACAAAGCAGCCAACCCATATTTTAAAAGCCAGGTGTGGCGGCGCATGCTTGAGTCTCAGGGAGCTGGAGACAGGAAGATCCCTGGAGCTGAATGGTTAGCCACTCTAGTTTACTCAGCAAGCCCCAAGCAATGAGAGATCCTGTCTGAAAATCAACAATGTGGACAGCACCTGAGGAACAACACCAAAGGTCAACCTCTGACTTCTACGTGAATGCACACACACACACACACACACACACACACACACACACACACACAGCAGGACAAACACATACAGCTACAGAGTGTGCACCGCACAAGGTCATGAAACTAAAGGGACAAGTGGGGTGAAAGGTCAGTTCTCACCGTGCTCAGGAAGCCATACTCCTGATGGAACACTGCTTTTTACTTTGCAGGAAGACATGAGCTACTCCTCAAGTGAGGAGACGCTGCAAGGGCTTTTCCCCCAGAGAGCGTACCACCCTCCAGGTCACGCGCAAGGACCGCAGGGGTTGGTATTGGCCTGGACATATTAGATTCGGCAACATCCTGACTCAGGTGCCCCAGTTAAACACACCGATAGGCAGCTAGTGGGTCACTCAGGTTAAAAAGATGAAGAAGGGACAACTACAAAGCAGGAGTGTGCTGGAGGTTTTCTGGGAGAGAGAGGTACCTGGGAACAGCAATCAGGGTCTTAAGTCCAATCAGAAAGTAGATGGTTGCTCCAATAATGTTTGTGGCCACTTATCCCAGTGGGCATATCTTGCCAGGCTAGTCATTACCGTAGCTCTCAGGGTTCATGGTGTTCCTTTTCACCCAGCTTTTCATGGGAGAGCTGTGGACCCAGACTCAGGTCTGCATGTTTGCACAACAGGCATACAATTGATTGAGCCATCTCTCTACCCCTCCTCCACCTGTTTTGTTGTTTTAATAAAGTTTTACTGGGATGTGGGAAAGTCCTTCTTCACAGATCATCTGTAGGGCTGCTTTTGTGTTACAATGGCGGATCTGGACACAGAAGTCTCTTCCTCATCCAGGGGCGAGGCAGGCCACCGTGTATAAACACCCGAAGGACACTCAAAGCAGTGGTTTGAATGGAAGATGTGCCTGATAGGTTCGTGTGTTTGAGCACTTGGTCCCCAGTGGGTGGTGCTGTTTGAGGTGGTCATAGCACCTTTAGGAGGTGTGGCCTTGCTGGAGGAAGAAGTCAACAAGGTCAGTCTTTGAGGCCTTTATAGCCTGGCCCCAATCTCTCTCTCTCTCCCTTTCCCCTTCCCTTCCCTCTCTTCTTCTTTCCTTTCTGTATATTTGTATATAAATACAACCAGCTAGCTTCCTGCTGCCATGTTTCCCCCATTGTGACAGACGCTCTCGCTCTAGAATGTTTCTCCACTTGTTTTTTCGTCGGAATTTTTTTTTTTTTAAATCACAGCAATTGCGTTGGCTACTTCTCTTGCGGCTGTGACAGAATTCAAGAATACCAGACAGAAACATGAGTACATGATGGTGAGGAAAGCACGCAGCTGGGAGCCACACAGTGCTGAGGCAGGAGCTTTCTGCTGGTGCTTTCTCACATCGTGTTGGGTCCAGAAGCAGAGAGCCAGACTGGAAACAAAGCAGTCTAAACCCGCAAAGGCTTGCCCCGAGTTACTCACTTCCTGAAGGTTTTGGAACATCCTCCTCACCCCAGATATCTCCAGCATTACATGAGTGCTCACACTGTGAGCCTCTGGAGACATTTCATATTCAAATCACAGCACCGGACTCCGTGTGTCACCATGTCTTCTCCCACACCTCGTAACCGTGCTGAGGGTGACTTTCTGCAGTGGGCACAGCAAGCTTAGCAACAGTGACCAAGCATAACTACAGCAGGGCTGGACAGACGGCTCTGTAGTTAAGAGCATTTGCTGCTCTTACAGAGGACCTAAGTTCAGCTCCCAGAACACATGTTGGCTGGCTCACAACAGCCCATAACTCCAGCACCAGGGAAACCAATGCCTCTTCTGGCCTCCAAGGGCATCTGCACTCATGTGCATGCACTCATGTACAGGCACACATTTTTAAAATTTTAAAAATAAATCTTTTTTTAAAATAGCTAGAACAGTGATAACAACCTACTAAAGCAATACTACCAGCATCTTCTCTTGTGCTTTGGGTTATCATTAGGCATAACAAGGGCTAATTTGAACTAAACCCCATGACTTCGGGACAGTTGGTAATAGTGACAGAAACTATGGGACTAGAAGCTACTCAGAACAGGTGTGTGGGGACAGGGATGCCTCATCAAAACAGGGCCAGCTACACAAATGTCCATCACCCAGCGCAAAATAACATGCAGTTCAACATGCAAATGATTTACCTCTGGAATCTCCCGTATACTACTCTCAGACCATAATCGACCATGAATTGCTAAAACTGAGAAAGCAGAAAGGAGAAATGTCAGATGTGCCATCCCATAAACAATTTCTTTGTATGCATCTCTTTTACTTACACATAATTATGGGTTTTATTATGACATTTTCATACATGTATATTTATAATATACCTGGGGATGCATTCGTATGTGCTTGAGTCTGTGTGCACACGTTTTTGTGTGTACGGAGTCTAGCATTAGATATCTTCCTCTACTTCTTTTTGAAACAGGGTGTCATGAACCTAGAGTTTCATCAATTAGGCAAGAATTGACAATGAGCTTCAGGGATCCTCCTGTCTCTGTTTCCCCAGCACTGGGATTGCAGACCGGTACTAATGCGCCTATGTTTTTACATGGGTACAGGTGATCCCAACTCAGATTCTCATGCTAACCCAGCAAGTGCCTTACTACCTAAGCACAACCACCCCCAGTCTATTTTGGTCATATTTACCCCCCTTGTCTTCCTCCTGTTTCTACTGATGCCCCTCCTCCTCCCAACTAGTTCCCCTTTGTTTTTGGCTCTTACAAAACAAATCTCTTTCCGCTCAATCTGTCCCTCTGGTTTGCTCCGTATCAGGGTACTGTCTAAACTGACAAATGAGGAGCTTTCAGCAAAAGCAGGTTTCTGTAGTAAACCCAAGAGGAGCATACACTAAAGCCAAAGCCAAGCCCAGGCAGCTGGGCTCCACTGCCACACCCTTGACCTCTGTGGTCCCTGACTGTGGCACAGAACCTTCCCTCTTACATCCTCTGTGACTATCAAGGAGCCTGGGGAGAGAAAGACGATGGCGAAAGCAGCGCTGTTCTTTCCAGCACAAGCTGGTTTAGAAATTCCAGCCACAGTTGGATATGGGTTGAGTTGGGTCAAGGATTCACAAAGCATCACTCAAGTTTTATTCGCCCTGTATTGATGGATGAGGCCTTTGAAGGAGCTGGCGGAGGCCTCACCACATGCATCTGGGGAAGATTTGTGGACACATTTAGATGAGGGATCTCTTGCAGCTCCCATGAGTGTTTAAGTTGACTTGCTTCAAACCAAGATCAAAGAGCAGGCTAGAGAGATGCTTTCACTGATTTGTATAAATCAGCCAGACAAACCGTGGCCTCGACAACTACTGATGTTTCTCCCGTCGGAGGTAACTGTTTAAGGACCGTGGCAGGCAGCCTCAGAATGCCGAGCCCCTCCTTGGGAAAGATGTGTGAGGCGACATCGATCACCCAGTGCCTGGCTTCGCTGTGATTGTGTCTGGAGCCGTAATTGAAGAGGCTCTGAGGTCTATTTCTCCTGCATCCTTCAACCTCTCAGACTGGATTTGAGTGATTATTTTGAACACTAAGGCTGTATATACTTGTTGAGCTTTTAAATGGTCACAGACAATGTCTTGTTTCAACTTCATAAGATGAGATGATGGGGGCATCCAAGACTCTTGTCATCTTGCTGAGGAGAAATGGAGGCTCAGGGGTATCAAGGGTCTTGCCCAAGGTCATCCACTACATGGCTGATAAAAGCTGCACGAGGCTTAGTGGCATCCCCAGCTCCATAGATCTCTCGTATCTCCTGTCCTTCCTGGATTCTGAATGGCTCTGGGTACGCCTGCTCCTACACTGGGCACATTCACCATTTCTTGCTGTCTGTAACTGTTCCCTGCTCTGCACATCTTCTTCAGCTTTGTAAATGCTTCAGATGGTAGAAAGCACAGCAGAATTGCCTCAGAGAGTTCTATCAGCAAGTGTCTGTGTGCATACCAGCCAGCATCCAGAGATTTCACACCTCCAAATCTTGTTTCCTATCTGAGATGCTTCCCATACTGTTGAGAAGATCTTCAGATCTGTGAGTGCATCTGCATCCCCTGTAACTCTCCCCCTGACCAGCTGCTTTAATTCTCTAGGTCAGTGGTTCTCATCCTTCCTAATGCTGTTTCTTAATACAGTTCCTCCTGTTGTGGTGAGCCACAACCATAAAATCGTTTTTGTTGTTACTTCATAACTGCAATTTTTGCTACTGTTGAGTTGTAATGTAAATATCTGATATGCAGGATACCTGATAGGTGACCCCAAAGGGGGTCATGACCCACAAGTTGAGAACCACTACTCTAGAGTAACATGTGGTCCCCATTGTATAGAAAGACGCAAACTGAGAGTCAGAGAGGTCAAGTCACTTATCCGAGGTCACACAGTAAGGATGAGGCAGAAGCTGACTCCAAAGGTCTGTCCCTAAACCTGCTCTTCCCAAATCACATCTCCATCTTGCTGACCACCTGTAGAAGATGCTTCAGGTTGTTTTGCTTGACAGCATTCATTTCGTTACATGTTATTAGCTTAATTAAGCACACGTTGCTTTTACTAGAAAAACCTTCATTTTTAAAAGAAATTGAATCAGAGCCAAGTCTGGAGGCCTACGCTTGTCGTCCTAACGAGTCAGGAAGTCGAGTGCAAATCTGAGGGCTGTACATACATACATAAAATAATAATAATAATAATAATAACAACAACAACAACATGGGGTGATGGGGAAGATGCCTAAGGTCTAATTCTGATAGCTATATGTGCACACATAGGCACATTGTACACACACCAGCACGCACACACACACACACACACACACACACACACAACCACCTCCTACAATACGCAAAAACATCAACGAGAGGTCTTATAAGAAGCCATTGGTCATCAAGTTAATTTTAGAACGTAATTTTTAGAAAGGGAAATTCTAACGGAGGTGTCACGCATGGGTAGACAATGCTATTCTGAAAAGTCATGGGCTACTAATGAAAACAACAATGAGTTAGGTCAGGGAAGCCACAGAGGTCTCCAAATCAACACAGGCTATTGTCACTGCCCTTGATGAGCCACCATGGGTACTGGGTGTCATTCCTGTTGCTGAAGATACCACCTGCTTTGGCTATAACTCCTAAGGGAACAAATCTCAAATAAACAGGGAAAATTTCTCCCTGATATCTACCTTTCATAATACCAGAAGGTATTATGCAGGCTTTTGGAGGAAAAAAAAAAAAAAGACAGCAACAAATAAACACATTAATAGTATTATCCAGCAGTGAACTCTCCCTGATACAAACCATGTGTTTGTGTGCTCGCTGGTACAATAGAGCAGCAGTGATTACACAAATAACCAATTATTCTCTGATTGAACTTAAGGTCTACTCTGCAGGAGGAAATTCATGCCTGGTATTATAATCTAGTTCAAAAGTCCATCTTAGTTTCCCAGCGTGGAGCCTACTATTGTTATTTTGCTAAATGCTCATACTGAAAATTCGCTTTCTAAACATTTGTGTTTATATCCACAGATACGGCTGCCGTCAACTTTGGCTAGAAAAGCTTCCTTTTCCAGTGGGCAGCAGTCAACAGTGAGACACAGAATTGTCAAAGTCCTGTGCATGAGAATGTTCAGTTCTTTAAATGGAACAAACTGAACAAGCCCAGTAGCAATAAGGCTTGGGAACCATTGAAAAAGAGGATCTATAAAGCATATAAGAGATAGAATATGAGGAGAAGTGCTGTGTGTCGGGGGGGGTCTTCTCTCATGACACGGCTGTTATAGTCATTAACTAACTCATAGCCGCTGACATTACCTGAAAAAGACCTGAACAAAATCAAAACAGCCAAATCCCAGTACATAGTGGGTAGATGACTTGCAGGTCCCACCACTTACCAAAAAAACTATAGGCAGAGGATATTTAATAGGATAATATGGACCATTCTTTTTAGAAGATGAAGGGTCTATTGAATTACCCATGTTCCAGTGAATGATGGCACACACCACACATATGGGAAGCACTAACTGAACTTAGTGAGTTTTAAAATAATAGCAACAGCACACACCACACCACAAAAGAACCACAGCAAGAGAGAGAGAGAGAGAGAGATAGATAGAGAGAGAGAGAGAGGAAGGAAGGAAGGAAGGAAGGAAGGAAGGAAGGAAGGAAGAGAAAGAAGGAAAAGGAAGAAAAAAAGAAAATTGTCAAGGAGACAGAAAAGCAATATAGGGAAAAATAAGGAAGGAAATACAGGGAAAACAGCTAAGATTAGGGACCACTTAAGAGGTGATATGAAAACCTACTAGAGTAGAAGCTTCTTAAAATACATACAAAGGAAAACTGAATGGAATCACCAAATAACAAGGGAGATAAATGCCCAAATAGACATCTCTCACCACCAAAAGAAACCTCCAGTGCCAGAATTGAGTTATCTCTTGAGTCGTTGGCTGAGAGGCCCCGTGGAAACCCCAAAATAACTCAGACAACTGCCAAAGCTGTTGGTTGTTCAAACAATATAACAAAGTTATATTAAAGCCATACTGTTAAAGATGTAAGCTACATAACTCCTTGAACAGGGAGACACTAAGCTGGTGCTACCTACAACCTACACAACTCCTGAGTAGTGATCACAGTATTGAAAGAGACTCTGCTCACCGCAAAAGGGGAAAGAAAAATACCAACCCAAATGAAAAACAAACCAGGAAATCTTGGCTATTCAATGGTGACATGCTTGTGTGATGTGCTGCTCCAATAGTGACACAAACATAAGAGTAATCAAGCACAACCACAAGTGGGATTTAAGATCCACAAAAGGAAGACAGCAATAAAATAACTCCTAAAGACATGCTTCTTGCACACACAGAACAGTGTCCTGTTCCACCATCATCAGAGAAGCTTTCTCCTACAGTAAATATGAACACATCCCAAGACCCACAGCTGGACAATGCAGAGAGACTAAGAGACCTTGGAACACTCAGTCCTAAAGGAGGTGTCTCCATCTGATCCCTCCCCTCTGGGCTCAGGGAACTGTTGTTGAATATTAATATTTACTATTGATTTATCTTTTAGTTAAGCAATGGTTATTCCTAAACCAGCTGTAACCCAAATCACCACAAAGAGACTGGGATTTATTTAATCCCAGCACAATGCTGGGCAATAGTTACTCCACCCTAAACCTCCAAGCCTGCGAAGTTTCCTACCATTCAGATTCACCCATTATACTTGCTTTTAGTCATGTCTTAGGTCTGGACCATCTCTCCATATGGTTCCAAGACCTCTCCCCCGGATTCTCTCTCTTCCCTCTTCCTTCCACTCTGGACCAAGATGTCCCACCCTATCCTCTCCATTGCTTAGCATTGTGGCTGGTTGTTTCAATTGACAATATAGAGAACAAATGGTGGCATGTTTGCACAAACTTGAGACAGGTGATGCTTAGAAGATGCCCTGGACCAGCAGGGCTTCAACGGGGTTCCTAAGGGAGGAGAGTGGAAGGAATTGGGGGCAGGGAACAAGAAGCGCAAGGAAGAAAGCCAAGTCTGTTTGTTTGACCAAGGCTTCATTTATTAGAAATTTTTACCCAACTTACATAGGGAGAAGGCAGGAAAAGGGGGAAGGTAATTAGCTGCTGCAGGAGACAGGAAGAGTGCTTTCATGTGTTAAATAGGGTGCCTGCAAGATACCATAGGGATGTTTTCTCACGGATGCTCTAACAAACGGATGTCCTCACAGTCTCTCACCCATGAGTTAGGGTCCTAGATAACTTCCACTAAATAGCTTTAGGTCTCCACTAAATGACCTTTGCTCACTATTTGGCTTTGGCCTAGCAAACACCTTTTGTCTCCACTAGATAGCTTTGACTCACTAATTGACTTAGGCTTCAGTAGATAGCTTTGGCTCCACTAGATAGCTTTGACTTTGGCTTCAGTAGATAGCTTTGGCTCCCGGCAAGAAGCATCACAATGTAATGTCGGATTGAAATCAGATAGTGTGGGAGAGAAATCAGCATTTGCGTGAACAAGGGTAAATTGTATATATTCCAAAAGAACTTCACAGAAGAGGTGGCAGAAAGATTGTAAGAGCCAGAGGGAAAGAAAGAAACTGAGGAAACAAGACCTAGACAGGACAGGGCTGAGGTTCACATGAACTCACAGAGACTGTGCAGCATGCACAGGGCCTTCACAGCTCTAATCCAGAAGAGGTCCCAGCTCTGAGATGGAAGTGAACACAGGCCATCTGTAAGACAGAGGCTGTCTACAACTAATTACCACTTCCAAAGAAAAGATAGTTTTCTCCACTGCACATATAATCCGTACTTAATGGCAGATCCCATGCCCAGGAGAAACTGGCCAACACAAAATGAACTCAATAGATTTTTTTTTTTTTTGCCTTACAGGCTTTTCCTCAATAACTATGGTTTAAAACTTCATGAGATTTCTACAAATGCAAGCTTATGGATGGCTGTGTGTATGAGTCTCATGCTTAGTCTTTTTGTTTGTTTGTTTGTTTTTTTCCTGGTTTTTCTCTATTTTTATTCTCTTCTGCTTTGTTTCTGGATTTTGTTTTGTTTTGTTTTTAGTAGTCAGTTGGTTTTCTAATGAGAAAGAGAGGAAGAAGTGGTATGGTTGGATAGAAGGGAAGGTAGGGAGGATCTGGAAAGAGTTGGGAGAGGGGAAAATGTGATCAGAATATACTGTATGCAAAATATCTATTTTTAATAAAAATTAAAATAAAAAAAGGCTTCACCACGATTGCCAACAACAGAAAAGGTGAAATGATTAAAAATTGATTACAAAAGAGAACTTTCATTCTCTCTTAAAGTGGCTCTTAACACTTACATGTCCTTATCAATAAAGTTTTATTGGGGCAGCCACACTGGTTTGCTAATGTCTGTGTCTTTGCCTGACTGTTTTGGGTTATAAGAGCAGACTTTCTATGTTCTGTATGAGACCCACTTCATGATGACATGAAAGCAATAAACATTTGACAGAGATTCATGGTTTAAGTTTCAGTTATTTAGTCTTTTTCCAAATTAGCAGGTGACGCTAAATTTTCTCTCCTGGCGCTAAAGTGGAATGACCTACAGCTCCCTCTAACCCATGCGACCCCAGAAACAACCAAACTGCGCTACGCTTCTAGGTCTGAGAAATCCTGATTTTTTTTTTCCCAATTTAATGTAGTTTCAAAAATGTCCAACTCACTCCCTTGCTTCTACTATATTCTTCTTACCCTAGATACTCTATTTAACCTTTTTATAATGTGTCATGGGCCTGGGATTCCACATTTTGAAGATTTGAAGAAACCCTACCCACCATCACAGATACTGGTACCACTTTGTGGACATGGAGTGTCCATGCCCTCTGGCTTCTCCCTGATCCCAGGCAGAGCCTCTGGGACCAGCTGACATTGCTCTTCAGCTCCTCTTTGGACCTGCCTCATGACAGCAGGCACCTCCTTCAAGAAACAAAGATTTTACTTCTCAGGCAAGGTGCTGGGGAATGAAGGCTCAAGCCAGGGCATAAGCAATGTGTGCAGGCTCAAATCACCTCTGAAGCAACTCAGGAAGTCATGCAGTTATCACCACCCCAACTCTTCCCGTAACGATAGCTTCTCATGAAATAGCAAACATTTTCTGAACTGGTTTCTTTAAAATTCACCCACACAGCTTCCATTCTGACATATTCTCAGTTATCTATTCTACCATGCACTCATCCATCCATTTAACCTTCTGTTCGTTCATTCACCCATACATCAATACTTTCATCTATCCATACATACATACATACATTCATACACACATACATTCATATATGCATACATCTCTTTTACTTTCCACATATAAATCTTTTACCATTGGCTAGAGAAACTTCTCTCCACAATGGGCAGCACAGAACAGAGAATAAGAAACTAAGTACTCAGCCCTAAATGAGAATCGTCTTAATCAACTGCACTCTCAGAGAACATTGAAGGAGGAAGATGTAGCAAGAAGGTGAGAGGCAGAAAGTGAGGATGAGTGTTGTGGGGTACAGCCTTCTTCATGACATAGCTGTTGTAGTCATGAGCTCACAGAAGTTGGCATTCCCTGAACTAGACCTGCACAAGGTCATTACAGCCAAAGCCCAACACATGCTAGGTAGATGATCACCCTTACTGAGGAGCTGTGGGCAGTGCAGAGTTCCTGGGGAAAGAGGAACAATTCTTTCTTAAAGATGTAATATCTATTAAGTTTCCTATGCTATAATGAATGGTCCATACTCCACACATACGGGAAGCACTAAATGAATTAATGAATTTTAAGAGAAAAACAAAAACAACACATGCACAAGAATATACAGTCTCCCACATGTGCACACACATACCTCCAACCCCCACACAACCCACCAAAGAACAGCAACAAAAACTGTTATGGGGGAGAAAACAGGTCTATGAGAATTAATAAGGAAGGGAATAGGAGAAGGGACAGATAAAATAAAAAGTCACTTGAGGGGTCATATATGAAACTTTACAGTAGAAGTCTTTTTAAAATTACATACCCATTGTAATATATGTGTGTATATATATTTACACACACATACATTGTGTGTGGATGTGTGTGAGTAGTGTGTGTGTATTTAAAAGAAATCTAAATGCCATCACCAACTGATGGGTAAGAAGAAGTCCTAACTAAGATATCTCTTGATATCAAATGAAACATCCATTGTCATGATTGAGTTACATCTAATTGACTTGTTGGCCAAAATGGCCCCATGGAAACCCCAAATAACTCATGCTTTTTCCAAGGCTATGACTTATTCTTCATTAATGATGATAAGGCCATATTGCTGAAGATGTCAGGTACAGAATTTATTGAGCATGGAGAAGTCAAGATGGTTCTTTTTAGAGGCTTCAGACCTACTGACTAGTGAGTAAGGTACTGAAAGATATTCAGCAGACTACCAAGGTGAAAGGTAAATACTAACCTAGATTTCAAAAAATAACAGATTTCAAAAAAATTCATTGCTGACCCTCTGCACGTTGCTCTGGTACCATAGTGGCATAAAACTTGTGGGAGTAGCCAACCACTAGCTGGTTGGATTTAAGGCCCACTTCATAAGATGGAATCTATGCCTGGCACTGCTGTGGTGGCCAAGAACATAAGAATCTATAGGCCAGGAACCTGGGGAGACAATCAAATACATCTGTTCCACTAAAGGAAGACAGCAATAAAATGACTCCTAAAGACATGCTGCTTGCACACACGGAACAGTGTCCTGCTCTGCCATCATCAGAGAAGCTTTCTCCTACAGTAAATAGGAACACATCCCAAGACCCACAGCTGAACAATGCAGAGAGACTAAGAGACCTTGGAACACTCAGTCCTAAAGGAGGTGTCTCCATCTGATCCCTCCCCTCTGGGCTCAGGGAACTTTGCAGAAGAGGAGGCAGGAAGATCATAAGAGCCAGAGGGAAAGAAAGAAACCGAGGAAACAAGACCTTCTAGACAGGACAGGGCTGAGGCACACATGAACTCAGAGACTGTGAAGCATGCACAGGGCCTGCACAGCTCTAATCCAGAAGAAGTCCCAGCTCTGAGATGGAAGTGGACACAGGCCATCTGTAAGACAGAGGCTGTCTACAACTGACTACCACTTACAAAGAAAAGTCAGTTTTCTCCAATGGAGTCTCACTGCACTTACAATCATGCTTAATGGAAGGCCCATGCCCAGGAGAAGCTGGCCAACCAAAATGACTCGATGGTATTTTTGAAGGTTTTTTTTTCCCTCATAATGCTTTGTGTAAGCATTTTTTCCCCCCTACAGGTCTTTTCTTAATAATTATGATTACCAATTTTATGGGATTTCTGTATGTACAAGTTTGTGAATAGCTGTGTCAATGTGTTTCTGATTCTTATTCTTTGGCTGATTTTTTTTTCTGTTTTTTGTTTGTTTGTTTGTTTTTGTTTTTTTTGTTTTTCTTTTTGGTTCTTTTGTCCTATTCTGATTTGTTTCTGGGTTTTGTTTTGTTTTTAGTAGTCAGTTGGTTTTCTAATGAGAAAGAGAGGAAGAAGGAGTAGGAATTTGGATGGGAGGAAAGGTAGGGAGGATCTGGAAAGAGTTGGGAGAGGGGAAATGTGATCAGAATATACTGTATGCAAAATATCTATTTTCAATAAAAATTAAAATAAAAAAAGGCTTCACTACCATCACCAACAACAGAAAAAGTGAAATGATTAAAAATTGATTACAAAAGAGAACTTTCATTCTTTCTTAAAGTGGCTCTTAAAACTTACATGTCCTTATCAATAAAGTTTTATTGATAAACCAGCCACACTGGTTTGCCACACTGGTTTGCTAATGTCTGTGTTTATTAGCCACACTGGTTTGCTAATGTCTGTGTCTTTGCCTGGCCGTTTTGGGTTATAAGAGCAGACTTTCTATGTTCTGTATGAGACCCACTTCGTGATGACATGAAAGCAATAAACATTTGACAGAGATTCATGGTTTAAATTTCAGTTATTTTGTCTTTTACCAAGTTGGTAGGAGAAGCTTAATTTTCTCACCTGGTGCTGGGTGTAGACACTGGAGTGACCGACAGCCCCTCTAACCCGTGTGATCCCCGAAACAACCAAACTGTTCTGTGCTCTCAGGTCCGAGATATCTTTCCTGATTTGTGTTTTTCTATCTTATTGTAGTTTCAAAAATGTCCAACTCACTCCCTTGCTTCTACTTTATTCTTCTGGCTCTAAATGCTCTACTTGAAGTTTTTAATGTGTCATGGGCCTGGGATTCCACATTTTGAAGATTTGAAGAAACTCTACCCACCATCACAGGCACTGGCACCATTTTGTGGACATGGAGGTGTCTGTGCCCTCTGGCTTCTCCCTGATTCTAGGCAGATCCTCTGGAACCAGCTGACACTGCTCTTCAGCAACTGCTTGTACCTTTCTTAGGAACAAAGATTTTTTTTTTTCAGCACATTGCATGGCAGTGGAGGCTCGGCCTAAGGCCCGGACAATGTGTGCAGCTCCTGTTTCTTTGGTGAGATATCTGCTCCTATCTTCTGCCTGCATTTACATGGCTTTTGAGTGTTACCCTTTTTGGGGTGCATGTCATACATCACATATCTTTCTTACATACTAGATGTCTTTCTTAACCAACATCCCTGGTTTATCACTTCTCTCATTTTGTAGTTTTTTTGTTTTTTTCAGCTTGCTTTGTTCTGTTTGAGACGAGGTCTTACTCTGACTTGTCTGGAACTCTTTGTGTAAGGGTAGAAATCAGAGCCTTATCCCTGCCTCCCGTGTGCTGGGATTAGATTGAAGGCATGTACCAGTCAGAGTCATATTAATATTTTTATTTTTTGAGACAAGGTCTGGCCTAGTGAAGGCTCTCCTTGAGCTTATTTATTTTGTAGGCTAAAGATGGCCTTTAAGTCTTTTTTATTAAATATATAATTTATTTAACTTTATTTTATGTGCATTGGTGTGAGGGTGTCAGATCACATGGAACTGGAGGTACAGACAGTTGTGAGCTGCCATGTGGGTGCTGGGAATTGAACCTGGGTCCTTTGGAAGGACCGACAGTGCTCTTAACCACTGAGCCATCTCTCCAGCCCCGGCCTTTAAGTCTTGACGGTCTGCCTTCACCTCCTAAGTGCTAGGATGCTAGGTATATGTCAGCATAGCTGCTTCATACGAATTTTCTTGACAGTGTGTTTTTGGAAAAAAAAAACAAAACAAAACAAAACTATACCTGATTAATTTTGATGGCAATTTGTCATGGTTTTCTTTTATGGACTAAAAATTTAAGTGGTAAATAATCCCTGTACAATGTGCTAACCCTCAGCCATCAGGCAAATACAAACTAAAACCACAGCCTTGTGTCACTGCACTCCACAAGACCAACAAAACCCAGGAGGCCTGACAGTTCTAGACACCACTGGAGATGGAGGGAAAATATAGTTTGCATCCACAGGTGGCATCTATGAAAGTGGACAGCTACTTTGGAAGACAGCTCAGTAGTTATGCACAAAGTTCAGCATACATTCAGCATTTAACACAGAAATCTCATTTTTATAGACACTTCCCCACAACAACAACAACAAAAAACAAAAACAAACAAACAAAAAAAACCCGAATACTCCAATCCACACAAAAACAGGCACATGGATGTTTTACAGAAGCTTTACTTAAAACCTCCAAGTCTAGAAACAACTATTTCGTCTCTCAGCAAATCATGGAATTTTCCTACCATTGACCCTAGCCGTCAATTCAAAAGCCTAAAGTACATTCAGCGCAGGCGGGCACCAGGACCATCACAGAACCAGTCCTCGGTACTGTGTGCTTCCCCTACAGAACATGAGCCACCAGTGACTGCCAGGACTGGGAGTAAAGAGAGTTGTCACCCCTAAAGAGATCTGAGGGGTGATGAAACACTTCTCCATATACCCATGATTTCATGCTGAATCCGGTCATCAAAATTCACAGAGCCATTCATGAAAAGGCTTTAAGCGGTATCTCTCCTAGCGAGGAGAAGATGAGCAGCTCTTTTAAATCTTACACGTATGTGGTATGTATGTGTATGCATGCACACACGTTCACATGTGTGAGTGTGGGTGAGTTTGCCAGGCACACCTATGGAGGTCGAAAGACAACAACCTCTCAGCTTGCTTTGAGGCAGAGTCTTTGCTATTGGTTCCCGTGCACACCGAGCTATCCGGACTTCTCCGGAATTCTTGTATCTCTTCCTCTCCACCTCCTCCCTCCACAGGACTATCAGGGTTGCGGCCAAGTACTTATGTGCCTGGCTTTACCTGGATTCTGAGGATCCAACTCAAGTGCCTATGCTTTCACAGTGCGATGGTTAGCTTCAGCTTTACACAGCCTAAAATCACCTGGGTAGAGTCTGCATGAAGGACTGTCTACAGTGGGTTGGCCTGTGAGGATGTCTGTGGGAAGCTGTCTTAATTATGTTCACTGAATTGGGGAGAGCTGTCTACCTGAGAATCACAGCTCCTCGGGCAGGGGGTCCTGAGCAGCACAGAGTGGGGAAATTGAGCTGAGCACAAGCAAGCACGAGCAATTATTGTCTCTGCTCTTAACTGCTGGTGTGTTGTGAGCAGCTGTCACAATGTCCTATCGTTGTGACCTCCCTGCCCTGATAGACAGTAGCCCGGAACTGTGAGCAAAAACAATCCCCTTCCCCGGCTGCAAATGGGAGAGAGAATGTTTTTGGTTTTGCTTTTGGTTTTGTTTGCTTGTTTGTTTCGTCGGAATGTTTGGGGGGGGGTTGTCAGAGTATTTATTTCATCACAGCAACAAAAATGGAACACATGGTGGATGCTTTACCCACTGGGCCATCTCTCTAGCCTGTAATGAGCCCTTTTCAGGGCAACATAAACATAACATTGAAACCAGATACCCACTGTGCGGGCTCCTTGCTCTCTAGCTCTGTGCCTGAGGGCTTCTTACTGAAGAAGGGCTTGGCTAACATGGAGCAGTTCTGAGGTACAGTGGCACTCAGAGAGTTTCTCTTATACAGTGCCACTGCAAGAGGGATCAAGGATGCTGCCTGCCCCCCCCACCCCAGTATCTGAAGTAATCTCAGCTACCTCTAGTAGAAAATAACACCCTGCCACTGAGCCCAAGGGGTGGGGCTTCAGTGGCCTTCCAGCAGTTTCCGACTTTCTGGAGCAGGTATGCATTGCATGGTCCTTCCCTGGCCTCCGTCCTGAAGGTTGTGCTTCTCTTGTGTGGAAGCATCACAGCCTATGGGGTGCTGGACCACCTATGGAAATCAGCACTTTCTCTAGGGTCTTCTGGAATCAGACTCAAAGGCCCCTCCTCTCCTGGCATAAGGACCCTGGGGTAGATTCAGATTCTGCGTTGCTCAGCATCCCCCCTCAATACTCACTGCACTGGGAGAAAAGCCCATCAGAACCCTGCCTGCCCATTCTCACTTTGAGCCCTGAAAACGTTTGTTGATAAATAGTAGAGCAATTCAGGTTTTGGTGTTCTGTGGATCCCTGGAATAGGAACATGATTTCATTGTAATCAGTGGAGAGAGAAGAGACCCCATTGCCAGGCCCGATCCCTCTTACCCTTCCTCCAGCCTACCTTAACTGCTCGATGGACAAACACAGTGACCAGAGCTGAGTACAGAATGGCCAAGATGCTGATGGTGAGTGCAGTAAGGCTGGGGCCACCTAGCCTCCCGACAACCATGCCTCATTGCTAGCTGCCAACATCGTGCAGAACTCTTTGTGTCATCCACGTTTCTCTATAGTCCCTTAGAACAGTCGCCCAAGACAGGCTGTTATGATCTAGCAGACATACAAAAACAGCAGTATGGCCAAAACACTGCCATAATGCTGCAGAGGCCCGTGGTGTGTTCCCAAGGAGCAGCAGGGGCTGCAACTATTCTCCCTTTTGTTCTGGGGACAGGGGAGCAAGGACTGCTCTCTTGTGTCCCCTCCCGCCACTACATGTACAGTCTGTGTAGGAAACACATGGTTAAAATCCACAGCCGTTGGTCCCAGCAGGACCTTCTGCATTTAGGTAGGTGCTTGGGGTCTGCAAGTGGGTCTGTGAGAGCACAATAATAGATACGCACTGGCTTCCCCCTGAAACCTCTCTGTCTCCCTCTTACTAGGGCCATCCTGACACAAGCCTCTGAGCCTGATGGTGCATTGTCTGTCTGTATCTCCCACAGATCTCCTCATGTCCTCTGGCTCACGTGTCTAGAGGGAGGGCCATGACCACAAAACCAAGATCGAAGATCACCCACCCTCAGGGATGTGTGCAGGTCTTTTAATTTGTTTAAATTGTTTGCTAAAACTAATGGTGTAGTTCCTGGAGCCCAGGGAAAACTAATTTCCTGGAGCTCTGTGAAAGCAAACCAGGGCAGAAAAAAAAAAAAAAGTATATATATTAGCTTCCAGTTTATTTTCTCCCCACCTCCTCCCAAAGAAAGAAGGTGAAAGGATGCCTGCAGCTGACAAATGCTGGTGGCTTCCATCAAAGCCCCGTGTCCCCTGTTGTACGATGAGGCCGCGCAGCTCCCAAGAGCCTCAGAGACCAGCCCCTTCCACCGGGTCTCAGTGAGAGTCTGTGCCAGCCATAGGCTCAAGTGCATCTCAGCCACATCAAAGTCAAGCGCTTGTCACCCAGGAGATGCTGGGGTGAGCAGAGGACTAGAAAAACAATATCTTGTTAACCTTTTTTCCTAGGGGCATTTTGCCCTCTTGCCAATACCTCATGTTACATTTGCCTCATCCTTGAAGAACTGCGATCTTCTGCAGCACAGAATATAAATTTTTTTTTTCAAAGCTAGCAAGAGCAAAAACATAACAGGTAGCTGTCCAGACCTGTTTTAAAAGGAAAAATATATATATATATATCCATCCCTGCTAAGAAAAAAACACCCCGTCGGCTTTTATCACGTGGACTGGACAGGAAAGCCAAGAGCATAAAGGAGCCAAAACTCGGGTTCTTGTTGTTATCATATTAAGTCCATTAGGTATGTAGGGAGGAGAAGGCCTTTACTTTTGGGGCCTGGTTGAAACTATCAGGGACCAGATTAGAGTTAATTAATGCTCTAAACCCTGCAGCCGACAGCTGGGGAGGTTCCAGATAGAACCCGAGTTCACACCTGTCACAGGCATGAGTTCAGAGAGCCAAGGCAGACACTGACAGCCCCTGCCTCCCCTGCACTGCCTCTATGGATGCCTAATCTGTAGCTTACGCTCCAGGATCAAGAGATAAGCCGCAGCACCTTGCACCTCGGAGACAGACAGCGCTGTACTCAGAGCAGAACCTGAAGGGCTCCAGTACTCCGGAAATTGCCGGGGGCGGGGGGTGGGGGTGGGGGTGGCTTCAGGCCGCAAGGCGAGACTGCTAAGTTGCTTCTGGCTAGTAGGAAAGCGCTTATCAATTATTCATGCGACTGGATAAACAGGGATTTTATCTTGTAGCATGAATCAAGAGATAAAAATTCCATTTCAAGAGTGGTGTGTGTGGAAACTAATCCCTGAATGTTAATTGTAAACCGAAAGGGAAGGAGTTCGGAGAACTGTAAAGCGCTTTTGCCTGTGCTCTGCTTGGAACCTTGGGACATTCCCTGTCCCCTGTGCTCTGTCCCCAGAATTTTGTTTCTATCATTCCTACGACCTCCCAACCCCCAAACCAGGCAGCCAGAGGAACGGTAAACCACACACTCTCCGCCCTGAATTCAGACCACCAATAACTGACCGGCTGTACATCTTGAGAGCTGATAGTGGAGGATAGGTTTATGGGCAAAACCCTTCTCCTTCAGCACAACCTGCCAGGTGTTTGGGGTTACACTCAATGTTCTGCTCCTGATTAAAATCCTAAGCAACTGCCTGCCTAACAAGACCGCAGGCAAAATTAAAGCAAGCCTGGGACGATGGATCCTGTCTGCCCCCTGGCTCTGTGCCAACCTGAAAAATACTTGGACAAAAAAAAACAAAAAAAACATTTTCCCAGGTCCAGTAGTACAAGCCCGTCTTCCAGCTACCCGGGAGGTTGAGGTAGGAAAATCAAAAGTTCAAGGCTTGTCCGGGCTACAGAGTGAGCTCAGGACCAGCTTGGGTCACTTAATGGGATCCTGTGTCACAATAAGAACCAAAACGAGGAGCCTGGAGGGATGGCACAACAGCTAAGAGCACAGGACCTGGGTTAGGTTCCCAGCACCCACAAGGCGGCTCACAATCACCTGTAACTCCAGCATCAGGGGATCTGATGCCCTCTTCTGACCTCTGAGGATACAAAGCGAGCACAGGGTGCACACGCATACCTCAGACAGACACACACACAAAAAAAATAAAATTTGAAAAGATAAGTAAGAGAGAACTGGGGATATAGTTCAGTAGTAACCGCACTACCGGACTAACCTGTACTTTCCCAGCGTCTGTGGGGGCCTGGTTCTCATCTCTAGCATCAAAAATATTTTAAGCGTCCCATGAGATGGCCTGAACTCTTGAGTTGGATCCCCAGGATCGACATGATGGAAGAAGAAACCCAATTCCCAATAGTTATGCACTGAACTTCACAGGGACCCATGCCATGTGCTCCCACATCATATGCAAAATAAATAAAAACACCCAAAAAATATTAAAGTACATGGTTTTGTTCTGTCTCGCACCCTTACGCTTTACACAGCCTTGCCGGTAACGATCCCATAAGGGCTGAGGAAGAAAATTACCCAAGAGACAAAGTGGGGCATTAATGGTTTATTTTGGCATGAGATTTGATCACACCTTGGAGACATACCAGTCGTCGTAGGAGGGTACAGCAACACAGGTGCATTTGGATAGAGATAGGCACGCACACAGGCAGAGAAACGTGCAGAAGAGACTGCAATGTCCAGGGTCAGCTGCGGCTGTGCCTCGCTAGTAGGAGTCTATATGACTATCAATTTCATCTTCATTCTACTTTCTCTGTATTTTCCAAACTATATTGGGAGCACTGCTAATTTCATAATGGAAGAGAAATAATAAACTTTGTGCTTTTAAGGTAGTGTATTAGGAGTCTGTATTGATTTTTACATGGGAGGATAACAGCACACTTTATAACCAGCACTGTGAAGGACATAACTGCCTTGGCTTTATTTTTCCCTTCTCAAAAAGAAGATGAATCTGCCTCAGAGGGTATGCCCTTTCTTGGCTCCAGCTGGTAGACGGGAAAGAGGGTGAACAGGGGCACTCTGCCTGGAGCAGACATTCTGTAAGCGTGCGGAGGTGTAGGCTGTATTCTGAGCTCTAGGCAGAGAGGCATCCTAGGAGAACCTCAACAGGTCTGTAGAAGCATCTGTCCACCTTCTTGGCCCTGCTGCTACTCCTCTGAGGAATGTACCACCTACCTTTGTGGAAAAGTGTCCCTTGAGGACCAGGATTGTGGTGTGTCTCCACAGTCTAAGGGATGGTAATTCAAGGGTGAGTTCATGAATCAGGGGGTTCAGTAATGAATTGTTACTAATTGGTGAACATGAGGGGGAAATAACAGTGTTCGGGCAACAACTGTGACAACCACAATGCTAGCTGACTCTCACTCTCACTCACCACTCATCCATCCATCCAAGCTCTGCTCCAACTATCAACTCATCTATCTAAGCCCTAGTCCATCCATCCATTCCTCTGTCCATCCACACACCCACCTAAACCTCAGTCTATCTGTTCACTCATCCATCCATCCATCTATCCATTGATTCATCCATCAGCCCCTGTGTATCCATCACTCACCTCTCCTGCTATGCACCCATACACCTATCTAAGCCCTAGCCCATCGATCCATCCATTCTGTCATTCCTCCACCCAGTAATTCATCTATTCGCTCAGACAACTCCACTAAGTCAAGCAGTACAATGTCATCACCTCCCCACAGCCATAACACACATGAAGCAAGATGAAAAATGTCTAAGATAGGTACACAGGTTGATGAGGGAGGTCGCAAGAAATTCGAGGTTTCCAAGTGCTGCCTCCCAAGAATCAGGGAGGCAAGAAGCCACTCTAGATCCGGAAGTGTGGAAGGCTGAGAAAGCAGACTTCCAAGCCCCGGCCAGACCTTTCCCAGCTAGGCTCCACTGCACACCAGCCATGAGGCCTTCTACTCTTTTCCAGGGAGTTATAGGGTCTGAGAGGGCTGGATCTTGCTCTGGTCTGGCCCTCATTCATCCAGAGCAGCCCAGGAGGCCACTTGGACGTTTATGTGGTTGTTAGATAACTAAGCCGGGCGCTGTTTCTTTGATCAGACACCCTGATAGCAAGCAGAGGAACAGAGCGTTTCCCAGCAAGGCTTTGGTCGATCTTATCTTCCCTGGTGCTTTTAACATAGGCGAGGGTGGGAACACCGGTGCTTAGAAGGGAGAGAACAGACAAAGGGCCGGACTCAGGGTGGACCCCTAGCACCCTTGTGGCTGTCAAGAACCCCCCATATCTACCCCAAGCCCACCCCCAAAAGTTCCTACCCAAGGCCCTCTGTGATTGCCAGCCCAGAATACAGAGCTGTGCCTACTCAAAAGCAATGTTGCCCTGGGAGGCAAGTCACACTAGTGCAGGGTGGGGCTTCTTCCCCAGATAACTTCATGGCACAGCCACTCTGGAGCTTCCAGAGGGATTATTCTAGAGCTACGAAAGAGGTCAGGAGCCAAATGTGGCCTCCTTCCTCCTATGAGACAGAGAAGGTTAAGGCAATGCAGCTTTTTATCTTTTTCTTAATTTTTTCTCCCTCCCTCGGTCTGCCCCTCCCTCCCTTCCTTCTTTCCTTCCATCTTTCCTCTCCCCTCTCCCCTCTCTCATCTCTTCCCCCTCCCTTGGTCTCCACACATCTGCAGATCTTGTTTTGATGCTGTGCTGCCTGGCTGTTTTCTAGTGTAGTCGCCACCATGGAGAATCAGAGCAACGGTGACCACCGTCATGACTCTCAGGAGTATTGACATTGACTACACACCGCACAAACCCTCCCTTCCCCCACTACCGACTGGGGCGGGAGACGCTCTGCTAGGACAGCTGCTCAGCGGCTCACAGCCATCCTGAACAGTTTTCAAAGGCACAGGTTTAGGTGAGCTGTTTGTGCTGTGGGTGGGTCAGCGATGCCACCCAAGGGTGTAGTAGCTGGCTGTGCATAGTTCACGCTCCTGAAACTCATATGCTCATTGGTTGCCCAGACCTGGAGTTGGATAGCGCCTTCTGTTCGGTTTGTCAATAGTCTCCCATGGAAAAATTCCTACTTTTGTTGTTATGGTTGCCTGTGGATAGATACGCTGTGGGGGTATGTAAGGAGGTCAGATAACTTTGTACAGTCATGCGGGTTCTAAAAATCAAGTCACTGGGTTTGTGCAGCACGCACCTTTCCCACTGAGCCCTCTCCCAGGCCCCTTCTTATTTTATATTTTGCTGTATATTGTATTGAAGTGAGGCCTGTGCTGTCTCCAAGCAGCTAAATTTCGGGTAGCTCACCTTCCCCATGCTTCTGCCTCTTCACCTAGTGGATCCAACACCTGGCACGTAGGCTTTTCGAGCTTCCTTTATCATTCCGAGTACAGTTCCTTCCACCTCCTGATACCCACCTGTGTGGCCCAGGAACAATGGTCCAGACTAAAAACTCATTTTTCTCATGCTGGGGCTGGAGGGATGGCTGGAGCTAACAAGAGCTACTGGCTCATTTGGCTGTGAGGGAAACAACAGGTGGGCCACCCTGTGTTCTCAGCAATCAACAGTTCTGGCACAGAAATCAGCCAATACAGCCATTGCGCCTGCCACCCTCTGTGGGGAGCTTCTACTTTTAACAGCAGCATGGTTAGGTTCAGAAAGATCAAATTTAACCCCACCTGGCACTGCCATGCAAAACTCCCTTTCAAACAAACAACCAAAAAGAAAAAAAAAAAAAAAAAGGGCTATTAATGTTTGAACTTCTGTCTACATCCTGGACTTGGAGCAGGGAGGCTGGTCGCCCAGTGATGAGCAAAAGCATGCATCGTCGTCTTAATCTGCAACAGCAAATTTTACAAATTTGTAGACACATATGTACCACAACTATGCAACCTATGACTAATCCGCATGTGCGATTCTCCCCTTCCCCCGCCCCTGCCCTTAGGTCAACCCTCTCCTGCAAACTTCCTGTGACAAGGACACCGTAGGCCAGCAGGGCTTGCTCTGATGTGGCATTCAGAAGTCCACCATGGGCCTCATGCTGTGCTCAGGACTCCACAGACACAAAAGAAATGTCATCCTCTAGAAGGAGGTCCGTCAGTCCCCTCACATCTCCCTTTGTGGAAAATCACTTCACCTTTCCTTCTTGCCTCTTAGGAAAAGAATAGTAAGGAATCCTAGGCTGGGGGTCCTGAGGGTGGAGGTGAAGGGATGTTGGGGTCCCTGAGTCCCTCACCCCAGTTCCTTGTAAGAAAGAGAGGAGAGGTGTTTTGACTCCCTTCTGAAATGCTCAGGTGGGCAGCTGGACCTCGGAAGCTTTTAGAGGGCCAAGCTGAGTGCTCAAACAGGTGTGTCTGGACACAGATCTGCCTCAGAAAGATAGTGTTCCTCCTCCTCTTCCTCTTCCTTCTTTGTTTTTCTCGATGCCCTCCCTCTGTCCCTCCTTCATTTCTTTCTTCCTCTGTCCCTTCCAATCTCTCTCTACTGTCTTCTCTTCTTTCCTTTCCTCTTCTCTCCATTCTGCTACCTCTCTCTCCATCCCCCTCTCTCCCCTCTCTTTTTCTCCTTCCACCTCCCTCTCTCCCCCGCTCCACCTTCTTAAATCTTCTCCCAGGTCACTAAAACACAAGGAGCTGCCCCTTGGGATGATACCCCACCAATCTGGTGCCCACCTCCGGTTCTGTTTCAATGGCCCCAGTGCTCCTGTGGAGAGGACAGACCAGAACCACTTTCCCCAACCGCATCACTCTCTCCCCTTATAAAATCATAACTTTGCCATGTCTCCTTCCCAGGCGGACTAAAGGCTCATTTTGCCATACAAGGTGCCCCTTTCAGTGCCTTGAGGGGGGGGCGCTCTGAGGACTTCTTTGGAGTCATTCTTCCTGTCTTCACAGCTGCTTTGCCTCTGCTCTGCTACCAAAAACAGACTCCCTCCGATGAGTCCAGTGGGGTAGTGGCATGAGGAGGAGTTAGGGTGGAGGAGGAAACTGCAGCAGCTGGCTCCAGGCTTTGCCTAATTACGAAGAGCAGTGCAGGCTGCTAAGTATCTGGAAGACTTCATTTCTGGGGTCCACGGCCCAGAAAGGCTAAGAAGAATCTTTGACATCCCTAGGTCCCTGTCCTTCCCAGAAATACCTCTGGTGTTGGTGCTCTGGCTTTGTGGGGAGGCCTCCTTGTCTTGGGCTATGGCTCTTGGGGAGGCAAGGGCCCCGGGAGGCAAGGGCCCTGGGAGGCAGGATGCAGGAGGTCGCCTGGGAGTGTGAGTGGCAGGATCTGTGCACTGCCCTGGGGCGGTCTCCACCTCTTCTGGCAAGTTTAAACCTATGAGTGTGCAGCTCAGCTCTCCAGGATTCCCAGCCCAGGAACAGGAGTGCAGCCCGGACAAGGGGGCTTACGACCCAGCCTGCCCCAGCCCACAGCTTGCCGGTGCCTCTTCATGGTACGCCTTCCTCCAGCCAGTCCGCAAGGCATACCTGCAGCCATGCTCCCCTACGTGCTTCCTGGTGCTCTTAGGAGGTAGGTGCCACTCTTCCCCATCAGCTCATCTTTTGATGATCCCAAGGGCCTTTGGAAACGGTCCCACTGGGCCTGGGTACCTTCCCTGTGCTTGCTGAGTATCCCTTTTCCATTCTTACCTGGTGGGCACCCATGGCTTCTCCAAAATCTTTCTAGGCCCTGCTGGAGAAGCTGGGCTACCGGGCAGTATGTGAATTTTGCCCCTGGAGTCTTCTTCCAAGTATACCGAGCATCTTTTTGTGTTGGGGCTCCACGAAGGTGCAGGACCATCCCAACAACAGTGAGTTATCCAGGTTACTGAGACCAGGCTGTTGGTTTGGTCTTGCCTGCCAAACCCTTAGATGCACAAGGCTGCATTCTACTGCAATATTGGGAGAGAAGGAAGTGGGGGGGGTACAGTTTTTGTTTCTCACCGATGATACCTGATGGTGAGGCAATTAAGGACCTCAGGGACCCCTGGTGAAGAGTTTCCTCTCTAGAACAAATGCCCTCCTGTCGGCTCGGCTCGTGCTCAGAGCTCTACAAATGCCTGCTGTGATAGCCCCAGGTAGCAAAGGTAAAAAATGAGAATAACCACAGTCATTGAAGTGTATCAAACCCAGGACTCACCCCAAGCACAAGTTAATGATTCTGGCCCTGGTCAAGTTTTGTGGCTTGGAAGCCCAGATTAATTCTGCACTCGACTGTGTGCCTGACCCTTCAGGACTCTTGGCCTCGACTTGCTCCCCTGTGAGATGGACATGAAAACTCCTCCTTTGTCCAGGGTTCCTGTGAGGTACAGAGGATGAGCCACAATGTCCCAGATGGCTGCCGCTAGCACCCGGTGCTGCTCCAGTGCGCAGCAGCTGGTGTTCCAGGCGCTGAGGTCCTGTGGGTGGACCCCTAGCATGTCCAACCCTTTCATAGGTAGGTTCAGGCAGCACAGCTCTTCAACACAGCCTTGCCTTCCCACTCCCAGATTTCTACACAAGATGTTTTGAGAATAGATGAAGGAACCTGGAGAAGAGTCAAGGGTGTTGGCGGGAGGGGGTGGGGGGGAGGGTGTTCTCAGTTTGAAGACTTGTAGATGCACGCATCCATCAGGGCCGAGGAAAGCAGAGGTCACACAGCTAGCTTAGCCCTCAGCACTGAGCCATCCTAGTTAAAAAAAAAAAAAAGTCAATTAAGTCCTTCTTGTTGGCTTGCTGGCAAGGAAGCTCAGGAGGTCTGGCCGGGGGTGGGTGACAGAGCTGGTGCTCATTGTGATGGGCCTTCCTTCTACCGTTTCTTCAGTCCTCTGGTTCTCCCAGGGCCCTGGGTAGGCTGGAGTGGGGGGACACATCACCATAGCAACCTGTAGTCTCAGCCCCAGCATGGGTTGTTTCTTTTGGCAAGCCTCAAATTCCTCACCATGCCAATAAAATCAGTGAAGTTTAGCACCAAACTTGCTCACGGGGAATCTTGATGCTTCATCCCTTGTGAACTTTCAGTGCAGCAAGTCAAACGCCCAGTGGGGTGACCGGCAGGGATCTGCTCTCTGACAGGGCAGCTCTTGGTCAGACCTAAGATCAAGAGGGCGGCAACTCTACCCAGGAAGGCTGCCTTCAAGGCTCCCAGTGCCAACCCCATGCCAGACAGTGTGTCCTAGACAGTGGTTTGGTCGAAGTCCACCCTACCACCGGCACCATCACCCGATGGCAAGGTCTTTCGAATTCCTGGAAGGAAACAGGACCTGGTTGATCGTTCAGTTACTTAAACAGATCAGTACCTGAGCTGGAGCATGCCTGAGCACCATCTCCAAGTTCTGCAAAGGTTGAGTAGAATGGCCAACCCCTCAGCCAAGGATTGTACAAGTGATCCCCAACGTCCACACACCCACCCACATCCTGAGGCTGAGGTTTCTCGGCCTCAGCACTGTTGACGTTTGGAACAGGTTTCTTTGTTGGAGGAGGGACTGTCCTGTGCATAATGGCTGCCTGCAGCATCGCTGGCCGCCTCCACTCAACACACAGAACTCCAGAAGTGTCTCGCAACACTGCTAGGTGTCTCCTGGGGGCAAAAAAACACCTCCCTATTAAGAACCACTGGTCTAGCTAATTCAACCCCATCGGGTAGGTTTTCACAGGAATATTTGTCCAAATTGCTGGATTGGATGGATTTTGTTATTCTTGCTCTGAGCAATCAAGAAATCAAGAGCACAGTGGGGGCCCACGAAAAACAGCGCAGCCTCTGTGCTTTCTAATTGGGACACAGATTGGTTTTGTTTTTTGTTTTTTGTTTTTTTTCCCATTTGTTCTCCCTGGGTCTGTATTTGAAAACGTCTTTGGCAGAGGGTGACAGGAGTGAGGGTATGGTACACATGGTGCCAGATGTATCCCAGGCCAGCTCTCTAGCTACTGGGACCAGTTCTCTGGCCCCAGCAATTTCTGGCTTTAAAAAAAATCTCCAGTTCAAAAAAATTCAACAATTTATGCTTGAGGTGGGCAATGAGAAACCGCTGCCTCAGGTTTTTGTTTTGTTTTGTTTTGTTTTTCAATCTTATGTGTTTTGTGTGTTGGGGTTTTCTAATTTAGGTCTTGCTTTTATCTAAAGCCATCCATCTCTTTGTGATGGCAAGTTACCATTTAGATACAGATTAACCAGAAACAAATTACAGCCATTCCCTAATAGACTTGTTCTGATGGAGAGAACCATTTCAAAACCCAGCGTAAAAAATGGCAAGGAGCTGAGGAGATGGCTCAGCCATGCAGTCGTGAGGACTTGAGTTCTAACCTTTAATACAGTGCTACATATCTGAGACCCGCACTGAAAGGTAGAGACAGGAGGCACACTGGGGCTTGCTGGCCAGTCTTGCCAAATCAGTGAGCCCCAGGTCAGTAAGAGAGCCTGTCTCAAAGAATTAGGTAGAGAGTGATTAAGGAAGATGGATGTCAACCTCTGGCCTCTGCATGAACATGTACACATGTGCACATGCCCAAACATGCACACTGTGCATACACAAACACACACACACACACACATACACAAGAGGGGAAGAAAATTAACTTAAATACACTTCTGAGGCATTCCAAGGGGAATAGAAATTGGTAACTGTGTTAATTATTTAAAACAAAGGAAATTATCAGCAGAGACTTCATTCTGTACTTGGCAAGTCTCAGGCAAATCATCCTGGCCAGCTGCCTCACTTATCTTCTAACTGAAGTTGCAATCTTGAAATTCAAAATAACCAGCTCGAGGCAAACACTGCAGCTTCCTTGATTTTAAAACCATCTGGATGGCAAACCAGAGAGAGGCTACACATGAAGAAATATGTGTGTGACATACAGGACGTTAACTGCGCTAATGAAAGCTGTAAGCCTAAATGAGCCCCTGACAAGCCTTCCAAGACACAGTGGTTCACCGCCAAAGTCAGTCTACAAAATGAAGATCAATAGCCCAATACAAAGGGGAAGGGAGGCTATTAAAATCAACTTGAACTCGAGAGCGTCTAAGCTGAGCTAGGGGGACTCTAGGGAAAGGATGAAATTCTAAAGTTGGCACAGAGGGTAGTTATCAGTTGGCCTGCACAGTTGGGGTCGGTCTGTTCCTGACATGAACCCTTTGTGCAAAGCCAACCTCGACCACTCCCCTGGAGTTTTCAGACTGTTTCCAAAAGACCCTGGAACAGGAAGCCACATCCGGAAGAATGATGTGCCCGGCTAGGAGGAGGCAGTGAAAATGTCACATGGGAAACAGAATGCCGGATCTGCCGGTTGGAGGGGTGACTAATGATCCAGTGAGCTCTCGGACAGTTGGTGGGGGCAGACTGGTGCCCACCATGACATCAGCCTCTGTACCAATTTTAGACAATGACCTGCATCTCACCTTGGCTTTATTACCTGCTTTGCTGTCATGGGACCCTCAGGATCCCTAGTGAGTTTGGAATGTTGATAGCTATGGCCTCAGGATGCCGGATGCCGGATGCCGGATACCAGAATCCAATGGGAAAATAGATATATGCTGGCTCTGGGGCCACCCTGCAGAGTTGAGCCTTTCCCAGAGGCCCTGCATCCAAAGTAAGAACAGTGGCCCTGTTGCTACTGAGTGCTGTTTTCCGCCCACTCTGATGCCCATCAGAGCTCTGCAATGACCCGAATACCTCACAATTATGCAGCCACACCCAGCCTTTGCTGAATACAGCCTTCTAGATGGTCCCTGACTCATAAAGGGAGCCTCTATCATCAGGGCTCTTGTTTCTTCAATGGGCATGTGGGTGGCTATTAAGCTAATTGTCAGAGCTGAAGAGATGGCTCAGCAGTTAAGAGTGCATGTTGCTCTTCAAGGTTCAGTTCCCAGGGCCCATGTGGAGCAGCCGCCTGTAACTCCAGTCCCGGGGGAGGGGGGAATCTGATTCCTCCGCCCCCAGCTCTTACTGGCACATACCCTCATACAAGCACAAATACATAATTAAAAATGAAATTAATGTTTAAAAAGGAATAATCATCTAGCAGAGTAGTGCCTAATGGGTCACGAGCCAGTGAACATATGCTGGGTCTCTTCTTTGTGTAGGTGCCATCACTGGGGTGAGATGGAGGACCAATCAGGTCAATAACAGTCAAGGAAGAAGGAATAAAAAGAGTGATAAGGTCTAAGGGCTCCCAGCTAGGGCTGGAAGGTTAAAGAACATTCCCTAAAAAGGCGACAAGAGGACCAGAACTGGAAATAAGAGCTGCCATTGCCTGGAAGAGCAGGAGGAACATCAGACAGAAATGCTGGAATGAGCAAAGTCTTGGTTTCCACTGAAGGCAGAGATGAGCATGGGGAGAGGGGAGGCTGCAGAGCTGGCGAAGAAAGGGTGAGAGGTCGAGAGCTGGATGAGGTTAGCAATCATCAGGACCCAAATTCCAACAAGTCACAGATTTCAGGAAGGAGTTGGACCTTATGGTCCTCACCCTCACCTGACAGATGAAGAAACTGAGGCACAGAATGACTAGGACTAAATGCAGCTGAACTACTGTCAAGCCTGAGGACCCTCCTTGGCAGGCAAGGTGGCGGTGGTTTGTCACAACCTTGACCTAAGCCTTCTTGTCTGAGAGGGAAAAAAAAAATCACAGTACCTCACACACACTGTCCAAAGGTCCCAGTGACCTGGCCCTGCCTATGAACTGGGCTTCATCCACACAGAAACAGCGCATGCTCATGTGTGGAGTTCAGAGGGCAGGTCAGGGTTCTCATCTCTCCTTCTACCATATGGGTCTTGGAGACTGGACTCAGCTTGTCAAGTTTAGTCACAGGTTCCTCACCCTCCTGAGCCATCCAGCCTCCAGATCCCCATTTGCCTATGGGTTGAAGAATAAATTTCTAGCAATGGAATTGCTGTAATGAAAGGTGTGTGTTAAATATGTCCCTCATCTCCCTTCCAAGGAGTTGTACAGCTGCCCCCATAGAGGCCCCATGATTGCAGTGACCCTTGTTCTCACCTACCCCTCCATCATCATACTTCATGAGTCAGTCTTGCGAGTGTTGATATTCCTGTCATGAGTGCCATAATCATTCTTCATGAGTCAGTCTTGAGAGCGTTGACATTCCTGTCATGAGCGTGGAGGGGTGCCCTACCGGATGAGGGACATGTTTGTCACTTGCCTTGTTGCTGTGATGAAGTACCTAACAGAAGCAAATTCAGGACTGTAGGGTTTATTTGCGTTCACAATTGAGGGTCCAGTCCATCCTGAGGAGAACATCACAGCAGCAGAAGTGAGAGGCAGTCAGCCACCTCATGTCTTCAGTCAATAAGTGCTCTCTCTCTCTGTCTCTCTGTCTCTGTCTCTCTCTCATTAGTGAACTATTTCAGGGCTTTCTTGTTCACCAGGGAGGGCTGTACTTTTGCCTGCCCACCCCCAAACTTTTAATTGTTACTTCCCTTTCATAATCTACATGCGATCTTGAAGACACCATAGCCAGGAAACCACTAAGCTTTCTTCCCTTAAACTCTGATCCCATAATTTACAGAATTCACCTTTACAGGTGCAGTGAAAATCACACTAGAATTTACTACTAATTGTATTTCTCCCCATCAAAATTAAATACTAATTGTATTTCTCCTCATCTTAAATGTCTTTACTTGCATACCTCCAGGACCCCGGTGACTTCTTGCTCTTTATTTCTCGGAATATACGATTCCTTGATCCTTATTTGAGTCTCCTGCATCTTTCTTGGCACCCTGAGTTAACTCTCAGCTTAGGCACATTGTCCAAAGTGTTCTGGAGTGTCTGGATCCCAAACATCCGAGTCTGCAGAGACTCCTTATCTTCTGGAGCCTTCCCTGGGATTTCCACACCTTTCTTGCCTGTCTCTTTCTCTGCTACATGAGGCAAGAATATCTCACACATGTTCCCAGTCAATGTGTCCCTAGTTTCAGACCTGTTGGCCACATCACCTAGATTCCATAGCCCATGCAGGGGAGGGGGGTTTCCTTGTGGCTTCCTTTCTCTCCCTGTCTCGTTTCATTTGTTCTGCTTATTTGACAACCTCAGACATTGGATGCCCTTCATAAGCTTCCTCCGGGGCACTGTCATTCCCACCGTCTCATCTGGAGTGACTAGGCCCATTTACTTTGTGTTTCATACCTTTCATAGTCATGGTATGCTCTTGTATGAATTGTTACGTTGCTCTTGTGTGAATTGATTCTGTTTGTCACAGTCCTCAGCTCTTTCATCTGCAAAGGCTTAGGCACACTACATAGCTCTGTTTCCCAGGGTGCTGGTCTCTCCTCTGCTGCTTCCCACACTACAGGAATCAGCCTCCTGGATCTTAGCTTTCTGTCTCTTTCAGACTTCCTGGATGGTAGAGAGACGCCATTCTTGTTCTGTGGCGCCCAGGGTCTCTGGTGTCCACTAAGGTTTCCATGGGGTTCCCATCATTCCTCTGCATGCTTTCTGAGGTTTTCCTGGGTTTAGCTTTTACTCTAGAGTGCTCTTAAGGCTACATGTGTCACCTCAACATTGCTCAGTGTGGTGTGCTGTCTAGATTATTTCTTGAGAGGAAGCTGGGTCTTAGAGAGATTGGATCTCCTCTTCATCATCTCCTTTCTATCCAACCCAGAACATCAGTCTGTTGAATGGTACTGTCCAGTTAGAGATGTTAAGGATGGCTTTCCCACCTCAGTCTATCTGACCTAGATCATCCTCACCCCTCACACACATGTCCAAAGCCCGTTCTCCTAGGTGACCCTAGATCCTGTAAAGTTGACTGCTGGTATTAACCATTCCTAAAATGGCACCTGGTTGGTCAGGGTCTCAGTGTCAGAGATGGCATCACACACATACAGGAAGGTGGGAGACTGTCAGGCAGCCTGGAGCTACTGGCTGTTTGAAAGGGAATTGATTTGGGTGTTTAGGAAGGACCCTGTGTCCCCCCTGCTATGGACTAGTGGGTGGGGCTTTAGAATGGGGTGAGGGAGTCTCTGCAGGGTGGCTGAGGCCAGACTGTAGTTATGGATGGCATCTACTGGACACCAGCTCTCAGGAAGGCATTTGTGATCTGGGTGTTTTCATTATCTGCATTGTCTACTTGAGACAATGGACATCCTGGGCTAGAGTGTTGTCAAAGGGCAGGTCCCTGGGGAGACTGCAACCTGGTAGGAGCAACCAGAGCTTGTGACAATCTTTATCCAGTCATCACAGGAGTCAGGGCTCCTGGGTATCTTGAGATGCTAATAGTCCTTTGGCATGATCAGTCCAGGGATACTAGCTGAGACACTGTCCATTACTGAGAAGAACCAGGAAAGGCAAAATTTTTCCCCAAAGCTGGGCTACATTGGCAGTGGAAGACTCCTCTACCACACCATTGTTACTCTCATCTCAAGTCCTGATTGAGAGCAGACTGAAGTGGACGAGTTGATGACTGTCTCCTGGACCCCAGTGGTCTTCATTCTTCTTTATAAACCCAGTCCCGAATGGCACATCATTCCACATGCCTCACCTCCATGGGGGATGTGGGACTCCAGCTGAGGATGCTCATTGCAGGGACCAGACACTGGGTGCATTCACACTTAGAGCATGCTGGAAAGCTGCAGAGTGCTCCCTTTAGTCCAGTGAGCACCTACGTCCTTCCCAGGAATACTTTTAAGCCTGCAAATGTGTCATATGGCTTCTTTTTCTTGTAACTAAAGTACCTACATCATATATCTCCAGTGTCTTTGGGGGTGGATGGTCTTAGAATAGGAAGCTCAATAGGGTCCATTCCACGAACATTCATTGGAGCTATCACAAGAACATGGTGTGCATTTGAAAACACTTGTCTAAGGGCTGAGGAGATAGACAGATGGGTAAAGTGTTTGTTCTGCAAGCAATAGGACCAGAGTTTAGATTCCCAGAACCCAGGTAAAGCTGGGCACAGTAGTACATGGCTCTAATCCCTGTGGTCCTACAGAGAAAGGTGGAATCCTCAGGAGCTCACAGAGCAGCCATCCCGGTGTATACAGTGACAAGCAGGAGATCAAACAAAATGGAAGGCAAGAGCCAACACCCGAGGCTGTCCTCTGACCTCCACACAAACACCATGGCATGAGCATGACTTGCATTTCATACATGAACATGCACACACACACAACATACAAACACATCATAGCTATACAGAAATGTGCACCTCATACACAAACACATCATATACATCATAATACACATACAAACACACACATCATACACACACACACACACACACACACACACACGAAACATACATATCTAAGCTTCCCTCCCAGAGCCTCGATACTGAATTACACAGGAAGAAGAGAGGAAAGCAATAGCTTCCACCTTGCCCCACTCTGTCCCCCAAGTATGTGAAAATGCAGAGCAAGACACAGGTGTGTTGAGCTTGGAATTGCTGGTGACCACAGCAAATGAAATGGTTTGCTCTTTGGCATGTACTGTTAGAGCTGTCTTAGCATGTGTTTTTGGTGGCTGGGAGTAGTTGCTAGATAGGTGGAAAATGGACCCATCAGCTTTAACCCCAGGCTGACAGGCTCCAATTTCTTCCTCAACTCTAGCTCCTAAGACTGAAACCCCTGCTTATAGGCGGGAAGATCTGGGCTTTGACCATGAGCAGGGTTTGGATTTACAGGGGCTCTGCCTCAGTTTCTTCTCTGTTGCTGGAATAAAACACCCTGACAAAAGCAACTTAGAGAAGGAAGGGTTGGGTTTGGCTCACAGCACAAGGTATGGGCCACCCTGGTGGGGAATTCTAGGCAAACAGGAGCTTGAAGCAGCCAATCTCATTGTGTCCGCAGTCAGGAAGCAGAGAGAGATACATGACAGTTCTCAGCTCACACTCTCTCTTTATAGAGACCAGGACTCCAGCATGGGGAATGGGGCCACCCAGAGTAGGGAGGGGGTCCCCAACTCAGTCATCCTAATGAAGATAATGGCCTGACAGATACACCCGGAGGCCTGTCTCCCAAGTGACTCCACAGCTCAGATTCACAATTTCAATTGACATCACAGCTTTATATAGTCCCACAGTGTTGGAATTTCCATCAACAAAAGCTACCACCAAAATTTCAGAGAAGGTGAAAAACCTCCCATTTGAGGGAGGAGTCTCAGTTTGCCAGTAAACCCCAGATGTAGAGTTTGAGACTAAATGCTATCATGGGATGTTTAGAGGTAAGAGTATTTGTGGTTTGTGGTATGTGGGGTGTGTGTTTGTATGTTCTTAGGTGCCACTTCTACTAATATTACATAAAGTTTTCTTATTTTGTTTTTTAGATTTATTTTATTTTATTTTAGGCATATGAGTGTTTTGCCTGTGGTATCACATTTGTGCCTGCTATCAGAAGAGGGAGTTTGACCCTCTGGAATTAGCATCACAGACAGTTGTGATCTGCCATGTGGGTGCCAAGAACTGAACCCAGGTCCTTTTTTTGTGTGTTTCTTAGCCACTGATCCATCACTCCTGGTGATTTCCCCCTTTAATAAGCACAGGTTCTTTTCTCACACAATCTGATCTGGATACAGTTCCCTCCTCTGCTCCTCTCAGCTCCTCCTCACCTCCTCTCTCATCCAGATCTACTCCCTTTCTTTCTCTTGATAGAAAAGATCAGGACCCTAAGAGATAACAACAAAACATACAAAACAAAATATAAGAAGATAAAACAACAACAACAAAACATCAGGTCTAAGTTGGACAAGAAAAGCCAACAGAAAAACAAAAGAGCCCCAAGAGAAGACACAAGAGGGGCTGGAGAGATGGCTGAGCAGTTAAGAGCATTGGCTGTTCTTCCAAAGGACCCGGATTCAATTCTCAGCACCCACATGGCAGCTCACAACTGTCTGTAACTCCAGTTCCAAGGGTTCCAACCCCCTCACACAGACATACATGCAGGACAAACACCAATACACATTAAATAAAAATAATTTTTTAAAGATAAGACACAAGAATCAGAAACCCACTCATTTACACACTTAGGAATCCTATGAAAATACTAAACTGAAAGCTATAGTATATATACGGAAGAGCTGGTGCAGGCCCTGTACTTGCTGGTTCAGTATCTGTGAGTGCATATGAGATTTTGCTCAGTTTAATTAGAGCAATTAATTGTTCTCCTGGTGTGTCCTCCATCCCCTTTGGCTCTTAAGCTCCTTCTGCCTCCTCTTCTGTGGGGACCCCTTCTGAGGGGAAGGATTCAATAAAGACATCTCATTGAGAGTTCTGTATGTTCTAAGCTCTCTCTCTCTCTCTCTCTCTCTCTCTCTCTCTCTCTCTCACTGTGTGTGTGTGTGTGTGTGTGTGTGTGTGTGTGTGTGCATAATGTCTGGCTGTGGGTTTTCATATTTGTTCCCATCTGGTGAATGATAAAGCCTCTTCAGTCATGGCTAAATAAAGCACTGATCTGTGAGTATGACAGAATATTAGGAGTCATTTTATTATTAGTCTTTAGACCAGTAGTATTTGGTTTTACCAAGGTCTCTGGGCTATCTAGGCTCTGGTTCTTGGCCACCCAGGCAGTGTTAAGTTGTGGGTTCCATCTCATTAGGTCAAATCAGCCATCAGTTGGTTACTCTCACAAGGCTGGTGCCACCATTTCCCTAGCACATTTTGCAGGCAGCACGGATTGTAGGTGATGTTTTATGGTTGGGTTGGTGTTCATGTTTTCTATTTTCAGCCTGCAGGGTACCTTTCGGTGTCATAGACATCAGAGCACCCTGGTGGAGGTTCTGTGTAGGCACCAGCTTGACCTCGCCATGTCCAATGGGTTGTGTGGGTATTGTCTTTGGCGGTGGGGTCTTGTTCTCATTTCTTGGCAGCAGCCTGGATTGCATAGGACTTTCCCTTTGATCAACAACACAATTGGAATTGGAAGCTTCCTTTGATGACAAGGAATCTGTCTCCCTTATTATTTGAAGACTGCATTAGGATCGCCTTTATATTTTATATGAAGTTTCCACTGATCTAGGTTTCCATAGTGCCCCTCTAATGCCCTTCAGGTCTAGCTGTGTCTCCTCTTATTCCCTACCCTAGTCCAGTACACTCATAAAATCTATTTCCCCCTCCCATGGAAATCCATGTGTTCTGCCACACCCTTCTTCAATGACTAACCTCTCTGGATCACTGGATGGTTATCATTTATTTAATGGCTAACATCTAGATATAAGCAAATACATACCACATTTATCTTTTTGGGTCTGGCTTACCACATTCAACGTGATTTTTTCTAGTTCTATTCATTTGTCTGCAAATTTCGTGATGTCATTTTTTTTTAAAGATCTGAGTAATAATCCATTGTGTAAATATACCACATTTTCTTTATCCAGTCTTCTGTCAAGGGAAACCCAGGTTGTTTCCAATATCTGGCTTTTGTGACTAGAGTCCCACAAGGAATAACTGTCCTTGTGGCAGAGAGAAGAGTCCTCTGGTGTAGCTGAATCTTGAGGTAGATGGATTCCCATCTTCCTGGGGAACTGCCACACTGTTTTCCATAGTGGCTGTACAAGCTTACACTCTGAACAGCAAGAAAGGCAAGTACCATTTGGTTAGGGTTAGGGCTAGGGCTAGGGTTCCTTGAGCCACATCCTCACCAACATGAGTTGCCATTTGTATTATTCATCTTAGCCATTCTGACAGGTGTACAATGGACTCTCAAAGTAGTTTTGATTTGCATTTCCCTGATGGCTAAGGATGTTGAACATTTCTTTAAGTGTTTCTCAGCCATTTGAGATTCCTCTCTTGAAAACCCTTTATATATATATATATCTCACATTTTTAATTGGGTTATTTGGGGTTTTGATAGCCAGCTTATTGAGTTCTTTATATATTTTGGATATTAGCCCTCTACTGGATGAGAACTTGATAAAAAAATCTTTTCCCATTTTTTAGGCTACTGCTTTGTCCAAATGACAGTGTCTTTTGTCATGAAGAAGCTTTTCAGTGTCATGCGGTCCTGTTTATTAATTGTTGATCTTAGTGCCTACAGTAATGGTGTTCTGTTCAGAAATTCTTCTCCTGTGCCAATGAGTTCAAAGCTATCCCTCCACCCTGCCTTTTTCTTCTGTCAAGTCCAATGTGCCTAGTTTTATATTGAAGTCTTTGATTGATTTGGAGTTGAGTTTTGTGCAGGGTAAATAGATATGAACCTATTTGCAGTCTTCTACATGCAGCCATCCAGGTTGACCAGCACCATTTTTGAAGATGCTGTTCTTTTTCCAGTGTGGATTTCCAGCTTCCTTATAAAAAATCAGGTTATTTTTGTATGTAGGCTTCTGTCTGAATAATACTACATAATCATAAAAAAATCCACCAAGATGACATTTTAATTAATATCTATGCCACAAACACAAGGACACCCATATTTGTAAAAAAAAAAAAAAAAAAAAAAAAAAAAAAAAAAAAAACACTACTACATCTTAAATCACACATTGACCCTCGAACACTGGTAGTGGGAGATTTAAATATCCCACTCTCGCCAACAGACAGGTCATCCAGACAAAAACTAAACAGAGAAATGCTGGAGCTAACTGATGTCATAAATCAAATGGACCTAACAAAGTTTTAGGGAACATCTCACCCAAACACAAAGGAATATACATTCTCTGTATCTCACAGTGTTTTCTACAAAAATGCTCTTAATTGCTGAGCCATCTCTCTAGCCCCCTCATTGGCAGCTTTTTTTTTTTTTTTAAGACAGAGTTTCCCTGTGTAGCCTTGGCTGTTGTGGACTTGTTTGTAGGCCAGGCTGGCCTTGAAATCACAGAGATCCATCTGCCTCTGCCTCCCAGAGTGCAGGGATTACAGGCATACACCACCACATCAGGCTCCATACTAGCAACTTAATAGCCCACGTGTAAGATCTAGAACACAAAGAAGAAATCATACTGAGACATAAAGCAAGTCTCAACAGATACAAGAAAGTTGAACTAAGTCCTTGCATGCTATCAGATCATCATGAACGAAAGTTGGATACCAACAACAGAACAACAGACCACTTACATACTCATGGAAATGGAACAATTCTCTACAAAATGAAAAATGGTTAAGACAGAAACAAAGAAATAAATTAAAGATTTCCTAGAATGAAAATGAATGTACAATATATCCAAATTTACGAAACACAATAAATGGAGTTCTAAGAGGCAAGTTCATAACACCAAGTGCCTTCATTTCAAACAAAACAAAAACCAAAACTGACAAGATCTCATACTAGCAACTTTTTAAAAAAATTTATTCATTTATACATATGAGCACTTTATTTGCATGTATAACTGAATGACAAAAGAGAGCATCAGATCCCATTATAGATGATTGTGAGCCACTATGTGGTTGCTGGGAATTGAACTCAGGACCTCTAAAAGAGCAGATACTGCTCTTAATTGCTGAGCCATCTCTCTAGCCCCCTCATTGGCAGCTTTTTTTTTTTTTAAGACAGAGTTTCCCTGTGTAGCCTTGGCTGTTGTGGACTTGTTTGTAGGCCAGGCTGGCCTTGAAATCACAGAGATCCATCTGCCTCTGCCTCCCAGAGTGCAGGGATTACAGGCATACACCACCACATCAGGCTCTATACTAGCAACTTAATAGCCCACGTGTAAGATCTAGAACACAAAGAAGAAATCATACCCCAAAGGAATAGATGGCAAGAAATAGTCAAACTCAGGGATGAAATCAATAAAATAGAAACAATGAGAATTAATACAAAGAATCAATGAAATGAAGAGGTGGTTCTTTGAGAGAATCAATAAGCTAGACAAACCCTTATTCAAATTAATTAAAAGGCAGAGAAATAATATCCAAATTAACAAAATAAAAATTAAATGGGGGACATAACAACAGAGATTTAAGAAATCCAGAGAATCATAAGGAAATAGTTTTAAAAACCTGTACTCCATCAAATAGGAAAAATCTAAAAGAAATGGATAATTTTCTCGATGAATACCACTTGCCAAAGTTAAATCAAAATCAGATAAGCAGTTTAAACAGACTTATAACTTCTGGTGAAATAGAAGCAGTCAATAAAGGTCTCCCAACCAGGAAAAGCCCACAGCCATATGATTTTAGCCCATAATTTGACCAGACTTTCAAAAACAAGTTAATACCAATACTCCTCAAATTATCTCATGAAAAAGAAACAGAAGAAACATTGTTGAATTCATTCTGTGAGGCCACAGTTTCCCTGATACCCAGACAACACAAAGACCCAACAAAGAATGAAAATTACAACCAGTTTTCTTTTTGAACACAGATGCAAAAATACTCAATAAAATACTTACAAACCAAATCCGGGAGCATATAAAAAAGATCATTCACCATGATCAAGTAGGCTTCATCCCAGGGATGCAGGAGTGGTTCAATAGATGAAAATCAATAAAGTAATCCACCATAGAAACAAACTGAAAGAAAACAAAGACAGGATCATCTTATTAGATGTAGAAAAGGCCTTTGGCAAAATTCAACACAGATGGCTCAGTGGTTAAGAGCCCCATCTGCTCTTCCAAAGGACCTGGGTTCAATTTCCAGCACCCACATGGCAGCTCACAATTTGTCTGTAACTACAGTTCCAAGAGATCTGACACCTACACTAATGCACATAAAATAAAATTAAATAGATTATTTTTATAAAAAGAATAGGCCATTTATTCTCTCAACATCTATTCAATATAGTACTTGAAGTCTTAAGTAGACAACTGAAGGAGATATATAAAAGTTGGAAACACAAAGAAAATCAAAGTATCTTTCTTTGCAGATGATATTATAGTGCACATAAGTGACCCTAAAAATTCCCCTGGAGAACTCTTATAGTTGATAACATTTTCAACAAAGTAGCTGAATACAAAATTAACTCACAAAAACCTGTAGTCCTTCTATATACAAATGACAAACAGACTGAGAAAAAAATCAGGGAAACACCTTCACAATAGCCTCAAATAATATAAAATATCTTGGGTTAACTCTTAAACCAAGCAAGTGAAAGGCCTTCATGATAAAAACTTCACGTCTTAAAGGAAAGAAATTAAAGAAGATATCAGAGTATGGAAAGACCTCCTCCCATGCTCATGGATAGGTAGTATTAATATAGTAAAAATGGCCATCCTACCAAAAGTAGTCTACAGATTCAATGCAGTCCCCATCAAAATTCTAACACAATTCTTTACAGACCTTGAAAGGACAATTTTGAGCTTCATATAAAAACACACATACACACACACAGAGAAGAAAAAAAATGATAGCTAAAACAATCCTAAATGATGAAAGAACTGCAGGACATCCATTCCTGATCTCAAGTTATAATACAAAGCTGCAGTAATAAAAACATCATGGTATTGGCATAAAAGACACATTGAGCAATAGAATGGAGTCGAAAGCCCATATAGAAACTGTTTTATTTTTTTAATTAGTATCAGATGAATGAATCTGGCCATGGTAGACCCAACATAAAAATATTTATTTTTCTCTTGTTGAATGATCAAGTGGGGGGTGGGAAGAGGCCTTGAAAGCATGAGGCCCTGAGTTTGATCACAACCTCGGCATGAAGGCTTGTATTTTCAGCACTGGAAGGTGAAGGCTATCCCTGAGCCTTCCTGGCCAGCCAGCCTAGCCTAGTCGGCTATTACCAAGGCGGTGAGAGACCCTGTCTCAAAAAAAAAAAAAAAAAAAAAAAAAGATGGACAATGCATGAGGACATGAGGATGACATTTGAAGTTTTTCTTTAACCTATATGCAAACACACACACAAACAAGAATAAAGGAACAAACAGAGGTCAGGGGCAAGGAGAAAAAGGTGTGAGTATTCATGAAGAGGACCAGAGGGCCTGAGGTTGAGAGCTGAGGCAGAGCAAAAGAAAGGGGCTGGAAGCAAAGAGTTCCATGGGGGTTCTCACCCTCCATAGCCCGGCACCGTGGTGATGGAAATCACATCAATGATGAGGTGGGACGCAGAGGGCCTCATCAGCCTGTTCCACCAAAAGGGAAGGAGACAGGGAGCAGCTAAGGAGCTGCAGCCTATCCTAGGCTCATCATGGTCCAGACCATGTCAAGGACTTTTCTCCAGTGACACTTAAAGATAAAGAAAGTGGGCTGAATGATTATCTCACAGAGGCGGCAGCCTGAGAGGCCAGCAGGAGAAGAGACAGAGAAGCAGAAGCATTACTGTAGAGAGTTTCTCAAAGACTCAGGCTCTTCTGGACACAGCAGGATAAAGGCACAGACACTGAGGGACACCTCCCAATATCTGAAGCCATGTGTTTAGTTTAGAGGCTGGAGAGCATTTCTAGCCACCCTTGCAGGCAGAGGCCCTGTTGTACAGACAGCTAGAAGGTCTGCATGCTCCTTCTCCTCCCTGAGGGAACGGTGAACATGTGAACCCAGCTGGGCCATAGAGATGAAGGTTGGGTCCAGGGATGGAGTAGAGCCACAGACAGAAGGCTCCTGAAGAGAGAAGAATACTGCTTACACCCTCGGTGAGACTCAGAGTCATTCTCAGTTTGGGGAATTGCCAAAGTGATGACAGGACCTTCAGGGGACTGCAGGTAGAGGCAAGACTCCAAGAAAGAGTTTGTAGGGGAGGGCCCTCTGCAGGCCTTGAGGAGGTGTGGTGGACTGGACATGATGTCCAAGATGGGAACCAGTGTGGGAGAGCTCAGAGGACTGGCTATGTCTTAAGGAAAGAAGAGTCACGGTGCAGACTCAGCTGCCTTGCCATGGAGGCTGGTATGCCGCTGGGAATTGGGGCCTCCAGGGTAGAGTTTAAGGCCCAACAAAACTCAATGGCCAGTTTAGACACACCTTCTTTAACCTCCTTCAGCCCTACCTACACCTCCATGCCCCCTTTTCCACCATAGACATTCCCATCAGGCTTCTGCCTAAACCAGCAACATTTCTTTTTGCACAAGAGCCAAATTCAAAAAGAACCTGGGGTAGAAACAAAATCCCTTCTTTCCTGCTTTAAGAAATTATACCCTTGTTAATTAGGAAACTGGACCTCAAACCTACCTCTACCCCTAGCGAAGCATCCTTTCCTGGCTTTCCAGTGCCCAGAGTTTCAGGTTTTGGAGGCTACCAGCTCAGCGTCCAGCCAGCAGCCCACCCGCAGCTCTGACTGCAATACAACTCCTGAACAAATTTCCTCACTGAGCCAGCGCGTTTGAAGCTGGTTTACATTGTCTTTGCTTGGCTGACCTTGTATGCTATCAAATTGGAAAACGTGGTTTGTGTTGTAAGCCCTCTTAATAATGCATTTTAAAAACGAGAGAGAGAAAAAGCAAGAGACTTTTCCATTGCAAATGAGACATGGAACTCTGTGTTTACCGTGGAGAATGCCTCAGTCTGTTTTGAAACATATTTTTCATTAGCTAGACTTTTCACCGTAACAGAGATTTAAATTTTATTTTAAAAACAGCCTGCCATTCCCCCACGTGCACATGTATTTATGTGCACTCTTTCAAAGAAAACTATCTAGGAAGATACACACATCAACAGTAGTGGCGGCTGTGAAGAAAGTGAGAAACATTCTGTTCCTGTGGGTCGTCTTATTTTCCATTGTGAGCATTGTCACTGGGTCTTGCGGAACCAATCCTGGCATTTGAGAGGCTGAAATAGGAGGAGGATCAAGAGTTCAAGATCTCGTAGGCTGCAAACTGAAGAGAATTGAAGGTCAATCTGGGCTATGGAGTGGGATGTTATCTCAGAGAGAGGAGAGACAGAGACGGGGGAGATCGCCACTTAATAACGGTGACATTCTGAGGTGGCAAAAAGCTCATTGGACCTTTCCAAACTAGATACTACAGTCTCATGGCACTATCATGATATGTGTGGCCCATTGTGTGTGTGATTGTGTGACAAGAGAGGCTGCCTGCTCCCCACCAGCCCTGTGACCTTCACTAGATGCTGTGAACTGAGCTGTCCCCAACCTAAAACTCACAGATGAAGATTCTGACCCATAGGACTACACAAAATGACATTGTTAGGAGATGGACGTCTCTGAGGTTATCATGTAAGTGAGGTCACTAGGACCCCTAATCTGAGGTGACATTTGGATGAGGACGTGCAAATGGGACACCTATGTGAAGAGATACAAAGAGGAGGTAGCTTTGGTCAAGCCAAGGCTATACTGGCTGGAACTCAAGAATCTAAAATGATTCCAGCCCACTGACCCCTTGACCTCACCTCTCACCTCTGGTCTCCAGAACATGAGAAAAGATGTTTCCCTTTTTCTGGGGACAGCAGGTAAGACACTGATTCTGTGAGTCCAGCTGGCCTCATCCCTGGCTGTGGGTCAGCTTGAGGTAAGGCAGGAAATCCAGGGTGACCCTGAGGCTCCAGCATCCCTCAACCACACTCTACCCTCTACCTCCATCCTTTAACCAGGTGGTCCAGGTACCACTGATCACCCCAGCCACAGTCACCAGCTTCCTTCTCCCTCTGGCCTTTGCCTTCTGGCTCCTCCTGCTCCTGGAGTCTATTTGCTCCAACTTCCTGCCTCCTGGGTCTCCCTCCTCCTGAGGGACACTTGGAACCAAGTTTACACCTCTCTCGTCTGGTTTGGGAACCTAGCTCTGACTTTTACTTAATGTAGGTGCAAGGCTCCTTCCTCAGTACTGCCAATTTCTCCCTCCTTGGTGCCCGGCCCAGACCTCTCACACCCATGTATGGCCACAAGGAACCTCTAAGGGTCCCTGACCTTCCAGTCCTCTGTCTACCACTCAGCTCTGGGTCTTTTCACGGTTTCAGTACTCCCAGAGTCTTCCTGAATGAAGTCTAAACTGCCCCACAATCACTGGGACCCAGGCGAGCAGCCCACCAGGCTCACATACTGTGCTGCTGAGCTCTGCTGTCCATGGACCTTTGCCTCAGCTCCTTCTTTCTCCTACCAGACCCATTACGATCACGCTCCTGTCTCTCTCTCTCCTCTCGTGTGTGTGTGTGTGTGTGTGTGTGTGTGTGTGTGTGTGTGTGTGTGGTGCATTCTAAGGCCAGAGGCGGACATCAGTGGCTTCTTTAATTGATCTCCATCTTCTTTTTTGAGACAGGGTCTCTTACTAAACCTGGAGCTCACAGATTGAGCAAGACGGGCTATCCAATGAGCTCCAGAGATCCTCCCAGAACTGGCATTTGCAGATACACACTGCCATGTCTGACTTTTTTTTTTTTCTTTTTGCATGGGTGTCACAGATCACACTCAGCTCCTCGTGCCTGCATAATCTCTGAACTATCTCCCCAGCCCCGAGCAAAGCCCATTACTCTCACCTGCCACTTCTCCATAACCGTTCCCTGAGCTCCGCACCCTAGGAAAACACCTTGCATGTGGGCTCAATGGAGTACAGCTGTTTTCAGCTGTACTCTGTTAGACTGAGCTATGTCAGGTACTGGGCTTCCTTGCTTAGCAACACGCTCACACCTGTCATGGTACCTCCTGTGGGAGGGGCTCTTCCAGCATGTGATATACCAAGGTGCTCACTGCTCAGTCACTGCTCAGAAACCAGCCCGGGCTGCAAGCCTCCCTGCACCCACACTCACACCTCCTCTTTGTGTCTCTCCCACACCTGTCCTGGGCTCTGCAGAGGCTACTGCTAAATAAAAGCACTAATTGCATATACTAGATCTCTTTCAGGATTCAGAAAACCAACCTGCACTCATTAACCCTGAGGAAGCCAGGCTAATAGAAATGTGCCCTGTCCTCTGCTCATACAAATGAGGTGGGCGCAGTGTGAAGATCTGACCCCTCCAAGGCCAGCAGTTTATACTTCTGCGGCGCTGGGCAGGCGAGCCTTGTACATGTGCCAACTCCAGGGCTGAAGAGCCAGAAGCGTGGAGAGGTGAGGTCAGGGTCATAGTGAAGCAGCCATAGCCTCCAACCCTGGCTGGTGGGGACACAGGGAAGCTGGTCCTCTGCCCTGTCAGCAGCCGGGAGATTAAGGTGTGGGGACCCCAACTAAGGCTTCATGTCACAAGCCAGGCAATGGAGGCCTCTGTTTTTCATTCTAAGTCATAACAAGGGAAAGGATGTGAACTTTTCTGTCACCTGTGGGCTCTTCTCTGTGACCCCACTCTACAGAGAAGAAAACTAAGGCTCCACATGGGGTGGGGGATGGGACACCAGCATGTTAACCCAGAGTTCTGCAAGACAGCTTCCCATCCTGGATTAAGACCAGTTACAGGACCCTATAGCCAATGCCCAGAAGTCTGGGGCGCAGAAAGGGTGGCAAGCAGACAGGGAGGAGCATGGAAGTTATCAAGCCTTTAGCCTGGAAGCTTATGCCTGCTCACAGTTAGGCCACGTGCATCAGTCCTGCACTCATTCTGTCTCTACAGCCCAAGAAGGGCCCTGTGCTCACTTTGTCAGCCCACTGACATGGCATTCCTAACATATCCTGAGGCAGGACCAGTGTTTTCAATGTGCCCTGGCTTCCTGAAACATGAGGTTGGCCCTGGTCATCACTGTGGGCATGTGACTCTAGAGGAAGGATGCTAGGCATGGAGCATCATGAGTGAGTGTCCCAGAAGAACTGGTGGCTACAGAAAAGGTAGGAAGTGACCAGACTCAGTATTCTCCACAGAGGGGTCAGTAGGCCCTAACAGATACCAAGCTACCCACCTCCTATGAACAGGGCCATGAGAAAGTTCTCTCAATAGCTAACACTTGAGCCCAAAGATGAGCATGAGCTAGAAAGTTGAAAAACAGTTCTGGCTGAGGGGATCACAGGTGCCAAGCCCCGGCAGGGAGCCACCTGCACATGAATCTAAACTGTCAGCTGTTCTCAGGTTCCCAAATGCTAAGGGCACAGGACGAGAGGAATTGCAAAATCAAATCCTTGTTTCTACCCATTCTCTGAGAGGCTCATACATGTGTACAACACACGGTGGCCACATCCATCCCGCATTCATGTCCCCAGCTCTCCTTGCATCCCACCCTTCCCCTCACTCCCAACTTCACGTCCTCTTTTTCCTTTTCCTTTTTTTTTTTTTAATAACCTGCTGAGTCTAATTAGTTCTGCCCACATCAGCAGGAGTGTGTTGAGTGGATTTAAAAAAAAAAAAATTTGCTGAGACTAGAAACATGGCTCAGTGGTTTAGACATTTGCTGCTCCTGTAGAGGACCTGGGTTCAATTCCCAGCCCAGACACGGTGATTCACAACCACCTGCAACTCCAATCCCAGGAATGCAACACTTTCTTCTGTCCTCCTTCTGACACCAGGCACGCATGTGGAACACAGAGACACACTCAGACAAAACAGCCACACATACAGAGGAAAATAAGTAAGTCTAAATATACATGTACATTTGCTAACTACAACAATACATACTTTGCAGTACAGCGTGGACAGACACTGAGCTCAACTCTGCCTTGGCTCTGCTCACCACAGCCCTCCTCAACTCCTTTGCCCTCTCCCTCCCTTTCTTTTCTTTTCTTCTTCTTTTTTTTTTTTTTTTTTTTTTAGCTGTACATACTCTTGAGCTTTGTAACCATAGAAACTTCAGTGATTACAGCATGTGCCGCTTGAGCTGAACCTGAGCCTTAGCTTGTGCCTGAGTTTGATCTTGCCTGACATAATTATGTCTAAGAGGCAAACTGCTTTTGGGTGTGGCTGCATCTATCCACGTTTCAATGCTGAGTAATATTCCAAGCTGTGGGGTAGCTCTTTGTTTTTCTGCCTACAATCATTCCACGTCTTTCTAATTTCTGCTCTGATTAGGAGCAAAGCCATTAGGACCGCCTCATACTTGACACAGATTACCAAAATTTGAATCACTCTCTATTAAGGAGCCATGAAATTACATTAACAGGGCCAAGAGTCTTTTTTTTTTTTTTCTTAAGTAAAAAACAGGGTTCTTGAGCATGGTTAGCTAGCTTCTAGTGAGAGCCACTATTGCTTCCTAAAGCTTCTGCTCCTATCTTATGCATGGTGTGTGTGTGTTTCTGTGTGTGTGTGGGGGGGGTGTGCAAGAGCATTCCTTCATGGTATGTGTATGTGTGAGTACAGAAGAGTGTGCCTACATGATATGTGTGTGTGCCTGTAAATGTTCATACAGCGTTTGACACAGAACATACTTGCAACTGAATGACAGTGGGTGCTTGGAGGCTGCTGGTCTCACACTGTGAATGAACATAAAGTTAATTGGCAAAAGTTGTTTTTCAACGCCTTTGTCCTCACTTAGGCTCTCATCAGCAGGCCTCCACAGCCACACTCCACACACATGCTATTTTGGGAATTCCAAAATTTTGTTTATTCAATGAGCGTGAAGTGCTACCTCATTGATTCTTAATTTGCATGTATCGATGAGCACAAATGTATCTGCACTCTACTCTCCAACGGTGACGTATGAGCCCTCTCTTGGGTGTGGTTTTCTATCGTAGGCCTGGCCTTATCCCTCCAGATCCAGAGGGCTCCTGTCTAGTTCTGTATAGCATCCACTCTCTGCCACCTGCACTGCAGAATTCCTATAGTTTGGGGCTGGGGAGGTGGATCCATCGGTAGAGTGCTTCCACAGCAGGCCAGAAGCCTGGTTTACATCCCCAGTGCCACATAAACCAAGCTAAGTGTGCTGGCTCAAGGTCATTCTCAGATGCATAGAGAGTTCAAGGTCAGGCTGGGATACATGAGATCTTGTCTGAAGGAAAAAAAAAAAAAAAACAAGAAAAAAAAAAAAAAAACCCAGCAATAACAAAAAGCAAGCTTGAGGCTCACCAGCTCAGCTTTAATGCCTGGGCACTCTATGCCCTCTGTTTATGGAATCTTTGCCATCCTAAGGTCAGAAAGACTCTTTTGTCTGCTTCAGAAATGCCTTTTACATTTCTCTCTTTTTTTAATTTAAATTTATATTTTTTAATTTATTCATTTTATATCCCAGTCATAGCACACATACCCCCCCATCTCCTCCCCGTCTCACCTTCCCTCCCTCTTCTCCCCTATCCCTCTCCCCTAGTCCTCAGAAAGGGGAAGCCCTCCTCCCCTACCAGCTGACCCCAGCCTTTCAAGTCTCATCAGGACTGCCTGTATCCTCTTCCTCTGTGGCTTGGTAAGACTGCCCTGCCAGGGAGAAGTGATCTAGGAGCAGACAACAGAGTCCATGTCAGAGACAGCCCCTGCTTCCCTTACTAGGGAACCCACATGGAGAAAGAGCTGCCTATCTGAGCAGGGAATCTAGGTCCTCTCCGTTGCATGGTCCACATTTCATTCTTTTATCCTTAGGAAATTGATATGGAATGTGAGGAAGGAATGTAATTTCCCTCCCTCCCTTCCTCTTTTCTTTCCCAGGTGACCTGGCTCTACTAGATGGGCACCCTTTCGGTTGGGCGCTCTCCCTCCCCCCAGCCTGTCACAGAAGCTGCGTGGACCTGAGAGGCGGAATCTGCCCCTCTGGTTCCTTTGTTTCTGTCTCTGCAGAATCCACACTATCACAATCACCGCATTTTCCAGGAGCTCTTGGTCAGCTGCGCAACAGGCCCTGCATCTTATTTCCTCTCAGTTTTTGACGTCTTTGCTCTTTTGTGTTTTATAATCACCTTGTCAGAATCCTAAAAAATAATAATAATAATAAAACAAGACAATCTTTTTGGTTTTTTTTTTTTTTACTGGAATCTATTGCATCTTCATAGAGAACAGACATGTCTCTTGATGTTTTATTTTCTATCCATGAATATATCTCCTTTCATTTATTTATATCTTCTTTAATGTCTTTCAATAAATTTTTATAATCTCCTCCAACTATGTCTTGCATATTTCCCTGCGATGTATTCCTAGGTGTCTGATACGTTTTACTGCTGCTGTAAATGTCTTTTCCCCCCTAACTATTTGTTGCTGTTATGGAATGTAATTGATTTTTGTATGCTGCTCTTTTTCATTCGTCTATCTTGCTAAACTCCTATTATTTCTAATAATTTGTCTATAGATACTGAATTTTTATACAGACAATCATATCATCTGCAAATAGTGCCAATTCCATTCTTTTCTAATCTTTATGCCTCTGCTTTCTTTTCCTCGCTCTACTGCAGGGACTGTCCCTAAGATGTCTAATGTAATTGGCATTCATTTCAGTGATATAGCAACCCCCGTCCTACTCCCGCTCTCCAAAGTCCAGAATTTCACCATTAAAAAACAGCATTCAGTGTGGGGATTTTTGATAATGTCCCTAATCAGCCTAAGGACACGGCGAACTCTTTTCTGTGACAAGGGCTTTTGATTGTGAATGCGTGTGGAATTTTACCAGAGCTCTCTCTGCATTTGTGAAGGAGCCTTTGAATCTGGGCATTTCGGTGAGTGCGTTGACAGGTTTCTCTGTCGCCACCACTTAAGCTCGACACAGACACGGCACGTTGTCTTTGCTATATAGAAATGCACTCTTCTAGTACTTTATGTAAGATTTTGGCAGCCTCATTCGTGCAGAAAATCCTTCTCTCAGACTCTCCTTTATGCTTCTCTGCCACTCACTGTCCTCCAGTGGCTTCAGGCTCTTTCTCTTAAAAGTGTTCCTTCCAAAGGAACAGGACAGGCCTGTGACAACCCTAGCAACCCTACTGACTTGGAAAATACTGGAATGTCCAACCTGTGTCCCACTGGCTGCATGAGGCCAAAGTAGCCATGAGTGCCTTACAATACAACGTCATCATTTACTTTAAAATATTAAGAAATTCTTTTAAAGTATGTGGGTGTGTGTGTTGGGGGGGGTGTTTGTGTGTGTGTGCTCGCAAATGCAGGCACACTCATGCCATAGTGCACATGCAGAGATCAGAGAAGAACACATGAGCCAGTGTTCTCCTTCCATCTTGTTTGTGAGGCGGGGTCTTTCTTGTTTTTGCTGCATGCTGTATACCCAGGCTACCCGCTGCTGAGCTTCTGAGAGACTCCCCTGCCTCAGCCTCTCCTGTCATCATATTGGAATATCCCACCTTAAGGCTGCTGGCATTACAGACGCTCACCACCGTGCCCAGATTTTACAAACTTTTATCTGAGGACTTAATACGTGAGTGCCCTTTCTTTGCATCATTTCCATCTCCTCCTTACCATCCAATTCCTCTGTGTCCTTCCAACCATTCCCTCCAGGATTCACGATCTCTTCCATAATATTTTGTTATATATATATATATATATATATATATAAAACCTACTGAGTCCAATTAGTGTTGCCCTTATTTGCATGTGTTTAGGACTGGGGTCTTTCCTGAAAAAAAACAAAAAAACAAAACAAAACAAAAAACCTGGTTCTTCCTCCTTCAGCAGCCATTGACAGCTCTTCATCTAGGAGAGGGGCCTTGTAAACTGCAAAGAAAAGAAGCTTCTTCAGGGAGGAAGCTCTTGCACTAATGTCTGAGTAGAAGAATAAGGTCTTTAGGAAGCAGTATTCAGAACGTCCCTATATTAACTTAGGGACATAGTAGCAGTATGTTCTGCTCTAGGGTCTGTGACCTTTCCAGCTACAGGGTCTTGGCTAGATTTACAGTACCAGGCATGAGTTCCTTGGAAGTGAACAAGCTTTAGGTCGGATGAGATAGTTGTTGGTTCCCCCAAGATTTAAGTACCTCTGTTGTCCCATTGGAGATAGCTTACCAGTCTTGTCTTGCATCCATTGTTTTTATGTGGGTTCCAGGGACCAACTCGGGTCAACAGACTTGTGAAGCTCATGCTTCTACCACTTGAGACATCTCCTCAGCCCAGGAAGCATGGAGGAATTGGAGGGGGAGGGGAAGATGAGAAATGATGCCAATAAAGTGCACTCATACAAAAAATCCTCAAAAAAAAAGTTTTTAAAAGCTAGGCATGATGGTGAGCATCTGTAATGCCAGCAGCCCTAAGGTGGAATATTCCAATATGATGACATGAAAGGCTAAGATAAAAGAGACTCCCAGAAGCTCAGGGGCAGCTAACCTGAGTACACAGCATGCAGCATATATTGATACAATAAGTGTATGTACTCTCTCTCTCTTTCTCTCTCTCTCACACACACACACATGCAGTTCTGGAGCATGAACTTTGTAGATAGCACATATGTTGCAGTGTCAAAAGTTGAACATGCCCGATGGTTTTGTAAACACTGAGGATGTGAGATGGTCAGATGTTCATTGGCTATGTCCGTTTCTGGCCACTCTTTATTTTTGTACTCTGACCTCTTCGCAGTCATGCGTTCCCTTTTGCTATAGGTTTGTGGAGTGATTTCAGGAATCTTGTGATTACTCTCGGCTGGTGGGGTGACCCCAGAAATCTAGGGATCACTACAGTTTGACAGAGTGGTGTCAAGCATTTAAGGATTGCTGTAGGTTGGTAGAGTGACGTCAAGGATTGGAGAATCCAATGCAAGGAGTCACTGAGTTGAGCAGAATTTGCTGATGTATTTGGCAACCACTCCTAGCATGTTGCTAAATCTATGGTATCCAAGACCAGCTGTGTCACTTCTATCATGCTAACATGGAACCTAGGAACTCATCCTCTGGTTCTGGCCACCAGAACCATGGTTGGTGGAGCAGAGATGGCTGAGAACATTTCCACTGAAATGGAGGAAAAGGGGGGGGGGGGTATGCAAAGATTCTGCTCACAGCTCCTGGTGAAAGAAACCAGACTGTGGCTTTGCAGAATGTAATGACAATCTTACCATGGCAACCACGGCATCACACTGTAATGAACTGTGTCTTAGAAAGCTTTCTCAATCATCAATAACAACAAAATATTTTAAGTTGGGTGATCTAATTCATTAGCTTGAATGCCAGTTGGAAGTGTTTGTGCAAATATGCCATCTTTCTGATGAAAGGGCCCCCCATCAAGCTGAATAAACCTAAGGCTTCCTATCTCCCACACTTGTCCTTGGTCATAAGACCCCAGGCCGAATGGCAGGTAGTTTCTTCCTCTCGATCTTTGGAAGAGGTCACGCTAGATAGGGGAGAGGGACAGTTCTGAGTCTGCAGTTTGGTAGAGGTCATCTGTAAACATCCCTTGGCCTAGCTGGGCGGTGGAGGAAAACATTTTTAATCCCAGCACTCAGGAGACAGCAACAGGCATATCTCTGAGTTCAAGGCCAGTCTGGTCTACAGAGTGAGTGAGTTTCTCTGTGCAGTACATAGATAGATAGATAGATAGATAGATAGATAGATAGATAGATAGATAGATAGATAGATAGATAGATAGACAGATGACAAACAAGCAAACAAAACACCTCCCTTGGCCTGTTTGTTTGTGTTTTGTGGAGTAGGAGAGATATTCAAAAGTGCCTTCCTAACCCTTTAACAGCTATTGAATGATTTAGAATAGATGTTACTTACAGGCTGCATTTTTTATCCCACTTGATCTGTAGTATAGCACCGCAGTATAGAAACCCCAGTGTCACTGCCCCCTCCCCCTGTTCACCCACTCTGTGTTCTTCCTGTTATGTTTGGTGAGTCTCACCTGAGCTCGGTCTAATTTATTAGCTTGTCAGAGAAACCAACATAGACCCCATTCCTTCGCTCTTCAAGAATGTGTTTTCTGTCTTATTGATATCTGATCTTTCTCTTATTATCTTTTTCATTTCCACTTTCTTTTGGCGTACTCTCTTTTCCTGACTCTTTATACTGATGGTGATTGTCACCCTTCCTCCTTGTAAACATAAGTACCTCAGCTCACAGACTCACTTGAAAATGTAGCTCTCTCTGCCTCTCAAAAAGTGTTTGTGAGCCCTGAGTTCTTTCATACTTCTAGAATCTGCCCGTATTTTCTTCAGATTTTCATTTCTTCATTGATGTTCTTTGTGCTTTGAACATTTTTCTTTCATTCCAAAGCACATAAAAATTTTTGTGTTTTAATTTTTTTATTATTGTATGTATATTTGTGTTTTGCCCACATGTATATATGTGTACCATATGTGTGCCTGGTGCCCATGGAGGCCAGAAGAGAGTGTCTGATCCCCTGGAACTAGAGTTACTGGTGGTTGTGAGCTGCCTTACTGGTTCTAGGAAATAAATCAGAGTCTTTAGAAAGAGCAGCCAGTGCTCTTAACCACTGAGCCATCTCTCCGGCTTGTGTAATTATATATATATATATATATATATATATGTATTATTTTCTGGTTTTTCATTGGTTTGTGTTGTAACTGGAAATGTATCGTGTGCTTGACTTCACCAAGTCTTCAAGTCTGTTGAGACTTATTTTACAGCCTTTTGTGGTATTGTTATTTGTAAATGCTGCAGTTTCAAATGTAGAAAAAATATACATGCTCTGAGTATTGGCACTGAGATACATGGACCTGCACATACATATTGTCTCTTTTTTATTTTTTATTTTTTTTTTTTTTTGTTGCTGTGATAAAATAGCCTGACAAAAGCAAATTAAGGATGGAAGGAAGGATTTATACAAGATAACAGAACCAAGTTACAGTCTCTCCTGGTGAGAAGGCATGGCAACAAGAGCGTGAGGAAGCTGGTAGCGTTGCAGCCACAGTCAGGAAGCAGAGATGAGTCATGGTGCTCAGCTTGAATTCTCCTTTATATGCAGTCTGGGAGCTCAGCCTAGAGAATGGTCCTGCCCGGGGGCAGGGGGAGGGGGTTGTCTTCTCCCTCAGTTAACTAACCAAGACAATCCCTCACAGACATTCTCAGAGCCTAACTTAAATCTCACTGGTCTCTCACAGGCGTGCCTGCAGGCTCACCTCCTAGGTGATTCTATATGCCGACAAGGTGATCGGTGACACCAACCATCACACGTGCACTACAGTCACATGTGTGGTGGGGGAGACCTATAATTAAGTCAATTTCCTTTTCTCCTATGATAACCTTTTATATTGTTGTCAGTCTTTTGTCTGCTTGACTTACGCATAATTGAGAAGCCAGCCTTGCAGTTCTGTGGTGAGAGTCTGGCTTGTGTGAAGCCCCAGGTTAAATCCCTGGTAGCCCTCTCCCCCTCAAATTAAAGATTTGTATTACAATCTTCCTTCACAGTGACAGACTTGTTAGGATTTCCCTATACCCACAGTGGTCTTCCCACTGTATATTCTGATGCTGCCTTGGCTTTACCTTCCTAGTAGATTGGACCCTTTGCTGCAGTGGCCACCTCTCCCCCAGTAAAGCTTTTGGTTGTACATCCTCCTACCTCTGCTGTTGACGCAGCCATCTGCTTCCCCTTGTTAGCAGCCACTGTGTTTCTTTCTACCATTCTGGGTCTCCTTGTCTCGTGTATATCTGTTGTAAATGTCACAGAACTGAGGAGAAAGAAGGTGAATCTGATTTTGTCATCTCATTAATAGGTAATAAAAACCATTTTCATTCATTCAGATTTTTTTTCAAGCATCTTTTATCTTCTCCAAATTGTTACTTTATATGACTACATCTCCCTCCTGGTTTTAGGGGCTACCTTTCCAACCCCCTTTTTATTATGTGACAAAGTCCCACTAAATTGTCCAGGCTGGCCTCATACTCATTCAGTACCCCAGGCTGATCTTGAACTCATGATCCTCTTGCCTCAGCTACCAAAGTAGCTGAAATGACAGGTTGGACCTTTTAGGCTCAGCTCCAATGACTCTTTCTTATCTTTCCTTTCTTATCTTTTTTTTTTCTTTTTTAAAATTTTTACTTTTTATACTATTTGTGGGGTTGGTTTCATTTTTTCTATTCTTTTTGTTTGTTTCTTTCTCTAAGTGCTGTGAGTTTAGATGAAGGCCCCCTATACCCTCAGCAAATGCTCTCCAATAAGCTGTATCCCTGGACCCTCTTTCTGCCTTTTTTTTTGAGACAGGATCTCACCAAATTGCTTAAGCTGGCCCTGCCCCTGCCTCCTAAGCCCCTAGACAGAAGGCCCAGCTGCCCATGTCATTGGAACTATCCTTTCTCTCTTCTTTCTTCTGTTTTGAAGTTAGCACAGTGCTTGTGCGTAGTTTGTGAACATTTTGTTTTGTTTAGACACGGTCTCACTGTATAACCCTGGCTGGGCTAAAGCTTGCCTGAAGGCCAGGCTGTCCTTGAATGCACACAGATGCCCCTGCCTCTGCCTCCGGAGTGCTAAAATTAGTCATGCATCACTACACCCTGTTGACTTACAACATTTTAAAATTAGTTACCTATTATCCTCCCTTAAATGTCAGTCTTTTCACTGTATTCTATCTCTCTCCTCTTAAAAGCCCGAATTTCCTGACTTTTGTATATTCCAAATGAAACACACATATCTGAAGATTCATGACTAACATCCACATAGGACAGAAAACAAATGACATTTGTCTCTCTGGGTCTGAGTTATGTCACTCAGAGTGACTGTTTCCAGACCTATGTATTTAACTGGGGATTTCATGATTTTGTTTTTTTTTATTATATCTAGTTCAGATTTTTTTTTATTTTATGTGTATGAATATTTTGCCTACACATGTATGTACTACATGTGTGTCTGGTTCCTGCAGAGGTCAGAAGAGAGTGTTGGATTCCTGAGACTAGAGTTATAGGTGGTTGTCAGCTTCTGTGTGTGTGCTAGGAATCAAACCCAGGTCCTCTGAAAGAACAAGTGCTCTTAATTCCTGAGCCATCTCTCTCCAGCCTTAATTTTGTTGTTCTTAATAGTTAAAAAAAAAAAAAAAAGAACCACATTTTCACCATCCATTCATCAGCTGATGGACATTTAGGCTGTTTCCAATTTCTGGCTCTTATGAATAGAGCAGCAATGAGCATGGACGAGCAAGTGTCCCTGTGGGGAGATGTGGAGTCCTTTGGCTAAATGCTCAAGCATGGTAGAGCTGCATTTTGTGGGGGGCTATTTTCAGCATTGTGAGTAACCTCCAGTGATTTCCATTGTGGCTGCACCGGTCTGCACTTCCTCTGGCTGTGAATTGGAATTCTCCTTTCCCTGTATCCACCCAGCATCTGTTTTCATTTGTTTGTGAGGGTTATTTTATTTGCTTTTGTTTTGTTTTGTTTTGTTTTTATCTTAGCCATTCTGACTGGGAAAAGATGAACATTTTCTTTAATTTTTAATTTGCATTTCCCTTATGGCTAAGGGTGTTGAACACTTTTTTTTTTTTAAGTGTTCCCTCACTGTGCCAATGAGTTCAGACATTCCTGCTTTCTCCACTAGCAGACTCAGGGTGTCAGGTTTTATGTTGAAGTCCTCGGTCCATCTGAAGTTCAGTTGGATCCAGTCTCATTCTTCCACATGTAGCTAAGGCTTAAAGGGGAATAATGGATCAGAGAGGGTTAGAATGGGAGGGCAGGGTCGAGGAGGAAATGTGGAAAGTGGTAAATGACACTAAAGACTGTTCCAAAAAGTCATATGAGAGCCTACTGCTGTAGAAGCTTCATATATAACGAGAGCCAAAACGGAGCTACTCTATGATGGAGCTGCAGTGGCTCTACTACGCAACAAATAAAAAGCCCCGGGCCAGAAATGGTCTGCCTCCTTTGGAGTTGTTGGCTGGTGAGGTCCCACAGACCCCCATGTATTTCAGGCTATTACCAGTGGTTTTGGTTACTCCCCAAAACTTGATAGTAGGACCCTGTTGCTGAAGGTACCATATGCCTGAGTCCTAAGAACATGAATATATCTAAGTGGTATTGACCTGGAAGCTTCATCCCTGCTGGCCAGCTTTCAGTGCTGTAAGGTGCTCTACACACTACTGGAAGGGAAAAGCAATTAGCAATCTTGTCCAGCTGTGAGCCTTGTATATTACAATAATGGCTGGCCTGGCAAGACATAGCCATTTGTGCAATAGTGGCACCAACATCACAGGCATAACCAACCACTTTCTTATTGAATTTAAGTCCTACTCCACAAGATGAAACCCATTATTACCAGAATAATAGTAATAATAGAATATCCCTATTACTATTATTCTGGTAAGTGAATATTAAATTGATTCTCGGTTATTTGCTGCTGTACCCAGAAACCAGTACATTGCTCACCCCACATCAGAGAAGTTTCTATTTGCAGTACGTGGCAATTAACACAGAGTTCCACAGCATGTCAAGGTGCAGAAAATATTAGCCTCTGGAATGCTCATCCCTAAATGGAACATCGGTTCACACCTCTTCCACCCAAGGCTCGGATATCATATCAGAAGAGAGAGTGGAAAGAGAGCCAGAGGTAGTGAATGACTAGAAGGAAACAGTGTCTTCCAGACACTGAGGGCTGCTGCATGTGTGAGCAGATAGCACGTGGCCTGTGCAAGCTCAAATCAGAGCAAATGCCAGTATGGAAAGCGGAGTGAGGCACAAGGTCTTCCTGGCTGAGGAGCTATTGGCAACTAACAGCTGCTGCTGGAGGAAGAGTTGATTTGTTTTTGGTTTTGAGAGTCTAGGTTCAATAAGTTGACCACACTTCAATAGAAGGCCATACACTCAAGAGTACATGAGCAACAGAAATTGCACTTGAAAGTTTTGTTTCTTTTTAAGAGAGAGGAAAAAGAGGACACCAAGTTGCGTGGGTAGGGAAGAGAGGACCTGGGAGATGAGTGAATAGGATTGTACAAAATTTCCAAATTTAAAATATTGTTAAAAGAAAATCCACACACATAAAAAAAAAAAACAACAGACCTCTCAGGATACTGAGAAGATGGTTCAGTTGTTAAAGTGCTTGCCATAGAAGCATGAAGAGCTAAGCCCTGTCTCCATCATCCACATGAATGTTAGGCATGTTGGCATAAGCCTACAGTCTCAGCCCTGGGTGTGGAGAAGGAGTCCCAGGGCTCACTGTTCAACCAGCCTAGCTGAATTGGCAAGCTCCAGGAGTGGTGAAAGACCTTGTCTTAAAAACTAAGGTGGAAAACTGTTAAAGAAGGCACCAGATACCAACCGCTGGCCTCTATGCATGTGCACACACGTACATACAAGAATACATGCAAAAAATTATAATGAGGTAAAGAACAATCAAGGAAGACACTCAACAGCACCTATGTTTTCCACACACATGCTCCCACCCCACCCTCATGCAACACACAAAATCAGACCTTTCATAACATGCATGGTGGTGCATGCCTGTAATCTCAACATTTGGGAGATGAAGGAAAGATAATGAATTCAAGGCCAGGCTCAGTCACATAGCCTGGAGGCCAGCCTGAGCTATCTAAGACCTTGTTTGAAGGAAGGAAGGAAGGAAGGAAGGAAGGAAGGAAGGAAGGAAGGAAGGAAGGAAGGAAAGAAGGAAGGAAGGAAGGGAAAAAGAAAAGGAGGGAAGGAAGGAAGGAGGAAAAGAAGGAGGGAAGAAAGGAAGAAAGAAAGGAATTTTTTTAATTTTCCATCAGACCTTTCTTCAAGTTAACTTTTCTTTTTCATGAATTCGTTTGTCTAGAGCAGTGGTTCTCAAGCTGTGGGTTGCAACCCCTTTGGTGGTCAAACCACCCTTTCACAGGAGTCACATATCAGACACTGTTCATATCAGATACATTGATTCACAGCAGTAACAAATTTACAGTTATGAAACAGCAATAAAAATAATTTTATGATTGGGGGGTCACTACAACATGAGTATTAAAGGGAAGCTGAGAACCACTGGTCTAAGGTGATAAGTTGGTTATAAATGCTCCCTGTTTTGGCCCCTGTCCTTGGGAAGACTGCTTGGGTAGGCATGTAAGTCTGAAAACATGTCTGTTTCTTCCATCTCTTTTGCAGGTCTGAGCGTTGACTTTTTTTTTTTTTTTTTTTTAATTATTCTGCTTGGTTCTCACTGAGTTTTGTGGCGCCAGTGGCTTGGTACCCTTTGTCATCTCTGGAAATTTATCAGACTTTTCCCTTCATCTATCGCTCCTTTGCTTTTCCTTCCCTTCTGAGAGGCATCACTTAGTCCTTCTTATTATGTACTCCATGTCTTTCATCCCTCTTTGTTTAATTTTATGTTCTTCTGTTTCTTTTCTGACTTAGAAGTCATTTCTTTACATCAATCTTCCATCCCAATGATCTCCTTTTCAACAGTGTTGAAAATCTGCTACAACATGCAGTTGGGTTTTTATTCTGACAATTGCACTTTCATTTATTCAAGATTGTTACATGTTCTTTATACTTTCTTGGTGATTTCTATAGCCTTGTGTTGCTTGCTCAGTTTCAAAATTTTCATACCTTATTTAAGTAGGAGTTTCTCATATATATATATATATATATGTATATAATACATACACAAACATATATATATTCTATGACATAGAATTCCAGTAGCTGGTGTTCTTTGGATGCGAGCCTTTTGTTTCTGCTAACCTTTGTTCACAGAGAGTTGTTGACCTTTGTCTTTGGTGATCCTTAATTGGGAATTCGCATTTTCTTGATTTTTCTCGGAAAATCTTGGACTCTAAAATGGTAATGATTTTTTAAGAGGCCATTTGTCTTTGCTTATTCCAGGAGCCAAGAAGCATCAGGAACCTACGGCTAGTCCAGCCCAGTATCCCACCATCCTAACATGGGCAAGGCCCACATTTCCATTTCTCCCCACCCCCGGACAGTTTCCACAGGACCCAGTGTGGTGTTCTTTGGAGTCTAGAGTATTTAGATGATTCTTCTCTTTTTGAAAAAGCGTCATTTAGATTATGTGCAAATGTGTACAGTAGAATGCCTCTGAATATGCAGATTGCTGTTGCAGAGATAGAATGCAAACTCATGCTTCTTAGCACTCTAGAGAATGAATTACAGATGCCTGTGTGCATGCCTATGGGAAAGCGAGAGGCCATTGCAACCCTTCCGCTGGTTCACAATAGGGGCCTGAGTTAAAGTCGTGTCTGTGAAGATACACAGAGGAATATGTATCTTCATAAAATAAAACAGCTGCTTTTTTTTTCTTTTTAATTAACTGCTGCCCTTAGTTAGTTTTGGACACAGAACAAATGTATGGTTAATCAGGGACTATAACTTCTTTTCCACCTACAAATGTTAAATTGGCAGAAATCAAAGCCCTGTTTTCAGAAATGATGTGTGATGGCACACACCTGTCATCCTGGTACCTGGAGAGCTGAAGTAGGAAGATAGGGAGTTCAAAACCAGACTCAGCAACTCATGGAGATCTTATATCAAAAATATGTATGCATTATGACTACATTTGATAGCTTCTGGTGTGGCCAGAGGTGGCTGGATTGGGTATCCTCACATCTCCAGCAGAGAAGAAAGCGAAGCAGCATTTTTGGAGGACAATAGGACCACATTCATTAATGTTCATTGTACATAAAATTTCTTTGTGAGGTGTTTCCAACTGACATGCACAAACTTTACACCAAGAAACACTGAAAAGGTTATCTGATGTATTGTTCTTTATAATAGAAAAAAAAAAAAAAGCAAGAGTCAGAGATAGAAATGACCCACAATGTAATAGTCATCAACAGAGGAACAGTTAATTGAATCAAGATTCACCCCAGATGTTACAATTCTGCCTTTTCCTTGAAGAGGTAAGTCTAAAATGAAAAGCTGTCTCTGATAATTTAAGTATAAAAGCGAAGGGGAGAACGATGTGTATGAAAAGATCGCATGCATAAAAACATTTTAATAGCCAAATAAAAAACGCATACATATATATATAGGCAAGGACGGGCAGAGAGCTGTTTCCTGAGAGGATGGATGAGAAACCATGAATGTGATTCACTGTGCGCAAAACCACCAAGGCTTCAGGGAGAAGCACAGCTTTCACTGTTCACTTCCCACCTAATTCATATGCGCTGAAAACCCCGCTGCAAAGCACAGACTGCTCTTGTTTGGAGAGTTCCATCCATTTTTATTGGGCTCTTCTTGACAAAGGTTCCTGCTTCCCTCTGCTTTTCCATCTCCCATTTCTGCTACTTGATCATCTCAGATTCTCCCCCTATAGACCAGGAGAAGGTACACAGTCCTCTAGCCTAAAGAAAAAGAAGACCTTCTGCAAAGATCTCTGAAACCTAGCATTAGATTAAAACAGTAGGTTTCAGAATGATACATTCTGAAAAAAAATTTAAGTGTATTATATTGTGTATAAAAAAGAAAAATCTAGAAAGTTTTTTTTTTTCATTCAAGAAAGCAAATGACTCAAGTTCCAACAGCATCACTGCTGAAACATGGCTCAAAGATGGCCCAAGCACCCCACCACAGGTTCTTGTGGGGAACAGGCCCAAGTGTTTGTTCATTTGGTTGGTTGGTTGGTTTTTTCTTATGTTTTCTGCATGGCCCTGGGCATAAAATGGCTTCCATGAAAATAACAAGCCACAGAACACAACATGTCTGTCATGTACCTCTGGACCAGACTGGCTTCTCTGTCCCACAGGACACTGCAGCCCTCATTTACGTAGCACTGGGGACAATGAGCCCAGAAGATTTTCCAATTAGGCTTGAGTAAGTGCCCTGTGTACCACCTGCAGCCCTACCTACCAAAGCACTCTTCCTGTCCCTCCTTCTTGACTGTCTCACTTCCCTTCAGAGTTTGCAGCCTAGGGCAGTCTCCAGCTGCCTCCCCACACTCTGTTCTCAGCTGTATGGGTCCCTAGCCTGTGCCTTCTCAAACAGCACACCCCAAAACAGAACTCATTCCCAGTTCATCTCAGGAACAGCACCCCATGTTCCCTGGCTAAGGACCCATGTGCACCCCACATCATTCCTCAGGTTATTTTTCTGTCTGCAGCCCCGCTGCCTCTCTGTCCTGTGATGCCCTGGACCCTGACAGGTAACCACGTCATCATTAACACTAGCAGCGGGGGCTCAAAGCCTTGGCCTCCAACCACCTGTGGCTGTGAACCATCAAGCCAATTTGATTCTTTCTGATCATTGCTGTCCTAAAATTGAATCAACATTTCTCTTCCAATCAAAGAACTCATTTTCACTTAACTTATTTTTAAAAATAATCTATCAGTCTCCTCCTTCACTTCGTCCTAACACCACCACAGGCTGGATGTGGCAGTTATTGAATTGAGTCAAAATAGACAGGAAAGTAATCAGATGTATAATGCCCATCCTGGCCCCCTGAAGTCAGAAGTGTGTGTGCATGTGCACATGTGTGCACTTACACACACACACATATGCTCGCATGCTCGCACCATAAGCACCACGTCCTTCAAAACACAATGTTTGAGAACACACTGATCTTCCCCTACCATAGCTCCTCTGCCCAGGAACACTCCAGAGCCTCAGCCCCCTGCAGCTGCTCATCTCTGCACTCTCCCCATGACAACATCTAGAGCTGTGCCCAGCTCAGGACTAATTAAACTGTCCTCCATCCCTGTGTTCTTCACACCTTCCTGCCACCTTCACAGCTCTGCCCAGAGAGCCCATTACCTGGTCCTCCATCTGTCAAGCTGTTTCTGTTTATGTAAGACCCTGAAGGAACATGCAGTCACTGAATCCAGACCCACAGACTACTTCTCTACCTCCCTCTGGCGAACTGGACATGTACTGGACAGAATGTGCCAAGACAATGGTCCACCAACTGACTGTGAACCCTAAACCCTGGCAAAAATATGTCCACAACTCAGTAGACACACACACAATCGGAACTAAATAAATGCCAAGCGAGGACCAGGACAGCACGCACAGGTAGAAGAAGCTGTGCTTCCCAATTGCTGGATTTGAGTTAGGGCTTTTCTGTTGATATTTACCTAAGAAAAGTCAGACCTCATCAGGGTCCATATTCTGATCTATAGAACAGTAGCAGACAGTGTGGGTAAGTCAAGCTGGGCTGTGTAGAGTAAGGTTTTCTAAAACTCACACGCCATTTTGCTGTGATGGTACCCAGTCTATCCCTGAGGACTTAATCCGCCAGGGTCATGTAGCCATTGCATGATGTCCCCTAAGCAACCATGAGTATTATTCCCCAACATGACAAACAACGGGGGTCACTAGGGAAGGCAAAAGTGAAAGGCCTGTTTATCGAAATTTAGGAAGCCAACTTATTTCCCAGTACTACATGCCTTCGACACTTAAGCCAATATTTGTGTCTTTAGGGTTCTACTTGTATGGTAAAATAAGGCTTAGACACGCTCCTGAAGTTGAACTGTATATTGATTTTAGAGATGCTAAAATAATACCATAATTAAATATTACTATCTCTCTTAAAATCTGGTGACTCCTAACAAAATGGGTTCTTGATACATGAAATAGTTTCTCCCACACATTCCTACTCTAGGGATAGCCTTTATTTTGAATATATGAAAGAAATCACGAACTTAATCTCAACACAATGCAAGAAAAATTGATTGGTTAGACTCAACATAATTTTCTTGCAGTTAAAAATCTTCACACTTTCCGACCCAAAGTCCCTGCTCTCTACATGTCTTTGGGGAAAGACTCAAGGAGAGAGTCTTTTGTTCACTGTTAAGGACCTTCCTGGATGTCGTTTCTTGTTCCATTTGTGCCTTTTGTTCTGAGTTGATCACATGTCTCTTTTGAGACACGGATGGGTAAGCCCATTATCCTTCCACTTCGATCTCAAAATATGTCTTCAGTGTGATCTAACATGATGACCCTTAGTGTGGGAGAGAGCATGACCCCCAAAGCTGGCTTTCTATCGACTCCGACTCCGTCTTGTCCAAAGACAGGGAAGGATGGAGGAAGGGAGGAAGGCCTATGGCTCTCAGCTGGAGGCCAACTTTGGAAGAGGCCTTTGCTCGGTTTCCACCGGGACGCCCAACCACCCCAACAGAAGCTCAAGAGGTCCCCCTTGTGGGGACTCCCAAGAACAGTCCAGACTGTGGTGTATCTCCCCCAGTGCCGGGGTGGCTTCCTGTCACCCCCTAGTCTTTGATAGAAGATCGCAGGACCCAAGATCCTTCATGAAGACCTCCAGTCTCCATGGTTCCATGAAGACCTCCAACTTTCTACATATTTCTGAAAGATGAGAAGGTTCTTGGTCCTTTAGAAGAAGACCTGAAGGCCACCAAGTTCCCATGTCTCCAAGAAGAACTCAGCTCTTAGAGGTGCTTGCTCAAAGTTCCTTCTTGGGCAGCCATGGTTCATTGGGAAGCCTTCACCAACATTCACTCAGATAGATGTCTTGTTTCTTGTGGAATAAGCCACAACCTTGTGACATTCATGCCAAATTCCTTTTCTACAGAACAATGAAACTTGGGTCTTCTGCCAAGAAATCCAACAAGGATTTGTTGGTGCAGTGGAGACTTCCAGACATAGATCTGTTCAGCAAACACTGTTTCAGAGCTACACTCTTCAGGGCAAGAGACAGTGTCCATCAAACACAACCTTCCAGAACCTCCAAGTGCTCAGGACCATCCCACCCTCCCCCTCTATGTTCATGCTGAAGGCTGGTTTGGGGCAGCATGGATTAAAGATGTCTAAAGTTCTACCTAGAGATCCAGAATTCGGCACCGATGAAGCAGAGGAAGCCAGTCTAGCCTTGTCTGCTAGACTCCACATCTGGGTGGAGAGGGAAGAGCCCCCATTAATCACCCATATGCCTGGGCTATTTTGAAACAGCTGGGCTCTGGCTAGAATTTTCCAGTTTTCATCTGGTTGAGGGGGAAGCCCGAGCTCAGAGCAGAGTGATTAGCATTACCATGGGGCCCAGAGAGAATTTTGATGGGAAGTTTTTGTACTGGAACATTCTTAAACAAACAAACAGAAAAACCTGGCGGATGGGCTAGCTGAGTGGGCCAAATCTTGTCTCCCAAAGCCCCTCATTCCTTTCCCATCCCAGGAGCAGTGGGCTTCCTCTTCCCTTAGCAGGAAATGCTAAGCTCAGGCCTCGGGAAAGATGTCCCAATGGCAAACCTCTCCTCTTGACAAAAGGCTTCCCACGCACAGGAGCTCATGGCCAGAGCAGCACCAATGGCAGGGCTGAACTGATGCCTGGGTTCTGGGGTGCATGGAAGCTGAGAGGACATTGGATAGCCATACTTTTCCTTGCTAGCTTTCCCATGCGGGCCTTCATCTGCAGGCCCCCCGTGCCTCTTCCATCTGGGAATCGGCTATCGCAGGTGTCCCATCCTTCCCGAGGTCCTCAGGGCGACCGTCCACTCTGAGGTCACCCAGCAGAGAACACATTCCAAAAGGCCTGAGAAACTGCCAGGAGTGGGAGGTGGGACACGCTCATCCTAGAACTATTTCTGAGTTTCCCATGGTTGAAATGTACACACACGCATACTCCCCAAGCACAAAGGCCTTAGATTAGACGGATTACAAGGCTCTAAGATTATGGCCAAATGAAAGACATGTGAGGTGGCTGAAGTGGAGCCAAGCACGACACAGGGGCCTACAGGCTCCGGGGCGTCCAATTTTGCCTTCATTCTTCTGTGATTTGTTGGAGTTGTCAGTACATGTCAATGTAAGACCTTCTCCGGGGAGATCCACTGGACATTCTCATGCCTCGTATGTGGTGATCTCATCCCGAAGCCGCATGTTTTCCGTAGTGATGGTGAGGGCTGCCCCAGCTTCTGGGGCTCTCTGAGCACCATCAGCCAGCACGCCCCAGTGTGCACAGACCTCTGCTAATCAAGAGCTGTTGTTTGGGTGGGGCCTGTTCTTGACACTTTTATTTAAAATGTGCACAAGTCTCCAGCCCAAGCATTCCAGGTGAATTACCTCAGGCTGGGGGGTTTGAAATAAACCAGACAATGTTCTGACTTTTTTGTTTGTTTCCTTTTTAGTCGAGTGCGTTTTTTTAAAGCAAATCAGCACTTTTGGAGGTAGAAGCAGGAGGAGTTACAGTTCAAGGTCATCCTTGGCTACAAAGTATTTAAGGTCTTCAAGGTTGGCCTGAGATTATGAGACTCTGCCTCAAAAGAAAAAAAAAAGAAGAAGAACAAAAGAAAGAAAATGAACTACATGGGAGGACGGAAGGAAGGGAGGGAGGGAATGAAATCTGATTTATGCACAGAGCACAGGGTGGGGCTGCTGAGCCAAAGTCTGAGTAGAAAACCAGACCCTATTCGTTGGACCCCCTGTTGCCCAAAGAAGACCCACATTCCATTCCTAAAGTGGGGTTCTGTCCCTTGCAGTGGCGCACCCATCGCTGGAGTGTGACCAACCTAAATCTAAATGGAGCCGTGATGGTGGAACACACGCCACCCAACTTGGAAGTCAGTCACTCTGCAATCTGTGCAAGGGGTGCCTATCAACGGTCTCCATTGTCAGTTGTATGTCATCTTAGTGAATGTGATGAGCAGAGTGAACAGATGCTAAGATTAGTTTTGCCTGTTTCTTTTTTGCCTTTTGTCTTTGGCTCTTAGAAGGAATCAGGTACCCGTGGTGTTGTATCCGTGGCCTTATCTGTATGGTGGACAGACATTCCTATTGAACCATACTATAGCACTAAAAGACCGTAACTGAGAGAAGCAGAATTCAGGATGGAGAGTGGTTAAGCCAGGGCACATCCCTGGGTAGAGCAAGAGCTAATGCAAGTAGCGGGCATTGGGCTTGGAGTCTGGATCCAGTCCTTGACCTGACCCAATGTTCACATGTCATCTCCACTCAGCTGCCTCTCTTTGCTCTCCACTTGCCTGGGCTGCAGATCCTGGGAACACCATTACTCTCTGCCCTTCCTTAGAAACTAACAACAGCTGCAAATCTACTGCCAGTCTGACCCTGACAGCTACTTCCTGAGAGAAGGAAGAGGTATGTACAAGGCAATGGGGGATGGTGCTCACAGTGAGCAACGGTCCTCCTGATCTAACTGAAAGGAGTCAGGGAAGGAGAACTTGGGGGAGAGGGTGTTGGTCTAAGAACTTCCCATCAACCAGGCATTGTGCTGGGAGGGGCATTAAGAGCAAGAAAGCAGAACCTGGTCCTAACGGGGCTTGAGGATGAGCATGGCAATACTTCCATGGAAAGAAAGGAAAGGAGGGATAAAGAAAGAGCAGAAAGAATGGGGGAGGGAGGGAAGGCAAGAGGTAGATCAATAGAAGAAATGTGAGAAAGAGAAAGGAAGCAAAGAGGGAGAAGGAAAGGGAGGGAAGAGGGAGGGGAAGAGAAGCAGGAAGAGGGAGAAGAAGCCCTGAGGATCGGTACAGCAGCTCTCACCAATGGTGAACATGCAAATCTTGATGTCTACACACCATTTTCCATTAGAAGAATGGAGGGGCTGACTCTAAGATGTTACAAAGTGAATCCAGAGCCTTTTCCACCTGGGAAAGGTAAAGAAGAAGAAGGAGGAGGAGGAGGAGGAGGAGAAGAAGAAGAAGAAACTTGGCAAGGTCATGTGGAGAAAATGGTGGAGATGAACTACATCACAACTAATGTCTAAATCAGTGGGGATTTGGAGAACAAAACACTGAAAGTAAGAGTCTACAGCCTGAAAACTAAAGTTCCTATCCCAGAGCAGGTATGAGTAGACATCACAAGCCCATCATAAAGTCAGCTACTAAAGGCAAGGATGTTCCCAGGTCTCCAGGAGGCCTTGAGGCATATTACTAACCACCAAGACAACTGCCCTCCCCTAGTCACAGCTCAATGGCAGGAAAACCTGGTAGCATAACTGAAGTCCTAATCTGAAGTCCGAACTGAAGACTGACTGACTTGGGACCTCAGTGAACTAAAGTCGTTCATCACTTTTCCACCCCTCCCCACAAGGCACAGGTCAAACTCAATCATGAGGAAACACTAGTCCCAGACAAAAGGCCTCTGAGAAAAAGTGTCAAGGTTGGGGGAAATAAAAACCAAAGACACGTGGAAGAAATGTGGCAAGTGACTGGACCCTAAACTGTCATGAGCAAGACAGTGAGCAAACCTTGGACAGGCTGTTGACCACATTCTGCTTCCTGGTTTTGACCATCGTTGGGTGTCTGAATAGATGGGAACCTTCAGAGTAGGTAGACAGAAGGTATACCAGAACCCTTCTGCAACATTTTCTGAAATCGTTCCAAAAATCAAAATCGAAATACAAGAGTAAAGTAGATAGAGAGCAGATAAATAGTTGCTGGTTGTGGAAAGGCTGAACAAGAGTAGGGAGTGGCTGTGCCAGGGATGGCTCTCCTGAGAGATGGGGGCGGGGGCACAAAGCTACAGTGCCAGTCTGTGGGCCAGCACCAGAACAGATGAAGGAGACCATATGGCAACCCTTCTTTGGTGGCACCCTGAGAGTGCCCTTGTGGGATCTGCTGGGTGAGAGGAAAGGGGTGTCCACAAGCCTCATGGGCTAGGAGCAAAGTTAGGCTGGACTGCCAAGGACACTGGGGAACCTGGGATGTTAGGGACTATCATGTCCTTTTTCTTGAAGACACCCAGGATCATGGTGGCTCTGAGTTACTGCTATCAGCCTCTATAAGAAGAAATTCTAACCCTCATGGGCAACAGGGGTGTGTGTGTGTGTGTGTGTTTCTGTAAATGTCTGTAAACAAATGCATGCGTGCATATTCATCCTCAGGCAGCTGTCTCCCTCAATGGCTCTCCACCTTATTCCCCTGAGAAACTGTCTCTCACGAACTTGGAGCTCACTAAATTTTTACTAGACTGGCTGGCCAGTGAACTCGAGCCAACTTCCTGTCTCCACCACCCTTCCCCCCCAGCACTGGGTTTTACAGAGCCACTTAGTCACATCTGGCTTTTCACAAAGGTGCTGGGGATGCAAACTAAAATTTGTAAGTGCACTTAGCTCACTAAGCCCTCTCTTTAGTCTCCTACTCTTTTGCTTTTCTGAGGATTAGGCAGCCAGAGCAGAGAGGGTCCCTAGCCTCCTACACACACACATCTACACACACATATACACACGCCCATTATCATCATTTCTCATCCAACCCTCCTAGGCCTGCTTCCTGGAAAGAATTCCGGTCTCAGGGCTGGGCAGGCAGGGTCTCCAGGCCTCCACTATATATCTGCAGAGTGCTGATAACCCCGTGGTCCTCAGGATGACTTTGGTGAGAAGCAGGCAAGCACAGTGGATTCCATCCATGGGAACTATATGGATGAGGTCCATTCATAGTAACAGTGAGATTGGTGGCTGCAGGCTCTGAGCGACAGATGTTGAGTGCAGGCTTCCTTAAATGGTGACTGGATATTTGGGAACTAGACAGAGATTGTAGCTGCCTGCTATTGTGATTATTTTAAATGCCACTAAATCGTGCACTTTAAAATGCCTAAGGGATACATTTTCGGTGGAATGGTTGGGTTTTGTTTGTTGAGACAGGGTCTACATTGTCCAGGCTGCCCTTAACCTTGTGATGATAACTGTATGTATCACTGTACCCAGCCCTGATTATTGTATTAGATATTTTTTATTGCATTTTTAAGGTTGTCTAAGTGAGTTTAATTCCTTAGCACCCATGTTTAAAAAACAAAAAAAAAAAGAGTGCCTACCTACTTGGTGAATTCCAAGTTACAAAGAGACTTGCTTCAAAAATAAAAGGAAAAGATGAACACTACCTAAAGAATTACAGCTGGGGAGTCCTCTGTCTTCCACATGTACATCCATACCTGTTCACACACACACACACACACACACACACACACACACGTAAGAGATGGCTTGCGAATACAAATCTAGCTACCCAGCACTGAGGAGGCTGAATAAGGACGATTGGGAGCTCCAGGTCAGCCTGGGCTCCTGGCATGTGTAAGTCGGTACTGCATTCAGCCTTGGCAAACAAAGACGTTTCTTTAGGAGACACACAGCCAGATCCCTCTTTCATTCCGAGACTCTGTTTCCTCAACTGTAGGATGGGGATGGGATGGCCCTGAACTCCAGATGACCATGAAGACTGCAACTGGCAATTCCCAGCAATGGCCAGGCAGAAGGTGTGTCTGCCAGGGCTGTGGAGTGCCACAGCATGACACAGATCTAGCCTCAAAGCAAGGGGACTCCCGGGGAGTGAGCTCGGCAGCTGTGGGAACCCTAGTGCATCTCTAGAGCTCCACAGACCGGGACTCAGCAAGCATCCATGCTCCCCAAGGCCACAAACATGCCCCATATGGTGTCTGTGCAAGTGGCCTGTCCCTAGTGTTCTAACTCCTGCTAATACATCGGGCCATGGCAGATCATATTTTCAGCTCCGGGAGCCTGGTCTGAGCAGTTGGGTACTCTAAATTTAATTCTGCAGGTAATTTGAACGATGCTATCTAATTTCAAATGTCCCTGCTCTTATGAGTGCAAAAGCAGCATAATTTTTAATTAGTGGGTAAACAGTAAATACTGAAAGGCAGTAAAGTGGACACCACTGTTAATTAAAAATCCATGGTTGATAAAAATCAATTTGGTCCTTGCATTCAGGTCCCTGCAAAGAGTGGTATGACCCAGCCATGGCCCCATCCACTGGCAGTAGTTCATCTAGTTAAGACTTTCCTGCGGGGAGAGAAAGAAAGCGGGGTGAAGAAAGGAAAGAAAATCGAGGTCTGTCCCAAAGCTGTGAGGGGCAACATCGTGAGACTATTTCTAACTATTAAATTGGGTTGGTTGTGTTGATTTTTATTTTTTATTTTTTATTTTTTTTACAGCCTTTACATTGAGGCTACGAGTAAGTGGCATGGCTGGGCTCTGGGGCTTTCTTCAAGAAGGTCTCCATTGTGCTGGGCTCTTTGTGTGTGTGTGTGTGTGTGTGTGTGTGTGTGTGTGTGTGTATGTTTATGTTCTGAAGACAAAGAGGTCTGACTATATCTCAGAGTCTCCTAATGTAATTAAATCCTAATTTCTCTCAGAAAAACAACATAAGCAAACACACACTTAGGGGAAAAACCATCTGAGGCTTGGTGACAGAGCATGACATCTCTTCTTGGTGCCTTCAGGGGAGGGGTGCCTGAAACAAAAATGATGGCTTCCTTCCCAACATCTCTTCAAGAACCAGAGATTCATAGAGACAACAACACTATCATCTCCAGAGCCCACGCACTGTTTCACTGTGAAATAAGGCAAATAAGGCTGACCCCCTCCTGATTCTCCTTTGCTTCCATCTGTTCACCGAATCAACACTTTGCGACAGGTTTCATTGACACCGGTGATGTTCAAATTAACCTGCAGAATTGAATCCGAAGAATCCAGCAGCTTCTGACCACAATAGAGATGCAGAAGCACCAGAATGTGCTCTCGCTGACAGCTTCGGCAAGTCTGTCTCAGGATTCATGGGCTCGGTGTGGACCTCACGGACCACAGTGATCTGACTCATGTCCTATCGACACTGTGGAGGGTTAATTCTGAAAAGCCCATCTTCTATCTTGCAAAGCTTTCGTCAGCCTTGCTTCCCCAAGTGACGGTGGGCCATATTAAGGCACCTTGCCCTGGTTAGCTATTCGGTTTTGTTTCTCCTACTTGGCTGACCTTGATCTACAGGTCTGTTGACCAGTGGGACCAAGGACCACACTCAGACCTTTATTCAGTCTTTGCTCTTCAGAATGCAGTGTCCTGTACTCTGTGTCTCTAAATCAGCTCCCGTTGTTCTCACTGGTGACCCAGAAGAGCACCAGTCAACCTGTCAGACTTGAATGTGACATCATGGGCTCTGTCTGGCCTTGGCTTTTCTTGGCATGTGCCACAAAGCCACACCCAGCTCCTAGAGTGGCCACAAAGATTGCAGAACATACTAGAAAACACCCTGGATCCTTCCGTGACTGACCACACCATTGCCCGTCATCACCAGCTACATCACTCAGCCTTCTCAGGGTCACAGGGTCCCCAGGGACTCTGGATCCCAGGAACATTAAGTTTTCCTGAGAGATTGCTGGGCACAGAGAAATTGGGGTCCAAGAGCGTACCAGGTAGAGCTCTGAGGGGTAAAATGGGGTTCCCTGGCCTCCCCTCAAGCCCAGCTGGGAACCTGTGAGCATGCAGTGGGGAAGGGATGGGAGTATGCCGTGGGAGAGTTTCTCTACTCCATCCACAGCCTTCCCTGGAGGCCCTGGCTGGCCAAGGCTCTCTGAGCCCCTCCTGACCTACTTCAGCCCCAGGCTCGGTGGGAAGGGCTGGGTTGGCAAGCCTGATGTGGTGGCTAGCAGCTGGGGTCAGGGGCCACGATGAGGACAGTCACTGCTGTAAGACTTGGATGCTGCTCCACGCTAGCATCCTGCCATCTGGGCTGTGTCAGCTGGCCTTCTGAGTGGGGATGACAGCTCCTTAGCAGCTGAAGTTTTGCTAGTCAATTCTGAGCGGCAGTTAGGCACTGTGGGATGCTGTCCCACACCCTTGCCAGCCCATCCTGGGCTCACCAGAAGGACCCCTGCTGCTTAGCTCATCATCAGACACCTCATTTGCTGTGGTGCTGGCCAGGACTTAGGGAAGAGGGCCAGGTGGGGTGTAGTCTCTGTGGCTGGTCTCCTGCCCACTTTCTAGGCACCGATCATGCGCTCAGTGAGCACTGGCTGAGTGCTAGCCACATGCTAGACTCTGGTCTAGAGAAGGGGTCAGTGTCGAGCCTGCTGTATGTCATCAACAAACATCTGGGTGCTCTGGGGCCTGAGGTGAGCTGTGCAGCCTGCCTGACCCCCTGGCGTGGGGAGAGCAGGTGGGCCAGGCAGTACACATGGAGCCTGTGAATCTCTGACTGGGTTCTTTATCCTTTGCAGCGGGCACTCCAGGAGGTTGCCATCTACACTGGGAGCCCCAGTGCCAGCAGCCAGTGCCTAATGGTATGCCCATCACTACGGACCTGTCCCCACACCTCAGTGGGCCCTGGATCTCCACTGGGTAAGACTTCCTTAGGAGCCCAACCATACACCACTGGGCTGGGTAGAAGATGTCTCCCTCTGAACGTCAGTGTTGACCTCTGTGAGGTCGGGACAGCATTCCCAGGTCCCCAGGGGCTGCCTGCCAGCCTCAGTGCTTGCTTTCTCCCCTCTGGAGGTGGCATCTGGAGCAGGGAACCGTCGGGTATCACGTCCAACCAACAAGGTAAAGCTGAAGAATACACATGTCTGTTACACAGACACTCAGGCCTCCCCGATGCGAACTGGTACACAGGATGTGCAGTAGGATTAGGTGCTAAATAGGCAAACGGGGAAGTGTGTAATGTAGATTTAGCATGGCAGTGAGCTGCGCTGCAAAGCAAAACCCACGCTGTAGCAACACCTGTCCTGAAAGGTTCCTGGAGATGGAGACATCTGGTTGAGAGAAGTCCCCACTCTGAGATCCATGGGAAGGGGTGGGCACGGAGGGCAACTGATAGAAAAAAGCAAGGTAGGAAGTAACTGGCCAGAGAGAGCCTGAGGTTCCCAGCCTGTTCGTCTGACCTTGCCAGAGCAGCTCTGCAACCCTCATCTGTGGTAGCCATCAGGCCACCCTTCCTCCCAGTGTGGGAGCTGAGGGGGTGTTGTGGCTTCCCTCATTTATCCCCTCAGGTCTCCTCCTCAGCCCATTCCATTCTGGGGTCAAGGACTGAACTTCCCTTGTCCTCCTCCACGTGCCTCCTGAGCTCATGAAGAAATTCGCCTGCCAAACATCTGCTAGCGCTTTGGGTGCCGGGAGGGGGCAGGTTGCAAGCTCTCAGAATTGCTCCCTCGAACTTTTCCCAGGCTCTGGAGCTGCTGCCCTTCCTCATTCAGCCCAGCTGGGACCCAGGCAGCTCCTAGCAGGGTCACTGAGTGCACAGAGAGGGGTGCTGAGCTGTGCCGTTCCCGCCTCCAACAACAACACTCTGGAGCAGTCCTCAGAAACTTCTAGAACTCTCTTCCTAGAAAGTCCCTGCTGTACTCTCCTAGCAGGCCTTGCTGCTTGCTGAGAGGCTCGTAGAATGGGCTCAGTGGTCTGGGACTGTGCTACAACCCTCTGCAGGCCCTGGGAAAGTCGTTTTGTACTGTAGGCCCTATCTGAGGTCCTCGAGCGTGCAGGGTGACTCCACTGCAGCCATCGCCTGGTCTATTAGCCACTTACTATTTTTCTTCAGACCAACTTACTTTTATTTACTTAAACATGCTCATGCATTTTTACAGCCTTATTGGGGTATAATTGGCATACAGTAAACAGTACCCATTTATAGTGTAATATAATTATTTTTAAAGAACGCCTAACATAGCTTCGGATGCAGAGAACAGTCACCCGCCATAAATAAGAAGAAACTGTGAGGAGACTCAGTGAAACAAAGCCACATAATTGGGTTCTCTCTAGATTCACGGCCCGTCTCAGGCTCAGCGTCTGCTCTCTCTGGGAGAAAAGGGGGAGCCTAGACTCATTAGCTCTCGGCTGAGGCTTTCTCCTTCATCTTAGCAGAAAGCCTGAAGGAAAAATGGGAGCCGTTTTCTGCTTGGATGATAACAGCCTAAGTATGAAATACATATTAAGATGGCAATCCAGGTGGGCACCAAGAAATGACAGGGCGTCCCCAGCACCCATTAGAGTGAGCCCTTGGTAGGGACGTTCCATCCGTGGCCATGACTGTGGAGCCAGTAGTGAGTTTATACACCTTTTCCTTCTGAATAACCCCAGGACCTGTTTACATAAAGCCTGGAGACCAAGTCAGCTGACCACCTCTCTCTCTCTCTCTCTCTCTCTCTCTCTCTCTCTCTCTCTTTCTCTCTCTCTCTGTGTGTATGTGTGTGTGTGTGTGTGTGTGTGTGTGTGTGTGTGTGTGTGTTACAGAGGTAGATGTAGCTGTCTTCCTCAATTATTCTCCACCTTAGCTTTTTGGGGTAGAATCTCTCACAGGGACCTGGGAATCTCCATCAATCCATAAAGATACTCCTGTCTCCATCCCTCAGAGGTAGGATTACAGGCACACACCACTGTTGCTTTCTATTGTGTGGCTGGTGGAGATCAGACTTGGGGTGGGGGCGGGGTCATGCCTGTGGGGGCAAACACTTCACCCCCTGAGCTATCTTCCTGGTCTTGTTCTGGTGCAGCCATTTTCACCGATAGCAACGCTGAGTGGCTGCAACAGAACTCCCGTAAGCCTTCAAGCCCCAAAGCACAGGTTGTCCAACCCCTTTCTGGACCCTAGGAAAAGGAGGCAGCTCATTGATAAGGAGACATTTGAGAGACACCTGTCTGCTCTCCTTCTCCTACCTGCTTCACTCAGTAGGATGTCCAGGACAGAAAAGGGAGCCCTGGAACTCAGTGGGAAAGAGGCCAAGGATCCTTGGAAGCTAAGAGTACAATGAGTAGTAGATGGTGGCAAAAGCCCCAGTTAGGACCATGAGAAGGAGAACTGGAGAGCTTTTATGACAATCACAAGATTGAGAGGGTCCCCAGATGGGGAAACTGAGGCCATGGGGCCCAGGTCTGAGTGAAAGAGGCTGGGGATGTGGTAGCCCTGCCCAGAAGGAGGGGGACACCCAGGCGGATTTTCGTTTCTCTGCCCAACACCCATCTCTCCAGCAGCTGTGAGGTATGGCCAGAGCCAGAATTCCTCACCCGCTCCTACACCTTCTACTCCAACCGCCTCTTCCGAGCCTACCAGTTCAACTACAGGGACCCCTCCTGCCAAGAGCCTCCCCACTCGCTGCCATCAAGGGCAAAGTTCGTCTGCGCCAGGCCTCCTGGGTCACCTGGGGTGCCACCGAGGCTGACCACCATCTGCACAAGGTGGGCATAGTCTTCCACAGCCACAACGCCCTGTTTGACATTGCCAGGCGCCTCAACCAGACCCAGGCTGGCCAGGACTGTATAGGACGGCTGCCTCCAGACCGGACCTGGCTGCCAGGGATGCTGTATGAGCTGCTGAGCTCCCGGGTCCCAGGTGACTGCATGGTGGCACTGGGCTTTAGCATGCAGGAGCTCAGTCTGCTGTGCTTGCAGCGTCACATGTAAGAGCAGCCTGGGGTGGCACCCCATTGAGTGGAAGAGTTGTTCCTTGGGGATGTCCACACCAACTGGACAGAGAGGCAGCACTACCATGCCACTGGCTACCAGTGGCCCCTGCAAAGTGTTCTGGTGAGTATGGAGCCCTCCAGGGATGTTCTTAGTACCCAGCCCAGCAGGTTCTATAGGATGTGGCCCTGCTAAGGGTCTCTGCCCTACTCTTCTCACTGCCCTTATCTCTGGCCAGCTAACCTCAGGACATTAGCACATTCTCTTACCTCTGCCTGAGCCTTCCCTTCTCAGCTTTTGCAGGGAGAGATGGTATTTTGTAGAGAATGACCTCGCTCACCCTCCCCAGCCTAGTCACTCTCGGCATGCATCTCCTGGGTTTGGTCTTCATGACGCATGCAAGACCCCATGGGTGTCCCAGCAGGACGATGACTCAGGCAGGTTTCTCCCTGTTTGGTTCTGTTTACCTGGTCCCTCTATTCTCTGCTCTACACATCTCCCAACACCCAGCATGTGCCGCTCTCAGGGAGCCTGCCCGTCACCTCCACACAGACACCAAGCACTTCATCAGGGGAGGTCTGTGGCACAACCCAACATGGGGTATGGGGTCTGGCATCTGGCTAAAGGCAACATAGTGTTGGCACATGCACTAAAAATACTGTGCTGGGCCTGAAGTACCCACTTAGTAACATCCTTCAGGGGTTCAGGGGGGCCCACTTGTGACCAGGGGGAAAAGCACTGATGGGTGTGTGCACAGGAGCTGGTGTTTTAGGGTGTTGCATCCAACTCCACAAACATTATGGAGTTAGTATAATGGACAGAAGTGGAGTTGGGACACAGGTACTAACTCTCACTACTTAAGCTTAGTGGAAACAAAGGTGGGGGGTTGGGATTCTGGATTAGGACCCGGGTCTCTCTGAACATGTGGGTCCAGGGTGAGGCCTGTGGTCTTCATTTCTCCTCCTTTGTTTGTTTGTTTTTTTCTCATTGTTGTTGTTGTTTGAGACAGGGTTTCTCTGTGTAGCCCTGACTATCCTAGAACTCACTCTGTAGACCAGGCTGGCCTCAAAATCAGAAATCTTCCTGCTTCTGCCTCCCAGGTGCTGAGATTAAAGGTGTGCACCACCATACCCAGCTTTTTTTTTTTTTTAATGCACTCTTCATTTCTAACCCATGACCTGGTGATCTATGAGCTGATCTCCAGGGTAAGGAGGTTCTGCAACCTCAACTGTAAAGAAGTCACCATATTGTCCCTACACTGCAAAAGGATGGAACTGTCACTCTAAAAGAGTAAGGCTGGTGGAGCTGTCAGTGCCAAGAGCCTCTCTGGTAGCTGGTAATGCCTGAGCACCCTCCTCAAAAAAAAAAAAAAAAAAAAAACCTGTTGAGGAAAACCTTCTGTCTTTAAATGACAGCCAGTCCCACTAAAATAGCCTTAAGATGCGAAGCCATGACATGGGATGGCTGAGAACAAGACTCCTTCCTCACCCTCAAGTCCAAGGAGTAATAAGTGCAAACAATGTCTGAAGCAATGACAGAGGACCAGCGTGGCACACAGGGACATCTGGTGACTCTGGGACTTGCTGCTTATTATGAATGGAGATGAAAGACTCTTAGGAGCTCCCAACCAGTGTACCCCATATTTATCTCCTGATAATCAAATTAAGCATGATAGCACACATCTGCAATCCTAGCATTTTGGAGGCGGAGGCAGAGAGCTTGCTGTGAGTTGGAGGCCAGTGTCAAAAATCAACAAAACAACCAATTAAAAAAAAAAAAGCAAATGGAGAGAGGAGGTAATGAGTTCAGCCATCTTTATCAAGTGCTATTTGAACCTTGGGCCATCTACCCAACGTGCAGCAAATACTGAGTACCTACTGTGTACTGTGCAAAGCCAACCGGGGCAATTTCTGGTCTCCCGTAGCTACTGCTTGTCAGAATCCCAGGCGGTGGGCCCTAGTGATGACAGACAGACCAAGCCCATCTGCCTTCACTTTTCAACTGCTCCCAAAACCCAGGATCTGGGAGGCAGAGAAGGAACACACCCAGGTTCTCCTGAGTAGAAAGGTAGCCTCTAGCTTCTTCAGAATGAATCCCTTTCGTCAACTGTCTATGCTTCTCAGGCCTTAACCTTCCTTGTTCCAAGGAACACCACGAGGGCTGACTAGCATTCCCATCTCCTGGGCAGAGCTCAGGGGCCACTACCCCTTCTTTTCCTGCTGCCTGGCCAGCCCTGGTGGCCTACACAGGCTGGGAAAGTGATTGAGAAACAAGACACATAAAAACATGTCATTTCGGACCAGTGCCAGATGCAAAGACATTAAATGAAAGGTCTGCTCGGCAACCCCCCACCTGAGGAGGGGGAGGAAGATCATTTGAGAGAAGAAACTGCTGCAGTCGAATCCCCAAGTAATGCTTGCTCGTTACCTTCTGCTCTCGGGGGGGAGGGGGGGAGCCTGAGCCTTGCCCATGAACCAAACCAGATGGTAAACATGAACATTTTTAAAAGTTAATTTAAAACCAATTTGATCCCCAAATTTATCGCCCAGATATAGAATACTAATCCATGCTCCACCACAGTCTTCCAGACGGCATCACCGCTGGGGTTAATTAGAAATTGGTACATGCCACAGGAGAAATGGCTTGGTGGAATGGGTGTAAAGTTGGCAGGTGTGAGGCCGGGGGCTTTGTCTGTTAACACGTAGGCCTCTTGTCTCTGTTGAAGACACCCTGGAGGTGTTTGATGGGGATGGGAGCTTTGTGGCATCTTCTTTCCCCAGCCCTGAGCAGGAAATGCCTTGTCTGTCCCCTCACCCACCTGCTATGTCCCAAACCGCTTGCCCCCAAACAACTGGTCAGCTCCTGAAATGTTCCTCTGTAGAGAGATCATGTACATGGGAGGCCATGAGTGTGTCTCTGTGCACGTGGCAGGAAAAAGCCACTCTGGGACTATTTCAATGCTGTGCATTTGGTCCTGTCAATACACATTAGTGTGAACACAGTTCAGAATGTGGGTTAAAAGGCCTAAATTAGAGGGAACTCTTATCAGCCGGCCTCCCAATTACCGACACTCCGGCTAACTGCCATTGCTTCCTCCATCACAAACAAGTCTGTCGCCATTTACCAGTGCTTCAAAGTGCCTTCAAGTCCTCCAGGTCAGAATCCCCCAAACAGCAGCTAGGCAGAATAGTGCTCACTGTTATCTGTACCCCTTGGAAGCTGGGGCAGAAAGGATTGCCTGGAGTTTGAACTCAGCCTCAGCTATATATCAAGAATAATATCCAGAAATAAAACATGATATAGGGTCATGTGTTGTAGAAATAGAAGTTCAGCTTCCTCACAGGAATAAATATTAATAGTAAGAGCTTTGAAAATGTGGCAATCCAAACAAAAGAAAAAATGCCCTTTCCCTTGCCTTTCCTGCTTGGGCCTCAGTCCTGTTCCCTCAGGAACAGCGGGAACAGGGTTGTCTGCCGACTCTCAGGTCAGCCCCGAGCAGTGCCTATTCTAAGGCCATCACGTTTGCAGAGAAGGCTTTGCATTGACTTCTGGGCAGCATCTCCCTTTAAGGAAAAAAAGAAGAAGAATCGGGGAAGGAGAAGTGGAGAAGGAAAGGGGTGGGGAAGATGGGAGTCTCTGGTTCCTTTTTGGCTCCAGTAAACTTTTTTCACTCCAAAAAGTAGACGGATTACTTCCACCCAGTTAAACTTAATGTCTGTTTCCTGTGGATGGGTGGTGCCTCAGCTAAACCGAGCCTGGGATGACTTCTAGTAAGCCAAAGCCAAAAGAGACCAGTGCACACCTTGGGGCAACAGAGGGAGCCTGCAAACCCCAGTGCAATTGGTTTTGTCTGTTGCAGTAATGCTGGAGGCTGGGCATTGTGGTCCATGCTCATAATGGCAGCACTTCAGGGAACTGGAGGATCCCAAGCATGAGGCCATGAGCTACAAAGATAGCTCATGGTTCACTTGGGCTACATAGAAGAACTTTATCTCAAAGGAGGCCAGGCAGGAAAGGACTAGGGAGGAGGCTCACTGTGCCATGAGATTGCAGACTGGAATCTGGATCTCCAGATCTCGCTTCAACACTGGGCAGGTATGGTAGCCTGCCTTCGGTTTCAGCATTCAGAAAGCAAAGGCAAGGAAGTCCAGGGCCAGCGGGCTAGGGAGCCAAGTCTGGGGTCAACTGAGAGACTGTGCCTCAGAATAAAGTGAAGAGTGATGAACGGAAGATTCTCTTTGTCCACTTTAAGCCTCTACATGTGCTGCACACACAGGAACACACACGCAACCCCCCCCGACAACACATACACACACACACACACACACACACATACAAACTGTACATACAAAAGAAAAATAACATGGCAGCCTTGGGCATCCTTGAAGAGGATGTGCAAACTGAAGTGAGGCTTTGGGTCAGGTCCTGCAGGGCTGTGTTCAACTATGGACAACTGTGGCAGGCCACCTGGCCTCTGTGTTAAGCTGTCCTCTGTCAGTTTCAGGAGGGACTCATCATCCATAGCCCCTCAGCATGCAAGGAAGCTGCAAATGTGAAGGAGCAATGCTGGTGAGCCAGGAAGGCAAACTGGACAGGACTTCTTCTAAATCTGGAGGCCTAACCCACTTAGACTTCAGCCAGTTTCTCATCATTCAACCCATGTGTATTTATGGGCAGCCTGGGGGTTGTGGGAGGTCAGGACCTCAGCCTATAAACCTCTTCCTGTCTAGTGCAGAAGGGAAGGAGGGGAGGGTACCTATGAAGGGGTGATGGGACAGGTCTCCAGGATGCTTTAAAAATGTCAGGCCTTTGTTGGGCTGAGGCTCAAGGAGGAGGGTGCCTTTGCCTTCAAAAGCCAAAGACATCAAGAAGGCCAATGTGTTGGAGACTAGGAGGGGGTCTCACCTGGCCAGTCATGGTATTCTGCACTGGGAGACCATTCCAGTTGAAGGCTGGCTCCTCCTGCAGCCTGACCACTCTGTTTTGACTTTGGCAGCAACACGCTCGGCCCTGCCTGGCCTGCACTCTCATTGCCTGTTCTGATGAACACCACCCCCCTGTGCTGCCTGCCCAGACAGCCCTGCCACTGCGCCTTGGTGGCCGCTGGGTCAGCATGGGCTGTGAGGCGAGACCTGCCGTGCTGTTCCTCATGCGGCTCTTCACCTTCGATGAGCACAAACGCACCTGGGAAGGGCGCTACCGTCGTTTCTCTGACCCTGCCTGCTGCCAGCCCACCTTCACTGTGTTTGCAGCCGGCCACTACTCCAGAGGCACCCCATCTCCCAGGGTCCACGGCAGCACTGAGCTGATGTTCGAGGTTACACAGGCCCACGTGACCCCCATAGACCAGGTTACTGCAGCCATACTCAACTTTTCCAAGCCAAGCAGCTGTGGAGGCCCAGGGATCTGGTCAGTAGGCACTGAGAGGGATGTCACAGGCACTAACGGGTGCCTACCCTTGGGCATCAGGCTCCCACATGTAGAGTATGAGCTGTTCAAAATGGAACAAGACCCTCACGGGCAGAGCCTGCTCTTCACCGGACAGAGGCCCACAGATGGGTCTAGTCCCAAAAAGCTTGAGAAACGCCCTACCGCCTTCCAGTCACCCCTTGTACTCTGAGACAGGCCCAAGGGACCCCCAGGCCCTCAGAGCACAGGCCTCCAATGCAGAAACTCTCCACTGGGCAGGCACCTTATCTTCCTGTCATCCCATTCCCCTTACTACTCCTGGTTCAAGGACTGGCCCTCTTTGAATGGCTATGACATCAGTGTTTGCCTTCTGGGTGGCCCCTTGTACAGTGTGGCCCTGCAGATGCCCACCTGGCTCTGCGCTGTCAGAGCACTATGGGGGGAAGACAGCCCTTCCCTACTGCCATGTCTTGAATGAACATACGGCCCTGCCACCTCTGGTTCCTACACAGCTCAACAGCACTGCAAAGCCAGGGGCACAGACCCCAGGCTTGAATGTGGCTGCCAATTCTGTCATGTTTCTAAAACCCTACTGCCAGTTTTAATCATGTGGCTGCTGTTAGTCTACTTGCTCTTCCTTGCCTGGGGTACTGAGACAGAGAAGGCATCTTGTGATGGTGCCCAAGGACGCTTCTTTCCGCTTAGCCAGGTTCTGGGTTGTGGTGTGGAGATCATTAATTTGAATTTAGCAATACAAACTCAGCCAGGGCATGAATTAAAGATGCCACTTGGGGCGTTCAGTACCTCTCAGCTCTCTGGCAGAGGGCTTGTCTCTCTGGGGCCAGTAGGCTTCCTTGACTTCTGCCTGTTGGCATCTTTGGGCATCTGCCTGTTCTTCTGTAAGTCAGACCTCAAGCTGGCAACACAGCACACAGATAAATCCAGTCCTCTAGGGCCACAGAGCACAAAAAGAGGGTTCTGTCTGAGCTGAGACCTTGGCCTTTCCCCGCAGGCTGTGGCCTCCAAGTCTCTCGTGCCCACGTGTAGAGCCCACAAGCTTAGGGCTAGCCAAGAGGGGCACAGTCCACAGAGGAAAGTGCATTGCTGCCTTTGGAAGCTAATTAATACTAATGACAGCTGCAGCACAATGCGCTCTGCAGTTAGCCCCATCTTCTTCCAGGATCCGCTGCTGTCAACAGAAGGGGAGGAACACAGCAAGCATCTTTGGGACCGCCCCAGGGGGAGGTCAGGACCACCAGGCTGCATAGCAACATCTGGAGGCAGGACCCAGGAAGCCTGGCCTCCCCAAGTCCCCACACTGCGACGCTAATATGTTGAGTTCTCATCTGCTCAGGGGGGCTGTCATCACGGTGGGGACCCTGCTCATAGGCCTCGGGCCTCAACTGCACACTGTGAGATTAACTGGTGTCCTGGTGGGCTCAAGGGTTTTCAGGACTGTAAGCCACTTGTTCCCACCTCCTTTTTCCTCCTCCCACCCGTGTCTCTTATCACAGATCTTGAACAATTCTATATGAGGCTAATGATGCACGCAGAGGAAAGCCCTTGTCCTCCCTGAGACTGTGTGGGGTTCAATCAGTCCAAGGGGATTGCTCTAACTTATTATCCATTCTTCTCAAAAAAAAAAGAAAAGAAAAAAAGGCACCAAGTTAATATTCTCTGTGGGTCACAGACAGCTACGAGTGTTCCTGGCATATTTACCAAAGTACAAGAAATAATTAGATTATTTACAGGCTTGGACTGCATGGCAGTGGGGAGGGAGGTTAACACCATGGGCATGACAGTAGGTGTTGAGAACACAGCCATGGCTGAGCAAGCCTATATCTGAGGCTTGAAGCAACCATGCCAACGTTCATCATCAAATTTAAATCTTTTAATAAAGTTAAACAGCCTGAAAAATGTTCTCACTGGTTATTAAAGTCAACCAACGGGATTATAGTTCCAAAGAAAAGACACATGTGAAGAGAATAAAGCAAAGTGGTAAACCCCAGCCTGCTGCACCCTCCCAGTGCCCTGCTCCCTCATCCCTCTATGGTGCCCACTGTGCTGAGTACCTCAGCTCTGTCTTACTGTTGTCTGCAGGGTTCAGCCACAGCTCCCCACACCCTGGATGTCTCTGCCTTTCTGCCTCTTGATCACACTGAGGGGTCTGGGGACCCTTGCCACATGTCCTCCCCTAGGCCAGCAGACACTTGGCTCTTTCCTTTTCATTCAAGCCTCAGACTGAACATCATCTCCTCAAGAAGGCCTCCCCCACAACGATCATCCTACTCTCTCTCTCTCTCTCTTTCATCCACCATTTTTGCATGTTGATCGATGTTTGAAAGGCTTTCATTTTATTCATGTTCATCACCTGGCTCCTCTAGAGACTATAAGCTCTCCAGGAAAAGACAGGGCCCATCTCAGTATCTTCCCATGGGGGTCAGAAGGACCTGGTGGGAAACTGGTGAGAGCCACAGGCCACTTGTGGCCTCCACAGCTGGGGAAGACTGAACCAGTTTCTCTTGGGTTTCCACATGGAGACATGGGGGCTCCGAGAGGGGGCTGTCATGAGGTTACACAGTAAGCAAAGGCTTGGATCAGCTGGATCCACAGGCCAGGGATGAGGGTTTTCTGGGGGAGATTTGGGGGAGGCTCCTTTGTGTAACAGGGCAAGTCATTTGAAACTGCTCAGCGAGTCGTAAGCCACCTGGTTAGGTATGTTGAGTCAGAGAGTGCTTCTGGGCTGCATTAGCTGGGCTGAGCTATGCCCCTTTGGAGGCAGAAGATGGAAGAACGAGCTAACAGTCTCTTTCAGTGAGGAGAAGAGGGGTGGCAGAGGGCAGGGCCTCAGAACCCCCAGGCCCTACCACCCTAGCAGAGAGACCCAAGAGAGCTCTCCTTGGCAGAGGGGAAGAGCCTAGTCGTGGCTGTGAGCAAAACAAAACAAAATTAATGTTCTCCACTGTATGTGCAGTCACGTTGAAAGGGGGGCAAAGCCCATGCGGTTGATAATTTCACAGTGCAAGTCCCAGGAGAGCAAAAGAGCTTTTTTCTTTTTAATAAAAAGTTTAGATTGTACACAGCTCTCGGAGGCCTATTAGCTACCAGACTCTTGCCTAGCAGAAGACGTCGTTTCTTTGCTTTTCTCTAAGCGAATGTGTTTAATCTCCCAGCGGTACTACCGTGCTGAGAAGCAGCCTGTGCTGGTGACGTGCACAGGCTCTCGGTGTGTCCTCTCCTGGGAGCCAGGGTGACTCAGGCTCTGGCTGGAGGTTCTGACGCAGGTGGAATTGCATTGGGGCCCTGTCAGGGGCCGATGCACGGCCATTAGTGTCACTGATGAGGGCTGGGGGTGGGGTGGGGTTTCCACTTACAGAGGTGGGCTTTGGGCAGGAGCTGCCCACCTCCCATCTGTTCACACCCCATCACCTGGAGACCCACTTCCACAGAGGACAGAAATCATCTGTCCACACAGGAGAATTCTCCTCCTGTCAGGGCAGCCCTCTCATCCCTTCCAGCCACTCTGTGGTTACCCCTGTTTTCCCCACAGTCAATAACCAGCCCACTCCTCCTGTTTCCTCCAGCCCCTGCCCACCTGGGCACCCAGCCCCCACATCTTCATCACACATTTATCAGCAACATCCTGTTTATTCACATCCTCTTTACACTCAGCTTCAGAGCAGCAGGCCTCCTGTCAGGGTCCCTGCTGGGCCTCCAGCATGCAGTGTCACCTGGCCCTGCAGGAGCTTACCAAACCCTGGCTGAGCAGGTAAATGCTCTGTCCTGTTTGGAGCTCAGGATGCAGCCAGTAAGTATCAACAAGGCCTCTATATGCTGGCTTCAAGCACGCCTGATGCTGCTTTTTTCAAAAAAGATGGTCAGAGCCAAACCCAGACATGGGAACTGAAGGATACTTTGCTTTCTTAGGATAGTTGTTTCTAAGGCATCAAGAGTAAATCCTGCCTCAGATCAGGAGGGCACAGGGCCTGACATTGTCCCAGACACCCCAAACTTCTCATTCTACAAAAGCTAAGGAATTGAGACTCCTTGAGTCTCCATGAAGGAGCCATAGGCCAAGCCTGCCCCGAAGCCCTTCCCCACAGCTTCTTAATGGTGCTGTGAAGGGCTCCAGGCCATGCAGCCTGAGTTAATGCCCTAAAAAGCAACAACTGTACACAGACTCTTTGAGGAGGGTCCCTCCCCAGTGCTGTGGCACTTCCTAGGGGCATTTAGGAATCAGTATCTCTCAGTACTGGGTACTTTTTAAGAGATTAAAAAGCTACTTGGGTAGCTTTTTAATCTCTTAGATGAAGAATGAGAGTAACAAATGAAGGCTACTCTGTCTGTTAAAACCAATTGTGCCACTTTTGTAAAGAGACACCAGGTACCTTAGGAGGAAGGCTGGCTCTCCAACTCTGAACTCAAGCGATCACAGCTATATTCCTTTCCCACTGTTTCTTTTGGAAGTTCTTATACTTTATGGGAAAATAATTAAAAGGGACAGAGTTTCAGGGCTAAGTAGAAAAGAAGAGAATGTGGCCGGCAAGATAGGAATAAGATTGAGCCTGGCTAGACCATAGCTCATGCCTAGCAGTAGGCCTTGGAGAGTTAAGAGCTCATTGATGGTCAGGGTGAGTCTCAGAAGCAAACTCAGGTGTCACAGGTCTGGTTAGAGAACTGGCTGCCTGGCCAGCTCAGGAGACAGAAGAGCAGAGGGGCTGGACATCTTTGCAGTGCTTCTAAGTGTGTGAAAGGAGCTATACCCACTAGAGCCATACCCAATCCAGCAAAGAACCAAAAGTTCAACCTGGGGATCTTTGGATTCAGTGACAGGCAGGAGCAGAGTATCATGCTGAAAAAAATACAGGCTGTGAATAAAACTATAGTGTTAAATGGTGAGTTGACAGCATCCCTGCAGTCCTTGGCTTCCACAGAGGCAATGGCCAATACCATGCTGCCAGGTGGTAGATTGAAAAATTTTATCCTTTTAAATACTACACAGGTCTGCTGGACCATACAAAGCCCCGTGTTCAACCCTTGGCACCACAGAAAACAGAAAAACCTCTACCGTTCCCAGCTCCTCTGGCAGGAAAAAAACAAACAAGAAATATTTAACAAAGAGGTGGGATCTACACCTCCTAAATATGGTGATGAGACAGAAGGGGCAAGAGTTTGAGGCCAGCCTTAGCAATGCAGTAAACTGGCTCATAGGAGACCCTATCTCTAAAAATAATCCCCAAACAGCACATACACACAGAAATAAACACACACACACACTAAACTCAAATGTATATACATATAGCTAATAGTGTGTGTGTGTGTGTGTGTGTGTGTTCAAGAAGCAGTTACCACTCACAAATACAAACTGGGAAAGAAAGAAGTCTTGGAAATTACAATATGCAGGAGGCAGAAGCAGGTTGATCTCTGAGTTTGAAACTAACCTGGTCTATGAAGAAAGTTCCAGGGCAGCCATGGCTATATAGTGAGACCTGTCTCAAAAACAAACAAACAACAACAACAACAAAAAGGCGATACAGAAAAGTTGTAAATTGAAAAATTTCCTCAGAAATAAACACCAGAATTTGGAGTGATATTAGACTTTCTAGAGGGCACCATTAGAGGTAGAATGATGTTTTAAGAATCTTCACAGGCACTTTAAACCTTGTCTTTTATACCCAGTACAATTATCTAATCAAGTAGAAGAACAGAATGGGACAGTTTCAGTTATTTTTCTCAGAAAAGTTGTGTCTCACATATGCCTTTCTCAAAGACCTGCTAAGGAATGTGCTTTTACAAAAAAGGCAAAATAAGAAAGACCTAGTTATTCCACTCCTTGGCATTTACTCAAAGAACTCCATATCCTACCATGAGGATATTTGCACATCCATGTTTATTGCTGCTATATTCACTATACCAAAAGCATGGAACCAACTTAGATGTCCATCAGCATATGAACAGAAAATAAAATGGTGTACATATACAATGAAATATTATTCAGCTGTAAAGAAAAAATGAAATCATGAAATATGCAGGAAAATGGATAGACCTAAAAAGCATTTTAAACAAGGTGAAAGAAAAGAAACGCATGTTCTTCCTCATATGCAAATCCTAGCCTAAATTATACACACATATATATATGTAAATGGATATAAGATGAGTATAGTAAGTATACAATTTAGAAAGGAGACCAAGGGGCTAATAATAGGTGATGAGGAAGGATGGAATGCAGGCAAAAGGACACAGGAGTCATGACAGACGATCTAAAGCTATTTTTTTCTACTTTCAATTTTGTCAATTCATTCTTGTGTATGTTACATAAATGAATAAAATGTAATTGATATTGAACATGCAAATGGTTGAGTGAAGCACCTGGCTTCATAACAGCAGACATAACTGTTGAGAAGTGCACTAAGCACGAAGTTTGGGCAAGTGTTTGAGAGAGTTCCTTAGAGCTTACTGGGCACTGTTTTCATTTGTGAGCCAATTAGAAAAAAAGAAATTTTGTTTTTCAAGAAATACCATAAGGATACAACTGCATAAATCAAAAGGAAAAGATGGAGACCTAAAAAAAGAGAGCAAAGGAGACCTAACAATGATGCTAAATAAAGCCCATGGGCAGCGGCCAGCACAGAGAGGAGATGGGCTGGGGACTCTGAAGACAGCTGTGAAGGTCATTGTGTGTAAGCACAGACTTACCTGCCAGGGTTTACTGCCAGGTTCATTACACAGTGAAACCTAAACCAGAAAGACTCAGAGACTCCATGACTCCAGTGAAAAGCCACGGGTTATGAGTAAATGGTCAGTGCTGTCCACAGCACAGTTGTCAACAATACTGTCAATGCTCAGTCTAGAACAAGACACTGATACAGCCAAGCTCTAGGGCATAATTTTTGGAAGGGAGAGGAAAGAAAGCTATCATTGGGACAGGATTGAGAGACTATTCAATTCCTTATCTTTCTTTTGGAGGTTGGTTAAATGCTAATTACTGGTTCTCAGGATCTGGTTATTGCCTGCCATAGGCATAGCTAAGGTTGCCAGGCTTTTGAGGATTAGAGAATCATGAGAAGCACAGGACTGAGAGACAGGAAGGGAGGAAGGAGGAGGACACCATGATGGGCTAGCCTGGAGAGGAAACCTCATAGGTCCAAACGGGGGGAAAGACTCCAGTAATGGCATGAAAAGGCCCAGATGAAGTATAAAAGCAAGTATTTAAAAGATTATGGATGAAAGATAGGATGGTTAAGGAGGATGGCATTGGATGGGGACTGGGAGATGGATGGTGAGGTGATTTAGACAGTGCAGGCAGGAATATCTGCCTGGCCCAAGGTCAATAAGGCAATAAAATAAAATCTAACAGGTGTCTGTGTCTTATTACTTGATAGCAGATTAGATAATACCACCATAATAATCATAGGGCTAATAATAAATAATACATAGCCCAAACACTCATCGTTTCTTTTACTTACAACAATGAATAGTGCCTAACTAATTCAAGTATCCACGCCCTTTAAATCATACTTCATCATAATTTGGTGGGGGAGGCGGGAGAATAAGTTCCCAGCAACACAACTTAAAACCTAAAAACTCCGGAGTCAAATACTGTCTCTTTAGGAACTCTTATACACGCCCCCAAGACAGCCTACTTCCGGCAAAAGCAGACTAAGATTTAACAAAACTGGCTTCTGCCACACAAGAGTTACTCCTTGCTGCTGCAGGCTGGCTCAGCTCTCAGAGAGCAACAACAGCGGCCATGGCTAGAGAAGGCAGAAATGAGAGGCAGGCAGACCTCGAGACAGAGCTCGGTCTGGAACGGCATCTAAAAACCGCCATGGCAGAGGGTCTTTAGATCCCTTTTGGCTTTGTTTTAGTTACCATAGTCATGGATCTGGTTGCAAGGTGTCTAATGGTGATGGCTCTTCTCCATGCCTGCTCCAAGAAAGTTCAAGAAGAAAATGGAGAGAAAGCCAAGGGATGGAATAAAAAGTTACAGGCAATAGAAAGGGAACTCTTCCCAATAAAAACTAGATTGATAATGGCTGAAATTCCAAGTTCTCTGGCTACAAGATGCTTGTCAACTCTCTCTGGGAAGGGTTCACCAATACTATCACAGCAAATAAATTCCAAAAAATAATTAACTGGACTTTGCTTCTTATAGTCTAAATTGGCACAACTGGCTCAAAACTTAAATTTTTCTTGCTTGATTTTCATTTAAAGGCTTTGAATTACAATGATACTGGATTTGAGATAAAATATTTGAAGAAGATGGTGATGGCACAGGCCTTTTAATCCCAACATGAAGGACACAGAGACAGGCAGATCTCTAAGTTCCAAATCAACATAATTTACATAATAAAAGCCAGGATGACAGCTCCTGCTATTAGCCGATTGCAAAGACAGTCTAGGATTCAAAATAACAAACTTTCCTTTTAGGTTAATTACCATGTAAGTGCTTTTTTGTTAATAATGGATATTATGTCCTTACTGATCTACAGGTTGGATTCACAGCAATTTTAGATTTATGTGGGGAGAGATGATGTCACACTGCTCTAAAAAGGCCAGCCAATCTCCTCAGAAAGTGGGACTTCCACAGGAGAACTGATGCCAAAGGGCATTTTGGATTAAGAAATATGTTCTGTTGGTCAATGTAAGGACCCAAAACTAGGCTGGGAGACAAACATGCAAACTGCATGCCTCCCATGTCAAAAAAATTTTTCAATGCTGACTAAATTAAGGTGTTACACTGCTCTGGCAGCTGGCTTATCCTTTTGAATGTGAGACATTTCCACGGAAGACAGATGTCAGTCATGCCGGATGCAAAAACAAAAAACAAAAAAGAAAAAAGAAAAAAGGGGCTTATAGGTGGCAAAGCACATGCCAGACTAGTTAAGTCCTAAACACTCAAAATTACAACTCATATATTTAAAAGGCAGAACTGTCCATCCCATATAAAAAAAAAGTGGGGGGGGGGCAAGCCAAAGAATAGCCACAACCAATGTAAAAACCCAGGTACAAGATGCCTACGGTATGCTTAAAGTAAAAGGGAGTTTACAGAAAGTTTGGCTCTAAAGGCATAACTGTCCATTTCATATACAAAAAGGGATAGGACAAAAATAGCCTAGGGTATGCTTAAACTCTAAATTAAAAAGGAGTTTATATAAAGTTTACTTAAAACATGCCTTTTCTATTGCTAAAGGCATCGGGCTTGTCTCTCTAATGGGAGGCCTTCTCTCAGTAGATGGGTAATGGCTTGGCCAAATACAACAGGTACCCGAGAGCCCAAGAAGTATATTTTGATGTATACAACCTTGTTTTGATTTTAACATGATAATCATTGTATGTTCAATAATAATGGTAACTTATATTGCTGATCCCAATACATGGGAATAGCTCTGAAGTTGACTGAGATATGGATGTCTATGCATAGCTAATAATTCTTGTTGGCTACAGAATCTCCATGACATGTACAGGCCATTCTTTCATAGAGCATGAATAAAGATTCACAGATGGCATTAGTCTGCTCATACAAAGAGCAGAGAGCCATCCTAATTGATCTGTGTATCCTGGACATCTCATACATTTACAATTTTAGAACTGTATAATGCTTGTGAGAAATTACACATTTTCAGAACAAAAGAACTGGACACCAGTGACACTGGATCAAAACTGACAGGATTCTTCCTTTCAACATGCTGAGATATTGACATATCTGTTCCAGCATCATGTATGTTCCAGCATTTTGCTTGTTTCAGCCTAAACTGCCTCAGTTGCTGTTCCTCATCAAAGTCTGCTCCCAAGAGAGCTTCAAGGAAACCGACAGATCTCAATTGGTCCAGCATTTCAGACTGTTCCAAACAGGACTTCTATTAAGCCTGGAATTTATCCATCCATCTCCCAGGCTCCATCCAATGTCCCAATCCTCCTTCACCATCCTATCTTCTATCCATATTCTTTTAAATACTTGCTTTTATACTTCATCTGGGCCTTTTCATGCCACTTCAGCCCCAAGAGGTTTCATCTCCAGGCTAACCCATCATGGTGTTTTCCTCCTTCCTTTCTTCCTGTCCCTCTGTCCCATGAGTCTCATGATTCTCTCATCCTTAAAAGCCTGGGAACCTTAGCCATGCCTACCTGATTCTGCTCTGCCCAGGTATAGGTCATTTAATGAACCAATCAGGCATAATGTTTTAGGCAGGTTTACACAAACAAGGATGGGTGTATCTGGTGGGAAGTAACCAGATCTTGAGCACCAGTAATTAGCGTTAGACCAACCTCCAATAATTTCCTAAATTTCCTATATAAAAGTCATTTTATACAGTAAGAATAATTATGAAACAATTATAAGAACCAATAGCTAAGCCATATATATATATATATATATATATATATATATATAATATCTACTGTAAATGTATTTGGTGATCTTGAAGAAAATATCTATTCTGTCTATGAGGGTCTAAGGTTTTGTATCTAAGTTATTTTATGGTTTGTATCAGTCAACCTAAAAACATCTATCTAGACCTAAAACATCTTTTTAATTCCTAAGCAACTAAGCTAATTGTAATATTATGACTCTCTGGTCTTAAACCTCATCAGAGACTTGAGGAGGAATAAAATTAATTACTTGAGTAAATAGGAAGTACATGTTAGCAGCTACCAAAAGACAGGAAATGATAGAGACTGTTTCCTGCCTGAACAGCCACCCAAAATTCTTTATTAACACTAGAGCATCAAAAAAAAAAACAAAAACAAAAACAAAAAACAAAAACAACAACAACAAAAAAAAAAACACTAGAGCATCATCTTCAGCCTTCTGGTCTGGTATATTTAACAGACATATATGTGAAGCAGGAACTGTTTAGGACTTCCTTACCCTGTCTTGGCAGAGTTAGCAGTCTACTTGGTCTGTATTTGAGCTTGCCCATTTCAGGCAGAATTCTGTCTGTCCTGAAGTGAGAGCATTTTTCTTTACCTGGGTGGCTGGTTTACCATATTTGGGGCAATCTCCATATGGAGGTTCTTTGATGTTCAATCATCTTTTTTTGAGGTAGGCTGAGTGCTGCCAGGAGATGACATGTCTGATTGTCAAATAATCCTTAAAATAATAAAAAGCAATTTAAATGCCATATTCTGTAGGTCTCTGAGGTTTTTGAAGACTTATCTATTTGTTTTTATATAATCTATCTATAGAATCATATCTATCTGTTAAACTAAGGATGTATATTTTTGTGATGAATTAGGCTAGTGTCTGACATGACCATGAGTTGGTTAACTACAAGTAACTTGCATTATCTAATATCCTAAATTTGTAATAGCAGTTTAAAAGTATTGGAAGTAACCTTGAATTTGTATCAATATACAAAAATTTATACCAGTGTATCAAAAATAGACTTATTTTTGCATCAGTATACAAAATCCTATTCCAATGAGTTAAAAACAACCTTATTTGAGAATAACAAAGCCTTAAGTTGAGTAGATTCAATAACCTACCTTTTGTCTTATTCCTATAAGATATCCCTGTATTCCCCTTTCTTTTCAATTCCTTTTCTTCTTATCTGAGAAAAAGAAAAAGGAAGAGAAATCCCTAAGTCTAACCTTGTTTTCTCTCTGAATAAGACCACTAATAACTTATAACCATCTCCCAATAACAATAAACATTCATAGCTCAAGGAAACAACCAAAAACCTACCCAATCCCCCTTAAGGGAAATGGTGGATGGATCCTATGGATTTCTTGTAGCTAATGTTTGGGATGAAGCAATCCTATTTGGCCCATAAGAAATTGGAAAAAAAAATGGTTAAGCAAGCTAGCAATAACATTTGTGGACCAGTCTCTAAGTGTTGAGAAATTCCAGGCTTAATAGAAGTCCTGTTTGGAACAGTCTGAAATGAGATCCATAGGTTTCCTTGAAGCTCTGTTGGGAGCAGGCTTTGATGAGGAACAGCAACTGAGGCAGTTTAGGCTGAAACAAGCAAAATGCTGGAACATGCATGATGCTGGAACAGATATGTCAATATCTCAGCATGTTGAAAGGAAGAATCCTGTCAGTTTTGATCCAGTGTCACTGGTGTCCAGTTCTTTTGTTCTGAAAATGTGTTATTTCTCACAAGCATTATACAGTTCTAAAATTGTAAATGTATGAGATGTCCAGGATACATAGATCAATTAGGATGGATCAACTGTCTAAATTGGGAGGTAATTTAGACAGTGTAGGTAGGAATATCTGTCCAGCCCAAGGTATATAAGGCAATTATAAAATCTAACAGACATCTGTGTCTTATTATTTGTGATAGCGGGTTAGATAATACCACCATAATAATCATAGGGCTAATAATAAATAATATATAGCCCAACCCTCATTATTTCTCTTACAGCATCTTTCATAGAAGAAAATCAATCAATAATGTCTGTGCTAATAAGCCATGCATATTTTTATGTTACTTGGAATTGGAAGTTCTAGCATCAGGAGCAAGTGCTGCCTGCCACCTGAGGGACATGGAAGCCCAGGGTGACACTGCCTGCTGGTTTTCATTGTGAGGTCATTAAGCAACTTCAGCTTTTTGTATTGTATACACAGAAGGTTTTGGCATAAAACAAAAGCCAATCATATACCGACATGTCTATTCACAGATGTATATGTAGTACCAATTGCTTCTGATGATGTAAAGGGCAGATCCTGATGAGAGGGATTTTGAATGTGTTAAGGAAGCCAGACAGTGGACTTGTGGTTTGCAGAGAAAGAACATGACTAACAGGGGAATAGAACAATGGGCAGTCTGCAAATGGGACTCAGACTCCACCCTGAGTTTATGGGAAACACAGGAGAAAGGAAAAACAGGCCAATGACAGGGACCTGGCCCGGGACCACCAGCCCTTCTTCACACATTGGCTGGCTCAGTATTGGTGGCTGGCTTTATCGTTACTAATGGAAACTATTCCTCTGGTCAGAAGACATTCTTCAGAACAGCCACGTGACTGCAGAGAGGATGAAAACACAGTGAGACTTGGCTTTGAAAGCCTCCTGCCTTCCTACACATTTTCTTAACGTTTTTGAAGTAGCAGAAAGGTTCATTTTTCAAAAAGTCTATAACATGAATTTTGTGTTTTTCCAAATTTTTACTCTTTCTTTTCTTCTTTGAAGTGATTTTAGTGGTCAAACGTTGCTGAGAAAACAGAAACAGAAGTTCTACTTGAAAAAAGAAAGCTTGGATTGTAAGTGCAAGTCTGGCGTGTTTTCAGTGTCTGATGGGTACCCCACTCCCATTATAGCACCCAGCAAACTCAGGGATGACAGCTTCATCCCCTAATGCACTAACAAAAGACCCTGAGAGTCTGCAGGATAGCCCTACCCCCTCATCTCCCATCCTGACCACCAGGATCCCCTTACCCCCCATTCTTTAGCCCTCCACAAGCAGCAGGGATGTGAATCTGCCTTTGATTTGCAATCTTAGTGAACACCATGGGGAGAAAGACACCCCCCCCCAGGATGCGGAGGGGCACAAGTTTAGGCCAGTACAGTCACCAAGCAGAGGTCAGAGCATTCACTGTGAAGCCTCAGGGCCATCCCCCCGCCTCCCCCCCACGGGGTTGGGTTGGGGGGGACTCATTCTTATGCCCTTTGCTGCAGAATAGGAAACCCATTCTGCAGTTATGTGCAATGCCTGCATCCCTTCTGTCAGCTAGTGCTGCCGCCTGTGTATATGGCCTTTATTCTCCTACTCTCAACCTGGCTTCACCTCAGGTCTTCACGGGCTTTCAAGTAGTGTTTACTTGTGGCACAGCTGCTCACCCCAGGTAGATACAAGCAAAAGAAACCCGAGACAGCACATGCACAGCGAGGAGTAAGCACAGCTGTATGAACCTGCGTCATCATCTGCATACGTGTCTGACAGGGTGAACCAGCTACTGTTGGATTGTGACAGCAAAACAAACGTGTACTTTTCAGATGAGCAAAGACCAGTGTAAGAAAATGACCTGTCAATGAGGGGAAAAGGAGTGGATCAGGAGGACTGAGACAGTGGGAGCGGTCCTGGGGGCAGTGGGACCAGCTACTCAACTTCAAAATGCAGACTTCCTTTGTGTGTACCTTCTAGGGGCCAATCCCATAATATCAGGACTCATCTGCACAGCTCCGTATGGCAGCAAGAGCAGAAAATTGCTTCACAACACCTCAGCTGGCTGAGTTTCAGGTGCACTAGACAGAGAGTACCAAGCAAACAGAGCAATGCTATGCGTGCTGACACAAAATGGTCTCCAAAAGGGCAACTTGCAATGGCAGGGCAGGTGGAAAAACTCAGACTGCCTCCAGAGGAAGGGGGCCAGTGGAGAACTGCCTTGGGACTGTATTGTCTGGTGTTGTATGACGTCCTAGCTTTTCCAAACGAGGTTAAAAGTGTCTTGGTGAATGCTTTCACACAACACCGTGAAACAGAACTGTCTGTCAGGACTTAAAAGACAGCAGCCGGCTCATTTACACTGGCAGTGACACCCACCTCCCCCAACAGGAAGACCTGAGAATGCAGAGGACCCCATGCAAAGGGGCACATCACTCCTGGGGAGTTCCTCAGAAGCAAAACGAGAGAGTTGATCCAAATCATCTTTAAATCTGGGTTCTGGTGCAAAGACCCCCGGTTTTCATATATTTCGGTTTCCATCCTCTAAGAAGCAGGGGGTGTGCAGAACAATGGATCTTGGTAGATTCTCTGCAGCACACCACTCTCAAGCCCTCCATTTAAAATAATTTTACACAGAATCATCATTTAAATATATTCAGAGCATAGAATTTATTGAACATGATATGGAGACAGCTCACAGGGAAGTTTATACCGGGGCAGGGCAGGTTTCATCAGACCAACACACATGTGACAATGCTTGGTACACGGCTCTTTTGGTCTGGACACTGTAGAAATCTGTCTCCTTCCCTCTGGGAAATGTAAAGTCAGCCAGAAAACCATGGATTTATCACACATCAGATAACAGAAGCACATGACGGTGAAGAGTCCTTTCCCGCTCTGGTTTTGTGAATGAACAGGAAATACAGCTTAAATGCATAAAGGAGAGATTATGAAAATAGCAGCATTCTAAAACAGCTCTTAAGATACTCAGTCCCCAAAATGTTGACGTATATTGAGGCCAGAATGAACACACACAGTCACAGGCTGCAGATCTTTGAGATGAGAAAGTATGTGAAGCCGGATGGGAACGGCATGCATTACTGAGGCTGTTTTTCTCCTTAGACGGGGAGGGGGCGGTGATGGGAACATTATCTAGTGTTTATTATAGCAAGTTCCAAATGCCAGCATTTCATATATTTTATTAAAAAACAAAACAAAACAACAACAACAACAAAAAAAAAAAAAAACCAGAACAACAGAAGAAATGCCAGCACAAAAACAAGGCCTGATGCATTTTCCATTTTTCTACATAAGAGCACAGATCTTAGGCCGCTTACCAGCGAAACACACTAACGCCAAATGCCTCCTACTGACTAGTTTCTCGGTGCCTCATCTAGCGCAGAAAATAAGGGAAGTGCTTTAGGAACGGCTGCTGCATGGATCATGAGCAGAAGGCAGTTTCGTACACATGGTTTCACTATCACAGACAATAAATTCTGACCTTTGAAGCCATGTAAGAGGCTCAATGAGAAAAGGCTTTTTTTTTTTTTTAATAAATGCTGCACAAGAGAGCTAGCAGCTGAATTTAGCTTACTTCTAAAAAGCAAAGAGATGGGAATGCAGGCAGCCTGTCCATAAAAAAGATGGAGGCCTTTATGTGTTACAGGGAGAGCTGGTAAGTCGATGTGTGGTGCGCACATGCTAATTCATCATCTCCGGAAGTCATGTAAGCTCTGTGCTCTTGTTAGCACGGAGCCTTAATGAGACTGTGTTAAAAGATCTGATTTGTCTCCCATAGTTGGTGTCTTCTGAAGGGAGACAGAAAGTCACAGGTGATCTGTTTTATTTCGGCCGGACGTGGCTTTTAAGCATCAGGGAAACAGAGCTGCGGTTGCAGCTCTACCATGCAATGGCCCTGCCGGCTCCCGAGGCTCATCAGGATGCAGGCTGGAAAGCAGGGCAGAGCATCCACCCTGCACCCACATCCATTAGGGAGATGATTAAACCTGCATCAGCCCCTCGCTGCAATACAACAACCGTATTGCATTGTTACAGGATCAGTGCTTTCTGGTTCAAAATAATCGTCAGCATTTACACGGCGGCAGTGCCCACAGCCACCCTTCCTCCCAACGGCGTGTTCTCAGTGTGATCCACACTGTGGCAACACTCCAAGGTATCAGAACTGCAAATGTTTGTGGCAAGTTGGATAATAGCTATGTTTTTGTTGCTAGTTTTCCTTCCTCTTCTGCAGAGCAGATGCACACATATTCTAATAAATTAATCCCATTAAGGGAGAAAAAAAAACCTAAGGTAATTATTATATTCATCAAAACCACCCTTCCTCCACCTTCCCATATCTCTCTTAAACACAATACAGATGTTCATGTGTGCTGTGCCTTTGAAATTTTTACACATGCCTCTGTGATGGGAATAAATGAACTGGGGTGAAAACTGCAAACAGTGCTATGTCAATGGCTCTAGTCCCCTTCCCTCGGGGCCTGGTTCCCTTGTGCATCCCAAGTAGCAGGTACTCTTAGTGGCTGAGCCTCACGTGTTGAGCAAGCAGTGACCATGGGAGGACCAGGAGCCAGGGGGACAATGCACTCACAGCGCCCAAGCTGTCTGCACCGGAGGCTCCTGTGCCAGTCGTCTGTCACTTGCTCATGTATTTCTCCACAGGTTCAGAGAGAGCCCCAACACCATGAGCTCAGCTGCTTTCAAACCTCAACAGGCCACTTCTATAATGCCAATTTTAATGAACTTCTCTCATTCACATTTAATTTACAAGTTATGAGGAGCCTCCAGACAGAGCGGCCTCCCCTCACTGAGACACAGTGGTAATTTTCTTTCTAAAGCCCCATAATTCCCCAGGCACAGGGGCAGTGAGAGTAATGGAAACAGCCACATGTATTCATCATGTGGGATGTGTTCAGACCACACCAGAGCCCTGGTTCTTCCTTCTCAGCCTGGAAAAACCGGCTGGGTCGGGGAGGCAGACATGACAACGCATATGAGCTGACTTGCTGGGCAGCAAATACCTCCCTCCACCTTGTTCCCTCCATTGATCCACAGATCTCAAGCAAGCGGCGCTTTAGAATGTCCGCACAAGCTGGGGCTGACTGAGCTCAAGACTAATAGGTTGCCCACTCAATGCATTGAAGCTTTTGTCTCCCTATGTACAGGGCAGAGCCCAGTGTGAGGTTTTGTGGAGGTGCTCTGAAGCCAGGATGGCACTGGCAACTGTTCCCTTGATAGGAGCTCTTGTTTGAGGAGGGAAAAGACCTCTATGTCCAATCAGGCCAGGGAACCCCTGAGGGAGCCAGTGGGTGATGATCCCAGAGAGTGATGGCAGGGCCTCCCTATGCTGCAAACAGCACCCATCCATCTACGCTTTGCAAGGCACTTTTAAACACAATTACATTTCTGCCTGGCTTTGAAAAGCATTCATTCTCAGTAACAGCAAACACGGCCAAGTGTAATTAGGATGAGTCTGGTGCCTTCCGGTTACTTGCAAAGTTTTACTTGTCCCCTCCATCACAGTAGACAGCTGGTAGGACACGTGACTACCCCGATAAGCAAGGGAAATATGGGCCTCTATCCTGGAGAATGTCACCCAGGTATACAGATGACCTCAATCATGGGACCAACTCTCCTGTGTCTCCATCTCTCACTTAGAAGAAGGATTTTGCAAACTGTAACTAGAAATTTGCACTTGGGCCAGTTAATTTTGAGGAGCTGAAAATGACAAATGACACTGCATTTTGGCATGCACTCTTGAGTTTGAAAACACCAAGATCTGTGTGAAAAAAAAAATACCGGCACCATTTGGGAACTGTCAAACTATTACACACAGCGCATATGCTACACACAAACACACATGTGCACACACAGGGCTTGTTTTCAAATTAATCTGAAGGGCTATTTAGTTCTGAACTCTCGCTGCATCCAGTTCTGTCTGACTCAACACAGCCGCAGGCTGGGCACTGCTATCTTCACACAGCAATGCTGTTCCTAGGATTTGTTTGAAAGCAGTTAGGTTTTCACGGCTCACTGGAGGTTCTTCATTCCCCCTTCTGTGTTATGTAGGTATAAGCTGTCTCTCTAGGCATAAACTGTCCACTGGTAAAAATCAATTTTGATTTTATCAGTATTTATTACTGCTGGTGCCAGCAGTTTAAAAGACCAGAGAGGGAAAACATGCAAACTAGGAGGAGAAAAAAATTAAAGCCAGGGCTTCACACTGACAGATAATAGCGCCTGCTGTCTTTAAGAGGTGCTCTGTATCTTTCCAAGCTTAAATTATCAACTTAGAAATCCAATCAATAGCAGTTGATGGGACTCTGCCACTGTGTCATCTGTGAGTGCTGTAGTTGGTGCTTCCAAAGCCAGGATACCCAGTGAGGAGGGGCAGGAGGCCCAGCAATCATGGAGGACTTGCCCAGGCTGCCTCATGGCTGTCATCACACCAAATATCAGCTTTACACCTCCCAGAACATCTGACTCTGTCTTCTCTGGAGACAGCAGACTTCTGGGACAGAGAGCCATACTCACCTCCTCTTTGCCTTACTCATTTTTTTTTCCTCTGAAATTTTCAGAGAAGACACCCCAAATGTGCACAGCTCTCTTCAGAGCCCACATGTAAGTTTTCTTCCTGCCAACACCTCTCTCTCTACCAGCACATTCTTCACTGGCCAGGGTGACTCGGACAGTTACCCAGTCTGCCTTGCTAACCTAAACCTTCCACCCTCCCCTCGGTTAGGAAGTCCCACAAACTACCACGCTCAGCCAGTCATCTGAGGAAGGGCTCCCGAGTACCAAACAAAGGAAGGGTATCTTTCTATCTGGAGGGGTGTTGTTGTTGTTGCCCCTAGAGCAGAAGCGCCTGCAACCCTGGCCCACCGTGTGCATTCTCACAGCAAACACACAGCCACCTTCCATGGCCCAAGCCGGGCAGCTCCTGGACACACTACTCCGCTAGTGACTCTGCTTCTCAAGAGTTGTCCTGGCACACACAGACATCCCTTCACACTTGCAGACCCTGGCTCTGGTGTCAGTTAGATGATACCCCAGGTCCTGACGGAGGTCCTGAGTCACTCCATTCTCAAAGCATGGAGGGGCCAAAAGAAGCTGCAGCAGGATTACTGGCAGCACTTGTGACTGCCAAATCTCAGGCCACTATGGAAAGCCAGGTGGCAGAAGGTCAGCACTCTCGGCTCAGTCTTTACCCTCCCTTTCTCAGGTACATGGAAGGATCCAGAAACTGACTTGGGGAGGAAACCAGGGCTGCTCAGCATTCCCTGAGAGCTCCTGGGGCTGCTTACCGCCCAGACGCCCCTCTCACCCAGCTCAAGGTTCACCCAGCTGGCTAGTCAGGCACCGCAGCAGTGTGGCTCGAGGTGTCCAGGTCAGTCTCTTCATTTAGATGGGCTTGTCCTGTCAGACCCTTCAGGCCTGCCACTGAAGGGCCAAGGTCACAGAAGGGGAAGGACAGCGAACCCGAGATGGCAGCAGCTTTATTTTCTGTGCTGTTAGCTGAAGCCAACCAAAAATATAATAAAAGCAATAGTAATATATGTATGTGTGTGTACACAGATGTGTGTAGAGTCAAATCATTAAACGTGTGTTTCCCACCGACAGAGTTCATTTTAAAATCAACCTTCCATAGCACACTAACGATGATTGATAATAATAATCCCACACACAGCAAATGTGACAAAATGACAAAAGGACTCTTAATTTGGGGCTTTATTTTAATCTCTTCCTTTACGATGCTACTTAGTTGAGCAGAACTGGATCAGTCTTTTACGGCATGAAATTAATTCACAGTCAAGATTCTTCATCACCAGCAGATGGATTTGCTGAGGTGCTTTCCCCCCTGACCTCCCTGGCCCTCGTCCTCTGCAGCCTGACTCATTCATCCTGAGAAGGGCAGGTCAGACCTGGCCTGTGTTCTGGAAGGGGGACTGGTATGGGAGAGAAGAACAGTCTAGAAGACCGGATAACAGAGCTGACTGTCCTCAGGACACCTGCTACAGACCTGCAACAGAAGGCTTCCTGGCAGCTGTCTCGAACTCAGGCCCTCCCCATCCCTCAGACCTCCAGGGACACGGAGCCACCATGCCCACATAGCAGTCCCTCACTGTGGTCTGTGGCAAAGGGACGTGCGGGCTGCAGCACTGCCTGTACTCTGGTGACAGTAGGAACACATGGGATGAACTACATTAAATAAGTTAAATACGCATTACCATCTCTGATGGACAGCTCAATTTCACTACACGAGCCAACAGTAATTTAGCTTGGTCCCTCTAAGAGAACAGAGTACAGACGTCGATTTCCAAGTATTGGGCCAGTCAGTCCACTCCCGCCTCTCTCACCACCTACAGGTACACAAGATGTGGCCACTGTGCAATGCATTTTGGCGTCTGTAGCTCTGTAGGTCTGAGGAGCTAATGCTTGGACAGAACAGCAGGCCTGGGGAGGCCACCTGGGTGAGAAAAGACAGCACGCCCCACCTCGCACGACTCGCACTCCCATGGGCCAGCCCCAACACGTGAGGAAGAGCTTCTTGCTTTAAGAGACGTGATCTAGCAACATGTGCCCAGGCCTACCCGAGTTTAACGTGACAGCTACAATATGCCACTGTGATTAATCACGGCATCCTTCAGTAATTGACCATCCTTTCCCCACCCATTTGCTATACATTTTTAACTTTCTAAAAGATCATTATATTACGCTATATTTGTGTGTGCATTTGTGTGCATGGGGAGGGGTATTTAAAGGCAAGACCTGTGAGATGTCATCATACATTAATTTCTTTTTACGCATGGTTATGATAAATTTAAATCCCATGATATGGTAGATCCATCAATCCAATCTGCCATCCTTTGCATGCGGCCTCTACAAGGCAATCTTCCCTATAATGACACCAACGATAAAGAACAAAACCACCAGAGCCAGCAGCCGGGCGCTGAGACCTTCCTCCTTCCCAGTGGCAGCCAGAGCTGCCATGGGGCTGTTGCTCTGCAGTACCTTCCTCACCCGAAGCCCGTCTTCTTCCTAGGGGAACAAGCACACATTTCAGAAGCAGCTCGTGGCTTGGCAGACACGATCAACCAGACTGAAAAAGGCACAGGGAAGCCAACAGAAGAAGGCACTGCCAGGACTCTCCTGGCCTCAGTGTTCCTGCCAGAGCTGCTCTCTCTCTTTCTCTCTCTCTAATCCCAACCTGAAGAGTACTCCTCAGCTCCTCCTGAACTAAAAAAAATCTCTTCACAGGAGTGGCCAGGTTTTTTGGCCATGTCTTGGCTTCACCCCTGCCTACTTCCAGGTCTAACTTCTGCCCTGCCTTGAACCCACAAGTTTGTTCAGTCAACTCATCTCTGAAATCTCAAAACACAAATCACAACCAGCTATCCAGTGGAGACCTATATAACCTGCAGGGTTGGTGCTTGGTAAGAGGTCTAGGTAGACTGCTGAATCAAATCTTCCTTGGAATTTTAAACACATACTATGTACAACTGCTGCCATGGCATATAAAGAAGAAAACCTTCATTTGTCCACCACAAATAGCTTCTTCTAACTAAGGCCTGGCTTCTTGCTTCCAGGCACACAGAAGCTGGACCAACCCACCATGCTCCCAAGGTCAGTAAGGAATGAAGGGTCTGTCTTTTACTCCCCATGCCTGAGGGATCTGCAGGTACCTCCGATGCTGCTTCCCAGGCTCCTCTGCTGCACAGGGCCAGTGCCAGGAGGCTCCCATCTTCAAGCCTCCCATACTGATGACACTCTCTATCCTTTTCCTCTGCTTCTTTCTTATCTGCCAAGTGCCAAGTTCAGTCTCCCAATGATCTGCAGCTCTAGACGGGCCCACTAAGGACACGAGCTGTAACCATCATTGTCTCCTCTCTCCCTCAGCCCCACTAACAGGGAGCTCCCCAGGGCAGCCTGCTCATAGCTGAGCCTACAACGCCTGGTACACAGATCTCAGTAAACAAGAAGCCAATGTCTGGCAGGAAAAAGCGTGTGTGTGCCGTGCGCACACATATACACGGCTCCATGCACATCAACATGGCCCTGATATTATTTTAGAGATATTCTGCTCATGGGCAAGGAAGGCCAGTACCACAGCACAGTGATGAATGAGCTGCAGCGTTCGATTAACTTAAAAAAAAATGGGCACAGCAAAACACAGCATTTATTTTATTGAGTTTACATAGAAGCTACCCCTACCTATAGATCACTTTAAATGGTGCAGAACTCTATTTCTGAGGAGAAGCACTCAAAGAGAAGCTTCTGGTGCTAAGGCCACTCCTAAGCAGCTGTCCTCCCATGTCTACCTCAGAGCGGAAGCAGGGAGTCGGCTTAAGGGAGTGTCTTATGCGCATCTGCTGCCACAGCAGGTAGAGAGGGGAAATCTATTACATGCTTGGGTGGTATCATCAAGATTAAGAACAAATAGGCCTCAAAATTTAAGCTGCAACAAAAGTTCCTATATTCAGATGTTCAGGTATATCCACATCTGAGTCAGACAGATTCACAGTTCTGCAGCTAGAAGTGAGGCCAAGAGATACTCAGCAATCAGGCCTGAGAAATGGGCCTGGAACAGAGGAGACCTCATACAAACTGTGTAGACAGCAGCATGGGCTGCTAGACCAAGGGCGGCTCCAGCCTCCGCAGGGCAGCCTGCATAGCCCAGCCAGGTGCCCTGAGCTGCAGCCTTGGTTTCTCCTGCATACCTCCACCGCCTTAACTGGGCCAGTGCCGTGGCTTCCTCTCACCACCCTCAGAGCAGCCTGAGGAGCTTCTACTGCTCAGACCTACTTAGACTTCAAAATTCATTTGCCCATGTTAAAACAGTAGGGCAGGATTTGGCCTCCAACTAAGATTGCCCCAGGGATGCACCACAGTGCAGTCTGACAGTGCATATTCAAAGAACCAGCTCAACCTAGACCAATGGAGGTAGGAATGGGTTTGGTTCCTTAGGTAGACAACAGTTTGGCAGTCGTCTACAGTCCAAAGATCTTTTGAATGCTGGAGGGAGGAGAAAGTAAGCAAATGAAAAGAAATAAACCAAACCATGTAGGCTTGGGACTACCACTGAGCATCTATGATGCCAGTGTGCCCAGCAAGGGAATTACCTTGAGCTGCCTGCTCTCTTCCCGAAGCCTCTGCACCTCTCCCTGCAACCGCTTGCATTCCTCCATCACTTTCTTCACTTCGGTGTCATCAAGGGATGACGTCAGGGACTTAGTGGCCGCCGGTGCTTCTGTCTTGGATGCACTTGTGGGTATAATTTTATTTATTTCTACATCATGCTGTTCAGAAATAAATGAAAGCCCAAGTGTCACCAACTATGTAAGAAAGGATTTTATGCAAAGTAGTTCTCAGCACAGAATACATGAGGTAGCATTTCCTCTTCACTGTAAAATGTCACATTTATTTTTTAAATGGATCACTTTATCTAATATCTTGATAATCTAAAGCTACCGGGCCCTAGAAATTATGAATAAGGGCAAATAATGAAGTTGGGCTGAGGCTAATACTTCAAGGAGGAGAAAAAGGATCGTGCATATTGCACTATCAAATTCCTGCCATGCAAAAATTAGCATACTGCAATTGTGCAAGCTCAGGAATTATCAGCTGCAAATTACCTTTGCAGAAGAGCTGAGCATCCCAAGCCACTGGGGGTGGGGATGGGAGTGGAGTGGGGATGGGGAGGTAGAAGGTCCCATGAGTGCTAACCATGGGCCACCTACAAGGAGGGATAAGGCTAAACAAGTTTTGAGTGAGCCAGGTATCTGGTTGGAGAGGTTACACCCTCCTGTTCCCCTGGACCCTCTTGGAGGACGGGCCAGTCAGCGGAAACAGAACTAAGAAGCAGTCAGGATGGTCACCTGAGGTTCTGGGCAGCAACCTGAAAAGCAGGCATCAAGCTCTACCCCCTTCACCTCCCCACAGCAGGGAGAGCCTCGGAAGGCAGAGTCCAGTCCCGAGCCCACTTATCATGGGCCTGGGGTTGGCATCCACGCCTCCCTGCTTCAAAATTAACTTTTCTGCAACAGGATGCTATTCTCTCTCCATTCAAAGATCTAAGACAGCAGTAGCTGATTACAGAGCAGAAGAAAACACGACACAGTTCTGACCCCAATCAACAGCATTCTTGGTGCTCATTAGATCATGTGAAGAAACACTCAGAACGCTTCCCCTTCCCAGCTCCCGACATCGCTGGCAGGGGCCTTGAAGATAATGTACAGCTTTTACTTAACACCACTTTAACTTTTCTGGCCAGTTTGAAGGGAAGTATACATCAGTATTTGAGATGTTATGTCCTTCATTCTACTGGTCCATAGTGAGGACTCAGGTGAAGTCAGCACAGAGATAGAGGAGACAGCCAGGGAAGCAAGGGACAAGGATGGCTCCCAATGGGGCACACAGCAACCTCCGTGAAAAACCCAGGGCACTGCTAGTGCCTAGAGAGCAGGGGTCTGGCTCATGCTTGACACCCCACAGTGCACAGGGTGCTGCTTCCTGATGAAAAGCAAAAGCTGGTCCAGAGCAAAATGACAAGAGCACTGAGGCCAACAAAGTCTCTCCTTAACAGAGCTGCCCCAGAGCCCACAGGGAAATGGCAAGGGAGAGGAGTAGATGCTGAAAGGGGCACTGGAAGGACTCTCGTAAGAGTTCACCACCTGCCCTAGCACCATAATAAGGGAGAAATTATTCCATTTTGGTCTCCCTACTTTGCCACTCCGGGATTCATGACCTCAGGAGCCAACAGGTTATACTTCTCAGGGGGACAGTGTTTCTGTTGGCTGCTTCCCCAAGGTTGACTTCATAAAGCCTGCGTATCTGTTGACTTCAGCTTATTTTTTCCTTTGTACATTAGAGGGAGGAAAATAATTTGCCAACTTAAATCTTGGTTGCACAGGAGATGGCATGCAAATAAGTATCAGCTTGCAACATTCGATTACTGTTAACTAGAGACATACTTACTGGTTTAGCGTTTTCTGCTGGCAATTCAAACACACATCTAAGCTTTGAATCCATAAGATCTTCTGGTTTTGCCTCCTTCCACTAAAACAATTTAAATTTAATAATCAGGGTATTATCAAGCTGCTGGAAGAATAATTCTCCTCCTATAACTGACAATTTCAGAAAAATACTCTTAATGAGAAAGCTCTGATGTATATCAAATAAAGAACTTAAGTCTGCTGAGATTTCAATATTTTTAACATGACAAGATTAAATGCACTAGCTCTCCTGAATATTTATCACACTTTGCAAACCCTGCAGTCTTGTTGCCTAGCTCCTTAGAGCCTGCCCAAACTCACCCATTGCTGCTTCACAGGCAGCCCAGGCCCGGAGAGCACAACTCAACAAGGGCTGCCCACCTCTAAAGGCAACTCCAGCTCTCCTTAAGACACTGTAGTTTACATGACAGGGCACACACTACCTAGAGAGCTGAAGGGTGAGTATTCAGCCCTACCCTGTCAACCACCAATGGGTACATCCACCAGAGAGCCATGCCACTCCTGTGGCTGCATCAGGATAGCCCTGCCCAAGACACCCCAACCACAGTGGCTTTCCTGGGGTTTGCCCCTCACTAATGTCTCCTTTCAGGTGCGGAGGATGGGAATCCAGGGAGGGTTGAGAATGGCAAGCCAGCGGATCAGCAAGGTGACAACTCAGAAAAGGGAGACAGCCATCTCCACCCACCCACCCCCAATCATGCATGACAGCTGGGGCAATCAATTTCTCCAGCACAGAGCACTGCTAGCCTAGCTACAGCACAAGCAGTCAGTGGGACAGCACTCCACCAACAGGACACCTGAGAACACAGAAAGACAGCAACACATGTCTGTTGTTCTGTGAAAGGCCCATGATCATATGCCTACATGTGAGTCAGACAGGATCATGCAAGGACCATCTCTGTGCTCAATGCTGGTGACAGAGTGCTGGTGAGTAGGACTCAATAGTCTCAGAGAACTGTCTGCAGACCACAGGGCAGACAGGCTCCCACACCAGCTGAGCCAACTCATGGAGCTGAACCAAGAGCAGGGAAAGCTTGCAGTAACATCACCTAAGCATGGATTGTTCTTACCCTCAAATTTGAATCTAAATTTAATGATAAGGAAATAATCAGATGATCCGGGATTTCAGACTTTGCCTCCAAGCCCACTGACTTGGACCCTAAAGCTATAAATCCGAGGGGCTTTATAGCCAGTGCTTAAAGTGCTCGGCACACTGGATGGGACTCACCCTCATTAGGCTGCTGATAACTAGCTCACTGTGTGAGTGCACACAGTCCGATATCAAAAAAGAGCATCCTTGTTCTGCAGGGCTCGGGGACAGTCAGCAGCCTTCCTCCTGTAGGCAGCTAGCACAAGGAAGACCATGACAGCTCAGGTAGAATGTTCACACAGAGTCCACTGAGGCAAAGGCAATCAGGCACTGCTGTTTCCTGTCACTGTCAGCTCAACAGCAACACTGGCTTTCCTAGCAGTTGGGCCTGGTGCAGAAGAACCAACAACCACCTCCATCCAACTCGGCTTTCACTCAGGTGGGCATGTCCACAGAACCCTACAGAATGCGCTGCCCAAACACTTAAAACAGCTATTAAAAACAACCCACGGAGAAATAAAAAGGCCCTTTGTCAACCTGCAGCACCCGGGCTCCTAATTGCTGAGGTGACGTGTAGGACGTGGGCACACTCTCCTCAAAACCCTGTGGGCTGAGTTTTTATCTCCAATTCACAGGTGGCCAAAACCTCAAGAGGCATCAACAAAGCCTACTCGAGACAGACCACAGCACTAGTAAAGGAAGGCTCCTCAGAGCAGGACAGCCAAGCCCCCGCCCTTCCAACTACACCACAGCTGAAGCCAGGCCAAAGGCATGGCCTGTGGAGGGTCCACCTTCTGTGCCTGTCATGTGCTCCCTTCATTGCATAGACTAGCACAACACAAGTCAGGAAATGAAAGGGCACAGAAATGTTTCAGTCTTATGACAAGGTCTTGCTCCAACTCAATACTTGTCTTAACCTTCCCTTTCTACCCCCAAAGGTAGGTGCCAGTGAACAGCTGGTTTTGCTTTCCCAAGCTCCAAAACAAAGACTGAGTGGTGACATTGGGGTAGGAGACATCCTCAGGATACAGCTCTGAAACAGAAACAACTGCTGATGTGATATCTCTGGGCTGGCCAGACACATCAATAGGCAGCACCCAGGTCCTTGTTGATTCACTGAAATACACGAAGAACCACCTTTGGGGAAAATTGCCATTCTAATTTCTCTTCTTCCAGAAAAAAAACAATGCTATAAAACACTGCTTATTTATGAAAACAAAGGCATCTTAATTTTACTAAAATTAGGGGCACTGCTAAACATGTACGTACTCACACGGGGAGGAGGGATGGAAATGAAGGAAATTAAAGAACAAAGAAGCAGGCTCAGGGTGCAGCTCAGCTGCAGAGCACCCGGGTAGTATGAACAAGACCCGAGTTGGAGCCTCAGAAAAAGAAGCATGCTGACCAGAACCAGATGAAAAAGGAAAGCAACACAAGGCAGTGTCAGTGTGGAGGAGGGGCACTTAGTGTGCAACACTTGGGCTTGAGGGGCTGGACACAGGACAGAAGCATCCTGAACACTCTCCGGTGGCACAGGAGATAGGGAGGAAGGGGTCCACGAGAGCAGAGCACTGGTAAGTTCAGTTCATCAAGTCAGAAAAGAACAGCCACGTAAACTGCTGCAGCTATTCCCGAGGCTGGGAAAGCACACGAGGTAGAGCGCATACCTTCCTCACAGCACAGTGCCCCATCAACAGTGAAAAGGCATGCACCCGCCACAGCTGCCTCAGCAGACTGGAGAGAGGAAGAAGTGTTCGTACTTACTACTGCCTCCATATCGGAAGTGTCAGGCGGAGCAAACATAGACTGAACCATAAACTTGTGTTTACTTTTCTCATTGGGATCATAATCGAAAGGCTGTAACATCACTGAGAAAGAAAAGATTTCATTAGGAGGGTCAGAATGTGGTTATCAGAGTCATCTGTCACGCTAACACTTACACTGTGGAGTAAAGCAGCTTCCCAGTTCTCCCATCTGGACCCCGAGGAAGGACATGAGCCAGCAGGGATGGATAGCCTCCCCAACCCCCATTCTGCAGGTCAGCAGTTAAGGCCAGAAAGGCTGGGGCCTGTCCCGCCTGGAGCAGGTACTACAGCACTGTAGGCTGGGTTTAGAACCTGGGTACCTGACTTCTGTTAATACTACTCATGCTCCTACAAAGCTTCCCTAACCCGTCTTATAGTTCTTACTGAAGACATAAACTGGGAGAAACACCAAAGGCCTATTTTTCTCAAGAAAACATTGCCAAATGATCTTTTTGAGAAGAAAGACAGAATAACTCAAATCGTTTCAGCATGATTTTTCGTTTCTCTCCGCCCCATTTCCCACGCAGCTCATCAAGGTAAGGCTTGAAATATGATTTTGCCAATAGAATTCTGGAGACAGCTTATAAGCTGGATTTCCCACAGCAAAAAACACAACTCCTGCCCCTCCCCCTTCCAGAGCCACCCCCCCCCCATACTGAGGGGGTCTTCTAGTCTGATTCGCTTCCTTGGACCGGTTTCCCAGACGACCCAGGCCAAACCCTGTTACATGAAGGCTGCTTGGCAACACACTCTTCACTGCACTGCTTTAATGAGCCTCACCCCTAGTGTCCTTCCCTGAAACCTAAATCCATGAGCAGAGGAAGCTTCAGAGAGCTAGTGCGGGCCTAGTGTCTCCATGTGCCAGAAACTGGGCTCTGCTTTTCAGCACTATTGTTACCCCTCTGGATTCCTAAGAGGCATGTACTGCTGGAGGGAGGGAGAAGGCTATTATTCTGTGGTCTGTTTTTTAGTTTTCCTTACTTCACAAAGACACTCAATCCAAAGGTTTGTTTCATAGTTCCTGCTCTCAACGCATCAAAGGATGCCATTCCTGCCCTCCACAGCCTGCAACATAAAAGGCTTCTACCTCCTAAATGGGAAGCTAAAGGCTATGAGGGGCTCCAGCCTGCCTCTGACTCAGAGTCACATTCCCACTCTATGTGTCCATCTGCCTATAGGTGATGGCCCATACCTTTAATCCCAACACTCTGGAGGCAGAAGCAGGTGGATCTCAATTTGAGGCCAGCCTGGTCTACGTGGCCTGTACAAAGCCGAGGTCAACCCTAGCACTGAAATTAAAAAAAAAAAAAAAAAAAAAAAAAGAAGCAAAACAAAACAACAACAACAAAATGCTACTTGTCTGCCACAGAGCTGTCTAAAGATGCTATTAACTTCCTGCCTGGGTAACACACCCACCAAGACAGTAGCACAACACGCTGAATGAAGCGGACATGAGAATTAGTCTATTAAGATGTCAAATTTGCAGAAGCTGTCAACAATGCCAGCCTTTTAATTTCTTGAGAATAGCTACTTTCATAATAAATATTATCACTAACATATAATTGATGGATTTTAATTTTTAAAGAAATTAGTCATTTTAAAATTTCTAATATAGTAAATATCACTATAGCTCACAAAGACCCACACTCTTTGGGATCTTCAACTGTCAGTAACACAAGAAGTTCAGAGACTACATAGGAGCATGGCTAACACGTACACTGCCTTCCTGGCCCTTTCCAGAGGGAATCAATCCAACTAGTGCCTATAGGGAGCCCTTCTTGAGATGATCTAAAGAGAAAAGAGTTAATGAAGGCCATGCCAGAGCCACAGGAGCAGGCTTGAAGCCAGTACTGTAGATAGAGGGTGGAGGGCCCCGAGGTGCTTTGCTGCTCTGAGCAAGCATACATTTGAAGGCCCACTGCAGCTTTGCCAACAGCTATCACTAGATCCACAGTGGAGAACCATCTGATGGCAAGGCACACAGAACAAGGGCTGGTGGTTGCCGGTTCTATCTTCTGAGTCAATACACATGTTCACAGCCCTGTTCAAGGCTGACTGGAGAACCCTGACCAGGAATGGGAAGTAGGGTTTCTGGAGTGCTCTTCTGGAAAGCCCTGGGAATAAGGTGGGGACTTATCCCTCCCCTGCTGCAGAAACAAGCAGAGAAGCAGCTGCCTGCCTCCCACTGGCTGTCCTTTCTGTGTATGACATTCTACAGACCCTTGGTATACCTCGGGACCCATACCCCGCTTCACACAGACCTTCAGGTTTCTGTTCCTCAGCTGCCACCATCTCATGTCAAACCCAGTTTCAGCTGAGACTTTATGAGAACATGATGGAATAAATGTTGGTCAGCGCTAGTTCATTGCAAATTGTGGCACAAATTATGTACTTTTTTCCATGACAGGCTATAAAAGAGCTTCCCATTAACTTAACTTATTTCATTTGAATACCAGAGACACGGATGATAAAAACCCTAAGTGAACCATCCTCCCTCAGAATGCATCGGCTGACAGAACATTAAAAGAGGCCTGTTACCAGGAGACGACCTACGTCCAGTCACACCCTCACCCACACTGTGCTCGGGACACACAGCCCACTGCATTAGACATGGAAGTGGGGCCCTTGTGAGAAACCTTCAGGGTCATGGGGCACGGGACCGATCAGGCCAGACTTCCTTCAAAAGACAAGAAGCCAGGCAGCTGAAAATACACACCGGCTTAGAAAAAGAAAGCTGCTTCTGGGGAGCTGGGTGGCTACAGACTATTTTGATGTGCGCCACAGTGAGACAGGGTAAATAAGGAAGATCTGCTCCAGTGTCAGAATCTGACCTGGAAGCGTCTGCATGTTCGACAAGGCACAACCAACTCTCACTCACTTTCCCCCAACCAGGGGTTCTTCCCATTTCCTTTCCACCAAAATTAGCCCAGGCAGCCCTTCCAGACCAGGAAGACACCCTACAAGCCCCCACAGCACTTCCTATAACAGCAGCCCAAGCAGAAGACACTCAGCTCAGTCCCTTACACCCCTGGTCTTTCCAGGCCAACAGACCTGTTTCTGAATCAGCAAGGGTTCATCAAGCCCTGTGTCCTACACCTAGTGACATTCTCCATCATCCCTAAAACCTACCCTCATTCCTGTGATGCTCCTCACTATACTCACATCCCAGCATGCCCTTGGAAGAGAAGATGGCAGCCATGTACCAGAACTGCAAAGGAGCCAACTAAACAGAGTCTGCTGGATGGGGGTCCCACTGAAAACCTGATCCTGGAGAACAGGGCTGCACTCTTTTCTGAAAGCAGTAGGCTTGGTTGGAAGGTGCCATGCCTGTTCCTGCTGTGGGAAGCTCCCTCACTGTAGCCGCTGTCTACAGGCCCCATGTGCACCTTTCTGCCACTCTGCTTTCCCTAGTTAAAATGGGTGTTTGTGGAACTTCCTAAGGTACTCATTTGCATGTTTCCACTGGCTGGCAGTATGCACCCTCTCCCTTCCTAACTTCAAAGCACACTACAGCTTACACCCTGATCCAGCAGCCTCTCCTCTCTGCTCTCTCTCCCCAGTGGCTGCTTCGCTCTTCTTCCCACTCCTTCCTGCTGGTTGCTTCCTCCTCTCAGAGTTCACATGTCAGAAGACCACCACCTACCTACCAAACTGTGTTTGCAGCAATGTTGCACCACTGCTCTTTTTAGACAAGCTTCTTCTTACCAGCTCAGGATGGTCAGCATGGCTGCAAATGATGGACTGCTAGCCTGAAACAAAGGAGTGGGTATTGCAGTTGATCCCAGCCCTCACCATAAGTAATTTCGTTATTTCCTTCCGAGGCCACTGTAACTACTTTCTTGGGCCTCCACTACTAATGCCGAGCAAATAAATAATTAATTCCACCTGATTATAAGAACATTACTGACCTGTCTCTGTGTCCTCTGTGGGCCTCTCTGGCTCCAGTGCTGGGCTCAGGTAGCAAGCACTTGGTAGTCTGCTCCATTTGTTTATGTAGAGGCCACAGGGCACACCTCACTCACTCTTCAGGATCAACAGAAGGGAGAATGCAACAGGCTGTATGGGCCAAACACCCAGGTTCACTCACCCTTAATTATGAAGGCCTTCTTAATATGATTTCCTGCTGTAACTAACAGCAGAACACAGCCTGGCCTCTCTTTGGGACTCCCAGTATAACTGTGCACCCTATACCACCATCAATGTATTTCTGGCTCACCTTGGAAGCCAAAAAGTACCTTTCAGCTAAGTAGCTCTTGACCAGTCTTCTGGATCCTGCCCCTTGGTCACATTCATAAAAGCAGGGTACAGTCTTCCTAAGAAACCTGCGGCCTACAGCAAGCTCTGAAAGGCTGTAGCACAATTAAGATGAGTTTCTGCTGGTAAAATATTTTAAGCCATAATCTAATCTGGTGAAAAGATTAGAGATTTATCTTAAGCAGCAGTGTAGGCTGCTCTTATCAGGAGCAGCGAGGACGGCTCATGGAGACCATCCAGTTAAAAGGCTGCACTTATCAGAGCTTCCCAAAGCAAGGATTGGATCCAAGGAAGGGTGTTGATGGCAAAGGCCCCATGGCAGCCCCTCTGCACTGGAAGACACATACCAGGCTTCTTTGTCAGCAAGTTAGGGTACACTTCTACCCTGAGGCTCAGCATCTGAATGCTGCAGCCCACAGCTGGCTGGTCCAACACCAGTAAACAGCAATATCCACCCAAGCCAGCACCATCTTAAATGAATTAATTATCAATTGCAATACTACCCAATTACATTAATTGACCAACATCTCCATCCTATAAGCTGCTGATATTCGTTCTTTCCTCAGCATTTTACTAGAAGAACTTTATGGGTTAAACATGATTTAAAAGAGTTCTGAAGGGACTGTCAGAAACCAACATAGCCCTCCCTGCTCTGAATTCCAGTTTAAAATAGAGATTCAGATACTGGGAGACCTACGTTTGGTCTTAAACCATCTTCAATTCCAGGGCACAATGAGTAAAGTGATTATGTACCTAAAAACTGGTGTCTTCAATGACTCTGCCCACACCCCTATGGATACTCTGCATGCATAATGTACTTGGCACAGGCAGGCAATGTGCAAAGCTGAACTGCAAGTGAAAGTGCTCACCACTTTGAGGGATTAGAATTCACAGAGGTTATACAAATACTAAACTTAATGTCATATTACAGGAAGCCTAAGTATTTTTGATGGGCCCATAATTCTACCACTTCACCTGCTGAACGTGCCGGCAAACATGGTTTGGAATATTAATGGAAAGTCCCTCATTACTAAACCACAGCATTAAAAACAAGATCCGCCACTATTAACAGCCTTCCACAAAGACATCTTCAGAAATTACATACCTTAAAAACATTTTCCTACCATTCAGTTTGAAAGATACTTAATTCTGTAAAATTAGAATACCATCCCCCCAAGCTATGAAAGCAGCTCCTTCCCTCCCTGAGTCAGCAACCTCTGGGTGCTCAACTTCCCTCCTGCAGCCTCATCTCCATGTGCCTGTGCCGCCAAGGTGCATATCCCACATGCAGGCCCAGCCTGGAAGGCTGGTGCTCACTGGGAGCATGGACCCGAACCCTGGCACCCTGGAGCAACCGCCAGCTGCCCTGTATCTTACATGGAACAGACAGTTTAGAGACACAAGAGCCAGAGGATAACGACAAGGGAAGGCCCGGAGCACCTCTACTTGGAAATGTCTACATGTCACACTTCAGTGGCACAAAACCCTTAGGCTATGCCTTTGTCCAGCTGTGGCTGGACTGCCTACGGTAAAGAAAGGAACTCCATGCACACAGATATGTTGTGTTCTGCAGGAAACAGCACGATAGGTCAGAGCCTGAGATTTTGAAGCATGATGTAAGGCCCCCTGAATGTCAGGTTCTTTGGAAAGGCAAACAGAGCACCACAGGGTGTGGCTGGAGGTCACTGCCTATTCCTGTCAACGCCAAGATTCAAGATACAAGCCTTTAAAGCCCAGCCCTACCCTATCCCCACCACTCCCAGCACCCTCTAACACTCACACTTTACCCTCCTCCTCTCACTCCCTTACAGGGATGATTTATAGCCTCGTCTAATAGCACCTCCCAAGAATCTTCAGAAATGAAAGGACATACTAGTCCTTTCCTTTCCAGGTACTCTGTGACACTCTGGGTGATAAGCAAAACCATACTGATAAGATTTTAAGTTCATTTGATGGTCACCATTTTGTAAAATACATGCAAAAATTTCCTCAGAAACATGTGTGCTCTATAGGAATTCATGAGGGCCACACATTTGTCAAAATGCATAGAATTCCTTTGCTTTTTTAAGGTAATGAAAATAGTACACAACTTGTCTCCACTGGAGTCTGGCTGGCCTGTTTATTTACTATGGCAACATTGGTATGTGCACAGGTGGCCAGCAGGCTCAAGGACAGACCTGGCTTCTCACTCAGTTTTCCTAACCTCAAAGCTCATCATCTATGGACAGTGAGAAGCAACAAGAGGATTTAAGCACAGTGAGGACAGTGTCCTACCTGTGTACCTGCCTTCTCCAGGGACTCCAACTCACCTAATATCTGCACTCCTTGAGGAACCAGGCCTAGACTAGAACACCAAGTCCTAACCCAAGATGTGCACATCTAAAATATGACATCTATACTCCAGGTCCCTATGGCTGAATAGGCAGTGCCACGCTCCTGGCCCCTCCTAGTCCAGCACCCACAGACAGGGACTCCACAGAGACTTTTCCCATGTGCCATCCTGCCTCGGAAGGGGAAAGCTGCAAACGTGTTTCTCAATCCAACTGTTTGTCCTGTCTCTTCCCCCCTCTGGTACATTCCATCTCAGAGTCTTCCTTGGGCAGCCCCTCTAACCTGGTAAGGCAGCAGCATGTACCATAGGAGAAACCTCTGCCTCTAACCCACGCTGACTGACGTGTGACAGAGAGCACGTGACAGGGACGGAGCACATCCATGCTGGCTCCTTATTTTCTGAGCTGCAGAGGGAAGACACAACAAAAAAGCTGCCTTTGCCAAGGAGCCACTGATCACTCAGAACATTCCTGACAGAGGAGAAAGACACACACATGCACATGTACACGCACACTCTCAGACACACACACAGACATGTACACACAGGCACACACATACACACACATGGACACTCACGAAATCAGGACAGCCACACAAAAATACACACGAGAATACAGAAGTCACATAATCATCTAGAAATTTGAAGATACGCCTACACTATACAACCACCTGTGGAGATTATTTTGTTCAGAAAACCAGGATGCTTGTTTCCTTTGAAAATTGGTGATTTTCATCTGCTGATAAACTCAAATTTTCTGAAATGTGTTAATGATAGGGAATTTGAGGGATGGGGCTTAAAGAAAAGAGCAGGGCTTAGAGAGCTCAACATGACCCTCTGGCATCACACCAAAGGGGAACAGGACAGAAGAATCCAGCTGCCTTAATCTCAGCAAAAATTTAAGAAACACAGGGCGGTGGGAAATCACACCCTGACCACTCCCTTCTTCCAGCATGCCAGTCACAGAGCACTGGCTCTGTCACGCAGCAGATCCATGACTCAAGATGGACACAGAATATATATGACAATGCACCCTGGACAGTGCAAAACAAACGATGGGAGTGTGTGGGCTCTAGCAGTAGGAACCCTTCTATCGCTGCTGGCTACCAGCTAACTGCTCCTGACTAAAAATCTGACTCAAGAGTCCAGACCAAGCCTTGCAGACTCAGAGAGGAGCACACAGGGGGAGCTGGGGAGGGTGCTCCATAATGAGAGACACCAACGGAGGCGAGGAATCAGAGTCTGAGATAATGAAACACCTTGTATCTTTCCAAAGAGGTGAATCATTTTCTTTCAGATGTCAAGTGAATAGCCAAATGTATCACAATCAAAATCTATCATGGAAAAGGCCAGACAGGCACTCACTTCAAAGGAGAAGCGGCCTCTGCCGATGCCGAGGCGGGGCACTGAGTCACCGGTGTCTAAAGGGCACATACTCCCCCACAGCTACTCTGAGCACCATGAGTTCTAATGAGCTGCAAGATCACCAGTCTCTAAATACGTTTAAACTCTAACATATCACTCATACCTCCTCAATTCTGAAACGCAATTCTCAATCTGGGTACTTTATCAGCCTCTTCTGAGAAGCTGGGCTTTGGAAAATACACGTGTGTCATGCAGAAGGGGGCTTCAGAACACACAGGACCCACAGCCTTGCTGTGCATCTCTGCAGCCCCACCTGCTCAGCTTTCAAAGCACCAAGTGCATCTCCAACCACCAGATGACATGAGCAACGTCAGAAATCAGTTAGCTTAAAGAAAATAACTCTATCTAGCATTCTCCTACAAAGTAAAACTGTTTATTCAGCCCCTTCCTACTTGTCAAGGTGCAGATTTAATTCCAAAAGAACAGAGGCGCCTGCTCTACAGTCAAATCTAAAGTCACCACTTTAATTTTCCTCTGGCTACTAAGGTATAGAGACTGCGAGAATCAAGACAAAGAGACATGAATTATGGAAAGCTAAAGGTGATGAGGCACTAAGCTCTTTACCCAGAGTGGGAGATGGGAAAGGTGGAGAGAAGTCTGTACACGCCTTTACTACCCTGAACATACCCATTCTGACAAGGCCCTATGGCTCTGGGGCCTCAGAACCCACCCATGACCTCCAGACACAGGACTTACCAGACACATTGAGAGAGGCCCCGGCGTCAATGACCCCACTGTTGGGTCGTACGCAGTACCTGCGTGGTGCTGTGGTCTTCACTTTAAAACATACATTTCGGTCTGTTGGGTTGCCAAGCTTTAGGTTGGTGGTGACGACATCAGTGAAGGGACCTATGCGGAGAGACAGACAACTGGTTGGGGTCCTGTGAGGAAAGTATAGGAGACTTGGCAGGAGAGATACAGACATGGGGACAGGAGGAGCTGAGATCTCCCTCACACTATGCCATGACTGCTGTCTTATAGCCACGAATGTAGCTCAGGAAGAAAGGAGATCTATGAGAATGGTGAAAAGATCTAGAACCGGGCAGTCTAAATACAACAATAATTAGTTGTGGTCAATATTCACTTCCACAGACCCCCAGTGGGATCTGGCAAAAACAGTGTGAAGGATCAGGCATGGGTCCCCAGTGACTATTAAGAGCAAAGTGTGTCAGAGTGGCAGGTGGCAGGTGGACTCTGGGAGGGTAGGATGGTGTAGACAGTAAAATCCCTAACCGCATGTCTATAAGGAAGCAGGCCTCGTTCAGAGCCTGCTAGCAGCTCCAAGCACTGAGGCTCCAGAGAAGCCTGGAGCAATGCTCTGTGGCCCTAGGCTACTGTTTATTACTATTACTTATTCATTTCCTACTTTATTAGATTTTTTTAATTAAAAAAGTAAAACATGCTTCTTAAAGCAAACCAAACAATGAAAGATGTATAAAGGGAAGTGAATAAACTTTCCTCTGTGCCTGAGGTTACTAATATCAACCACATTGATATGGAGCTTGTGCAACCATCTAGACTTAGTAGCGCTGTACAGGGTACATACCTGCAGGACTTCTTCTCATTGGCTAACCTACAACCAACGAAGTGGACACCTGATCTCAAGGCTTATGGGGTGTCAACTGGGGAGAGGAGAGGTGAACTGCCAGACCTTTATTCTTGTCGTGTGTGTGTGTGCATGTGTGTGTTTGCGTCTGTGTGTGTTGCTATGGAGCAAACCCGGGGACCTGTTTGCGTCTGTGTGTGTTGCTATGGAGCAAACCCGGGGACCTGTTTGCGTCTGTGTGTGTTGCTATGGAGCAAACCCGGGGACCTGTTTGCGTCTGTGTGTGTTGCTATGGAGCAAACCTGGGGACCTGTCCGTGCGCGTGTACCCAGCCTCTGAGCCCCATGGCCATCCTAGATGCACTTCAGGTTCCCTATTTTCAACATGAGTGCCACATCATTGTTTCCTAAGGCAGGCTTTTCAGCTCCACCTTTCACGGTTACAGAAGCAGGGAAGGGAAATGCGTTTCCGTGGTTACCAAGATATCTACCGGCTCACCTGTCACATATCAAAGACCCAATAGACACTCGAAGGTGTGCTCTGAAATGCTCGCAGTGAGTTTCAGCTGATGAAGCAGGGCTATCCTTTGTCCATCTCAGTCCCCAGCACTGTGTCTAGACTCAGTAAAGGTCTCAAGACACAAGCACCAAGACAAAAACTACTCACAGGTCATTTCCAGAAAAATGGGTCCTCGGGCTGGCCTCCTCTGAGGTACTTGAAGTATGAAGGATCAACTGAATAAAAGCTTAGCTTAAGCACAAATGGTGGTTGAGGGAAGGGGCTTGAGTCAAAATCTAGCACACTGCAGCCAGTGCAGCTACAAGAAAGCACTGGTCTGTCCAAATAAGATAGATGTGGACAGTAGGGGGCTAATCTAAGCACAGGACAGTTTTCACATTTGCTAATGCACAATCTTATCTGTAAGACGCCCAGACAAACAGTCTGCAATCTCACTGTGCAAAACACAACCTCCTGACACAGCTACTCGGCTCCCTTTACACAGCTGGCACCAGCCACACTCACGCAACTTCAGGCCCCTTTTCATCTTCCCCAACCACACAGTAACTGTGAGCTGGAAGCCCAGTGCCACCTCCACACAAGAACCTGGGGTAGGTGCCAACTCAGTGGCAGTACCTGCTGCTCTATTAGTCCCTCCCCCACTGACCCTGTGGCTCTACCGGGGGATGAAGGAGTGTATGCATGCATGGCAGTACATGCAACAAGATGACTGCATCACCTATTGTTTGAGGATAGTTTAACCTAAAAGCTCTTCTTACTTCTGGGACAGCATCTTGGAGACCTAAACACCTGAAGAGAACTTCTCCAGTTGCCTACCAGAAAAAGCCCTGATTCTGATCCCCTAGGAACCAAGCTGAAGTAAGAAAGAGGACTTCCTGAAGGATCTGGAATATAGCTATATCCAGAACTGACTCCACTGTAAACCGCCCCCTCCCCCACTGGGAAAGCATGGAAAAGTTAACCTGTAGCCCAAAGGCTTTTTAGCCACAGAAAGAGACAGCTGGATGCTGACAAGGCAACAAGTTTTGGCCTGCAGAAAGAAATGAGACACTTGGTGCTGAGACTGTCCAGGGGCTTACAGGCTAGCAGCTCTCTGGAATTTTACCCTAGTCCACTGTCCTCTGCACACAGGCTGATCCCCCTTTACTTAAGGTGGGGATCACTTCAGTAAGCACAGTCTATAAAAAGGAGAGCTAAAAACAGCTCTGATTTTCTAGGGCCAGAGAAAGTGGTAAGCCCTACAAGCCTGTATGGGTACAACTCGCAACCCATGTATTTCAAAAAATACATGAAACCTTACTCTACAAGTGCAGGTGTTCAGGTAGCCAGGGGTATAGGAATGGGATGGAGGAGCCACCCTTGGAAGGAGCCATTTCTAGCATCAACAGGCCTATGGGGAAAGGGCCAGGCATAGTGGGTCATGCCTGTTAACCTAGCATTGCAAAGATGGAGGCAGGAGGATCAGAAGTTGAAGGTTAGCTTTTGGTACATGGACAGTTCTAAGCCAATCTGGGATACAAAGATGAGCCCTGTCAGAGAGAGAGAGAGAGAGAGAGAGAGAGAAAACACGAACATACAGAATGACAGTCTGAGCATAACCCAAAGCTTTCTAAAGAGATTTGCCTTAAGCATTGACACATGGTCAGATCAGATACATAAACCATCTATCAGAGCATACAGATATCTCACCCTGGGGCATGCACAGTACTTACTATGCCCACCCTAGTTTCTAGGGTCTCCCCTTCTGCTTCTCAGAAAGCTGGGGAGGGGAGCCCAACTGTAGACCTCACCAACTCTGTAAACATAAGCTGGATCCACTGAGCACAACACTGTGGCAATTTCCCCAGGTCAGCCTATTATGTGGCAATCTAAATGGTGTTTCAATTTACATGAATCACATAAAAGATGATCTAAATTATTAAAAGACAAGCAATATTGGTAACAGTAAGTGGGATAAAATAAGCTGTATTTCTCCCTTAGCACCCTGCCTTGGGTCTGGGCACTAATTTGTAAAACTCTGGAGGGAGCCATGCTGGAAAATATATGCAGCGCAGACATCACTGGTAGAACAGCAAAGTCTCATGAGTAAAAATCAAGGCATTTTGTAAAAACAAGCCAATCCTCCTCATCCCACTCTGGGCAATTTACTCTAAGAATTTTATTGAAAATAAATCCGATTTGAGTAATTACAGGAGATAAACCATGTTAGTGTTCTCCTTTCCCCTGTACTAATGAATTAGAACACACAAAAACCTCAATAAAAATGATGTGAAGGCTTATGAGCATCATTCAGATTTTTCCTAGTCACTTTCATTTCATAAAACTGCCATTTCCATTAAGGCATTACGTAAAAAATGGGATTTTATTCCACAAACATGCATATTTATCACCAATGAACTTAAACACTGCTTATAAAATACAAAGTCAATTTTAAAAATGAAATCTTCAAAAGTTAAGGTTTTTTTTAAGAGATGAAAAAAAAAATGATTTGTCTCCAGAGTGGAAACATATCACATCCTTTAATTACTTTCATCTGTGTCATCTATCCCTTGATCCAGATGTCTGTGTGAAATTAGAAATTTTACATCTCCAGCAAGAACACTCACAGAGAAACAACTCCAACCTAGAGTAAAATCCCAACGTGCTTTAACATTCTCTTCTCTATGTAAGAGGCTGAATGGGTTCTTTCTTCCCCTCATTACAGCTGTGTGCACCTGCAATCATTTATTAAGTTTTATAAAGATGCTCATAAAATAGTATTAACTAACAGAATATAAATTCCTCCACTTGTTTTTGGAGAGATTAGATCCAGCAAAGCATGTCATAAACCACCTGCACCCTCCCCAGGTCCTGGGGCTTGCCTCTCTGTCTTCTTTAAATTTCTTAAGAAAGATCAGAATTCCACCTATTTGAGAAAGTAAAGACCACAGAGCCAGAAGAAATGTGTGTGTTCATAAGAGTAGGCACGGAGGAAGATTCTTGTGTGGCCATCACAACACAAGCTCAGAATTGAAGCACCATCTTGAAGTTCAAGGGAGAAGGTCCAGTTCCAGGTGCCAAAAATCTCTCCAGAGACAGTGACATCAAGCCAGGCACTGGTGGCTCACATATACAATCCCAGAGGCTGAGAAAGGAAGACTGTGAGTTCAAGGTCAGCCTGAGCTACACAACACACACCAGCAAATTCCAGGCTACAGAGTGAGATCCTGTCCTAAACAAAATAAAAATGAGACAAGAAGGCTGGATTGAGTTTACCAATCCAGAAATATCCAGGTAATATCTAAGTGTTTCCCCAACCTTTGCATGGTCTGAAAACTTTGTGGTGATTGTTGCCACAAAGAGCATCATTTATATAAAGCTCCTCCTGTCAGGAAACCTAAAGACCAGCTTCACAAGATAGCAACTTAGGAGTTCACAGCAGGCAACTATAGAGGCCACAGTGAAAAGTCCAGGCACTCGGACTCAGCTGGGCCCTTCTCATCTGTAGACGCAGGAATGTCTTAGGATTCTGCCTGGTAAGTGAGTGATAAGACTACATGGTGGAAGAGGAAAAAACGACATTTTATTTTTAACACAGCAACTCAATTCTATTACAAAGTAAACATTAACAATGTCAAATGTAGCCAGGCATGATGACACACATCTTCAATCCCAGCACTCGGGAGGCAGAAGCAGGGAGATCACTGTGATTGAGTTCAGCACCAGCTTGGTCCACACAGAAAGTTACAAGCCAGCCAAGGGTACATCGTGAGGGCCTGTTTCACAATGAGTAAGTGAATAAATCCTAAGTAAGATTCCTGGAAGGTAACATGGAAGAAAATCTAAATTGTTTGGATGACTTTTTAGGAAAAACAAACAAGATAGAATCCACAGGGAAAAAAAAAATCAGTGATGAGCTGGACTTCATTAAAATTCAAAGCCTATGGGCAAGGCTGGCTTGGTAGAAGAGGGCTGCCTGACACTCATGGAATCCTGTATCCCATCCCCAGAACTGAAAAATCAAATAAATAAAAACATCTGCCCTCCAAAGTAACATTGTTGACAGAACAGGAGGACAGTAGCTACAGACCAGGAGGGTTATCTGTGAAAGATGCACCTGATAAAGAATCGTCTGCCAAATATATGGACAACTCTTAAAAAAACAGTATGAAAATGTACCACCTGGTTTAAAACTGGACAAAAGAGCTGCAGACATCTCACCAAAGATAGGAGAGGGCAGGGGCTCATGGGATAATGATCACCATTTAGTCTTAGAAATGCAAGTTGAAAACACAATGAGGCATCTCCACTCGCTTCTGCGCACAACCCTGAGCACCAAATGTGGGGAGGACTTGAGGCCACGAGGCTGGGAACAGTCTATGTGGCCACTCTGAAAGACAGCCAGGTATTTTTCTTTTTTGTTCTATTCGAAATTGAACTGAGGGCCTCACACATTTGCTAGGTAAGTATTCTAGCTCTAAGCTGTGCTCCCAGCCCAGCTGGGTATCATTCTTCCTGATCCTCTCCCACTAGAAATGGAGGTTTAACAGCCTCACCAGAACAACGTTCGTTACAGAGGCAAAACAAAGTCCTTCAGAAGCAGGATACAAAAAACTGTGGAACATGCAGATGGGGATAATAGTCACACAAACAACAACAACAAAACATGATGAAACCATCTTCTAAGTGACAGTCATAATGTGGCATTCTATAAAGAGCAAAGCTGCAGAGAAGGTAACCAGGTCCTGGGCTGACAGAGTGAAGGGATGAACAGCAGTGAGAACCTGTCAGCTGCCAGCAAACCGCAGGGCACACAATGGACTTCAGTGGGTCTAGGTTCCCAGCAGTACAGCCAGCACTGGAGTAGACAGCAATGGGCACCTGTTTTGTTGGGGGCTCCCCTTTCTGCACAATCTCTCCTGAGCCACCACTCATAAATAAGCAAATAAAAATACAAAAACGTAGAAAAGAGGAGTGCTTTGGCATGCTGCAGGCACGTTGCAACGAGTACTCAGACTCCAATGCAAGCGTACACAGGAACAGGCCCACAGGGAGGAAGGGGTCACTGACCCTCCGTTTTGCACAGAAATCCCTCTCTTGCTCCTCTAGCACTCATGAGACCCTAGTTTATGAATATGCATCCTTCCTGTGTAATTTATCTATTGGTGTAGCTACAAGCCTTTGAAATTCACACTGCATGTGATGCCATACAAGTTACATACCAAGCTGACATGTAAGCTACCAGGTCCCAGCCTTCCAGACAGAAGCTTAAATTATTAGCTTGGCTGTATCTCGAGTCTGCATGAAAAGGCTGCATCAGTTTACTCTCTTGCAAACACTTCCCTCTCTGTGACCCTCCAAACAATAAGTGACCACATTCACTTCAAGCCTGCAGAGAGCCTTCGGGCAGAAGCGAAGACTTTTGATAGATGTTGTTGGGACAATAAAACAGTCCTTGAGGTCTCAATACAATCAACTCTGTACATGGGAAAATACAGTAAAATTGGAAGATACAGGCCTTCTGAAGTCAAATCTGCTGTTTACAGTTATTCTGCCACAGCCTGTTTCCACCCAGTACCAAGCCCCTGCCTTCAGCCTTCCCTGACTTCAATGCCCACATTTGTCTTCTAGAATGGAAACCACAAATCACATGATTCTGCCTCTTGCGCACACTGGTGGTCAGCACCTAGAACAGTTCCAGGAGCAGTGTAGCAGCTCAGCCCGGCTGGAAGAGGAGGAACAGGCAGAGGACTGGAAGGCTGGGTTCTTTCCCACGCGTCCCTTTGAGTATGGCCCGTTCTTCAACCTCACCATCTTCCCTATAGGACCCATTCTGCACGTCTGCTTCCATTTCCATGGACTGGCCCCATTTATCATTACATCCAGGTCTAGAACAGGGCAAGAGGGCTGGATGAATGACAGGCCGATGTGAGCTTTTCTTCCTGTGAGCTTTTCTATGTTGCTGAGTGTGCTACTAGCAGGACCAAATATCAAGTCCTTTTGTGTGTGTGTTCTCACAAATGGGTTTGTGTCAAAAATGCTCTTGTCAGAACTGTTCAGCTTTTTAAAAGTTTCCTTCCTTCTAAAAAGCAATGAAAGAGCAGGCTTGGTTGTATATGCCTGTAATCATAGCTCAAGGAAGGCTGAGGCAAAATGATCAAGAGCCTGCGGTCAGCCTGGGCTACAAGTACAGCACTATTAAAAGTGGAGGAGCATAGAGAGGGGGGTCAAGAGGTCAAATAACATGTTCAGAGCAGATTGGCTCTTCAACAACCATGAAGTCTCCAGCTGTTTTTCCTAAATCTATCTGTCCTCTGAATACTAGCTTGCCCATTAACTCGATGCTTTGGAAACAAAGCCAAACTGCAGCAGGGCAGTGGTGGCGCATGTCTTTAGTCCCAGCACTGGGGAGGCAGAGGCAGGCAGAGCTCTGAATTCAAGACCAGCCTGGTCTACAGAGTGACTTCCAGGACAGCCGGGGCTACACAGAGAACCTATCTTGAAAAAAACAAAACCAATAACCAAACAAACAAACAAAAAACACCAAAGCATTGCAACCAGTGTGCTTTTACCAGCACGGGCTGAAGCCCAATCTTACAGCTCTTATTTTGAAATAATCACATAAAGAACCCACATACAGACAAAACTGTTCTAAAGGAATTTTAGACCAAAGTATTCTAAACTAAGTACCCTCCCCAACATTCTCATGAGACAGGTGGCTACCAAGCAACGTCACACCCACAATTGCAGCTGAGGAATCAACATCCAGAGCTGTCACTGACAGCAACACGAAAGCAACCCAGGGCCAGCTTGGCAGAAGTAGAGCCCAGCCCCCTACTGAAGTCTCACTTGATTCCTAGCCCCTTACAACCCCTGCCCACAGGCCCACCACAGGTGGGAAAGCTGGAGGACAGCCAGCTCTCGCCCAGCTTAAGAATTCAATGATCCAAGTTGCTAGGAAAGGCCTGACAGCAGACTCAGGAAGCGACCTAGAAAACACAGGGTGTTAGGCAGAAGGGACAGCCCAGGAAACAAAGGAGCTAAGGCTTGGCAGAATTCTCACATGTAACACATGTGTTACATTCCTCTAAAGGACTAGGGCACAGCAGTGTGAAAGAATGAACTGGATCCGTATTGCTACTGCTATGTCTGAAAAGATGCTGAATAACATGTGGAGCACAGCTAGCTGATAAAGAAAACATGGAAAGAGACTATACTAAAACTCCTCTGGTGAGTGAAGAAAAGTAGGAAGTGTAGGCTGGCAGCCAGGGAGCCAAGACATCTAAATTACTCACTAAGTTTCACTTATCTCATTAAAGAAAGGTTTAAATTAAGGTTATTGCCCCACTAACATCTAGCTATGCCTGGCACTTATTCAATTATCTGGCTACTTCTATATTTTCTACATAAAGAAAGCTCATGATGGCACACATCTTTAATCACAACACTGGGGAGGCAGAGGCATGTGGATCTCTGTAAGTCTGAGGCCAGCCTGGGATGCACAGCAAAACCCAGTTTCAAAGAAAAGCTGGGTAGAGTATGAGACCCAGACTATGGCATACCTCTGCAAGGAAGCTCTTGCCCAGAACACCCTGTGGGTTCAAAAACATTGTCCTAACCCATGTCTAAAACCAACAAACTTATGGCAATAGTCATTGTAATAAAATTTATAAAAATCAAAGGTATTACTTAGAACATGTTCAGCCTAGCAGTGGTCTCAGTAATTCTAGAAAGACCTAACTTTCAACTTTAACAAAAGTTGTTCTCAGTATAGGAGATGCCCTTACTTATCTAATGATAGCCACTGCTCAGGTGGGTGTGGTGGGGCACTCTTGCAATTGTAGTACTTGGGAGGCTGAGGCAAGAGAACTGCTATGAGTTCCAAGCAACCTTAGCTACAAATCACACACACAGTGTCTGTCTGTCTGTCTGTCTGTCTGTCTCTCCCCGCCCCCCAGTAGTGACAACACAGCCCATGAAGGACATGGCTGGCCTTCTATGTCTCTGCTCAACTGGATATCTCATTTCACCAATGTGAGAAACAGCACCATGCAGCCAGTCGTTAGGATGGATTCTGATTTGGTTTCCCTGTCACTGAAGAACGTAGTAGCCATTCCAGTGAAAGGAGACCTAAATGAAAAATATTTTCTAGTTCCCCTATCTCTGCTTTGGGAAGTATGCTCACTCTTCAAGGCTCTGCTCAAACACCTTCTATTTTAGAAAAAGCTGGGGAATACCTCCAGCCAGGAGAGAGTATTCATTCCTCCTTCCTCCTGTGCTCTAAAACAAGCACTTCCACACGTGTGTTTTGCAGCCTGACCCTGGCTACCAGGCTTCCCAACCCATTATTCATTTCCCATCTCTCCTTGCATATTTTCTCACATTTGCACTTTCCACACCTACTCAACCTACCTGAGACTCACTCTCTCCACTCTGGCCCACACAAATCAGTTACATTACCCTCCATCACTTAGTCACCAGCAGGTTCTAGGGGCTCCACCCTCAAGACAGTCAGAATCTGAGCACTTCTCACCTTTCATTGTTTGCTACTCTGGTCCACTGTACGTCTCGCCTGTTCTGAAGCCTAGATCATCACAGGAGTCAAAGAGCTCCCATACCTAGTCCAAATCATCAGAAACATCAGCCAGACCATTTAAAAAGCAAATCCCTCCAAACCCTACTCGTCCCCATCACAGCACAATCTCATCTCTCCAGCAGTTTCCCTGTCTGTGCCCTTAAGAGCTCATCTTACCCCTCTTTCACTCAAGGCACACGGTTGCTGTTCCCTGACCTAGGAGCTCACTGCCACCTGCCTTTCCCAGGGTTTAGAATATCTTCCCCTAAATATCTCAGGTTTATACAGTTGTATACAGGTCAACCTCTCAGCTCAAATTCGCCAACCACAGTAAAGTGGCTCCCCCAAGGTCCCATTTAAAATGGAACCCAGGGGTTAGGATGCAGCTTAGTGAAAGGGCACATGTCAAGCATGGGCAAGTCCCCAAGTTCCATCCCCAGAAGCACAAAATCTTTTAAAATGTAAAAGTAAAACATTTTTTAATTTTAAAATAAAACACATGAATAAAAATAAGTAAATCATTATTAATAAAAAGATAAGAACAGAGCTGTTCCCAAACCCTTTAACTCATGCCTGTCTTTACTTAGCATTCACCTCCAGCTGACTCGAGTCTGATTTTCCTCACTGGAAGATGAGCTCCATAAAAACTAAGGATTCCCCGGGTTATCCTCCACAGGAGGGATGCTATGGCATACTGCAGGCAGCAGGAAGTGGTGAGCTAATTGTCCAGTCTCTGGGCTCGACTCTCAAGCTATAGAGAGATAGGCACTACTGCCTCCCACCCAGAAGACTGGACCATTCCAGGGCCCATCCAGAACTAAGAGCAGTGTCTGTGACTGAGCATGCAACTGAAACCAACATGATGTATCTGGAAAGCTCAAAGGTGGGAGGTTCCAGAATCTTGAGGTCTACTGTACCCTCTTCAAACTAACTTACATTATTCTTCCAACACAGCTGGCGCACAAAGCAAGCTTGAAGGAGCCAATGAATGTTTTTAAACAGAACTCTCACGGTCACATTTCAATTAAGAATTGGTGGCACAAGCCTGTAGAAGGGGAGAGAGTTCAAGGTCTGCCTGGGCAGCTTAGTTACACTGTGTCTCAAAATAAGAAGTTACCCTTCCTCATAAAAAAGGGCTGGGGATACAGCTCGCTGGTAGAGCACTGGCCTAGCACATATGTGATCCTGTCAATCCCCAGCACAAATGAAAGTCTGTCAATTGTATTCACAATAGTTCAAAGTATGACAGCGGCAGGTAGAGTATGGACATAGTACTACATCAGTTCTGAAGGATATGTGCAGTTAGCAGGCCAGAAATTTAATGATTTAAATGGTCACACAAGTGTGATAATGAGGAAAAGAGAATAGATGTTTGCCTAACAGGACACAAGAACATTCCCAAGACACTGGGACACGTTCATGGGCAAGATGGTAAATCACCAAGGAGGAGTGGAGTGTGTTGAGTCTAAGGTTTCCAAGACAACCAGGTTGGCTGGAGATCCAGCCAGTCAAAAGAGCCAAAGAGCCTCCTGGAGCCAGAGAGCAGGCAGGGCACTATGTGGAAGGAAGAGGAAGGAATTACTAATGGGCAACACAGGAAAGGGCAGGCCAAGGAAAGCCTAAGGCCAGAATCCTGATACATGGAAACAGAAGCATCTGGTGAAAGTCCAGGAAAAAGCCAGTAAGTCTCCAGGAAAGCCAAGGACATCAGGTGCCAGAGAGAGACTAATGATGGAGAAGGGTCCACAGAAGAGTAAAGAGTGGAATGCAAAGGCAAAGAGAAGACACGAAGCCAGGTGTCAATCCCACAGTATCCTCAGCTGGCATGAAGGAAGACTAGCCAACTGAGGTGGAGGGAGGTGGGCTCTCTTCAGGAAAGGGCACCACAGGTGCATCTCGAACAAGGATGGAGGAGACAGGAGAGGAGAGGAAGGGCCTGGGGAAGAACTGCAGAGCAAGGAGCCCTGGGCTTTCCTGACAACACTGGGCCCATATATTAAGAGAGTGAGAGAGAGAGGGAGAGAGAAAACATGCCTTGGAACTAAGCAGGAAGAAGCAGGGAAGATGGTGTATGCAAAAGTCCTATGGCCAAAGAGAACAAAGGCTGAAGGGGTAAGATGACGCTGGTCAGATGGGAAGTGACAGCTGCATATCATTTTGTTAAAGGATTTAATCTTTATTCTACTGGCCATGGGGCGACATTAACCAACTTAAGCAAGATATGATCAGATTTGCATTTCTGAAAGCTGTACTGATGTGGAGAAAAAGACAGGCCCCAGACTGGAAGTTCTGTTAAGAGGCTATTAGTCTGCCAGAGGAAAACAAGCCCACCACTGAGGAAACAGAGTAGAGGGGGCCCATGGCAGTCACAGCCTCTCTGGGCTGCTCAACCGTGTATATGTGAGGGCCACTCAATAAGTTAGCAGAAAGAGATGAGGCCAAGGGCATGAATGGTACAAAAGGAAGAATGCCCAAGTGTCACAACTATGGATAAGTACCCACCATACATGTGGCATAGAAGGGTGACCTCATGCTGCCCTGAACCTGCTACATGTTCTCATGTCATCATTATGCAAAATGATACAGAACCTTCAGTTGCCCTCCACCTAGTGTTACTAGTCTCCAGGTAACTCACCTTGCCCTGCTCCTCTGCCCAAGGCTAGCACACAGGACCAAAGGGTCAAAGCTTGGCTAGGAAAGGCTGTGTGCCACCTGGAAAGGCCATTTACTTTAGATGGTACTTTCCGGTCACACTCATCTCTTCTGACTCACACTTTGCCAGTCTCTGCTAGCTGAAGAAATCTCTATCATGCATGAGCTCTGCTGAGACACCCAAGAGGAGGGCTGAACCATACCTTGCTAAGTCTAGGGTTTCTGGGGAGGTGGCTGTAAACACCAACAGAACCTGATGGGGTGCGCAGATCTTCACACAGAAGATCACTGCACACTCTGCAGTTAATAGCCTCTGAAGAAATGAACTGGCATTAGGAAGCTACTCTGGTCTCTTCCTGGACATCTAAAGGAGTGACAGGTCACTAGCCACTCTCCTGGAGTCTTCTCAAAAATCTGAATGGGGTTTTCACTCTTAGCAAAAATATGGGCAGGATTTGTGCCCACGATACTTCCATCAGTGCTCAAAGGACACAGGATTCATTAAGTGTGACTAAGCCATCTTTCTTGAATGGGTCATTCAAGACTACCCAGTGAAGGAGAGCATGCTAATCTTTGTACATAAACATTTAAAAATGTCAGGGCTGGAGAGATGGCTTAGCAGTTAAGAGAACTGCCTATTCTTCCAGAGGACTGGGGTTCAATTCCCAGCACCCACATGGCAGCTCACAACTGTCTGAAACTACAGTTCCAAGGGATCTGCCACCCTCACACAGAAATACATAAAGGTAAAGCACCACATAAAAATAAATATTTTTTTGAAGTCTGTGTTCTTTAATTCTCCTTTTTTTAATAAATATTTTTTAAAAAGATGTAAGACCTTCAATATAAAAGAAATTACCCTGGTGACCATTCATACTTCCTTCACTGCTATAAACCCTCTGCCTCACTTTGCAGAGAATGAGTCTGCGTGAACTAGCACTAAAGAACTATCTGCAGTGGGGATGAGAAAATATATATGTTAAATGTCCTTTTAATATCCTTTTAGCAATCAATTTTAAATAGTGAATATTTATTTTATTATTATATATAAATAACAAAAAATTTCTTATGAGATCATATATTTTAATGGCACCGACTCCATATACCCCATGCATGATGATGCCATGATTCTTCATCTTAAAATGCAAGGGAACAATCCAGTAGTGCCCATAGGGCCTCTTTCCAGTCAACAACAGCTTCTGTTTAAAAATGCATTTAACATTTTGAAAAATGGAAATTCTAGGAGGTATTTTATTACCACACCATTACTTTTTAAGATAATCTTGGAATGACTGTCAGGTTCAGTAACTCTGTTTCCAGAGCAAGGCTCTCTAAGCTACTCTTGCTTCTAAGGCAGCTGCCCAGGTCCCTGGGTAAAGGCTTCAAAGAACCAGTGAACAAGGGCCAAAGCTATCTGGGTATGATGTGCTGACAATGGCCTGAAAGGGCCTGAAATGATAGAAAACGAGGGGGCGGCTGAAAACCATAATGCAACTTTGTTTTAGCACAATTCAAGGCTTTTATTTTATGAAAGACTCCATGGCAAGCTTCATCCTGACTAATGGAAGCTGCGTTCTGTGTTCATCTTCTATTATCTTGCTGACAGCAGTGTTCCTTCCAGACCAGGTCACCCTTCAGATGGCAAAGTTTTTACCAAATGAAGGGAAAGACAGTCTGTCTGGGAGATAATTCTTCATCTTAAAATTCAAGTTTCTAGTTCTAACATTCTCTGGAACTTATTCCCTTGTTCCACCCCTAATTTTCAACTACTTAGCCTAAGACTGCAGGCGCAAAATACATCTTTCTGAATGTAATCTTTCAGTGTAATAAATAAAAGATGGTGTTAATGCTACTTAAGAGTCGGGCTCTTTAATAAGCATCAGTTCAGACTAATTACTTCAATAAATCAACACAGGGATGAAAAGTTACTAGGGAATTGCCAGGCTGCCGGCCACAAGCCCTCACTGAGAACAAGCCCTGCCTTCCAAGTACAAGGCCAAGGGCTGCACACATGTTTTCAGATTAAAAAAAAAAAAAAAAAGATAAGAGAAAGTTACCTTCTAGCTCATTTTTATCCTAGGGATATGGTTCCAGAAGTAAACAATACTGTCAATGAAGATTTAAGTTTGACTCAAGCCCAGTAAACTTAATGCCATTTGCTTTTTTAATGAGCAAGGTAGTTAATAATTAAATACATGAAGATGATCTATTCAGGATGGATTTTAACCACGGCCATAAAGAACTGTAAGTTCGCTACTGACATTTTGTTGTGCTATTCAGAAGTCTGCTGACCAGAGCTCCAACCCACTGAGCAAGCAGTGGAATAGTAATTACTGCCAATGATGACTGTAACCACTGGTTGGGAGATTGCTTTTAGTTTCTTCCCACCAATCTTAGATCACATGTCAACTTGATGACCTGAACCAGTGAGTCCAAGCCTGTTCTTGCCATACAAAAGATAGTTTACCCTCAAGCTTGGTGTGCTCTAGTGCCCCTGCCCAGGTACTCAACCAGCTGCTGACTTCCCAAATGCCATCACTTAGGAGACAAGGAGGCGTTGTATCTACACTGGGCTGGTGCCTCACCCCAGTGATGTAGTTAACTATTGTTCCCAACTAGGACTGATAGAAATTGGGGGAGGGGTACTGGCTCCTGGACAATGACCCAAAATATACAACACACCACTTGTCACAGAGGAGAGCTGAAGGAAGAGGAAGGAAAGACACAAGTTAGAGCTCCCAGGAAGACGCCAAAAGTGGACAGGCCTTAGAAGGCCTGGCACAGAGAAAAGAAGGCCATGAAGAGAACACTCCTTCCATAGACTTCCAAAGCCTTTCACTCTCTCAGGAAGTGCCCTAGTCTGAAAAACTTCTCCTCTAACTCCGTAAAGATCAGGGGTCTAGGCAAACCCTCGGCTTTGTGTCTTCCCTTCAGCCTTTCTCCTCTGGGTGTTTACTGCAGTATTGTGCTGGAGATAAAAGCAAGGGCCCTAAGACCTGGAGAAGACAGGAGCTCCAAAAGGAGACCAACAGAGCCAAAAACACTGAACCCTGGGGGTCCTGAAGAGAATGATACCCCAACCAAGGACAATGCATGGAAAGGTCCTAAAACCCCTGCTCAGATACAGTCATAGTGGGGTCCCTAGGAAGGAAAGCAGGGGCTTTCTCTGGCATGAACTCAGTGGCAGGCTCTCTGCTCACCTCCCCCTAGGGGGTGCAGCCTTGCCAGGCCACAGAGAAGGACAATGCAACCAGTCCTGATGAGACCTGATAGGCTAGAGTCAAAAAGAAGGAGATTAGGGGAGTGGACTAGGGGAAGAGCATAGGGGGAGAAGGAGGAGGGAGGCTGAGATTGGTAGATGAGGGAGGGGGCCACAGCCCAGATACAAATTTAATAAACTGTAATAAATGATAATAAAAAAGAATTAAAGAAAAAAGAACCAAGGGCCCTGCACCACTGACCCATATCATACTCCAGCCCTTTGCTTTTGGGGTTTATTTTGCTTGTATGTTTTCTTGAGATGTAGCCCAACTTGATCTTGAACTCACAATCTTCTTGCCTTAATTTACAGGCATGTATCACCATGTCCAGCCTATAACATTTAAATTTAACACAGCATACAAAATTTCCAGGATTATGACCAATACTAAATCCCATACCACCATCTCCAACTGTAGTAAAAGACCAATCATTCCCTGAATGACAAGGACATTGATTAGCTCACAAATGTAATTCATTTAGATGAACCTTAGAAATCAGAGTCATTATTCTGGATAACATGGAGACCAGTTAAATCTGAACACTCACCTGAAATGAATTTCCTTAACACAATAAGCCAATTTACTGGGCCTCTCATTTTATTGTCTCAGCAGTCAGCTTAAAGCAAACAAACCAAGAAACTAAACACCCAGCTGGGCTTGGTGGCACAATCCTGGCACAAGGGAGCTACAGCAGGATAACCAGCCACTCCTGAGCAGCCTGAAAGGCTAAGACTTCATCTCCAAGACAAGGACTCTGTGCTAACACATGGCTGGCCCTCACCATGCCCCCATCAGGTCTCCAACATCCACGGATACCTCTTGTAGAGTGAGGACATGTGGCCACCAAACCTCTGGACTATCTCCTTGGCAACCAGTGATGTTGGCTGGAGAAGTGTCACCTTCTTAGCACTGCCATCAACCCAAGGGTAAGAGAGCAAGGTGGCACTCAAGGTCACACACACTTAACTGGGAGAACTAGAACACAGCCGTCTGCTTCTCGGTCCGCACATCAGAGACAATGGTCTATGGAGGCTTCATGGCATCAACCCAAGGTAGGCCGGTCAAGTCATCATACCTGGTGGGTGTGTAGACCTGTGTACCAGCCAGTCTGGCCTTCTCTGCCCCCACCTCCTAACCACAGCATCCCCATGGAGCAAGACTTCAGCTTTGGGACCTCCATCCACACTATTAGCCAGGCCAGAGACACTCCCACCCACTTCCATGCTGCTGTCATTGGATCTTTTGAACCAGATCCAGGGACACTCTGTCATGATATGATGTCCCACACTCTGGGATGTTTGTCCCTCTATCCTCTGGATGTAAAGGACAAGAGGGTGTTGAGGGAAAGCAGGTTAGTGCAATCAACTGGACTTAAATTTTCCTGGGTTCCGTCACGTGGATATGGACCAACGGGATAGATGTGCCGTATCACGGGGAAGAACTTCAGGCTACCCCAGTGAAATCATGCTGGCAACTTGGCTTCCTTTCCCAGTCTCCTCCTCCAAAGAGCAGCACAGAAAGGCAAAGAGATGTCTCGCAATGAAGGTAGATCCTGACAACCCTTTCTAAGCTGAAAATACGTTTAAGTAAAAACACATTCGATCATTTCACCTTTCCGAACACACAACTGACCTCAACGTGCTCCAGACTCACATGAGCCTCCAGGTGCCCAGAACCATCTAGCACAAAGCCCATGTGATAATAATCTGCTATTCAAATACGCGTTGAGCCCGTAATACCAGCATTTGGAAAGCAAAGACAGGAGATCCATCTCAAGTCTGAGGTTAGCCTGAACTACGTCACAACTACATACCTCAAACAGAGAGGGCCAACGAGACAGCTCCGCATGTAAAAGCAATGGCTGTGCAAGACTAGAGATCCAAGTTCAATCCCTGGTACCCACACGATGGAAGGAGAAAAATGACTTCTGCAAGTTGCCTTCTGACGTCCACATGTTCACTGTGGCATATATACCCCAATACACAATAAATAAATGCAAAATGAAATAAATAAAGGCACGCGATGAGGAGTTTGCACTCACGTGCACACCCGCCACAGAGACGGACATTTTATAGCTATGACAGGACGCAAACACAAAAGACACTGCAGAGCTACAGCTAAAACTGGACTGTGGCTCACTGCTATGTGGTCACAGGAGATCGCATGACACCATTAACCTGGAAAAGAATCAGAATTCAAAACTCCAAATAGCTTCAGCCAAATGCACACCAGTTTCTCAACACCATCAGCCGAACCCTGTTAAGTGTGTGGGCAGGGGGGCGCTCTGGCAACTAGGATGCACTCTAAGCAGACGCGATTTTTATCTTAAAATGTTTGCGTATGTGTCTGTGTGTGTTTGTGCACTTGCGCCAGGGTACACTCGTGGGGTCAGAAAAAGACTTGTAGAAGTTGGTTCTCCTTTCATCACGTGGGTATGGGGACTCAACTCAAGTCTTCAGCCTTGACGGCCTTTACCTGCGGAGCCATCTCTACGGCCCAGTGTCAGGCTTCCTGGAGTTTCTGTCTTCAACTTGAGTCACTGCACACTCTGGAGGCAAGATAAACAGCCGCAGCCCTGAGGCCAAGAATCTGTGAGTACAATGGCTAAGTGTGTGGACTTCTGAAATCAGACCGTACCTGTGCCAACTAGATAAGAGCCGTGATCGAACACTACTTGCCAGCGGCAGAGACACGGGTGACTCTCACACCCCCAAATCGTGGGCACCTGTTGTGGGTGACATGTAGGCGATACACGGACGATCGGAGCAGCCAACCTGAAGTACACCTTCATAGACTCCAACTTCACCCTCCATAGTACTTACCACCAACTGCCACCATCTTTGCTCACAAGTGTGATGAGCTCTAAAGGCCTCCTGTGCCCAGTACGGTGACTCAAAACATGAAACGAAGCAAGGAACAGACCGGACGTGGTCCCTGTTGCCTCACCGCCCTTAGATTTGGTGAAAGGAAACATACATGCATACATACATAAATACGTGTGTATATACATATATACGTACATGTATGCATACGTACTATTACATGAATATACTCTGCATACATAGTTGTCTACAATGCACCTTTTTATTCACGTGTGCATGTTGGCATGTATAAAGTGCACTTTACACACAAATGTATACAAAAAGTGTACTACACAGAAAGTGTGCACAGGCTTCCCGGGCTGTAGTCCCAACAGCTACAGAAGCAGCAGTCCCGGGAACACTGAGAAGAAGGGGACTAAGGCAGACTCCATGCACTGACTTCACATGCATGCTTTAGGCGCCTGGTGCATGCGGGCCTCAGGCGGACAGCGTCCTGCCCTCAGGGCGCGTCCCTTCCGGCGCCGGGAGCTGAGTGACAGCTCCCGGGCCGGCCGCCCGCTTACCTCGGAACTTGAGTTCGTGCTGTGGCTCGAGGCTCAGGACCTGCTCCACCTTCGCCATGGTCCTCCCCGTCGGGGCGGCGGCGCGGGCGGGGGGCGGCGGCCTGGGTGGCGGGGCTCAGGGGCGGAGGGCGAGGCCGCGGTGCCCGGCGAGTTCACGGCACGCACACACGTAAGCACGCACGCACGCCCCGACGCACGCACGCACGTAGGCACACACGTAGCAGCTGCCGGGCTCCGGCAGCGGCCAGAGGCTCCAGCGGCGAAAGGCGGACTGCGCATGCGACTGATTTTTTGAGGCACTGCGCAGGCACAGCCCGGGCTGTGGAGGGCGGAGCTTCTGCGGCAGGGGGCGTGGTCTCGCTTGGCTTGGGAGGAGGGGCGGTCTCCATCCAGAGTGTTTAGTAAACGCCTGCGGGGAGAACTGTTGTTAAGTGCTTTACTTAATAATAATAATTAACAAGAATAAACTTCCACTTTCTTCCCGCACGTGTGGTGCCAAGCTCTGCTGAGCCTGAATATAATAAAGTACTTATTATTCTTATAAACGCAATGTTTACGGGTTAGTGATATGTGCCAGGCCTTGTGACAGTTCATAAATAACAATTATAACTATAATAAACTGGCAATTATTGTTTGCTTATTTCGTGCCACTCTGCTAAATACTTTCAGTAACTGTCATAAATAAAAGCTATTCTGCATTCAGCGCTCACCAAGCCTCAAAGCGCTCCACTGAACCATTTACTAATAGATACCATTTGTTTATGCAAGAAATATTTAGAAATACAATAATCGGAAAACGACCTGCTTCATACCTTGTTAGGACCTCATGGATAGACTAAATTGGTTACACAAATAAATCATGTCATTAAAAGTGTCTGGGCTCCTAGAGCTGTCTAATGCCCAAAATAAGCCCTCTATGGTCTTATTAGCATGTGACTAGTATTTCATTGTGTAACATACATATACTATGTAAAATAGATCTTAATAGCCTCCTCATAAAACATATATGAAATAAACATATATGAAGTAAACATGAGTAATTGTTCACCATGGTCTATTCTATATGACTGAATATTCATATTGTTCAGGCATTTCCCATGTTCTGCATCCTTGAACTTATTTCCATAATAAACGTTTTTAAGGGGAAATCTCTGTCTTTTAGCTTGTGCATCTATAGTCCATTTATATTTATTATACTTATTGGTGTACCTGGATTTATTTCTACCACCTTACCTTGTTTCCCTCATTAATGTACCATTTTCTTTTTGCCTCTCATTTCTTTTTCTTCTGAGTTGTTTTCCTCTCGGTCTATTCTTTCCTTTCATGGTCTGCTGCTGTTGCTTCAGTGCTTATTTTAATTTTTTTTAAAGTGTACTGAATTTTTGAAAGTCTAGCTTTTATAATATTTTGCCCTGCTTTTTTTAAGAACTTCAGCTCACTATAATAGCCCACTCCTCACTTATGTGCCTTCATTATTGTGCCTTTAAAGGATATACATGTTTTCCTCAGTCCCTGTTCTGTGTTTTGCCACACTATCTCTTTGCATTTGTCATACTATGAACTCTTTGGAGCTTTCTAAATTTGTTCACTGGGTATCTTTCATCAAGCTCAAAGCTTTTCAGTCAGTATTTTTCTTAATTTTACACCTTTTGCTGTTGTTAACTTATTTGCTTTGTTTCTGAGAAAGGGTATCTTGTATCCCACTCTGACCTTGAACTCACTATGTAGCTGAGGATGATCTTCATTCTCCTGCCTCCACCTCCCAAGTGCAAGAATTCCAGATGTTAGATATCACTCCCAGTTCATGGAGGACTGAAGCTGGAGTCCAAGGCTGCCTGCTAGCCAAGCATTGTACCAGCTGAACTATCGTCTCAGCCTCAATTTTATTCTGTTTTTGAAGTAGGGTCTTACTACGTAGCACTCACTATGACTAGAACTCACTATGTAGAGACCAGGCTGGCCTCAAGTTACTTTGGTTTATTAATTACACCTAACACGGGACTTCCAATGTGCCATTTTTAAGAGTGTAGCCCAGCAGTACTGACAACTTTCATGTTGCCTGCAACCAACCAGCTCGCCCATCCCCCAAACTTGTACCTTCAAATCTGAAACTCCACATCTCTTAAACAGTAAGGCCATGTTTCCCTTCCCCATCCTCAACTCTTGGGGAGCTATTTTCTGTCTCTGAATTTGAGTGTTCTAGGTACCTGGGGTGGGGTGGGGGTCACAATTTGTGACTGAGCTACTTAGCACTAAGATAGGACAGAGTGAGAAGCTAAGGAGATGTGAGAAGAGAAAGATCCCCTCCCCCTCAAACACACACAATTGGGTTATGGGGCTATAGATCCCATTGGACAGCACCCTTGTCCCTTTGAATGGTAGATGCCAGGGATCTGTTCATATACCTGTGAGGATTTACCCAATGCTCACAGAAGCTGTTAGGCTGGGTACAAAAGAGTGCTATAGATGGCTATCAAGAGGCATAAGATGAGGCCTGTGGTGATTGGCTCTGGACCTGCAACCTTACCGGCTATCTGGCTCTCATCATTGCAGGTCTGCTCATTCAGTAGTCTTTGGAGGTACAGCTTCTATGCAAGAACTCTCATTTACACAATAAAGCCAAAATTGCCCAAAGAGCTAATGTGTGTGTTGTCTGAGGGCATCTCAGACAAAGATTTACCAACTAACAACTGTGAGTCCTACCATAGCAGCACTCCTCTCTCATCCCCAGACTGGAGCAGTGTGCCTCAAACAGCCCCTTACAGCTTTACAAAGCATGATCCTGTAAGCAATCCAGCTCAGATATAGTGCTTACTTCATTTCAAGCTCTATTTAATCTTTGAACTTTGTAATAAATTGCCTCCATGCAACTTAAAGCCACAGGATCATGTACATTGTGGAGACACCTAAGTGTTGTCAGAGCACATGCTTAATGCCAGCATTCAGGATGCGGAGCCACACAGATCTCTGTAAACTCAAGGCCTGCCTGACCTATGTAGCGAGTTCCAGGGCATCTAAGAGAACTCTCTTGAGAAGCCCACACCCATGACTTGGTGCCATTTTTTCCTATGACTCTGTCTAAATACTTAATGAACTCATTGACTTTGCGTTTAGTCTGGCTCATCTTGAAATTCTTTTCAGTGCCATCATCAAGCATCTGGCTTCACCTGAGCAGAGGTCTCTAAGGGGGGAAGGAAGCTCTTCAGGCTGTTGGCAGCAGTGCTGGACTGTGTCTTCCTGCCACCACGGCTGACAGCATGATGTCCCTCAGGGCTCATCCATTGTGTAGCATATGTGACAATATTGCTTTCAAATGCCACCTCAGCCCCATCCTCTCACTCTTAACATCTGGAATTCTGGTTGGCATTTTTATTCATGATGTTTTTGAAACCGTGGTTGTTTTCCGACAGTAGCTTATAAAATGAGTTCAGTCATTACCAGAATCTGAAAAGAAAGAACAGGATGTGCTGAGATGCCTTCTATTATTCAGGAAACTTCTATTTGACCACACTAACGTGCTTGCACTCAGATCTATGTACAATGTCACAAGTATTAGCATAATACAGTTATTGCTGGGGCTTGTTAGACAGAGAATGAAGAAGGAAGAGCTGAATAGAGGGAGAGGGGAAGGCAGCCAGTAAAATAGTCCAACTATTGCATACCAGCCTTAATGTCTCTTAAGATAACACATCATCATCACCATTGTTATTATTATTACTTATTGGACTTGGTCTTGCTGTGTAGCTCAGCGGGCCCAGAACTCACCTCATAATCCAGGTAGGCTTCACATCTGTGCTCCACTTGCCTCAGCCTCATGATAGCGGCCATTGTAGTCTTGGACCACTGCCCTCATATCCATACACTTGCTTGGTCTGTTGTTTTTTTGTTTGTTTTTTTGTTTGTTTGTTTGTTTTTCTTCTCTTTCGGCACAGGAGGCTCTTGGATGTTAGTGTTATGTGGCTTATAGGCAACCCCTACCCCCAGCCTTCTGGATTCCATTCCAACCTCTCATCTTCATAACCCACATTCCAGATATATCTAGACCTTTCTTTTGGTCATTTGTTATCCCTTAGGCTGCCAGTAACAGTTTCAGACGGTTTTCCACTGGTCACTCTAAGTCTACGCGCTCTACTTTCTCCCTTTATATATGTACATGGTCGTGCGCATTTGTAACAGATCTCACGCCGTCCCCTCCCCCCAGCACAGTTTTACTGTGGGTCTCTTCCGCTGTTACTGCACTCAGCAGTTACAACACTCAGGTTAGTTTGGGAAGAGAAAGATCGTACAGAACCAGTGCAACTTACCACAAAGGCCAGTTCATAAACGGACCCACTGAGCAGGCAGCAGTTCAAAGGAAGGAGAATATTTTCCACAGAGTGCGTTGCTTAGTTACCCCTGAAGCACTGTTACAGAGGACAGCTTTGCATGGAAATCCCGCACCTTGAGAAGCATGCCCAGACCTGGGGACTGGACTTCCACATCTCTGCTCTCTGTCCCTCATCATCCACTGTCCATGACCATGTGTTGGTGGTCCTGTCCATGCAGCTATGTTCTTGTACCCATATTTCTGGTCCAAGCACCTGGAGTCATGGCTATGCACCTCTTCTCCGCCTATCAGCCTGTGCTCCGACTCAGCACCTGTGATCCTGACTCAGCACCTGTATTCCTGACTTAGCACCTGTGAGTCTGAATATGGGCCTGTTCCTGTTCCATACACCTGTGTTTGTTGCTATGCACCTGTGTTCCTATTGTCCATGTACCTGTGCTCCTGACCATGCACCTATGTTCCTATCCCACGCACCTGTGCTCCTGCCTATGTACCTGTATTCCAGATTCTCTCTGCTCTTGTCAACAAATCTCTACTCCGACTGTGCCTCTGTGCTCATGTTCATCTTTCAGCCACACTAGTAGACAACCACATATATTTCTTGAGATTATGACAAATGGTTATGTCCAATTTAGCTGTTACTATGCAAGCCAGTTAAATCTTGGGTGTGATTTTTCATCTAGGTTGAAAGGGTTGTTTTTCTATGGAAACCCTGTTTCTCTGGCTGTGATTTAAGCTCAAAGTACAAAGGCTGGGGCATGTCATTTGCTTCCCATAGTTGCCCCATAGCCTCAAAAGTAGCTGTCCCTCCCCAGGTCCTCCAGTCCTTAGTGCTTCATCACTACAGCAGCTGCAGGGCTCTCCACAACTTCTGTGGCAGGTGGAAATGATGTTGGTACCCAGTGTTACATGGGAAACTGGCTTTCAGGGAGCCGAAATAACCCCTGTTTGTAGTGTTAAATTTTCTGTAACATAAATATTCCTGCTATGACTTATTTTAAATCAACGTCAAGCAAACCAAGTAAAAAGCAGAAGTGTTTGGTTGGCTCTGATTAGCTGTGTGAACCCCTGCCGATGTCAGTTCAGCCAGGCCCTGTTCCTAAAGCTTCACTCGAATCTGGAGGAATTAAAAGGTGGAACTCCGGGAGATACTGCTATCCATAGAGGACCGAGTGGAAGAGATGGAATTCCGAGATTCTTAGTGAGAGCTCAGAAGAGCTTCGGGAGGTGGACAAAGTCTCAAGCAAGAAGTGCTCTCTGGCTAGGGGCGTATTGCTTGCTATTGTGTACCATTTTCCTGGGAAGATGTGAACAAACATTCATTCATACCAGATAGCACACAAAAGATAGACTAAAAAAAAAAAAAAATTATTCCACCCTCCCTCTGGCTACTTCAGCCAGTAAACCCAGTGAGTTTACTGGGTTTAATCACAGGAGCATAGATAAGGAGTTACTTTCAGGGACATGGGTGACTCAAGGCCACCCCAGCATGAATGACAACTCAAGAAAACTGTATTCCTGGAGCATTTTGCCCAAATTTTAGGCAGCCCTATTTAAGAGGCTACTCTCCTTCAGCAGCTTTTCAATGCTTCTATAACCTTATGGAGGGGCTTTGTGAATCTTATAACATTCTGACCTTCTTGAAACTTGTAAATTTCATGGGCTTTCTAAACCTTGTATGTTTTCTGAATCCTATGGGACTGCCTCCTCCTTCCAGGAGGGGCTGCTTCAATGTAGAAGGGTAAAACACACACACACACACACACACACACACACACACACACACAGAACATGTTACTTCTGGGACTATAGAAAACTTCAGGAGACTGGGAAAACTATTCTTCTGGATAAAGGGCAATTGCTAAGCTGACAAAGACAAAACATGAACAGCAAGTCTTTCCCATCCCCTCGCTACTGCTTTGATGTCTTCCTTAAGAGACTATCCTGATGGAACATGTCAGAAGCCTTACCTGACAAAAAATGTGTGTGTGTGTGTGTGTGTGTGTGTGTGTGTGTTAATTTAAGAGCATGTCTTGCTTTATAACTGGAGTTGATTTTGTGTTCTCCATTTCCTTGCCTCAGCTTCCTGAGTCCTGGACTTGGCATTGGAGTTACTGACAGTCGTGTAGCTAACCAGCCAAGGACCTCACAGCTTCAGCAACAACCAGCTGTGTTATTTCTCTCACACTGGCAAAGGGCTGATGGTGGTTCTCATTGCTGCAGTCCATCTTGTTGGGGAAGCCATGGTAGTGAGAACGTGAGGGAGCTGGTTTTATTGCATCCATAGTGAGGACCAGAGACAATTTCTGTTTCTCAGCTGGTGCGAATGAAAACTGTCGGGGGGGTGGGGATGGAGGGGGAAGCTGTGTGTGCAGAGACTGATGGGCTAGTTAGAACTTCAGGAATGTGGAAAGATTGGGATGCTGCAGGTCCAAAGGCTAGTTCTAGGTAGGCCTCTGGAACAAGCATTCCTTGTCTGTCTCTGTGTCAGAACTAACATCCTTTTGGAATCTAGTAACTTTGCCGACTTCTAGCTTCCACCAATCCAAGCACTAAGAATGTTATCACATGGCATCATAGGCCATCTTCCCCCATCTTACCGTACCTCCCTCTCTAATGTATCCACCAGTGGATTTTAAACTTGCTGTGATATATGACTCTCTTTGTTCTGTGAAACTACAAAAGCTTCATGAAACGGCTTCCACAATGAGACACAGAATTTGAGGTAAACTAAATCTATGTTCCTGGGCCATGGCCACTTAAAATAGCTCCAGAATAAATGACTTATTCTCCTTTAGGTTTCTTACTCTCTTTTGTGTTGACATTTGCTTTCTCCGTTTTCTTTGCTCCAGGACCCCAGCCCATGGGATGGTGCCACCTACATTTAGAGCCCTACACCATGTACCCAGTCAGAAGTTCTCTCATAGGAACACTCAGGTTTGTTTCCGTGGTGATTGTAGAGCCTGTCATATTGACAGTACTAACCACCATAGACACCAACTGCTAGTTTGGTGGTTGTTTTATTATTGTTGATTTTTAAAGTATATTTGTAGGTGTGTGTGTCTGTGTGTGCCTGTGTGTGAGTTTGTGCACATGAGTACAAGTATCTTCAGAGGCCAGTGGCATCAGATCCCTTTGGAGCTAGAGTTTCAGGTCATTGTGAACCCTGTGACATGGGTGCTTGGAATTGAACTTGGGTTCTCTAGAGGAAAAGTATGTGCTCTTAACTTCTGAGCTATCTTTCTAGTATTTTTTTAAAGACACCTATAGGCTTAAGAATTCTCTAGAAAGACAGTTTGTGGAGTGTTCTTTTGATCGTGGTTACCATTTAGATCATGGGAAAATGTTGGAATCCTGACATAGGGCCAGGAAACTTGAATCCCTGCCTGGAAAAAGGAAAAGAAAGACCTTTCAGGACATTGAGAGAGTAAAATGTGTGATATGACAATAGAAAAAAAAGCTGGGCACAGTGTGTACCCCTTTAATCCCAGCACTTGAAAGACAGAGGCAAGTAGATCGCTGTGTATTTAACATCAGCCTGGTTCACATTTTAAGGACAACATAGTGAGATCCTGTCTCAAATAAAATAAAATAAAATAAATAATAAATAAATGGAAAGAAAGCAGAAGGGAAAAATACTGAAGGTTAAAAGGTTTAAGGAGAAATGAGGAGCAGAGAGGTGGGGAAGAGGAAGGTCTTAGAGGGGGACAATATTAGCTACTGGGCTAATTCTTGTGACGTTTTGACAAAGAACGTGGTTCCTTTCTGTCACTGTCCTTAAAATTTGCCAAAGGTTAAACTGAAAAGTAATGGAATAATTTTCTTGGGGGAGGAGATGTCAAGATAGTCTAATATTGACCCTGTTTTGTCATTATTAGTAGTCAGTCTTATGCATGTCTCCAGTGAAAAAGAGCAAGTGGGGTCAAAGGGGCGGGGAAATGTACAGATTGAGGAGAAAAAAAAAGAGCACCAGAAAATTGAATATTGAAGCTAAGGCTTGTACTGAAAAAGGTAAGAGGATTAAGGGGAGGCCTGATCTGAGATGGAGAAAAGGTAAGGGGACCCCTCAAGACCCCACCTGGCCGAGCTCAGGAGAGACTTTTGACTTTTAAACAGTTGAGACTGTGAAAGACTAAGTACATTTTAATAAGTCCAGGAGCCTGTGGTGCCCAGGGAGGGAATGTAGTGGTTTGAATGAGAACGGCCCCCATAGATTCATGTTTAAATAGTTGGAAGAACTGTTTGTGAAGGATTAGGAGGTGTGGTCTTGTTGGAAGAGGTGTGTCTGTGGAGGCAGGCTTTGAGGTTTCGAAGGACTCAGGCCATCCCCAGTCTCTCCTCTCTCTCTCTCTCTCTCTCTCTCTCTCTCTCTCTCTCTCTCTCTGTGTGTGTGTGTGTCATGGTTGTGGATCAAGACATGAACTGTCAACTATTCAACTGTTCCTTCACTCCACCATCATGGATTCTAACCCTCTGAACCCGCTGTCTCACCACTCATGCTGCTAATACCAACCTGAAACAGAGTTGAGACTATGAAATTGTCTCTGAAACTGTAAGCCAAATTAAACCCTTTCTTTAAGCCAAATTAAACGTTTCTTTTATAAGTTGCCCTAGCCATGGTGTTTTATCACAGCAATAGAAAAGTAACTAAAATAGTGTTCATGGTAAAAATATTTTCCTGCTCTTCAGCTTCTGTTCTATGTTCCTTATAGCTTTCCATCACAAAGACAACTGAGGCTCTTGGGAAAAAATAAATGACTCATGGTCCCAGGGAATGGATACAGAAGACAAACCTGACATAACAGATGGAACCAGGAAGCAAGGAGGCCCTGAAGAACCAGCTGAAGGAGATCCTAATGGCCACAGCTTAGAAGATCTGAGTAACAAAATCACATGACATAACAATGGAGTTTAGCAGGAATTGCAAAAGAGATGTTTGTAAGCTTTAAGCCAGCCTGAGCTACATAGCAGACTCTGTCTCAGAAGTATATATATATCACTGGGTAAATGGTAACACATAATGACACTTGATGCCAAGCCTATCTAATGAGCTGAGTTTGATCTCTGGGACTTACATGATAAAAGGTGACAATTGACTCTAGTAATCTGTTTTCCAGCTTCTACCCCACCACCTTTACCCCTGCCTAACAAGAAATAAATAGTTTCAAAAACAAAACAAAATCTAAAAAGAAAACAAATAGACTTGTACCCATAATTATACAAATAAATGACTGAATAGAGCCTGGTTTCTTATACTATGAATTTGGCCTCATATCGGGCCAGGCAGCTGAAGGTGGAGTTAAGAACATTTTGGCAATAGTAAAGGATTTCTGAATTCAGAATCAAACACAAAAATGAGCCGGAGGTGTTTCTGGCTGTGCTGGCTCATGTTGCATCGTGGGGCTTCCCTTCAGCCTTGGTTCTGAGCTCAGGACACCCACAGTTTGCTCTGCTCTTTACACGCTGTCTCACCACTCATGCTGCTAATACCAACCTGAAACAGAGTTGAGACTATGAAATGTTACAACTTTCAATGTTTTTACTGTATGCACAAAAAAATTGTCTGTTCTTGTAGAAACAGAATGGTTTGATTAGGAAAAACAGCATTTAATATATTCAAATGTCACTCCTCAGCCTGTAAGTGCCAAATTAGCATACGTTTGGATTGTATCATGCTTAGAATATTTGATTTTAAAAATTGCTATCACACATGTGTATGTATGTATGTATATGTTTGATTATTGAAGACAGTTTTATGTAGCCAAGGCTGGCTTCAGACTGTATAGCTGAGGCTAGCCTTGAATTGCAGATTCAACCCTCTGAAACTGTAAGCCAAATTAAACCCTTTCTTTAAGGGTTTAATTGCCTCAGTCTCTGAAGTGCTGGGATTAGAGGTGTGTGCCACCAGGCCCTACAGAAAAAACAAATGAATAAATGCAAGGCTGTTTGACTCACTGGCCTATGTGTTAGAAGATTTGTTGTGGGGTGGAGGGGCTGCAGAGTTGGCTCAGTGGTTAAGAGTGCTTGTTGCCCTTGCAAAGGACCTGGGTTCAATTCCCAGAACCTACATAATAGCTCACAACCATCTGTACCCCAAGTTCTAGGGGATCCAATAGGCACACATGTGGTACACATACAAACATGCATGCAAGTAAGGTATATACACACACACAAAATAAATAAATAAATCTTTTAAAAAAAAGTGTTGGCTGTCAGGATGACTCAGCAGGCAAAGGGGCTTGCAGCCTAACCTAACTATATGAGATCAATTCATGGAGCCCACACTGTAGAGGTAACAACTCACACATGTTGCCCTCTGACTTCCACATGTTACTGTGCACACACAAGCATGCGCACACATGTGGATACACACACACATACACACACTAAATAAAGAGATGGAATAATGAAATTAAAAAATGATTGCCAGGTATAGTGGTGTACACCCTTGAATCCTAGCACCCTTGAATCCTCTGCCTGAAGCAGAGGCAGGCAGATCTCTATGACTTTGAGGCCAGCCTGGTCTACATGGTAAGTTCCAGGACAGCCAGAGTTATATAGTGAGTCTTTGTCTCAGGAAAAATTAATTAAATGAGGCTTGTCATAATGCCATAATGCCAGCATGAGGGAAGCTGAAGAAAGGAGTTTGCCCTGAGATTAAGTTCAAGAGCTGCAGATCAGTCTGGGCTCCAGAGAGAGATCTTGTCTCCAAACAAAAGGAACCACAAACATTGCTAAGTGAATTCTGACTTGAGATTAGGACAGAATTTCTAACCACTTTTGAAATGACCTCAGAGGCACTCCCACCATCTGATACTCTGCACTATGTAAAGTGGCATTCTCGGCACTGACAATTATAAAATCAAAGTGTAAATCTACCTGAAAAAACATTCTGCAAATACTTGCCCACTCTTTCATTCTTTAAAGAAAAGAAAACAAACAAAAAAACATAACGTGCCTGTGCCTGTGTGTGTGCCTGTGTGTCTGTATGCATGAATGCACACGCCTTGGCTCATCTGGAAGTCAGAGGACAACATTCAGGAGTTCTCTCCTTCCATCACAGAAGTTCTGGGGACAACTCAGGTTGTCGGGCTTGGAGTCAAGCACCTGCATCCACTGAGCCGCCTTTCCACTTCCACAGCTTAATTCTTTTTTGTTGTTGTTTTGGTTTGTTTTTTGTTTTTGTTTTTGTTTTTTTGATTCACAATGTAGCCCTGGCCATCCTGGAACTTACTCTGTAGGCCAGGCTGACCTGGAACACGCAGAGATCCACCTGCCTCTGCCTCCTGAGTGCTGGAATTAAAGGTATGTGCCACCACCACCTCCTGGCTCTGATTTAATTCTTAATGTAAAAAATAAATGAACACAATTATCTCAAAATCTAAGTTTGCTTTCATCTTTAGTAAATGGTAAAAACTTATATGTGTATCAAAGAGGTTTAAAAATACACCTTTTTATGGCTTACTTTCAGGAAAAGTTTGCTTTGCACACTTGCTTCACACACCTGCATATCTAGGGTCACATAACATTTCCCAAGTGACAAGGGGTTGTGACAGGTGACCACATCAGAGGCTCCTGCATTGAGTTCCAAGCGTGTACCTCAGAGGCTTCTGGGAGGAGGAGCAGGCAGGATTTCCTATCGCGTCAGCAAAGATTGAAACTAGCTACAAAGTAGCTTCACAGTGGAGGAGCCTTCTGCAAGGTCAAGATCAAAATCCACAAGCCCTGTTGGTAGAACATGCCCTTGGTGACAGGATGTGTGTGTGACCAAAAGGGCATCTTGCCCATCTTAAGAATGCACCTACATTCCCAGCTACTCCGGAGGCTGAGGCAGGAGCATCACTTGAGTCTAGCAGTTCAAGGCCAGATTGGCAACCTCTGTCATAAAATAAAATAAAATAAAATAAAATAAAATAAAATAAAATAAAATAAAATAAAATAAAATAAAATAAAATAAAATAAAATAAAATAAAATAATAAGAAAAATTGCTTTGAGTTTGAGGCCGGCCTGGCCTGCAAAGTAAGTTCCAGGAGAGCCAGAGCTACATAGTGAGACCTTGTCTTGACAAACTGAAGAACCCCCTACCAAGTGCTGGGCAGGGCTCCTGAGACTGTCAGGGGTCTCCATAGTGAAGTCTGAGAGGCTGGCACAGCCCGGAGGAGCAGAAGGAGACGTGCTAACTGATGGTTGTGCGAGAAAAGGACATCCGGGGACAGCTAGGGAAATTGGTGTAAAATGTGGAGCTCAACGAACAATAACATATTACTCGTGTTAATAATGGCTCATTAATTGTGATAAATGAGCCACACTAATGCAAGCTCCGACAATAGGGGAAATGGAGTGTTGGGTAACGGACACTCTCTATTATCTGTAACTTTTCTTTAACTCCAAACTCTCTCAAATTATGAAGGTCTCATTTATTTTCTCACTTCAGGGATGGATGCATGCCAGGCCAGGACTCCACTGCTGAGCCACACTCCCCAGCCCTGAAGAAGATAAAAAAACCCTTTTGAGACAAAGTCTCCTTGTGTAGCCAGACTGGCCTGAAGCTTGCAGTCTCCTGCCACAGCCCCTGAGGTGATGGAACTGCAGGCCAGCTCCACTACCCATGGCCTCAAATCTCTTTTTGATGTATTTATACGGGCACATGGAGGCCAGAGGGAACTTGAGGTATCATTCCTCAGGAGCTGTCCACCCTCTCATTGGCTTGAAACTCGCCAAGTATGCAGGGTTGGTGAGCAACAGGGATCTGTCTCTCTTTGCCTCCGCAGGGCCAGGAGTACAAGTACTCACCAATACACTTAGATTTAAAAAAAAAAATCTATTTTTCCACAATTTTATACACACACACACACACACACACACACACACCATGCTCTGATCATATTACCCCCATGAGACTCTTCTTCCTGAGTCCCCTTTCTACTCTTGCTTATTTATTTATTTATTTATTTATTTATTTATTTTTATATTACTTATTTTTTGTGGCCCACTGCACTTAATTATGGTTGCTTGCATGAGGATGGTGTGGGGTTGTTTACTTAAGCAAAGGAAGCTTACCAATGGCTATAACACTAAGAACTATGGCTCCCCTCTCACAGCAAACCTTAGTAGCTCCTTGAGGAGAAGTGGGGCTCTAGGTGCTCCTCCCCCGTCCATGATGGAGTGTTGATGGGCCCAATCTTATGCAAGCAGCCATTGTTGCTGTGAGTTCCTGGTTGTAACTGTCATGTCGTGTCTAGAAGATAGCCCTCCTCTCATCTCCCAGCTCTTACATTTCTTTCTACCTCCTTTTCTACAATGTTCCCTGAGCCATATAGGAGGTGATACAGCTATCCCATTTACACTTGAGCTCTCAACCGTCACTTCCTCTCAGCACTCTGAGCAGTTATGGGTCTCTGCATTGACTACCATCCACCATCAACAGAAGCTTCTCTGGCTAACCCTGAGCGGAAATAAGCTATGGCGAGGATCATACATACTGAGAAGGCCGTTTGACACCCTGCCCATTCAGCAGGCCAGCAATGGCAGATTCTCTTTATGACCTCTCCAGCCCTTGGCTTTTGATGGGGTTTACAGAGCCTGGTATAGATACCTCTGGTGGAGCAGGCCTCAAATCAAATCAGAAAGTGATTGGTTGCACATTGACACTCACACCTTTATTGCATCAATGGTCCCATCTTACCCAGCAAGCTGTTATTCCAGCTCACAGGGCTCACAGGTCTGTAAGACCACTGACTTCTTGCCTGGCCCCCACAATGGCACCTTCCTAGCTTCCCTGCCTCTTACGGGCACTCCAAGTTAAACACAGATTTAAAAATTCAAAGCTAGGATCTTCCTATGAAAGAAAAAATGTAGTGTCTGTCTTTCTGGGCCTGGGTAACCTCACTCAGTATATTTTCCAGTTCCATCCATTTTTCTGTGAATTTGCTTTTCCTTTCCAGCTGAGTAAAACCCGTTGTGTTTGTGTCACATTTTCATTACTATTCATGGGTCGATGGACATCTGGGCTGATTCCAGTCCCCAGGTATCATGAATGACAGCATGAACATGAGTGTTCCAGGGTCTCTGTGACAGGATATGAGTCCTTTAGGTAGATGTCCAGAAGTGATAAAGCTGGGCATTGGGCAGTTGTGTCATTTTCTGAGAAAGTGCCACACTGGCTTTCTTAGTGGCTGCCCCACTTTACACTCCTACCAATAGTGAACGAGGGTTGTTTGCCTTTTCCTACATCTTCACCAGCACTTGTTATCATCTGTTTTCTTTATAACAGCCATTCTGGCTGAAGTGAGACAGACTCTTGGGAGTCCTTTTCATGTGAATTTCCTTGACTGCCTGGGCTTTTTAACCCACTTGCTGGGGACTCAGCTCCCGTCCTCATGCCTGTGAATGAAGCCCTTCCCTGGCAGCCATCTGCCCACCGCCTAAAAATGTTTTTCAATTGCATTTCTAGTCTCCTACATAGTATTCTCTGCAGGCCACTTTGTGACCATTGCCCTGTGACAGCTGAACCCTCAGAGATCCCAAAACAACCAACGCTGAACCATGTCAAGGAGACAGGTGACTGCTGAGTTGCTATCACTGTCTTCAACCCATTTTCTCCTTTGGAAAAGCCATTGTCATTCATTTTTACTTGTCTAAGATTTCTGTTTGTTTGTTGTTTTCTTTTTAGAGATAGGGTTTCTCTGTGTAGCCTTAGCTGTGTAGCCAGACTCAACTTGTACACCAGGCTGGCCTCAAACTCACAGAGATCTGCCTGCCTCTGCCTCTGCCTCCCAGAGCGTTGGGATTACAGGCATACACCACCACACCGGCTTGTTTGTTTTGAGACAAGGTTTTACTCTGTAGCTCAGACTGGCCTGGTCCATGCTCTATAGAGCAGAGTAGCCTCATAGTCTGGGTAATCCTCCTGCCTTTTGCCTTTTGCATACTGGAATTTGCTACTGTGCATGCTTGCCTTCATCTAGGTGTTAAGTAAGACTTTAAATAGAATTGCATGTGTGCTGTGTATTTGATGTGTGCGTGTGTGTGTGTGTGTGTGTGTGTGTAGGTCAGAGGAGAACCTTATGTGTTGTTCCTCATCCTCCATCTTCTTTTGATGAACAAGAGTTTCTAGTTCTCTGTTTCTTGTAACAGGCTGTCTGGCTCATGAGCTTCCAGCAGTTTTCCTGTCTGCCTTTGCTCTCCCTGCAGAGGCATGCTGCACTCTTGCACCTGGCTTTGTACAGGTTTGCAGGACCTCTACTGAAACCATCAGGCGTGCAGAGCAAGTGCTTTACCCACGGAGCCCTTAAATGGGATGTTTTCACCACCGCTCCTGTGTCATGTTTATTTATCTGGCTTGTTATTTATTGTTTGCAACGCTTCAGAATCTCCTGTTTGAACAGCCTGCAGTGCATACATTTATTGTGTTTATTTTATTCTATTTTTGCAGAACTGGGAATTGAATCTAAGGTCTTGTGCCTGTAGACAAATGCTCTTGCACTGAGTTACACCCCCAGCAACAGTAGAGGAGATGTGTTTAGGCCAAGCTGCCAGTGAGAGTTCCCTTGAAGAAAAACACCAACATGATTACAATCTGTGATGAATGACAAAACAGATGAAAAGAAAACTGAAAAGAATAAATACACTTCACCTCGGAGTCTTGGAGAACTACATGCTCAGAAGATGTTTTAAAGGGGGCTTAAAAATCACAAGAAATGACTGAAAAGATAGCAGGCAAGGGTTCTTGCTGTGCACACATCACATGCATGTACTCGCCCTCATGTGTGTAAACACACACACACACACACACACACACACACACACATTCTGCATGGTGCACAGAATGACCTATGATACCTGTGTTTTCAGTTTTGAATGAGTGAGTTTATTGAGTGTACAGCAAACAGAGGTGCAAAAACAAACAGCAAGGAGCAGATAGAGAGGCAGCAGAGAGACAGCAAACACCATGGAGCCAGGAGCTTACAACATCCAGCAGAGATGACTGGAGTGGCTGGACGGAGAGCAAACAAAAGGTAATGTCATCAGATAGGGGCTTACAGCACCCAGCAGAAATGGACTAGAGAAGCCTGGTGAGGCAGCAGCTGAGTTTTGGATTGAGAGTCTGGGCAGAGCACAGTTCTCTTTCTCTGAGTTCCCCCTTTTACTGCAATATTTTTATATTGTGGAGCAAATAAATGCAATTTTTAAAAATTTTACAAGATAAGCCAGTTACAGTGGCACATGCTTTTAAACCCAAGACTTGAGAGTAGAGCCAGAAGGATTTCTGTGAGTTCAAGGTCATCCTGGTCTACATAGAGAATTCTAGGCTAGCCTGGTCTACACAGGGAGATCTAGGATAGCCAGATCTATATAGTTAGACCCTGTCTCAGGAAAAAAAAATTACAAGAAAGGTCTTACTGCATGGAAAAGACAGGGAGGGGTCCTCCAAGCAGACCTGTGCAAAGACCCTAGGGTTCAGGAGATTCCAGCAGACCTGGTTGAGGGAAACGTAAGGATAGCCATCACATTTAGTCAGCCCTACTGTGTGTCAACTGGCTTTAGGTGGTTGCTTGAACACACCAAACCATCCACGGCCTGAGATCACTTCTCATCTTACCGCTGTGGAGTGAGTCCTGAAGGCTAGGAACTGGGTTTGACGAGGGTGAAAGCAAGATGCTGGCAGGCTGGCGCCTGTCTGAGCCTTGAGGACACTTCTGTCACCACCTTCCTTAGTTCATAACTACCTTTTCCATGTGCAAAGCCAGGCACATAGCTTCTTGGAATCTTCTGTTGTCCACATCAGAGCTCTGTTGGACCCTATGCATCCATCCTCCATTGCCTGGGTCTTTCTTTGTTGTCTCACCTCTGAGTGTGTGTGTGTGCATCCGGCATGTGCATGTGAGAGAAAGAGAGAGACATGGGCATGTTCCTGTGTGTTCACAATACACACATGTGCAGGATGTATGTTTGTGTATGTGTGTGTAGGCTAAAAGGACAACCTTGAGTGCTATTCCTCAGGCATCACAGCTCCAGTTTTGGAGACAGGCTCTCTCATTGTCCTGGAGCTAGCTGAAGTAGACAAGGCTGGCTGGTCTGTGAACCCCAGGGAGATATGTGTCTTGATTCTGCTAGTGCTCACACCACAGACATGTGACTGCACTCTGCTGCCCCTTTTCTAATGTGTGTTCTAGCTGCCTGTCTTGGTTAAGGCTTCTATTGCTGTGAAGAGATACCATGCCTGTGGCAGCTCTTGTAACTGAGGTGGGTGAAGGGGAGTGATTTGGGCATCACCACAAGGCACACCAGCAATGAATGGAGTTGTGCAAGCCAAGTCTGGAGGTCTGGAGTGTCCTCTGGGTCAGGTGGCACTCGAAAGGCTCTGGGTTCCAACTGCGCCCTGGCTGTGCGGCTGATGAGGAGGCCAGGATGCTGAGCCGAGCAGCCCGCTAGAGCTGGGAACCAAGGCTCCTGTTACTCCAGTGGGTTTTAGCCTTAAAGATTTAACCTTCCAAAGAGAGAGAGAGAGAGAGAGAGAGAGAGAGAGAGAGAGAATGAAACGCTGAAACTCTGGCTTTGGAGATGATGTAAAGTAATGTGCATTGTTCACCAAGCTGCAGTGCTTTAAGAACACTTCTTAAAAGGCAAAGTAAACACTTTCATTTTACCTTCAAAAAAAAAAAAACAAACAAAAAGATTTGACCTTTCTCCTCCATATTTTCCCCTTCTCCTTTCCCAGCCTTTCCCCTCCCCTTTTTCTTTTTGTGTGTGATGATGAAGATCAAACCCAAGACCTTTTGCGTGCTAAATATGCACCCTACCACTGAACTGCATCCCAGTTCCACCCAATACCTTTGTGCAGATAAGTGACAGACAGACAGACAAACAGACAGACAGGGTTGGGGAGGTGCCTCAGTCAATAAAGTGCTGTCTCTGCAAGCATGAGGACCTGGGTTTGATCCTCAGAACCCACATAAAGAAACCTAGCACAATAGTACATGCTTGTAATCCCAAAGCTGGGGCATAGAGAGGGCCGGATTTCTGGACAGACTAGCCTCGTAGGTGGGCCCCACGTGCCAGTGAAAGGCCCTGTCTAAAAAGTCAAGGTAGATGGCGCCTGAGGAATGACACCCGACATTGTCCTCATCTGTCCCACCTTTTGCGTACCTTCCAAGGCCCATTGAGAATGGGCACCTGTCAGGTGACAGGGCCACAGAGTCATTCCTGGGTCTTCCACAGCATCGTGTGGGCTTCTTCCTCCTGCTTTTCCATCTGTCTCTCTGGGTAGAGGGCTGGAGCTTCACCTGTCCCCAGGCACCCTTTTTTCCCTGTGGCTCCCTTCTCCTTATGATCAATTTCCTGTTCTGAGTTTAGAAGGCCAGCTGTGCTCCTGGCATGATCCATGTGTTAATGTGTGCGTGAGTTTTCTTGGCAAGAATCTGGCTGTTAACTTGCTGGTTTTCAGTCATGCGGACCCTAGAGGCCGAGCAATGTTGCAGAGGCTCCCAGCTTTGACCCTGTGTGTGATGGCTAAAGTGTCAGTTTGAAGGGATCTAGAACTACTAGGAGACAAACCTGTAGACAAGCCCAGGCTGGTGTTTGTGACTGGGTGAGTTGAGAAGGGGAGACCCATTCTGACTGTGGTCAGCACTGTTCCCTGGGCTGGGGTCCTGCGCTGATTAAATGAAGAAAGTGAGTTGAATATCAGAAACACCTCTTTATGCTTCTGACTATGGATGCAACATGACTATCACAGCTCTGCCATGATGGACTGCACCTACAAACTGAGAGCTAAAATAAGCCCTTGCTTCCTTGGGATGCATATGCTAGACATTTTGTAATAGCAACAAGACAAGTAATTAATGTACTCTGGGAGCATGTGTGGAATATTCCTTTGTGAACAGCACCCCTTTTTTTTTTGACATCTACAGTGTCACTCTACTTTTAAAACACCTCCATGCTGACCGAGGGGCCCAAAGACCTTGTTGGATATTCCTTCTCTTTCCCTCCATGCCCATCATCTGAAATAAGTTTTTGTTCTTCACTATTTTTACATCTACAGAATACCTGTGGAGAAAGCCCAGTATCTGGGCATCTCCTCCCCGCAGTGTTCCCTCATGCTACCGTTTCGTACCACCCTGTCGTATTTGTACAAACTGAGGAGCTAACTCTGGCCTGTACCACCAGCCACCCTCCAGACTCTGGATGCCAGTGGTTTGCCTACTAACTGTGCTGCTCTGTTGCAGGATCCCAGCCCACACGCTTACAAATGTCTCTCTCGTGAAGATGCCCTTGGAGCTGACTGCTGGATAGGGTCGTCATAACAACCACAGCCGCCCACCGCATCCTGCAGGGGCTCTGGCTGCCTGGGAGCTTTCAGCCATTGTGCAAACCTCTCAGCAGACCAGGACGCCACTCCAGCGTTTTCCTTGTTGCACACATCAGGAAACTGAGGCACAGAAAACTCCCCAAGTTGGCCTGTGGAAGTGAGAACCTGAGAGCAGAGGCTGAGGACTGGCTGTGATGGGCTGCAGGTCAAGAGGGAGCATTTCTCAGAAGTAGGGGATGTGCTTAGGTATTATTTGAGTGTCTTCCAGGAAATGGGCTCCTGAGGGGACATCATCTTTGTGTGGTTTTATGGTGGCAGAATCTCATGCATACAGCCCAGGCTGCCTTAAAGTCATTATGTAACCAAGGCTGAATTTCAACTCCTGATCCTCCTCTGTCCACCTGAGCACTGGGATTACAGGTTCTTATTTCAGTGGGTGGAGAAGTGAGAGAAGGAACGAAGAAATGGGGCTGGGGATATGGTCCAGGCAGTAACAGTACTTAGATGACACCATGAGGACTTGAGTTCAGATCTTGGTGCCTACATGAAATGTTAGGCAGCATGACCTGTGGAACACAACCATAAACTCCACTGTGGCTTGCGCGCTGCAGACCTAGCTTTAGGTTCATGAGAGACCCTGTCTCAAGGGAATGAGGAGGAGGCGGGGAGCGTCAGAGCAGGACACCTGACATCGTCCTCTGACATCTGTGTGCACACACATGTGAGCACATACACACTGTACACACAAACACACCGACAAACACACAAACATGCATAAATGCTCACACCCCCACACACATACACACATATAGAAGAATTGAAGGAATGAAGGAGAGATAAAGAGTTAGTCCCTGTGTCCATGTCCCCTCCCCCCCCCACAAAAAAAATAATTACCATTTATAAAGAAAGTTTCAACCAGCCTGGAACAATGTAATACCAGTAGGTGGGGAGGGAGAGGCTGATAGAGCTCTGTGAGTTTGAGGCCAGCCTGGTTTAAAAAGCAAGTCCAAGGCTACACAGAAAAACCCTGTGTCAAAAAACAAAGCAAAAAGATCCAACACTTCTGGGACTAAAGTGTCAGCACAAACCTGTGCATAGTGGTTGCTTGATCCTCAAAGACTTGTCTACTCAAGAACAAGCCTAGATGGGCTTTGTGTTGACTGCAGCCATATGCTTCATAGACTCTCAAAAGAGGGGTGCAGCCACGTGAGCCACTCATGAAGCCCCCTCAGATCTGGGCAGGGCTCCTCTTCAGCTGAGGGTCTTGGTGGTCTAGGTGGCTTGGGCGACTGTCCAGAAGTTTAGGGCTCTCTTCTGTCTCTGAAAGGAAGCTCTTCCCTAGAGCCAGCTTTCTTGGACCTTTCCTGCCTGACAGAGAGAAAGCAGAGGTGGATTTCTGGGCCCCATCTCTGTGCCTTGCATGTAAAAGGTGTTCAATAAATGTTTGATGAATGAACGAAATAATGTAATTAAGAATCAGAGAGGGCGGGGTGGAGGGAGTGAGTCTTTCAATCCTTAGAATTTGTCCCCAAGCACTCAGAAGGCCACATTTGCATACAAATAATTGATATTCTAATTACAAATCATTCCTATTGATTTATTAAGCAGATCCCCAAAGAATCTCCAGATGATAATTAGATTCTCTCTCCTTAGGGGTGAAGGCGGTGTGTTTACCTCTGTGGGCCGCCCCCACCCCTGGGCAGCACGGCAGAGCTTCATGATAAATGCTCTGAGCAGCAGCAAGCGAGAGAGCATGGGCGTCATTGCAGAGAGAGGTCTCAGGGCTCCAAGACTGCTACTGTGTTGGAGAGCACAGGCTGTGCCCACATGTGTGTCTGTGGGTGGGTAAACCCGATGACCTCACTCACGGCGCTGATGTTTGAAGGGACATGTGCCCACAGGGAGTAGAGAGACCAAGGGCAGACAGGCAGTGGGATAACCTGACTAGTGCCTTGAAGTGGTTGGGAGGGGGACAAAGACCTATCCCCACTGTGTGCCCCTCCTGGTGACAAGCTAAAGGCATGACAATAATGCACAAAGGCTTTAAGGAGAATTACATAACCAGTGTGAAAATGCACAGTGAGAAAAGCCTCCTTGGTACACAGACCAGGAAACTGAGGCACAAGGAGCTCCGGGAACTTGCCCAAGAGGAGTGAGAGTCATTGATCTCACCGACAACTGTCACTCAGGCCTACCTATACCTTTTTTTTTTTTTTTTTTTTTGTCTTTCATCTCTTCTGTCCCAATTGGATGGCCAACCCATGGTCTCTGAAAACAGCTGCAGTGTCCTGGGGTCCTCAGCCTTTGAAGGGCGGCTGGGCTCTTGGAAGTCCAGACAAACACACATACATAGAGAAAGGAAGGAGAGTAACCAGACACAGGTCATGGCACTTTCAAGTTTGCTTTCTCCAGTCCAGTCTTTTTGCTCCTAGGAACACTTGGATCACTGCTCAGTGGCTGCCACCACTCTACTTTTCTATCCAGGGTTAAAACTGGGAGCCCAGAGATGATGGAACTAGAACCAAAGCCAGGCTGCAGCAGCAGGAGGTCCTGTCATGTTCTCTGAGAGCAAGAGTGGGTGCTAGCTGCTCCAGCCCCCATCCGTCCTTGCAACTAATACCCCCCTAGGACAGGCTGCTTTGGCTATTGGCAATGCTTTGCAAACAAGGAGCCCTCTGACATTCTTGTAGGTGTGTGGGTTGGTGCATAACTCTGGGCATTCTCTGGGGAGGTGGTAGTGAGAGAACACAAGAAATGGGGTACAGGGATAGGAGGCAGGGTGGCAGAAAGGGTAGGATGGAGAACTTTATTCAGGCATAGACCTTGTGAGGATGTGGGCCAACACTTTGCATGGACCACTGAGGGCAGATAAGAATGAGCCGGAGGAGTGTGCTGGTACACAATTTTAATCCCAGCACTTGGAGGTAGAGAGAGATGGATCTCTGTGAGTCTGAGGCTAGCCTGGTTTACAGAATGAGTTCAAGGCCAGCCAGGGCTACACAGTGAGACCCTGTTTAAAAAGCAAAACACAAGTGAACTGATGGCTGTCACTGAAATGGTAGCATCCCTCTATTAAGCTGCGAGTTTGACATTTGGACCGTGCTTTGTCTGGGCCTGGAGGTGACTGGTGAGGAGTCTTGCTTTTATCTTGACCATCTGTTAGGCAGGTTGGTCCTCTGTGATGTCCATTCTGTGCATGTTCTGTGGGTCAGAGCACAACACAGGCAGCTGGGGCCAGCAGGGGATGTTTGTCTTTCAGTGGCTTGAGTCTCAGTTTCATCCCTCATGTGGAGGGGAAGAGAGGAACACTTGAGGAACTCGAGGAACAGTGGCCACATCACAGGCACAGGACACAGAAGGAGCCTCACTGTGGGGATTTCACCCATCTACTGACATCCCTCAGCATGGGGAACAAGGGAGGCGGAGCTTTAAGAAGTAAACCTAAGTGGGGCCTGTTGTGCCCCTCAGGACGAGTTGTTGCTAGTGTCAGTCATTTGTCAGTATGTGAGTTTTATCAGTTCTGGTGGGTACCACCCTGGGTCCCAAATACACCATCAGCATCCAGGCACCAAGGCATCAAGAACTATCTCATCACCATTAGCCCCGAACTCTGAAGACACTCCTCCCTTCACAACCTTTAAATACTGTTAAACAGAAGCAGATGATTCTTAACTTGTAGCATCAGAAACCACAAAGAGAAGTAAATATCTTGTTATTTTCTTCTAGGGGGAAGGGCCCACAAAAGAGCTGTCTCCCTTTTCTTTATTTCTCAGAAGCTTAATTCCCTAGGGGGGGCCCTGATTTGTTTGTGTTCTGATAATGCATGGTGTCTGTCTGGACTCATGAAGTCCTGTCCTGATTTCTCATTTATTTATCCCTCTGAGCCCGAGATGTAGGACTCTGCAGCGGCAGGGATGTTTTAACGTTTGACAAACCAAATAATAAACGATGATGGATCAGCACAGGAGAGATGGTACCAGGGAGGGGCGGGAGGCGACCTTCAGCTCCCAGTGGCAGTCAGCTGCTGTACCATCTGCACTGCTCACAGGGCTCCCGCCTCTTCAGCTGTTCTGTCCCCTCCTGACTCCTCTGCTCCCCCGCTCCGAGCCCCGGGTCTCCTGACGACACCCCTCCCCTGATCCTGTACTCTCTTACAGAAAAAATATTTTGTCTCTTTTCTCTGCAACTTAAACATTTGTCTTTTCTTCATTTTGTATTTGTGTGCATACACTGGCCTGTGTGGGTGTATCTTAAAAAAAAAATGAAGACAGCATTATGAAAAATGAGGACAAGCTTTCATATTGTTTAGGTTCATCTAGAACAATAAAGAAGTGCCCCGGCGGACCAGCGGTGGAAGAGGCAGGTACCTGCTGTAACAGGGCTCTGTTACAAGCAATTGCAAGTAGGGCTGAAAACAGAATATATATAAATTACATCTATATGTATACATACATAAGTGGTGCGGTGAATGATGTCGTTTGACAGAAGCTTGGTTTCCCGTCATAAAGTTTGCAACCTTCTCATTTAGCAAATAAAGCTATCCACCAAAATCAGATGTGGCGCCTCACATGGGTAACGCCTAGCACTTGGGAGGCAGGATTGTCACAAGCTCAAAGCTAGCCTGGGTGACACAGTGAGCTTCAGAATAGCGCAAGCTAGAGTGTGAAGGACTCCCTCCCCATGAAAAATTACACACCAGATCACAGAAGGGGAGCCAAAAGGCTGGGTGTGCTGGGGCATGCTCTAATCCCAACTCCTGGGGTGAAGAAGCAGAAGGAGCAGGACTTTAAGGCCACCATGAACCCTACCTCAAAAAAGAGAAGAGGGGACTGTCTATATTAACCGTTCTAAAATGATGTACATGCTTTAGGCGATTCCCAGTCTGGGAGCCAATGGGAAAGGAACTTGTACTTGATGGTCTCTGAGATGAATGACTTGGGTGGTTTTCCTGCAGGGGCTTCGCAGCCAGCTAGATGAAGGATATTGCTTGCTAATGTGGTGAGTCCATGGATGTACTTGGGTTTTGAGATGGTTTCACTATGGGGGACAGGCTGGCATGGGATTTATTCTGGAACTCAGCTGGCTGGCCTTTAACTCTTGGTAATCCTCCTGCTTCAGCCCCCCAGTGCTGGGATTACAGCTAGACAGCCCTATGTGTGGCTCTTAGTAGGACCCTTCTGTTGGCTCTGCTTGGTTCTTCCTTGCCTCAGACTGTCAAAATTTGGGGGAGAAGCAGGTGGACTTCATGTCATCCTCAGAGAGGTGTCATGGGCTTCTTTGTGTGCTGCCCTTTCTGTAGCCACCAGTTTGCTCCTGACTGTTCATAAGCACTGCCTCTCATCTACCCACATGTCCACTGCCTGTTACTTTCAGGAGGAATTCAAGAACAGGAAGGAAAGCCCACTTGGAACCTGATTTTCCAACTTGTGGTTCATTAACAATAAGGTGTGTGAAAATTCAGGTGAGACACACAGGGTAGGCTATTTCATGACTGGGCAGCCTGGGTCCCCAGGGCTGGTTCCAACGGCAACTCAGACTGTTGACAACATTCAGATTGTTCCCACCAGGCTTAAGACAAATATAAACAAAATAGCTCTGAAGTTAAAAATGTGTTCTTATTTATATGCAAACAAGGCCTGACCCCATCACCTGGGTGGGCTGGGGGTCTCCAGCGTGGATGATAGTATACCACAGGGCCCCCACTGTCTCGACAAGGTGCATTAACCCCAAATTAACATTCTCAACTCCTTAATTTTCTCCTTAAAAAATGTCCTTTTCTAATGGAGTGGAGCCCTGGTAGCTTTTCCATTTTCTTTTTCATATATTTGATTTCACAGAGGCCTGAAGCTCTGTTCGACACTAAATATTAATAAAGAGAAAAGTGACCCCCTGCTCCGCTTCCTACCCCATTAGCAGTGGTATCAGAGACTGCTGCACCTCCGCGCACACTTCGCAAAAGGTGGTCTCTGAGTTCCTACCTTGTTTCCTAGGAAACGCTGAAAATAAATCTAAAGTGACTGGAGGTCTGATTAAAATCATAATTAACCAAGTGATTCATCTTGACAAGGTGTTGGCTGTAAAGGTCCCCCACACACTTCTTGCAGGCTCAACCAGCACTACAAAGAAAAGTGGTAATAGAATACTCCCAGAGAGTAAGTTCTAGAAGCCTGCAGATGCCTCGCTTCCTAAACACAGCTATTTTCAGTGGAGAATCAGGACTTTGACCATTATTATAAGACCACCACCACCCTCCAAACTTAAAAGATCCATGTTTTGTAATTTATCAGCTCAAAGGAAATACACTTAAGTTCCAATGTAAAGAAGATCTACCTGCAAGCAATTCTGAGGTTGCCAAGAAACCTGGACAGGCAAACCAGCTGCTGTGTGCTTCCAGGCAGGCAGCCAGCTGCCTGTGAAGACACAGGCCATTGTTTTGTGCATTTAAAACATCCTGCTTGTTTGGGGTGCTGGTAATCTCTTTCTTCCTTTTGGCTTGGGCTTCTTCTGTTTCTCTTGGCATCTATGAATGATGCTGGCTCTTGCATAGTGCTGCTTTGATGGGCCAGAGACTAATTTGTCCTCTTAGTATGTATTTACACTTCCCTACACCCTTTCTTCCATGAGAATTTAAGATAGCTTGGAAAGACCTATGGCAAATGAAGAAATGAAAATAAATGTGCCCTATAAAGTTTTACACACTTGGTCCTAAACCAGCTTCTAAGCTTTATAGCGAAACAACAAAACACTTCAGTGTTTTCAAGCAGCTGCACGAGTATGTGTTTGTATGTGTGCCCAAGGACGACCGTGGGTGTCTGTCCTGAGTCTGTCTGTTTGAGACAGGTTTTTCACTAGCCTAGGTTGTAGGCTGGGCTGGCAGGGATCTGTCTGTCTCTGCCTCCCTCGTGCCGAGATTACAAGTATAAACCTACCATACCTGACTTTATCAAGTGAGTTCTGTGGATCAAACTCAGGTCTTTGTCCTTAACTGAGCTGTCTTCCCAGCCCCATGGTTTTTGGTCTTTTGAGACAGAGTCTTATTATACAGCCCTGGCTGGCCTGCAATTCTCTGTGTAGACCAAACTCAGAGATCTGTCCGCTATGTCTTCCAGTTACTGGGATTAAAGATGTGCTTGCTACCAGTCAAGCGGCAGCGCCTGATTTTGAACTCTCCCTCTTAAGGCTTCTACCTCCTGAGTGATAGGATTCCAGCTGTGTGGCACCATATCTAGTTAATGCTGTGCCCTGTGTATTCCCCAGGGCTTACACACACTAGGGGAAAACAAGACAACCACACTTTCTGTGTATCTATTGATTTTCACTAAAGTTCTGAAGGCAGGAGAGAGATAGTTCTTCAAAACTTATTTTATTCGTGTCTTTGGAGGCTCTGTAAGCCTCTTTGAAGACTGCAATGCACAGTGAGGATTTGGTCAGCTGGTGCAAGCATTTGCCATTCAGACCAGAACAGAGAGAAAATGAGTTCATTCAGTACAGAGAGCAGCGAGCATGGCAGTAACACAAATGACAGCCCTGATTTCTTCCAAATGTATTGTTCCGAGGGCAAGATGAGATGTAAAATGTGGGCACATCTCTGCCATGGCACCCACGAGGAGGTCAGAGGCCAATTTTTAGGACTCGTTCTCTCCTTTCACTGGTTTTGTTTGGGAAATAAGGAAGATCATGCACAAAGAAGGAGCTTGAATAAGTATAGAATTATCTACAAAGTAGCAGGTGTCTGTCACTGAACCTCTCTCTCTTCAGAAATGACTGCTGCTGGCAGCGACTTCTAGACCGTAACCAGGGAGACTGAGCAGCGGGGATTCTTGTGTGCTGCTAGTGGGTTTCATGGAAAGGCATAGAAATGTGCATCTAACAAAGCAAAAACTATACAGATACCACATGCCTCCTGGGAGCCAGGAACGCTACTTCCAGGATGCGCCCAAGAGAACCATTATGTGTACACCATAGAATGCTTGTCACAGGTGGGTGGGGCTCACACCTGTCATCTCAGCATGCAGAGGTAGTTGGCTCTCTGTGAGCTCCAGGCCAGCCAGAACTACAGAGTGAATTCCAGGATAGCCAGGGCTAGGCTGAGAGCCTGTCTTAAATAAAAAGCAAAACAAGCACCGATACACCAATCAGACAACCAGAAACATTCATCTAAATACACACTCATAATAGCAAACAAATAATCTAACAAACAATGCAAAAAACAAAACCCTAATGCCTACAGGTAAAGCATAGACACATGGCAGGAGCCTGTTTACAGGTAGAGTGTTCCACAGAAACAAAGGCAGGAGTGAGCACAAGTGCCTCGTGCTATTCTGAGTCATGGCCAGACTCAACAGTACACCTACACGGCTGCACACAGTCCACATGAAGATGTGAAAGCATTCAAAAATGATGCCGTGCTGTCAGAAACCAAGGGCTGGAGAGATGCTCAGTGAAGTGCTCGCTCTTCAGGCATGAGGATCTGACTCTGATCCCTGGCACCCACATAAAGGACACGAATGCCAGAATGTGCCTGTAATTTCAGAATGTGCTGGGAGGTGGAAACAGTGGGATCTGTGTAATTTGCTGGCCAGTCACTTTCATCAACTGGTGAGCTCTAAGTTTGGTAAGAGACCTTGACTCAAAAACTAAGGTGGAGAGCAATGTAGGAAAACATTCATGCGGGTCTCTGCCTTCCACATGTGTGTGCATACACACATAGACAGGCAGGCACACACAGGTGCGCACGCACGCACACACACACACACACACACAAACGGGCAGAGATGTTTCTCAGCTGGACACACCACTGTTTGGGTTAGACAGAGATTCATGGTATATTCTGTACATGTTTATACATTTTTAAATGAAAACCAAAGCAAGTCATCCAATCTGTATTAAAATCACTCACCCGAGTCAGATGGGGGCTCTCAGCACAATGGTTTGAAAACACAGGTATGTTTTCTGTGTGTTTACTCCTGGTTAATAAAGTGACTTTCCACCAGACACCACACAGATACACCAACCTTTCACTCAACATCACAGATACGCCAACCTTTCATCAGATACCACACAGATACACCAACCTTCTACCCAACACCACACAAATACACCAAATGTCTGGAACTCTATATCCAAAATCTGTCTGAAATGTCTTCAGAACATGTGGTTAGAAAGATGTGAACAGTGATGGGTGTGGAACACATAACTTGAAATCCCAGGACCTGGGAGGGTTGAATGTGATAGGCTTGGGCTGTCCATGGAGAACCCAACTTAAACAAAATAAAACAAGAATTGTGATGAATGCCGTTGAACAGAGAGGCTGGATCATGCATCTGTAAACATAGCATTTTATTAACAAATGTTTGCACCATTCTTAACACAGATTCTATAGTGACAGGGCATGCCACACTCTATCAAAGCATACGATGGAAGTCAAGCTGAAGGAACACTGTTCCAAAGTATGCCAGGTCTACCATCTGCAAACAGAAGTACACAGAAGAACACAGAAGAAAAACCTTACAACAAAAAAGCAAAAGGCCAAGTTTTCTTTTGTCAGCATTTACAAACAAAACAGACATCATACAGTTTACATAGACTTAGGTCCAGCCCAAGGTCAGACTGCAAAAACTATCATCAAACATCCATTCAGGCTTAGCAAATCCTCATTCCAGTATTGTTACAGGTGACCAGGCAGTATGTCACTTGTTGTGAAGCCACGGTTTTAAGTTCAGGCTGTTCAGAGAGCTACCAGGCTTGAGAAACCCGGAGCAAGTCGATTTTTATATAGATGCTATTTTAAAGGCACAAGTCGCTTACTCCCTGCACTGGGTCTTGACAAGGATGGCACTTTTAGAGAAATAAAGATTGCTGGTATAAAGGCTTAGGTTTTCTCTCTAGATGTCTGATTTGGACTTTTAAACTCTTTAACAGGTGCTCTCTTACAAAATCTGTGGAGTTCCTACCCTTGAGCCCATCATCCTGTCACCCTTGACAGATCATATTCTGTCACTCAGTGGAGTTTGCCTTAATGGACTCCTGCTGCCCACTGCCCTTCTAGAAGTCCTCGGGGCTCTTTAACCCACAGAGAAGGGCATGTCATGTGTGCCTAGGTGGCTGGGCCAGGGTGCCTGAGGGAGAGCCCACAGAAAATGAGAGTAAGGCAAGAATTCAGCGTCCATCAAATAGAAGGCAGGCTGTAACTTCTGAAGGGCAGAGCAGTGATTGATGATGCTGAGTGACTCACGATGTAAAATGATGGGAAGACTGAGTGGGACAAGTTAAAAAAAAAAATTCTTCCCAGGGCAATAAAGCTCTGTCTACACAGCACAACAAATGGCTTAACAATAGAGCCACCATCAGCTGCTCTGACTGCCCAGCTGCCAATCATTCTCCCCCACCAAACTGACGGGTCCTTCTGACATCTTGAGCATGACCCAAGTTGAGAAAGTTTCGTGCACCATGCAGCAACTTCAAACAGGAATGGGAGGGAAAGAAGTCCCAGTCTTGCTTCCAAGCTTTTTCAAGGTGTAAAATGGATTACTTAAGTATAAATGCCAAGTGTTCATGATGGGTCAAAGAACGTTAGGGCTAGTCCTCAAAGACAACAGTATTGTGGGCAGTGCCTGGCAATGGTGTAGAGTAGGGGAGCATGGGGCAGGCTCCGGGCTGGTTGTGCAGCTGACTCAAGACCTGCCTCATGGTGCAGTGGATAAAGCACACAACTTGGCTTTAAATGTTTGGGACCTCTGCCTCCTTGACAATGTTAGTTCTGAGTAAAGATCATGGGCCCCACATGCAACATGCTATTTTAAAGGCGATTCCCTTGAATGGACCACAGCAAACAACCTGCCTCTAAACACTGGGAAGCTCCTCAGTCGAAGTAGCATGAGGAGCCAGCAGGCTGTTTCTACTGTGCGATTAAGAAGGACATTTAGACCCACAGTTGAAAACTGTCAATTAAAGAAGGCTCTTTAAAAAGATCATTATAGTCTTAGGACTGCCCCCCCCCCCATTAATTGGCAGATAGAATTAGGAACTTAAGTCCTGTCTGTGGAGAGCTACCCCGGTTTTTTGCTTGTTGTAATTATGCAGCATTTTGATGAGACACTGGGCACCATAAAATGAACTCAGAGCAAATTAAAACATTTTTTCCTCAAGTTTGTTAGACATTATGGTTTTAATCTCACCATTACTATTTATATATTCTAATCCTGCTACCTAGAATGTTCAACATAATAAAAGGAATCGATGGAAGGTCTGAGCTATTTTTTTTTTTATTATTAAACTTCTGAATCCTTTTGTTTTGAAGCCAAAATATTCTAGCACATCTATAATTGATTACTCTCTGAAAGGAAAGAACACAGATATTAGTTATTTCTGATAGTACAGACCATCAAATTAAACTTGATCTATGCTGGTTGAAGTCCTAGCTTCAGAGAGTAAATCACTCTCCTACATGCTAAGAGCACCCTGAAGGACGAGCTGAGAAATACGGCGATTCCAAGCTCTATTCATCTGCCCTTCGCAGCACATCTAATGAACTTCATCACGGCAGGCCCCTCACTCATCACCTTCTGAGATGCAGAAGGGAGGCTCCTGCAAAGTGTAATACCCTTCTAATATTTTTTAGACTTTCATTTGCACATAAAACAGGACAAATGCCCTGGAATTCCATTAACATTTCTCGAAAATCAGATAATCAAATTGCCTGGTTTTCTATTACTGGAAGTCAAGACGAGCCTCTCTGCTGTCACAGGAAATTCACTGAGGTCATTCCTCTAAGTCTCAAACTAAATTCTACCTGACCCTCCTTTCCTAAAAGTGCAGTGTTCTTGTTTATCTTCTAAATAATTTGCTGCTCAGAATATTTTAAATGATGACATTTACTAATGTGTATGTCTAAGGATACGTGTGGCAATCAGAGGACAACTTGTGGAATTCTCCTTCCACTAAGTAGGTTCCGGGGATTGAATTTGTGTCATCAGCCTTGGCAGCAAGTGCTTTTACCTGCTGAGCCATCTCACCAGCTCCATTTAAAAAAAAAAAAATCATATTCACAGGCTATCTCAAGCATCATATCATTGAATTTTTTTTTTTTTTTTTTGATAAGCCAAGGAGACTAAGGGAGGGCATGGCTGACAGACTGAACCTCAAAGGTACACCCCATTTTGTCCTTAAAAACTGATGAGCTGGGGTTAGGCATTTAGCTCAGTGGTACAGCACTTGCCCAGCAAGCACAAGGCCCTGGGTTTGGTCCTCAGCTCTGGAAAAACAAACAAACAACAACAAAAGACAAAATAACAAAAGAACAACAACAACAAAAAAAAAAAACAAGGTTAAAAAAAACCAAACAAACTAATGAGCTAGTAAGAGGCGGAGGAACGTATCTTGAAATCAAACAAAGATTGTGGTGCTCATCCCTTAAAAACACATGTAAATGAGGGACTGCAAGGCATTCCATGACCTAGCTCCCACTGCTAGTCAGGTCGAGCAGCCCAATGAGTCTAATGTGAAAAGTCAGCCTGTCCGGCTGCCATGTTCTGAAGCAGGGATGGAGGTCAGATCGGAGTTAAAGGGTTCCCTAAGTGAGGATTCCCTCATGACTCCTGCAGGTTCCCACAGACACAGGGCCTGGCTATAGAGACAACACAGTGTGCTGTCTTCCACTTTGAGGGTCTGTGGGTCATGGTCTCTGCGGGTTCTGGATGAGTGAAGAAGTGCGAGATGAACCCCGTCCACTTCACTTGCGACAGGAAAGGACACAAGGCAGTGAACTGTTGCCGTCTGGGATGCTGACGTGTTGGCATGCAGTGTATCCCAAACCGAATCTACCCATTCAAACATGGTACCCTTGAAATACAGCAGCAGATTCTCTGCAGTGCTAGCAGACAGCTACCTACAAGGCACCTTCAGTATTCTATCTTTTAGAGCTTTAGAAAACCCCCAAACCCACTTTCCTCCTGGAGACAAGGAACAGATGTAAGACTTACAAGAATTTCTAAAATTAAATGTGGGTCACCCCCTTTTCATATATTAAAAAAGCCGGAGGACAGCTAATCTCAAAGACACTGGCCTCTCCTAAGACAATCTCGATATTTTGACCTGGGTAGGCATTGAAGGAACAGGAGCACAATGAGAGGAGGCGGGCACTTCAAACATCATCATAAATGGGAACAAGGACCTAGGCTATTTTAAAAGGAATAAATCTCTCGGCTGCCATGTACAGGGCTTGTCTTGGCTGCAGCTGACAGGCGGGTGACAGCGTTTCACTGGGAACCAGAAGGGCTTGTTGGTAGGTGTTTCTCTCCAATCACTTCTCACAGAGTTTACACTGAAGGACACTTAATCAGACTCTCACTTTATGTTCTTTTAATCACCAAATGATAGTTAATTAGTTATCACAGAATCAGAAAAACACTTATGTAGAAGGAGAGATGGAGAGACAGTGGCTCCTAGGATCGGACACCTGCAAAGAGCTTATTTCAGTTTCTCTGAAAGAGATCAATACACACCGGCAGTTAATTAAAGATCTTCCCCTTCTGTTCAGTCTTCAAAGCTTTTAAAAATGGCTTTGCATCATAAGGGAACCAAAGACTTTTATGGAGAGGCTATGTCTTAATGCCTTTGGAGTCTGGCTATTTCTCTTAAGAAACAGCCAGGAAAAACAAGGAATTTATATTAGATTCCTGCTTAATCTAAAACATGGTCAAAATAAAGCACTATGTCTGACTACATTTTAATATGCATAAGGGGAAAGTAAGTGGCGATCTCCCTGTCTTCCACCGAGCAAGAAGGGTGGGCCTGACGGAAATCTGCTGTCACTGAGCAGTACTTGATACCACAAGCAGCATGGCTCCTTTGTCTCTAGAGCAGACTGGTGACAGAGAGGCTGAGGAAGACATTAACGCAGAGCCCATGCTTCTCATCCTGGTGATAAGACATGCAGCCGTGGCCAGAGTCCCTCCCCGCATGTGACATGAGAGGGAAGCTAGCTAGAGAAGCCACGGCCCACAGAGGAGAGCAGGAGGGGATGCAGCAGAGCACAGTGAGGCAGAGGTGCTGCCGTGCACACTGATGAGCCATGGCTTCCAGAATGACCTGACTCTTCAGGTCAGGAATTCATACCAGATTTTGGTAGCCTCGTCCACATGAGGCAAGCCGTTAGCCGTTTTTTTTTTTTTTTTTTTTTTTTTGTTTTGTTTTGTTTTGTTTATAGAGAAGGTGACAAGGCCACACTCAGGTTGGCGTCACCTGGGCTGCCGGTGTGTTAAAACCTCTCCATTTTAAGTGTGTAGGGGAGGGGCACAAAGTAGTAACAATTGTTTTTAAAAGTTTTGACTGTTCAGTTAAGGACAGCTTTGAAAACACAATTTCGTTTGAAATTCAAGCTGTTTCATTTCCTATTTAATCTTGTAAATTTCCTTCCCTTACAATACTCGGGCTGGAAGGGCGCCAAATTAGGCCAGGAACAAATTTCCAGCAGCTTCACTTGGGTGCTTTATTTTTAGATTATATTAAAAACCTCATTAGGCCCCTGAGGGAAAAGAGTGTAAAGCACTAACAGAGGCAAGAGAAAGTAAAGGAGGGAGAGGTGAGGCGGGCTGTTGGTAAGCAAAGCACTCTTAGAACAGTTGGTCTGAGCTCGCTGGAGGAGCTAAGAAGTGCTCGCTCTCGCCCCAGGTAAATGACGGGTGCTGGGCTCACTCTCGCCCCAGGCAGGAAGGACTAGTCAGGCTTGTCAAGGAGGCATATGTCTTTATTACCATTTCCAGATGGGATGCAGAAGGGCGAGGGGAGAGGAAGGAAGCTGCGAGCTAAGTGCTCCATGCTTCTGCACAATGTAAATGGGCTTCAGAGTTTCCTGTGGACAGGCTGAAAGACGGGTGGGGGTCACGTGAGACTGGGCACAGGACTAAATGAGTACTGAAAGGAATTCAGACGTTAATAATGTATTTACATAATTTATAATTTTTAAGCAATGGTCTCATAAATATAGACTACAAATTTACATATGCTAGGCAGCACATACTTGTTCTTCCCACCAAATACCTGGGCCAAAGGAAAACAACAACAACAACAACAATAACAAAAAACACCACCAAAAGAATCATTTCCTTTGTTCTTTCTCTCTTCTTTTGAAACCACTGCTCATCAGTTTAGACACATGCAACTCAACTGGCTCCAGGTAGCTTCTCCACACCATCACCTGGACCAGGAGAGCTTATTTAAAATGGTAACAATAAATCTAATGTGTGTGGTAACACATTCAGGGTCAAAAGCAAACCCAAGGTGAACCAGGCAGCTGCTGCTGCTGCTGCTGCTGTGGTGTTAATTTTCTGTGCATGAAAGTGCTTTAGAGATGGTGGACTCTGTCCCAGGAACAACCATCCCTCCCCTTGTGGTCACTTTGCACATCTTAAATGATGTGACTTTGACACTAGAGATGAGGACCTAGGAGATGACCATCTCCACAGCCTTTCCCTTAAGATCCATGAAAGTGCTCATTTCCCTTTACAAATAATACATAAAATCCTGATTACAAGTACCAGCAAGTCAATCCTACCACCCATACATCAGATGCTCCTTTCAGCTAGGTCAACAGCCAAGGATGTGGTCCCTTTGCATGCCAGAGTCCATCGACAGAAGTCTGCAGTCAGAAACACCCATTGCAGTCTTCCAAGAGAACAAAATAGCCATTTCCTCTGAGTCCTTTTGCATCAAGAAGACTCTCGAGCACAAGGCGGCTACCAGTGGCAGGGCCTGGCTCTCCTGCAACATCCAGGACCACCTGCTTCTTCATCAGGGTGGGGCCCTGGGTTGTCAGCAGCAGCTTCGCTTTGGCTCCGATGGCTGTCTTCGGAGTTTGAAGCCCTTGCCGCCAGACGCCGGGTTGGCATCAGTGGATGGAATTCTTCGACCTGCACCAAAGTGAGAGGAGAGGAGGGAACAAACTTTGATTTCCTAATCTGTGCCTTCTCAGACAATATTTTGACAATGCAACGGGACAGTTTCTTCCAGGTAAGACAATGGCAATGCATTACGGCAGGTCCATCCAAGTAAGACAATGAAGATGACCGAGATGATAGGGAAACAGTGTGTCTTTTCACTCTGATCCAGCATCACTTAATGCTGAGCCCACAGGACACCTGCCACAGTGAAGAACAAAACATTGCCACAGCAGCAGAAGCCCAGGTCTTTCAGATGTCACTAACTCTTAAACTATCTCCTATTTCTATTCCAGGATCCAAATAAGGATGCCAAACAGCATTTAGTAAACTTTTTACTACAAAGTACAAAAATCAGACTGGAAACATTTTCTCTTGAGCCAGTAATGCATGCATGTTAAGAACAAAACAAAACAGAACAACAACAACAAAACAAAACAAAACAAAACAAAAAAACAGGCCCTATCCCATGTCGCAGGGCAGAGGCCACCACAGGGGTGTGGAAGCTCCCACTGTACCCAGCTCCTCTGCCCCCAGGATGGTCTCTTCTGGTACACAATGCGCTGCTGTTGCTCTGAACAGCTGGACATGTGCCCTGTCTCCTAGACTAACCACTCCTCTATGGATCCCTGTTCCTTGGCGTACTGCAACTGCATAGGGGGATTAAAGAGAACGTGAGGAACCAGGGCACTGTTCTATTTCAGGGCATTATTCTGACATATGCGCCACATTCCCAGTGTACTACCTTGAGCAATTTAACGTTTGACAGGTGCTGCCAAACCGCTTTCTGAAGAGCTGTGGCATTTCATCTCTCATGACATCACAGGAGAGGGCAGGCTTCACTTTACGGCTCTGTGAGGCTAATGTCAACTTGGAAAAAACCCTTCACTCACTATCCACCCACCTGGCTGACATGGCTCAAGGCTGCTTCTTGTATGAAGGGTTTTCTAGCCTCCCCCTTCTGAGCTACTCCAACACCTCACATACCACAGGCACCAGGACACCGGCAGCATGCTGGACTTCTTTTCTGTGTGATTGCTATCCCCAAACTGGACCCTAAGCCCTAATTTCTGTCTTGCCTACTTTCCACTGTGGTACTCTCAGATCTCTGCGGCACAGCACCAGGCAGAGAGGCTGTCTGTCTGTCTGGTGTGTAAACAGAGAATTAACAACAGGGGCATCTTCTGACATCAGCAAGGCTGAGAGACAATCCCTGACAATTCTCTGCGAAATCTTGAGGCATCCCCACTGTGGGCTTTAACCTGTGTAGACACAACATAATATCACTTCTACATGGAAGAAAGTATTCCTCAACTTTCCAAAGGCACTGCAATACTGTTGTGAACAAATCACTAAATATAGCTATAAGTCTCCTAAAGGTTCTTATCATTATGGTTTTCTCAGTAAATAGAAATGGAAATATAGCTGGTACCTCAGAGGCAACTGAAATGTGACAAAAGATTTTCAAATGTGTTTTAGATATCTTTATGGTCTGGGCACAGCCAATGGTTTCATAATCAGGAACTATGCGGACCATAAAGCAAAGTAAGGATAAACTGAATTCAGTTTAGGTTAAGAAGCCCAGTTCACTGAAGGACTGATTCAGAAATCAAACCAAAGGGGAAGGTACTCCCCACATCGTTAATCAACCAGGGACTGATACTCAGACTAAAGCCCAACTCATTAGGAAGGTGGGTGGTGACTCGGCAGGAAGGCAGGCAAGAGGCTACGAGGGCGCCAGCTACTGTCCAGGTAGAAATCTGTAGGCAGACAGGTGCTCGCTCACCTTCAAGACAGACATAAGGATGCAGGTCCTGCCTCTCCTACAGATGAGAGGGAAGAAATCTCATACACCACTGCTGTGGGCAGCAGCTGGCACAACTACCACTTTGCAAACTGTTTGGCAGTAAAGCCACAGGGAACACATGCAAATCTAATGACGCAGCAATCTTTCTCTCAGGCACAAAGATACTGAGCAAAAATGCATCCAGATGTTCCTTAGAGGACACAGGATGTTCAACAGTGCAATGTGCAATTGCCCTAAGTCAGAAACAACTGCCCGATGTCTGTCAACAGCAGGAGGGACAATTATAATGTAAACAGTCTCCATTTCTTCTTTTCCCAACTTTCAGTTCTGACACTGACAAACACCAGCCACGAGAATGTATCTTTTGCAGGTGCATGGGATGTACAATATAAGCACATGATGTAAGTCAGATACAGCATATATGAAGTCCTGGGTTCAATTCCCAGCACCATCCACAGCATGAGGCATGGTGGTACAAGTGTATTCTAAGAGTCAGGAGGGAGAGAAAGGAGGCTATCGAAGTCATCCTTAGTCACAGAGTGAGTGTGATGTCAGCCTGGGCTACAGAAGATGGAAACAATGGAGGAGATACAGCAGTAAAGTGCTGGCACAGACTTTAATCTCAGCACTTGGGGGAAGAAACAGGTAGATAGATACCTTTGAGTTCCGGACAAGTATGAGCTACCTAGTGAGATTTTGTCTCAACAAACAAACAACAACAACAACAAAAACAAAAGCAACTGAGGAGCTGTCTATCAAGATGGGTTATCCTTTGGGGTGGGAACAGCTGTGACTCCAGGTGTCATTCACAGGCTGTTTTGCCTTTGTGCTTCTCAACTACCCCTTTCTGCGTGTACATTATACTTCAACCCAAAGCCTGTGTGCCAGGCCCAAGTTCTCAGTCAACACCCACTGAGGAAAAAGTAAAGATGATTTCCTTCTCTGTAATGTCCCCATCTCCTTGCCCATGGTCAGTTCTTCTCAGCTACAGGTGCACACTAGGTGTCTGCCTCTTTCTCTCTGCATCGTCGGCAATTGAACCCACAGCCCTGAACGTGACAGGAAAGTCACAGCACAGGGACGCACTTGCTTGTGAGGTTTTGCTGTAAGGACTTGTTGTCTGTAAAGCCTACTACCCGTGATCTTTAAAACTAGAAGAAGCACCCACAACAAAGCCAGGGATACTTTGAACACATGACACGCTACATACAGACATTCAGAAAGACCATTAAGACTCCTTGTAAGAATGAACCGGGCTACTGCCACTTAGGATCACCACATCTTAGATATGAATTGAAGAGAAAAGCTTCAGTGTACCAGTGGTAGACCACTGGCTGTCTGAGTTCTGCAAAGAACGCTAAGGTTTAAATGGCTAAAATGACACAATGGAACAAACATAAAAATCCACATCTCTGAGCCATCTAAACTATCATGTGTGTCCAACTAGATGTGTGGACTCATACTTGTAAATTCCAGTAGTTGGGAATTTACAACAGGGGAACCGCTTTGAGTTCAAGCTTGAGCTACAGAGTAAGACTCTGAGAACCTGTCTCAAAACAAAAAAAAAAACCAAAAAAAAAAAAAAAAAAAAAACCAAACAGACACAAAATGAAAATAAAGCAGCCCTAATCTCCAGATCTCAGAGAGGTCTAACTGCTGCAACAGGCCTAGCTGTGGGTACCATACCACAGGCCTGCTCCCTCGGACAGTCCCCATACGGCTCTGGTGGGTCCTGCAATGCTTTACATTCACCTTCAACAAGGCCAAGAGCTCTTCCAGCTCCCAGCTACTCTGGATCTCAACCTAAGGGCAGCTGATAGGCAAATGCACTAAGCTTGAATGGCTACTCCTGCCATCCAGGAGCTGGCTATGCTCAGTTAAAGCAAATCATCCCGCTCTTCGAGGCCTGTACTATCAGGCCTCAGCTCTCATTCAGTGCCTCAAAGAGACCCATCCCAACCATCTTCCTTCATCAGGCTTCAGCTTCCAACTGTCTTCCCAGAGGGGCTTTCTGGGACGGTCTGCATGCATTCTTACATCTACCTCAATTGCTTTCTTCATATCTCTTATTATTATCTGAAATGATCCTATTTATCTGGAGTTCACCACCTGACTCCCTCAACAGAACATACACTCTAAGGGAGCAAAGGCTGCATCTATCTTCTTTAGGCTGATCCCTTGAGTCTGGAACAGTTCCCAATAAATATTTTGATGAATTTGAATGAAATGAATAAACACAGATGCAATCTACAGAAGAGTCCCAAAGGCAAGAAGCAGCCTATCTCAACACTCTGAAGGAAGAGAAGGGGGAAAAGGACTGACCCTTTCCTTGCCGAGAACTAATTTTTGAGGTTTTCTTAAGACAGACCACACACACATTTCATTTCCCTTGAGTTATTTTGTTCTTTTTCCATCTAGAAACCTTTAGTATTTTTAAATCTGTTTATGTCTACATATAGGTACGAGCACACAAGTATAGCTGGGTACAGAGGCCAAAAGAGTTGGAGCCTCTGGAGCTGGAGTTTCAGGTGGTTGTGAGCATGATGTGTGCTGGGAATGAAACTCAGGTCCTCTGGAAGAGCAGTGACTGATCTCAAGCGCTAAGCCAGTTCTCCAGACTCTATTTTGCTCATTTCTGATGGTCTTAGATGAGTAACTGAAACACATTTAGAAGATAACAGAAGGTGGCTTTGACACTGAGAGGCATTCTCTCTGGAAAGGTGCTCATTACCAAGCAACACCCAGAAACTCCACCATGACAGACATGGGTTGTTCTTATCTGTTCAAGTGTCCTTTCAAGGACACAGTCTTAGAGACTGTACCAAACAAGGTAAGAGTCTAACCACAAAGAAAATTCTGTTTGTGTTTGCCCTGAACAGAAGAAACCCCCAAGATGCAGTGATACTTACTAATTTCTATAAAGAGTTCATTTATGTTTATTGCATTTTTTGCGCTGGTCTCTACAAAGATGGCATGAATGGAATCAGCGTAGTCCTTAGCGTCTCTTTCCATGACTTCTCTGGAAGGCAACAATTGCTAATCAGAGTTTCTGCCCCTGAGGACCTCTCCCACTCCCCATCCCCCTTGACAACAAAAGGATAGCTCCATCAGCTATGGCATGAGCCCAGACAGACTTTCCAGTTACATGATCTTCCTGATAAGATTTTCTACAAGCACTATATTAAACAACCCTGCCCCACGCCCAACAAAACAAAAGCAAGGCTCTAGGAATCAGACATAGTGCACAGAAACTGTCAATAATAAATGCACCTTTTTTATTCAGCCTGTCATAGCAGCCTGGGGAGGCAATGATCTCAGATAATGCCATATGTGATACCACCAATGTTTGAGTAAATTACACAACTGTCTACATGTAATATAATTAATTCCAAATGACTTAAGTCTTCATTTTAGTTTGAAACTTTAGGGCCAACCAGGTAACACAAGAAATTTTTCAATGTCAGAGATAAAATCAAAGCTAGACTCTTATGCTGGATCTGGCTCATTAGAAAAAGAACACCTAATCGGCATGGGAATCTCGTGCCCAGTCACTCACCTGACATCAGTAAGATCACACTTGTTCCCTGCAATGGCAACAACAATGCTGGGGGGGCCGTGCTGGCGGAGCTCTCTCACCCAGTTCTTCAGTGTTGAAAACGTCTCCTGCAATATGAAGGGAGAGTATCTAGAGGCCTGAGCAACAGATAATAGCATCTAAGAAGAAATGAATAAAGTCTTACTTCTTTTGTGATGTCATAAACGATGATGGCTGCTGCTGACCCTCGATAGTACATCGGTGCCAAGGCACGAAACTGCAGAGGGGAGAAGAAGCAATGAAAATGGGGTGGCCAGTTAAAGATGTCCTCTTACAGACTTTGAAGTCCATTATCCCTACACAAAAGGTAATTTTTCTCTGAAGCCACAGAAGATGACATACCACTTTACAGCAAAAGAACCCGTAATTACCAGAGGCGAAGACTGACTGTAGTGCCGGAATGTCCCACAAAAATAGTCTAGAAAACAGCTTATTAGGAACTGAATATGGGGCAATAAGCAATTGTTTCAGCTAAAAAAGCTTTTTAATTCAACTCAAAGTTATAATTCCCAAATTCATTTGTTGAATAGTCCTTTAAACTTTGGCTTCCCAAACTAAGGAGATAAACACCTCACTATAAACAAGTTCCCAGAGAAGTGGCTGCATTACTGGGTGTTGTAGAGACAACACTGTAATCTACATGTTGACTGTCCTAGACATGAACACACATTTAAATTCACTACTTAAATGAGTTTGCAAGTTGCTTTTCTGACATCTCCATGTACAGGTCTCATCTCTCTTGCACAGTGTCACACTGCAAACGCAGTTGCCGGCTCCTGCTACCACAAACTAGAGAGGGATACAGAAGGGAAAAGGACCATCCTCAAAGCAAGGGTAATTCAGTGAACCACTTCCTTGGAGGAGTGTGGGATAGAAAATGAGGAGCCCTTTCCTCACTCAAATCTGGGTCTAGGGCAAATGTCTCAGTGTGGCTCTTGCCCACCGTACCTTCATTTTACATTCTGACTTTAAGATCTGGTCCCCAGAGTGACGCAACACCCATGTACTGCAGCCTGCTCCTCAGAGAACGTCGGGTGCACATATGGGACACACAGCATGCCCGTGCGTCTTTAATGTCTCGAAGCTCAGGGTTACCCCTTCTGATAAAGTAGTGGCGTTAGGACTGCAACCCCAGGGAAGATGAACAACTGCCGTGGCCCTCGTGCACTACAGGTAACCAAGAGCTACAAACCAGACAGTCTCAGTCCTCTATGCCTCCATAAGCATTTAAAATGTTGGACTGGCTGCACAGTGTAAGAGAACGAGATAGTGGCATGCAGGCACAACTAGGATCATGGTCCTACCTGCCTCCACTGTGGATGTTATTGGTGATGGCAACATCATTTAGAGGGTCATTTCTTTCTCTATAGATTTGTAAGGTGAAACTCACACCAAGAAAAGCAGATTGCAAGTCTACAACATGTAAGTCAACAAACACGAGTCCCCACACAGATGCTCATCACAAAGATAAAGCGTTTCTGCCAACACAGATGATCCCCAAGATCTCTAGCACTTGTCTTCAACGCTACTGGTAGAGGAAACACAACCACAGTGTTTTTAATTTTTTTCCTTTTGCTTATAATCTGGATAGAACATGCTTTCCAATCTCTCATTTTCTCTCCTCTGAGCACATTTGTTTAATCACCACAGTTGAGGTCTCATGGCAGTTGTGTCACCTCTGCCCACTCAGTGGGGGGCTTGGTGCGCTTTACATCCACGAATGTATCTGCTGTGTCTGCACACAGGTTTAGGGCTTTGTTGCAAAGTTGTTCAAATTTTTAAAAATGCCCCTGTTCCTCTTTCTTCCTCTTCCACAGTAAGTTTTAGTATCCCAGGCTGGTCTTGAATTCATGGTGTAGCCAAGGAAGACCCTAAACTTTTGGCATTCCCACCTCAGTCTCCTGACTGAAGGTAAACTACCGCACCCGACTTAGATGGTGCCAAGGATCAAGCTCCAGGCTTGCTGCGTCCTGCCCCAGGCCCCAAGCTTAGCCTGTTAGTTATACTTTCTTACATTACTTACTAGGTGGCCGTTCTTGTAACTACAATAACAACTTTTTCTAGTACACTGCTATTTTAAATGTATGCTTCCTATAAAACATTGGAACCTTACATGAACCTAACCTCTCCTGATAGTATCTTGCATGAATCTAAACTCTTCAACTTCACCATTCTTTGGCTGCTGCTCCTAAATGCTTCAAATGCACACTGTTGAATGAAATAGCTAGTTGTCCAGAAGTTGTGAAGAACAAAATAAATTATGATTTTCGCCCTCTATTGCCTACAATAATCATTATGTCTTTCTTTAGGATATGAGTAGCCATCTTTGGGACTGCTACTACTGAACCCTCTGCTTTTACTTTCCCAAGACTATTTTGATTCTGTATCTGGAAGACAATTTTCGCAGATGGACTTGTTTGCATGCCCAAAATATGCTAGAGACTCTGACCATTGGCCTGCTAACACTGTTTCTGTGAGAAGTCAACTCCCCTCATACTGTTCTCTGGTATATATCTCTGGCTGATTGAGGACTTTCTCTTTATCTTCAGTTTATGACAGCTTGATTAGGGTCCATGCTGTACTTAAAAGGTTTGCTGAAGCCATTAGAATTTAGAGTTGATTTTCACCAAACTGGAAATGCTGGATTCAGTCATCAAATACTGAAACACTGTCTTTACACTGTACTCTATTGCTCCTTCCTTCTTTCTGGGTGCTGGTTCTACTATACTTAGCTGACCAAGCCTCTATGTTGCTGAGACTATGCAGACTTTCCTGGCCTCTCCTTTTCTGTGCTTCTAAGCAATCTATTCTATTGTCCACCCAGCCAACTTTGCCTCTTGACACTGTGGCTTTAAATCTTAGCATTTCCACTTCCTTTCTGTACAAGCTTTCCATCTGCAGTCATCTTGCCATTCTGTGAACCTGCAGACATACTTAAAGGAGGCGTGCTTTCAACTTTGGCTGCAGACTCCCATCACAGTGTTGTCCTCTGTTCTCACTTTCCCACACATGCAACAACTGTGACCGCACACTGGCCAGCTGCCACTGTCATGTTGAAGAGTGGTAAGTAACTCTTACCATTTTGGGACTGCGTATGTACAGTCAGGATGGCTCTATTTGGACTGGATCTCAAGTCCAGGACACTGTCTCTCCTCTGAATGAGATTCTTCATCAGAATGCTTAAGGACTTTACCAATACCCTCGAATGTGGTGGACTGGGTTTAAACTCCAGCTCTGCTGTTTGAGGAGCTGTGAGTCTTTGCTCAGCCTCACTGTGTTTGCAATGCCTTGTCTGCACTTTCACAAAGGTATATGGAAGGCTTTCCTTTCTGGGATGTGGCTTTTCACAGCTCAATGCTTTCATCCAGCAGCTCTAGCACTCTCAGACAACGTCTCCCACTATCATAGTCTACATTTCCTGGCCAGTCAGTGGTAGTGCATGCCTTTTACCCCAGCACCGGGGAAGCAGAGGCAGGCAGATCTCTGTGCGTTTGAGGCCAGCCTGGTCTACTCAGTGAGATCCAGGACCAGCCAGGCTACACAGAGAACCCCTGTCTTGAAAAAAAACAAAAACAAAAACAAAAAACAAAAACAACAAAAAAAAGCAAGACCTTTTCTGCTTGACTCCTTGCTGCTCTATGCCACACAACTGGGGGTGAGCTGGGTATGTCTGTGAGGCCTGGACCATGCCAGCATATGCCTTGGTCACTGCTTGTTTGTTAGCACTTTCAAAAAGCTCCTTTGTAAAGTCTGAGCCAACATTTACAAGCCAGGGTGGCCCTCATGAGCTACACTCCTGTGCTGACTTTGAAAGTCTCCTCTATTCTGGTAAAGAAAGAAGACTGACACAGATAAAGAGATTCCAAAGATGTCATCCCCAAATCTGGCTCTAGATTAGGGGACAGCAAAGTTTCACACTGTGGACCAGATAAGAATAGCTTCAGCTCTGTGGCCCTCTGATTTCTGTCACAGTATTAAATGTATTTTCATCACCAGGATTACTACTGTAGAGTAAGAGCACAGCACAGCACAAAGAGAACGGACAAGCATGGTTGTGCTCTAATAAAACTTTATTTACAAGAGTGGGTGGCTGGTTCAATATGGCTCATGTCTGCCATCTCAGATGTTCTAGATGCTACTAAGTGCTCCTTGTCCCAATTTAAGCACTAACAACAACTGCTTATGTGAATCCTATAAGAATTGGTCACCTTCATGCTCTTCCAAACTCTGTGGAACAGGCAGCCAGAACAAGTGCAGGAGAACACAGGGTTGTAAACTGTTATAAATGTGGCCAAGAAGCCTTCCAGACTGTCAGTTAGGTTGCCCTGGGGATGTTGCCCTGCATTCATGGTGTATTTAGGACACGCATTCATGGTAGCAATCTGTCTATGTTCTGGGGTTTAAGTAGGACAAAATACGCTTACTCAAATTGCAAACAGTGGACAAAGGACTCACAAATGCTCAGTCTTAAGAAAATATATTTAATCGTGAAAACAAGTTTCATTTGAGAAACTTCACCCTTCTTTTCAGAGCCAAGAGCTGATGTTTAGAGAAGTCTGAGTTGGTGAGGAGACAGTGTGGTGAGCTGCTTCTGCTAGGAATGTATGAGAGCACCACATGGGACCTTTCATTTCACAGTGGACTCTCATACTCCTCACAGAAACAGTTGCTTTGAAAAAACATCTGAGGTTTCCAGTCTGTTTTTCTAGGCGCTTCTTAACCTTTTGATATACAAACCATTGTCTTCTTAGCACTTCTTTCCTTTTAATGTAACAAGCTCCCTCAGTCAAGGACTCACATACCATTCAATTTCTACTTGCTTTCATCGACTTAGTGAAATCACTTTGTGGTATGTTGAAACTTGTCAGAAAACCCATCGTTCAGAACTACATGCGGCAACTAATGTGAGGGTCAAATGGGGGAGAACATTTGTTCATCAAAAAGCCTTTTCATTCTGCAATGGTTTTGGGTCCCCACCATGAATCTCAACACTACAGAGCTAAGCAATAAACATGGTAACATCAGAGACTTATTGCTGGAGTCATGGAGGACCTATAGTAGGAAGAAAGGCTCTGTCTTTATCTGTCACAAGATGGACTACCAACCAGGTGACGTAAGTACTAACATCAATGCTATGTGCCAGGGGCTGGGAGCACACAGGAGGGCATTCCCTGACCCTCAAAGAGGTCACAGTCTAATGGAAGACAGAAATATAAGAAAATACGTGACAATTCCATGGTTGAAGGCAAGCAAAGACTATTCAGGACCTACAGTTGATCTGCTGCCACCCAACTAACTCCTGGGTGTTTGTTTGCCTTTGTCTGGTACTCTGCCAGGGCACTGGGACTACAGCAGTGAGTAAGACATGTAGGCACAGCTCTTGACCTTTATATCTCGGCTGTCAATAAAGGCAGATAGCTGAACAGACATTACAACTTACAATGAATATCTTGAAAATGAATGCTAGCAATGATAGAGAATGAACCTGAGACCCTGCTCAGGTACAGGGAGACAGGGAAAATGCTGAGGTATGACATTTTGCCTGAACAGCTGGTAAGAACCCTGTGCCAGTGAGAAGGACCAGTATATGTGAAGGCCTGATGGCACGTATGTGCAAGGTCCTGCCATGGAGGCCAGTAGGCAAGAACAACAGAGTAGGACACATGGGCTGCATGGGTCCCTTAGAACATAGCTAGAGGTGAGTAAAGGTCAGCAAGAAGATAGAGTGTGATCCATGTTCCTCATACTGTCTGGGTTCTCTTGAATAGTGATATGGGTCAGGACTGGGTGGAGTCAAAAGGCTGCACTTGAATGACAGTGAGGGCAGCCAAAGCCCAGCAGAGTAGAGAGCTGAAGAACTGTGTGGCCAGCAACGCTGTTAGAGAATGCAAGATCTGAGTATAAGAAGCACAGCTTTCTGACAACTGAGGGGTTAGGACAGCCCTTCTTCGTGTGACAAAGGTAGGCTCCAAGGCTGGTCAGTTATCAGGCAAAGGATGGGAAGAAAGACAAGACAATATAGAGCTGTGTGGCCCACTGGAGAAGCACACATTTACTGCTCCAGGGCAGACTAGGTAGGAGGAGACAGCAGAGTCTAGCAGCAGCTAGCATAAAAGGCCTTGAAGACCTAGCCCTGATTGAATGGGCAATCCTTGAATTAACCTTGAAATCTGGAGAGCTGGGTATGTCCTTCTGCACAGTGACGCTGGCCACACCCAGTATTCTTCTCTTGATTCTCTTCTGCCTTCAGCATCTCCTAGTTAAGGGAGCCTGTCCCTGGCCTTGTCTTTCAGCATCTCCCGCCCAGCTCTAGGATGCAAGATGGTACTTCATGCAAGGAAAGCCAGACTGCACCACAGAGCAGCACTATCTGCCAAAGTAGTCAGTTATGGTCCTTTAGGTCTTGTGACCACTTAAGTAGAGGGAAGGGCAAGCCTAGGCATTCATTCCACTTCCATCATATTAAAAAAATCACTCTAATAATGGAGACTGATTGGCAGCATGTGAGCATCAAACATACATTGAGAGGGCAACTGAAACCTGGGATCCAATGGAAGGATACATCTGTCACTACCAGGGAAAGTCCATGCATATGGCTACTGGCACAATGCTAGGATAGTATGCAGATACATCCAGTAGGACAGCTGTCCTAACTTCCTGTTCTAGATGCACACAGGCCACCAACACAGCAAGGGTGGATGCTCTGATAGGTGATACATAGTTTTAAAACTGAAGGCAGCCAGCAGTAAGGCTGAGGCACAACCTGTGCTCAGATGGACAGTGGGACACCACTGCAGCATTCCTTCATTTGTTGGGGTGATTTTTGTCAGTATCCATGCTGTCCATCTTAGGTAAGAGTGTGCTGACAAACAATTTTCCTGATTACTTCTGGTATACTTTCAAGAGCTTAGGACAGTACCTCGCACCCACTAGGTGCTCTGTTTGGATAGAATCATTTGAAAGCAAAACTAAACTGCAGCTGACTAATGGGATGACCACTGCATGTACCTCATCAAGGAAACTGGACTTAGTGTCCTGAATGGAATGAGAACAAGGGTGTGCTGCAGTTTTGGCTCCCCCTTCCATGTCTATCCTGCTCCCCCCACCTTCCTCAGTTTCCATCCCACTGTGCTGCCACAGCACTCCACTGGCTCTACACTGAGGTGGGGATAGCTAGAGCTTTGGACAGGCTCCCTGTCAGGCATTTAAGTGCCTGTCATAGGCACTGCATTAGCTAATCTGTCCACTTAAACCTTAAAGTTTATATGCTGTAAAGTTCCCTCTTTAGCTTTTAAAAGGCGGCGATAAATGAGCTGTGCTTAATTCTCCCTTTCTACCACTAATTCTTTTACATCTTTACTAGAGGACAGAGCCCCAAATCACACACTCTGCTCCAGGAACTTTATCAGGCCTGTTAGTCAGCATTTACTTTAAGACACTAAAAAGTATAAAAACGCCCTCAGTGCCCATTATCACTTTCTCCATCAGTAGACTTTGTGGCTCTAATTGAAAAGAAAAAGGCTGGCCCATGCAAATGGAAGTATATGTGTCTCTGGTGCAAAGAAGTGAAGAGCAGTGGACAACAGGGACACTGACAGCTTAGTTGGAGCCATAATTTGTTTTGGGCCTGAGAAAACATAGTAAACGAAAGAGTGACTTACTCGTTCTTGTCCAGCTGTATCCCAGATTAGGAATTTATGTAGCTCATTTTGGTACTGGACAGTCTTGGTCATAAAAGATGCCCTATAAAGAGAGACCTAAATGGTCAGAACACAGTTATTTAACACCCGTGTCCAGCCCCAGTCGGAATCATCACTTTGACTTAGCACTCAGGCTCCCAGCTCCCCACTATATCCTCACCATGTTCCTCTGGAGTGTGAGGGACGGCCAGACACTGGCTGTAGCCTCTGCCAAAACAAAGCATTGGGCACATCTGCCTGACAGAGGAAGAAGCCAAAGAACTGAGAGAGCCCAGTAATTGGAAGCTTAGCTTAGGCTCCCTCGTAAAATGCAAGGCGCTATCATTCAAACAGGTGGGTACCATAAATAAGGCTTATTTTATTTTATTCTTGTGAGGCTATGTGTGTGCGTGCATGCCCATGCACTTATAAGGCAAGCACTTTTACCTGCTTAACAAGTTCACTGGCCCCAAGAGAAAACTGTCTAAAGACCACTATGCTCAGGGACCTGAGCGTTAGTCGAAAACACCTTACACCATTTTGGGTTTCTCCTCCAGTTCTCAAACCATGTGCCACATAAACAGCCAAGTAAGAACCAGGGAAACATGGGAGCTCATAGAATTATGATGACAAACAAAAGAGGACAAGCAAGGATGGCTTCTAGGAAAGCTGAAGGAAGTGATGGTGGCCTCTGTACTATTATCACTGTGCTTTATGAACACAATGCCTTCTCAGCTGAGGCTCAGTGTCGGCCACAGCCCAGCCCACGGTCACACTCAAAGTTTGTATTATTTGGGGACCCTACACATTTTGCAGGACTTTGAGTAAAACTACCAAGTGCCCGTGCATTTCTGAGGAGTCCACAGCCACAGCACAAGCCTGACATTCTCAGTCTTGAGATGGAGGCCTGGAGCTGTCCTCTCCCTATGCTGGTTCAAAGAACCCAGAAATGGCCCTCTGGGGTAAACAGCCAAGATGTGTATTTTTTAGAGATGCGTTTCCCTTTGTAGCCCAGGCTAGTCTTGAACTCACAATCTAGCCATAGCTTCTGAGGGCTGTGATTATAGGTGTGATTCAGCATGCCAGGCCTGAGGTGTCCTCTTAAACTATATCCCAGTCAATGCAATCTAGACAATGAACTCAATGCTTGACATTCTCAGCCTTAATTAGAGGTAATCTTCAAGAGAGTGCATTATAAGGACTGCTAGAGGAATACAGAGCTCCACAAGTACCAGAATTCTTAGAAACACTTATGCAAATTCACAGCCCAGCAGGCAGCCTTGCAAACTGGCTGTTAAGGATGGCAAGTGAGTGGAAAAGCAAGACCTAGCTATACTACAGGTGCTGTTGGCCCCATGGAGCCCCAGAAAACACTTTGTGGTTAAAGGTTCTCCATAAAGTCCACATATTCAGAACTTCTGGTGAGTCTCTCTAAATCAGGATGCGCAACAGGGTTCCTCACTTGAGAAAGATCTGGTAGTCAGGGAGCACAGCTTTGGAGAAGTGGTACGAGAAGACATGTCTGCATGGGTGTGACTGCTCAAAGGCAGCTCAGAAAATGTTCACTTGAAACTGTCTAACAAGACCCAAATTAAGCTGACCACTCAGCTCTGATCAGCAGCACCGCGGTACTATAGCAAGTGTGACTGCACACAGATCACACACATGTTGAGTGCTGGAGGGACAGGCCAGGCTGCATTCCTTGTGAACTGAAAGCCGAGGAAGGAGGGTGCAGGCATCAAGAGCCTTAAGCTCACAGCTCACACAGTCTACCGTGCCTTCAACCAGTTCCTTCATGAAGACAGACTTCCATGAGTAAGAGGAAACACACAGCACAGCCTTCAATGTCCGAGAAGAATGAGGCCCATACCCCAGAGTCCTCACTGCACATCCTCCCAGACTTCCCACAGCTCCACCTCTGTAGTTGGGCACTGTCTGCAACTGTCTCTTTGCTGTCCAGGAACTTAGTCAACACTTACTGTGGTTGCCCACAGGCTACCTGCAGTCCAGCACCGCCCCCCCCCCCACCTCCATGCTCAGCATAAAGAACAAAGTGTCACTCAAACACAAGGAAAAGGTAGAGGTCAGAGAAGGCTCTGTTCCAGCTTGGCCAGAATGGAGCAGAAGGAAGTGGTGCAGGGCTGCTGTGGTGAGGGTTCTATGTGCCTTTCGCCCAGTTACCAGCCTCAATCCTGTTCTGCCACCAAACAGAACCTGGGATGGCTACAGACACTCTTTGTGTCCCCCCTCTCCCCCACAGGGAAGGGACCTTTGCAATTCGCTATGGAAAAAAAGTCATAGGATCTTAGGGGGTGTCTTTGGTGCTCACTCGTGGGTTGAATCAAGAGCTTCTTCCAACCTCCAGGTCTCAGTCTGTCACTCTCACCTCTCCTCCTGAGCCCTTTACTCTAAAGCAAAAGCATCCCGGCTAACTGACATACAGACTTGGTTTCTCTCTGTAGTCATAACACTCTAGAGTCAGACTTGGGAGTGGTGCTGCCTGCTGCTTCTCAATAGTACCTGCTGGGTTCTGGGCTTGCACTAGCACAGAGGCTGTCTACCGGACTTAATCGTGAATTTCTTGCCAAAGCTGTAGTACCTGAGGACAGCACTTTTCATAAGTGAATAAACAGACAATGGAGACACTTCATCACACAACGAGGTGTCTGACCCAACACTGGTCCCAACTTCTAAGTTGTCAGTCACAGCCATGAAGCTGTCTTTTAAAACAGGTGACTATGCTTGTCTTTTATTAACTTGCACTCAATATTGTACTAGAGTCGTCTGGCTCTTTATTTTCTATTTAATCTATATCCAAACCTTAGCCCCTGAAATAAACCCATGAATTGAACCCTAATCTTTGGGTGACTTTATTCCAATTTCCTGCCATCATCACTTCAGCTCAAGGACCACTCCTCTGATGTTCAAGTTAAATGACACAGAGGGGATGAGAACTACAGTGCCTTACATTTTGAAAAACAGGCGCTGGCTCCCTGCCATTCAAAGGATACATTCCTATTTCCCAGCCTGCCATTCACTCGTCTGAGAACCTCATTTTTTTTTTTTTACTACTAAACTGTCTCTCTTCAGTCTTGTAGGCAGATCTTACTCTCTCTTTCATCTAAAGTCCCTAACAGCATTATTTCCTAAAGCTAGAACACCTTTCATATGCTTCTCCATTTTCATGACACCCTAAAAATATGACTTCCTCACACATCAGGTAATCAGGGCCTTTGGTCAGAGTGTTGTTCCTAGTGAAAACACTTGCTACAAGGTGTTTTAAAAATTTCCTTAACTTCAGCAACTTGTTTAGTTCCTGTGAAACATAGATGTACAATGACTTCATTGCAGATTCCCTACTTCTGAGGTTTTCTTGTGACTGGCACATGAGATGAAGTCACCTCCACTGTGCACTCTGAAGACAAACAGCTCATTGTCAAATAAACAAAAACCAACACCACAGGTCTCACAGTTATATGTGCTGCTGATGCACTGCACCAAGATGGACTTGGAGAGACAAACACAGATCAGCCTTAGAGTTCCTCTAAGAGAAATATCAAAGCTCTCAGGAAGGTAAAGGGGGCTGCAAGGCCCATTTGGGGCTCAGAGAGGGTTTGCTGAACACAGGGCACAGCCTAGATGCTGCCTGTATGTTGTGGTAAATGCTCATATCTCAGCATTTGGGAGACTAAGGAAGGAAAACCTTCAGCTCTCACAGAAGTCTTAGGAGTACCCCAAAATTCTGTGACATACACAACCTACAGTGGCAGGCCTCTCACCATTCCCCTACACTCATGAGGCCAGCTACGTGTGAGGACTGACCAGCCACACACTGCTGCTGCCACCTGCTCACACCAGTCAGTACACAATAGGTTGTCCTCTAGGGTTGTGTTCATCTCATACAAATTCTTTATTTTCTGTACTTTGTTCATAAATTCAAAAAGTCCTTTGGAAAATACTGAAAACCTAGGAAAATATTTATTTAAACGGATAAAATATCTCAAAAGTTTCACCTTCCCTTTCCTATGCTTTTAATAAATAATTTATACTACTTTCACATCAAAACCAATAAAATCAACAGTGGCAACAAAAGTAGCTGCTTCAGCTAAGTGTTGGCTGCTATCATGCCCTCTTCCTGTTGTCCCGACTGTAAGCTTCTAGACTGTGAGTCTTCATCATCACTGCTTAGGGGACAGAGCCATGAACAGGGCTGCTGGGATCCTAGGATAGTCATCTGCACGCCCGCTGTAGCACTGTGTTCTTACTCCCTCCAAACACTCGACCTTCCAAAGTCTTGGACAAACTCTGGTAGGCAAGGAGTTAGGACCCCACCACTGCCTTTGAGAAATTCAACTGGGAGAGCGGGTCAGGAGGACAGATACTTTAGGAGACACTTACAAGAAGCCAGAGCCAGAAGGTGATTTGTTTTGCTTTGTTTTCTGAGACAGGATTCCTTTGTAGCCCTGGCAGTCCTGGAACTCAAGTGCTGGGATTAAAGTGTGCACCAACATGCCTGGCTTCAGAAGGTGATTTGAAGATGAAAGAGTGCAGTGATGGGCTTTGAAGATGGCAGAAGAGGCCACAAACAAAGGCAGTTACTAGAAGCTACAACAGGCGAGGCAACAAGTTCCCCTCAGAACTGCTAGGATGAACCAGCTTGGCCAATATTTTGAGTTTAGTTTGGTTTTACACTTCTGATCTCTAGAACTGTAAGTGAAAACACCTGTGTTCTTCACGATATTGCTGTGACTAGTTATGGCAGCACAAGGAGATGAACTCAGGTAACAAGACTTTCCAGGAGAGGAAGGTGAGTTTTCAGGTGTTAGAAGGCGATGGTGTACATGGGCATTAAGAGTAGTGGTGAGACTAGAGCCAAGAACTAGGGATGCAGTAGCAACATCCTGCTAGAGCCAGGTTAGAGAGGGTGGAGCATGAAGGGCTGTTAAGAGGCCAGAGAAGGCTTGGGTGGAGAGAAGAACACTGGGGAAGGGAGGAGAGCATGCTGGGAGCTAGTGCCTCTCCACAGAGGTGATCATTCTGTCCTTGATATTTTTTCTGTACTACTGCTGAATAACATCCCAACAAACCACTACCTCATTTTAAACAGAGCCTTATCCAAGCAGTGATGTTGGTAACATGAAAAATATTTGCAGGTTTCATGGACTAATTTTACTTATTGCTTCCTGGTGTACCATTTGAACACAACCATATACACTGCTTTAAAAATGAGAGCTAGGACTGGCCACACTGACAGAAGGTGTACTCACTCATTCCTAGGTCCTTAGTGGCTCATGGTGTGGGTGATGGACTTCACAGGGCAGGAGACACAAGAGCAGAAACTGGAGCACTAAGCATTTGGAAGCATAGATAGGGGCTGGGGAGATGGTTCAGCAGTTAGGAGCTCTTACAAAAACTCAGGTTCAGCTCCCGGATCATGTGGCAGCTCACAACCATCTCTAAGTCTAGCTCTAAGGGAATCTTCTGACCACATGTAATGCATATAAATTCAGGTAAGTATAAACATATACACATGATTAAAAAAAAAAAAGAATACAGATAGTATGAAGGGAATAGGAGAGAAATGAGCAAGGTTAAGTGGTCCCAGGAATGATCCTGCACGAAGATGAGCAGGTTTGGTGGGTAGAGGTAGGCAGAAGGGACAGTTGGGAGACTGATATCCAAAAGCATATAGCTTTGACTGGGATGAGAGGAACGGACAGTCTCAGCAAGTCTGAAGCAGGTTTTCAGGTGCTTAGGCACATGTGCAATGAACTATTTCAGCCATTTCCAAATTGTAATTGTGGTCCTCAGGTTTCTGAGCAGGTGATAAAATACTGGTATGCTTCAGTGCCTCACATGTACAAATAGGGATGTACTGAGGCCCTCCTTTGGCTCCTCCAGCCAGCCACATCCTCTCTTGCAACTAGACTTTATCAGTTTCTGCAGAATACTACAGGTTTATATGAGCATACAGATCAACTCTCTGCACCCTCCTTATTTTTGAAACACTGGTGGTAATACTCCACACCGATTTTTTCATTCTCTACGGTACCTATCTCACCCGATAGATTATGAAGGTGAATTTTCAAGTTGCTTCAGTGTACTTTATATAATCAACAGTGTCATAGGCGTTCACTGGAGGCTGGAATTTACACAGTCCTAGAAGTGGAGCCGCCGGGCAAAACTGCAGGAGACAATCAACACACAGGGTAAGAATCAGACCTTCAAGAGTCTTCCAGCTTGGTTGATTAGTTTGAATGCCGTGTGCCACGAGATCAGTCCACTGACCTTTTTTTAACTCAACTACATCATGTGAAAATGAGGAATAACTTCACAGATGTGTCCCAAAGGTTCATGTACTTAAGGCTTTTGTAGCCAGCATGACTTTACTGGGATGTGTCATGGACTTTTGATAGGTGCAGCCTATTAAGGTTCTTAGGTGTTTATGGGTATGTTCTCAAAAGGGATTGAGGATCCCAGACTCCTTTTGCTTTGATTCACAGCCATGAGGTTCTAGAGCCTCCTCTGCTATGTTATCCTATGCTGCTATGCCGCCTCAGCACAGGAATGAAGCAACACTCGTACAACAGGGTCAAACGACCATCTAGTACAGCCTCCAAAACTATAAGCCAAAACAATCATTCTTTCTTTTTATAAGTTAACTACCTCAGCTATTTTGTTACAGTGACAGAAAGGTGACTAACACAATGGGGCTTTACAAAGCAGTAACTTATTGAAGCATTGTCCTGGTTAGCCTTTATGAACTTGACATAGCCCAGAATAATCTAATAGGACAAGTCTGTGAGTGACTGTCTTGATTGAGGACTGATGTGGGCAGGCCCACCCAACTGTGGGTGGCTAGCATCATCCCTAGGCAGTTAGAACCAGGCTGTATAAAAAACTAAGCAGAGGTGCTGGAGAAATGTTCAACTGTTAAGAACATTTCTTACTCTTCTAGAGCACCCCAGTTCAGTTCCCAACACCCCCAACAACAAGTGGCTCACAGTCATCTGCAACTTTATCTCCAGGGGCTCTGACACCTTTTCCTGGCGTCGACAGGCACTTCCACAAATGTGGCATATATTTACTCAGAACAACACATACACATACCCCAAATCTTAAAAAACTATGAGCCAGTGGATGAGTCAGAGGTGAGCCATTCAGTAGCACCCCTCCACGGTTCCTGCCTTAGTTCCTGCTCCAGTTTCCCTCAATGATGAACTGCCACCTCAAGTGTGAGCTGAACTAAACCTTCCTTCCAAGTTGCTTTCAGTCAGAGCGGTTTATCACAGCAATAAGTGAATGAGAGGTAGTATGTACAATAAAATGCAGTACATATTTTCAGGCTAATGCACTTAGTCTCATGTAATTATCCCCCCCAAATAATACAGTCAACATTTCCCAGTCCTAGAAATCTCCCTCATGCACATTTCCAGTTTATTTTTGCTCCTAAGCTGACCATGGAGTCTACAAAACGCCAGAAACCAAAGAGCAGATGAAGAAATTATATATTACATAATTATTATAAAATTATTATATACATGGCAATCTATTGTTCTCAAGAGCTGGGGTTACATGTGTCCAACACCATGCGGGGCTCTATGTATGCTGAGACCATGAGGTAGTGTGTTTTAAATCATGCTAACCGGTGTTTACAGAAACTCTTAGACTTGTACATGGACCCTGAATTTGGGAATGTTCTGGCCATTTATCTTCAATAGCTCTTCCATCTTCTTTGTCAAGCCAACTGTATGGACAGGAGACCTGCTAGTGCCCTGCAGTTCTACCACTAACAGTCATCTTCCTCTTGCACTTTAGTCCAGGGTTCTCTGTCTGACCTGACTTGAACTAAACATATTGGGTGACTTCACAGAAAAGGAACAGAGCAAGATGAGCAGAATGGATCAAGAGTCCTGGAATTCTCTTCACTGTTCTACCACCCACCACGCTCTTGAGCTTTAGCCATGCTATTCTATGCCCTGTGAGGCAGTGATTCCTGTGGAGAGGCTGCTTTGAGCTCACTCACCCCTCTATGAGTTTCTACAATGGCCAGTCCGAGCACCCCAACCCATGGCAGTTTCTCTCTGTTTCTGTCTCAGACTGGCAGTGAATGTCTTTTCAATAGCCTATCACTTTAAGTTAAATCCTTTAGGTTTCTAGTTAGTCAACATGCTTTTAAAAACTTTGCGCTTTTTTTGTTGTTAAAAGGATGTGATTAAGAGTCTTTGTACCTTTTTATGTGGGAATCTCAAGATATGTTGGGTTGTATGAAGGACTGAGGCATTACACTTACAGAGGACAGTGAGCACATCATGATTATGTGACAATTTCCATTTTGATGGGTTTTTGCCAAGTTGCCTATCCAGGCCTGTATAAGGATGAAATTGTTAACTGCTCTCTTATTGAGAAGGCAGGACATTTTGGGGCTGAGGATAAAAGGGGAATTCAGCATAGGGAGGCAGAATCCTAGTCATGTTTGCAGTGAAACACCAGGCACCTGGAGTCACTGGAGAAGAAGCCTCTCAGAGCTATCAAAGTCCATGAAGTGACCTGGGAAGGTACACAACTGTACAAGAGATTCTTATAGCCTCAGTGTTTTAGTGGTGGACATTGAGGCTGGGAACAGAAGGAGAAAGGAAGGAGAATCAGAATTCTATCCTAGGAAACAGGAGGCTAAAAGAAGGAGTAGGGGGCTATAGATGAATATAAAGATAATGCCAGATGCCTCGACAACTCGCAGATTGATTGCATTTGGTCATGCACAATGATGCTACAGTAGAAAAGGACAGACACAATGAGTGTATACAATCTCACAAATCTCAAGGCAGTGGCGGGGGGCACACAAAATGGATGGATGGATAGATGGATGGATGGGGTCAGGACCTAATAAATTACTGTTGAGAAGGATATAGTTGGGTGGCCATTTCTCATGAAGTTCTTTTCATAGAATGTCTAGTGGGGTGGTGGGGACAGGCTGGAGGGTAAAAGGGCACATCCTGGGTAGAAAGGAACAACAGTGGAGGGTCCTGCAGATCTATGCATCAAAATCTATGTATGAACTCTGCCATCAACCATACCTGGTTCCCAAACTGTGCTCATAACTGGAGATATTCCAAGGAGCCCAAGGGAGGGCAATGGTGGGCAGACTGAAAAGGCTGAGTAGAGGTTCTGGCTGATGTCCTGCTCTGGGTAAGAGCTAGGGATAACAGTCCTCCACATTGCAGTGGCTCACTTAACACTTGAAGCAAAGTCCAGAGATACAAGGCCTGAGGAAAGACTGCAATGTAAAGGCCACATTCTGACATGGCCATTTTAACTCAAACTCGGAGCACACATTCCAGGTATCAGTCCCACCACTGATGTTTGGCTAAAACAGCTTTTTTGGCCCTAACCTGTTTCTTGTAGTTTTAGTATGCAAAGAAATTGTGACTCAAGGCCAAGAAAAAAGGACAGATAGCACCAAGACCTGAGATGTCCCAGATGCTAATAAAAATAGGGATTAGGAACACAAGCAAGGCTTGGAGGAAGAGGGGCCTACCGAGTGACTCATCCCAATTCTAGGCATTTCATGGCATAAAACAGGACTGCTGGCAATGCAGCAAGCATGAGGAACTGAGTTTGAATTCACAGCACCCATGTAAAAATCTGTGTGGTAGGATGTGTCTATAATCCCAGCACAGAGGAGAGGGAATCAGGTGGAGCCTTGAGGCTCACTGGCCAGCCAGTCTAAGATTGTTGAGCTTCAGGTTCCAATGGAGACTTTGTTTCAAAAAAAGGTAGAAAGAAACTGAAGAAGACTTTGCATGTTAGCATCTGGCTTCCTCATACAGAAGCACAAATGTCCATGTTTCTGGTGTTACTTCTTATGATCAGGCTTAGCAATGCTTGTATGTGTGGTCTGATATCCTGAGTAACAATATCCTTTCTTTCAGATCCCAATCAAATGATGATCTTTCAGTCTACAAGCTTGGACTCTGTCTCCATTAGATCAGACAGGTTGGTATTTCCTCACCTGGAGGACAGGGTTTTTCTCCATCCCTGTTTAACAGGAAGAAGCTTCAGAAAATGCACCTTCAGCCAACACCAACCTTTAAAAATAAGGGATTGGAAAGTGGGTGTGGTAGCTCACTATAAACCCAGTACCTGGGAAGCTGGGGCAGGAGAATCACCGGAAGTTTGAGGCCAGCCTGAGCTACATAGTGAGTTGCCAGCCAACCTACTCTACAAGAGTGGGATCCTCCCAATCCCACCCTCCTCCCTCATCTCTTCCCTGCCCTTTTCTAAATCCAATGCTAGGGGAGGACCTCTTCCCCTTCCATCTGACCCTAGCTTATCAGGTATCTCCAGGACTGGCTGCAATGTCCCCCTCTGTGGCCTAGCAAGACTGTTCCTCCCTCTCAGGGTGAGGATGGGGGGGGGAGGTAAAGGAGCCAGTCATTGAGTTCATGTCAGAAATAGTTCCTGTTCCCCTTACTAGGGATGAGGGAGGGGGCTACGGCTAGGATACAAAGTAAATAACCTGTGATTAATATAAAAAAATAAAAGAAATCTTCAAAAAAAAAAAAAAAAAGAGTGAGATCCTGTCTAAAAAAATAAGAACAACAAACCTTCAAAGAAATGATCTAAATCTCAAAAGGAAAAATTAAGGGTGAGCAGAAAGATGGGCGAAGTTAGGGGGACATGCGAAAGGAAGGGAGCCCTGCATACATGCTGCTGGGAGGATCTCTTCAGGAAGATTGTGGATCATGTCAACAGTCAAAATACGTTTTGGCTTGTGACCTAAGTATAACAAGGCTTCCTTTGACCTAGGTTTTATCTCATAGCCTGGGAACCTGTATCATGCACCCTGCAAACCACTTTCAAGTCTTGTAGCCAACAACAGGATTACGAGAACATTTCACCCACTCTTTTTAATCTTGCAACACTGTAAGTGAATGGGGCTCCAAACACTGCCAAATCCACATAAAGAACAACTCTGACAGGAAGGTCTGCTCTGCAGGGAAGCTAGCGCTGCTCTGCGGTGTGCGCTGCTGTCCTTTATATGTGTAATATTCACCATTAATGCTGCATTTACACAAATAACATACACAGGAATCATAGGCAGGGGTGGGCTGTTCAACAGAAACACAGGTACCAGGGTCCCACTGAACAGTGACTTAAAAAGTGCTAGAAGAAGCAAATAAGGCACTGCTCAAGCCAGAGCTCACATCTGGAACAGATGTTCCTTCAAAGTGAGGTGGAAGCCTCTGTAGGCTGTGAGAACGGAGCCCACAGGAACTAAAACAGTACTTATAAGGCAGATGGTGTTGACTGTCATAGCACCAAGGCAAACTTTGAAGGGAGTGCAGAGCCTGAAACTGGAATGTAGACTCAGCAAAGCACCTCCCAGAAACTTGTAGGGAAGATCAACCAGTACTGTAATCAGTACTTCCACAAGATGGAGGGAAAGAACTCAGGACAGCGGGAGGTCACCAGTGCTGGCAAACTCAGCACTAGACACTGTGCTCGAGGAACTAATGGGCCCAAATAAAACACAGGGCTTCAAGGACAAACCTATAATAATTAATTTTAGTAGATCTCAAACTTGTCTTAAATCAACACCCTCCTACTCATATTAATGTCTTGATTAAATAACACAATGCAATTAAATGAAACAATTGCAGCTGGCAACATGACCTGGTCATGGATATAGTTAATATCTCCTTAATATCCTTATGCACCACAATCTTTCTCTTGCTAAGGTACCGCCATTTCAACAGAAGCCCAGAAGCACAGTGGTGCGTGCCTGTGACCAAAGCACTCAAAAGGCTGGGGCAGGAGGAATGTGAGCTTAAAGCCAGTCTCAGCTATATAAACAGTGTCAGATTAGTGTGTGCTACAAGGAAGGACTCATTCTCAAAAAACAACATAAAAGCATCCCCAAACAACCACAAAACATCATTAATCTGAACTACCTAGAACAGAATTTAGGTGAACTATGGCAAGAGGTATCACACAGGGTGGACAAAATTGGTGTTCTGAAAAGTCAAACCCTCCAGAAAGAAAAACAAAATGGCATGCCTTCTTCAGCTTGCCCAGTGAAGAAGCCGAAGCTCAAACTGTTTCAAGTAGCGGGTACAGGGAGTGTCATCACAAACAATGTTAACTTTGAAAGCAGTGTGGCATCAGATTTCTAGTATCAAAAATTCTCAGGACCGGGGCTAGCAAGATGGCTCAGTGAGTAAAAGTGATTGCTATGTAAGCTTGCAATCTGAGTTCAATCCCCAGGATGCAGGAAAAGGTGGAGAGAAAGAACCAGTTCCACAAAGCTCTTCCCTTAACAATTGTGGGGCTTGAGAGTCCCTTAACAACATGAGTCAGGATTGGGGCTGATGAGACAGCTATTCAGTCAGTAAAGTTCTTGCTCTATAAGCACAAAAACTTGCCCTGCTAAAACCCACACCCACAAAAAAAAAAAACACACACACACAAAAAAAAAAAAACCTTGGTGTGGTGCAAAACCCACACCCACATAAAAAAGCTTGGTGTGGTGGTATGTGCTCCAGCTCCAGCTTGGGAGGTAGAGACAGGGGTACTTATGGGATACACAGAAAGAAGCCTGCCTTGCCTAATCAGTAAGTTCCACGACCCAGTGAGAGATCTCAACGGCAAAAACCAAAGATGCTCAGGACTGTTTGATAGCTGTATTTACATAAAACAGTAGACAAGGGAGGTGAATTTTGGTTAGAGAGTATTCCTGTGTTACTATTTATTTAGTCTTTGTTCAATAGATCACGTATTTAAGTTTAATCGAAGTCAACAAAAAAAGACAACAGATGTATGGAAATATGACTGTGTGTGGATGTGTGCCACACATCTCTCTCTGTCTGTTGCCTCTGAATAAAGATATAAAGGTTTAGCTACTGCAAACACCATGTCTTTCTGCTCCTCACTATGATGATAATGGACTAAACCTCTGAAAGTATAAGTCAGCCCCAATTAAATGCTTTCTTTTATAAGAGCTGCTGTGGTCATGGTGTCTTTTCACAGCACTAGAGCAGTAACTGAGACAGCCTACTACTACAGGACTACAAATAACCCTAGCTAGTTAGGAAGATTACAAGTTAAGAGCCAGCCAGAGCTACAGAGTATCTTGAAGGCCAGCACGGGCAATTTGTAAAACCCTGTCTCAAATACACACACACACACACACACACACACACACACACGACTCTGGGGATAGGAAATATAGCCTAGTGTGTAATACTCACCTAGAATAGGAGAGGCCCTGGGTTTAGTGCCCAGTCTCAGGGCTATCATGTAAATGAAACATGTCCTGGGGGAGAACTGAAGGTACTGAGGATGTGATGCAGCCTACAGGAGGCATTCCCTGAGGAAACCTTTACACAATAGTCTGCAACAAATGCTAGGTGGTCTGTTGAATAAAGGTAAATCCAAAGGAAAACTCCATTTTACAAGAAGGAATATAACGTTTTTTCTTCCTGCTCTGAATAATGTTACCATGAAATAGGTAAAGAAGGTAACTATTCATGGAGCAGTCACAGTGGCTGGAGCTGGTGTCAATGAGTGAGCTGAGGAACTCCTGAAGATGGAGGAGGTGCTGGTCTGCCCTGAGCACTCACGAATAGGATAACAACACAACTGGCCTTTCCTGCAGCAAAGGGTCAGACTCCCTTACTGCGCAGCAAGCCCTCCACCACTGGCCCCAAACTGAGTTCCCCACTGGCCACTCCCTGTGACTGCCTCCTCATGGCCCTCTACCTACTACTCATTTTCTACACCAAGCAGCTGGTGGTCTTCTCATGACTCTGAGACAGGGTGTGGGATCACTATACAGTGAAACAGCCAATTTAAACAACAAAACAATTCAGACCTACAGAAATAAATGCTAAGTACAATTAGAGTAAATTTCTTTTTCAGTTTAAGAACTTGCACATATTTATCCCCCAGCCTTTCAAGGTACACTGCATCACTGAATGGTAGTCTAGTACAGCTTCTACAAACAAGAGTGCTTTCCCAAATAAGCAGAGAACACCTCAACTGCTGCAGCTGGTCCTCACACCCCATCAGAATTCTGATAGCTGTACTGATGTCACCCTACTGGCAAAATCCCAGTTCCAAACACATGCTACAGTGTGCTCTCATGACTCCTCTCCTCAATCTGGTCAATGTTCTCTTCAACCTTTCAGCCTGTGAGACTGCCAACCAGCTGTTGTGTCAAATGTTTCTCAATCTCAGTTTGTCTGGTGTCATTGTATAGGTTGTAACATACATACATATGGGTTATATTATAAGAAACCCAGTTTGTGGAGGACATGCCTCTTGTCCGCACCCATTTGAGATGGTCCTAAAGAACATGCAACTATACCCAACAGAAGCCAGAACAGATGACTCTCAAGAGGCCAGAGAAGACACTACAGAGGCCATGCTGCCTCACTACCTCCTCTCTGTTGTGAGGGAACTCTACAACTAGGGACAGGCTCACCTGGCAGAGAACAAGGAAGCTAGCTGAACAGAGGCCTCCAGCCACAGCAGCCAGGCTCCTTGGATTCCCAATCCACAGAAACTATGATGTACAAAATGATTGTTGTTTGATGCTAAGTACTGGGTAACTACTACATACAACATATAAATACAGTGATCCGCCACAGAAAGGAGAAAAATATCATATAAGAAGATAAACTATCAGGATAAGACTCAAGAGCCATTCTTGACAAAAATGCTTGCTCAACTAGAAATACAGAAACCTCCTCCTCTTCGTAACTGGCAACTCCAGTGACCAACATCATGCTATATACTCCTGAAAACATTCAAAAGCACAGTATCAAATGTTCCCTTCAAGGAGGAGGAAAAGCAAAGATGTTGGCTCTTACCAGGATTTCAAGCTAAAAGTCCGGTGAACAAGGCATGGGGGAAAAACAATTAAAAACAAAACAAAACCTAAAACTAAGCCACCACCAAAACCAACTTAAGAGCAAAACAATCCCTACTTTGTCATGCCATGACTATGCATTCCAGGAATCCAAAAAGCCCACAGCACATCCTGGAGTATAAACAGAGTTATTAAGACTAAATGATGACAGGCCAATACACAAAAATCAATAATATTCTACAAAAATAATGAAAAAAGGTTTTCATTCACAACAGCTAAAAGGATAAAATATTTAGAAAATAGTTAAAAATATTCCCAACATTTCTCACATTGAAAACTATAAAAGAGGGCTGGAGAAATGGCTCAGTGGTGAAGTAGCTATACCGCACTTGCAGAAGACCTAACATAAGTTTGTACAACACACACTTAAAAAAGAAAAAGAAAAACCCCAAACCAAAAACCATAACCCAACAACCCCCTAAAGCAGCGCAGAGAAAATGCATAAGGCATGGCAGAAAGAGGCACATACTCAGGATCAGAAGACTCAATGTGAGCAGCACTGACTCAAGCACTACTAAATGGTAAAGAATACAAACTCAGAGAATGAGGAAAAATTAACATGTTCATAGTAATGGAAGATTTTCACCCATTTCTTTCAGTCAAAATGCCAACAAGGGGGCTGGAGAGATGGCTCAGAGGTTAAGAGCACTGGCTGTTCTTCCAGAGGTCCAAATTGAATTCCCATCAACCATATATAATGAGTTCTTGTGTGCGGGTGGGTGTACATGCAGACAGAACACTGTATACATAATAAATAAATCTTTAAAAAATGCCAACAAGGATAACAGAAAAGATCAAAGTGAAAGAAAAAGCAAACAAACAACCTTACTCCAATCACAGGCGGCATCCCCAGCAGCTAAGAGCACAGAAGGCTCACAAAAAAAACTCTGGACCTTGCTGAGACAACTGCACGAAGAAAGACAGCAGATCATACCACGTCAAAGGATGAATTATAGAAAATACATTCTCCCATTTTACAATTTTGTCAGTAATCCAATAAAAAATTAATTAAGTTATTCTTATGTCTGAGATTGAGAACTGCCTATTTAAATGATACTTGGATCAAAGATAAAGCCAATAATAAATCAGAAAATGCTTAGAACAAAATACAAAAATCTGCTGAGGTGGAAAGACAGTTTAGTGCTCTTGCAGAGGACCTGTGTTCAGTTCCAAGCACCCATGGCAGGTAGCTCACAACCATCTGTAGGGGATCTGACACCTCTGGCCTCTGCAGTACTGGCAGTCATATACACATAACCACACATACACATAAATAAAAAGACATTTTTATTTTAGTTAAGGTGTAACTTATAAGGTGTATGCCACAGTGTTACTATTGCTGTGATGAAACACCATGACCAAAAGCAAGTTGGGGAACAAAGAGTTTACTCGCCTTACACCTTCACAAAAGGGTTTGTTTGGCTTAGTCCATCATTCAAGAGAGAAGAACAGAAATTCTAAACAAGGCAGGAACCAGGAGGCAGGAATTGATGTGAAGGCCATGGAAGGGTGCTGTTGCTTTTTCTCTCTCTCTCAACTTTTGATTCTTTCTGAGTGTCATATCATGCTCTCCACCCCCTCATTCCTGTCCCTTCGTATCCATTGCCCTTGCAAGCTCCCCATAAATATAACAACAAAAATAATGAAAACAAAAACAGAAAACATCTCGCTGTAGAAGTTTCAGTGTGTCACAGTGTATCACACAGTATACTCTTTTGTCCACACATCTGTACTTGAAAATTTTCATTGCAATGAATCATTGGTCTGGTTTTAGTCCTCTGGTTTCTGCTATATTCTCAATACTGGATCCTCAAGGGACTTTGCTCAGTTATTTTGTTGTCCTGTGTTGTGGAGATCTTTCAGCTTTGGATCTTCAGGACTAGCCCTTTCATATACTCTAGCAGCTCATAGATGTGGTAAATTTTGGAGTGGGCCAGCCCCGGATCTGGACCTAGATAGTAGCTGAGTTGTTATAAGACTGTCAACTCTATTCTACCAGTACCACAGGTGAGCTCTCCAGCACTGCCCCAGCTAGCTCATCCAATGTTGCAGCAAGCTAAGGCAAGGTCAGCTCTCCTGCTCTCCAGCCCTTGGGATGGGCTAACACATACCAACAGAATCAGGGTCTACTGTGCTGCCCAGCTGACATGTGGGGCCCACTCTCCTGAGTACTGCAGCCAGCTAGGGGCTGGACCAGCTTTCCCACTATTTCACTCTCCAGGCTGCCTCATCAGTTCCTCCATGCCTTCATCATTAGGGTCAGTTCTACTGTGCTGCTCAGGCAAGGTACAGTGCCTGCTCTCCACAGTATTGTGGTGAATGGCAGCTCTCCCACTGTCATGACCCAAGAGGCCAGCTCTCCTGACTATCACAGGTGTCGAAGGGCAAGAGTGGAGGGGCCAGCTCTGCTGTGCTGCCCAAGGGAGATGCTGGGCCGTCAACCGCTTTCTTACAGAAACCAAGACTACCAGCCCGGAGATGACTCCACCCACAATGGGCAGGGCCCTCCCGCATCACTAATTAAGAAAATGCTCTACAAGCTTGTCTACAGACCAATCTTATGGAATCATTTTCTCAACTGGGGTTCCCTCCTCTCTGATGACTCTAGCTTGTGTCAAGTTGACATAAAATTAGCCAGCACAGTGTTTAACAAAAGTCTGAATATCAGGGACAAAAACACCAATATCAAGAGTAGGAACTTTCATATACTAATCAAGACATAGACAAACACAAGAGAAACATTACAATTGACCAAAGGCAAGACCCATCCAAAATGAAAGCAGTGTCAGTAGGAAGCCTAGCTGCTTTATGCTGATAAACTAGCAAGATGGAAGAAGTCCACAAAAGAGTTAAAGTTGTTAAAGAATGCAATCTATCAAGACCAGAGCCAGAAGTAACAGATAATTTGCATATGAACAATCTTACAACTATGAACAGAATTCACTTCTTAATTAACTCTATTATACAAGGAGTGCTGGAAGCCCAGATGGAAACACTGACAAATCTTACTAATCATTTAAGGAATAAAAAGGAGGGTTTCATACAAGCAGCATTTCTGAATAAGCACAACTTTGATACAAATCTGACACATGTTCAAAAAAGATGACATCATAGTCTTAGTTGCATACACACAAGTCCTAACATAACAGTCAACCAAAGCTTACTATGATGCTCGACAGCACCAAAATGAAGGGTCTAGAGTCACATGCAAGACAAGCCTGTGGGCGTGCTTGGGAGCAACTTCCAGACTGGGTAACTGAGGTAGGTGAGCCACCCTGAATGCGGTGGCACAACCCATGGGTGGGTCCTGGACAAACATCAAGAAGTGTATGCTGAGCAGCAGCTCTGCCACTCAGCCTGCTGACAGTAGATGCAACTGGCCACTGCCTCCTGTGGCCATGACTTCTCTGTATCATGGACTACAACTCCTCAAATTACAAGCTAAAATAAACTTGTCCCCTCATAAGATGTTTCTTGTCTGGTATTCTACAAGACCAGAATGCAGACAGACTTGCAGGCAGTGAAGGGTTAGCTCATGAAGTTTCAGAGGAAAATTCGGAACTGGACTAGAGGCCATTAAAGTTGTATTCTGGCTATATTGTACCTGGGTCCTAAGAATCTGATTGGGGCTAAATTTGAAAATAATGGAGTAATTTCAAGACAAGAAAACATTCAGGATGTGGCATGACTAGTTCTTGGTGCTCTTATTCGGATCTATAGTGAGAGAAAGCAGAGACATGAAAAATGCAAAGTTCAGTAAGGAAAGGCATATGGGCAACGATGAGGACAGCCTGGGATACCTCCTCCATATATACAACCCCCGCCCCGCGCGCACACACACACGCACGCACGCACGCACGCACGCACGCACACACGCACACATACACACGTGTGCGAGAACAACCTTAGAATAAGATTGTCTAAAGGGTCCCCCAGGGTCAACACACAAGAGACTGAAGCAACTGTAGCTCAAGGAAGCAAGGCTACATTTGAGGCTTTCAGCAAAATTTGGCAGTGATATTCATGTTTTATATGTACGAAAGACCAAGTGTAATTCTAAGTCTTGTATTAAGGCCCCAAAAGCCACTGGAGTCAGATGAGTGGCAGGATCAGAGTTCTTGCAAGGAAGCTCCAAGGGGACACTTCATACAGTTGTGAAGGTAAGGCCTAACCTGCAATGGACCCCAAGATATTGATAAAGCTGGGACCATGAACCATCCACAGAGGAAGGGTGCAGGTGGCAATGTGGAGCTGGCCGAACAAAGGTTATGTGTGTTAAGGCACAAACAGGAGGAGTGGCACTTGCCATGTCTTTTGGAGCCAAGATCATTTCATTATGGGCTTCAGAAGACAGACACTGAGCTTCAGAATTTGAAGTTTATAATACTGGGTTTAGTTTTGCTTTGACCTAGTCCATCCTTGCTATGCTCCATTCTCTGTTTTCAGAATTATAATTCCTTACTCTGTGCCACTGGAAACCAGTTATGTAACTTGTTTTTTGTTTTTCTTTCTTTCTTTCTTTCTTTTTTTTTTTTTTTGAGCTCACAATTAAGAGATTGCCTTGGGTTTAAGAAGACAGTTGGACTTTAAAAGAGTTGGGACTATCAATGATGATGAGAACTTCAGAAGCTGGATTGGATGCATTTTGCACTATGAGATGGCCAAGGTTCTATCGAAACAAGGATGGAAGATTACAGCTTAAAATAGTATGCTTGGGTACTGAGTAGTTAAGGAGTTGACTTGTGATAGTTAATACTGTCAACTGGACAAGATCAATCACCTCAGAGATAACTCTGTGGGCTTGTCTATAAGAAGTTTCTATATTTGGTTAACTGAGGATAGAAGACCATAAAGGGGTCCCAGACTAAATAAAAGATGGGAGAGAGAACTTGACCACCAGCTAGCTCTACTTCCTGACTACAGATGCAATGAGGCCAGTTGTCTTCTTTTGCTGCCATGACTCCTCCGTCACCATGGACTGTGTTTCCTTAAACTGTTAGCTCCAGTAACCTCTCTCCCTTAAGATGCTTCCCGTCAGGTCTCTGCTAGAGCAGTGCTTCTGAACCTTTTTATGGCTGCCACCCTTTAGTACAGTTCCTCATGCTGTGGAGACCCCAACCATAAAATTATTTTGATGCTATTTCATAACTGTAATTTTGCTACTGTTATGAATTATAATGTAAATATTTTTGGAGATAGAGGTTTGCCAAGATTCTCAACCTGTACGACCTACAGGTTGAGAATCATTGTGTTACAGCAACAAGGAAAGTAACTAAGACATCCGTGATATATAAAAACTACAGGTCACCATCTGTGTGAATGACTCCTACAAAAATCCAACAAAGATATCACATATCATGTGTTCAGCCCAGTACAGACAGAAAAACATGTTCACACACTCAAACAAGGAAAAAAAAAAGCATCTTCTTTGAGCAATGTGGTGAGGGATAAGCAAAAAACAAACAAACAAACAAACAAAAAACAACAAAAAACCCCCCATTAGACATTTTATGACACCACAGCAAGAGCTCCCAGCTCAATTATAGTGGCATCAGAGTGCTCAGTCACCACTTATTCTCACCAACAAAAATAGAAATAGAAAGTCAAATGCTTAAAGTAACTATAACAAAACCCCATTTCCAGATGACACAAAACCCATATAGACAAAACACAAAAAATGCATATATGTAAGTGAATTCATAAACAAATTTAGGAATGCCATGGAGAGAAGCTCAAATACCAAGTTGTAGTTATGTTGGTGGCACATGCCTTTCTTGGGGCACTTTCAAGGCTAAGATGAAATGTTTCCAAGTTCAAGGTTACACACCAAACCCTACCATAACAAACAAGATAATCAACAACAATAAAAGGTAACTTGGAACCACTTATTATTTTCACACCAAAACAATGCATTAAAATTAAAAACATCAGCCCCTTAAAATAACTCTAATGACAGATGTGAAAATCCATTACAGAGAAGAGAAAACCCAGAGACTACAGAAGCCCAGGGGATGTAAAGATAATCCATATTCATAAACTAGAGCATTGGTGTTATCATATCATTCTCTAAATGGATCTGTAAATTCAGTGGAAGGCCAGTCAAAACCACAATGAGGTCAGCATGCTGGTTTGTGTGAACAGAATACCATTGCTAACATCTGTATGGAGATGTGAGAGACCCAAGGCAGCCAAGACATTCTTGAACAACATAACACTCAACCAACACTAAAATTGCAACTTACTATGAAAACTTAAAAGAAAAAAAAAAAGAAAGAAAGAAAGAAAGAAAAGAAATGAGAAAAGAAACCCATTTGAAATACATAGCTATCAACAGGGTAAGTTTAAGATATGAAACAGGCTGGAGAGATGGCTCAGAGGTTAAGAGCACTGGCTGTTCTTTCAGAGTGACCCGGGGTTCAATTCCCAGCACTCACATGGCAGCTCACAACAGTCTGTAACTCCAGTTCCAGGGGGACTTGACACTCCACAGGGATATACAGGCAGAAACACCAATATACATAAAGTAAGAATACATAAATTAAAAAAGACTGTACTTGTCAAGATATGCAGAAAGAACGCAGGGAGCCTAAAAGACACCAAAGCAGACCCAGAACAAGCACTTTTATGGGGGGAGGGAAATCAAGAAAACATGCTACTTGTACACTCGGTTATATTCTAGACAAACAAGTTAAAGCAGTAAACAAGGACTCACTCAGAGATGTTCAAATACCCTTTCAGTGCAGGCAACAACAAAAAAAGGGCCATACAAACATCCCTATTAAGCACATGGTTTTGTTAACATCCATCAAACACCTCAGAGAGCAGTAAATACATAACCTTCTCAGGGATGGAGCATGTTCTAGGCCAAAAGGAGGGTATACATATATATATCCTAACAAAGTTAACATAATAAATTTCTTATTAACTCTGGGTACAATGGGCATCATTAGCTGGACAGCAGGAGGAGCCACTTAATTTAACTGAAAAAAAGGCCAGGAATCCCTTTTGCCATAAGGTCAGGAAGGCAAAGGTGCCAACTATCCACATCTCAACTGCGGATCCTAACCCTACATTATACCTGCTTACTTGGTGTGATAAGAAAGCAGAAATCAAATGTGTATAATAAACCAGAGAGAAACAAAGTGCCTGACCAGTGACTGTATCAATAAAAGCTCAAGGAATTTCAAAAGTTGCCTTACCTACCGCAACTTAACAAAGTCACATATTATCTACATATTGTCTACATAGTATCAGCATGAAATTTATAGTTCCATTTATAATTCCAGACCGAAGCTGGAGGGTTATGAGTTTTAGGACAGCTTGGGCTACACATCAAGACCCTATTCCCAAATAGCCTGATCCAAAAAGAAAAGCTCCAAACCAACAAAGAACCCCAAAGCAAAAACCACCACCACCAACAAAAATAAATATTTTAAAATAAACTTAGGAAAATATATATAAGGCTTGTACAGTAACAACTTGAAGTGCTGACAGAAAGAAAGGAATCTAGAAAGAGAGACAACAGGACTAAAAATCAAGACAAGCTTAGACTACAAGGTGAATTTAAGGTGTGTGAATTTAAGGAGGGGAGGGGAAGGGAGGAGGAGAGGGAGCAGGCACATGGGGGGGGGGAAGGCCAGATAGGGCATGAGTGAGCGCTTTGACCTAAAGAAGAGAGAAGTCTATCACGGTCATGATCACATCACTGTTAGGTTACCAAATTTTCCCCAAACTAGTCATAAGGTTCCCAGTCAGGTTTTTAGTAGGTGCTTGAAGAACTGGGCATGTGAGTGTACCTAAAGTTTATACGCAGATGCAAGAGCACAAGAGCCTACAAACAAAACAAAACAAAACAAAACAAAAAAGCTGAAAAGTAATACAATTAGGTGACTGCTAGATTTCCAAAATCAGAACTTCTCCCACATACTAGCCCATTCCTGATAGAGGTACAAGGGCAATATACTAGACCGGATGCTGAGCTCCACATTACCTAATATCCAGAATGACCACAGGGAAAGTGTCAGTCACCTCATACAGCAAACACACTAGGAGAGACAGAGCACAGGACTTGGGAGGCAGAGGCAGTGGATCTCTGTGAGTTCTAGGCCAGCCTGGGCTACTTAGTCAGACTGTCCCAAAACACAGAAGCAAAACAAAAACCAAAAAAAAAAAAAAAAAAAAAAAACAAAAAAACAAAACAAAAAACCCAAAAAAACCAAAACAGAATCTAGAGCACAGGAGAAAACCCTTCTGACCTTGGATATATAGGATACAACAAGCCAATGCTATGAACAGGATGGAAAAATATTGACTGATAGGAGTGAAACAATGCACTTGGAACTAGACAAATATCTGAACAGATACCAGGAAAAGAGAAGCACACCTGTGGGCAGTAGGGAAATGGAAATGAGAACCAATGTGGCACACACACACCTGGAAGACTGACAGATTTCTGAAAGATGTGGAATCACCCCAACTTATATACTCTCCTGGATAGAACATCGAACACTATGAGTATTTGTTCTGGTTTGTTTTGAGACAGGGTTTCATTATGTAGCCCTAGTGTGCCTTAACTTGCTATATAGAACAGGCTGGCCTCAAATTCACAGCTCCTCCTGCCTCTACCTCCCAAGTGCTAGGATTAAAGGTGTGTAGCACGATATCCAGCTGGTATGAATATTTTGGGAAAGTATGACAGTTTCTTATGAAAATTAAACAAATATTTAGTACATGATCCAGAAATGGCACTTCTAGATAATATAACTCTACATATATACTGGAAAGTAAATTTATGTCCAAATAGATAAAATTTATTCCTAACAGCAAAAAATTGTAAAATCTAATGTTTATTAATTAGCCAATGAATACATTTTGGTATATCCCATGCAATGGAAAACTACTTAGTAATATAGAGGTACATGCTTGTAATACATGCAGTAATATGAGTAACCCCCAAAATAAAAAAGAAAAAACTAACTTCAAGACAGAACATTATCAGAAGTATATTTATCTGAAAACTAAAAACAGACTGGTAAAAGCTTCTGTAGCTACCTGGGGTAGGGGAAAGGGCGGAGCTGCAGAGATCAAGTGATGGGAGGTGGACAGACTCAAAGTGGGAACTTTGTTCACTAGAAGACTGTTCAGAGAGTGCAAAGGCTTGTCACAGAATAAGATACATAACTGCAAGACACAACCAAAGAATGTCTAGTCCACAGACCATAGAGTGACACTCGCAAGATAGTGAGAATGACCAGCAAACAGCCCAAGGTTTGAGGGCATCATGCCATTCTATGCCAAGTTTATGTGCTTTACCCCAATTTTTACAACCACCTCCATAAGACACCACAGAGTACTCCCAATGTGCAAATGTAGCCACAAAGAGATTAAGTAGTTTAACCAAGCACACAATTGAGTACAATGAGAGCTGGGAAATACACAGCCAGCCTGCTGTGAGGGTGTGTATTTAAACCTTTGCCATGTTGAGGTTCAACGACAGACCTGTAATAGCAAAATGGAGGGAAGGGAAATGTACAGGAAGTGGGAAGACAGCTAGGCTCCACATTTTAAAGAGAAAATCAGCAGATAATGCCTAAAATTGGTGGTGGTAGTGGGAGGAGGTGGTGTGGTGTACGTGTGCTTGTGAGATCTAGAGGAAAGATCAGAAAATAGCTGCATGCCATGGCAACAGTGGTTGCCTCTAAGAAATGGGTCAGAGTAGACACGGCTGTTAGATTAACTTAAAAGGCCTATGACACCATTCTTTTCTGCAAAACTACTCTTCTCCCCCTCCCCAACTCTCTCTCTCTCTCTCTTTTAAAAAGAGGATCTTGTTATGTAGTCCAGGCTGGCCTGCAACTTCTCATCCTCCTGCCCTCAACTTTCCTAGTGAAAGGACAAGCATACTGGGGATAAAGCTCATAGAAACATACAAAGAATTAAGATACTAAGACAGAATAATGGCTGTCATTTATTGATCTCTAACCATTTCAGCTCTTTGCTAAATGCTTTTCCTGCATTATCTTGAACCTTCTGAATAATAAGGAGGTGGTCCTGTCACAACCCTTACTTTATTGAAGAAACAGATTATATGGATTTAACTGTTATGGGCTCACTGGCTAGCAAGTGGTAGAGCTGCAGTACAGAAATACTCTATTGTCTGTGTGCCACTCTGAAGGCCTCCATGTCAGGTGACAGTTTGGGGGTTTGAATGAGAACTGGTGCCTTGCTACTTGCTGGGAGCAAGAGGCTCACCTTTACTATATCTGAGGACATGCTAGTCCTGCTCCCTATCTAGGGAAAGAGGAACAAGCCTCTCAAGGATTATTCACAAGTATGGTCACAAGCATGTAGAGTTCCCAGGTGTCTGTGTGCCGACTGAGGGAACAGGCTGCTGGTGAATAGAAGCTACTCCAGCTTGGCTCTTAGGGGAGAATTCGGGGTTAATGGTGTGGGACCCACCCACATGCCCACAGTGACTGCAATCTCACTACTCTAGCACACCCAAGGGACACAATGAGCTCCCAAAGATCACCATAGCTCATCATAGTGGTGATTCTAATGACGGCCTCACCTCCTCCACATGTATTCCCTGAGGGTTAGAATCACAGCCTGTGGGTTGACCTCTCACCAGCTACTGCCAAACCTTTGCCATATACTTCCCATGCTAAATCAGTGAATTCTCATCAAACCGCAAAAGTAGGCATGAATCAGACAAATCCAACAGAAGCCTGGCCACTAGCATGGAAATTCTCTCAGCTAGTGTTCACTGAGATTCCTCACCAAGGTTCCAATTCAAGTACATTAGGTTCTTTGTACTTGGAAGGTTTTCCAATTCAAGTATAGGAAGGTTCTTGCAGCCAAGGCTCCTCCCCAATCCTTAACCCACTTGGGCCATTGAAGATGAACACACATTTAGGAGTGAGGGAGTTAGGAGAGGAGAGATAGATATCCACTTCCTTAGGGAGCTAAGTCTAAATTATTGGTTGGAGATATGGGCCAGTGGCCAAGAAAAAGGCCCAGACTTTGGGTCACATGACCCAGGTGAAAGTGCACTTTAGGAACAGAGGACATGATCTGAAGAACCCTAACAGTTACTTCAGCAGTAGGAGAGGCCAAGAGGTATCAGTGGAAGAGTGCAGCCAAAGGCCGGAGGAGGGAACCAAAGACAAAGGTGCCTCACTCCTTCATACCTGGTCTGCACCTGTCATGTTAGTGAAGTCCCCATTGTTAAAGATCCATGCCTGGTCCTTGTCCCACAGTCTCGCTGGCCAGTCCTGCAAGTCTTACTCTTTGTCCTCTGTCCTTGCTAGCCTCGAGATTCCTCCTTTATTTGGTTAGTCCTTCAGTCTGCTAGGACTGTTCAGATTACTTTCTGCCACCTCTCACTACTACCAACTTCTCTTCAAATACATACTTTCTTTACTTTCTGCAAAGTACAATCCACTCATATTTCTTTCACTTATTTGTTTGCTTATTTATTTATTTGAGACAGGGTTTCTCTGCGTAGCCTTGGCTGTCCCGGACTCACTTTGTAGACCAGGCTGCCTGGAACTCACAGCGATGTGCCTGCCTCTGCCTCCCTGAGTCTGGGGATCACAGCCTGCACTACCACACCATGCTATCCACTCATCTTTCAATATCTGCATGTGGGTGCTTCTAAGTGTTTCATATTTCCCATGGGCCCTGCAGGAACCAAGCATGCCCAGGAAGGCCATGGCCTGCTGTGTGCTGACATCAGAGAGATGATAAAGAGTCATTTTCTGCACAACAGTTACAGAACATGCCTCTCTTAACCTACAGGGAAGCTACACCTTTACATCATGGTAGGAGCAGAGAGTCCAGATCAGGTTTCAGCAAATGTATTCTGAAAAGTGCCAGGTAGACATGTGATGGCTAATGTTGTTTTCCCGGCACACATGGGATTGAGTTAGCCTAGGCTACATAGTAAGTTTTAGGCTAGATAAGACCATGCTCCAAAAATAAATAAATTGCCAGAGTGCCAGCTGACAAATCCTGGTTTTGTGTACCATAGGACTCCTGCCTTTGGTCAAGATAGCTTGTGAACAGTAGAGGCAGCTGTGACTGCTTTAATAATATTTTAATTACAAAGGGAGAAGGCAGAGGACAAGCCTACAGTTTGCTGATGCCAGGTTTCAATCACTAGCACCCAGGATACCTGACACACGGTTGGCACCCAATAAATGAAGAAAGCTTTTTGAAAAATACCCACTTTGTTTTTGAGGTGGCTCTTAGGGACTAGTATCTAGAGATGATGGATTTAATGACATGGTGGGTGGAACTGTGTGGACAATGGGCTATAGAGAATGACAGCTGAGAGAGTGGTAGGTTCTCTCCCAGTGTAAGCAGCAGGACTGGAGGGCAATGCTGTCAGAACACAGCAGGGTAGATGGGCAGCAGAGCTGTAGGAAGAGGGAGAAAGTGATGAAGAGCTGGGTCTTTCAGAGAGGTACATGGGCCACTGGGCTGTTATTCATAAGGGAAGAAGCTGTTAGAGGCAGAAACAAGGAAGCAAGGTTAAAGGAGAAAGGGCTCTGTAGTTTTTCCTGAAAAATATGAGTCAAGACTACAGCCTGTGACACAGTGGGAGCCTGATTGAGCCAAGGCAAGAGAAGTACTCTTAGTTTCTCTCTCCTCATCTGATAGTAAAGGAGGTGGTGTCTCAGTACTTGTGGGTTCTGGCTTTTCAGTTGTGGCTCAGTGTGAACACAGTATGTCACTCAGTGACGCATCAGCACTTCTTGTCACTACCCATCACTTCACTTTGCAGCAGGTACCAACAGGCCCCGAGGAGTGTGAGGTGATACTTTAAACATGTGGACACACCCAGTTCTTCTAGAAGGATACTATCTTAACTGCAGCCACAATGGTGGATTTCATCTCCATCCCCTCAAAAGCGTACGAAACCCAGAGATTCAACAAATTCTTAAGCGTCAGTCTTAAGGAAGCTGCCCTCACTGCTATGAAGTCCTTCCCTATGTGGCAGAGAATAGTCTTTTCAGAGCTCAAAGCCATATCACATCCTGATGGTGGACCATACACACCATTTTTTTATCTTCTTTAAAGATAAAAAAAGCAGTTGACAGGCAGAAGTTTCAGAATAAACAGCATCTAATCATCATTAGTTGTACAAACGTAACATAGTATTAGGGCTTATAAGAGCTCAAGTTCTCAAAAAGAAAAATGAAGTGTTCGTCCCTTGATCACCCCTATGACATTTAAACAGTTAGAAAAGTTTTTTATTAAATTTATAAGAGGCTGGAGAGATGACTCAGCAGTTAAAACACAGTGCTCTTCCAGAAGACCACAGTTTGGTTCCCAGCACCCACAGCAGGCAGTCACAACCACCTCCAGGTGGATCTGATGCTTCTGACCTTCAAGGGTGGGCACCCACCTTCACATACTTACATAGACACACACATACCTAATCAAAACTAATGAAATCTTCAAGAACTCTATAGTCAACTTCAACAATCAAAAAATATCAGAGACCCTAAAGAAAACACACAAAACAAAACTAACCAACCAATCACCACCACCACCAAGGAAACATTTCAAAGTTCATTTATTAATTTGTCACTGTCATCAGTGCTACAATGTTCAAGAGGGCTCGGAGCCAATTCCACTTCTTTTCAAGGACTAAAACTAGATTTTAATTGATATGCCCCAAAGAACTGATTCAATATGTGTTTTCATTTACTTTCTTTTAAGGCGTAGTTAGGTGTGTAAACTCCTGTGTCAATTGATTCCTTATTCTATTTTGAAGTTCTTATTTCCAAAGTCTGAAGATAATTCTCCTAGGATACAGTAACCCTCACTGTATTCTCTCAAGTCATTTTGGAACTGTCAAGAACCCGGGCACTCACAATTTCACTGAGCTCAAGACAACAGGAGTTACACTAGTAACATATTTTTGTTTGCTTTTCCATGCACCCTTAGATTTAGATTAAATAAACTTGTTCTCTTACCCTATGGTTGGATTGATATTAGGATCAAAACTGTCTTCCACGAACCGCCACACGATGCTGGATTTACCTACACCGGTATCCTGAAAGAGAGTAAGATGGGTGACTGAAGAAAAACTAACCTATTTGCAGACACCCAAAACCACTTTGTGGCATAAAGTGGGGACTTTTAGAAAAAGCATCCTAAGCTGTAGATTTCGTACATTGAGAGACACAAGGCAGGCTTCTGGAAGTAATTATATTTCAAAATGTATCACTGTGGCCAGGCCGAGTAATGCATGCTTTTAATTCCAGTACTTGGGAGGTAAATCTCTGAGCCTACAAAGTGAGTTCCGCAAATTTGTACCAACAAATTTGGGAGGTTGAGGCCGGAGGGTTCCGAGTTCAAGGCCTGCTGAGACTACACAGACTTAAAGGTTAGCCTGGGCAACTTCTTGAGATCCTGCTACAAAATAGAAGCAAGCAAGCTGGAGACACACAGCTCAGTGATATAGTGCTTGCCTAGCATGAACAAAGTTTTAGGTTCAATTTCTAGGACTGAGCTCCTGCTCTCTCCCAACGAAGAAAGACTCTGGTTTCTGCTTTATGTGAAAAGTGATGAACTCTCTGGTCTTTTATCATATACCAGTAAGTTACGTGCTCCCACGCTGGGCCTGAGTAATCCCAGACGAACCCTAGCCCCACCCTGTTGAGGGGCAAAAAACATCCAGTTATTGGAATTCTTTTCGGTCATTAAAACCGAAACTCAGGAAGGAGACCATCAGAAGGCCAAAATATCCTGAGACAACCGGAAGCTGAACCTTCAAAGTCCTGGAGGCTTCCTGGTATGAACTCCTCCCTTCCATACGAGAAGAGCAAACTTTGGAAAGCAACTCTTGCAAAAGTGTCAAAGACGTACCAAAAGTTTAAAACCATCCCATACTGCTTGAAAGGAGGCCAAGGGTGCTCATAAAACCTAAAGACATGCCGGGGGGTAAACTTTGAGAGACTTCGCTAACTTCAAAAGTGTCCCTCTCAAAGTTGAAAGGCAACTACCTGCGGGTTGCTTCATTGTGGAATGGAAAGAAGGCACCGCTCCGGGGCTCCGGGGGTCACTCCGATACCTTGGGGCCTTGGGAGGGGGATAGCCTGGTGGTCTGGCCGCTCCAAGGGTCTGCGGGGGGGCTGAGTCCCGCGCACGGCGGGAAGGGGTGCAAGGGGCCCTGGAGTGCCGGGGGCCGCCCACCTGACCTCCGCGATCCCCGGGACCCGGCCCGCCGCCACTCACCCCAAGCAGGCACACTTTGAGTTCCCTCAGCGCCATGGCCCGGGAACCAGGGGTGCGGGCCCACCGCCGCCCTAAGTTGAGAGAGAGGCCCGGCCCAGCACCAGCATCCCCCGGCTCCGCTGTTGCACTGCCCAGCGCCGGCTGTGCACACGGGGCGGCCTTGCGTCCGCCGCAGCCTTTCTGTCCGGTTGACCAGTCACTTGTCCCGCGAAGTCACCTCAACAGCCCGGACACCGCCTCGGCCTCCCAGGCACCACCTTCGCCGCCATCTTGGGACGCCAGCTGGGTCACCTGACCTCCCCGCCCACTTCGGCAGCCACCTTCGCCGAGAGGGCGGGGCGGCCGGCTCGAGGCTCACTGGAGGGTAGGCGGTGCACTGGGGGCGGAGCCTCATCATAGCCCCACCCTCCAGCTCCGCCCCAGCCCTATCTTCGCTGAGGAGTGGGAGGAGCTGGGTGGGGCGTAATCTTGGCGTTACCACGCCTCTAGCTCCACCTCCCACCCATCCCAAGATGGCGGGTGAGTGGGGCCAAGCTGGTGGGCAGAGCAGGACGGATGGGCGTAACCTTTGCTCTCGCTCCGCCTCCAGCCCTGCCCTCCACCCCAACCCAAGATGGCGGGTGAGTGAGCCCAGGCTCCGGGGGCTTCGGGTGGCTCCCCTCCCTTTCCCTGGGTGTTCTCCCCTCCCTACTTATCCCCCCGAGCTCGGGACCCGCTAACCGCGTAGCCGACATAACTCCTTGTGTGTCTTTTGTTTTTGTTTTTTTTTTTTTTTCAGAGATCCCCTTGTACTTTGTGGATTTGAAGGATGACTTAGAAGACTGTAAGTAACAGTTGGGGCACCCCGCCCCTCCGTGGGTCCCTCTCGGAGGACTGTAGGGTGTCCTTAGACGGGGCGGGAGCCTCAGGGTGGAGCCAGTCTCGATCCCGCTTCCTCAGGTGGGTAGGACATCGGTCTGTTAACTGTCACTTTCCCTAGCTGCTTTGGGAGCTGTGAGAGGGAAAGCAAGTCCCAATCTGGGATGAACGTTCTGTGTAGCTGGATGGTGGGAGCACTGCAGTACTTGTGGGCACAACCCCATCTTTTCACGGAACCCAATGCTTCCCTCGTTTTGACCCTTTCCCTCCACTTGACCCTTCTAGCCTCCTCCTTTTCTCTGGAATAATTTTAAGGGATAGTAGCTGAGAGAGATGACACCTTCGAAGTGCAAGTTCAAATTTGTGGTTAATGAATGAAGCTTTGCCTTTTCCATCCAACACATCTACCTGCTCAAGTCATTTGCTGGGTCTGAGAATTAACAAAGATGAACTAGAAATAGCCACTATTCCCTGGATCTCCCTCACAGGCCAGATAGGAGCAGAGATATAGCAGAAAAATATCAAGCCCAGGGAAGCTTGCTGGTCACTGAAGCCAACACAAATTCCCAAAGTCAACTGGAACTTCCAGCCCTGAGTGCGACCCTCTTCTCTTCCCTTCCCTATGCACAAGTCCCTAGTGGTAAGAGTTGATGTTGACTGAAAAATGTTGGTACACCATTGCAGTGGTGAGCATACTTTATCTCTTCCCTGGGGTGGATGGGGAGGAGGGGCTCAATGTTATTAATGTACTATGACACTTGAGGAGAAAATACAAGTCAGTGGTGAAGAGGCCTGACTGTAGAGTCAGCCCTCAGGCGAAGTCCTGGGTCACTCTAGTTTCAGTGCAATCTGGGACAGGTCGCCATATCACTTAGAGCTCATTTCATCTGCAAAATGAGCATAATAGCATCCCACCTCATAAATCCTTTATGGATTTGAGGCAAGTCTGGTGTGCAGTGTGAATTCCAGGATGGCCAGGACTGCATAATGAGGGATTTTGTGAAGATTAAACTATCAAAGAAGGTGACATGAATCCTTGTGCACAATAAACACTCAGTAAATATTGGCTGCTGCCCTGTAAAGTAAGTTGGATTAGCCTGTCTTACAGATAAGGCTGAGAACCAGAGAAGCCAAATGTCTCCTCTACTATAGCACTGATGGTAAGGAAGACAAATTTATCCCTTCTGACCCCTGTTCTTTCTGTTTCACCGTGCAGACTGACCTTACAGATGCTCTTCACTCAGTAAAAGGGGCATAGCTGTCAGTCTGGGTGCTATGTAATCTATTGTCTCCCTGAGCAGTTTGTTTTCCACCTTCCTACTGCTGCAACCCTTTAATAGAGTTCCTCATTTTGTGGTAAATCCCAACCATAAAATTATTTTTGTTGCCACTTCATAACTGTAATTTTGCCAGTGTTATGAATCATAAATATCTCATATGATGGTTATTTGATAAGTGACCTTATGAAAAGGTTATTTGTCCCCCTAAAGGGTCTGTGACCATAGGTTGAGAACCCCTGAAAATGACTCACTGCTTCTTGGTTTAGGTCAGATTCCTATGGGCTGATGGTAGGATGGTCATCCATTTTTATAACCACATGTCCTGCATGGTCTAGGTGCAAACTAATATACTGATAACAGTAATGGATTCTAAAGCTTGTCCAATTTGCTTGATGATTCTTGATTATGTTTGGATAATCTCAAAAAAGGCATGATGAGGGGGTGCCTTGCTTTTAAATGATTTAGAGCCTTCAGGCTAGAGCAGCATAGAAAAGATGGGATTTTCTAGGATTGGCTTGTTGAATCAATCTGAATTCTCTTGAGAGTGTAAGTGAGAGAGGTAGTCTCCATTCAGTTTTCAGGTGGCGTTGCAGGTAGGAGATGGGCACTTAGGAGTCTGCTAAGGGTTTCAGAGGCTTGTGAACGTCCAGGTTTGCATACAGGGTATCAAGGCTGAAGAGGTGTTACTGTTGATAAGATCTGTTCATCCAGTTACCATTTAAATGTATACCAGGGGTGGATGAATGAGAAACCAGAGCGCTCTATGGCACATATAAAGAGACCTAATAGACCAATCACACAGTATGTGGTCATATTTGGATCCTTGGTTGAACAGAACCAGTGTGAAAAGGAAAGGCACTGAAGTGAGATTGGGTTATTAGATAATATTAAGAATTGTTATTTCTTTGGCAGTGATAATGGTATCATGTTTTTCTTGAAAGGAAGAGCTCTAGCAGAAATAAGCATTCATGAGTGAAATGACTTGGTATGTGAAATCAGCTTTCAAATTCTCTAACAAGTAGTAAACAAAACGTTGGGAGGAGGGATCCACTGGAAAAATGGCAGAATTCTGATACTTGTAGACACTAATAGCTGGGGACTATCCTTTCATTTTTGCATTTTTGAAAATTTCCATGGTAAAAGGTTTTTAAAAATGAGATGAAAGTGTCACAAATGATCAGACATTTGCAGGAGGAGTTGGAAGGCTGGATTTAATTCTGAATATGCTGTAAATTGTTGTAAGATGCATTTAGCTTCAAAAGACCCTTGTGTGAAATACGTCAGTGTTCAGGAGACTCTGTTTCCTTTCAGATGTTTAGTTTTCAAGAGGTATCAGTGAAGGAGCCTGGGAGAGGGCTTTTATTTATGAGAAAAGCAAGGTGCCAGTAAATGATGTCTGGATCTTTGGTGAAAATAGGATTAGCTCAGCCTAATACAGATAGACTCTTGGAATCTGGGTGCTGGAGGGTGTGGTGGCTGCTCAACCTTGAATTAAAGACTTCTTCCAGAGCAAGGCACATTGCATTTCACCTACACACTTTGTTCTGTGCTTGTGACAGTGTTCTCTCCAAGGACTGAGGCCACTCTGTGTAGCTGTTGCAGGCAGGCAGAGTGCCAGCTTGAGCCATACATGCAACCATTGAGTTTTTTCTTTGTTCAATGTGAATTTGATCCAAACATTGACAACTGTTTTTACCAGTCTCCCTGTCAAGAGAAATAATTCAACAGCTAGATGAGGATTCTAATACTTGAAGCACAGAGCAAAATTTAGATAGTCGATCATTCTTTAAATTAGAAATTGACCAATATATATTTATTTTCATGAAGGATCAGATAATAATAATTTTGGGCTTTTCAGGCTAGAAGGTATGTGACAGAACTATAAGCTCTGAAGTTGCATCCTAGACTAATGTAGTGTGAACTACACACTACATTTATGAACTACACACACACAAACACACACACACCTTGGAATCAACTATAAACCACACAGACACTTACACTACCCACATACCCGATAAGCTATACAGATACAAACACATGCATACACACATTCTAAAAGCAAGCATACTCCTCTACCTAGAAGGAACTGTAAACCACACAGACATACAATACACATACACTCCAAACCATGTACTGTAAACTGCACATCTGCAAGCCACATGAACATACATACACCAGTAAAACCGCACAAACACACCCATAAACCTCACACATGTATACACATACACACACATACCATAAACTACACATACCATGAATCACACAAAACATACTCATAAACTTTATACACCCATATATACACACAAACACCATAAATCACACAAACATACCTATACACATATATGCACACAGACATAGGTACAATAGACTACACATACCACCAACCACACAAAACACATACATAAACTTTATATACCCATTTATGTGCACACACATATATAATGTGTTATATAAACATATCCATAAATCACACACAGACATATACACCATAAGCTACACATACCATTAATCATACACACACCATAAACCACAAATGTGCATATGTGCATGTATGTGGGCTTGGATGTATGCTGTTGGAGCTTTATCAATACAAGGGAGTGCCGGACTTGGCCCAGGGCGAGTGGTTTGCTGCTCCCTCCGTGAAATGAAACTCAGATTGGAGTAATGAGATCTGTGGTCTGGGGATGAGCTGGGCCTACCTGTTGGGGTGTCTTTCTTGGTAGATTTAATGAACAGAATATTGTTTGAGGATCACTGCTTGATTGAATAACCTTGGACAAGTTACTCACTGAAGTGTGGTCTCCTGTGGTTGCTAGGGATAAAGATATCCACTCTTCTCTCTTTGTGGCTGAGCAGGGCAGGAGTCCAGAGTGGCTCCCCTCACAGCCTGATGCATTCTCATTCTACTCGGGTTCCTATGAGGCAAATAGATGGATGTCAGGAAGTCCTAGAGATTGTCTGTGTTTAAGGGGGGTGGGGGGGAGGTCAGTGGCAGTCTTCATCACAACATGAAAATGAAGTTATATCACAGAGAAACTTTAACAAAGTTTTTTTAAAACAGAGTTTTTGCAACAAAATCTAATTTAAAAGAAAGCTTTTTAGGGCAGGAAGGATGGCTCAGTAGTTAAGAGTAGTTGTTTGTGGATGCCACACCCTGGAGCTAGGGTTTTACACACAGTTGTGAGCTGCCACATGGGTGCTGGGAATTGCACTGGTGACCTCTGGAAGAGCAGTCAGTGATATGAACCACTGTTTTGGGTTCCATTGTAATGGGGACAGGGACTGTCTCTGACAGGAACTGATTGGCTTGCTCTTTGATCATCTTCCCCTGAGGGGGGAGTAGCCTTACCAGGCCACAGAAGAAGACAATGCAGCTGGTTCTGATGAGACCTGATAGACTTGGATCAGAGAGAAGGGGACCTCCCTTATTAGTGGACTGGGAGAGGGACATAGGTGGGGAAGAGGGAGAGTGGATTGGGAGGGGAGGAGGGAGAGAAGTACAGGGAGGATACAAAATGAATAAACTGTAATTAATAAAAAGAAAAATAATTTTAAAAAAAGGTACTTGTTTTTGCAGTGGACCCGGGTTCAATTCTCAGCATCTGCATGGCGGTCCATAACGATCTGGAATTCTAGCCCCTAGGGACCCATCACCCTCTTTGGACTCCACAGGCATCAGGCATGCACATGGTTCACGTATGTACATGCAGCAGAATACTCATACAAATAAAATAATAAAACCTTAATAATTATAATAATAAATATCAAACAACAATAGCACAATAAATGTTGCTTTTCTCCTGGTGCTAAGGATAGAACCCAGGACCCCCTGCATGCTAGGCCTGAGCTCTGACCTGAGTCACACCTCCACTGTCTTGTTTGCTTTGAGTTTGCCTCTGTGTGTTGTTGTAGAAATTCCAAGATGTGTTCTGTAGGCCTTAAACTTGTGATCTTCCTGCCTCAGCCTTTGGAGGCTGTGGCTATGGGACTGTACCACCAGGCATAGCTTACAAAAGTGTTTTTTTTTCCTTCCAAATTCCTGTTGGTCTTAACCCTGATGGGGTACATAGAAAAGGTGGTATGCAGCTGCATCCTCATCTGGACAGTCATCTTCTTTGTAACAGATGTGTCACCAGTGTGCCCAGGCTAGGCCGTGGAAGGTTTAGAGAGGGAAGCAGAAGAGACCCTTGATCCCAAGATGCGCCCTAGTGGGTAGCAGACCCTGAAGGCAGTGCAGACTCAGTGTGTCTCAGCCCAGGCAAGAAAGTGAGCCAAGAGGGAGGGCATCACGAACACAGTGATTCAGCCTGCTGTAGGGAAAGTGACATTCTTGTTGAGTCAAGCTGAGGAAGGCAGGAGGCATTCTGGAAAGTGTGTAAAGGTAGCATTTCCAGATGGCCTCTTTTGGATTAGAGCTGATGGTGATGTGGGAGGCTTGGAAATGGGTGTTTGGAGGGGAGAGGTGAGGTAACACTGGGAAGTAGGGCAGGAGGCTGCCAGAGAAGAATCTGCATTTTGACCAGTAATGTTCTGGTCTAAGGGGAGGGCAAGAGAAGGCTCTGAATGCTTACTTATATGTATCATGGGAGCCTGAGGAAGGAGAATCACTTACCCAAGCAGTGGTACCAAACCTCCGTTTATTTTTATTTGTTTATTTGTTATTGTATGTCTGTGTTTGTGTATAGGTATGTGCATATAAGTAGAATGTCCATGGAGGCATCAGATTCCCTCTGGCTAGAGTTAGAGACAGCTGCGAGTTTCCCAGCAGAGATGCTGGGAATTGAGCTCCACTCCTCTGAAGGAGTAGCATGTGCTCTCAACTGATAGGTCTTCTCTCCAGCCCCAAGCCACCATTTCTTTAAGGTTAATGATGTGGAGCCCCGTTCTGCGTGTTTCTAGCAGTTTAATTACTTACTGGGCTGGTTAGATGGCTTGGATAAAGGTGCTGGCTGCCAAGCCCACTGACCTCAGCTTAGTGCCCAAGACTTCCACCTGGATGAAGGGCAGAACATCTCCTACAGGTTGTCCTCTGACCTCCATGTGTGTACCATGGTATCCATACATGCCCTCATAAACACACAGTAAATAAAAAAAAAATAATAAGGTATACTCCTCTAGGGCAGAAACTTTGCTAAATAAAACTGTACACCTGTACTGTAAGAGGTAAGTACTTTTTCCCCATTGCTGTTACTGTGGAAGGCTGACAAGGAGTGAAGAAAGGTGAAATAAGTTGTTCAAAATAATGCATGCAATCTAGTGAATGGTACCAGGGATCCCGGGTGTGGAGTTTGTTCCACTGCTAACCATCATCCATTCGTCAGACCTTTACTAAAGCTCCATTGCATCTCAGTTACTACGATAGGCATGGTAGTCCCAGAAGTGAATGAGCCCAGTGACAGAGACCAGTGTTCAGCAGGTTAATATACACCAGTGTCATAGTTCCTGGTTGTGGTAGATGCTGGAAGGCAGACAGTCATGAATGTGGAATGCCAGCGCAGCCAGGTGTATGTATGTAGTCCTAGCATGTGTGAGGCTGAGGCAGGAGCATCCTAAGGTCTAGTCTGGTTTAGACTTTAGAGTAAGGTTCTCAAAAAGGGGAAACAATCAAAACAAAGTAAAAAGCAGCTGAAAAGAAAGTGCCAGTGCAGTGCCTGGAGGGCTGGAGGGCCTGTTTGTGTCAAGTGGCCGGAGAAAACCTTTCTGGAACTTTGTGAGGGGCTCTTGAGTTGAAATTGGAGTGAAGGGTGGAGATTTTTGTGTGAAGAGCCCAAGAGATAGTTCACTGATGGCCCCTCAAAGTCAAGGACCAGCAGAATGCCTGAGTCTGGCACACAGGTTTGATAAACATGGAGGTCAGAGAAGCGGGTACAGTCATACTCCATATGACCCCTCAGGCCCCTTACAAAGTAAAGTGTTTGCTTTTTACTTAGGAAGTCATGAAGAGCCCCTGGAGAGCTTGAAGCAGGGTGTGGCTGGAGCTGAGTTATTACTTTCAAGAAAGGTGATGTGAGTAAAGTTGCAAACCAGAGAAGGGATGGGTACCATGTGCTCTCGCCCTCCCAATAAAGGACTTAGGTGTGACACAAGGGGATGAGACTGATGGCGATTTCCACTGGTCAGGGACCTCAGTGACCTCAGAGATGGGTCTGTGGGAAGCTTGTTTGATCTCTACACAGAAAGGGCTAGATACCCATTCTTCTTGTTCCCAAACTCTGTGCCACTCTTTGGCAACATTTGACATGGAATGGCCAGGTGGCTCTCTTGCTCATCAGAATGAGTTGAATTGACCTTGGGTTGCCATGGTCTAGAACAGCAGATGGCACCAGGCAGCACTTAGGGAAGAATGATTTGGGCACTGGAGTAAATAAGTAGACACCACTTACTTCAGAGGGTTAGCTAAGATGGGAACTAGAAACAGTTCAGGGTGGTTGGCAGTTGAGAGACTCGGAGATTGAGTGGTCAGCACAGCTCAGAAGCAAATGGGAGTGAGTTAGGAAGGCATGGGAAGTTAAGCAAGGAGTTGAGGCCAGCTGCTCAGGCCACCAATGAGGCAGTGGCTGGACGTTGGGCATGTTGGGAACTGATTACTGCTTTCAAGTGTCATAGCCTAGGAGAAAGCACACCAATTCAAGGAGAAGCTGGGTGAAAAGGGCTTCCCTTTGTAAATGGAAGATTCCAGAACACATTGCTACCCTTTGTGTTTACTCTGAAAATTTTAGGAAAAGACAAAACCATAAGCAACCTCCCCGCAAATATTTGAATGACCTAACATTCCACTCTTGTGCCCAGGTGGAGAGCATTTCTCATGGGGGTGTCTTCATAGCAGCTCCGTGGCACAGTTAGACTTGAGCCTGCTCAGATATCCACCAAGGGGGAATAGCTGCAGACTGGGGTGTAGTCACAGGGCAAAACTTTGGCTTTCTAAGCAATAGAGAGCTCTCCCCACCAACGTGGCCGAGTGTCTTGAGTGTAAAAGAAGCCAGGCTCTCAGAATGTGATTCTGCATGGTGACACACGCCTTTTAAACCCAGTACCCAGGAGTTAGAGGCTGACAAGTTGCTGTGAGTTCAAGGCCAGCTTGGCTTACATAGTAAATTCCAGGCCGGCAAGAGGTACACAAGTGATCCTGTCTCAAACAAAACATCCAGGCTGGAGAGGAGTGCCTAGGTTGTAGTCTGAGTGTCAAGAGTTGGGAGGGGAATATGGAAGAAAGCAGGGGTGGAGGCTGGGCTAGTATTGGGCTTTGTCTTAGTTAATCTTCTATTGCTGTGAGAAGACATCATGACCAAGGCAACTTGCAGACTAAACAACTTATCAAAGGCTTGCTGTTTCAGAGACTTAGAGCCCACGACCATCATAGAGGAGAACATGGCCTCAGGCAGGCAGGCAGGCATAGTGCTTGAGCAATAACAGAGAGCTCACATTCTTTATCCATCAGCTTGAGACAGAGAGAGCTAACTGGGAATGGCTTTGGCTTTTGAAACCTCCAAGCCTATCCCCACTGATACACCTTTTCCAGCAAGGCCACACCTTCTAATCCTTCCCAAACAGTCCTACCAAACAGGGACTAAGTATCCAAATATACGAGCCTAAGAGGGTCTTCCTCATTCAAACCACCACAAGCTTCATGAGCCTGTCCATAGAAGAGTTTATTCCTGTCTGGGAGAAGTGTGACCCAATAGCAGATTGGCCAAAGAGAAGCAAATCTGTTGGGTTGAACTGCCTTACCAAGCAGTTTTGGAATACTTTTAATAGGAGGAAGATAGAAACCTCCCTACCCCAGAGGCTGGTAGCTTCCTTCTAGGTCCTTTCCGTCTTTTTGAATGTGTCTCAAGTCTGACTAGCAAATTCATTGCATCTTTAAATAATTGTGCTCTATCTAGCAATACCATGTCAGTGACCAGTCCCCTCCTCCAGATATGCCCAGGCAGTGGCTCTGCAGACAGCTGAGATGTGTCACACCCGAGTGAGGGTTAAGCCTCACTTAGGTGCAGTGGTCTCACCAGTCAGGTAACCTGAGTAAACGTTTCCCATTGACCGTCAGTGTAAATGTCGCAGACATAAATCATGAAAGGTTTTGGGATCTGTGATTAAAGCCACAAATCAAAGAAGAATCTCCATGTATGGACAGTGTAGAAAGGGTGGCTGCTCCTGAGTTAAGCTGGGCTTTCCAGCTAGCCCAGAGCATGGTGCTAGACATGAACATCAGTGGCCCTCAAAGGTTTGCCCTGTAAAGCATTTTGTGTTGGACGCTCTGCTCTCTGAGAGCTCATAAACCTGAGGGTCTTGTTAGAAGATGACACTGATACAGGCAAATTTTGTTGGCACAACTTGCCTTTGAGGTTCAGTTAGGTCAGCAAGGACCTGCTGTAGAGGGCCAGTTCCCCAAACAAGCCAGTGACCAATCAGAAGGGTTCTTTGAAATTTGGTGGGTCTTGTCTAGCTAGGAGAAGCAGTCATCATTTAGGGTCTTGTAGTCATCCTTGGAACTTCTTAGGTGGAAAGACAGGGCCTCTCTGAACAGTAGGATGGAGAATGGCTATTGAAGTCTCCCCCCAAACATACAGAACTCTTAAAAACTTATCGTTCAGAGAAAGACTAGTGAGATCCTCTTATATTTAATGGTTATTTCCCTAAGATCTCCATTGAATAAGGTTAACCACCTTGGCCTCTGTCAACTAATCTTCTAATATTTTGAGCCAGACTAGACATAGTGGACCACGTCCATCATGTTCTCCATTCAGTGTCCCCTAGTGCTATGTCAGAGACAGAATATTGGATCGTGTGGATAATTGGTCTGGCCCTGGGTGTCATATCTCACACAGAGTTATAGTGACAGGATGACATGTTGAATGGAGAGTCGTAAATATCGGGACTGCCCGGAGAACGGATTCTTAATGAAAATGCTTGCTGGGATGGACGTGCTGGAACATTCTGCCTGCAGCTTCAGCTCTGCTCATGTCTGGACCAATAAAGGTACCTCATTGACTATGTTTTATTGTGTTTATTTTTCCTCACCTTTCCACTTAAAACCAATTATACTGTGGCTACTCAGTCAGGATCTAGTGGCTGTCTCTGTGACTTCCTGAGTCCCTGGATCAGAGATGAAGACAGACTGTCCTGCCTCTGCTGTGCCTCATGCTGTATCTGGAATGTTCTTTTTTCTTCCTCTGATTTTTACCTCCCAAAGCTGACAAATTCTCACTTGATCTAGAGGACTCTGCTTAGGGCTCATTTTGCTGCAGGAAAGCTGTCTCTGACTCCCCCAGTCCTAGCAGGCCTTATCTCTTGCTTGTGTGTGTCATTTCCCATGGCCCACCCCCTCCTGGACTGAATGTGGCATCTAGACAGTGGCTTTCGTCCCCAGGAGCATCCGGGGACTTTAGGACTTCACTGAGTTCTGGGTGACTGGGGATGGCGAGGGTTTTCACAGTGCGTTTGCCGTTTACAGACCTGCTTTCATACTGATTGCTTCTTTTCTTCTGTAAAATAATCTCATGAGTTTCTTGTCTTCCTGTTAGATGTTATCTGCTGGCCTTTGGTCCTATGAAGCACATTTCTCCAACAACAGGCTCAGTGTTGGTTCCTACATAGCCTGCTGGAAGAAGCTGATGTCTCTTGAGAGGCAATGACCTCCACACAAGCCCTCAGAGATAGGACATATAGGGTTACTGGAGCCTCCTGTCCCATCTGCCCTATACTCCATCTGTTGAATGGGAAAGATGCTGGCAGTATTCTTTGGGGTGTTGTAGACAAACGTTGAGTAACTAGCATCGTGAAGGATAATCTCCTTTTTCTGAGTAGTAGGTTCTTGTTTTTTATTTTTTTTTTAATTTTAATCATCAAATAGTTTTTTGTTTTGTTTTGTAATTACCTGGCTTTAGGTTCAAAGGAAAATAAGTCTTGTTATTCTTTGTGAAATGGGTACAGCCTCACTGATAAGATTTTGGTTTTGGTTGTGTGAACTCAGAAGCATGTTGGGTTGCCTGGATGGTAGAGGTGAGCTGTTTCAGTGGAGGGCTGAATTTGGAATTCTTTCTTATAAGGAAAGTAACAGCCAGAACTGCTGGCCACAGGGACCTTGGGCACAGTTAAAAACAGGCTATGTGTATGCGTGTGTGTCACGAGTGTGCTTGAGTGTGTATGTATGTGTGACAGTGTAGGTGTCTGCTTGTGTTTATTGTGTGTTGTGTGTGTCTTGGTGTGTGTTGTGCACATGGACCCAGCACCACGTAGTGGACTGGGTTCTAAGCACATGGGATTCTGGGAAGAAAAGCATTCTTGCAGATCACCCTACCACTTATAAGCTCTCCCCAACTGCTCTTTGATGATTCTTTGCTGTAGAGTTAGTTCTGTGTTGTGTGAATCTGGCATTGACAGTTCATCCTAACCTTGATGGCAGATGAACTAAAACATGGTCAGTATTGGTTTATTTGCTGTTTTAATTGGGCCAGTTGATAAGCAGTTACTATTAGAAATTACTTTCTCTAGGAAGGCTTGCTTTTCTGCATTATATTAAGCTTTCATGAATGGAGCTGGTAACTTTATTCCCCAAATGCAAAACATACAATGAAAACAATCGAACAAGGAATTATTCATATGCTGCTTCATATTTCATGCCTGACTTGAGTACTCAGGATTTGTGGTGTTTATGTACAGCCTGGGCTGGTTGGCTCCCAGAATAGTTGACTGCCCTTGTTACCATCATGTAGACCTCACCCCATGTCCCTGTGAACAGTTGCCAGACAGCGTGCCATCTTAGCAGTGGCCGGAAATGTAAATCCTAGAAAATCCTTTTAAGAGCCAACATCACTTTCTGTTCTGCTTCCATCGCCAGGGGACACAGGCAACCAGCTAGGCAGGCAGGTTTTTACCATTCGCTCATTCATTCTGCACCTTTTATTGAGTGTCTGTGTGTGCCAGGCATATCAATGAGCTCATCAAAGCTTCTTACTCTGGGGGTGAGGGAGGGGGAGGGGACACAGCTGATGAACAGCAAACATGCTTTTTCCTTTTGAAGGTGAGCGAGTTTGGTGGAAAAATAGAAAGAGAGATGGGACAGTGGACTGATGACAGTTTTTGTATGTTTATTTGTTTTTATTGTTTTCGTTTTAAAGAAAGTTATCTGAGGGGACCTCTAGGAAAGAGCAGAGGAAAGCACCCGAGCCAAGCCACAGTGATGGGAACATGTTCTGCTTGGGTAGTGACAGAAGGCATGAGTGGTGGCGAAGACTTTCCCACTGACTAGAAGCCTCTCAGGTAGTCCTGCTGAGACCTCTACTCCTTAGGTATGACTCCTTAGGTATGACGGGATTTTTGTCATGCTATTCCTCCACCCCAAAAGGGAAGGGATGCTCCTGGCATGCGGGGTGTGAGGAAAGGGTGCTATTGATGCAGTGAGTGGTCAGACCTCCAAGTGCCCTGGCGGAGAACAACAGCCTGCTCTGTTGTTACAGAGTGCACATCAGTTGTTGATTGATTTAGTAAAATGGCAGGGGTGAGGTTATTCATCTCAGCACCTGGCCGGCACACTGAAGCCAGCGCTGGCTTTGTTACCATGAGGAAGGACAGTCTTTCATTTGCTTCCTATTAAAAAAATGCGATGTACCACAAGGAAACAGTGCCAACTGCACAATGATCGCATTAACTCAGCTCCAGGAGGGGCTTCCGATTCTCAAGAGGGCCCAGGAACAGGTTCACACAATGCAAAAAGCTTTTATAAAAGAAAATGGATTTTCAGTGCTTGAAATAAGAGGTGCTATTCTTTTTGGTATGAATGTGACATTATTAGTAAAATTATTTTCTTTGGATTGCATCAATTCAGAAATCAGTAACTTGTATGCCATTTTGTTATTTTTATTTTATCAGTGCATAATGGGTATTTTTCTTCATATCAAATACATTTGGAGCCATTTTGAGACACTTGTATTGGTTGCTATAACTGAAATTTAACAGAAGTATACGATACGATAGAAATAAAATAATTAAATCCTGGATAGACATTGTTGCCTGCAAGAAATTGAGATAGGGTTTACTCTGTAACCCTGGCTATCCTGGACAGTACGTAGAACAGGCTGGCCATGAGCTCACAGAGATCAGCTTGACTCTGTCTCCCCAGTGCTGGGGGTGGGGAGGGTTTAAGGCGCTACACCCATCTTGCCAGTAAGAAATTCTTGACGGACAAATTCTTGCTTTTTATTAAAAGGACCATTATCATTTCAGGAATGGTGGCACACACTCACCTGTAAATCCAGAGCTCAAGAGGATCAGGAGTTCAAGGCCAGCCTCAGCTACATGAGACCCTGTCTCCAAAGGAAAGAAAAGAGAACACTAACTTGTCTTATGGAAATGTTTGAGGTACATTAGCACCAAAAGGTGCACTTTCTTTAATTTTGTTAGAGAATTAAGAAGGAAATAACTTTCCCGTTGTGTGATTCAATAACATTTAATGTGTTTTCCACATGTGTGAGTGGGGTGATGGAGTTCTAAGCTGTGTGTGTGCTCTGAGGCACTGTGAGCCATGTTGGCAGCAGGGCTAGTGAGCCACACTGCAGTGAAAGCACCAAGCCTACCTGTGGCATGCCAGATGTGGCTTCTCTTTGCCTCCATTTGGCCACCAGCAGTGACCCAGGGACATGTGGCTGTGAGCCTGATTCTGCTGTAGGACTAAGATTAGAAATCCTGTTTTGAAAATAGACAACACTACCTATAATTCAGATTTGCTACTATTTCAGGTCAATTTTCTTAATTTTTAAAACTCTTCTTTCTCCCCTTCTTTACATTCATTTAATAGAAACTATCAAATTTCATTCTACTATACCTGTTGATAGAGTCACTAACACTTGACAAATTAATCCACTTTATATTGAATGTTAGCATTCATTTTACTTAGCAGCAATATGGTGGTTTTGACCTGTTTTCTGTCTGTTTGTCAAACAAAAGCACGTTAATTAGAGTCTGTGCTTGTTGTATACCTCCCTTCCTGAGCTTAGCTCCAGGGGATTCGGGCTGCATGCTGCACCTCAGGTTGGTTTTCTGAAGGCTACATTCTCGCCTTCTTGGAGGCTGCCCGGCTGTCTGAATGCTGCTAATCAAAGCCTCAGGGGACTGATTTCTATAGAAACGCGTTGAAGTGTTCCAGGCACTATATGATAGGCCAAGTGTTTAAAGGCCTGGCTGTGGAGGCGGAGCAGGCCTTGGCAGGGTTGCTGCTGTGTGTGGGGTGAGGTGCCAAGTCTGCAGTGGAGAGAGAAGCCCCTTTGAGCCTGTGTGTGTCTTGAGTCAGCACTGCCCACATAGACTAGGTGCAAATTCCAGAGCACAGGTGCTCATTTTACTTCAAACAATCATGTACACTTTCAAGTAAGAAATAAAAGCAAGAAAGAGGAAAGTAGGGTTTTTTTTTTCTTCCCATTTCGTATGCTTGGTTTCTTTTGAAGACCAAGGTTTCTAAATGGTGTCGCTCCATCTAGCCTGCTGTTTCTTCCAGCATTTGTTGTTGTCTGTGTGTTAAAAAACGATGTGTTAGGAACACATTTTTACTTTTTTTTTTTAATCTGACAGTGTCTTTATTTCATCTCATTCCTGAAGGCAGCCCCACTGGCTTTCAAGCTCTGGATTGACAGATTTTTCTTTTAGCCCTTGGGTGATGTAGCAGCTTTTTCTTTCTTTCTTTCTTTCTTTCTTTCTTTCTTTCTTTCTTTCTTTCTTTCTTTCTTTCTTTCTTTCTCTTCCTTCCTTCCTTCCTTCCTTCCTTCCTTCCTTCCTTCCTTCCTTCCTTTCCCTTTTCCTTCTTCTTCTCCTTCTTCTTCCTTCTCCTCCTCCTCTTCCTCTTCTTCTTCCTGTCTTCATGGTGTGTGAGAAGGCAGCCAGGCATCACTCCCTGCATTGGGTCTTCTCTGCTGTTTTCAAAATGATCATTTTGGTTTTGGTGACCAGTGGTGCCATGCTCCTGTTTGCCCTCTTGGGGTTCACTGAGAGCTTAAGGCTGTCATGGCTCTAAGGAGATTTGAAGAATTTTGTCATCTTCAGTGAATTTTAGACTTTCAGATGTTGTTTTCAATTCTTGGATTACTGTTTGGTGCCTTTTAAATTGAAAAAGAAAATTGTGTAGGTATGTGTGTACAATGTATGTGTGCTATAAATGTGTTTGTGTGTGAGGGTATGTGTACACTATGGTATGTGTAGGAGTCTGAGGACACCCTCACCTTCTGCATTGTTTGAGGCAGGGTCTCTCTTGTTGTTTGCCATTGCACTATGTACTCCAGGCTAGCTGGCCTGGAGTCTCCTGTTTTAGTTTCCTGTCTTGTCACATGAGTGAAGGGATTACAGAAAAGCCACCATGTCCAGCTACATGGTTTTGTGGTGATATGGGCCACCAGGCTTGCGGTGCTGCCGGTCTTACCCACTGAGCCACCTTTTTCTGAGGAGCACTTCTTAGTTGGGATTCCTCTCCTTTTCACAGATTACAGACATCTTTATGTTGTAAGAGTTGCCTGAAATTCCTTTGTAATCCCAACTTTTGGGTCCTCTTAGCCTGTTTAGATTTTTGCTCCCAATTTCCTGTTTTCTCCAGACACTAAGGGTGCTGGACTCCAGGGTGGCTTCTGTTTGTCTTTTTTAGTAGACACTTGAATTGCTGGGGCAGAGATGTAAGAACATCTTGTCTTTCCACCCAGTCTTCAGCCCTTCCTGTGCAACGTGAGGTTCCCACATGGATTCGTGGCTCAGCCGTCAAGCCCAGGCACTGGAAGAGCTTGCTGAATCTCCTCTCTGAATTTTTCCTTCTGGGAGTTCTTGCCCTCCCCTCCCCACACTTGTAATGCTGCAGTTAGCTTTGAACTCTGCCAGAGAAGCACCAACAGCACTAGCAGCATATTGTAGTCAGTGATTTAATAATAATAACAGCAGCCGATACTTCTCAAGGAAATCGTTTTGTCAGGAACAACAAACCAAAGGCCCAAAAGTGACAATATTTACAGACAGACCAGACAGAGAAGGGTTTAGTAAATAAAATAGCTCCCATCTCTACTTAAGGGGCAGATTCTGATGGAGAAGGAAGCTTCTTGGGAGGGAAAGAGGTCTCCTGCAGTCCGGGAAAGTTTCTTGGTCTTATGTAGATAGGTCAGTGGTCTTTTCACTATCTTGTCAGGTAATAGATGACTATTTGTCTTTCCTGAGATTGGCCATTTGAGATGAGGGCCTTCAAGTCATGAAAAGTGAGGTCCAGACAAAGGAAGAGCAGGGATACATCAGGAGGTCTTTGTTCTGTGGCTGTACAAAGCAAACTGCTGGAAAATCCACCCAGAAAAAGCACCCAGGAAACAACTGACTGCGAGATTTGCTCCTGAGAGTACATCCTTAGGTGTGTGTGTATGTATGTGTAGAAACCACATAATTTCTGTGGCCCTCTGAAATAAGATGCTATTATAAACCCCTGAATTCCTGTTTGCAAATTCCTGTCTCATGGTCTGGTGGGAGAAGTTGCTAAGGACTTGGAAACAGGGCTGCACTTGCAGAGTACAGCTTACTGTGCTGTGCAGGAAATAAGTGGGGCAGATATGGTTGACCTTTTTGAAGATGCCAACCTATAAAGCATTAACACCAACTCTATCTGAGCACTTCAACTTTGTGACAATTCTAAATAAACCAGTGATGTTTCTGGATGCTGCCAGGGTTTTGGATGCTTTTAAAAGAAGTAGCTCTCCTATGACTGATGGAGTGGGGTGCAGTGTCTGTCATGCAGTAAGTCCCGGCCCACCATTGCACTTTGTGAGCCAAGTTGCCCTACATGCAAGCATCTGACTTTAATGGTATCTGCCGTGTGTGCTGTAAAATACATTAAGCTATGTTTTATTTAAGAAAAGAAGAAAGGAGGTTGTAGCAGATGCTGCGGGCACTACGGGTCCAGGCTTCTAGTTGGTGGGACCCCACTACAGTACGTTACTTAGTCCTCACTGCAGTAGTCATGGGAGTGGCACTGTTTGGCCCCTTCCGTGCAGAGGAAAGGGAAGCTAGAAGCCAAGGTTACTCCTAATGAGGCTGTCAGAGTCCAGATCCTTCCTTGTTGATTGGCTATTATTCTTCTAATCAGTCTTTTTGGGGAGCCATCTGTGCCTGGATCTTCACTGTTCCTTCTTTTCTTTGCCTGTGGGACTCCACAATGCAAGTAAACTTCGTTATTAATTATTCAGTTGCACATCCTCAGATTGACTATTCATCTTTTTTTTTTTTTCTAGCCAGTATCTCTTTTCTTTTTCTCTAATCTCTTTTAGAATCCTATTGGACTTACCTTAGGCTTTAGCTTTCCATCTTCTGGGTGTCCTAATTGTCCTCTGTTGCCATCTTCATTTCTCTGTGCAGTGTTGTGGGTAATTTGTCAGATCAATCTTCCAGCTCACTAACTCTCTCTTGAGCTGTGTCTAAACTGCCATTTAAGCCACTTACTGAAGTTTTAATTACAGTGCCCATTTTTCATGTCTAAGGTTCTTTTCCTGCCTGCCCCTTGCCTGTTTTTGCTCTCTTCTTTCATCATGATGTCTATTTTTGAAGATGTTGTTCATTCTAAGCAGGGTCCTCAGTCATTTTCTTGGGTCTTGTAATGTTTTGGTGCTGAACCAAGGATACTCATTTGTCTTCTGTATCAGTTCTTCCTGGCAGTTGTTTGCAGTTGTGTGTAGGTTGAGAGATGTGTTACTTGGCTTTCTTTGAGATAGTTCAGTATGTTTCCACATGTTGAGATAAAAGTGTTTCTTTGGGGTCATTCTTCCTTTGCTTCTGCCGGGGTGCCTGGGATTGTGACTAATCAGGACAGATACCCTCTAGTAGCTCAGCATGTGTCAGTTGCAGTCATAGGCTGTCTATGTGTATGCTTTTGACCTCGATTGTGGACTGGCTCCTCCTCCCTGCCCCAGAGATTGACTGATTCCACAGCCATTTCTTACTGAGGTCTTGATTTACCAATCGTGTACCATATCACTATATGTTGTTCAGGCATTTCTCTGTCTCTGTGTCTCTCCTGCTCTGTGACAAGGTCTCACTCTGTAGCTGGCCTAAAACTTACTATGCAGCCCAGGTTGTCAATCCTCCTGTCTCAGCCTCTCAAGTGCTGGGATTACAGGTGTGAGCCTCTCTGCCTCTTGCTGTCCAGCTCTTAAATGTTGTTTGGGTATCAGTTATCGCTGAATGTGCTCACTTTTATTAGCTTCCTTCCTGGCCTTGGGGGAGTGCTTTCTCACTCCCATGCTCCTGCTCCTATGTGTCTTAGAATATTGTATTGTACTTGCTATGGTGTGGGTGGGACGGTAAGAGGATTCCATTTTCTTTAACTCATGTTGTTGGAGATCTTAGTAGCCAGGTTGAACTTCGTGGTCCAAAGTCCGGCAGCATGGAAGAGCATGATTGATGTAAACTAAAGATCAGAATGTCAGTTTGTTTGTTCCTGGAATGTTCGGTCTGGTAGCTTCCCACTGGACAGACTATGGTGAGAACTCAGTGGCTTTTCCAACACCACTGGGGCAAGTAGAACTTATTGGCCAAAACATAAAAGGCTTGGCAGCCTGTATCTGCATTCTTACACATCTTGACAATACCTGAGGGCACCCCGAAGGCCACCCACCTCCCTGTGGTTTCCTGACTACTGTGCTTCCTCTAGATCTCAGCTGGGTTTTGAGGAGATGCTTGCTGTCCCAAAGTCACTTCATAAACATGGACCAGAGCGGACTGAGGCTTTAGAGGTGCCAGTGGCCCCGGGAGAGGTGCTCTCCTTTACTTGTCAAAGTAAAACAAAGGTGTTTTCATTTCTCTCTGGTAAATACCTGGAAGTAGGGATTAAAGGGTTACATGGTAAATGCCTGTTAATTTTGTAAGAAAATGTTGGGCCAAGCTGACTTAGGAGCAGTACCAGTTTGACTTTCTGTCACTGATATCTGAGAGGCCCATGGCTACATACCTTTGCCAGCATGTTCATATAGTCGGTTAAAGACATTGTCTTAATAATGCACATGTAGCATGAATTCATTGTGGTTTTAATTAACATTGACAAAATTGCCAAGGATGTTGTCCAACATTTCCAATTGTCTTTTCTTAAAATGTATAACCTTTATGCAAATCCTACATTAAATACCTGTTGTGCAGTGTTCTGCTTTCATTTTCTCTTTTCTGGTTGGGGGGTGGTGGTGGTAGGAGAGTAAGGTCTCCTTGTATATAGCTCAGGTTATCCTCAGACTCATGGCAATTCCCCTGCCACCTCCTGAGTGCTGGGATCACAGGCATGGGGCACCCCATCTGGCTTCTTCTTTTGAGAACAAGCTGTTCCTTGTGATGTGGCTGAATCTGTTGACACGGTATGTGCTTTTTCTCCTGTACTCTAGAATTTTTTACTCTTTCTTGCTTTGAATTTGTCTGACAGATTGTGAGTTAATTACCTCCACAGTATATAAGGACCAAGGTTCATTTTCTCCACATTCATTTGTTTCATTTTGTTTGCTGAAAAGATTGTCCTTTGCCACTGGGTTACCTTGGCACCTTTGTAAAATCTTCCACGAGGTTTGTAGACAACTGGGTTTCTTCTAGCCGTGACATGTTTATTTTTAAGCCAGTCTTGCATATCCTCAGAGTCTTTTCCCTTTAAAATTGCCGTGGCTGTTCTAGACCCCTTTGAATTTCCGTGTAAACTTAGCAGTCAGTGTATTGATTTCTACAAGTTAATTGCTGGTTTTTGATTGTGATGGCACAGGGTTCATTGTTAAATTTGGAAGAGGTGATGTAAGTGTTGGGGCTTCCAGTCCTTGGAGTGCCTGACCTTCGCTTTGACTTTTAGCGCTTCTGTCATTGCTGTGATATTTCCTACAGTTAATTTTTGGGAGTTTTCCAGTTTTAATACTGTCCCTAGTGGCATCTTAAAAATTTGGGTGTTGGCAATTGGAACTCAGGTTCTGTGACCTGCGTGGCGAGCCCTATATGTACTGTCATTTCCCCAGTCCCCACTGTTGCTTTTTGAACACTGAGTTGTGTCCTGCACTGTTGAGGTACTTATCTGCTTTCACTGCTGTAGTGATTTCATTGAGGTCTTTGGCAAAGCCAGGCATTATTTATGAGCGGGGGAGGCTTCTCCTTTCCACTCTATCTGCTTTTGTCTTTTTTTTCTGGTCTTGGTGCCATATGTTATTTGTACAAATGCTGTGCGTAAGCTCTACAATGTGTCATCAGTAGTTTTGCTTTATACATTAGTTATGTTTTGTTCATCTTGATGTTATTATGTAGGAGATGCTTCTGTGCCTGTGTTTGTATGGGTGCAGCTGTGCGTGGTATATATGTGTGAGTCAGAGGACAGTTTGGGGGAGTCCACTCTCTTCTTCTATAATGTGTTCCAGGGACCACAGTCAAGCTGTCAGGTGTGCGTGGCAAGTGCTTTCTCCTTTCCAGCGCTCTCACAGGCCTGGCAGCTCCCTGTATTTTAGGGTAATTTTGTTGAATGAGAAACTGTGACCCTGCCTGTTTTCCTGGCTCCTCCTCCTTACTGGAGTGGTTTCCAGGCTCCATCAGTGTCATGGCCTTTTTGAGTAAAGCCTTCCACTTGGTGATACAGTCTGCTGGGAGGGTACTGTTTTCTGTTGTTTGTCTTACAAGGTCTATGTCGTTTGCTGCTGGAGACATGCCTTGGTGGTAAGAGCAGTCTGCTCTTCCAGAGAACCTGTGTTCGGGTTCCTAGCTCCCGTATCATGCTGCCTACAACCGCTTGTAACTTTAGCTCCCATACACAAATTTTAAAAAGTCTAAAACGCTTTAGATGTTTATACTACTTTAAAATTTCAAAGCTATGTTTCTAGGCACAGACTTTGTCTGAGCTCTGAAACCATATCTTTCTGTTTTCTTTGTCTTTGAATAGTTTTTGGTGAGAGGTCTGCTCTTCTTTTCGTTTCTGCATTTTAATGTCACTTCTCATTTTATCCCACCCTTGAGCACTCAAGATTTTCTCAAGGAATGCAGTTATTATTTGTCAATTAAAAATAAAGAGGACTTTTCAAAGGATATTTTGGTCACTGGTGTGTAGCAGTTGAATGTGGTGTGTCCTGCTACCACATACGTTTGTACTCTGCACAGAGTGGGAGTGTTTGAGTCTCTAGGCTCAAGTCTGTAGACTTGCAGTTCTCTTTAGATTAACAACCTAGCCATTATTTTTTAAAGTTTTATTATTTTATGTGTACAGATTTTTGTCTGCATATGTGTCTGTGTACCATGTGTCTGGTGTCACGGAGGCCAGAAAAAGGTATCTGATCCTTTGGAGCTGGAGTTACGGGCAGGAACTGCCATGTGGGTGCTGGGAATCAAACTCCAGTCCTTTGGAAAAACAGCCAGTGCTCTGAACTGCTGAGCTGTCTCTGCAGCCCCTCTTGCTGCATCTTTTGAGTCCTTCATATTCCTAGTTATCTGACTGTTAAGTTATTTCCATTAATCTTTTGGTTTGTTTTGTGTATTTTTCTCACTTAGCTATGTACTTGGATCTCACTTGTATTTTTGCCTCTCTTTTTCTGGAATATATGGAATATATTTTTTAAATATTCTTTTAACTGATACTTAAAGAGAATTGTCTATTTATCCCATCACCTCTTGGCAACTTCTGCTTATTCATTTTTCCTGGTTATTATCAGTTTGATTTCTTTTTAAGCTTGATAATATTTTTTTGCATTCTGGACATTTAAGAATTTTGTGGTCTAAAGACCTTTTGAAAAGCTGTATAGAAACCCACTTCTACATAAGGTTTCTAAAATATCTACATATATGAAAAGAGGTCAAATGGTTAAATGGAGTTAAGTCTGTAATGGAGGAGCAGGAAATAGCACCCCAACTAGACACCATGCACCATTAAATAAAACCTTCAGAACCAGGATGGGGTTACCTATTTTTGAGCTGTTGGCCAATGGGATTCCATAAGATCGTTCCCAGATGTGTACCGGCTATTGCCAATGCTTTTGACAGTAAGACCCTGTTGCTGAAGACTCCAGGTACTTGAGTCAAAGGATGTGGAGAAATTTATCTGGGGCTCATGTAGATGCTTCATTCCAACTGGCTGGTATTTATTGTACTGGGAGGTACTGTGCACAGTACTGGAGGAGAAAAGGTAGTTAGCAGTCTCACCCAGCCTGTGTGCATGCTGATGCAAACTGTTAGGGGAGAAACCAACTATGTTTTGATGGGATTTAAGAAGATGTCCTCCATGAGATGGAACCTATACCTGACACTGTCAATGAGGACAAGAACTTGAGACAAAATATGTAATGGGCCCCAGGAAAACCTACTATGATCGCTCTGCTAAAGGAACATAGCGATAAAATGACTACCAACGACATATTGCTGTACCCAAAGGTTAATGCCATACTCAGGCCTCATCAGAGAGGCTTCTTCTTGCAGTCATTAACGCAAAGACCCACAGTGGTCAAGGTGTAGGGAATATGAGACTTGAGAATGCCTAGCCCTAAATGGACATCTCTAGCACCACTCCCCTCAAGGCTCTGGGATCTTTATAGAACTGCAAGTAGAAAGAGTGTAGGAGCCAGAGATGGAGGTCAGCTCCAGACACTGCAGGGCAGTTGCATATATGAACTCAACAAGACCTGGCACAATCTCAAGTCAAAATACCAGCGTGAAGGAGAGAGGGGAGTGTGGAGTCCTGCCTCTAGCTGAGGAGCTGTTGGCATGGGAACAGGAAAAGTCTGCCTTTTTCAGTGGTATATGCAACACTTGGAATAACCAACTCCACTCCCAGGAGTAGTCAGGCAACACAAACTGGATTTGATGAGTTTAAAAGACAGACAGACAGATAGACAGAAAACATGAAATGAATATGTAGTGGGGAAGTATGAGTGATACGATCAAAGGACATTGTATGAAGTTTTCAGAAAATCAATACAAACATTAGAACATTTAAAACTATACAGTAAGAATTGGCTGTGGTGAGTTGCTGGGTTGTAGGAGGTGCTCTTTGAGGGCTAATTATTCAATACTCTGCAACCTGTGGCTTTATCCCTTATTTATATGTCTCTGCTGCAACAGCTTTTCTGTGGACTAATTGCCAAGGTCTTTAGTTTTCTGATGAAAGTGTTTCTCGCTGAGTATGAAAACAGCAAGTTCTCTGTCCCAGAAGCATAGGTGGGGCCCAAGGGCTCTTGCATGTGAGGGTCTCCTTGTACCTGCAAGTTGGTCTCTGTGGATTTCAAAGCTATGAGTGAGCCCCAAAGCTCAGGAGTGAATTCTTTATTCTTGTTAGATGCACAGAAGCTCCCACTCATGTGGCGTGAGGCCTGCAGTCTCTGCACCCCTCAGAGGATCTTGAGCATGTACCTCAAGCACTGTGGTCATGGTCTTGGTTGTGACCCCTGTGGAGCAGTTACTCAGCCAGTGATCCTGCAGAGAAATGGCATTTTAATAATGCCCCCCCCATACAACTAATGCACAGTAGTTGGGCCTGGGGTGAGAAACCGAGTTACACAGGGCTTGCCCAGGGAATAGGAATGTTCAAATCTGATCCCCAGTACCCGCATAAAAGCTGGGTGTGGCTGTACTTGCCCATCCTACAGCTGTGTAGGCAGAGACAGGAGGATCCTGGGCTTCAGTGGCCAGCCAGTATAGTTGAATCAGTGAGCTCCAGGTTCATCAAGAGACCCTGCCTCAAAACATAAGGGGGAAAAGCAACCAAGAAGGACACGGAACATGGACACATGTAGGTATGCAGAAATATGTGCTTTATTAAAATCCCACCAGGCAGTTTACATTTTTTAAATAAGCTCTCATTTCTAAGTAAAAGAGTTGAGATAATCATGGCCAGTGTTTTAGGGAAAAGCGGGCACCTAGGCAACAGCTTGCAATCTCTATTTTAAACTCTTATCAATTACTCATAAATTGGCCATGGCTTCCTGTCTGCCAGGTGGGACTCTTCTGCCTTTTCACACCTGTAGTGTGACTGGCACGGACATCTGATTTTCAGTGCAAAGGACAGTGGGGGGTATCAGCACCTCTAGAGCAGGTGCCCTTGATCTTCCCAGAACCAGCTAGGGAGGCAGGTCTCTTGCCAAAACTAGCCTCCGGGAGGCCTCGGCAGCTTGTTTCTTCATCTTTATTCTTTTTGGTCAAAATAGAAAAGGTTCAGCAGGGGATTGGGAGCCAGGAGGGCTCTGCTGTGTCTTTTTCTCTTTGTTGTACACAAAGCCTACCAGGCTCTCTTTGAAACAGTGAGAGTCCTCTTGATAATTGGGTTTCAAATCCAGGTTCTTCCCTGCACGCCTTATCCTTCTAGTAGATTCCCTGTTCTCCAGCAGGAATGAGACAAGATGGCTGCATAATAGGAAAAGTCAGCTGTAGTAGGGACTAAAAAAATTTCAAAAATGGTTAAGAAATACATTTTTAAAGTGAGTGTGTTGAGAGCAGGAGTGCATGCATGTGAATGCAGAGGCCAGAGGCATCTGATCGATTTAGAGCTGAGGTAAGCTACCCCGATATGAATGCTAAGAATCAAACTGTCCTCATCAAAAGCAAGGGCTTGCTTTTAGCTGCTGAGCCATCTTTCCAGCCCAATAGCAGAAATCTGTCATGACGCATGTGTAGTACATAAACCACAAGTTTGTAGGCTGGTGTCACGGTCTGAGCCAAGGCTTGTTATAGGCACTGGGACTTCTTAGACAACAGCTGAGGCCCCACGTGCTCTTCTGGACTCGGTTCTCCTTATGGTCAAGATTTGTGCCTAAAGACATGGGTCTTTAAAGAGATGCAGAGACGCTGGGCAGGAAAAGCATTGTTGCACAGTCGAGAGACCTTAGCTGAATGGTGGAAGGAGAAAACAACAACCCTTGCTAGTTGTCCTTTGACCTCCATGTGCACACAAGGCTGCCCACCCCCCTGATAATAATAAGGGAACTTCTGTCAAAATACCAAGCCATAAATGCAAGTCCGCATGTTTGCAATGTCCTCACTTGTTTTGTCCACACCTAACTTGCCCAGCTGCACTCTAGTAATTCATCATCACTGACCTCTGAAGAACACAAGCTCATGTTTACTTCAGTTGCACAGCTTTCTCCTGCAGTCATGTGTCAGTTGTTTGCACAGAGCTGCGCTAATATATTTAACCCAGGTCAAGGGCACAACTGGCCACTAGGCTTGGAGCATGGTGAGCAGAGATGGCTGTGAGAACAGCTGTGTGTGATCCCACTTCAGGTTGGGATGAGCCAGGTGCATGATTAATAAACAATAGCAAGGAGGTCTGCTAAATGGCACGTCCTTATTGCCCTCACCAAGGCTCAGAGAACCCCCGAAGAGGGAGAGGCAGAGGAGTCCAGAGCTGGAGGATGGAAGGGGTGCTGTGAGTGCTGTGCTCTGGACATGACATGGCTGTTGCACTCAGACTCAGAGCAGCTGTGGTTACTTCCTGAGGAAGACTGAGCCAGCCACAATCCTAGCATGGGTGAAGTAGGTGACCTCCAGGCCCACCCCCTTTTGAGGACTTCTTGGCATTGAATAGTTCCTGGGGGAGAGGAGTTATTCTTTTTGAAGATGTGGCATTGGTAGTTTTCCCATGCTCAAGTGGTTAGCTCTCCACCCACGCACATATGCTAGTAACCTGGTAGTTACTAGCTGGACTTAGTGAGTTATCAAAAGGGGAAAAAAAAAAAAGACAAAGTTAGAAGGATGGCATATTGGGAGTACATAAGAAGAGTTAAAGGAGAAAAAAAAATACATGTCATGTTTTTGTATACCTATATGAAATTCTCAAAAACAAAGAAAAAAATTTAAAGACTAAGAATGGCTGAGGAGGTGGCGCAGTCAGTATAGTACTAGCCACGCAAGCCTGAGGACCTGAGCTTGGATCCTCAGTACCCTAAAAGGCCAGGCGTGGTCATGTGTATCTGTAGCTCTTGCGTGTGGCAGGGATACAGGCTGCCACGGAGCTCAGTCTAGCCAGTTGGGCTACTCGATACAGTGACCCTATCTCAGAAGAACAAAGGAAGAAGCGAGTCATGCCTACTCAGTACTTCTATACCTTTGGACCATCACAGGTGCTTAAAAGATAATAGCCATTACTTTTATTTGTATGTGTGAGTGTGTGTTTGTATTTGTGTGTGTGCATGCACACATGTACTCACATATTTATAGATGAAAAATTGTGTGTACAAATATGTATTTACATGTCTACGGAGGCCAAAGGTCTTTGTTAAGTGTTGCTCCTCAGTAGCTGTCAACCTTGGTTTTTAAAACATGATCCCTCATTGGCCTAGTCCTCTAAAGTGGCATAGCCTGGCTAGCTACTGAGCCCCAGGGGATCTGCCGGTCTCTGTCTCCTTTGCATTGAGATTGCAGTGTACTCCATCATGCCTGGCTTTTTTGGGGGTTCCGGGGGATTGAACTCAGGTCCTTGTGCTTGGACAGCAAGCACTTTACGGGCTAAGCCATCTCCCCAGCCCCTATTAATTTAATTTTTATGACTACCTAACAACTTTTCTTACCATCAGCATTCCCAGAGAGTAGTCTCTTAGTGATAAGTCTTTAGTGTGTGTTTTATAGAAAGATTTTATGGGAAGATTATGTTAATTTGTTGGTTAAAAGTTTCCTTAGAGAGATGCACACCTATAGAGTGAATCTGTTCATCATGTGTTTATGGACCATCTGCTGCGCACTGTGCACACTGCTGGGTGTGGAGAACTCAGTAGTGAGGCATAGAGGCTTCACTGCCCTGCACAGAGAGCACCATTGGAGCCTTTGCCATGGGAGGTGGTGGGCAGGGCAGGTTTCTGGACATGTATCCTAGCCATGACCTAAAAGCCCAGGACAGAGATGAGGAATGACATCTGCAGGTGTTGGAAATGAGAGACTAGCCCCGGTCCTCACAGACCATAGGATGGGGAGCCCAAACAGTGGCAACCAGTATTCAGGGTTAGCCAGGTCACAGGGTTGGAGGACAGATCTACAGGTCTTTGTGTGCAAGAATTCATATGTCTTACCACTCTGGTGGCACAAGGTAGGTTTACTTCAGGATGAGAAGGACAGAGAGGCTCAGTGATGCCCTCTGGTCACACAGCTTATCAGAGGTAGGCATGAGATTCCTTTTATTTCAGGTGCATTGGCTTCAGGGCCCCTCAACTCAGCCACCTCAGTGCACTTCTTAGTCTGGATGGGCTAAAGGACCTGTGGGAGGGGCCTTCTTGAGTGTTGATAGACCAAGGTGTGCATGGGTGTTGGTACCAGAAGTACATGAAGTCCTGTGAGCATCTTAGGCAGGCAAGATTTGGGGTGAACAAGATGCTGGATGTTTGCCTTTAGGGTGAAATATGTTTCTTATCTGACCATATTACCATACTGGATGAGACGTACATATTCTCCACAGAGATGAGTGGTTAGCACAGGTGTTGATGAGAGCCAGTTTCCTTTGTGATACTGGTTCTTGTCTCCCTTCTTTTGTAGCTCCATAGCTGTTGGCTTCATTGTGAGTGGCTTCTAGGAGCTTGCACCGGATTCCCAGCCACAGGGCATGTCTCCCTCAGTGTGACCTATCACCATTGGTGGCACCTACAGATACAGTTTTAGTTTCCTCTTCCTGTCTAGATGGATTTGAAGGTTGTGCTCCAGCCTGTGAGAGCGGGAGGGTCACAGCTTTCTTGGCCATCCCTGGCCACGATAACCTGTCCCTGCTCACTCGCTTGGAAAAGGATTCATGCAGCGAGAACGTCTTCAGCCAGTAAGCAGCATCCTTGCACTGCTAGCCTTCTGCTGCTGTGACAAGATCCAGGGGACTCATGGGTAAGGTAGGCAGCAGTTGTCTCCAGAACGCTCTAATTTTGTCTCTGCGGAGTCCTGTCTTACTCAGCTTTCTCACCTGTGTTTTGTTATTTTGGTGGAGATGAGAATCAAATCTAGAGCCTTGTGTGCGCTTCAACACCCTTTCTCACTGAGGGCCTTCTGTCCCATGTATACAGTAGGGTGTCGGACACCACTGCTGGACTGTGTACTTCCAAGTTCAGCTGAGGGCTTCGTTATCACCCTGTCCTGCCATGCTCCACTGTCACTCCATAGTAGTCCTCACCCAGTCCAGGCTATCTTGTTTTTAGCAATGGCCTTGATTTGGTTTCTTGAAGAAATCAGGACCTGAGGCTGCCCAAATTCCCCAAACCTGAACACTTTCATCTCTGTCTCTCCTGTCTGTCCATTTCCTCTGCCCTTGGCCTCATCGCTTCCCATCCCGTGTCCCCACCTGGTCAGGAGTGCCTTTGTCCCCTAATCTTTATTTGACACAGTGGTCCTTTCCTTCCCTTACAGACCTTAGCTCATTTCTTATTTTCTGCATCATCCCTGACCGTACCACTCTTCAGAGAGCCAAGAGCCTCCTCAGAATCTGTCCTTACCATCAACTAGCATGTTCCTGTTAGAGGTGACATTCTATGTCAAGCATTGTAAATCACAGACCTGGGAAAGCTCAAGTTTTCCCACTTTAGAAGCAGGGCCATGGTGGCCCTCACTCTCATCTTCATGTGGTTCATAGCTTGCCAGCTGTATCTTTCTTGGTCTATGCTTTTCCTGTCATGTAAAAGCAGCATTCACACCAGATATGGCAGCTCATACCTCACCTCAGCACTTGAGGGTAAGGCAGGACAATATCAAGTTTAAGGATATTCTGGGCTGCTTATGAGACCCTGTCTCAAGAAACAGCAAAAAGAAGCTGGGTGCAGTAGTGCATGCCTGTAACCTCAACACTCTGGGATGCAGAGGCAGGTAGATCTCTGTGAGTTCATGACCAGCCTGGTCTGCAAAGCAAATCCAGGACAGCCAAAGCTACATAGAGAAACTATGTCTGGAAAAAAACCAAAACAAAACAACCAACTAACCAAACAAAAAAACCCAAAAAGAAATGTTTATCAGTTGTGGGGGCCATAGCTAGTCTCTGCTGCTGTCTTACATTTCACGCTTGGGTTTCCAGTCCACCTGGAGTCATGGCTATTTTCTGAGCCCTGTGTGTCGCTCTCTTCAATCACCTGTCCTCATGGACTCTGGTTTACTTGTCATTGCACCGGTCTGCAGTACCTTAACTAGATTGTCAAAAAGGTGATATCACACAGAGCAGGACTTGCTACCCTGCTCCTCAGGATGCCTTGGCGAGTCTTAACTGTTACATTCGCGCCCCCCCCCCCCCGTCCCCAAAAACACAGTGTGCAGGGAGGGGCTTAGCAGTTCCTAGAAAACAAGCAAACCAGCCAGCCCATGGACACTCCTGTAGGAAGCTTCCATCCACCAGTCAGCCCATGGAGAATGTGATCCTTCCAGCCCTTCTGTTTGTATTTTAAGGTTTTTCTTTACTTCATTTGTATATGCACTCACGTATGTGTGTGACACACACACATGCAAACACAGTAATACAACTGATGCTAGAGCCTGCTGCAGAGTCCTGGCTCTTGCCAGTTTTTGTTCTAGCTGTTTGGGTTTGGTCTTGTTGCTGATTATTAACTCTTTTTTTGAGACACAGTCTTGCTGCGTATCCTGAGGCCTTGAACTCTCACCCAGGGATGGCATCACAGGTATGTACCTTCTCAGCCACTCCATTTCTTAAGCTTTCTAGCTGCTGGTGGTTTATGAGAATGAAATAAGCTTTAAGCTTTGGTTTCCTTTTATTGGTACTACACTGATTCTAACTTCACTGCATTTCTGTAGAGTCTCTTGGTTTTCTGTGAGCTGTACTGATTTTTATGAAAATGAGGTTTTGTTTCTTCTTTCCTTACTTCCGTTGTTGTTGTTGTTGTTTTTGTTTTTGTTTTTGTTTTGAGACAGGGTCGCTCTCTATGTAGCCTTGGCTATCCTGAAACTTATCTGTAGACTGTCCTCAAACTCAGAGATCTGCCTGCCTCTGCCTCCGACGTGTTGGGATTAAAGCTGTGCGCCACCACACCTGACTCTTACTTTACATTTTAAGCAAAACTTTTGTGTTTATAGTTTGCTAAGAGATGGCTTTTAGATTAAATGCACACACACACAGACAGACAGTATTTCAAGAGTAGCACTAAGAATTCTCTGGTGCCTTCTATTTAGATCCCTCTCTGCTGTCAGCACTTTGTCCTGTCCCCTACAGGATCTCTGTCTCATTATGTTGAATGTTTTTCTCTGACCTTCTGAGAGTAGCTTACAGACCTCATGCTGCCTTGCCCTTGATTGCTTCAGTTGCATTTTCCTGAGAACAAAGACCCTCATTGTCACTCCTGTAATCACACTGCCATAGTGACACATGGGAAATGTAGCTGGTACAATATTGTCTGTTGTCTATTTTAGGTTTTTTGTTTGTTTGTTTGTTTGTTTGTTTGTTTGCTTTTTGAGATAGGGTTTTACCGGGTAGCTCTAGCTAGCCTAGAACTCACTATGTAGAGTAGGCTGGTATCTAATGCATAGAGATCCATGTGATTCTGCCTCCCAGGTGCTGAGAAGAGAGGTGACACCAAGTCCTGATAATACTGCATCTAATATATAGATTTTAATAAAAGGTACCAGTTGCCCCAGCAATGCCTTGGAGTGGCTTTTTCTGTCCAGGATCTGGCCCAGCACCGTGTGTTGTATTTAAGCTTTGTCCTCCCATAGTGCCCATTTGTCTCCAAGTTTCTCTCTAACTCTCATGAAGCAAACTTTTGCTTTTCGTTTTTTGAAACCCTTGAACTCCTGACACTCCTCATGCCTCAGCCTCACAGATTCAGAGCTGCTGTGCCAGCTGGTTCTGATATTGTTGAAGTGTGTAGGTCATTTGTTTTTTAAATTCAGTGTGGTTGACAGACTCAGATTACTGTGAGGTCTGAATTCTGTATCATGCTTCTTTGTATTTCTTTTCTTTGCTTTTTTTGATATTGCTAGGTGATTTTTTTTTTCCTACTAAAAATTTCTTCTTAAAAGCCTTCTTTAAGGCTGGGCATGGTGGTGCATACCTCTAATTCCAGCATTTGGATGGCAGAGCCAGGTGGATCTCTGTGAGTTCAGATCTCCATGAGTTTGAGGCCAGCCTGGTCTGTAGAGTGAGTTCCAGGACAGCCAGAGCTATATAGAGAAACCCTATCTCGAAAAACAAAACAAAACAAAAAACAAAACCTTTTTTAAAACTTGTTGCACTGTGGGACTGGATATATAGTTGAGCAGTTAAGATTACTTGCTGCTCTGGGGAGCTGATGCCTCTGCTGGCCTCAGCAGGCATACCAGGTGCACATAAATGCTCGTAGGCACAACATTTATACATATAAATTTTAAAAAAATTAAAACATTTTTCTATGTGGTATACAGAAAGAAACACATGCATATAGAGTCTAAAGCATTTTTATGAGGCCAGTACCGTTGGTGGTCATGTCCTCAGGTCAAACACACATCCCTCTCCATTGCTTCCGCCTTACCAAGCGCTAATCACTAATCTTGATTTTTGTGTGAAGCGCATTCTTAATTTTCTGCTAAGCTTAAGTCCTATCTACCTGTGCTTCCCATTTTACCTGCTGTTGGTGGAGTCAGGTCTTCCCCTGGAGTCAGGCTGTTGATGTGGCTGTACAACAGGGCTCACTGTTTCCTGACTGCACAGCAGGTGCTCCTGGCTATTTCTGCCCTTTAGACTCCTATATGGATTTAAAATCCAGCACATCAGATCCTAACAAAATAAAGCACAACACAGCTCTAGTTTGTCAATTTGGAGGACTTGCTCTCTTTATAATATTGAGAATCCAATCTATAAATGTGGCCTACTGTTGTATTTATTTAGGTTTTTATGTCCCAATAAAACCTGTGTGCTCTCTCTATAGAGAAGGCTGTAATGGGATTTTTTTTTCCCCTTCTTTTGGTAACATCTGCATTTTTACATTGTACAATTTGTTCTCTAGTTAGTCAGCTTTTCTCATTGTGACAAAATAACTGAGAAAAATCAATGTAAAGATAAGATGTATTTGTGCTTGTTGTAGTAGAGGTTTCTGTCTGTGGTCAGTCGTCTCCACTGCTTTCAGGTCTGGTGTGAGACAGAAAAATGATGCAGGACATAAAGGGACAAAGCTGCATACGTCATGCTGGTCAGACAAGAAGAGACTGGTTTCCCACCATCTCATTCCAGGGCCTGTTCCCAAAGACTTAACTTCTTCCCACAAGGCCTTGCCTCCTAAGGATTCCACTTCTAATAGCACCTTAGGCTGGTGAGCACACAGTGGACACATACAAACCCTAGTGCCTCCTGGCTAGGGTATAGGCTTCTCTTCAAGTTCTTCTGTTGGCTGTTATAGACCCTCTGTGGGTTTACCTACAAGTGGACATGAGGCTTATGTGTAGTGTCTTTTTATTTTGACATATGGTATCCGGTATCCCAGGCTAGCTTTGAACTCACGATGCACCATGCTGTACACACAGTGTGGTGGCTAAACTGCACCCTCCCATTGTCACCAGGTCCCCCGAATGCCCTGGACCATGAGTGTTCTGCTGACCAGTGAGTATTCACAAAAGCACTTTACCATTTTTAAATACTTAAAACAATTTTCAAATATCTTTTTGTTATTCGTGCTTTCATTTAATCTGTGCTCAGAGAACAAAGACATTTTACAGTTCATTTATTTATTTATTTATTTTCTTACCTCTTTTTTTTTTTTTTTTTTTTTCAGTTTTTCTAGACAGGGTTTCTCTGTGTAATATCCCTGGCTGTCCTGGGATTTGCTCTGTAGACCAGACTGGCCTCTAACTCACAGAGACTCTCTAGCCTCTACCTCCCGAGTGCTGGCATTAAAGACAGGCACTGCCACACCCAGCTTATTTTTATTTTTTTAAGTTTTCTGACTTGTTTAAGTTTCAGAGTATGTTCTATCTTGAAAGAATGTTATAAGTTTCAGCATCTTTCTTGATCTCCTGTTGGCTGGAGGCTCCCAGACAACAGTCCAGTTAGGCTCCTGTCTGCAAGCATAGCAGAGTATTATTATTAGTGCCAGGGGCTGGCTTCCTACTATGGGGTGGGTCTCAAGTCGGGCCAGTTATTGTTTGGACTTTCCCTCTATCTTTGTTCCCTCATTATCTCTACATTGCTTGTAGGCAGGGTAACTTTTGGTTCACAGGTTTTGTTGGTGGGTTGTTGACACCCTCCTTCCACTAGTCCTGCCTGCAGCCAAAGCATGGGGTGGAACTCTGGGGGTCCTGCGGAAGTGTTGGCGGAACTATATTTATATGGAAGGTATATGAACACATCTTGCTTTTTGAATCAGTTCACTCATTTCTACTTCTTCATTTGATCAGGCAAGGCCAACCAGTGGCCCTCAGGCTCCATGTGTCCCAGAAGAGCTGTGAGTGCAGCCTACCGTGCTCACATGTAGCATTGTATCCCAGCAGCAAAGGCTGGGCACCCCTGATGGACCACTGATGCCGATGCTGCTGTCAATGTGGCTTGTTAAATCAGCCCATCTTGCTGTTCCGTTCTGTTTATCTATCCCTCCTGAGTGCTAAGCACGTGCTGCTCTGTCTCATGGCGTACTTGGGTGGGTGAATGGCAGGAACAGTCTTTCCAGAAGGCCATATCCTTCCTCATCTTGTCAGCCTTGCTAACTGAGAAGGCGCCGAGGGCTGTGCTTTTGGCTCTGTTCGTCCACGGTGTACTCCCAGGGCATGCCAGCAGGAAGCAGCAGGTTCTCTGAAGCAGGGACCCAGGACCAGTTGTCTGGCTGTTGCCATCTACATTCCCATCTATATTCATACAGTAGACTGTCTAGCTCTGGGCTCGCTCTTCTCCCTTCTTCTCTTTCCTTAAGAGGGCAGGTCCCTTGAGTCCACTTGAGGCTAGATGCAGATTTGCACATCCATTCTACGGCTAGAGCAGCAGCTTGGGTATCTTAGTTGCTTGATTTCCCCGGGGAGGCTAGTGTGAATGAGGTCCAGGGAAAAGTAATCAGTTTCTTTCTTCATAGTGTCTGTTTCGACTTTCCCAAGCTTCCTGGCTGCCAGGTCTCAATCTTTTATCCCCAGGGTGGTATCTGTCTCTTCGGACAGCTTCTGCTGACAGATTTCTTCTGTGGTGTGTTGGGCCAGAAAACTTCACTTTGAATCCTCAATTTGTAGTCTTCTTTTCTTGAAAATTGGAGTGGGTGAGTGTACTTTGGTCATCTCTCCTTGTGAAAGGGAGGCCCCAGCTGCTGGTTGCTCCGAGGGGTTGTGTGGCTGCTTTGTCTAAAACAGCTCCCTCAGTTGATTGTGCACACCATGTGCACACACATCCAGTGTGTCCTGTTATGCAGCCATCACTACAGTAGCCTGAGCATCTGTCACCCCACAACCTTGTTTGCCCCTCATGGTCAGGCTCTCCCTACTCTGACTCTTGGGTCCCCGCAACCACGGGCCTGGCTCCTGGCGTTTTCTCGTTTTATTTCACTGGAACTAGGGAAACAGATTAGGGACCATATTCTTTTTGTCAGTACTTTGACACCTCAACATTCTATACTTTGAGCATGTGTTCACCAGTGAATGATGCTGTGTGCATATTTTGAAGTCTCTGTGTACAGTCTTGTCTTCACCTCATTTGGCTAGACACCTGAAAGGGAAGTTGGTGGGTCAAATGGTGAGGGTTTATTTGATGGTCTGAGACACTGTTTTCTGAATCCACAACATTGTCCACAGCTCCTCATGCTTGAGTCCTCCTTGGCACTTGGCATGGTCAGCATGGTTTGAGTACTAGCTGTTGTAGTGTTATCTTACTATAGCTCTTTTATTTTTATTTGTTTATTTATTGGTTATTGTGTTGTATCTTCGCTTTTGAATTTGAGTTTTTTTTTTTTTTTGTCTTGCAGATGTCTTATAAATAGTGTAAGAGTTAGTTTTGATGGTCAGCCTGACAGAATCTAGAAGACAAACCTCTTGGCATAACTGTGAAGGAATTCTTAGACCAGGTTGATTAACCAAGATTGGAACCCCCATTCTAAATCGATGTAACACTTTTCCATGGGCTGAGGTCTCAGACCAAAAAGGAGACAGTGAGCTGAGCATCAGCGTTCTCCTCTCTCTTGACTGTGGATGCCAAGTGACCCACAACCTCGTGCTCCTGCCACCAGGACTTTCTGGCCATAGTGTCTCTTCCTTCAAACTATAGGCCAAAATAAACTTTTTTGTTTGAGTTGCTTCTGTCATAACTTTGATTATAGCAATGGGAAAAGTAACTAATATATATAAAGAGTTCTCATGTAATTTTGCCAGCATGTTCTAGTGCAGTGACCCTCAACCAGGAAGTGGTTCTGCACCTAGGGGACTTCGGGAGACATCTCAGAGACACTTTTCTGGGTGTCACATCTTGGGGGTCAGGGAATGCTACTGAGACCTAGTGGATATAAACCAGGGCTGCTACTAAGTACCTGGGTATGCACAAGACAGCCCCACAGCAAAGAATTATCAAATCCCAAATGTACTTGTGCTGAGGACAAGACACCCTGCTCTGACGTCTATATCAGAACTTGTCTGCTGTGTGCAGCAGGCACAAAAAGCTGAGACACTAACTTTAGCAGTGCTCCAGGATGGTTAAAGGACCACAGGTACCATGGCTTTACACTGGTAATCGTTTCCTTGTGCCATGCTTCCATCCAGGGTACCATGTCAACAACTGTCATTGTATCTCTTCAGTCTCCTCGAGTCTTTGACAGTTTCTTGCTCTCGCCTTTTCTTACATGACCTTGATGGTTTTTGAAGAATAATGGTGAGGTAGTTCATAGATTGTCTCCCCAAATGGGTGTCTGGTACTTTCTCATATTTAGTTTGGGATTCATGAAATTTTGGAGAATAATCTAGACTCATTCCCTTGTCATTGCACTGTAGGAAGACTTCCATCTTGTGCCTGTACTTCCTTGTTCATGCTGCTTAGATGGTGTCTGCCAAGATCACCCTGTTTACATAGATGTGCACAGTCTGTGTTCACATAGACATCCACGGTCTGTGTTCCTAAAGACTTGGGAGGTGGAGACTTTCCTTGTGATTGAATCAAATAAATAAATACCACAATATGGTATAATTTTATGTTGTAAAGTCTAGCGATCTTTTCCAGATTTAGTGTACATGTTCCATGCCGAGCAGAGAGTGATCTCCAGTAGCTGCTTTGTGGTTCAGTGAGTGAGTTTATTAGCTCTGTAGTGAACATAAGCACAGGAACAAAAGGCAAGGAGCAGACAGAGAGGCAGCAGAGTGGTCAGGAGCTTACAGAGTCCAGCAGAGATGACGAGAGCAGCTGGACTGAGAGAACAAATGAAAGGTAGCATCATCAAATCGGGGCTTACAACATCCAGCAGAAAGGGACTAGAGAAGCCTGTGGAGGCAGCAGGTGGTGTTTCTGTTTGAGAGTCTGGGCAGAGGCTACCAAGTAAGAGAACACACACTGGCAGATAGAGGTGTCATCATTAAATCAGGGGCTCATAATATCCAGAGGAAACCAGCTGGGGAAGCCGAGGCTGTCAGGTAGATTTACTGATTGAGGGTCCTAGAAGGAGGGTTTTCTTTTCATCCACTCCATGGCTGGACTTGCAACATCTCCTTCCCACTGCAGACCCTTTCATATGTGAGATAAACACTCATAGACTCTGCTGGAGGTGATTCGCCTTAGCAGTTCTCAGGGCCACTGTGCTTTATGCTTCGGTGGTTCTGATGTTCTCTCTTCTCTACTACAATTGGGCACGGGGTCACCCATTCTTGGACATGAGGTGTTGGACAACACATTGAAACAAGCGTGCTTGGGTCTGAAGTGTGTGTGCGTGCCCTGCTTCCAGAAGTAGCTTCTCAGTGAGTTCAAAGAGCATATGGCAGTTTACCAGTACATTGTCTGTTACATATATGTGGTGGTCTGAATCCTGCATTCTCATATACTTGAATGTTTGGTCACCAGGAAATAGAACTGCTTGAAAGGAGTATAAGGATTAGGATTATATGGCCTTTTTGGAGAAAGTCTGTCCCCAGGGGTGGGTTTTGAGGTTTTGAAAGCCCATGCAGGGCTTAGTCTCTCTCTTGACCCGTGGACCAGGATGTGGCTCTCAGTCACCACTCCTGCACCATGTATGCTGCTGTGCTCCTCACCGTGATGATCATGGACTAAACCTCTGAAGCTGTAAGCAAGTCCTCAGTTAAATGCTTTCTTTCATAAGATTTGTCTTGGTCTTGGTGTCTCTTCACAGCAATAGAACAGTAACTAAGACAATAGGCCATACAGTTCAGCCTACTACAGACAGCCTACTATACATACAGTTTACACATGTAGTTGAGTTCACCACTGTAGTGTCATTCCACATACGGTACAGTTTACAGCGTCCAGATTTCTTGTTGATAGATTTTTAATATAGTCACAGAATTGTGTAACATTCTGCAAGGAATCTTGACATTTTCTTACCACCTCCAAAAGAGATTTTGTTGCCATCAATAGTTTCTGCTCACGTGACCTCATCCTCTGCTTTAGGCAGCCACTATCCTGTTTTTTGTCTCCACTGTGTGTAGCAGCATAATCATGTGGTTCGTGGTTTTTCACTCAGCTGGTTTCCAAGGTTCCCCCATTTTTTAGAACACCTCAGTTCTTCATCTTGTCAACATGCTTGACACCTCATAATAATTTAGGTTGTTTTCAGATTTTTTTCAGTTTAAAAAACCTTGTTTCAGTCATTTGCGAATAGTGTGAAGGGTGATACTGCCTCTTTTAATGAGATATTTTCTCCCGCTCTGTTTCTTGTCTCCCCCACCCCACTTAGCAGTGCGATTTGGGGAAAGACTTTTTTCACTTTAATGACACTTTAAAATTATTATTTTCTTTTATGGTTTATATAATTTGAGGCTTCAAAAATATTGCAAACCAAAGCTCACATAGACTTTTTTTCCCCTGTATTCTTTTTCTTTTCAGGAATTTTTATGGTGAAGCCCTTAACATTAGCCTTCTAATCAGTTTTGTATTAATCTCTGTGCATGGTATGAGATGAGAGTTAGGTTCATTTTTTCCAGTGTCTGTTCATTCCAGTATCACTTTTTGAAAAGGCTGTTTTTTCCCTGTTGACCTTTGTAAAAACTCATTGGTGATGTATGTGTGGGCCTATTTCTAGACTCCTACCGTGACTTTTATCTATTTCTCCTTGTAGTTTTATTGATTTCTACTCTGTAGCTTGAAGCTGTGTTATTTAGTACATAGACATTTAGGATTATTATATCTTCTTTATAAGTTCACCCCTTTATCACTGTGAAATGACTTTATCCCTGCTAATGTTCTCTGTCTGAAATGTGTTTTGTCTGATGTTGAGACGCTACCCTAGCTTTCTTTAACCATTGCTAGTTTTTTCACTTTAAATATATTTACATATGTATATTAGAATGTGTTTCTTGTTAACAGTATATAGTTGGATCTTGTTTAAGTCTAGAAGTCTTAGTGCTTTAGCTGGAATGTTTGGAGCATTTATGTTATTTGTATTCACTGGTGCTAAAGCTGGCATCCTGAAGCTTGAGTTTATTTGTCATAGCTCTTTTCTCTTTGAACTCTTTTATCTGCCTTTTCTTGGCTTAATGGACTTTTTATGAATTCAGTTTGTCTTAATAATTTATTAGTTATAATTCAACTGTTTTGTTATTTTAGTGGTTGTCTCAGGGTTTGACTTATTAGTGATATTTTTCTACTTCATAATGTAATAAAATTACATTAATATGCTTTCATTTTTGTCTCCTGGTCTTTGTGCTGTTTTGACTTCCATTTTACATACATGTGCATAAACACACATACATATAAGTGCTATAAATCTATAATTCATCATCAGTTTTATTTAACAGTTGTTTCTTAAAGATATTTAAATAATGAGAGAAATATTTATATGTGGTCATCATTCATTTCTGGTGCTTTTTATTCGTTTATGTAAATTTGGATTTTTGTCTGGTGTCACTTTCTTCTACTTGGAGGATTTCTTTGATCATTTCTTTTGTTCAAGTATTTTTTTCATGTCTAATATGGCATTGATTTGTGGCTCCTTGTTTCGCGTAGTTCACATTGGATTCCTGGGTATGTGGTCCTGCTCCTTAGAAGGCCTACTCCCTGCTCTTGGGCTTCACTTTAATAGAGATCTTGGTTTCTTGCTGATGGCTGATTGCTTACAGCGTAAGTCTTACGCCTGCAGTAGCAGTCTTGTCTTCACAGCCTCCTGGTGAAAACCTCTTGTGTTTGGCACATGCTCAGTGTTGCCTGCTGTCTGTGGAAGGCCTCCCTGGTCATTGTGCTGCCATCCTAGAACCTAGTGCCAGTTTTCCTTTCTTTAGATAATTGCTGCTACCAGTCCTGTCCCTCACCTTTGTTGCCGTGACTAAGCCTACCTGTCCATGCTCCCTCAAAATAGGTGTTGTAGGTCCATTCTGTTTAAAGTTAATCACATTGGAAGATGGGAGGATAAGCAGCAGATTCAGGGAAGTGCCTGCGTTAAAATTATTCTCTCTAGGCTTCTATCTGCATGTAGTTTCTCATTCTCCATACCTTGAAAGGGACCAGAAAGTGCTCTCTGGGTGTTTTGTATTCTTTGGTCACTTGTTCTTCATACCCCTGCCAACCCAAGAATTTTCTTCCAAGTTTGTATGGGCCTAAAGAACCAGTGTGCAGAGGAGGATACAGCCTTTGCTGTGTCAAGTTTATTCTGGCTGCAGGTTGTGAGATAAAGTTACAATGCCTAGAGAGCTTTGATTGCCATTAGAACAGCCATCTCTGGTGACCCTTGGTAGTCTCTATCTTCTGGATAGACATGGCTGGCTTTCCTTTGCCTCATGGCCTTCCTGCTCTTAGCTCTGTACCTACAATGTAGCACCCTTTAGTCAGCACCTGCCAAGAAACCTACTGTGTGGCCCCTTCTCTCACCATAGTCAGATTGTTGCAAGAGGACTCCTGGATATCTTCTGGGACTTGAGCCACAGTGATGAGGACATTCTTGCAGTCCTGGAGGTGGCAGTTCACCTGTCAGAAGATGCAGGTTTGTTCAGTACTATAACTTTCTTTCTTTCTTTTTTTTTTTTTTTTTTTTTTTTTTTTTTGCCTGTACAGTTCTTAAAAAATTATATACTGCAAGTACTAGCTAAAATTTAAAGGCCTTCATATTAATCAGTGAGCTTTGGGCTGTATCTGACCATGGATGGATTTTGTCATGAAGAACAGACGTCTTACTCGAGAATGACTCAAATTGTCCTTATTTTTAGAACCTGAGAGTGACTAATGTGACGAAGGCCATTTGCCCTGGCAGTTAGGCCTTTTGTATTTCTTGAGTTTTGCCAGAGTGCTGGTTGCTAAGAAATACCCAATCAGAAGAAGCCCTTTGGATTAGAACAATCCCAGTCATTAGTTTCTCTCACCTGTGATCTCTGTGGACTGATCTTGATTTTCCTTGCTCTCTCTGCCTCTCTGTGATTGCTATTCTGAAGAAAGCACACTGCAACACAGCAGACGCTCTGACGTTGCCTGACTCCCCACCCCCGCCACACAGTAAAGAGGAGGAAGATGAATGAGTAGTGGGCTTGCCAGTCCTGACAGCTGCCCTGCAGCCCCTCCTTCTCTGCACTCATAATGAATGGCGAGATGCTTCAGAAAGTTCCAGAAATCTGAGGCCTTAGAATTTGATCATTTTAGCTGAAGATAGAAAAAGAAGCCTTCCATATAGCTCCCATATTAGTTTAAAAAATTCATATGGATGTGACAGGACGCTTTTAAAAAGGCCCAAGTGGATGTTTTGAGGCTTTGAATGGATTCTCTTGGTAAATGAATCACCATTTACAGTGCTGCGGCAATTATATATTTGTGTTAAATTTAATGTGGTGTACCGGAGCTCGAGCGCTCTTTTGTTTAATGCTTTGCCTTAAAAATAATTGGGATGCGTGGATTGTGGGGGAGTGCGTTTGTGAAAGAATTATTTATAATGTATACATCCCGGCTGGAATTTAAATAAGCACAACCCATAGGTCTGGCAGAGAAGCCATTAGCTGTAATGGCTTTTGGACGCTGGCCCAGCATGCAGACTTCTTGGTCCTTTCTCCATTTGTATACGGCTTGTTATAATAGAGTTGTCACCCTCTCTTCCTTTTATGTTTTTATATTGCTGTGTGGCTTACTAGCTTTTTTAAGCCTGCCTGTAGCATAAATACTCTAAATGGGAAATGATTTTTTAAACTGCATTTGTCTAATTTTCTTGATGAAGTATTTTAGTAAGAAAAGCTAGAAACCATTAGTATATACCATGTCAGATGCTTGGCTTATTCTTACTGTAACTCTCTGTCCCATTGCTGTAGAGCCCACTATGCAGATGGAGCTGATGGCACAAATCCCTCCCATTGTTGCTTTCTTACAAGAAAGCAGGCCATATGTTCCTGTGGTGGTCTCCCAGTACTTCATGCCTGTTGTAGCCCGGCACCCCGAGGATCCAGACAACCAGGTGCGAGCATTGCCACCTTCAGATCTCCCCAGCAGATTCTCTCCGCCCATCGTTTAGGTTCATCCACAGTTCAGGAAAAGCCTTGGTGGCATTAACTGCCTGAAGCAGGCTCTCTTATCTCATGGGAGAGACAGGCTGCTTTTCTTCCTACTGAAGAGATTTCCCACTAACTTCCCATTATGTGTTCAAACACATCTGTGGACAGAATATAACAGTGGGTGGGGTTCATGGACTGTCTTTTGCTTCAGCTGTCATTAACACTTACCAGTACTTTTCCATTTATCTCACCCAGATAGACTCCATAACAGAGGAAAGCAGTTCCAGATACTATGTCACTTTAGCCATCAATACCTTAGCACGACTCTCTTAAGAAATAAAGAGCTGAGGATGGCTGGGCGTGTTTAGTGCACCTCTTCAGTCCCCACACTTGAGAGGCAGAGGCAAGTGGATCTTCATGAGTTCGAAGCCAGCCTGATCAACAAAGTGAGTCCAGGACAGGACAGCCAGGGCTACGCAGAGAAACCCTGTTGAAAAAGAAAAGAAAACAAAACAAAACAAAAAGCTGAGGATGTAGCTCAGTGGTAGAGCATTTAGCTAGTGTACACAATGCCCTACATCCAGTCTTTAGCATGGCAAAAGTATATATAAAGACATGCCATTATTTTTAAAGCATGCCATTATTTTTAAAGCTTACCACTACTTGCTTGACCCCATCTGCTCTGCTGTCACTAGTTAGATTGCCCAGTGTCTCATCAGTGTGTGTTTTGTTGAGTCTCTGTTTTTGAGGCAGGCCAGCTTTCCACTTGCTCTGTGGTGGGTGCTGACCCTGAGCCCTGGGTCCTCCTGCTTCAGCATCTTAAATACTAGATTATGGACCTGCACTACCATGCGTAGCAACAAATAGGACTTTTCCAGATGATCCATTTGGGTATAAATATAAGCAAGGTCAGCACATTGGGTTTTCTCAAGTCTCTGAAGTCTCTGAAGCTCGTCACAGGTGCACCTCTCCCTTTCTTGTGTGTATTGACTGAAGAATCCAGGGCATTTATCCTTTGACTCTCCCATCATGGGTGGGCAATTGCATCTCTAGCATTAAGATTCCCTTCATCCCAGATGTTTTCTATAAACTAGGCATGGAGTCTAGAGGTTTGGCCAGAAATGGGTTTTCTGTTCCACAAGCATACTTCAGAGATGGTACCTGTCTCCATACTGGATCAAGCTGGGAAGCATAGGAGCTCCAGGAGCTTCTTTCTCTGATGCTGAGTGCAGCTGCTGGGTGTAAGTGATGTCATCTGCCCTTTTATGGGAACAGTGTCCATCACTGCCAACAGCCAGCGTAGTCCTCTTAGAAACCACTGTTTCCTTGTAGGCTGTATGGTTCTGACACATGAATTCTGTCATGTATCACTCCTTGATGTCATGCTCGGAAGTCTGCAGTGAAGAGCTTTCCCTACTAGCTGCTTGAGAACTCTCAAAATCTGACTATGTAGGAAGGCGAGGTAAAGTCTTTATTTTCTTCCTTTATTTACTGGTTTCCAGGATAATTCATTGGCATCCTAAATCATCTATATCTAACCACTGAGGCTCTTATATTGGTTGGATGTCAGGATTACTGAGAGCAGATAGGCTTTACTGTGGAGCCTGTGTTTCAGTCATCATGGGCATTGATCTTTTTGATAATCGAGTTGTTTCAGCTCTGACTTGTTGAAGTCATTATTCTAGAATCTTCCTGACACATATAGTAGGCTTCAATAGTTTACCTACAGCTGGAACTGACTGCTTATTCAAAGAGTCCCAGAACATGGGTACCAGGGTGCTCTTGGTAATGGACTCAATGAACTCAATCATTCATCCGTAATGATGGCAGTTTTTAAAACTCATATCAAAGATGAAAGGCTTTTACTTCTGGTTTTCTTATTTTTATATATTGTTTTCACTTTACACAATGCTTTAAGTCTCATGTGGTAATTGACACAGATGTTGGTGTTTTAACCCCACATCATTGTACGTAGGTGTGTGTGTGTGTGTATGTGTGTGTGTGTGTGTGTGTCTGTGTCTGTGTCTGTGTGTATGTGTTTTGCTGGGTCCCACGCCTGCCTGATAGATTAGCACTCTGATCCCTAGTCCTTATTTTACTCTGGTTCTTTCTAAGTTGCCCAGCTTGGCCTTAAACTTTTGACATTCTTACTTCTGCCTCTCAGGTAGCTGAGAAACTAGGCACCTACCACCAGGCCTCACTGGTTCTCTTCTACTTTGTTGTTTTGGTTTTTCCTTTTTTTTTTTTTTTTTTTTTTTTTGACATTTAGCATTTCTCCCTTCCCTTTTTTCCCACCAAGCTCTCTGATAAACTTTTCCTCTTTTTTTTCAAATTCATGGCCTCTTTTTTCATCTGTTGGTATTTATTGCATGCATTTCTTTGTAAAATATATATGTACATATATATCTAGACATACGTTGAGTCCATATTCTTCTTCATTTTTTGAGATGAGGTCTCACCATGTTGCTCAGGCTGGCTTTGAACTCATGGGCTTTGAACCAATGGTCCTTCTGCCTCAGTATTATGAGCCACTGTCTTCTACTGTGACTGAACACATGGTTATCTTCGCAAGTATCAGTAACTAGTATTTTTACCCTGACTCATGTAAAATGTTCACCCAACTCCCAAACTAAAACTTAGTATATTGGAAGAAGTCTGACTTTTCTTCCTTCCTTCACTCCTCTAGCTCCCTCTCTTCTGGGACTGTGTCCTCAAGCTTTGTTAGTCTTATTGCTCTCCAGTCAGTGCTGTGTGTCTTGCACGCTGTCCTTCCACGGGTGTCTGTGCCTCCCATCCTGCTGCTCTGCCTGCTTTCCTCATTGTCACATACCCTGTGCTGGAGTAGTGGCTCACTGTGGGTCGTGCTTCCATTTCCTGTAGTGCCAGCCTTTGTACATAAGCTGTTAGACACTGAGGAGGCTGTTCTGGGGCAAAAGTATGCAAAAGTAGCACAAACCTGAAGACCCAGGGTTAGTCCTGGAGCCCACATGAAAATGCCTGATGCAGTTGGCTCACATCTGTGATTCCAGTGCTCCGGCTACATGATGGGAGCAGACACAGGAGAATCACCCAGCAAGCTCTAGGGCTAGCTAGCCTAGAGTGTGCAGCCTAGTGGCAGAAACAAGAGGGATTGCCTCAAAAACAATGTTGGAAAAGAGAAGAAATTCCTGAAAGTTCTCTGACTTTCACAAAATGCCATGGAATGCATATTTCCATGAATACACACACACAGAGACACACACACGCGCGCGCAAAGTAAAGGAAGCCTCTAACCTTTCTATTTGTGTGTTTTTCAGAGATGACTTCCCGAAAAGGGTAAAAGTGTTTTAATTTTTAATGACATACCATGTTTAGATTACCACTATTTTTTTTTTAAATTCTTAACATTTAGTTTGTGGTTTTTCTTGATTTGATGTTCTTAAAAGGGACAGACAGTCATTTTTAACTGTTACACAGTGTGACAGGATGAAATGGAGTTTTCAGATAAGGAAAAACCATCCCATTTCCACTCTCCTGCCATGGGTATTTTGATTGTCTTTGCATTTTCTCCCACACGAGTCTGATCATAATGCAGGGTGGCTTCTTCCATTCATTCATTTGTTCTGACAGTTTTTGAGTGCCCATTATGAGCCAAGCCTGGTGTGTTGTGCCTGGGGATGAAGAGACGAGCAGAACAGATTTCTGCCCTCAGCAAGCACATCTGAAGGCCACAGACATCCTCCTGTTTCTTCATCATCTCCACTGTTTTTAATTTTGTTGGGATTCCGGGTCCACAACCTCACGTGTGTCTATGTGTACTGTTAGCAACATGAACGTTTGTTCTTCTGTTGACTTTTGATTCTCTTTTTATGTATTCCTTAAAATGAGAGACCGTGTCCAGGGATTTTTTACCTTTTATTGACCTCTGTTACCTGTCTTTGCCATATATTTTGTTCTAGAAGGGAGATGCAGAAGTGTGGTTTGCTTCCAGGGTCCAGCCTGTACCCTCCCTATGTTTGCTGAGGAGACATACTGTGATTGGGAGGCTCTCCCTCCTGGCAGCCCAGCTGCTTTCCTTTGCCCACCAGGGTGCCCCGTTACCCCTCGCTGTGCCTTCAGCCTCTTCCTGAAGCGGGCCTTGAGTCAGTGCTCCTCTCCTCCCGCCTGGCCTTTCCTCATCACACGGGCCTTGGAATCTCCGACCCTATCATGTCTACCTTCGTGCACCTCTGTTGTGCAGATGCCGTCCACCTTCTCAGATCCACCTCATCTTTCTGTTGTTTGGTAGGGCTTCTGCCACCCTAGCTCTGGCTGGTTAGGACCACCCCAGCTTCTTCCACTCTTACCTGCTGAGCTTGGTCTGCGGGAGGGAGTGCTGTCATGCATTGATTGGTGCCATCGGAAATTTATGGGCTCCAATCGCAGCTGGACGTGCAGCACTGCCTGGCAATCCTCTCTCCTGTCCCTCATCAGCTGCTTCTCCCATTATCCTTGGCAGTTCCCTTAGACCTTTGCCATTCTCATCAGGCCCCTCACCTTGCCCTGCCTTTCGCCAAGCAAGTGACCTTGCCTTTTACATCACAGAGAAAATAGAGGCCTTCAATCTTCATCCCCTATCGAAATGAACAGAACACTGTCTGATGTATTCAATTCCCCTGAGCCGTGGCCCTGGGAACTCTGGGAACCCTTCCCCCTCCACCTCCACATCCAGTGAGACCCATGCCACGTCTCCATTGTCTCCATCGTAAATGCATAACCCAGAGACATCCCCTATCCTTCTGCCCCTCCACCTTCACAACCAGAGTTATGAGAAAGTGGGCTGGACTGGGTAAATTCTCAGGGCTGCCTTCTCTACCCCACTCCCACCATGAACTTTATGAGGGCCTGCTCACTAGAGCCAGCTTATTCCTCCCAGTGCTCTTCTCTCCTAACAGGTGCTGGCTTGTTGGAGGTACCCCGGCCTGCTGGCACTGTCCAGAGGTTTTCATTGGTCAGGGTTCTAGTGGTTCCATGGGTGGGTTTACCTCAGGCTAGGGTACGTGCCTTCTTCTGCCAGATGGGATCAATCTGTTCATTTCTTACCAGTGACACAGGTGAGAAGTACCACCTGCATCCCCGGGGTCATACCTGAATTGTGTAGCTGTGCCCACACGGGCTGCTCCTTGGGCTGTGCTAAACAGCAGGTACTGTGCTCCAGGTCTGCTGTGGGCATTTCCTGTACTATCTCAGCACCTGGGGAGCATGGCTCATGCTCCTTCCTTCTGGTTTCCCATGGGAGTAGGCTGAGGTATGTGAAGTAAGCCTGTGGTTGGATACCATGCCTGTGCCTGAGCCTCAGCTGTCTGGGAAGTGTACAGGCTCTTCTGGACTATCCATGAGCTTCTTGCCTGTCATCAAATCTGAGTCCTTTGCTGTAGGGACCTTTGTGAGCTAGCCCAGGATCTGGCACCTGGTCACAGCCTGCTGAAGTTTTGTGGAGCTGGGCAGCTGGGAATACCGCCCCCGGCCTTCTGTCGTCCCCGCACCCCCCGTTGTATTTTCACTCTGCCTGCTCTCCCCATGTGCTGTTTCTGTGCCTCGGTCTCTCTCCTCTTTGCTTCCTGGCTTTGACCACATCTCCTACAGCCAATCTCCCTGGAGGAAGATCTGCAGTAGCCTCCATCTGCTCCTACTCAGTTTGGGCAATCTGACTCTGCCTGCGCAGTGCTCCTGGGAGCTGTTTGGCCTTGAACTCAGCTAATGGGCCACGGGAAGATACAGTGATCTTGTTTTGAAAACAATTTCAATTTTAAAATTATCTTGACAAATTTAATCACTTGAGAGAAGGACCATAAAAATAAACACCCGACTCCTTCTGCTTTCTGTACCAAGAGTTTGCTGTTTTACTTGATAGTCCTTTGCTTTTGATTCTGAGGTTACAGTGTGGTTGCAAGTGCTTTGTACCACTCTCCTGCCGAAGAGCACCACCATGCTTTGCATGCAGGTCGTCAGGTGGCAGTGAAAGTGGCGCTGAGGGAGGTGTTGATAGTGCATGGCTGTACTTTCTGGAGCATGGCTGCTTGCCATGTGTTGTCTCCGGTGTGTTGGTCTATGCAGCTCTCAACTGTGCATTTTAGGTATGTATACATTGCATGTGTATCACCCTCCACTCCTACCCGGAGCCAGTTCACCTGTTTGGGGCCTCTTTGAGAGCTCTGCTTGATCCATGTGCCATTTGTCACTGTTGCTACTTTGGGTTTTGGACACTGGACCTGGATGCCTGTCATCATTCACTGCTGCTGCACCCAGATGGTGTGAAGAAAAAATGACCAGCTGTGTCCCTTGATCCTCCCGGGCCTTTGGGCCTGGGATTCTGTTCACACCCCCTTTGTACTCTGGCTAGGGTGACTTTGGAAATAGTGAGAGCCATCCATTTGGGCATTATGTGTCCTGTCTACTGTTCCCAAGTCTGCATCTTGAGAGGCCTTTTACGCTTGTGTCAGTCCTCTACCCTGGCCTACACATCTGGTTCTTTATAGTGTGTACAGATGACCATCATACATTTTACTCTCGCTACTGTATTGAACCAATTACCTGAGTTATGCAGCACTTTGCTGTTAGATCAGGGTTATCTTAGGTGATCTTATTTAGCTGTTAATGTAATCACTCAGTGCATTTGAGATCGGGTAGCCTGCTGACAGGTTAAATGTACTTAATGTATCATTTGCTTGAGTTGAGACAGGGTCTCTCACTCTGTAGCCTGGGCTGGCCTGGAACTCACAGTGATCCTGTTGCTTCAACATCCCAGGTGCTGGATAATAGACAGGGGCCACACCCCGCTTTAACACACTTTGACTTATGATATTTCCACCTTGTGGCTCTCTCCAGAGCCATCCCAACACTATCTAGGAATCTCTGTGTTCCTATCCGGTCTCACAAGTGTAGAGGCTGAGACTCAGCCTGTGAACCATGGAGCACAGCATTCCGATTCTGGATCTGGAGTCAGGAACTCCCTCCAGTGTCGCCCTCCCCTAATTGTCCACTAACCTCAGCCTATGTCCTGGTGTCCCATTCTCTATTGTTATCCCCTGAGTCTTTGATGGCTGAGTGCTGCTGCACTTGTTTGCTTTGTGTTCCCTGACTTAGGTGTCCTCCAGGCTCATCGGCCACATGGCCTCAAGTGAGAGGCAGCCTCACTGCCAACTGGGGTGGGGAGATGGTGCACAGAAGACAAAGGGACACACAGAGATCAGACTCCTGCAGACACTGAGAGCCTTTCCCAGGCTCAGCCCACCTCACCCTCAGTTGCTGTTACATTCAAGTTTCCCTTGCTTCTGTCACCTAGAACATGTCACATTCCTCAGAGTTCATCTCTTTAGCCTCTTGAACCCGCCCTCACCCACCTAGCCTCTGGAGATTGCACCACTTGATGCCTCTACCTTTAACTATTTCTTCACATTCTCTCTTGTCTTTCTCTTGGCATGATTCCTGTGATGACATTTATGACCACCAGGCTAATCCTGGCTGGCAGCACGGTCCTTATATTACATCTTTAAAGACCCTTTTCTAAAGAAGCTTTGGTGGCCATTCATTTTCCATCACTGTGTCATGATACCAGATAACCCAGTTTCAAAGAGGAAAGGTACATTTGGGTTCCTAGGTTCAGAGGTATTGTGCCATGGCCAGTTGGCTATTGCTGTGGGACCTGTGTTGAATATCAGGGAGTGTCATGGAGCAGAGTAGCAGCTTAGCTCATGGTGGACAGGAAGGAGAGAGAGAGAGAGCCAGCCCAACCCAGAAAAAAAAAACCCATGACTTGGCTTTCTTCTGCTAGGCTCTACCATCTGACCCAAAGGTGTCCTCTCATCTGCCTCAATTTCCCAGAATTGACACAGGCCAAGGATTGAACCCTTCAGCTCATGGACAAGATCAAAACTCTAACATTCATAGCTTCATATTTCAGAGACTGATGTAGAGATATCTTTGGACAAACCATCTAACTACTGCACTTGACAGCTCCTATCTTTGGACATCTGTGTCCATGTCCACTAACTATCCAATCCCTGTTGCCCTCTCTCTGTCCTTGGCAGTCACTTGTGAGTATCCTGGTCATGTCCTGACTGTGCCGTGTATGTCCTTAGCGGTCACCTGTGAGTGTTTTGACTCCCTCCTGGTACATTCCATGTATCCTTGGTGGACCTCCAAGGGAGTATCATCCATCCAGGCTGCCCCAAAATTGTTTCTATGTCTCATGGCTTCCTTATGTCCTTAGCTCCTGGCACTTGCCAGCTCCTCAGTCAGTTTGACACCAGAATCATCGTAGCAGGACCCAGTCTTGTCACTGTGCTGGGTAATATTGCTAAGGCATCACCTTTCTTGACACATGCAGGCAGCGGGGCTTCATCTTCCCACTCTGCCTGGGCTCTGCCTTCAATACCTTGCTGGCTTTCTCTGCTCATCTCTCATTGCCTGCAATTCACTAAGAGTGCTGCTGTCAGAGGGATCTTTTTGAAGCACTGTTTTCCTGCACTCCAGTCAGAAGTCCTGGTGTCATGGAGACTTTATGGCCACAGCCTTGGGGCTCACCCTCTTGTACTCTGCTATGGACTGATCATTGGTGACAATGTCTGTTTACTTCTGGGGCCCATTATGATTTTGTTGCCTTCCTCTCTTGACAATGAACTGCATATTTCATTGCAGTCTATATAAATGGGAATTTTAGGTGCTTTCATTAAAAAATAAAAAATAAAAAATGTCTCTAGCTGCTTCAGGTGCCCTTGAACCTGGTGCTGACTAACTCCACAATGGTCAAGGATGAAAAGCATCTTATTTCTGTAGCATACTCTCCCATGGCGGGGCCCTTCCAGACACAGCTTAGGCCTTGTGTGCGGTGGGCCAGGTTTGCACAGTAGCAGGGGTAGGTGCTGACTTTCATTCCAACACCTGTGCAGTAGGGTAGATGTGTGTCCATGGAACAGGCTCTTAGAGAATGGAGCATTCTGTGTCACCCGCTGCCTGTGCAAGAATGTGCTCAGTACAGCTGGCAGCTCACATGGCGCTGCCCTCAATTCCATCCTCCAGAAGACATGTGACAGTTATGAATCATACACAAAACATGCACATGGGAGGAATGGTCGCACCAGGAGGCTGAGGATCTATCTCTCAGGCAGGAGGCCAAAGGGGAGACCCAGAGGAAGATGGAGAGCTGCCTCGGGAGGGCTAGCCCTGCCTGAGAAGGCATCTACCCAGCTCCTACTTCACCTTCTACCATTTTCTCACCAGGTCAGAAAATCCAGCCAGGAAGTGCTACTGGCCCTTCTGGAGAAAGGTCTAATTTCCCACTGTGACATCGAAGGCAGAGTGTGTCCCATTCTGCTGGATCGATCTGCTCCTGAGCGTGATGATGAATGCAGAGCGGAGGCTCTGAGCGTAAGTCTTCCCTGGGAGCAGCTTGCGCAACTGGTGGCTAAAATTTCTCACAAGAGTTGAACTTTGGCCAGCACTGTTCCCGAATAAGGTGGCCAGGGCTCATTCAGGGAGGTTTCATGGGTGGCCTCAAATCTGTTTTTAGACATTCTTGCAGCACCATTGCTGGAGTGACTGTCATCAGTCACTCAGACCACCACTGCACAGGATGCCCTGTTCCATAGCTGAGCTCCTTAGCCTAGTGGGTTAGGTCCTTGTTTCTCAAAGTCAGGAGCTGGCGATAGTGTACAAGGTGATGTCAGGCAGTACTTCGACAGGCAGAGGTCCTCAGTACATCTAATGTCTTTTATAAATGACTGGAAGGTGTATAAGCAGTAAGGAGTCCCTGATGAGTGGCTGTGGCAGCGCACTGGCAGGGGCACAGCGAGGTGTGTGCAGCATCTGGCCTGCCATGGTGGTTTTCTATATGGCATCCAGCAGTATCAGGCTGCACACCTCTTCTAAGGGACGGTGTGGTCACTCAGAGCTCCCTCCTTCCTGTTGGAAGGTGAGCAGTGCCGGCTTCTGAGGCACTTGCCCAGTGCTACAGCCTGGCTTTGCTCCTCCTCTATGTTCAGGGACCATTAAAGGCTCTCTCATTCCCTTTAGCGCTGCCCCTCCATGACCCATGCAGATGAAGCTGTGTTTTGACCCTTTCTGCAAATTACAGCACAGAGCTGCAGGGGCGGCCAGCCTTTTATGAAATAGTTTTGCATAAAGAGTTTTTAAATCCTAAGCCTAGATGACGAACACAGGGTGAGCAGATAGTTGTTTTCTTGTTCAGAAAGGGATGACGTTAGAGGAAGGATTTTTTTCCCCAGAGTGCAAAAGCATTATACGCCATGCAGCTAAAAAATTATATTGCAGTGTCAGAACATTTGGCAATTATTCTTCATTTATGTAAAAGTTTTTTCAACTATGCGTTAAAGGTCTGGATTTTTAAACTAATTTAATTTTTTGCATATTCCATATGTTTATAAGATGAATCAGTCCAAGGAATAATTGATTATTAAAATTCAAATTCTCCAGGGTTCTTTTATAAATTTCAAGTTTCTCTACAAGAAATTTAATTTACTTTGTAAAATGAACCTGGATAATAGCATTTAGTCGGGTGTTTGGCAGTTGAGCAGTGAACTTTGCCAAGTAGATCTTCTTTTTCATTTGGAAGTTGGTCCAGCGAGTTTCCAAGGTTACAACAGGCAGTCAAGCATCTTATCCCTTAAGACTGATAATGCCACACAGAATAATGCTGAAGGCATTTCTGCAGGATTTTTATTTTTGTTTCCAAATACTCCATTCTTGTCTGTGGTGTCCTTCCTGCCCACCCCACCCCACACCTTTTTTTTTTTTTTTTTTTTTTTGTTCCTTTTTCTCTTTGGTAGAATCACTTGGAAAATATAGCAAACCTTCTATAAACAGTCCCCATAGACCATCTGTAGAATAAATTGGCTTCTGGCTTGTGACTTGAAGCCCTACTGTGCATTGCCAGACCAGCCACGTAGCTCTATCCTCTCCTGTGTGACTGGAGGTCTTGCTTGTCTTTCCATGAATCCCCACAGGAGCATAAGGTCCTGTCAGGTTTGGCCCACCTGTGTTTTAGTCTAGTTTGTTTTCCTGGAGCCTGAAAGGTAGGGGGCCCCTAGATGCCAAGAGCTGTGGGGCTGCCTTCTTTTCAGCTGGGAAGAGACAATGTGTGTGCACGCACAGTGTACATTTGCTTTCATTTGGAAAAGAAAAGGCCGCATGTAGATTGTGGAGCTCCCCAAGCAGGATGTTTTCCGGTTCCATAGGCAACACCTCAGGTTCTGTGGTAACTCTTCAGGAAGCCATTGGCTCTCAGAGTGATGCTGATGATGGAAGCAGATGGGGCTGGGCAGTACCCTCTGCATTCTGGGTTCTCTTTGTAGCCCCTGTGTGTGAGTGCTGTGACATCTGTACACACATAAGCACACGCCATCTCAGAAGGAGGCTGCTCTATGGGAAATGGCTTGTCACGTGGATAACACACACATCTGTTTCTTCCTCGGCTTTCATTCTCATTGGGATGAGAGTCAGTGCATCCTGACATTAACACCTTAGGTGCCTGCATAATCGGGACCATTAGCTAGCCTACGGTACCACTTAGACAATGCAGCTTTCCTGTGGGGACAGGGGCTCAGTTCTTAGTTTATTACATGTGCCCACATTCCTTTGTTGACAATCTTTCCAGACACTTTGATCATGGTTAGTGACACCTTCCTCTCTGTGATCCCAGGCTGTTGCATGTGATCTCCTTTCACTTAGCCAGTGAGTTATGAAGTCGCATTTACCTGTCCCTTGAAGTTGTGAGCTCTGACCTGAGGCCACCATGGCCTTGCACCATCAGCGCCCAGCACAAGGCCAAGCCCAGAGTCAGTGCTGAATAAATGTTAGTTGTCGGATGAATGGATTGGTAAAAACTGCTAGAGCTGTATCTTGTAATTATATCTAGACAGGATAAACAGGCCACTGGAGACCAATTATAATTCCTCTTGCTTGCAGGGAAGCCATTAGCATTCTGCGATTATAACTAATTGTCAGAAGCCTGTTTTTCTCTCAACACGTTTTCACAGTAAGGCTTCCTCATTTTTTTTGTCGTCATCCCTATCTTGAGCTCATTTTTATTTGTGCATTTATTTAAGAAGAATGCTTTGGTTGTGGGCTGTAAAGAATAGTTGGCTCCAAGCAACTCCGTGAAGATCGACATTCCACACAAGTGGTTCCCAGGGTTGCTGGAATGTCATTTCTTGTCGCTGTGTGCTGCCTTTTAATGATTCTGGATTTGTCTTATATGGTGTAGTAATAAGGTCATGTGGGTGTGGTGGTCAGGGAGGAGTGGAAAGAGATACAGGGAGCTCTTTAGTTGCCCGTTGCCCTGGATACAGAGGTCTCACATCCTCATTTATTGTGGCTGTCACTGTACAGCTCTGCTAAGCATTACATCAGAAGCATGTGTCCTCAGAGTTTGAAGACACGAGCCTTTTCCTTATTTGTGTTCTGGGCTTGGATTACCCTTCGCTCACCCCAATTAGGTTTCTTTGTGTTTCACCCCCCCGCTTCTCTTGTCTGTGTACAAATTCTCAACAGAATGATGGCTATATTACCCACCCAGAATGCTTTACTGTACTATGGCAGTGCTGTGTCCCTGAGAGAGACAGAGCTTGGAGACAGAATGCATGCCTGCCTGCCTGCCCTCTCTCTCTCTCTCTTCCACTTTTTCTCCTATTTACTTATTTTGGGGTATTCTTTCTAAAACTTTGGAGGTAGCTTTTTTGTTGTTGTTGTTTGTTTGTTTGTTTCCTTCTTTCTTTCTTGTTTGGTTTTTTGAAACAGGGTTTCTCTGTAAAAGAGAGCCTTGGCTGTCCTGGAACTTGCTTTATAGACCAGGCTGACCTCAAACTCATAGATATCTCCCTGCCTCTGTCTTTCAGAGTGCTGGGATTAAAGGTCTATCGCACCATGCGTGGTATGGAGGTAGCTGTTCTGTTTTAATTTCAAACTTGTAAAAGAGTTAAAAAAATATATAATCATGAGCCCTGTGTGCCCTTGTCCACTCCTCTAGTAGCTTCTCTCACTTATTTGTGTCTTTTTTGTTTACACACACAAATGCATATGCTATATGTGTATAAAGCATCTATCTGTGTGTACATGTGTGCATATGTAGGTGTGTATATATACGTGTGTCTAAACACACATGAGCCATTTGAGATTGAGTTGAGGACATGGTCGTTTGACATTGAAAGGAATGCTTTGGAAAACCATAGCACAGGGGTAGAAATCAGTACATTTAAGTGAGTGTTGATGTCACCTACTTCACACCACATGTGGTCATTAGTCTCTGCCCTGAGTCATCCTGTCTCTGGCCTCCTGACCTTAAATGATTCCTGATTCTTTGGATTTTGTAACTTGGGAGTCTTGACACAGTTTCAGCAGTTCTTTTGTAGAATGTCTTCCATCTTGACATTGCCTAGTGTTTCCTCAGGTTTGGTGTTGGACTCTGTTTCTCTAACAGAGATGTCATAGACATGACATGCTTTCTTAGTATGTCATGGCAGGAAGCTCAGAACCAAAACACTGTGATGCCAATTTTGGTGTAGTCAGAGATGGTGTGTCCTCTCAGAAGTGAGGAGAGTGTGCAGTAGGCCTCCTACATGGGCTTACTCACTGATCTTTACACCTAGCTGACATACTGTTATAAGGCGGCTTCAGAGACGTTTTGTATAAGATCGTGCTCCTTTCATCCTCTTAAATTCTTGTTAGTTGACCAGTCAGACCTGTAGCTCTAGAGTTTTCTTTGTGACATGACATGGTTTTGATAAGAAATTCATTTCAGATGAGAACTTCATTTTTGTTTGTTCTTCTGTGTCATTGGGTAGGTTGGATATTTACTTACCCTTGTATTGTCATTCATGATTATCAGTTCTTTGAGTTTCATCAGTTTTTAGCCTTACTTTCTCCACTGCTTGCTTTGCCATTGCTTTCTACTTTTTTTTTCCCGCCTGCCTCCTAAAGTTTCTAAGTTTGTAAAACAGGAAACATTGTTTTTAAGTCCATCTTTTCTGCTGTATTTAAAGAAGTAGGTTTGTTTAATGTTTATGTCCTCTGATTTATTAACCTTTATCATCAAGAAGAATTGTTTATGTCTATAATGGGTGCACAGTTGGGTCTTGTCTGTCCAGTCTCATAGTTTTTGCCTCTTCATTGGCATACTTACTTCATTTTGCTTGATAGAGTTGTTGACCTGTTTGGCTTTATTTCCACTCTTTTGCTATTTGTTTTCTGTTTTTCTTACCAGTTTTTGTTCCTCTGTTAAATTCTTTCTTTGCATATTGGAGTAACTGAGTACTTTTTAGGATTACATTTTAATTTCTTTATCAGCATAGTCTCTGTTGCTGGCTCTCATCCTCTGTGCTATTGTCTTCATAGGTTACATTATGAACCAAAAAGGTTAATTTTATATTTTTTTAAAAGTCCTATCTTTTGAAGAAATTACTAAGAGAAAGATATAGCACTTCCTACGTTCAGCTTTGCCATTTTTGATGACCTTTCTTTCTGTCATTTCCCTTCCATGTAAAGAACTTCCTTCGAGGCTTCTTGTAATACTGGTCTTAAAACAGTCTTTACTTTGCCTTAGTTTTTAATGCTAGTTTTGCTGGGTATAGATTTGTGGGTGTATAGGTTTGTTTCTTCTTCCTTGTAGAGTGTCAAAAACTGTTTTGTTACTGTCCAGTCCTCCTGTTTCTCTCTAAAGTCAGCTTTCATTCTTATATTTTTATAGATAAAGTATCTTCCCTCCTATAAGCGCTTTTTTTCCTTCTCTTTTCTCTTTGGGTCTTAACAGTGTTTATCCTACTCTGTATTTATTGAACAACCTAGATTTTACAGGGCTTGGGAAGTTAGAGGCTTTTGTTCCTTCACATGCTCTTTCCATTGTCTTCTCCATTGCAGTCTGGGGCTTTAAAGATACAATTTTAATCCTAAATTTTAGCCTACAGGTGTTTTCCCCTTTGATCCTCAGACTTGACCATTGTTATCTGTCTTAGTTTGGTGACTCCTTGGTGATGACAGTCTCCCCTCCACTGTAGGTGACTCGGGTTGTAGTCTTCCCTCTGCTGTCAGGCTTTCAGTATAGTTTTTGCTTCACTGTTTGTGTATTTAAGTTCTAAGGTTTCCATGCCAACATTTTACTATCTTCACAGTTTTTTTGAGCTCTGTGACACAGAGTTGGATCTGGTTTTTTAACCTGTGTCTTGTTAGAGATTGAGTGCATTTGGAGCAGCTCCATGAGCTTTGTTTTCTGGATGCAGAAGTTAAATCCTCTTGGCTTGCAGTTGACTGTTTGCATTATGGGTCACTTTTGCCCTTGGCACCTGTGTGGTATTTTTTGATAAGACGTTGAAGGTTTTACATGAGTCATTGGAAAAGCTATGCTAGGTTACATCTCTAATATGATTTGTCCTAACAGTTGGTTATCTTGAACAATCTCCAATACAGAACGGTTTCCCTTGTGAGCCACAGTTAAGATTGCTGCTCAGTGTGTCTCATCTCTGCTGGATTCTCAAATCTTGCCCACACATGTGTAGGTTGTGATTCACCAAGGATTTGAGCAGATCTTAGAGAGGTTTGGACCATATTTGAAAATCTGTTCTTTGCTATGCAGTCCTATCTATCTATCTATCTATCTATCTATCTATCTATCTATCTATCTGAGGTGATCTCACCCTGTAGACCCAGCCGACCTTGAACTCACTTTATACTTCATAATCCTTCTGCTTCAGCCTCTTGAGTACCAGAATCAATGGCCTGCTCCACACTCCTGGCTTGCCTTCATCCTTTAAGGGCAGCTAGACATCCAATCTTTGCCTTTCGGTTGCCCTTCACTGCTTTCTTAAGTTTGTTAAACTTATAAATCAAAGCTTGTGGAACACTACAAGACAGATGCCTGATAAGAACAACTCAGAAGGAAACATTTATTTGCTTTATTACTTTTGCAGGTTTAGAGGTTGTCGACTGCCATGATGGGGAAGATGAGGCAGAATGGCTGGCAACAAGGAGAACAGAGAACAGATTGTAATAGGAGCAGGAGAGAGACCAAGGCAAGATCCTGGGGCTTCATCACCTGCAGGCCCCACTTTCCATAATTCCAGCACCCCATTAGTAGATTTAGGCACCCTTGGCCCAGGAACTGCTTCCTGAAGATACTTTGGCACCTTCCTTGTTTTGTCGTTTCTCAGTCCAGTTACATTCAAGGGCAACTGTTGCAAAGCTCCTCTGTTACTATGGAGTTCTGTTCCTTAGTTTCTGTTTCTTTGATGAGAGCCCTGATCTGCTCTTTTATTGTGTCTTTTCTTTGTAGTCCTCAAGCATAGTTATAATAGCTGCCTTAAGTTCTTTTTAAGGTCTGTAAATTCTAACTTCTGGCAGTGTGTTGGAGGGGTGAGTGGGTGGGTAGGTGTATCCGTTTCTAATAACTGCTATTAGTTAGTTTGCTTGTTTGTTTGGGGACCACACTTTCTAGTCTCATGCTTATTTATTTTTTAATGGTGTTAGATTCATGCCTGAGCAGGTTTTTTGTTTTGTTTTTTTTGTTTTGTTTTATTTTTTTGTTTTGTTTTGTTTTTTCTGTTGAATCTTATTGATAAAATAGAAACTAGATTCCCTTGCTTTGCTCTGAGAAGCCCAGGCAGAGTCAGGTTTTTTCTGTCCTACTTTGTGACACTCACCATCCAGTGAGGCAGATAGGATTGAATCATGTGGACTCCTCTTTCTTTGACTCCCTTCCTAAGCAATCTACAGTCTTTCCAGCTTTCTTAGAAGACTCAAACCTGAATTCTTAAAGCAGTAAACCTATAGTGTTTCCTGGGGCATCACTTCTCTGCTTAGGCATGTTGAGTGAGAAGCATGCCACCCATAGCTGTGTGGAGTGGCATTGCCAGTGTGACCTGTGGCTCTTGTCTCACCTTAGGACCATTGGTTTGTATTTATACCACCTGACAGTGCTGGCTACCTCACCTGGAAAGTTGGCATGCAGATAAACTTCATGAAGATGAAATGAGCCAGTGACCAACAACAGTGGGCACATGGTTTGGGTTGGGCAGTTGCCAATGGGGCTGCAGGTGAGCTCATATCTAGGTAAAGTTAGGGACATGCTTGGCCTCTGTTGATCATCTAACCTGACAGAACTTAAAAGGCCTCCTGTGTTTTCCTTCCAAATGGGGTTTGTTTTTTCGATACATGGGATGGAGGTATTTTGATATGACAGGCCATCCTGCTTTTCTTGTTACATTCAGATTGTCAGTAGAATGGCATCCCTACTGACCAAGAACACAGTTGAACGCCTGCTGCTGCCTCGAGTCTGTGAACTGTATAGTGACAGGAAACTCTTCCAAGTTTGGAAGGTGGGACCATAAGAGACTAAAACCTCTAGAGTTTCTGTGTACTTGTTTAGTGGACGTTCTGGGAAGGAATGCCACTTCAGGCTGGATGGGAATATGCATACTCAAAGGGTCTTTGATTCTTGAAATGATTTGTTTCAGAGCCCTCCTGTCTTTGCTATGCCTTCCAGTCCACCCCCGGCTTCTCTTTGGGTTACTTGGGATTTGGCTGTGGCAGCCCTGCTTGGAGGCAGTGATGCCTCAGCTTCTACCTTGCTCTGTAGGCCTTGGGATGTGTAGTGAGGTGAGGACGGGGGTCTTGTATACTATGCAGCGAAGCAAATGGGCTCTGTCTTATTACTAACCAAATGCATTATGTATCAAGATCAATTAGGAGCCAGGAAACCATAGAAGTGGGTGCCCTTTGTGAATCCCTGTTTTCAATGCAACAGGCACCCAGCGTGGTGCTGTGTGGGCGATAGGCCTGGTACATACAGGCTTGTTAGCTGCCTGACCAGAGGGATGATTGCTTTCAGGGCTCTTGCTTGTTAGGTTTTACAGTTTGTTAAGACAAAAAGAAAGACAAAGGAATGATTGTGTGCCTTTGCTTTTCACAGGTATGTGCCACACATTTTGGTGATATTTGTCATCCTGTTGGACAAGAAGCCACTGAGAAATTTTTGGTATGTGACGTTTTGCCAATCATAATTGCTACCACACTCCCTGGTGTACTTTGCCAGTCTGGCTAACAAGTAGGTGGGCACCGACAGCCCAGACTCTGCTGTTCCCGCTCCTGCTCCTGTTCTCCTGTGTCTCCTCTCTCTCTGCTGCCTACCCACCACCCTTCAGGGACTGTTCCTGCCCTTGAATCTGTAAACACTAGGCATAATTTTCTTGGTTTATGGTTAAAATCCAGAGCCTCACAACCATTCAGGTCCCTTCACAAGTGTCTCTTGTATGATATCTACCGTCATCCCACACCTGCCCCACCAGGCTGGTCAGGCTGGCTTCAGCTCTGGCTCTGGTTCAGCTGGGAGGCCTGTGATTTTCAAAGTTCCTGTGACCGAGGCAGCAGGTGGAGTGCCACATCTACTTGACATGACTTTCACCCCTTTTGAGGCAGTGGCTCCTCTCACAACCACCCCGCTTGTGTGGTGAGAACTTCCCATGCTGCTAGCTTTGCTGGAGTACACTCTGGCTTCCTTGCCTGACCCACACTCACCTGCCCCCATGCCATAGACTGATTCTTTTTTTATTTTGTTCAGCCCTTGTAGCCTTTTGCGTTGAAGATCCTGGGGAGGGTTTCACAGATGGGTTCCTTGAGGGCAGGGTCGCCACTGTGCTCATCTGTGCCTCGGCAACTGCTGGGCTCTCAAGACTGCACCTGTCTCTTCATTTAATGCTCTCGCTGTGTGGTTGGAGTTTAACCTCAAAGAGGATCATCTCTAAATTGATTTTTAAATTTCAGTTCAGAAGCATATTTGTTTTCTTTAAAGTGTAAGCCACATCAACACCATTGTAACCCAAGACAGATTTATCCTGGGCTTCTGTTCTGAAGACACCAAGAACATTAGCATCACCTTCATGTCTCTGGTGAGGGTGGCAGTGGCCAGCATATTCATTTTTCTGTAGGTGGCTTCCCATCGTCAGATCATGCTCCCATTTGTGAAACATTTTAAGCTAAGTGTTTTACATTAGGATATTAAAATCAAAGCCCTTTAAAGGATAAAATTTAAAAGATTTAATCGCCACCTCCATGTAGATATAACTGAACATATATCAAAATTATATTTAACTCATTTTCTAATAAAGGAAACCAGAAAAATATAACAGCCAAGCTCAGTGGAGAGCCCTGTAGCACATTTTCACAGTCTGACCACAGAACCCCAAGTGACTTACAGAGTAATTCTCACAGATCTGCCTTCCTCTGGGTATAGTGTGCATGTCTGCAACATTCTACCATTCTGTGTAGCACAGAATTTCCATCCTTCCACCGCAGCCTTCTCCCTGCTGGGATCACAGGTGTGAGCCCCATGTCTCTTCTCAGTTGTTTGCTCACTCTCATCCCAAGGAACTGATCGTGCCTGGTCACAGAGAGTGGCCATGGCTATTCACTGATAGGTTGTTCACTGTTGAGTCTCTGACTTTTAAGCTTTCTCTAATTTCACGGAGGGAGGAGCCTGGGCCCTTCTCCTGAGAGTTTTCACCGTTCTCTTCTTAAATTTAACCAAATCACTTACTAAAGTTAGGTGATGAAAGAACTATGCTTTCTTTTCCTATTTACTGTTCATTTTGTATTATTCCTTTAGAGAACGTGTTTCGCTGTTACTTTATCATTGTTGTTTTATTCCGTCTGGCTTTGCCTTCACAGGCTATTAGGAAAAGGGTTGGCTATCCACAGGCACTCAGATTTGAGTAGCTCCATTTTTGTTTGTTTTGGTAGATCCCGAAGTTTTTTGAGCTCTGGTCAGGTAACAGGTGGCGGATGCAGAAAGCGTGTGCAGAATGCTTCATGGCTGTGTCCCACAACACCTCCCCTGAGGTCCGCAGGGCCCAGCTCTCACCTCTCTTCGTGAGTCTCATCAGTGATCCTTGCTGATGGGTGAGTGTGCACACAGCTGGAGGCTCTGCTGGCTTCTGCAGCGTCAAGCTCTCCAGCTGTCCAGCTGTCTCCAACTTCCATCTTGGTTTCTGGTTTGTTTATAGTCCTAACATAGTCAGAGCTAGACATTGTGAGATCATCATTAGGCTACTTAAAAATCTCAAAAGCTTTGGGAGCCAATTCTAAGAAAGAGGTGCATGGTTCAATACTCGGGGAAAGTATACAGCTTAGAAGCCAGAATTGGGAAGAAACATCTATAAGTGCTTTGCTCTCTTTTCAGTGTTATAGGCACATAACCCTGTCAGTGAGGTCTTCCTATGTACTTTATAAATTCCAGCGTCATGTGGAACTCACATTCTAGAGACATGAAAACTCTGTGTGGGGTCAAGTGCACCTCTTTTCTGTTGACAATGGTGTGTTTGGTGCTTAGAAGGTGGTTAGGGAGCAGTACAGCTGAGTAGGTGCCTTAGGGTGGGTTTCTGGGGACCAGCTGTCTCTGTTCCTGCCTACTTTCAGACCTGGTCCTGCTGCATGTCAATACAGTATGCTCTCTTTCTAGGTGTGTCAAGCTGCCTTTCAGTCCCTCGGCCCCTTTATATCCACGTTTGCATACCCATCCCAGGCTGGCCTGTATATTCGGGAGGATGGCACTCTGAGCCAAGAGGTGGAGCTTGACTTTCCTCTGGATCACCCAGGCCCAGCAGTTGCAATGCCACCTTAGCCGGGTAAGCTCCAGCCAGAATGCTTGGCAAAGGTCCCCGCCCCCTTCACCTCAAGGATCCACCTCGAATTCTAGCAATTATCTCATCTCCAGTTTTAGTAATAGTGACCTTCTGGGCAAGATGGAATATTAGAGCTTTAATTATGTAAAGAAGCAAAAAGTAATTGCAATAACGATTTCGAAACATGACTGCCGGGTTATAAATAATGAAGCTACCATGTCTCCTCGGTTTAGATAAAATATTCATTGAGGGTGGTGATTAAATAACCTGTAAAGAAAATTGTCTCTTTCTCCTTGATTAATGAAGTTCTTTGGAGAATATACGCAGGGAAAAAGGTGAAGTCTCCCAAATGTAGGTTGTGACTGGGGACATTCTGTGTATACAAAGGCCCCATCTCTGAGCACTCTGTTGACCCTCAGGCCCTTTCTAGTGCTAGTTGATCTTGGGTTTGTCCTGCGTGCCCTCTGAGGACGGCAGGTACGTACTGACCAATTGGGGGTAGTTTTTATACCATGAGTGCTCTGTGAGGAGTGAGAGGTAGGACTGCCTGAGCAGTTGACACCTTTTAATACAGATCTTCTTCATCACCCTTCATCAGAACTCACTGTGCTTCTGCAGGTGTCATTTCCTTGGGGGAGAGGGGTGAATGTCACTCCCTGGGGGCAGATCTTCCTCATCAAGGCCTGCGGCATGGAGGCTGGCCCAGAGTCAGCGCCTCCTAGCTTCTGACCCTTTTGTTCCAAAGCCTGCCCCCTGCTGGGGTACTGATAAATATTCAGGGAGGTGGCTGGACTTCCTGGGGTGGGTACCATTCTCTGGCTGCAGCTGTGAGGTTGCAGTCTTCTGACACAAGGCTAAAGTAGGAAGAGTCCAGCTTAGGAGGTGTGGGCTGTTGCTTCCGTTTCCTTCCCATGTGCTCCTTGATGGGTGAAGCGTGCTTTCTTCCTTTACTCTATTTCTAAAGCACCTGTGCACAGGGAGCCAGATCCACTTCCGGAAGGAACCTCAACTGAGACCATTCTTCTGCATAGCAGCAGCTCTTCCACAAACACAACAGAAAACAAGGCAGGGGGCCCTTCCTCGTCCAGGGCTGAAATGACTGGCATTTCTCCAGGCAGCAGCCCCCTTCCCGGAGCTCCCTGATGTCAGTGGCAGCCTCAGCAACAGTTACTCTGAGGCAGGTCCAGGGACTTCCGAGGTTCAGCACTTTCCTATATTGGTGAACTCCTCTTCCTGACATAAGCAAAGATATGGAGGTGCTTCTGAGAGAGGCTGGGCCACTGGAGGAGAGCCATGCTGAGCCTGCGGCTGCTTGTGACAGCCATGTGGCCAGTAGTGAGATCCAGAAAGTCCTGCAGACTTTGCAGGGGTGTCTGCTTCATGACCCAGCTGTCCAAGGGGAAGGCAGGATGTCTGTGTGTTGTGCATGGCACAGGCCTGCTTCCTTGCTGGCTGGCCTGTGTGCTACTGTGTATCCTTGTAATCAGTTATACTGTATGCACCTGAGGTAAGGCTAGCACAGTCTGGTATCTGTAGGCAGGACCTGTGGGATGTCTGGTTTCCTTGTTCCAGGCAGCCCTGACAGAACAGGGGACAGTGCTTGAGCACTTATGTGATGATGGAAGGTTTATTAGCTCAAGGGACAGTGATATCATTTCTGACACTATGTGTCCTCTCTGGCCAGGAACACCTCAGAATGGCCCTCCTTTTGGAACCCATTAACTCAGACATTCACTAAGCCCTAAGGTTTCTTTCTTATGCAGCTAAGAAAGTACATACTTGTTTGAGGTGTTTTTCTTGTCAGGCCTAATGTTCCCACCAAGTGTGGGGTCTGGGAGCAAGTCACCTAGCCCATACCCATTGTCATGCATTTCCCAGTTAGTCCTCAGCGTTCAGCTATGCAGCGCTTCTGTTTGTCCGAGCAATTGGAAAAACAACACTTGCTGCTGTAGCTGGGCAGAGATTTGTGATGCTTTGGGGAAAGGAAATGTGAAGATCCAGTTCACCGCATGATTAGGCTCTGTCTACAAATCTGTGAGTAACAGAACCCAGCGATTGCTGAAGGGATGGACAAGCGCCCCACTTCTGAGGGCTGCAGACAAAGGGCTGGTGTGGAAAAGCATATCACTGCAGCTGCTCTCTTTCCCGGCAACAAGAGCTGATCAGGGCTGACCAGCGGTGACCCTGAAGTCTGCTGGAGGGGGTTGTGGGGGAGCTCTGCCTAGGTTGTGGTGAGGACTGACAGAGGGGTGTCCAGAAGAGGCAGGGGGCAGGAAGCTGGTTGGTCCCGGGGATCCCCACCCTCGAGGTCAGGGGATGGGTTGCAGAGGATCTTCCTGTTCCTGGGAAGCCATTGTTTGCAGTATTCTGCACATATTTACATAACTAATTTCTCAATAAGAAAGGACTGCTAGCTTTCCTCAGATCTCAAAGGGGTCAGTAACCCCCAGAGATTCAGAAACAAATGACACATTTTACATTCTGGCTGTTGCAGAGGGCCTGATGGTGCTGTACTTGTGAGTTAAGACATATTCCAGCACAGCGGGGAGCCAGCTACAAGCTCTGAACATTGGAGCAAATCTTTCTATCGGTGGGAACAGCATGTAGGGATGGGGGCAGGGCATGTGTTCTGTACGCTGGAGAAGGGAATGTACAGTTTTAATTTGTGTAGAAAAATTCTGTGAAGTAGGTCCTCTAAGCAACCACACTAGTGTGCAAATAAACGTGCGTGTATGTGCATGCATATGTGTGAGTAGCAGGGGAGAGACAGCCCCCCTGCTTTGTACATGGCAAGTGGAACAAGCCTTGTCAGGGACGATGGCCTCCTAGACTCCTCTGCTCTATGACTTCATTTTGTCCTTTTGTGAGAGACAGTGGAGTCAAACTGACTTTAACTGGTAGGTGTGTTTTGGATCCAGATGTGCTGCTCTGCATGGCTGATGATCAGTTGGAATGGTCATGTCAGTGACCAGCATGGCATTCTGGGGACTCAGAATGAGCTAGGTACTAGGCAGTCTCTGCTTGTAAAGGAGGTGCACATGCCTCTGAGAGGAATCCCATTCCCAGGCCAAAGCTGGGTGCATACCCCTCCAAAATGAGCCTAGGGTCACGTTAAATTATTAAAATACATTTTTTTTTTTTAAAGTTTGAGACAGGTCTTACACGCCCAAGCTAGTTTAGACCTTGCTTTGTAATAGAGTGTGACTTTGAGCTTCTGACATTTTTGCTACCACCTTCCAAGTGCTGAGATTATAGGTATGCACGCCTCACCCAGCTTTTGGAGTACAGGGAATGAAAAGCAGGGTTTTATGGGTGCTAGGCAAACACTCTACCAACTGAACTACATCCCCAGGCCCCATAAAGTTACTGAGATTCTTGGTATTTCTGGGTACTTCTCTTCAGGTATTATCTGCCCGTACTGAGAGCAACACAACTCAACTCCACCAGTGAACCCGAGAGCAAGCAGACAGAAGGTCTAAATGGAGAGCCTGTTTCAGATCCCAGCCCTGCCTCTGACAATCACATCCTCCTGTCAGCTTCATCATCTCAGAATGAGCTCTCTGTGGCCAGGATATTACAGAGCACAGTAAGTACTTGCCCTGTCCCTTCAGCCACTGAGGATGTGACAGAAATCACAAAGCTGCACTTGCTTTTATTAATACATCCCTGCAGAGAAGATAAATGGCAAATTTCATTTCATTCTTAAGGTCATGTTTTGGATAACTAGACAACCAATCAATCAGGTGATTGATCACCCTGAATCCCTTCCATGGGAACAGGATGGGCACCAGAAACAACCCCCCTCCCTGGGGTGAGGCAGGGAGATGACAGGCAGTGCTCTTGGGGAATTAACGGTGTAAATGTCCTGGGTCATTGCTGGCAGTCACTTACATCTTTAATAACAGAAGAGGGTGAATTCCAAGTTGGTGAGGGCTGTAGAGAGTGATGAGTGTGGCTGGCCCCATGGTTCACAGACATCCTTTAATACCCAGATGCTTAGTGATGATCCTTCCCAGAGGGGAGACACCGGGAAAGGCACCTACTTTCCATCCTGCGTTCTGGCTTTTGCCTCCTGTAAGACTAGAGCCTCATGTGAAACAAGAAGGGCCTGGACTTCCTTCTTGCCTGAGTCTCTAGAAGCTTCCTAACCCTTATGATACCTGGTGTTCTTGTGCCTTCCCAGTTCCTCCCCAGCTTGCACATGTGCCAATAAAGGTGGTACCTTTTTACTCCTGTAAACCAGGGAGAACAGGCCTTGCAAGTCCATGGTCTTCAGGACCAAAGCGCACATGGCTCTGCATTCACGGCTGATGATTTGGTTGTAGTGATGATTTATCACTCCCACCCTAAGCCTGTTCAAATGAAGCAACAGTGCATAATCTGAATCTAAAATGTTTCAAAGTTCCTAAAAGTGATGTTAGATTTAGTAAGATATAACGGGACGTCCTATGTTGCTGGTGCTTTCTAGAGAATTCTGGGAAAACTGGCCTGCTGCCTTTGTTACCTGCCTGTAGAAACCGTGAGTACAGAGGAGAAAGGTCTAGTCTGTTTGCCTTGGTGGGGTACAGCAGTACTATGGCTTCTTTATCAGAAACAGAATTGGGGGAAAAAAAATGAGCAGCCGTTTCAGCCAGGTCTTCCGAGGTGTGTGTGAAAAGTGAAACTGGTGGATTTGTGGCTCTACCCTGGGGCATGGAGGAAAAGAAAATCACCCCTCCACCATAGTGCCCAGGGGAGACTGTGCTGCCTGCTCCGTGTCAGCAGAAGGTACTCAAGAGAAAGAGGGCCCGTGCAAGGAAACTTGACCCCACACGTCTCCTCACTTTGCTGTGCCCATGTCTTTCCCTGGCCACAGCTGTAGGTAGGGTGCAAATGGCAGAGTCATTGGAAGTAACACTCCTGAGGAGCTACGGTTCTCTAGAGGGGCTCTCCCCAGGGAGTTGTGCGTGCCTAGCACTATCCAGCGTGCCACCCTAGTTGGGTGTTTTTGAGAAATGAGCTCAAAGAACTTAGTGTGTTGAGTTGGAATGTATTGCTTACAGCCTGGCTTAGCGCCTCAAGTCAGTGACATGCACAGTGACTTCATTGCAGACTTGGACAGGGTTTGTTCCTAAAGTGCTGAATTTGACTCCAGCCATGATGTGTTAGTGCGTGTGGATCCAGGTGGAAAGTTGGAGGCACCATGCCCAAAAGAAACCTTGGGTGTCCTACCAAATTGTCATGTTTCCTGTTCAGATAGACAGCGTGCTTTTCTGTAAACATCAGGCACTAAGGTCCAGGTAGCATGCTCAGAGCAAACAAAGAATCTATTGGGTATTAATTGACTTCTGGATCATATATTGAGCTGATTTGTCAGAATCCATTAAGACAATAGACAGTATGACATTTCAAGTGCAAGTTAGAAATCCGTGTTATGGTTGAAGCAGAAGGTCAGGTCCATCTCAGTTAATGTTAATCAATGACCAGAGACTGACATGTCACCATTGAATGCTCTTGCTCATTTGAATTGTTAACCTAATGTAAAGGTTCATCAGCAGACATTAGAAGTGCTTGCACATGTGAGCACTCAGAACAGTTTACTAAGTAAATACTCCCCTGCTGGCCCCATCTTCTCTCCCCAGGTCACGGCTCTCTCCCTCCATGCCTCCTACCTGCACCGTGACTTGATTCCCTGCAAAGGCTGCAAGTGTCTGTTGTGTCCTTTCTGAAAAGCCACCCCATCCCTCCTCTGTAGCTGCATTGGAGGCTACTGGTTGGCCACACAAAGGAGACCCCGGACTTAAAGACTAGAAGGAGCAAGCCTACCTATAGGCTTGTCCAGCTTCCACCATAAGCATGGCCTGCATGGCCTTCTGTAAGGCAGTCCTGCCACCAGAATATGGGTGGGGTCCCTTCCGCAGAGCACTGGTAGCAACTATACCGTGTGCAGACCCTGCAGCTTTGCAAAAGTGTTTTCTGACATCAGAGGTACCACGTACTTAGATGTTCTTGTCATTTCAGACATGAAGAAATGTCCTTTGATGCGGTGGATGAAGATGCTGTCCTCCTTTGGTGTCAGTTGGTAACATGTCCCATCAACTCTACCGGATCCAGCTGAGCCTCAAACCAGTGGCCGTTTGGAGGTGGAGCAGGGGCAGGAGCTACTGCACATGAGGGGGGAACACCTAAAGTGCAGGTTTGTACCTTGAAACGAAAGAAAAGGATAAAACCCAGAGTGTGGATCCTTGCGAGCAGCCGCTGAAGCCTTGTTCTCCTTCTGCCGGCATTAACTATATCTAATTAGTTACATTGGTAATCGTTTCTCTCTGAGCTATATCTAGTTAGTTACATTGGTAATAGTTTCTCTCTGAGCTATATCTAGTTAGTTACATTGGTAATAGTTTCTCTCTAAAAACCACTGTGAAGTAGTATTCAAAGTCAGTGAAGCTCAACAAGAAGAGGGAAAGATGACCTCACACTAATGCTTTTGAAGAACTGCTATTGCTCTTTTTGGTACAAAAATGTTTAAGTTTCTTTTGTTGGACCATGCTTACATTCATCTGTCTTATGGGATGGCCCCTTGTGCCGTACAAAGCCCCCTAAATAGTTTAAGTCGTTGTCACACATCGCTCTTCCGGAGACAAGCATAAGCAGGGGATATGTTTGTATTGAGGGAGGCCTCTCTTCAGTGAGAAAGAGCTCCTGAGGATCCCAGGGGTAGCCTTGGGCACAGCTTCCACACCGTGCCGTACACTCAGCTCTCCAGGCTCTCCTCTGTGGCCTGGTTGCCTGCTTTGGGGCAGCTGACTGCAGTCACTGATGTCCCCTCTTGTTCTTGCCTGCTTCCTGCCCCTCTGCTTCACTGGGACAGCCTACATTGCTGTTCTTGCCCTCCTTGCCAGGATGATGATTTTTTTCTCTTGTTTCCCAGGATATAATCCCTCAGCCTCTGCTTGCTCAGTTCGTGTCCATGACTGACTCAGCTAGAGCCCAGGATATAGACACTGACATAGCCAAACCCTGTGCCCACAGCCTTCCTGGGGTGGCCCTGATCCTCAGCTTGCCGAACCGGCACTGCCTGAAGGGCACATGTGAAACACTGGCTTCAGATGCCCAGGTAAAAGGGGCATGTGAGTAGGAGGCCCACGGGCTACGGTGCAGCCTGCCGGCCTGACTTTCATGTGGCTGGGAGCTGCTTTGTTTACTGCTCTCTGGGGAAATGCTAGGAACATTGAATCACACGGGCTTGTGGCGATTCGTGTGTCTGCTGTTGCCCCTAGTGGAAGGTCTGGTGGACTCTTGCCTTCTCCGTTCACGAGCTGGCAGTGATTCTCCGGGATCAGTTGCTAGCAGCCGACCTGGATCCATCTTTAGGGGGTTTTTAAGGGTCTGGCTGAAGTACATGTAGGAGTCCCTAAACACCTAAAGGTAGGAGAGGGCTGCTGTCAATGTAGGCTTTCCTGCAGTCTGGTGGCAGTGAAAAGCAGCCATGTTCTTCTCATCCTGCAGCTGAAATGCATACAGACTCTGAAACATTCATGCCTCTGCTGCTACTTGGACCCTATATGGCTACGCTTCTTATGAAGGGTCCTGGATGGCAAAATCCAGGATTCATAGGAGTGACCTGGCTTGCCTAGAAGTCACCTGTGGAAAGGGGTTGGGCCCAGATGTAACCCCAGCTCTGCACACAGGAAGACCTTTTCTGCAAGTTGCCATAGCCACTTCTGTTCTTGCTTTTTCCCCTTTCCCTTAAAGGAACGATGAATAGAAAAATAAGGGTTTAGAAATTACTTAGGGAAACTAATTTGTAGCATAGCAACAGGGGCTTTGTAGCATAGCTGCCCCAGGGACTTTGGTGGTCACTGACCCCATGCAGATCCTGCCTTTCATGTCAGGTGAATGTTCTCAGCCCCAGGGACTGCAGAGCCACTATCTACTAAACAGAGACAGACCTTCTTGGGTGGGGAAGCACAAGGATTTCAGGGACATGGGGTGGGGAGGGGTGGATGGGTGGGGTGATGTATCTCTGCCAGAGGAAAGGCAAGAGTTCTTCAGTTGTTCAGGATAGGCTTGTACTTGGTGTCAGCCAGCAGCCATGTTAATGTACAGCCACGTGGAGTCATATGTGCCTGGGGTTGCAGGTGGCGGGGTATGAGGGAGACACTAGGCTTTTGGCTAGTGACAGCCTTAAAACCTGCAGAGAAATAAAGGGGGTGCTGGTGTCACCTTGAAGCTAAAATGTATAATGGGGGTACTAGGATCACCTGAAGACTGATGTGTTTAACAAGGGTGCTGGGGTCACCTTGAGTGACATGTGTAACGGGGAGGCTGGGGTCACTTTGAGGCTGACATGTCACTTATGGAGGTGTGTTTCCAACAGTTGCTCCCTGAGAACAAGAGGAGAGAACACCTCCACCAGCTGCAGGAGTTTGTGGTCACTGACAGCAACAGGAACTGGAGAGTTCGATATGAACTAGCAGGGTAAGAATCTGTCTGGGGCCATGGGAGACGACTCAGAAAGAGTGCTTTCCTTTTCTCTTTATAATTGACTTCAGAACCAGCAGTGCAGTGCTCTTTTGGATAAAGAGATTATGTTTTTATTAAGATATAAACGAAATTCCAAAGCTCTGAGTTATATATGTCCCCCTGTCTCTGGGGAGACATCCATTTTCACACGAAGACAGGGCTAGAGTCACTCTGGAATTGAAGTGTTCTGCTGTTCTATAAGGCAATTTATTCGAACCAAATAAAAGATGAGTCACCCACTCTTCAATATTTTCCTGTGACTCGGAGTGGTTTTGCAAAGCCTTCTTGAACATTCTGCGTGCTGCCTTCTCTGTGAGCACATGGTACCTCACGTACTTGAACGTCCGAAGAATATTGAGCAGCGTGGAGGTCTGACAAGGTCCCCCCCAGATGACACAGCTATTAAGTAAAAATGCCCCCCATGCAGCTTCCTTTCATGCACCATGGCTGTGTGAAGCACTCTTCAACCCCTATCTGCCCTCAGTCCAGGGAATGTTCTAGGCTTCCCTGGTTATGAAAGAGAACATGGTTCATTGTCCCCTTTTCCAGGTGGAGAATGTGCTTTACGGGTGTGGAGGATTTTTTTGTGGGGTGCTCCCTTAGGCTTTTGTTGAGGTTCATTTCTGTACCTTTAGTTTTCATTTTTTTTCTTAGCGACAACTAGTCATCTCTCAAATAATTATGTTCCTGAAGAAATCCATTAGGCTTTTGCAGCTATTTAGGATATGATTTGGCCGCTGCCAAACTGGGAGATTTTTTCTTTGCTGTGAACTTTAATCATTATGCTTAATTTGGGAGATTGAGGTTTAGTCATATGTCGTGTTCGCAGTACACTCCTGCATAAACAACTGAGAAAAACTGCCCTGGGCCCGACGAGGAGCCCTGCGCCCCCTGGCGGAGGAAGGGGTCCGGGACCCCTGTGGGCCCGGCCTTATCTCCCATCGCCCCACTTATTGCAGCAGCGGGCCGCGATAAGGGCAGCGCGCGGCCCGTTATTGGCCTCATCCCCCCTCCCCAAACACACACACACAGACGGCGAGACCGATATGAAGCCGCTTGCAGCGGCCGGTTTCCTCTCCTCCCTTTTTCATTTCCTCTGCCCGCGTGCAAATCACACCATTCTCCCCCGCCCAAGCCGAGCAAAACAGAAAGAGTGAAGGGAAAAGACCTAGCGAAAAACCGAGGAGGAAAAAGAGCGAGAGAAAAGACTTAGGAAAAAAGAGAGAGAAAGAAAACACTGCCGAGAAAGAGCAAGTGAAAAACAGCTAGCGAAAAGGAGGAGGGGGAAAGACCTGCCGAGAAAAGGGGAGGGGAAAACTCAAGCAAGAAAGAATGAGGGGATAAAAAGCCCTTCCGTGGAAGCACGAAGGGAAAAAAGATCTAGTGAGGAAGCAGGAGGAGGAAGGAAAACAAAACAAAACAAAACAAAACAAAAAACAAAAAAAACCTAGTGAGAAAGAGGGATGGGAGACCACCTAGCTAGAAAAAGGAGGAAAAATGATGCAGTGGGGAACCGGAGAAGGACCTAGCGAAAACTCTAGGACGGAAAAACCTAGCGAGAAAAGGAGGGAAGGTGAAAAGGCGAGCCCGGCGGCGAGGCTGGGAAAAGCGCGCGAGCGAGCGCTGGGCGGGAATGCAAACGGACTGAAAAGAGCGGGCGAAAACGAGCTAGGGAGAAGCGAGCAAGAAAAAAAGAACGAAAGGGAAAGAGCGATGCTGAAGGCGAAGGAAAGAGCAAGCGAAAAAGAACGAGGGAGAAAGAAGATAGAAAAAAATAATTCGAGGAAAAGAGCGAGGGCGCCGCCATCCGCCGCTTGGCTTTTCGATCCTGCTCGTCCTCGGCGCGGCCGGGGAACTGCAGCCCGTGGCTGCTTTTACGGTGTCTGGTGTTGCAAGGCAGAGTTTTGTGTGCATTTTAAACATAACCGGACACTAAAACCTGAAACCCGCACCCCAAACCCTTATTTTACAAAAGCGCCGGTGCACGGCGGCTTCGGCACGGCGGCTTCGGCACGGCGGCTTCGGCACGGCGGCTTCGGCAAGGCGGCTTCGGCACGGCGGCTGCTCCCGCTGCCGCTGCCGCTGCGCCCGCGCGTGGCCGCCAGAAGGAAGGGGCGCGAATTGCCTAGTAACTAATGTGGCAGGGGTCCCTCTGCTTGTGGTTGCAGGCAGTGGATTCTGATATTGGATCTCTATGTCCCCAGCGATGTTCACGGTTGCCACAGGCACGCAGACAAAATTTCTCAAGGGCTCTGGATTTCTTTCAAGCTAGTAAGGAGCCGGCAGCCTTGCCCGTAGCACGTTTTTTGTTTCTATTTTAACTCCATTATTGTTTGGATTTTTTTTTCCTGGGCTCTATTTGTCATTTCTCTATAAGCCTGGCTTTTAATTTTTGCAGTTAGAAGCTGTATTGCTTCATCAATTTTCAGGATAGCCTTCTGTTATTAATTTTATGCTTCCATACTGGGAACTGTGCAGAAATCTTTTTGTATATGAAACTCTTTAAATAATAGCGTAGAGTTTTTGTTGTTGTTTGTGTGTGTATTTGTTGTTGTTGAATTCCACAGCTTTGTACAGCAATTCATAATGAGCAAAGCCTCGGGCAAAAGAGATGAACCTGGTTTTCACGGCTGTCTCCCAGCTCCACAGAGCACAGTTTTACTTGAAAGTAATGATTTTAAAATTTCTTGATGATATTAAAATTTTATAAAAATGCCTTGTCCTCAAAGGCAACAATTTACTCATTTCACAAGATGATGTGTTTTTAAAACTGGACCCTTCTGCTTGATGCATTTGCCTAAGGTTAATTTCCTTGTTTTTTTTTTTTGTTTTTTTTTTTTTTTTTTTTTTTTTTTGTTTTTTTTTTTTTTTTCCATTCTCCTTGAAGAGTTCTATGTGCATGTATAAAATAAAAATGCCTTGTCCTCAAAGGTAACAATTTATTCATTTCACAAGATGATGTGTTTTTAAAACTGGACCCTTCTTCTTGATGCATTTGCCTAAGGTTAATTTCCTTGTGGTTTTTTTTTTTTTTTTTTTTTTTTGTTTTGTTTTTTTTTCCATTCTCCTTGAAGAGTTCTATGTGCATGTATAAAATAAAAATGCCTTGTCCTCAAAGGTAACAATTTATTCATTTCACAAGATGATGTGTTTTTAAAACTGGACCCTTCTGCTTGATGCATTTGCCTAATGTTAATTTCCTTGTTTTTTTTTTTTCCATTCTCCTTGAAGAGTTCTATGTGCATGTATAAAATAAAAATTATGCCTTGTCCTCAAAGGTAACAATTTATTCATTTCACAAGATGATGTGTTTTTAAAACTGGACCCTTCTGCTTGATGCATTTGCCTAATGTTAATTTCCTTGTTTTTTTTTTCCATTCTCTTTGACGAGTTCTATGTGCATGTATAAAATAAAAATTATGCCTTGTCCTCAAAGGTAACAATTTATTCATTTCACAAGATGATGTGTTTTTAAAACTGGACCCTTCTGCTTGATGCATTTGCCTAATGTTAATTTCCTTGTTTTTATCCATTCTCCTTGACGAGTTCTATGTGCATGTATGTATTATTATTATGACCTGTTTAAACATCTCCCCTGTGTACGCTAGTGAGAACTGGAAGAATTGCTTTCTCTTGGTTATAAATTGATTGTGAAGGTGGACATGAACATAAAAATGCCCCTGTGCTGGGCAGAGCGCTGCTTATAATTGCTTCAGCCGGCACTGTCTCACGGCTGGCGCTGCCTCAGCCGGCACTGCCTCACGCTGGCTCTGCCTCACGGCTGGCTCTGCCTCACGGCTGGCTCTCTCACATTGCTTGCAGGTGGTGGCAATGCTATGGAAGTTGTACTCCCATGGTGCCTGTGCTCTGGGGCTCAGTTTTATCCAGGAGCTCATCTCACGGTGTCGGCCCTGCCCTGAGTCGGTTGGAAGGCAGGCTTTTGCTTGCATCTGCCGGCTTAGCACGGCCACGGAGAATCTGCCTGTGGATTCCTTTCCCTGGCAGAGCCTGGGGATCAATTTACTGAGCCTCCTTACCTTGTAGGAGACTGACCAGCTGTATGAGGTACACTGTCTTGTCCAGGGTCACCCTGGGCATGTGTTCACACCCCAGACATAGTTGGTACCTACTGTGTTTCATCCTGGAGCTGAAATCAGTGACGAGCCCGCAGGCTCTCTCAGCAGACCCAGCCCACTCCTGTCACACTTCATCCAGGGTGTACCGGAGCAGTATGTTAGAATGCAGAAACCCCTTTTCATGCCCCCAGTGTAAAGCTAATGTCACCTTGTCTTCTTGATAATGCCCTCTGCCTAGCACCTGCAGTGACCGGAGCTCATCTTAAATGTCAGCCATTTTGGACACATCTGATTCTCTAGTAATAGCCCCTGAGTATGGAACACGGTGAATCACTGTAGCACACTTGTTAACCTTTAAGGATAATTGTTTTAGGTGAAGCATTAACCCCAGAGAGGTCAAGTGGACCTAACCTTTAAGGATAATTGTTTTAGGTGACGCATTAACCCCAGAGAGGTCAAGTGGACCTATCAGGAACCCACTAGTAGTGGAAAGCCCTGGTTTTGGGGGTTTTGGTTTTGAGGGTTTTGTTCCCCCAAATGTTATTTTTGTCATTTTGGTGTTTCATGATGCTGTCTCCTGGCACCACAAAGGCAGAGGGGATTGTGCGCCATCTCCAGGAGCTAGTTGCCCAGCTGTGCTGACCGCCATCGTTGACGGAGTCTGGGCCCATCCCAGGCCCACAGTTCAGGTCTCTGTGCCTGGCAAACAACTACAGTGAGAGGACTCACCAGCGCCCCCTGTTGGTCCATGAGGAAATAGCCGGTATTTTTCCACTGCACAGCCATCTTTGAAGAAAAACATTGCTGCATCATTGTGCAGCAAATGCAGAAATGAAAATTTTTTTTTTACACTTTTAAATTTTTATCTGGAATTTAGAAAAAATATGAGAAACAAGAAATGATACCTATTCATTTTGTTCAAGAAAAACCAACAAGATTTAAAAAAAAAAACACAAAACCTTATTATTAAAGATGAAGAAAACCCAGGAAAACCCAGTGCAAGGAAAGGATGTTGAAGAGATAGTATACCTCAGAGACTAATTAATTTCCATCTGAGACCAGCTGTGAGAAGAAGGTGTTAGGGTGACAGGGCAGATCTGGAGCGAGACCTAGCTGGCCTAGAGCCTGCTGTGAGCTCTCTGCTGTGAGCTCCCTACTGTGAGCTCTCTGCTGTGAGCTCCCTACTGTGAGCTCCCTGCCAGTGGCCTGGGCAGAGCAGCCTCCATGCAGTGAAGTGTGCCTTCCCCTCCTGTGCTGCCCCATGCTGTCTGACCTGATGCAGTCCAACCGTGTAGAACACGCTGACACCCAGAGCCTACTCGATGATCCTTAGATGCCATCGCCATGATGCCAACCCACCATGACACCAACTTCCCTTAGAGGGAACACCCGGAGGACCCAGAATCCATACACCTGGCTGAAGTCCCCACTCATTTGTTTGTCCTGAGACCTTCAATGCCACCACCATACTGGAACAGAATTTCCTCACTCAAAAAAAAAACAAGTCTAGTTTTGCTGTCCAGGGCCAGTTGTGAGAAGGAAGGAAGGAATATCTCATACACACTGCAGGCTGAGGAGCAGGGCACAGAGTCCACTCTGTGCCCAGGTAGATGTGACCAGCTTTCAGAGGCCCGAGTCTGGGCCAGCATCTGGGTTTCCCTGGCAGCCAGTCCCTGTCTTAGAGGCAGGCTTCTGAACAAATTGTTACCTGCAGGTGTGTACAGTATGGTGGCATTGTGTTAGGGGACAAGTACAGAGAATTAGCCACTGTACAGTTAGGAAACCAGGTTCAGAACAGCTAACCAACTTACCTGAGGCACAAAGGGACCAGTTTAAGTTTTGAACCTATACCTGCTGGCTCCAAAACCTGCATTTTTCCTCTAGATCTTGGTCAGTCATTCTGTGGAAGTGAATTATAAATATTAGCCACTGTTTATAACTAAATTCAGTTCTTGAAATTTAAAAGTAAACACACATACACACACAAACATCCCCCACGTCCCCCCACACTTTTAGAACCTATAGTTTCTGAAGTAAATGTCTTTAGAATTACAGATGTATGTGTGCTTTGAAGATCTTGAAGAAGCCCCTGTGGCTCTCATCTCTGCAGGCTGGAGTGAGTGAAGAAGCTGTTCCTGTGGGCTTGTTTGTGGAACACTTGCTTCCCAGCCTCCTGAGCCTGGTGGTGGATCCTGTGCCACATCCGAGGGTCCTTCTGGCCAAAACCCTGTGGCAGACACTGCTGGAGAAGGGTGTGTGGGCCTTGTTGGCTTCTCCGTGAACCCTAGCTGTGACAGGTGGCAGCTAGGCTCTCAAGGAATTATAGCAGACTGAATAGTAGCACATTGGAAATACAAGACAGCTGAAGAGATGAATATAATTCTGTTTTTTAAGCAAGGATACAGCAGATACAAACTGTCACACAACTTTCTAGGTCGTTCATCAGTTCCAGTTATGATCTGAAAGGAAGCCAAAGTTCATCTCAAAGCTACTGCAGTATGATACAGAATGTAAGCTGTGTGTCTATGCTAGCTTGTTTCTCCACCATAGTGTGGGCCCATTTGTTCATTTCTAGCCTTGTTCCTTCCCTGTTCCCTACACATGCCAGTTCTTGTGAACTGCACAACAAGATGCATTTAAAGGTGTAGTTGCTTTAACTTTTAAAGCAGGTGTCACTACTAACAGTCACCATTAAAATCTCAGAAATAATTTTGTAATAAGGCATTTTATCATCTGAAAGGACTTAGGAATGTGGCTATCCTTGGAAATTTTATCCAGTGTCTTGACATGTGGCTCAAAAGACAACAAAACTGGATATGTTCTAGAACACAGTTCATGGCACATGTAACTAACTTTTTTCTCCTTAGCATATTTTAGAAATGTTGAGAACCATCATCTTGAAGTTGTTGAAGTAACTCTTTTGACTCTGCAGCCTGACCAAGATGTTTCATTCTTCGCTTCCTCGGAATCAAAGATGCAGAATGCTCTAGATACCACTAGAAAACTAGAACTACTACCCTGTGATGAGTACATGGGGATGTCTTTGATGCACACTTAAAGAAGATCCAGTTGTATTAGACTTTTGGAAGAGGCTTATCTCAGGGGATGGGGCAGCCCAGTGCTTCCCACCTCCTTGCAGACCTAATCAGTGGAAGTTTGTAGAAAGGTTGTGGGTCCAGACACCAATGGCTGTCAGGGCTTCCTCACTATCAGCTGTGATCAGCAGTTAGTTAGTTAGTTAGTTAGTTAGTTAGTTTTTGAGAAAGTGTTTTTAAAAATCTTCCCTCAGAGCCTGGTACAGTTGCTCATATCTATAATTCCAGCACCTGGAAGACTTGGGTAAGATCAAAAGTTCAAGGCCAATACAGAAAATTCTAGGTCTGTCTGAGTTATATAACAAAACCTTGTTCCAAGAAACCAAACATAAATGCAGCTCCCCTTGCTAATAAAGTAATTTAGTAGAAGTTTCTAAGTATTCTCTGGGCTTGCTGCCCTAATCCTCTCTGGAAAAAAAAAATGGAGTTTATGGCATTGTATTTCATCTCCAACTGAAATAGCATACATATGTAAATAACTTGACAGGAAGAAGATACATGGATGTAACATTAGCCTCTATCAGTCATTTGAAGTTGTGTCCTGCTTTGGAATTGCTGCAGATACAGCTCATTTTGTTGACCTTTGAACAATATCCTTATAAAAGCAGGTGGGTAAAGAACGGTTACCCTCCATTATGTGGCCCCACTTTGGTATTGTACTTTTGTTATAAACTGCTGTACCTGGAATGTTTCTTCCAGCCCTCACCCTTCTTCCATTTCAGAAACTTTGGAAATGTGTGTTGGTCTTTGAGGGCAGCTAGAGTTTTAAGGTTGTTTCAATGTGGACATGTCCAAGGACTCAGGTAGGGGTGGGGGCAGGGGCTGACTGCTGAGATGCAAAGGAATTGGTTATATTTTAGGCAAGAAAGGAAGGAAGGAAAGAAAAAACATACTTTCAACCTGAACTTCCTACAAATACTGTTGATTTAGGGAGTTAAGTTATGTATTCTTTACATAGGCTTAAATACAAAGAACTTAGATGTCCTACTTTTGAATTTAAGATGAACAGAAAGATACTATATAGTTTTTTCATTATAAATAATTAATAAATATAGCTTTTTCATTAAATAATTCTGTATTCTATAAACATTTGATACGGTTTTGTATCTGTGTCCATCCTTGTTTTGTATTTCTGATTTTAACAGGGCAAAGTAGGGGGCCATGGGGCCCAGCGCTTCTTGTTAAAAATAAAAGTCAGGTTGAATTTCCTGGCACAAGATATCCCTGCAGCTCTACAAATACCATTGATATTTTTATTTCAAAGGGAAGTAAGGAGTCTGTGGCATGCCAAAGAGAACAGGAAATGTGTAAAGAACTCAAAAAGCCAGCACAGGCAACATAAATCTGTGTCAACAATAAATTGACACAGATTTAACTCATTAAAGTAAGAGGCAAAAGATTAAAAACAAAAAACCCAAACGACCTGCCTTGTGTTTGCTCTGTGCCTACAGTAAACAGATGGGACATGCTGTGGGGCTTCTGTGGTAAGTACATTTTATTGTTGGATTAAAAGTCTGTTGGTCTACAACTAAGGAAAAGTATCCAGATGGAATCTTGGATTCTTTACGGATTATAATTTTCTATTAAAAAACAAAATCCAGGCGTTGCTGACACACGCCTTTAATCCCAGCACTCAGGAGGCAGATCTCTGTGAGTTCAAGCACAGCCTGGTCTACAAAGCAAGTGCCTGGACAGCCAGGACTACACAGAGAAACCCTGTCTCAAAAAACCTAATTAATGGTAAGTAACAACAACAACAACAACAACAAAAATTAGAAAAAAATATTCAGAGTTCTGAGGTAGAACTCTGGGTACTGAGATTAAACTGAACACTTACTTCAGATGAAAGGCTAGCTGTCTATCAAGATTGTATCTCAGTGATAGGGAATTTGAGATCAGTAAATAGCCAGGACTACAAAACAACAAAAGCCTGCAAAACCCCTGCTAAAAGCCCCAACCTGTTTACAGTACAGGTTACAATTACCTGTCATTTAAAACGAGTAGATTAAACTACCCCCCCCCCCCCGCGGTGTCACTGCCTCACTATACAGTCAGGGGTGTCACCTTGAGCTGCCTGTGCCTCTCTGCCCCCAAGTGCGTGTATGGCTTGGCCCAAATTTTTGTATTTAACTGCTATACAAAATGTATTCTTCCTGGTAACAACAGAGTTTTCGAAGGGTGTTGTGGCTCCTTGTCCCTTCCCTGGTGCTTTCCCTCCACCCCCTGAAGACCTTGCTTCGGATCTAGCATTTGAGGGCCCCCGCCCACCTAACTCCCCTGTGTGAGCTCTCCCTGAAAACATTCAAGCCTAGCCTGCCCATCAAATGTGTTCCACACTTTTCTCCGAGGATGCCGCAGTGTCAGGGCCCATGGGTTCGGTGCCATTTCCACGCAGGCACCGGCCATTTCAGCGTGGCCCAGGCCTGCTTTCATTACTGTGTTCCTAAAAGCTCACGGGCACAAGCCTGGCGACCACCTTAGAAACTGTGGGCCCAGCGTTTCCGGTTTCTCCCTGATCACGAGGAGTGTCCCGAACAGACAGAGGTCGATTCCCCACAGCGCTAGGAGGCTGGCGAGAGCCGTGGAGGGAGGTGGAGAGTGGGGAGGGAGCCATCTCCGGAAGCGTGGGCGCCCCTCTCCCGTCCCGGGGCCCGAGCGGGGGCGGCGATGACGCGCGGGATGACGCGGACGCTAGCCATGCGGAGGGCGGCGGACGTGGCGGGGGCGGGTGCGCGTCCCCGGAGGCCGCAGGGGGCCGCCCCTCGGCGCGACCCCAACGCGGGTGCGCGCACCACCCAGCCTTCCAGACAGGCCCGCGCGCGGGGTAGGGGGCAAGCCGCGGACTCGCTCATCTCTGTCGAGTCACCAGATTTCATCCCTAACGTCTTCTTCCTGCGGGTGAAGCTGGAGGAGACTGGAGAGCTATTCCGCGTGCCCAACTGCCGCAACGACATGACAGTGCGGGAGCTCAAAGAAGAGCTGGACCTGACAGCCGGCATCCCCTTCAACCTGCAGCGACTGCAGTTCCTGGACCAAGGTGGCCCCTGCCCCATCCCTTCCCACACCCAATGAGCTCCTCTCACACAAGGGACACAGCCCACTCCTGCCCTGGGTCCCCAAGACCCACTGAACTACCAGAGGACCCAAGGTGACCAAGTCAACCCCAACCACCTCGAGCCGCACCTAAAAAGGCCCCTTGGAGCACATGGGGTATCTGATTAGACCCCAAATACAGAGTGAATCGGGTTGACAAGCATTCTGTCTCCCAGACTACAGTCTGTCAACCTTGAGCAAGTCCAGGCTCCTCAGGACCTCAAATCTCAAACTACAGAAAGCCCTTCCTGGCAGATCCTCTGTCTTCATAAGGGACCCAAACCCCAAAGACAACTATGTCCACTTGAAAGTGCACACTTAGAACAAAACTAGACCTAAAGAGAGACACCCCCCCACCAAGTCAAGGGCAGGCCTTTTCCCACAATAACCTGGATCTAAAATAAACCCTAAGAAGTGAACCCCAAGTCCTCTAGCTAGTTTCTCTATGCAAGCATTCCAAAAGCTGAGACAAGCCTTGCTGGTCTTTGATCCCCAAACTCAGAGCTTATCTGCCCAAATTTGAACTCCAAATCTCCAAGCTAGCAATAACTAGCTTAGAATCCTAAAACTCCCATCAACTGTGTCCACACAAGGCTGCATAAATTCAAAGAAGCCAGCTAGACCTAGGACCCTCAAGACCCAGAACAAAGTTAGCTAAGACTGCACCCCATCTCTATGCTGTCACTGCCTCAGGAACCCAAGTCCTAAACATAAAATTCTACCCACCTTAGGAAACCCCAAATCCAGAGCAAACATAACCAAATCTTCAGGCTAACCATGACTGTTTTAGCCTAACCAAGCCTCCATCAACTGTGTCTACACAGAGATGTTAAAACTCAGAACAAACGTTACCATCCTGGAACCCCCAAACCCAGAACAAAGCTGAATGTTCAGATTTCCCTCCCACACTAACCACTACCAAAGATGCACCCCCACCCCCTGAACTCATATACCAACTATATATTCATTCAAGGATGCTAAAATTTCAAACAAAACCTGCCAATCCTACAACCCCAAACCCAGAACACATCTACCCAAGGCTGAGCCCACAACTCTCCCAGGCTAACCACTACTGCAGACCCCCCCCCAAAAAAAAAAAACTCTCTCACTAACTGTGTGCATACAGAGAAGTAAAAACTCAAAACCTTTCTTATCCTTGAACCACATACCCAGAACAAACCGGAACCCAAGTTTGAACCTCAAGAATCTAGGCTTAGCCATCACTCTCTTAGGACCCCAAGTGCTCCAACAACTTACTCAAAAGCAAACCAACTGCTTCCCATGTTGGTACCCCAAATCCAGGATATACTACCCAAGACTGAACCCCAAATCTCCAGGCTAGCCATCACCATCACCACTCCAGATCCTCCAGCAGCTGCATTTACATGAGGACACTGAAATTTCAAATCATCTTACCCACCTTAGGACCCCCAAATCAAAACAAGCCTGCCCAGTTCTGAGCCCAAGTCCCCGGGCTAGCCATATGACCATCAGAACCTGGAATCCTCCATGGCTGTGTCCATACAAAGATACCAAAGGCTGAGACAAACCCTGCCCACCTCAAGGTCCTACAGTTTGTCCACACACTGCTATGTTTGAACCTCAAATTCTCTAGCTGCCTCTGGCCACACCAGAACCCTAAATCCCAAAGCAGACTCTGCCCATATCACCGGTACCAACACAGAGCCTCTGTACCCAATTCTGAGACACCCCTCCCCCAGCTGTCACCATCCATCTGTTCAGCCAAACCCCAGTCTACATTAGGATGCTAACTCCTAAAATGGACCTTGCCCACATCTGGACCCCCAAATCCAAACCCAAGTCTGTCTACCTTTGAAAGCCAGCCCTCAAGTTCCTCACGACCACAGCATGACCCTCAGCCCAGGCCGAGTGTCCTCCTTAAGGATTTCGAGGACCCTACCTACAGAGAGCCCCCAAAAGTGAAGTCAAACCTGCATCTTTGATTTCCCATCCTACAAAAACCATGTATTCATGAGCATCTCAAAGCTGACGCCAGCTGCGCAACTGTGAGGAAATGAAGGTTCAGAGCAACCTTGACTCATGAGGAACCCCAAATTCAATAGATATCCTTTAGCCAAACCTACTCATATCAGAACCCCAAATTTAGAGCAGACCCTGTCACTAGCAAGACCCTAAATCTCAGGGGAAATCTGTCCAGTTCCCCTCAGTTGTTTACCAACCACAGCTGCCTAAATAAGTCCAAGCAAGGACCCCAAATCCTGCCACATATTCCTTCTAAAGTAGGACCCCCAACCAGACAGCAAACCTTGCTTTCATAGGAACCCCAAACCCAGAGTAAATCCTGCCCTCATCAGGACCCCAGAACTCAAAGCAAACCTTGCCCATGATTATTAGACCCCCCCATCCTGACACTAACTTAGTCTCTCTCTCTCTGAACCCCAAGTTCCAAGCTGTGTCCTTCCCACACTGGGGGCTCACCAGGAGCCCTGCAGATCAGGGTCCAGTACTTGCAGCTCTCTTGAACCTGGACCCCCCACAAACTCCTACCTAGACAAATCCCATGGGAAGGCACCCAGTGGAGGCCAGAGGCTCTACAGCCTGTCTTTCCATCTATAGCCTTCCCTCAACCTGAGGACTTGCTGTCCCTGTCCCCACTCCCTACAATGTTTAGGATATGAGAACAGGATCAAAGCCCCCTGGGCTCCATCATCTCCCCACCTGATGGAAATCAAAGTTGAAGATTGAAAAAACAAAACAAAACAAAACAAAACTCTCTGGGCTGCCAGGAGAATGTGAGCAGCCGGCATCCAAGAGACACTGCAGAGTACTGCAGGGCCTGGGAGCGATGGAGACAGCTCTGAAAGCAGCCTGTCCCCACGCTCAGCTCAGCGTTCTCAGGCGCTGCCTGTACTAGGCTCAGTTTCCTAATCTGGGGAGCAGAGCCCCATTAGCTCTAGAATTCTCTGTGCTGTTCCCGGTGGACAGGAATGACTCTGCAAATTGCCGGTGTGCAGTCAAGGCCAAAACACTTTTTCCTTGGTACTTAAAAAAAAAAAAAAAAAGGTTAAATGTTTTTCATAGCGCATGTATTTTCTGATAGAAGTTGAAAGATGCTTTTTGATTTATTTAGCAAGAGGCTGTGTTTGAGCCTGTCTATAGCTAACAAGTTATGAATGAGGTGAGCTGTAATAGGGGGAATGTGCAACAGTTCCCCCCCCAAAAGGAATTTGAAAATTACATGTCTTCTTAAGTCTGGACCCCCTTTTGTTCATTTATTTTCACCACTGACCAATAAATTCAAGCAAGCTGAGAGGGAATGAGAGGTGGGGTGACTTCATGCTGATGTCACAGTGCTAAGCCTCAGCAGTCACTTAGCAACTGTTGGAGGCCTGACCCCTGTGCTGTGCTGTGCTGTGCTGACTGTGGCTGGCACATCTGCCCACCTCCAAGGTTGCAAAGGGAAGGGCAAGTGAGATCATGGCGGGGAAGTGTCTCGATGACCATGCCTAAAGGAGTCAAGCAAATTCATGGGCAAGTGCTGCCCCTGAGGATCATTTATCTGTTGATAATTAGCAGCACTTGTCTGAGCCCAAGGTAGTGGCTGCCCAATCTACAAAGCGAATATGCTAGGGACTGCACGGGAACTGATGTGAGTGAAGAAACCCATCTCTCCTCCATGCTTACAAAGTGGTTAGAAAGTCAAGTTATCTTAGAGCAGTGACAGACTGGCTCCCACGTTCAAGCCACAAACAAGACCCTAAGTAACGGATTTGCCGACCAGTGCTGTCTGTTTACCTCTTCCTGAGAGTATGGTCATCAAATGGTGCCCACAAGTCTGGCAGGGTAGCCTCAGTAGAGAGAGAGCCATGTAGGCTGGAGGGTCATCATGAGAATTCAAGGATGTCCTTCTCAGGTCAGGCCTAGAGATCCAGAACACTCATGGGTTCTGTTCACCTGGAGAGGGTGCTAGGGTAGCCTAGGCAGATCATTATTGCTTATAATCCAAGTCCTCTGTGGTTCCTAAGATAGTAGGTGATCAAGAAACTTGTGTTTATAAAGAGAAACTACCACTGTATTAAAAAGGAAGAAAGAAAGAAAGAAAGAAAGAAAGAAAGAAAGAAAGAAAGAAAGAAAGAGAAAAAGAAAAAAAAGAAAGAAAGAATCACTCCTTCCATAATGCCTTTCAGCCTGGGCTGATTATTATATTTTATTGTTTTGAAACTGTACCTCACGTATCTCTAGCTCAGGGTTTGTCTTGAACTCCTGATCCTCCTGTCTCCAGCTCCCAACTTCTGGGATGACAAGTCTATGCTGCCAAGCCTGGCTGAGCCATGCTGGGTCGGGCAAGAACTCTTGACACTCAGGTCCAAATACAGCAAGTACTGATGTTTTCTTCTGAGGTTACCGTAGGCGGGTATGGGGACAATCTTGTCCCCACCAGGGGCAATGTCTGGGGGACATCCTTGAATGCAAGAGCTAGCTGTAAGAGCAGCTGATATGCTACAGGCAGAGGGTGTAGAAACTGTGGTGCGTGGGATAGAGAAGGGTACCTATTTGAAAATGTCAGTTAAGCACCTACGTGATAAAACCTTGATGTGGCTGTCATTTGCAAGATCTTTCATGTCACTGTCAACTCTTTAGCCAGCTAATGGCTACATTGCCTGGAGTTCAATATTCAGTTGAAGGTATATAACTTGCTAAGTACACTGTCGGGCCTGTGATGTATAGCTCAAATTTAAGTAGTTCTATTTGTAGAGTTTGCCTCATAAAACGATTTCACTGACTCATGTATTTTTCCCCAACAGGACAAGCTGTAATTACAAAATTTTATAAATCATTGCCATTGTGTGTGTGTGTGTGTGTGTGTGTGTGTGTGTGTGTGTGTTTCTTTTTGGGTCCAGCTTCGATCTGAGCTGAGCCAAATTAATTTTCTAAAAAGCATTAGCAGCAGCAAACAGGCTCTTGTGCAACTATCAAGTGAGATTTTTTTTCCCCTTTGCTCAAGATTTTAAAAGTATCTGTGTGATTCAAGGTCAGACAGTGTCTAAACCGATACAGTGATTTCTCTAAGTCCTAATGTTGTTAAAAGGAAGAATTGTTCCCCGTAGGAATCTTGATGGATGACGCCACCCTGAAGTTCTACGATGTCGTGCCGGGAGCAGTTATTTCATTATGTATCTGGCATTATGATGGTTGGACCGAACTGGTTTTGGCTGCCGTGGAAGGGGACCCCAGTAAGGTGGTTTCATGCTTCTTTCAATACTAGGGGGTGGGGAATCCCAGTCTTTAACATGGGTATTTGAATACAGGCCTGAGGGTAGGGAAGAAAGATGAGCCTTCTGATTGGAGTGTTCCCAGCCACTCTGGGAGGTGAGCCCCCCCTCCCCCGGGTTTGCTTATTTACAGTTTACAAACCCGCTTACTTGAGCCGCAGTGGCCACTTTCTATCCATGTGTTGAAAATCCAATTTAATCCTAGTAAAGATCAGGGGCCTGTAGCTCAGTGCTCAGAGACTTGTGTGCATGTGCAGCTATCTGAAACACCCAGGAGGTTCTGTGTGATTTTGGGGAAGTGGTCTGGCCTCCTTGCACAGCAGCCTGTACCTGATGCTTGCCAGGCCTCCTGCTGGGCTAGCCCTTGGCCCTGGGAGAGAAAGGGAAGGAAGGTAAAGATAGGAAAGTTTACCCATCCATGAAGATGAATGGTTAGCATCAGGCCAAGTGTGTGCTCTTTCTTCAGAAGACACTGGGTGTAGAGCTATGGGGGCCACAGGAGGGAGAGGCAGTTTCCTGCTGGGAATGGTGTTCAGGGGAAGGTTGGGTGCAGAGAAAGGTGCTAGAATGCTTCCAGGGAAAGGCGGGTAGTGGTGGTCCCTGTATCACCCAAGGCCTGAGGAACAAGAGTGAAGCCATCTCTAGCCCCAGCTATATAGCATGGCTGTCTAGCTACTTCTCTACAGCCCCAGTTTTCTCTCCTGGAAGTTCAGTCAGTGCCTGTGGTATCTGCTTCCTGATGAGATATCTGCTGCCCTCCATTGGCCCCAGGGCCCCTGCCCACGCCACCCTCTACCTGATCTGGACCTCCGGAGCACAGTAGTCTCTGTGATATCCATGGCCCTCCTCCCATCCCTCAAGAGTTGTGTCTCCTTGGGATGCTTCTGTGATGGGCTATCTGTCTACCAGCTGTGTTCAGGAAGTTCCAGAAGCCAACAGAGATAACAGACACAGAAATAGACTGGACAGACAGGATCCGTCACTGCTACATCAAGACCTCCCTTTTCTGAGGGTTCCTTCTGGGGGGAACCCACAAGGAACATTGTGTTGGCTGATATTTTCTCCAATGGCCACAAACATCTTCCTCTGGACATACTAGCAAAGTTGTCTTCTCCCTTCAAAGCACTGGCAGGCAGGCCTTCCTGTGTCCCCTGCCTAACTGGGGGTAGCTGTGCTTCCTGAGTATGTGCAGATCACCAAACGATGTTTCCTGTCAGCATTCCTCTACTCCCACTGTACATTTTGGTTTGGCTTAAGTAAATCTCCATGCATGGTTAGGGCGGGGGTCATGCCCTAGAGACAATCTTGACCAATTTCTTTCACCTAGCTGTCATGTCTTGGCATCAGCGAGGATACCGAATTCCGAACAGCGAACTCACGGTATTTTCAGGGTGAGCTGTGGAAGCAGTGGATCGCTCAGAGGGCATTTGTGGCCTTGTACATCTCTGCTCACAGAGGCCACGTGGACGCGGTGCGATATCTTCTAGAAATTGGTAATTCTGCAGAAAGCGTGGTCTGGTCTGATTGAGAGGACGGATTGACCTGTCTTGTTTCTTCAGCAGTGGCTCCCTACATCCCAGTCTTCTCACCCACCAAACACATCTCCTGCTGGGTTCCTTGGTTATAAGTTCCTTATAGCATGCCTATCAGGAACTTACACTTCTTTATAGGCCCGGTCTCTAGAAAATTCTGTTGTGGAAGGACCAAAATTATAGGACAGTGAGATGCGGGGGGCAGAGGGTGGGAGGTTGGTTCCAGAGGACTTCCTAGATTGTCCTTTCCAAGCAGCCCATGGTCTGTCTTCATCCTTGTCTCAGCTGAAGTAGATTCTGCAATGGTCCCAAAAGACCTTACCCTGGATATCAGACGGAATGGCCAACAGGCTGGCTGGAGGTCCTTTCAAATAGATACTTACCCACACTCTCTTTCCATCATGTCTCCATCATGTCACTTAAGGGTGACCATCTGTCTGTCTGTCTCTCTGCCCAAAACTGGAGTGAGCACTGTGTCTGGGAAGATGTCTGGGGGAACTCTTTTCCCCTCCCTGGTTGGGGAAATGGTACCCCTGATTAAAAGGCAGACCACTAAACCGGACGATAGACTACATCTTCAGAAAGCTCAAAAACATGGTTTCCTTGGGCAGAGGGGGAATGACAAGCGAGTCTGGACCCCTTTCTTTTCATCTGTGGTCTTGCTCAGTCCTGGCAGTCCCTGTCTCCCCCCCTCACCCCCCCCCCCGCCTCCTATCAAGCAAGGTAGAAGACAACTCAACTGTCCTGGGCAAGATGCTGGCATGTCGTATCTCTGCTACAGAGCTCAGGATGGTTGGGTGATAGCACCGCATTCTCCGCCATCCCACACTGCCTTTCTGCACTTCTCTTATACAATGAAAGATGGGCTTTCACAGCCCAGCAGTCCTTTAAGCTCATGAAAAGTCATCTTCGCTCTGATGGAACTGTGATGTATTTGAAGGCACCCATTAAAAAATGACGGCCAGCTTTGCAAAGTTTTCCGTCCTCTGCAACCACCAAGGAGGGTGGGGGTTGGAGGAGGGTGGCAGGGTCATTGTGCCTGCATTCTGGAAGCCTACTTAAGCTTCGCCTCACCAACCAGCCATAGCTCAATTCGACTGTGCGGCAGCCGCAGCACTGCCAGCTGGGTTGAATTGAATTGCCTTGTTTTCTGTGTCATGATTTTTGTTCCCCCAGAATTTGATTCAATCCCACAAGTCCATGCTGGACCCCTGTCATTAGCCCATCTGTCTCCAGGAGGCAGTGAGAATCCAGATCTGTCCACACTCAGGCTGCCATCCCCTGCCACCTCCATAGTTTCCTTGAGCTGTGTGCTGGGGATAAAAACAGCAGTGCTCAAGCCATGGGTGTGTCTGTCCTCATGGATTTTAGGAGGGAAAGTGAGCCAAGGCTTACAAATGATTAATTCCATAGTCAGTCACACATGGGATGCATTCAGCCCAGTGCCTACTGAGCTCTTACAGGGTAGGAGAGGCATAGGGAGGGAGAGCTGAGGAAGTTACTGAAGCTCTAAAGAGGGGAAAACACAAACATATAGTCTGGCACAGGAACAGCATGTGCAAAGAGCCTGGGGCCGGGTGCAGAATGATGCGTTTAAAGGGTAAAGGCAGGAAGTGCATGGAGCTGGAGCTTTGGAAGCAAAGGGAATCAGGGGAAAGCACAAGTGTGTGTGTGGGGGGGGGGTGGAAATCGTGTCGGAATAAGCACACGCAGTCAGATGGTCGGACAAATGCATCAAACAGTGTTTCACAGGCAGCAAGATTCAGTGACAGGCTTAAAACACGGGACTGGAGAATGCTGTTTACTGGGTGCCCCGTGGGACCAGGCTAAATGGTGGGGTGATGAGCTGAGGGAGGCCACTGTATCCCTGGGAGCAGCATCAACTCTCCCTTGCATTCCTGCCACCGTGCCTGGCGGCCCCCTTTTTGTGCCCCAGCGTCAGGAGGGTAGGACTCCTGGCTAGGAGAGCAGGCCACTCCAGCAGGGTCTCTTTATCCTCACAGGAACAAACTGTCTGGGCAAATCACCCCTGGGCAGGACGCCTCTGCATGCAATTGCAGCCACGGGCAAGATAGACTGCCTTAAGCCCTTACTGGACTATGGCGCCTCCATCCATGAAAAAGACCTGAAGGGCGACACACCCATCTCCATTGCTCGGCGCCTGCACCGCAGAAACTTCGAGCGCAAGATGTTCCTCCTGTACTGGATGATGAGGACCGGTAAAAGGTCCGAAGCGGTGCCGAGAGAGCCTCCAGGGAACTCGGGATCTGGAAATGTGCGGAAGAAGAGCTTAATGTAGCTCCCTGGGCACATTTGCCCCTCACACTGCCCTGGGGCGACCTTATAGCCCCACGGTGGGCCGCATGGCACTCATTAGGCAACAAAAAGGGAGCAATCGAAATCAGACACCAAATTGGGTTGTCCTCTTACCAGTGCCTCTGGGAAGGTGTAATGGAGCAGATGAGTTGGTCTCTTTTGTAATCCACTCTGCCCTCACCAGGCCGACAATGCCAGCCTTTAATTTTAAGCTCTTTGTACGTGGCACCCAATCACACCAGTTGGGGTGATGGTAGCCAATTATCTCTCCTCTTTGAGGCCATCTAATGCACCAGCATAATAGGAGTAATAGCAGGACTAATAGCACCCCTGTTACCGCACAGAGCGAGCACGGCCTATGTCAGGAGGTCATGTGCAGTGTAGGTTGTGGAGCTGTTTGTCAAACTCATGCAGCTAACCATTTCCGTGGCCAGGGTTGGGACACAATCTTGGCTGAGCCAGCTCTTAGGTGTCTGCTGCCTGAGTATAGGGCAGAAGAGAAGCTGGGAGTGGAGCCTTGAGCCTCCAAACGTAGCCTACCAGGGGGCTGCTTTCTTATCGCCATGGCAAGGAGGCTTGTGGCCTTAAGGGTGGAGAAAACAAGTATGGGAGACAAAAAAAAAAAAAAAGGTTGGCAGCCTCTTCCTGTGGTTCCCAACCAAGGGTCTCCTCAGCCTTCACGCTCGTCTCCCACTTTCCCAAGTACCTTCTTTCCCTGGGAGCATACTAGCTCTGGGAGCCGATCACTGGCCCCAGGTACTGCTCTGCTCTAGACTGTACCTTGGAGTCCATCATGGCAGCAAGTGAGCCAAGTGTAGGCAACAAGCAAGGAAGCTGAGGCCCAGTGCCTCTAAGAGGAGCACTGACAGGAAGGGGAGCCAGAGGTTGCTTCACGTGTTCCAGAGCTGAAACTTGACTTGTGTGATAGTCTTTAACTCCTTATCTTTCAACCTTGCCTTGACATTCTAACGAAGTAAGAAGGTAGCAAAGCACCTTCCAAGGCACAGTTGTTTGCTACTCAACTGCTGGTTTCACCGGGAAAGTTCTAGAAGGAAGCTGAATCCCATTAGGATGACTCCCAATTTTAAGACTGCAATGTAGGGACGGTCACAGGCCTAATGTCACCTTGTCACTCCTGGTGGCCATGTTTTCCTGAAGCTGTGAACCTTGACACAAGTTCTGGAATCCATGTATGTGCCAAAGGTCTTTTGGCCACTGGTCAAGTTTCTGAGTGTGGGGGCTGGTAAGATTGGCATTGCACCCTGGCTGCCCTTCTTTCTGACTTCCCAATAAC